>NW_026643213.1:0-1384792 GCF_028828655.1 Penicillium verrucosum
CTAACCCTAACCCTAAACCCTAACCCTAACCCTAACCCTAACCCTAAACCCTAACCCTAACCCTAACCCTAACCCTAACCCTAACCCTAACCCTAAGCCCTAAACCCTAAAACCCTAAGCCTTTCTATAAGAGATAGAAGATTCTTCGTAGACGTTACCTAGTTTTCTAGCGGATTAATAGAGGAACTAAATTCTATAAGTTCTAGATATAAGTAGAGGAAGAAGATATAGTTTTTAAAATCACGCCTATCTATATACCTAAACTAAATAGCGTTATAGAGCGTATAGGTAGTTATATTAATTAGATTTAGCGTATAATAAATATAGACGCTAAGCTTTCTAAATAGCTTTAGCCTTACCGAGTAGATACTGTAATTTATATTTATAATTATTTAGTTAATCTAAAGACTACGAAGATACCGATTATCTCCTAGTAGGAGGGCCTTAGTCTTAATAAGATAAGGGTTAATTTAAAATATCTTCGTATATAGGGTACTATCGTATTTATCTATATTCTAAGGGAGATATATATTTAATTAGAGAAATTAACTACTTATATATTTAGAGGATATCTAGTTAGTTATAAAGGTAAGAATAGTTATATCTTTAAGGTATAGAATCCTACTTTAAAGGAGATTATTTGTTTATGGGACGTTACTTTTCCTAATAAACTTAATCTTAACTCTTCTTAATCGGATAACGATCTAAAGGGGGGTATTTTAGCTAGAAAGCCGGTATCTAAGGATCCTAATTTAGATAATAACGCCGGGGCACTTTATAAAGAGGGTAGTCTATATATTCTAGATTTTATAATTAAGAAAGGTAAATAACCTTACGAAGATCTAAAGGTTATAATTAGACTAAAGCTAGTTCTATAGGTTTCTATTACTAATAGATAGCTAGAGATAGCAATTTAGGTTTTAAGACCTATAATTTAATAGAAGTAAGCTTCTATAGGTCTAGATATATTAGGAAGAGTATAGACTATACTACCTATACTAAAACTGTTAACTAGAATATAAGAGATCGAAGATTAATCTTCTTTTTAATAACCGAATTTCTAAAAGTAAGTTAAACCGGCTTACCTTCTACCGCTAAAGAGGTAGGTTATTTAGTAACTAATTTATTAGTTAGTTCCTTAGTTAATACGTCGATATCTAGTTCTTTAACTATAAGTTTATAAGATAATTCGATATTATATAGTTAATTATATAGACGGTAGACTATTACTTCCGCTAGTCCTATTATAGCCTAGAAAATAGGTAGTAGTATTTCCGGTTTTAGAGGCTATTCTAGAGTCTCTAGTTATTTATTAGTCGATCGAGGAGAATAACGGTAAAGATAGTAAAGATAGTAAATATAATAGTTTTGTTTATTAAGGATAGTATATATAGCGAGCTACTCGTAATATAGAAGTTCCTATATAATAGGCTATTCCTACTTCTCCTTAGTATTTACCTAGAGTATTCCGAGAAGATACTCTATAGGAGGTTTCTCTATAGGAGATTTCTTTATAGGAGATTTTTCTATAGGAGGTTTCTCTATAGGAGGTTTCTATATAGAAGGTTTATAATCTTATTATTTTAGAGAAAGAGTAGGTAGTAGTTTAGCCTAGTTCTTATTAGGTTTCTAAGCCTATTTTTAAACTATATATAGAGACGGTTTCTAAGGTCGAATTATTACGGGAGGTCTTAGTTAAAATAATTACCGATAGTTCTATTACCGAGATAGCTTCTATTCTACTAGAATACTTTATTCCCCGATAGTCGAGCCGGACGAGATAATTACTAGAACGATACGGTTTTCCTATAGAACTTACTAAGACTATATCGATTCCGAAAACAAAACCGAAATAGACGAAATAACCGAAGCGAATTGTTATAAAGCCGGACGTTCTATAGGGTAATAATAATATTAATAAAGGATTAGGTAATAATAATAATTAAGGTAGGGGGAGACTTATAAAGTCGAGAGTTATTACGAAATAGAGTACTCCTTTTATTTATAACGGTAAGCCTTTATATATTAAGGATATTATTATTCCCTAGTCTTATAATAAGGCGATAAATTCTCGATTTTTAGACCGCTAGTAAGTAGCGATAGAAGATTAGTTTGACGACGTTTATATAAAAAGGACTTTTAATATCGTTTATAAACCGCCGGGGGTAGTGCCTCTACCGAGTTAATAGATTTTTAATCTTAAAGTAACGAAGGATAACCTTATTTATAGTTTTAAAGCGTGCTAGGTAGTTTATAGTAATTACTAGTAGAAAAAGAAGAATTTAATCTTCTATACTTTAGTTATTTAGAACGTTCTTATAAAGATTATCTTTATACTTATTACGTAGAGAGGTTATAAATAGCGTTAGTTTAATATAGTAGCTACGTATCTTAATACTTCTTATAAAGATTAGGAGATAGTTTATATTATTTAACTAGTAGGTTTTAAATACTCCGAACCTAATATCGGAAGTAAAGGTTAGGTTTATTAGTTATAGTAAGTATTATTTAGTCTTTATAATTCGGTAGCTCTATAGAATAAGGAACTTAATAGAAGACTAGTTAAGATTAGATTTTATACTCTTAATAATAATCTATATATCTATATTAAGATATATAATAGTTTAACGTAGTTTCTTTTTATTTATATTAATGATTTTATTAGTATAGCTCCGACTAACGGAGAGGTCGAGATGATTTTTTAGTAGGTAAAGGGTTAGTTCGAGATTAAGGATATAAGAGAACTATCCCGTTTTCTTAGTAATACCGTTATCCGGAATTATAATAAGAGAATAATTTAGATAATATAGTAGGTATACTATCTAAAGGCACTTTGCTTAGTAGAGATATAGGTATATTCTCCGATTTCGATTCCGCTTTCTCTAAACTATAAATAGGATAACGGTAATAAGGATCCCGACGCTCTTCTAGATTAAGAGGGGTATATTTTATTTAAGTCTTTAGTCGGTAGACTTAACTAGTTAGTAGTTAAAACTAGGCCTAATATTAAATTTAGTATTATAAAGTTATAATATTGTTCTACTTCTCCGACTATTAACGATTTATAGATAGTCCGTACTATCTATAGGTATCTTAATAATATAATATATCTTAGTATAACGCTAAGAGGGGTAGACGATACCTCGTTCTTTATATATACCGATACTTCGTATAGTAATTAGTATAATTTAAAATCGATAGAGGGTACTATTTAGTTTTTCGGTAGCGTACCTATTATTTAGTACTCGAAGAAATAGAGTATTATAACTCTATCGTCGATAGCTACGGAATAGTATACTCTAGATCGACCTACTAGGGATACTTAATAGATTTTAAAGATTACTAAGGCACTTAATCTTCCTAAGGTAGGCAATCTAATTGTTATTTTAATAGATAATATTAATACTTAGTTACTAATAAGTAAGAAATTATATAAGAACAGTATACGTTGGCTTAATATAAAGTGGTTTTTCGTTAAGGACGCTATTTTCTAGAAGAAGATCGATCTACAGCGCGTCGAGATAAAGAGTAACGTCGCCGACGGGTTTATAAAAGCGCTTAATAAAGAAGCATATATAAAGTTTATCTAGATACTAGGTCTTAATTGATCTATATATTAAAGTTTACGGGTAGATATAGATTTACATTATATAGGAAATAGTGAAAAATGAGAAAACAAAATGGAGAGTTTTTATTAGTGGAGACAAAGAGATATGGTGACAGTCTTCGTCCTAAAGGGGGGTATTGGAGTCACGTGACGGCCATGTGGGGCCGCAGGTGATCCTGACCCACAGAACTCAGGATATTGTTAGACAGTAGCTAGTTTTTTTCTTCTCTTCTTTTCTTTCTCTCCAGAGTCTACAATATTAATCCCTTGAGGTTAACATTCATTCCTACATAGCCTGTATTCCATCTGACAGTAGTCAAAGCGACAAAAGAGAAGTCGTCTACCTAGCGACGAAGCGACCCCTGAATCGAAGAAAAATCGGAAATCTGTCCACAAAGTCATTAACAATCAATCGAATCGTTAAATCATGGCCGATTACCTCTCCGCGGGTTTATCCTCTTGCGTTATACTAAAGGATACTGCAATATAGGATTTATAGCTTGCTAATATCGAGTCAATTGCCGTTTAATTTGACGTGTAGGAGCTATATAATCCTAGTTAAGAGAAGGAACTAGAACCTCTGTTAGTACCGGTAAAGGTTATCTCTATAACTGATATATAAGAGAAGTATAAAGAGAAATGGTTTAAATCGTTCAAAATGCTTTAATCGGAATGGTCAATCGATAATATACTATATATATCTAGTAAAAGAAGGGGTTAAATATAGTAAGTAGTAATAGCTATCCGAAATAGTATTTATCCGAACTACTAGCCTTTTATTATCCACTATAAAACGCTATACGCGTTACTTCGAAACCTTCGATAACGATTCGCTGCCGAATTGTATCCGTCGTCGTCTGTGAACTTTCGGGCTTAGCGCCCCTCATGCTCGTATGTGTTGCTCTTGTCGGCCGAGTGTAAGTACATTTATCACAGAGAGTTGCCACTGTAGCGGACATTCTGCTAATTCACTACACGCATAGGAACAAAACGGCCAATATATTCCCCGGAAAGGCTGCCATTTGTATCTCCCTACTCGCCTTACTGGGCCTGATTCTCGGTGTCGTTGGCACAGATAGGGCTCTAGAGGAAGCAGAATCTACGAACGACATCCACCTGAACAGTCTCACCAGGCCGCATTGGCCCTCTTCCTTACTGGTTTCGCTCTGATGCTAGTTGGTTACTTTGCGTTAGTCCAGGATGTACTACGCTATCCTGCCAAGAGAGCTGTGCTTGGAACCGAAGCCCGCATCCTAGTCATCGTGGGACTCGCTGCGCCATTTGTGTTTGTCCGTCTGCTTTACAGCGCCCTCGGTGACTTTACCGGAGCGGAACTATGGATCTCCATTAGTGGCAACGATACTATCTATCTTATCATGGATGGCCTTATGGAGATTATCGCCATCACTATCATGTACACCACCGTATATTTTGCGCCGCTGCCGAAAGCAGCACCCGCGGAGCGTATTGTGGACGCCGAGGGCGTCACTGCGATAGAGCGCGGGAGCGAGAACCAAACCGCCCTCAAGGAAGAGAACCGCAAGAGCAACGAAGCTTAAGTGGCTTAGGCTTTGGCTCGCGAGGGTATATATCTTATGTCAGCTTATAAGCCGATTATCTAGTTAACTAGTTAACTAGTTATCAAAGCGCGTTTATAATTGTGTTGGTATTTTTTGCGTTTTATTCTCATTTGGTGCATTTTGTTCAGAGACTTGAAGAATGTATTTTGAGGACAGAAGTAGTCATCGAATTGTGTGCATAGCGCCCTGATAGATTACTTCCCCCTTACTTTCGAACGTTCAATTCTCTCATGGTCATACATACATGTTTTGTAGAACTAACTAACTAACTAGTGTAGTGGGGGGGCCTTGCCTGCCACTACGCACTGGCCTTACCTGTTCTGTCATTTACCAAGCATGTTGTTATGTAATCTTAGGGAGCGGAGGATACAAGTAGTAGGAAGAGACAGATTGAATAGAACACACCTCTACAACTCTCCGAATCGACTCCTTGGGCACCGCGTCCAGGTTCCTTTGTATGCAAAGTTGGGTATGAGACTGAACTGCGAATGCTGAATCGACCCGTATGCCTTAGAGCATACTGCCTAGAGCGTTCCCCTCTTTACTAGTTAGTTAACTAACCCACATTCTGGGCACCCACCAGGGCTCCACCAGTGCCCCACATACCTTACGGCCCGCTAAGGCTTGCGGGGCTGGTTGCCCAAATGGGATGGTTTAAATGGCGATCATTGATACTACCACATTCTACTCCATGCGGTGCTGTAGTTATGGTTTGCTGCTGATGTTGCATGCGGTCTCGGTGTCTAAACAGGTTCGTGTTTCTCAATGCTAGACAGATATACCCAGATCGGGAGAAGCTTGTTCGTTTTACGATGTTTGAGGTATTTCTGGGAAGGTGAACACACATTCCCTGTTGGGGGCCGTGTTGGACCACTTTCAACAAGGCTCTCAGCCTGACTATCCTGAGCTCCGACTTACACCGATTTGGGAAGCATTGACGAAATAACGTAGGATGGATCCATGGATCTATATAACATATAAGGCTATGCACAAGAATCAATCATATCAACCCTCAGTTGCTTCACAATCAATCAGTCCTTTCAAAATCAAATGAGTCTCTCTCAGTTTCCAATAATTCACCTCAAATCAAATCAAAATGGCGGCTCCAGGAAATATCACTATTGATGATCTCACATGAGTGCAACCTTCCAGTCTGATCAAGAACCTCCGACACGAATGTATATGAGGCGGTGCAAGCGTCCACTCAGAAAAAAAGGTACATATATAAAATAAATAAATATAAAATAAAGTAAAAAGGATCCTACGGATGGTGTCCCATGCGGGGATATGTCCCTCAGCCACCCATGCACCCAACATTATTGTTAACAATGCCAATGATCTCGTTGATCGTCGAAAGTAGGTCTACGGAACGGGCCGAAAGGTATGTCCTATAAAGCCCAAAAAGGTCAAAATCCTTATTCGTCAGAACTTCAAAATGATGAATTCGATGAAAAATGGTGCTCGGAGTCGAACGAGCAAGGGCTTCATAACTTGTTAGTGAATATGAAGGCTACGCTGTCGAAGCTTGGGGCTATGTGACTTGCATTGCTGCCTGGTTTGTCAGGCTAGGGGTGTCTGCATGTTTGTCTCCTTCTCTCTCTCTCTGCGCTTCTTCTCTCTCTCTTCTCTCTCCTCCCCAGTTCTTCAGTTCTTTAGTTTCTATCAATACAACATTTCCACAACTCCCTGTTCTCGATCGGCTGACATGCGCAGGAAATGCGTTAACCCAGAAGGGAATGATATTGACTCTGGAGAGAAAAAGGAAGAGAGAGAATGCTAGCTACAATCTACATGGAAGTCCTCAACAAAGACGTATTGGGCGCTAAACCCAAAGAGGCAAAGCTAACCGGATACAGTAATTGACAGGTCCGCCGTTCAGTTGGCCCCTTTCGGCTGCCGCTCTCCACCATGACCTTGCTGTTCTGCGGGGTCTTGCCTCTACCACCCATCCACAGCGCTTCCAAGCACAACTCATAGACAGTTATTCCACTTTAGTTTCCAATGCTCCGAGAATTCTGTTGCTCTTTTTGAAATGTGTATCGATATGAGTCCCAGAAAAGCGGCCAGCCCGACGCCCGAGCCTGCCAAACCCGGCTCGACATGTTTCACAGCTAGCAGGCTCAATGGCACCACGTTCCAGATCGTCGAGGACGACAAGTTCCTCGAGATGCCTATAATATACGCCAAGGTGTACCGATCTGTCTTTGTGCTGATGGACACTGGGTGCGGTGGGGCGGCGCGTGATCCCAGCGTCGAGCTCAGGTCGCTGCGTAGTTTCCTCGAGACAGTTCCCGTGAAAGAGAATGGCGAAGCTCCTCTCAACTCTGGTAGAGAGAGAGAGTATCTTGTTATTTGCACACATTGCCACTTTGATCATATTAGTGAGTATCATGATATTAAAGTACTGGGCGGTTGGATTCTTCCAAAAATATTTATTCTTGTTAACACCGTAAGGTGGCATCGAGCAGTTTGTCGAGACGGACGGCAGTACCATCTGGGCCAGCGACTATGACAAAGACTATCTCAGCCCAACCCGACTACCAAGCACGTCCCTCTGTGACAAACTCAATATCAAAACACCGGAATACACAGTCACCAATTGGTGCAGCGACGGCCAGCAGGTAACTGACAGCATTGGGCATGATCTTGGCCTGACGGTGTACCATACACCCGGCCACACGCCCGACGAAGTTGCCATATGGGACTCACACGAGAGAATACTATTCGTCGGCGACTCTATATATCAACACGCGCCCATCTTTTTATTTGAGACACAGAGCGTCATCAGGTACAGCGAGTCGATCGGCAAAATGAGGCAGCTCATCAGACGATTCAATGCCGAGACAGGTAAGCTTGACCACTCACCTAAACCGTAACTACAAGAAACTGACGAGAGCAGAACAACGCGCAAAGATATCATGTAGTCACATCACCCCCAGCATAGACGCGGCCAACTTCCTGGCCGAGGTAGACGCATTCCTATATAAAGTCGTGACCGGGCAGGTTGAGCGTAAGGGCTCGTTGGACATGTCCGGGCATCCACGGGACAGCTACTCGAGAAAGGACGGGAGTCTTGAGTTTCAGGGGTGTAGAGAGTATTTTGAAGAGTTTACGGCGAGCAAGAAGGCTATGAATTCCATTCGGAAGCGCCAAATCGTGGAATAGACAAGCTGACGCCTGTTGCTTGTTGTGTACGTGAGTATACTTGTACTGATAGTCATATTGGGCTTAAGTCAATTCATAGGACCGACAGAAGGTCATCGGTTTTGATATGTTCATCTGACATTACCATTCCTTGTTCTCCATGGTCGCCGTTGCCCATCGGATAAGCACCATGCAGAAGGCCGATTGTATTTTATGTTGAGAAAACAACATTCCACTTTGTAACGGTAGAGCTTAACCCTATCCTAGTGTTGTATGAGGGCAATTTTCTGGAACGGGGGACTCACCAAGTGTTAATGAGGCTTGGGGGAGGTATTTTGAGCTGCAGAGCTTTGGAGAGGTTGAAGTAACTTTGGTGTATATATATATAGTATCAAAAGGAAAATCCAATTAACGCGGATAGTGTTCGATGAACTAAAAACATAGAATTAATACATTCAAAAAGCCATCCTAACTTTATGATGTATAGTACTTTTTTTTTACATTACAGTTGAGTTATTTTGGTACAGCATCGAGGGATTGTTGATTGTTTATGGGTGAATCACGCTATAGCTTAGGGTTTTATTACCTAAAAGTATGAATAAGGCATCTGAATAATGGATGACTAATCCAGTGTCACCTGACCTGACCTTGGCAGGCAGGTGGGGCCGACTCAAGATTGCTAAGTCAGCCGGAATAAACCCCGGGGCCTCCCGAGAGATCCGAAGGTCCAGCCTTCAGGAACTCAACTGCGGAGAGGCCTTCCAAGGTTGTATCATGGGTTACAAACACCTCTTAGGAGCTGCCTAGGTGGTCCAGGCATGCAAATTACATGAATCAGATTGCGATCCAATTGCATGAATACGGGTCAATGAGTTGTCACGGCAGCAAAAGCTCAGTCTTCAGCAAAGTTGTTCAAACTCAAAGCTACAGCAGATTGGCCCGGACTAATGGTACAGGCCGTGCACTAAGACTCAATTGTGTACTAAGAGATGGGATGGTCCGGCTTAATGAGAAATTAAAGAGGTGACGTTTCAGGCAGTTCAGAATAACGAGGCTGAAACACTGTCTCCCCGGATGGGGACCCCATTCCCGTTCGGAACTACTATAAACCAGACAAGGGGGTTGCTAGACTATCCACTTTCACCACCCTTGGCATAAGGTTGACACTCCTGATTTCTCAGTTTGAATTGGGCTCCAAGAAGTTCCCCGAAGAAATGGGGTATTAAAGAGCGCCAATCCGTCATCAAACATGGCAGACAGACAGTAACACCGAACACCCCAACATGCGTGGGACTTTCATTCTTTCTTTGCTTTCTGCGGCGCTGGGCGCCAGCGCTGCTATTTCTCAGTCTAACCTCAAGACTCATGTCGATGTGCTGGCACTCGACTACTCCTTTAACCCAGTCAAGGCGGCATACTGGACTGGATATCCCCACCACCGTCGTACTCCCTTTTCGGTGTCGCCCAATGGGAAATCATTGTATATTGCCTATCTTGACTCCAGTGCCACGGATGTTCATGTGCAGCAGCTGGATCCTACCACCTTCGCTGCTACTGGTACAACTGTGACCGTCTCTGGCGGAAAAGAAGGTGTGTTGCCCGATTGCCCATAGGCAATGAAAAAGAGGGACCACTAATTCATGGTATAGCTGGAGGTCTTGTGGCTCACAATGATGGGTTTGCCCTTCTGACGAGCGAGGCCATGCCCTCTGGCACCACCAATGCACCACCGAACGATACCCCTGTTCCCGTGCTCTACCGCTACACTTTAGGGAAACAGACATGGAAGACCTGGCTGGGTGGACCTGGCGTCCACGAGTCCGAAGGACTTTCTGCCTCTCCCGACATGAACGGCGACCTGGTATACTCCGAGAGTGCGGAGCTCTACGGCGCATACTTTGTCGTGACTGATTACTCCGGTGACGCATCGGGCCATTTCGGTGATAGCGTGGAGTACGTCTCGGCAAGCGGGAAATTGGAAATCATCTCTGGAGCTAGCAGTGCATGGGGTTGCAGCCACAACACCGGCATTGCATTCGAAGCAGCCGACGACGCCCCCTTCGCCGGTATTTGCGCCGAAGATCAGGGCGCGATCTGGTTGAACACCAAGACACAAGGGATGTCCACCGACGGAGTCAAAATTTCCAACGAGAACACTACAAATGGCGCGTCTGGTGAGCCTATGGGTGGTATGTCTGGTAGCTACAGTGCGTTGGCTCGGTTTGCCGATACCACTAAGTATATCTTCGCCTGGGTTTCCCGTGGCGCGATTCATGTGACAGAGAACGCCTGGATGGGAACTGGCTACACAAACGTGCAGAACCGCACGAACGGTCGCAATGTTGCTATTTCGATTTTCTCTGATAAGTATACCAAGGTTGGCACCCAGGCCACGTCTGAGGTCGGCACCGACGATGGAGATAGCCAGGTCAACTGGGTGACATCTGGATCGAACGATTGCTCAAATGCTCACGCTGCCACCTTTGGAAATAGCAATGCCCTCGTTACCTGGGAGGAGATCTCGAACCCGACTTGTGACTTCATTGCCATGGGATGCCGTGGTATCTTTGCTGGAACTTACTTCCAGCAGGTTGACTCCACCGGCTCCAAGGTTGGTGAAGCCTTCAGCGCTGACGATGTTTACGTTGCCGGTGATATGGTGACTATGTCAAATGGTAGAATCTGCTGGCCCTATGTTGACATGACTTGGGATCTCTCGCAGTCCATTGATGACTCGTCCTCTGCGAGTGGCAAAAAGATGAGCATTGCTTGCGTAAGCCTCGATGGTACAACGGATTCCTCACCAATCACGGCTGCTAGTAGCCAGACTACTGAAGCCGCGTCAAGTGCAACTACAATCGAACATACAAGTCAGACTACCGAACCCGCAGCCGAGGATATAAGTGGAAGCGTCGCCGCCATCAGAGGCGGATCTGGGAACACATCGAGAAGTTCTGTGATCGAAATCGCAACGTCTGTTACTAGCTCCGCGGCCAGTGGCATTGTGGATGTTACCGCAGGTGGACCAGACAGTGAACTTCTGGCTGCCAGTACTATTTATACTACCATCCCGAGCGGCACTCCTACCGGAATCGCCAGGGGTCATGGGCGGAAACATGGCCACGGCTGGGGATACCATGACACGGAACGCCATAGTTCAGAACACCACAGTTCAACATATGATAATGTCCCTGAGAGCGAGCCCGAGATCGGTGGGGCTTGCAAGACCTAGTAGATTCTATGGTTTCCCACGAGAATTTCACGTCTTAGATCTTAGTCGAAAATATCTTGACCTAATGCATTGACTGGCCTATGGCATTACTTAAGAACCGATACGCACCGGCCACCGCTAGCGCTAGACGGGGTGACTTCTTTATCGTTTCGAAAGGTGATGAACACTCACTTGCGGTCCAGCTGGCTTTCTGGTGTGTTTCTGGTCAGGACCAGTTGGAGGTCCAGGTTGTCGTCTCTACTGCTCTGGTGGATAAGCCGTCGGCGAGATGGCTTGCAGGGAAGCTTGCTGCTGCTGTGGGGGCGCTATCAGAGGCTCCTAGAATACTGTTAGACGATGTTTGTGTTGGGCAAAGGGAATATGTGATAGTTGGATTTTGGTCTTCCTATCATATAGGCTCATTTAATTAGTTGAATGTCATTTCTTAGAATTATTTGGATTTTCCCAGGGTTATAAACTCTTTTATTATTTTCCCTACAACGACATCATCTTTGTAGGCTACATATTACAACCTGCCCCTGGGCTGGCGAGTTACAAACTAGGCCAAAATACCATTATATCTGAGCATTACGCTCAGATAGACCAGGCTCCGATATATATAGTGCATGACATGACACTACATCTCAGTTGAATAGACAATGGCATACCTTTGCCCTTATTTCCCTAACTCTCCATTTATCCAAAGTTTCCCCAAGCTCCTACCTGACGGTCTTACATAGATCTGATTCCCGATAGTGAAACATTGGAGAATGTTTCACCCCCAATCTGCTTTTCGGGAAATGTCTCACCATCTTCCCTACCCAAATCGATCAGCTTATATTAGCCATGTAGGCCGCAAAACTGTATGTTGTCTATAGAGTGTGCAATATATAACCAACTAATCCCAAGATTGATAGGACGTGAATACACCCTACGGTTAACAGGACCATATCTGGGAGTCTAGGACAGGAAAATGAGATCTAGGTAGCAGCAGTACAGTAGAGACGGTAGATTGGAATCAGCTATTAAATCGAGCATTCGAAGTGTTAGCCTCACAAATAATATTATCCAAGTCAACATTCGAATACGAAGAGTGGGCTGCCCGACCCCGCCACGGGCGCACTATTTTTACACATTTGCGTGTTCATTCTTGTTTTTTTTTAGAGATAAAATATAAAAAACTAAAAAATAGGGCGTCCAATGATCCTATTTATCAGACGGTTGCAAGGTTACATGCGGAGAGTTACCTAGGTAACGTTATGAGCTGAGCCCTTTGTCTCTCTTTCGAGCTATCAGAAACATTGAATCGCCCCACTAAGACTGGGCACACGTATGTGGGAAACAGAATGGTTTTCGAAATTTGATTGTTCTACGGAAGTACGTGGGACGACTTCCAGCTGTAGTGAGACCTGCTGTGGTATAAAACCTAAGTTTGGCCCTGGACTCGGGTTCTTGAGATCACAACAGCACTTCTTAGTCTTCTTAGTACTTACAGTATTCACAACCCCTGACAGCTTCTTTCGCTCTTGCTCAAATACTGTCAAAATGGATTTTATCCGAGTTATTACTCTGTTTTCTTTCTTATTCTCTGTTGTCGTGGCATTCCCCCAGCAGACTGCCGCGGGTACAACAACCGCAATTCCGGCGACGATTACCAAGGCTGCGTCGCTAAGCTGCTCGGACGGCCAGACCGCTGTCTATACGACAGATTGTACGATGGGAACTCCTACATCGTACTGCGCTAGACCGGAGCCCCCATCCAGTGCTCGGAGGGGTACTTCCCCTCGGTTTGGCACCCAGGTCATTGCATGGAGCAGTCGACCTGTTTCCCTGTTGATGCGTCCTGGATCACGACTGAGTGCTCACATGGGGCAATTCCTTGGACAACCTCGACTTTGTATGAAGGCACCTTAGCGGGGGGACAGTCGACTATTATCAGTGGTAAGTCCCTTCCGGTTCATTTTCCTTGTTCGATTTTCCCAGTACATAGACAATGAAGCTGATATGTCTGATGTTTCTAAAGCCGTTTCCTGCTCCTGTACCAGGGACCAATGGTATAGCATGACCATTCTCCCAGGCGCATCCACCGTCGACACGTTCTGCATGCCTTCAAGCTCCTGTCCAGCGGGCATGACAACCTCAGTCTCGACCAACACTTACTGCGCAACGGCGCCGGCAAGTGTGTGTTCAGATATTCCCTTGGAGACCAACTACTGCAAGTGTGAGTCGGCAGCGCAGACACCAGTATATCCTGACTCTGTTGGGGCGGCTCCAACCGGATGTAGATCTTGATCGAACATAGAATGGTTCTTTACCTAAAGCGCCATTGGTTACGGCTAGTTGGCTACTTGCATAATCTTGACCGCCAGAACGGGAGACAAATCCTGCCTCCGAAATTAAATGTATATATCGATTGAAGAATCTCTTAATAAAACCAGCGGAAGTCATCGCAGGCAGGCCCATCCTTGAGATATTCTGTAGGGATATCCCTTGCCTTAATGTGAACACCTTGCAATCGGTCCCTTTTCTTATTATCCGCCATCATCCAAAGCCCAAGACAGAGTGTTAAGACAATACCAACCCCTCCAAATGAGGCCGTGGTAATTAAGGCAGGAAGATATTTGGGTGCATCTTGCTTTCGAAAGATGTTCGAACTGACAACCCCCATCAAGTTCGCCAATGGGACTGCAATACTCGTCAATACCACACGACGCCCTTCGTTAGCAGTGTTGTTGTTATACCAAGTGTCGAGAAGAACGGAAGGCGCAGAGGTTCCCCTATTTAAACTGGTCAGCATCTATCTCGTGAATAAAGGGGGGCGAACCAACCAAGTCATCAGAAATGAAGCAAAATAAGCTACATTTATATCATGCTCAACATCGATAGTCGCATAGATCACGAACCCCACGAAGGTGAACAAAAAGCCGAGTGCAATGAATGGGAATCTCCATCTCGTCCAGTCACTACTGAATGCCAGGATGAGGAGAACTACAGCGCCTGAGATGTTGGGAGCCACGGTGAATAGGTTGGTTTTCACCGTACTATATCCAAGGCGCTGGATTATCACTGGAAGGAATAGCTGAACAGCTTGCAGGGGAACACCCAGGCAAACTTGAATCCCCAAGATAACCCAACTAGTTCCGTGTTTAAACACTTTGAACGCATCGCGGATGTCGAGCTTTTCATTGACCACAGAAGAACTGTCAATTTGCAAACGAAGGTATGCGAGTTCTTTCTCTTCGGGTGTCAGAAAGGTTGCCTCTGAGGCCGACCGGGGTAGATACCACAGTGCGAAGATTGCGAAGAAAATAGTCCCAGCACCTTCGATCAAAAAGAGATACCTCCAAGGCGCCAATGGTCCCGTGTGGATACGGAAAATTCCAAATGCCAGCAATCCAGAGAAGGCAGAGGCGATGGTTTGAGCCGCGTAGAAAATAGCGAGTCGGCGAGCCAACTCACCCCGACGATAGAACCTAGGTTTGAATTAAAGATGATGCAATTCCAAAAGTTTGAAAGGATGGGCTTACGTCGTTTGGTAATAGATCACCAGCGGAAAAAACGCGCTCTCTGCCATACCCAGAAACCACCTAATAGCGAAGAGACCGCTAAAGTTGTAAACTGCGACCACAAGAATCGTGCAAACACCAAAGGCAAGCATCATGCAGGGTAGCACAATATTTGGTCCATATTTCTTTCCCAAAAGACCGAGAAAAGGTGCAGTCAAAACGTAAGGGACAAAAAAGATGCTAAGAAGAAGATTATATTGATTCCCCTTCAGGGAGAGTGTTTCTGTGATTGTCATTCATATCAATGCGGTATTCCTCAGTCATCAATCCTAGTGACGGCGTACCTTCAAGTCCAGCTGTCTTCGCATTTCCTAAATTGGATTTGTCCAGGCTGTTGAAGAGATACATGATGGCCAATACAGGAAGAAGCCGAAGATCAAACTTCCATACTAATGCTCGCTCTGCTCGAGGATCAATGTCGACACTCGCGATAGTGACTGGTACATCTTGTTTTGAAGGGAGGTGACTTGATTCGAAGTCGGTAGGCATGGTTACGGGCATAAATGATGGTAATGATTCCAATATAACGATATCTAGTCTATTTAAGAGATATGTCCCGGGGGGTGTGTTGTATATACCATATGCCACTACCTCCATAGTTCTATATCGATAAGCATGACACAAAAGATAACAAATCCAAGCTTTAAACAACATGGCTGTCTTGGCAGTTTTCTTGGCTGATAAGCAACGGGGACGACGCATTCCCTATCTCTTGATGACAAACGGAAAACGCGTATAATTGGAATGGAATATCTATGGATGTACGGAGTACAGTTGACATGAAAAGACTGGGTTACCCAAGCATAGGTAGGATTCGTAGGAACATTATTGGAGGAAACATGAAATGCCGATCTCTTCGCAAGTTGCTATCCTGCTTAGTACGGAGTACTTGCGACCGGGTCACAATCTTTAAAAGTGATTTTATTCGAGGTTGTGACACATCGTGACATCGTTATCAGAATGAAGATCATATTCCATTAATGGTGTTGATACATGGTCATATTTGTACCCTTCCATAACTAGTTACATAAGTATTAGTCTAGTACTCTCCCTTTCCTCCATAACAATACAACACATTGTGGCTTCATCTACTTTCCAGGACGGAGAGGGAAGGGAGGAAAAGAGGGAGAGGGAGAAGCCAGTTACCTAGTTAGGTAACTATCTAACGTATTTCACTACCGAGCTGGCCACCCCGGAACACCATAGTGAAATGCTGTTTTTGATAAGCTTATATCGTAACAACCATAACCTCAATTTGAATAATTAATTATGTGTAAATATTGATAAGCATTTCTTACTATCTCTAGAAGTTTCAATCGAAACAAAAAGTCGGATAATGATAATACCATAAATTACGCTATAATTTAATTATTTTCGCTGTAGATATATATGTCTTGAATACCCCATTATAAAAATTTCCTTAAACCTGTCGAATAGCTATACCATACACCTTGAACATAGCCCTTTAATATGAAATACATATAATCACCTATTGTTGGGATATAGCACTGTAATTTATCGCCTTAACTATGGTGTTCCGGGTGGCCAGCTCGGTAGTGAAATACGTTAGTTACTAGTTACATGTCTCATGTGGGGTTAGTTGCCTCAGACAGGGTCAGGCACCCAACAATAGTCAACCCCCATCTCCCCGCCCATTATACATTGAGAGGGGCCGGTTTATGTGAGGTAACTAGAACATTGTTATTTTAATATTGTACGGAATTACACTTCTTTTTTATTCTATTTTTTTTTTTTTTTTCGAATTCCCTGGCGAGACTCCAAATCCCATCTTAAGGCGGCTTCCCCCTCTTGCGGAATGTTGCCGGGAATAGGGGGAATAGGGGGAACTGATGGGCTATCTGGTAAATGGCATTGCAGTAATCACTATAACTGCACTGTGAATCTTTGATTGAACAGCACTAGAAGGAATGAGCGAATAGGCCCCATCCCCCGGTTTCTAGGGACCGAGGCAGAGTCTGGGGTATGAGGGGTTTCATGTGGATTTCCGGTGATCATCTTCTTTATATGGGCTAGTTTGACTAGATTTATCACTTCCACCATCAATGCGCTTTTTGTCTTTTAGGATGTTTGTAAACACCACATCATGCTCCGCAGTTTAAACTCTTCCGTCAATCTCAACTTCGATTCATCTATTACAGGTCACCCCCAAGAAACATGGCTGCCGATGGCCCCAACCCCGGCTTCTTGGGCAACCTCAACAAGGATCAGGAAGTCAAGTTACAAAGTCTTTGGTCAGTCCTACTCAAGGCAGGGCAAATATCCCCACCAAAAGAACCTATCAATGGCTCCGTCGAGGAGCCTTGGAGTCCAACCCAACCCCACAGACGGTTGTCGCTTCTTGGCCGTACACAGAGCAACGTCTCCGAAAACCCCATGCCAACCCTGAATGAATCTTATCACCAAAACATCATGAAATACCTAGGAGAAATAGGGGCTGGTGTGGCTGAATCCAACGCAATCAAGAAGGCCCTCTCGGAGATCACACCCACCGAGCTTCGTACGGGGTTACTTAACACTCTCAAACACGACCACCCCGATGCCGTGCTTTTACGCTTCCTCCGCGCTCGCAAATGGGATGTTCCCAAGTCATTTGCAATGATGATGGAAGCAGTCGTTTGGCGATTAAAGGAAATGCATGTAGACGAAGATGTGATGGCAAAGGGGGAGTTACATGCCCTTAAGCAGACGCAAAACAAATCCAGCATAAGTGAACGGAAGGCCGGAAATGACTTCATGTCTCAAATGCGCATGGGAAAGAGTTATGTGCATGGTATTGATAGGGCTTGTCGCCCAATCGTGGTGGTGAGAGTCCGCTTACACAAGCCTGGGGCTCAAAGTGAAGAATCTTTGGAGAGACATATTGTCCATCTGATTGAATCGGTCCGGCTTACAATGGCTCCTCCGGTTGAGACTGCAGTATGTATGTTGTTTTTGACAGCGAGGTGAAACGGGTGTCACTGACTCTAGGTTAGGCTGTGTTATTTGATATGACCGGCTTTGGACTGTCCAATATGGTGAGTCACTGTTTTCAGGTCCACGCAGTATTGTCGTCGTTCTTTCACCTTTACATAGCTAACACTTTTCTTTGGAGGCAGGAATATCCACCTGTCAAATTTATTCTCAGATGTTTCGAAGTTAACTATCCAGAATGTTTGGGAGTTATGCTTATTCATAATGCCCCGCGGGCTTTCTCAGGTCAGTGATTCATTTTGATCAAGGCCAAAGATACCATATCGGGCCTATCTCTCTTCTTGGTCTATTGGAACTCACCATTTCCATATTCTAGGGATTTGGCGACTCATTCGAGGCTTGATGGATCCCGAAATTGCAGCCAAGGTTGAGTTCACAAATAGTGTTGCCGACCTCGAGAGGTTCATCCCCCGTGATCAGATCGTGGAAGAGATGGGCGGCGACGAGAAATGGTCATATAGATACATTGAGCCCAGTCCTACAGAAAACTCCAAGATGGATAATACTACGATACGGGATGCACTGAAACGGGAGCGACAAGCTATTGGCGAAGAGTTCTTGGGTGCTACATCTGGGTGGATCAATGCGACTAAATCAGGGGACGCGACGACGCTCCATTCCAGCGAAAGCGAAAGGGCTTATCTAGCCGAGCGACTCCGCGTCAACTACTGGAAACTTGATCCCTATGCTCGAGCCCGTCTTCTCCTGGACCGAACAAACGTTATTCAAGATGGTGGCAAGATTGAATTTTATCCTCAGGCAGCTCCTATGGACGGTGATGTTGAAATAACCAAGGGATTGGACGTGAAACATTTAGAGCGGGTTGGGGATGCTGCTCACGTCATTCTATCGTAGATATATATATAAATTCTAGGGGTAATACGTTTACAATTGAGATTTCCACAAGTAAAGTCGGCCATTTATGCAGCCTTGTCATGTCCTTTTCCTAGACTTCAGTTTACATGCCTTTTCTAGATATATTCTCCCCTCTTCGGGCTTCTAGATGACTAGTCCATATATAGGGAAATTGTCTACTCGACGGCTCCTTCATAGACTCAGAACAGACTCAGCTCGTCCATATCGGACACAAGGTCCTGGGTACATGCAGGACCAAATCATCAGTCTAGGGGGTGAATCTTTAGTTATAGGGTAGAGAGTCACTGTACCTAGGCTAGCGGAACCAGTGTTTTAAGGGATCTGTAAGAGTAATTCATATGTATTTCTATTCTTCTGTCAGGCCAAAACAAGGCATTCAGGCATTAAATCCAGACTCTCGGCATTGAGAGTCAACTATACACCGTCGTACTCCCACTCCACCACTCTACTTATATCTCCTCAGTCACTCTTCATCATCTTCTCTCCTCAAACTCTCCCGCCTCGTGCTTGTATTCATCTTCCATCAATAGGCTGGTTTCCCCGCGCCAAATTCGGTCCGGGCTCAACAGTCCTCTTTGAAAAGCCAACAATCAGCGCATGGTCAATCCGAGAGAAACAGTCCCAGAACAACCACCAGCAAGAGGAATGGGATCAGGATCTCGAGTCTGGTCCATCAACAGCCGAGGTAACATTCCACGTTCAGCAGGACAATGGTCCAACGGCATACATGCGAGTATACATGCAGGTTCCACATCCATCTACCGAATTTGAACCTCGTGAAGTTCGACGTCGCCAAGCCGCTCCCTGTCCACATCTTGAAGTCAACGCCCTAAAGTGCCTCCACCAGGAACATGCCACTATGGCACCTGCCCTCCTCGGGATTAAGGAGGAACTCCAAGGCGATGATGACGTCGTTCCAGGTGGTCACATAGTCTACATGGTGTTCGAGCACGTACCTGGAATTCGACTTGCCGATGATCAAGGAGCACCTGTCCCTGGGTATCCATTACATACGTTCTTTCGAGAGTTCGAGCGTGCGGAACGAGATAAGATTCGCGATGAGTTCGACAAAGATTACCCTACGCTGACGAAGTTTGATTGGTCAATCTACGAAACCTGGGCCGACCGTCTTGTGTGGGATCCTGTCTCTTCGAAGCTGTATGGCTGTATGTCCCTTCAATGCTGACACAGAGCTACTTGCTAACTATGTGGATAGGTGGTTCGTCGATTTCAGAAAGGTGATGGATGCGGGCTGGCTGAAGAGAATCCGCTCGCTTCGCCACGAACAAAATCCCCGTACAGAGGCGGACCGGGGCCCCATGCAGCTTATCTGGGAACTCTGGGGTCTTGCCATTCCCCCTTCCAACCCAAAGGATCTAGACGAACTTACGGCATGGAAACTGTGATTTCCCTCCGGTGTAGCAATCACTTGGCTAGAAAACTTGCTGTTACAGTGGGGAGGATTGATTTCGGTAGCTGGCTAGTTGAGAATTCATTATCTGATCAATTTCATCATCAGTGTCGAGATTTAGCCTTCGCCTTATTGGTCTTGCCGAGCCAAGCCGAGCCAAGCCTTTCTAGATTTATTCACATTGCCAAAAAACCGATTCAACTGACATTGCTTGGTCTCTCCTTGTTCCTAATGAGGGGTTCTGGTCATACTCCTTTAGGTATAGACTGAGCGTGGACTAAGTGCTCAATAGGTGTCTCCGATCAGTCTAAGTAATCAGTGAGCATTCACTGGGTGTGAGCCCGGACTGAGGTTTACTAAGTGAGGCCTGGCTCTCAGCGCCCTCGTGAAAGCGGCGGCAGCTAAGAAGGAAAGCCCCACTCGGCAGAGGAAATATATTACGTACAGTGACATTTATAGCAAGGATGGGAATGATATCAGTTTCGATACAAAGATGCTAAAATTCACCGTCGGCGTAGAAACAATAGAACGGGGCACTAGCACATTGTGAGACCCAGCCTGTCCCGTGCAAGAGATCGCATTGAGTCTATAGTTATACCATTACAGGACCGATCAGGGTCCCACTGGGGTCTAGTAATGAGGAGTAGACCTCCGCAAAGCCCATAAATAAGCCCGGGCCCGCTCGCCAAGCGAAGGGGCCAGATTGGCTGGAAAAATATAGTTAGAAAGTGGTCCGTATGCGACTTTACATCACCAGCGATGAAAACATACCACGAGCAGCGGCTTTGCGCTTTTCTTTGGCTAATTGACTGTTAGCTTGTTGCATAATGTCATGATAGATAGTCTTCTGACATACCTTTCACGGCCTTTCCAGTCCGTTTTCCCCGATACGGCTTCTGCTAAGCTTTGATTAACATGGTTCTTCTCCCATCGTATGAGTCTCGTCTCACAAACCTGGCCCTTGGGCTTTGGAGGGGGCGAACCGCCGCGGTCATCATGGCTCCTAGCGCCGCGACCCATTCACAGGTTGGGCTAGTGTGGTCCCATTCCTGGCAGAATGCGCAAAACAACTAGAGGTTCCAGAGAGATCAGTATATGTCGCAATTTACCATAGGCATCATGGTCATATTTTGAATATTGCTGCATTGCGTAGGCTAATGCGAGAGTGAGGAATGGAACACGTACACGAGGACCGCTAGTTTTGGCCTTTGTGGCTCAGAGTTGACGAGTTGAGGGGGAAGGTGAGGTGATGTTCGGGAGAAATTCACTTCAGTCCAACAATGTGAATGGGGAACCAGTAGGCTGTTGATCCCGGGGGAAGGTAGGGTGACAATTTCCCCCGGCGTGGTAGACCTTTCCTCCTTTTCGATTTTCCCTCTTTCTAATTACTTCATTGACGATAAAGGAGAGTACCACCGGCACGTAACTCTGTCATTGGTTCATATTGCCAGCAGTAATTTAGATCCACTAATGTTATAGATGCTTAAAGATGTCTGAATACCTACAATATAAAATTGATCCCTTCTAAGATGGGTATAGGGACTTCTAAAGTGAACTGAATCTGAACTGAATCTGAACTGAATCTGAACTGAATCTGAACTGAATCTGAACTGAATCTGAACTGAATCTGAACTGAATCTGAACTGAATCTGAACTGAATCTGAACTGAATCTGAACTGAATCTGAACTGAATCTGAACTGAATCTGAACTGAATCTGAACTGAATCTGAACTGAATCTGAACTGAATCTGAACTGAATCTGAACTGAATCTGAACTGAATCTGAACTGACTGAACTGACCTGAACTGACTGAACTGACTGAACTGACTGAACTGACTGAAATAATCGGCGAGTACCGTAATGACCAGTGACCGGCAACAAGCTCTTCCTTGAGAAAGACAAAGACATGCTGGTTGTACGTCGAATGGTTGTACGTCGAATAGAACCCGTATCGTGGCCCCAGGGCTTGCATGTATCTTGCTAATTAGCCAATCTGTCTCCTGAACAGCTGCTCCGTTTTATAGTTTCGCAACGGGTCGTCATTTAGGTTGTGTTGGTCGACCCATTGGATCTTCAACTCACCACAACTTTAACTTTATGTGCCTGATTCATGATAACCACGTCCGGGATACGTCTGTAGGTGCTGTTGGTGCTTCTGATATCACCAAAACGAAGATTCAGGCTTTGGGACCCAAACACTGCGCTCATAATGTGGCTCACATTCTGGTTGAATCGGCCTTGTAATCCGGTCTCGTCGCCGATAACCAGCTGTTCGTTGGCTATGTTATGTGGCCCGAGTTGTCCCACCGGCCGGATGGTGATGGTGCTGTTATGCCTTTCCCAAGCATGCTGTTGAAATTCGGCGTTAGCATTTTGCTCAAATGTGGTCCACTCGTGCAATGGCCTTTCGTACCAAACCGAATGCAAAGCAGACGATGTGGTGTTACCGGCACATAACTCTGATTGGTTATTACCTCACCACCCTTTTTTATCACCGCCTTTTTGAACCATATACGCTAATCTCAATTTGTCTACTCCGTAGTAGTGTATTGTATTGAACATGTAGAACACTAATGGCACAGCAAAAAGTCTAATGGCACAGTTCACTAAACCCCTTTAGTCCTAGCCTTCTTGGCACCCATCTTTCGGTCTAGGTGTTATTTATTATGGTATCACCACAGTAAAAAAAACAGCCCCTGAATCACCCCAGCCACGATCAGCTCCATGATCGGCCCCATAATAATGCCGCCGTTAGATCATGTGATCATGATTGCTATTTGCTAGTTTATTTGCATTGTTTGCATTGTTTGCCAGTAAATAAGACCATGTTCAGATGGTTTTAATAGGCTATATATACCCAGGTTTTCCTAGATTTTGATCCTTCTTCTGCATTTTCCCCACTCTATATGCTTCATTTTTTGCTATATTTTATGCAAAAAATAGTGAAGAAATGAAGGTTTTAATGTAGGAGATTGAAATTAATGGACGATAATTAGCATGCAGAGATTTCATTGTGGGTGCCAAGGCTTGATTAACCCTATCATGTGATTTAATGGTAGACAATTATGATCACGTGATCTAAATTATTATGGGTGGTTATAATCACGTGACTTAATGGCAGACAGCTATGATCATGTGATCTAAATTATTATGGATAATCATGATCACGTGATCTCATGGTAGACAGTCATGATCACGTGATCTAATGGTGGCATCATTATGGGGCTGATCATGGAGGAGATCAAGGAGGAGATCGTGGAGCACTATGTGGCTGGGGTGGTTCAGGGGCTGTTTTTTTTACTGTGGTGATACCATAATAAATAACACCTAGACCGAAAGATGGGTGCCAAGAAAGCTAGGACCAAAAGGGATTAGTGGACTGTGCCATTAGACTTTTTGCTGTGCCATTAGTGTTCTACTTGAACATATATAGCTATGATCTTGAACATTTGAATTCTTCCTTCTTCAACTACTCTCTCTACAATTCAGATTCAATTCAGATTCAGTTCAGATTCAGTTCGGATTCAGTTCGGATTCAGTTCGGATTCAGTTCGGATTCAGTTCAGACCATCAGAGCTCACTGTGAGACAATGCTTCTTCTTCATTGGAAAGGCAACTGGTCGGTCAGGTCAGTGTATTAACCAAACCTCGCCTACTGACTGGGTCCACGTTCAGCACCCTTAGGATAGGATACATTCGATGGGCCTAAGGATCGGGCCCAACCCATTTGCTGGTTGAGGTCTAAAATTGAGGAGTACGTACATGGGGAATCTCGGAAGAACTTACATTCCGAAGAGGGAACACACGTGACCTTATGCGGCTGCCAGCCCAAACCTTAGTCATGTAACTCCGAGTTCCGAGGACCGAGCCCCGACAACTATGTTGTACATCCATGGATAACTACATGTAGGTCACTTACTTCCAAATTTGCCCAAGTTTGCATTTTGACTGCCATCCCCTAATCACATCAGGCGCTTGTACGATGGCGACCCCCCGCCGAAACGGTCAATTATCATCCTGCGAGCCATGTCGTACCTCCAAGTTGCGATGCGATCATGCAAGTCCCATTTGTGGACGATGCGAGCGCCGCGGTCTTCATTGTACCTATCACCCGGCACCATTGACCCAGTCCCTCACTGGAATACGCCCCAAAAAGAAGCGCCGTGTTGTTTGCGAATCAGATCACCCTAGTAACGTCAGTCGACTACACAATGAGAACGATGTATGGACTCGAAAAAAAGCATCAGTCTCGACCCCTGGATTTTTGGGGCAAACTAGCTACTTCGATGCGTTCACAGATACGAGAACTGGACTCCTTGTAGGAAATCCATACGTCACAGGCCATGATAACTTTCCCGTTGACCAAAAGCGGATCAATCTCGGTGCTCGGGTCTTGGCGCTTCTAGAGAACCTCCCATTTTATAGGGAAGTGGTCATTGCCCGATTCAAGATATGGACAGGATGGAGTCTTGGCTGGCCAATCACGAACATGGTTTTTACTCTCGTCGAAAAGATGTGGAACTCCCTAGAATTGGAGGACATGGACACAAACCAACGAGCTTTCTTCTTGTCAAAAGGACTGTTTGAAACGCATACCCGGGCACTTGAGGTGCATCCTTCAATGACTTGGGAGGACTTCCAGTCCGCTGCTGCCGGGAGATGGGAGTTGATTGGGCTACTATTTACTCTTACAGGCCTAGCCACGGACTGGGTCCCTCACAGTGACCGCATCTTCATGCGGCCAAATACTATGGATCCGAAGAGTCTCGCCATAACTGCTACCGCTGTGGGAGACATATGTCTTCAGTTCTGCGATAGCACTGGAATTGCAAATGATATTGTGGCCTGGCTTCTACTGCATCATACCACGCTTTTGGCAGTCGTCTATGGTGAAAGTGGTCTGTTATTCCGTTCTTTGCCTGTCAACATTGCCTAACGTGTTCTTAGACTTTCGACCGTGGCGAAAGTTGGGAGAGTTATCGACAACGGTGTTTGCGCTCGGGCTTCATCAGGATTCTAGCGGAAAGGCTCCATTTTTTCTATCTGAGATGCGAAAAAGAACTATGGTCACGGCTTATTCAATTGACAAAGTGCTTGCCACTTTTTTGGGTCGCCCGCCGCTCATAAGCTGGCGCTACTGTGATATCCAAATGCCACTTGACCTGAGTGTTGAGGAAATATTCGCAGATCCAGTTGTTCGTGATGCGGCAATCGCTCGACTGGATGAGAAGGATGGATGGAATATGGAGTCAAGCTTGGCGAAGGGTACGTGGCCTCGAATTGCCTTGATCACTAGCGTTCTCCGTGAGAAGATCTTGGAACTTTCACTGAGTTGGCAACTCGAGAATCTCAGTCAGAGGGTTGAGTACGCTGACAGTTCAATTTCCCGCCACATCTAGGACATAGCTGACATTTGCAGGGAGCTTTCATGCGAATCCCGTCAACTAAGACAGGGATTACCAGAATACCTCCGTTGGAAACCTGATATTGACGTGGCAGTTGTTTCCAGAGTAGAATATAATATCCTTTTCGATATCCATATAGAGTTTCTCTACAACGATTTCCTGCTCTACCGGACCCTAGGGAAACGTACCCAGACTCAGCCTGAGGCAATCATTGACATCGCTCGAGAGATACTCAAAGCATTGGTCATTATGATTTCCGGGAAAATTCGCTCTGGGCATCCCATCAAAGATACTGGATTTAATGTAAGTGGAGCGTATCTTGGGATTGTGGGCGAAAAGCCAAAAAGCCCAAACCTCTAATGGCCAATAGGTATGCTTACCGGGTCTTCCTTCTGCGGGTGTTCTCTGTGCAGAATTACTTCGCCGATCCCGATCGGCAGTGGTAAGCTCTTTGCTGGAGTTTCCTCGTTCGGAAATCATTCAAAACTTGACACTTTTCGCGGCACATCTGGACACCATCGTTATGCCCCATGACGGTAACTACCGTGTCGCACAGCAGGGTCACAAAGCAATCCGCCATGTCTTGGACCAAGTTCTCTCCGTTGATGGTATCTCCTCTGTCGTAGAAGACACTGGAACGAGTGACAAATTGATCGATGATTCCAGCTTGCTTGAAGGTGTGAATTTTGACGATCATGACTTATTTCTTGGTTGGCTTGATGGTAATATGCAACACACGTCCGACTCTTGGCTGGCATGGGTCAATTTTACCTAAATATGTCAAGCATGTTCAATTAGGTATCGATAAGAGACATTAACTACAATCCCATTTTAACAAATAATGGTTCATGGCATAACTAGTTAGCTGTACGATTTCGAACATTGTAGACACATGAGCTGCTGGGTGGTCCTGGGCCTTCCAGCGCTGGGGCCCGTGGCATGTTAAGTAAGCAAGTTCGGCCTCCAGGGTTTACCTAAGACGCAGCACGTGATATTATGCGCTTGAGGTCGCCCTGGTCTCCTGTATCTGCCACATAATCTCTCGGATAGAATCCCGAACTGTCTATGCTTCTTCGTTCCCAAACTTCCTTTTACCACTGCCATCATGGACCACTCAATGTCCGAGTCCCAACACAGAATAAAACGCCGGAAGATTGCTGTTGCCTGTGATGATTGTCGAGCAAGAAAAGTTCGCTGTGATGGGATACAACCGGGTATGTTCCTTGCGATGGGTGCGGACGGAATGCGACCCGTGCTGACTCAATGCAGTGTGTGGGCCATGCAGCAAGAGGACCGACCAGGGGCTCCAATGCGTCTATACAGGGGAGTTAGAGAAGAAGCGAGCAAGGCAAACGTAAGCGTTATTAATTCTATGGCTAAATCAACCTTTCATTGCTAATCTCCGTTCTGATAGTTATATATCCAAGCTAGAAACTCGGATCCAACAACTTGAAAGCCCACAATACTCAGAAAAGGGTCATGGATCAGAACAGACGCCGGTTGGTGTATCATACTGCTTTGGTTCCACTGTCTAATGGGTCTTATTATAGCAGACAACTCTGCTATCGCCGACACCTGGTAATATCCAGCCGGAAACGCCTGGAAACTATACACGGAGCATCCATAGTCAGGCTGACATATCCACTCCGTCAGGTCAGCGAGACGGGGTGAACGCTATGATGGGAGCTGTAGAGGAAGAACGCCCAAGCCAAGGTTTCTTTGGAAGCTCTAGCGCAGCAGGATTCATGCGTCAAATTAGAACCGCGGTCGACAGGAGAGTTGCATCACCTCACCGAAGATCCTCAATCCCCCATCTGGCTGTTCCTTCAAGCCTGATGCCAACGCGGAGCGAAAGAAATCAGTCTTCGGTCGCAAACTATGTGCTCCCCCCTCGAAAAATGGCCGATAGCCTCATGGAGGTTTACTGGGAATATGTCTTTCCGTTATACCCGTTTCTTATCCCCGCTGAGATGAAAGCTGAGTATATGAAAATCTGGACTGGTGATAGTCTGGAATATGACGAAAACATGATGATGTGCACGCTGAATGTTATATTCGCCTTGGCTAGTCAATTGGCCGACTTTGTCCCACCGAAAGAGCGAGAAGCGTCAGCAGATGTTTTTTTTCTCGCGGGCGAAAGGCCTGTTTCAATTTAACCTCTGGGATACTGGATCAGCAGGTTTAATTCAATGTTTACTTCTCATGGCCCAGTATCTGCAAAGTACCGATTCTGCACATCAGTGTTGGATTGTCACCGGACTCGCGATCCGTAACGCTCAAAGTTTGGGCCTCCATCTTCCCCAGAACATTGCCCGCCTTCGAAGCTTCCAAGAGCAACAACTGGCGCGCAAAATATGGCACGGTTGTATTCTAATGGATCGGTATGTTCAAAACTACGCCCTGACCAGCTAATCTCTTGCATGGTTCTTATTTCAATGTTCTCAAAGGGTGATATCTATGACGTTTGGTCGCCCTGCGATGATCTCAAAGGCTTCTAGTGGGGCGGTTCCTCTGCCAGTCGCTGTTGACGATGAATATATTCCATCCGGGTGTGGTAAAGAGGTCTCCCAGCCTCCTGATCGGCCTTCAATGATGGCATTCTACGCTAAGTCATTAGAACTTTATGAGATCATGAACGATGTGCTTCTTAGCTTTTACAAACCAATTTCCGACGATCATGCGGAAGATGTCCATAACTTCTATTTCGACAATGTTGCAAGTGAGGGAGAGCGGACTATCTTTGAGCTCGACCGCTCTCTCACTCGATGGACACGAAGCCTTCTCCCACACCTGCGTTGGGATTCCTCAACAGTATCCACAAATCCTATATTTTATCGGCAAAGCATTGTCTTGCGTGCGAGGTCCGTGATTTGTACTGATGTGTCCAACGCAGTCTGCAATAACTAACCAATGTGTTCGTACAGATTTCTACACGTGCGGATGCTGTTGTTTCGTCCAACTCTCTCTAAATACTGTGCTGTTCGTGATAATGCCACAGCATACCCATTAATCTCGACGAATGACTCCTTCCCCCATCGTGTCGCGCTACAGTGCTCTATCATATGTGTCAAAGCTGCCCAAGAGTCTATCCAACTAATCTACAATAATGTCCCTGCTGATGGGACCGGTGGGCCCCTGCCGGCTTGGTGGTATAACATTCTTTGTTCGTACATACTTTCCCCGGTGTGCTACTTCGAGATTCTGACTTATCCAGACGTTTATACTTCTGCAACTGTCTTAATCGCTGGCCGCTTATGCTCTGCGATCCTTGCCGAGATCAAAGAAACCTCCATCGCGCAGTCTTGGAATTATGCACTGGAAGTTCTTCGAAAATACCAAGGTTATAGCACATCCGCTCGTCGCTGTGTAGCGGCCCTTGAAATTCTTTATGAGCAAGTTGCCTCTGAAGGTCTGCTGCCAACCAACCACATGCCTAGTCATGAGATAGGGGCCAACTCAAGTGCAGTGGATGATATGTCCTTCGGCGAAGGAATGAATGCGGCTATCTTGGACAACTTTGAGTTTCCCGATTTCCAAGATATGTCATGGTTGAACAGTGTTCCGAGCAACCTTTTCTAGACACCTAAAGCTTTCGGTTTACAAGGCCTACAATGAATTAAGAGAACATTCGCGAAATAGACTCTATTTCGTCTATTGAGTCGAGACAATATGCCTCTTTTCCTTTTACAGTCCAGGGCAAAGAACAGTCAATTCTGACACATTTAATAAAATACAGGACCAACTGCTACTGGTGGTTCTCCTCACGAATCGAAAGAATTGGACTGCGATGATTGGAAATAAAGCACATCCACCGATAATCGCAACCTATCACACCCGTATAGCAACCCGAGGTTAGAGGTATACCATCGGACCCTGACCCAGAAGGCCTTCGGGATGTGACCCGAAACCCCCGATATCTCCCCAATACCCACATCTAGTCGACTCTTCCATCCCATTTTATATGGTGTATCAAGGACAAATATGGAATTTGGGAGATCTACCGGGTAGCAAAGGTGTCAGACTTGAACTGGATTCCATCGGACTTGGCCTTCCGATGGGTCGGGAGCTCAATCGGTGGTGTTCATGGCTGAGTGATGGATTAGTGTGAATAATATATTGAGTTCCAAGATTCCAGGATTGCTTGTTCTTGTTTATTCCAATGTTAACTAATTAGTAACGTGGTTATGTAGGCAGCTAATTAGACGTGTTGTGTGTTTGGTGCCTAAAATATCAGGCAACAAAATCGCCTTTCCACCTCTAGGCCTCTCCCATCCGTTTCCCCCTTTATCCCATTTATCCCATTTATTCCATTTTTCTCCCACTATTGTTGACCAAATACTTTCACAGGTGAGAATATGACCTTTTAGAACAAGCCCGGGTGAACAATGACCGAGCAATTTCTCCGTTCTCCGTCAACCCCCCTGCATCCCCAGACTTCCCCATATAACCTCCCCGGTGGGGTTGATGTGGAGAGAGTTTTCCCTCATTTTAAACCTGAGGCCGATTGGTATGGTCCATGGCGGATTTCCAATCCATTGGCGGATCTCGAAATCCGTGTGCAAAGAGAAATGGAACTGAAATGGAGCTCTTCTTTGCTTCCATAAGCAGTCGGTTTGTTCGGGGTATTGATTTCCCGACATGTTGGGATCATTTATAAAGACAAGGTAACTAGCAATTTATGACGACGACTGTGTCAAAAAAAGGACACCAATTCCCAACGCCCCACATGCGGGTTTCCTTTTTGACAGCCTTGACGGCGGGAGCTGCTGCTGTCACGGCGCTACATGTCGCAGAAAACCAGACCTACATCACCCTCGCCAATGATCGTCTCACAGCTGTTCTTCAGAAGAATGTTGGTCAGATCATCGATCTCACTCTCGATGGCCAAGATTTATTGGGCACTCAGTCAGGATCCACTGGAATAGGGCCCTATCTTGACTGTTACTGTATCCCTTCTGGCTTCTACACGGCTGGTGCCACATCCCCGAGCATGGAGGTAGTCCAGGGTACAGATTCAACGGGGACCAAATATGCAGGCATGATTTTGAGTGACACATACACTCCCACGGGCCAACAATTCCAACAGTACTGGTTCCTGCGCGATGGCGAGACTGGATTGCATATGTTCAGCCGATTGGCCTACCACAATGAGACCACACCTTACCTTCGTAACCTGCAGGAGTTCCGAACCCTGTTTCGTCCAAATATTGATATTTGGACGCATCTGACGTCTAGCGAGGTCCAGACCGCGCCCCTGCCAAGCAAGGACGCCATTTCGAAGCAGATTGTGGTCCAAGATGCAACGTGGACATTCAACAACACGCCAGGCGATGCGTACTACACTCAGTTCTCTGAGTACTTTACTAAATATACATTCTCAAACCGTATGCTCGGTCTCCTGTCATCTTCGATTACTGGTTGGTGCACTGGCTAAACGATGGTTTCCTTTTAGAATGGAGAAATAATACTGTTCACGGTCTCTATGCTGATGGCAGCACGTCAAATGGGACAGCATATGGAGCATGGCTGGTGATGAATACCAAGGTTGGTCATATTCCTTAAATCTTCACCGATCGAATCCCATCTAACAAATTTGTCCTAGGATACATACTATGGTGTAAGCGATATCGAGCACGGTGGGACGCAGGAGCTGACATCTCTTAGGGTCCACTCCACTCCGACTTGACAGTGGACGGTAATGTTTATAATTATATCGTATCAAACCATCATGGAGAAGGCACGCCCAACATCACAAATGGGTTTGATCGAACCTTCGGTCCGCAATTTTACCTTTTCAATGGCGGCAAGGGCACGGCATCTCTCCAGGAACTGAGATCTGAGGCAGAAGAAATCGCAAACCCCCACTGGAACGTTGCATTCTATGATTCAATTGCAAAGCATGTCGTTGGATATGCTCCCTCGAGCCAGCGAGGCAGTGTCAAGGGAACCGTGAAACTTCCTAAGGGTGCCGTTCGCCCAATTGCTATTCTGACTGTCGACGGCCAATACTTCCAAGATAATAGCGCCGTTCCAAGCTCCTATCAGTACTGGACCGATATCAATACAGATGGGAGCTTCAGCATTGATCGTGTTAAAGAAGGGAAATACCGACTCACAGTCTACGCAGAGGGGATTTTTGGTGACTTTGTGCGCGACGGAGTCATCATTCATGCAGGAAAGGAGACTGCGCTGCATGATATTTGGAACCAGGAGTCGGCAGGGACCGAGGTCTGGCGAATTGGGATTCCCGACAAGTCGTCAGGCGAGTTCCGACGTGGCAATGCGAGAGATTCAACCCATCCGCTTCATCCTCCCGAGTATCTTATCTATTGGGGGGCTTATGACTGGCGTGCCGATTTCCCTGATGGTATCAACTACACCGTCGGTACTAGTGACCCTGCGATTGATCTTAACTCGGCCCATTGGTCGGTCTTCGGGCCAACGGCAAATGATTCCCATGTCGAGTATGACACAACAAACGACTGGAACGTTCATTTCAAGCTCAACTCGAAGCAATTGGACAACCATAAAACAGCCACATTAACATTACAATTAGCGGCCGCAAAGACGGCAGCCGGCAACACGGATGTATGGAATCCGGTCGAGCCATACAACAATTTGTCACTAGAGAGTTATATCAACAATCAGGCAGATCCCTTGACTCTCATCGTTGGGTTCAATCAATCCAGCAGCTGTATTGCGCGGTCTGCTGTAAGCTGCTACCAGGTTAGTTCGAGAATGGAGTTCCCTGTGGATTGGTTACACGTCGGAGACAATGTGTTGCGATTGCATTTACCTTTCAACGCAACGGATACAGAGACTGCCATTCTCCCGGCCACTGTTTATGTACAATATGATGCTATCCGGCTAGAACTCAAGTAATATAGCTCTGTCATGAGGTGTTGTACTTCAAAATCTGCCGAATCAAACCTATATACATTACATTCTTTTTCCATTGGCCATGGTAGATGTGTTTCATTGGGACTCTTGCCTCAATCGATCAATAAATAAAGCAATCCGTGTTGCCTGAGAAACCTGCTCACAGTAAGTCTAATACCTCAGAAGGAACAATGGTCGAGTGAATCTTGTCGGCCCACAGAGATGAGGTGATAGAATCAGGTTCCCTCCTTTAGGAACAATTCAGAATGAAAACACTTTAGCCGTGCCAAGCGCCCAACACCAGGTCCCCTGGTGTTGGTGCGCCCCAGTAAACGCAAAATTCCCAGTAAACACAAAATCTAGAAAATAAGTATCTTTTATATGACTTACCAATACAAAAGGTACTTAGGTACCCCCGTTAGTATAACACACTTTTTCTCAGCCATCGAACCAGTTAGGGCAAATATAAGGAGATATAGATAGTATGAAGTAAGTCTATATTAGTTTCCTAAACTTCGATAAAGGATACTAAGTATACTAAAATAAAGAAATTATCTAGGCATCTAACCATTATACACTCTATGTAGTGCTATTTCTAAACAATTATTCTTCCTCCATATTAAATACTAATAATTAATACTACTATTAAATCAATTAAGCTAGACTCGTACTATATATCTGTATACTTTCTATTACTTTAGCTAGTTTGAGGGCTGAGAAAAAGCATATTATATAAATCTAGAAATTAAGTACCTTTTGTATCAGTAAGTCATACAAAAGATACTTAATTTATAGAATTTGTGTTTACTGGGAATTTTGCGTTTACTGGGGCGCCCCAACAACCGGGAACCGGTTGTTGGGCGCTGGGCACGGCTACACGAAGTATATTGATGCAGGGACCTTATATTCTCAATCGAAATAAATACATATGGTTAAAAGCCCCCAGAGACTGGTGACAAATGAAAGACAAATGAATGGTAAAATCCACTCTCGAGAACAGCGATCACGCAAATTTGAGAACGCTGGTCTAACAAGACCGGATAAGAGAGGCCCCTGAAGATGCAAGTATACATCTATGTACTCCGTACTTGTATCCGTCTTTGGCCTTTCCCGCAGAGACCGCCGTAATTGACAAGTTTGATGGTTCTCGTTGATATTTCCATGGCGGAAAAGGCTGCACTCGACGAAATGCAATTTACAGAAGGCTGCCGAAGCTGACACATGGAACGGCGAGACCGACGAGGTTTCCATTCTATTGAAATTAGTGACTCTGTTCCTCTTCCGTCGTCTTGGGGGAGCACATACAGCCTGGGAGTTGGAGTTCTGGCAGCAGGCAACGCTCTGCTGGCAGTTCTTCTTGAGGAAGTCGGTCAGGCCAGCAGCACCAAGGACTACAACATGGTCAGTCTCGTGCTTCAGTTCAGTGGAGTAGATATATCACTTACCAGAGACGGGGATGTCAAGCTGAGTGCAGCCCTGGCCAAGACCGAGACCCTCGCTACCAATGGCACCGAGGACGTTGGAGAGGACACCAATGTTGTTCTGGCTGATGCCCTGGCTCTTGTTGATCTTGTTGCAGCAAGACATCTCGGCACCATTACCACACTGGTTCACTGCATTCTCGACCTCGTTGTCGGAATGAGGAGCAACGCCGGCGGGAGAGCCCGAGCCAGGCAGGGCCATGGCGGTAGCAGCGAAAAGGAAGGCAGGGACGAAGAACTTCATTTTGATAGATATTATGAAGGCGAAAAGCGATTGAAGAAGGTTGGTGGATTGAGAGAAAGTGGAAGACTTCGAAGACGAGAGAGTTGAATGATGGATGTAGAACGATCACTAGAAAGATCATGCCTTTTATAACTTTTCTAATTCCCTTTCTGCTCTCTCTGTTTTTCCCTTCATGCTTCTGAGGCAAGAAATCCTGATTGTCTCCTAGCATCTAAGGTCCTAACACTGCATAGAAGTGGATGCCATCGTGAATTATTGCTTTCGGGCAGCGGAGTAGGGCTTGGCCAACATGGGTTATGGACTCTCCGGCGATCCATACTCAAATATAGGCGTGTATATGGAGTATGTAGTATGTACTCCGTATGTGTCCAAGTTTTCCCCTGCCGATCATCGGACCCTGTCGGTATGTTTCCCAGACGCCGACGGGAAGGGATGCGTATAGGTGCATATGAAGATCAAGGCAACCTACAACATAGAAGTCGGGTTCGCTAATTTTGGTCTTCGGCATTTGGAGTAGCGTTATTTGCTTTTTCTTGCTTTTGACCCTGCGTGTGACGTCTCGGTTCTTCCGGGGAGTGGATTGCTCAGTTGATGGATCTGATCCATCACTTCCCAACACACCGATCTTCTTCGTTTTGTTGAGTGAATTGTTTATTTCTGTGTTTGGATATTTGACCGGTCAATTCAGCATGGTTGTATCCGATTTAAGAATCGATAGTCGCATGCGTGGTGCAGGAATATCCTGCATCGGGGATGATGCACGCACCCCTTTCGGCCACCAACAACCACAACAGTTTCCCCGGATCTGTAGGTCGAATCACCATTTAGTGATCTCTCGAGTCTAGAGAAATCCATTGACGGAAACCTAAAGCCATCAAGCCCCCCGTCTGAAGTCGCCACATACAACTGTACGGGCAAAATATTCGATGTTGTATATGTGCATATCTAACAAAGAGGTCAATTTCTGACCTTGGAAATATCTACACATTCATCAGTATGTTGTATATGCATGGCGTCGTATATCCATCACAAAGCTCCACATGGCCCCTTGCCTACCACGTAAAAGACTCCTCTACAAATTTAATAGAGTGGTAGCCTTGTCGCATCGCAAGATGTGTGGCGGCGCGTGCTTCATCCGCCATTATTGATGGGCCACATACGAGGATCGCAAGACTTGTACCAGCTGAACATGCATCGCAGGCCCGGCTCATAATCAGGGATTGGAGGTGGGGTCGACCTGACTGAATATCGACGCCAAAATCAGTAGGATCCTCGGCGACTGCGGTGGAATCACGCGTAGCGTAGAAGGAGGCATTGAAGTCCGCTCGTTTGAGGGCATGTTTCAATTCCCTTCGAGAGACATCTTGAATGAATGCCGCCTGTTTGGTGGTCCAAACAAGCTCCATGTCTCTTACTCTTGTTTTCTCATCTTCAAGCCTTCCGTCCCAGTCTTCAACAGACCGGCGGAGGTGATCTTGAATATAGGGCACAGCCGACGCTATTCCCGTCCCACCGACGATGATCAAGACTGATTCATACCTCCACAGTGGAAATGTTTCTCCATAAGGGCCTTCAAGAAGAATGGTTGTTTCGCTTGTTCGGTCTGGTGAGCTCAGACATTGCTGACGCAACTGTTTGGTCCAACCGTCATACGGGCGCACCCAGAAAGTCAATTTCAACTTCAATTCTTCTTCACGCGGAGAGACACTTTCTGAGTTGCCTTGGTAATCTCGGTCGGAGGCACCGCCTGCAAGAAGTGGCACATGCGAAACATCGACCGAGTTGATCGGCTTTCCCTCGGATTTTGGTACCAATGACGTGCAGTCCCCTATTTCGTAAGACCAAGCTCCAATGGTAAATGGATGGCTCTCCCAGCCGGTAAGCCGGAATGGCTGGTATAAAAAGTAGTACTGTCCTGGTGAAGGTTGTAGCGAGGGTATCCCTGGTGTGACCTCCAACCGCACCACGTCGGCCGTTTCGTCGTAAACCATGCGGCTCACAGAGACCTTCAGAAGTCTTCTGTTTGAACTACTCACGTGAAGGTTGCAATAACACAACCGCACAATTCGAAGGAAGCGATCAATAACCCATATCGCTACCGAGGGCCACAGGTACTTCCAGTATTCGTTGCCTTCAAATACAACCGTGTGGCTGTGAAATGTTAGAAATATGTAGGAAAGTTTGGTCAGGGGTGAGTACTCACTAAAAGCACGCTACAAGAGTGAGAACTGAAAGCACGACATGAGCAATCAAGAAGAGCTCATATGTCGCAATGCGAATCCGATCCAATGAGGTGATCAACACCAGAATCATCACAAATGTGCCCTAATATGATGTGAGCATTAGAGATCAACTCAACTTGAGATCAGCCAGATTGGCAGCCTACCAAAATACCCCATAAAACATAGGTCTTGGATATCCCCCTCCAAGCTTTGCCCGCTGCGAGTTTCAAACTGTAAGTATTCTGGCCTGAATTAAAAAAGAAAAGTCAAATGGCCAGGACTTACTTTGGATGAATATGACAACGTAAAGGATAGAGTGCACTATTGCCTGTACCGTAGCCACCCGGGCCACATGACGATGGAATATATTGAACGATGCAAAGCTCCATCCAGTGGCCCACAGGAAAATATTATTTCGTCCCCCAAAGAGCCATAAAAGAGGCAAATTCGCAAATGACATGATCCCAGTTCGGTCTGCAGAATAACGTAGAATCTGGCTCGGGACATCAGGCCAGCTTGATTATCTGTCAGCATTTTCCACATCTCACTCTCACGGGCTAGGTACGTACTAAATATTTCCAGGGAAAGTGTGATACCCCACGACACTCAATACGATGCTGATCATCCAAAATCCCACAACTATAAGCGCCTCAACTCTGGTGGAGAATGTGAAGCCTAGCAGGTGTCGACCATGTGTCGTTGCTAAAGGCGCCGGAATCATCAAATGAGTCTGGATCCAGTGAAGACATGTCCCCACCCATGGGATATTTTCTAACAACCTTATGAGAGGATACACATTGGATTCGAGTGCACGTTCTGCACGGCGTTGTCGGCGGTGAAATAACCAATCACTCAGGCGATAGGCCATCCCCAGTGATAGTATGCCGCCCCAATATGCGTAGCCAACATAACTGAACAGTCAATATATGAATGATTTCCTTGCCAGCTTGAACAGACTTACCCAAATGCATGATGTGACCAAGTTTCAAATTCCCAAGATTGCTAGGACGTCGATAATTTAGCACTATTATATTTGAAATAGTTCCGGAGGGTCTCACGAGTGTATGGAACATTAGGTCAAAGTAAGTCGCAGAAAGAAGGACAGGCGCATCCGCCGGTTCGCCTCGGGACAACTCTTGATAATCAACCCTTTTCATATTCCTTATTGCATCCTCTGTTAGATTTTCAGCAACGGCTTCTCTCGGCAACAGCTCTAGGTTCCCAAATTCTTGGCACTCCTCAGCCAGCTGCGTCAGGCCGACCGCCCGTTCCCGCTCATTGCAATATATTTCGGATGCAGCGTATATCGATGCGACTTTGAGCGGATCCCGGCATTGCAATTCCCATCTTCCTTTGCCTGTTGTGGGAGCTCCAGCAAAGGATATGTAGTTGTATGCCGTGTAGACAGCTGTCACACACAGCTCATCCTCGGAGTTGGCCCAGACACCATGGGCGATTGCGAGTAACAACCAACGGAGCAACATGATGAGTCCCCAGATCTCAGGCTGGTCTGGGGGTGGAAGAGGAAATGCGGAGCACCGGCTGTAAACCGATAATCGCAATAATCAGATAGACCCATGTGGATCAGCGAAGTCTCTGAGCCGTTGGACCCTTGGATTTTGTCGGACCAAAATTCCCAAGGGGATCAGAAGGGATGATTTGAATTATGATATAAATATTTCCAATAGAACTAGAAAGAATGAAGTCACTTAAAAAAAAGAGAGAGAAACCGAGTGAATGTGTGGGGGAACTTCATAATCCCCCTCGAACTAACTTAGACGTCTTATCTGATCTGATTGATTAGACAACAGCCACGTGACACCATGATTGGCTTAGCCCATTTCTGTGAATTTCAAGTGAACAGCCGTATATTTACGGGGTAGTGTGTTGGTTTTTAACTATGTCTTGAAGTACTCCGTAGTTTAAATACATACTTGTGGAACGTGATTATTATCCCTTTTCTAATATATAAATTTATTTGTACATGCAGTGATGATAGTATATATGAGGGATACACCAGTCGAATGTTAACCACTAAAGCTTTCATAGCCAAACCGCCTAATAATTTGTTGGCGTACATCATGCCCCAAATTTCAAGAAGTTGACTACGAAAACATGTAAAGCCTTGACACCTTAGGCCGAAATTAATTGTCGAATGTCACTAGACCAAAAAGGTGCACACCTCAGTAAGGATAATTGGACGTAAACGACCACAATTGATTTGAATGGAACAGAAGAAGAGACTGGAATGAAATACGCCTGATAATAAGCTAACATAAACATTATTTTGAACAAATATAATGTACTTTGAAGCTACTCCGTACATATAACTAGCACATCTAACTACAACATATGTTGTTGTTGTACTATTATGCGGCAGAACAGCCGGGCGGTCGAGAATGATGTCACGCGGGGGTTTTTTTTTTCCGAGACTCAGAGAGCTACCTACTCCGTATCCGTAGCTGAAATCCAGCAGGTGTACAACGTACATCCGAGCAAATACAATTGGTCGCCTTAATGGGAGGAGGAAGCCAAATTCCAACAATGAATGGTCAAAAGGTGCCATCTGATCCAGGGCAGAATGTATACCTTCATGCGGTGGTCGATTTGGGCAGGTAGGCGAACAAAATCCACCCTTTTCGTTGCCCTTCCAAGGTGCCCTGGTGAGAATCGTTCACTGATTCGAAAATATGACAGTAATGGAATCCGTTGTTCGATCTCAGACCTCTCACCCCCAACCACCCGTATCATCCCTACTGTACACTTTCATCGGGTCAACGTCTCGCTCTACGAGGCTCAGATGGACCCCGACTCAGGCAACCGAATCCCCATTCCACAGCATGTCATCGACCGAATCGTCAGTGCTATAGTTCGTTTTCAGATTGTCTGCGTGGAGATTGGAGTTCCTGCTCAGAACATTCGGATCATCGCCACGGAAGCAACTCGAACTGCTATCAATGCTTCTGCGTTCATCGACGCCATTCACCACAAAACCGGGATTTCGGTGGAGGCATTACGAAAGGAGGAGGAGGGAATCGTCGGAGCATGGGGTATTGCCAGCAGCTTTTCAGACGTGGAGGGACTCGCCCTTGATTTGGGGGGCGGGAGCATGCAGATGACTTGGATCACGTCACATGCGGGCAATGTGCATATGAGTTCCCGGGGATCAGTCAGCTTTCCCTACGGAGCAGCTGCATTGACCCAGAAACTGGCAAACCTCAAACGGGGCAAAAATAAAGAGGAAGCGCACAAAGCTCAGGAGCAATTCCGCGAGGAGATGGCAGGCAACTTTCGCGCTGCTTTTGATACCATCAATGTTCCTGAACACCTCGTCCAAAGGGCCCGGGAGCAAGGGGGCTTTCCTCTCTACCTCTCCGGGGGAGGATTTCGGGGATGGGGCTATCTTCTGTTGTACCTGCACCAGACAAAAGGCCAAAGTTACCCGATTTCGATTATTAACGGGTATTCCGCACCTAAGAAAGACTTCGAGGACACCGAAGCTCTCAAAGAGGTGGCTCGGACGGCACACGAAATCTTCCGGGTCTCCGACCGGCGTCGCAAGCAAGTGCCCTCGGTGGCGTTCTTAGTCAATACCCTGGCTGAATCGTTACCACATGGAATCAAAGAGGCTCATTTCTGCCAAGGTGGAGTACGGGAAGGAGTGCTGTTCCGTGAGATGCTCCCAGTTATCCGCCAGCAGGATCCCTTGGAGGTTGCCACGGCTCGTTATGCACCCTCGTCGGCTGAGGCGCTGGCCGCTTTATTGTTGGCGGCCCTCCCTCGACCATCCGCCAGCCGATCGTTCCCGTCTTCCATCACTCTTCACCTTATCCAGGCTTTTGCCAATGCCCTCTATTATCACGCCACAATGTCCAAAGAACTCTCTTCTAGTGCCGCACTTTATAGCACTAGCACCGGGATCCTAGCCTCCACGCATGGTATTCCACATGCCCACCGTGCGCTTTTGGCACTGATGCTCCAGGAGCGTTACGGTGGAGAATTGCCACCAAGAGACATGGATTTGAAGACTCACCTTCAGGGAATTTTGACACCGGAGGAGGTTTGGTGGACCCGTTACCTCGGAAAAGTCGGTCTCGTCCTAAGCCAGCTGTACCCAACCGGGTCTATCGACACCTCCAAGCCTCGGATTATTCCCTCGGCACAATGGAAGGGTTTAGGGAAGAATGGCGAGAAAGAAGGCCTGGACTTGACAATTGCCATTCAGGAAGTTGCATATGACCCGTCTCACTTGAAAGAAGAGCTCGAAAATGACGTGCAGAAAATCCAAAAGGTCGGAAAGCGGAAGAATTGGATTGGTGGACGAAATGGCTGGGGCATCAAAGTGCGTGTCTCGGTCGTAGAAGAAGATTTATTGGCCCGGTGAGTGGAAAAACACAGACTATAGAGCTGGCCCATTATATTTTACATACTGATAGGATTTCGATTTGCATCCCTGTGACCATTGAACTATTCCAGTCCATACGGGTGGTTAACGAAGAGCCCTTGATGATAGCTTTAAAGACTAGACAGATTCCGGGCGCCGCGACTAATATCTTCCTATATAAACCCACCGGCCCGGAGAATAGCGTCTTACTGGGTTCTGAATGTTCTGAACCTAAGGATTTGAACTTGGTAGTCATACCTTATTATTCTGCGTGGTTTATAGCAAACCCTCGTCTCGATGATATGGCATGTTACATAGCACTGGGTGGCCGAGTTCGCGAGACGCTCAGATTCCACAATTACTCTTATCAGTCTGCTCTGCAGAGAAACAAGGATATCACATTCACAATTCTCTATTCAGCTGACAGTATCTAGGGATCGACCTATCTTTTACAGCTACGGATAGTGCTTGATCTAGAAAACTCCACAGCCAACCCATTCTATGTTGATAATCTACCTCGTATATATAGAACCACGGCACGTCCTACTAGTATGAATCCGGGTTTAGTACAAGGCTTTGGATAGTTTCGGGTACATCTATGAACATCTATTGACTAGATCCACGATCCTGCTGTGTCTCGGGAAAAGTCGGGAACAGTCTCACCTACGGCCTATATATGTGGAGTTGTGGGTTTCCCAACCCGGTCATGCCGATAGATAGGTTCTCTACAAAGCTTGTTTCCCAAAATTCCACGGCCAAGCTCAGAAAGACAACTTCCAAGGTTAGGCTGGGATATAATGTTTGATTGATCATCACTAATACCAACCTATAACCTTGGAACATAGGTACTAAATGAGCAAAAAGAAAAAAGCATGAAAAGACTAGAACTTCTAGGCAGACAGATAAAAGGAAGGATAGGATGGACCCTAACAGCCCTATAGGGCTGAGAACCATGGACATTCCCAGGTGTTTTCCCACGTATTTAGTCCGAGGTTGCATCCGGATTACACGTTCTTTCTATTTCTATTTCTGCATCTTATCTGATAATCCCCATTTATCTGATCCTTTTTATCTGATCTTTTCTTTTATTCCTTTTTCCCCTCCTTATGTCCCAACCTCATCATGGAGGCCAACGAGAATAAAGACATTAATGTCCTGGAGAAATCTATTCAAGAAAAGGATGTCCAGGATGGAAACCATACTGATTCTGGTAAGTCCGCTGGTGCCTTTCCCCCTGCCTGTTCGTTTTGGGGTTCTCACATCACTACAGATGCAGATTCACAGACTGAAATCTTGCGGGCTGCTGGCATAGGCATAGTCAAAGATGATCCTACTGAGCCCGTTCTCACTCTACGTATGTGGGTGTTGGGAATTGGCTTTTGCGTAATCGTCAGCGGGTTGAACACACTTTACACGCTCCGTACACCTTCTTTGACAATTTCAGGCTCGGTGGTACTCTTCCTGGCCTATCCTCTGGGAAGGATTTGGGAGAAAGTCATCCCGGAATGGACCGTTCCGCTAGGGCGATTGGCATTTGATCTCAATCCGGGCCCGTTTAACACAAAGGCAAGTTATCTGGCAAAGGTCACAGTGATCAGTCTAATAATGATTGATACAGGAGCACGTCTTGATCTATATAATGTCCAACCTCAGCATTTATGTTCGGCTCGGCGCCGATGTTCTGACAGAGCAGCAAATGTTCTACGGCTACAAGGCAGGATGGGGATTCCAAATTCTCATTACATTCTCCACATTCCTCATCGGGTTCTGTCTTGCTGGATTATTTCGGGCGATCGTAGTTGTTCCCCAAGAGCTGATCTGGCCTGGAGTTCTGGGTGTTACTGCGTTGACCTCAACTCTTCATCATGTCAACCAGGAACAAGTGCAAGCGCGGTAGGTCCCCTAGATCTGTTTACCTTAGGACAATGGAACTGATGGATGGTAGTTATAATACTTGGAAAATATCTCGATATGCCTTCTTCACTACAACATTCTGCGTCTCATTCTGCTGGTACTGGTTCCCAGACTTCATCTTCCCGGCACTTAGCTATTTCAGCTTTCCGTGTTGGTTCAAGCCTGAGAGCAAAGTAGTCAATCAGATCTTCGGAATGAGTTCCGGAATGGGACTGTTACCGATTACCTTTGATTGTGAGTGTCACGACTTTACAAGTTAACTACCAAGCTGACGGGGCCTATAGGGAGCCAAATATCTTACGTTGGGTCTCCCTTGCTCATCCCCTCGTGGGCAGTTCTCAACGTCTTCATTTCCCTGGTGTTCTGGATTTGGATTGTGGCTGTTGCTCTTTACTACACCAATGTGTGGAACACAGCCTACCTACCTTTTCAAAGCTCTCAAGGTACATTCCACCCGTTCAAGCTCTTGGGGGAACCACATCTGACCTGTGCAAACAGTATTCGACAATACTGGAAATATTTATAAAGTCAAAAGGATTGTCAATGCAGCTTCGGGCTACAAGCTCGATGTCAAGAGGTATCTTGCTTATTCACCGGTATTTTGCATGTTCTATAAAATCAAGGTTTCCACTCAGCTAACTTAAGGGGGAAAAAATAGGTCTATATGCCAGTTACCTACGCATTGAACATGTTTGGACTATCGTTTGCGACCCTGAGCGCTCTTCTTGTTTGGGTCGTCCTTGAAAAGCGTCATGTCATGGCTGATGCAGCCAGAAGGGTGCCTCGGCTGGTTCTAGAGTCCCTTCCCGGTCGGTCCAGGGCGTACAGCGAGGACGAGAGGGGAGACCCAGATGTGCCCTTGTGGTGGTATTTGGTTGCATACGTCTTAGCCTTGTTTATGTCAATGTTCGCCGTTGAGTGGTGGAACGTTGAACTGAGATGGTACGGTGTTTTGCTGGCATGTGCTGTGGCACTGGTGTTCTATCCTGCCGTGAGTCTACCTAATGTGCCGATTTACATATTTGAGGCATCCCTCTGACCCATCTTAGCTGGCTTTGGTTTATGCCACTTCTAATCTCAAGATTAATATCGACATTTTCTGTCGTATCACGGCTGGTTTTGTGTTTGAGGGCAAGGTCCTGGCCAATATCTGGTTCTTTGACATCGGGTACATCACGACCATCAAGGGTCTCTACTTTGCCCAGGACATGAAACTGGCTTACTATTGTCATGTGAGCCCTCTCCCTTCTTACTACAGTTGAACCATGCTGATACTCCGAAGATCCCTCAACGAAAATTGTTCTTGGTTCAATGCGTTGGAATGCTAGTCGGCACACTCTCCTCACTGGGTGTCCTCAACTGGGCCATGAATCACATCACCGGCATCTGCACTAGCACAGCTGTGAATGGTTTCAGTTGTCCTTACAGCAGAACCCACTTCAATACTTCGTTGATCTGGGGCGCAGTGGGCCCTCGTCGTTATTTCTCGAACCAAATTGGTTATTCAGCTTTGCTTTATTTCTTCATAGTTGGTGCCATTTTACCCATTCCCGTCTATTACCTGACCCGCCGATACCCCAAGTCGCTGTGGAGAAGGGTTCATGTTCCCCTATTCCTCGGGGGCTTGAACTACCTGCCCCCTGCAACCGGAATGAATTACGGCAGTTGGGCAGTTGTTGGGCTCACCTTTGGCTGGCTCGTTCGAAAGCGGCTGCATAGCTGGTGGAGTAAGTATAACTTTGTGTTAAGCTCTGCCATGGACTCATCGGTGGGAATTGCTGGTGCCTTGATTTTCTTGACAATTTTTTTCACCGGAGCCAGCAAACATTTCAAGTGGTGGGGAACAGATGTTCACAAGGTGTGCTTGGGCTCTCTTGCATTCACTCACTCATACTGACTATTAGCAGAACACATGCGATTGGAAAGGCTGTGCATATCTTTCTATGCCGAAGGGCGAAAAGTTCGTCACGTAGAATCACATTGTCTTCATGTGTCGTCTACCTAAGATGTATACATGTCTCCTAATCGGTGCTTCGATTCAGAGTATGCCAAAGATGAGCAGTTTGCATCCGGTTATCTGTTAATCTGATCGCGTGGGAAATCTTTGGTTTGTTAGCAGGTATTGATAAGATCAGTACACGCTTTAACAGCTGAACAGACAGCCCAACGGATGAATGAGGTTATAAAATAATATGTAAGTCCCTTCCACTTCCCTCAAGGCTGGAACATTCATTGTATCTTTCAAGTGGTATGGACCGTATGGTATTTGTGGTAATGTGGTATGTGTGGAATGTTTAGGTGGGTCCAATACGAAATTCGCCGATGTCGGGGATGATTGATTAGATCAGCCCGATTGATTAGATTTGCACATTCGCACAATAAATGGTTGATAGGATGTTATATTGTGATGTGAGTTGAATATTAACAAAGCTGAATATTGAATTATTATATTATGCACTCTATACTGAGTCTTCTAGGGCTGCAGTATCTGGTAGGGACGGTCCAGGCTATGTGACCCAACTGGGCACCGTCCCCTCATTGAAAAGCGAACACGAGTACTAGTACTCTTGGAATGACGGGACCTGCCAAGCATCAGTGCCTGAAATTATTCACGCCAACTCGGAAAAGTCTCCCGGCTGCCAAAGTATTACCTACTTTGTACATCGTAGACGATGGGCTCCACTCAAGACACCTTCCCAACTGATTGATAAACCGCTAACTATCATTAGATCCTGCCGGCAAATTATCAGATCCTGAGTGGGGTCCAGTGCCACGAGGAGTTTTTTCTTTTCTTTTCTTTTTTTTTTTCTTCAATGCTGGTTAGATTTCAACAACCAATCCTAGACTATACTACCGTAACGGGAAACTTACCGAACGATCCCCTGGGAGATGACCGAGAGGAATTTTGTATTTCGAAATAGACATATTACTAAAATAAAACAAAGATTCAAATCTCTCATATATGTCTGGGGATTCGCAATTTCCGGTATCAGTCCACCCCAAGAAACAACATTGGCATTATAAAATCGATTCTCACAAGTGTTAATTAGGCCAGAGTTTTGGGGTGTTTTTGAGCGATCGACATTCGCGTATTATGTGTGTCATATAAAAAGCATTTCCAAAATGTACTACTAGTAGTACCTTGCATATGTTCTGGCTGTAAAATGCAAGAACAACATGTTAACACTGAATACTGCATATGTTGTATGCAGGGACGTATACTCCGTACTCAGGCAGAGCTTGCGTATCGTATCCTGCCAAGGTTCCCAGGTTCCAAGGTTCGCTTGAAGTTTGAGTGGAGTCTTGTAAGCCGCCAAGATCTAGAACCAACCAAGCATAAAAGCCAAATTCGTGAAATTACCAATACGGAACTTCCCATGTGGAGCCCCGGGCTATCTGGAAATGAAAAAAAAAAAGAAAAAGGAATTAATTGCAATTTATTTTGTGCGAAATTTGTCGCGGCATTGTCGGCTACATCTATAAACCCGCTTTATCCAGAGACCTTTTTTTTTCTTTTCTTCCCTGGTTTTCGTTTCCTCTCAACTTTCATATACTTACCATGGCGGCCCCGAGAAGTGTACAGCGCTTGCAGCAGACACTGTCGCATGTGCAGCCTCCTGTTAGTCCGCAGTTGTCTCTTGTCGCAGGCCCGACGGAGCCACAGTTGCTGGATATTACCTTGGGTGAGCTGTTGACACTTCAAGCACTACAATATGGGAGAATTGAGTGCTTGGTCTTCCCCTGGACCGGTGCGCGATGGACATACGGTCAGCTGAAAGATGAGACCGATCGTCTAGCTCGAGGAATGTTGGCCTCGGGTATTCGAAAGGGCGATCGCGTTGGAATTATGGCGGGCAATTGTGAGCAATACATCTCGGTGTTCTTTGCGGCCGCACGAGTTGGGGCTATTTTAGTTGTTTTGAACAACACATACACCCCCCTCCGAGCTGTATTACGCTCTCAATCACAGTGGTGGGTGATATCCACTTTCCGTATCATTGAGACCATGTTAACCTCGGCCTTTTGTTCTATTTTTATTCAGAATGCCGAATGCTTTTCATGACACCACGCATTGGACGTCATAACCTCGAGGAAGTCCTGAACCAACTCGGCCCTTACCCTAAAAACGCTGCGACCTCGGAATCATTGGAAGAAATCGTCATTCTCCGCGAAAGCCACAACAACTTCACCACCTACCACGATGTCATGGAACGCGGCCTGTCGCAGGCTGCGCATGTGCTTCAAGACCGCGAGGCCGAATTACGACCGGATGATGTCTGCAATCTGCAATTCACAAGCGGTTCAACAGGCAGTCCTAAAGCTGCAATGTTGACACATCAGTATGTGGACCATGTACGACAATTTGTTTTTTTAAAAAAATATAGCTAATCCTCCCGCAGCAACTTGGTTAATAACTCGCGTTTCATCGGTGATCGCATGAACCTCACGTCTTTTGACGTTTTGTGCTGCCCACCGCCGTTGTTCCACTGCTTCGGGCTGGTCCTGGGTATGCTCGCGGTGGTCACCCATGGCTCCAAGATTGTCTTCCCCAGCGAAACATTCGACCCCAAGGCGGTTTTACATGCCATCTCCGACGAGAAGTGCACTGCTCTACACGGCGTTCCAACCATGTTTGAGGCAATCCTTGCCGTTCCCAAACCCTCCAACTTTGATACCTCAAACCTCCGCACAGGCATCATTGCTGGGGCCCCAGTCCCACGGCCACTCATGAAACGGCTCTTTGCGGAATTGAATATGACCGAATACACTAGTAGCTATGGTACTGTCCCTCTCACTGGCTTGCTGATCAAGTGCTAACCCAAGTTTTAGGTCTCACGGAGGCCTCCCCCACTTGCTTCAATGCTTTCACCACCGACAGTATCCATACAAGATTGACCACCGTCGGAAAGGTTTTGCCACACGCTCGCGCGAAGATCATCGATGCACAGGGAAATATTGTTCCCGTCGGTCAGCGTGGTGAGCTTTGCATGGCTGGCTACCAGCTCACCAAGGGATACTGGCATAACCCGGAAAAGACGGCAGAGACATTCATAACCGATGCCGAGGGTGTCAAATGGCTCAAGACTGGCGACGAGGCTTCCTTTAACGCCGAAGGGTACTGCACTATCACTGGTCGCTTCAAAGACATCATCATTCGCGGTAAGCTTGAACCCACGACATGAACATTGACGGCGATTTCTAATCCTGGCACCTGATAGGCGGCGAGAACATATATCCTCTCGAAATCGAAGAACGATTGACCGCGCATCCCTCGATCGAGTTGGCATCTGTGATTGGTATTGCCGACCCCAAGTATGGCGAGGTTGTCGGAGTATTTATCGCGATCGCATCGGGCGCCAGTCGTCCGACCGACGATGAATTGCGCACATGGACACGTGAGACATTGGGTCGACACAAAGCCCCGCAGCATGTGTTTGTATTTGGAGAAGAGGGGGCTTCGAGCACGGTTCCTGTGACAGGGAGCGGCAAAGTTCGCAAAGTGGAGCTCCGGCAAATGGCGATGGCGGTTTTGGCCGAACGCCAGAAGGCATGAACAAAAAAAAACAAAAGAAGCAGAAGAAGCACAAATTGTATAGTCCTCGTGTTCAGCTAGTACATAAACTGAAATAATACCCCAGGCCCATTGACCAACTGCCAAATTGTGTACGAGAATAATTGCAATCCAAAAATCTTGATTTAATGTAGGTAATTAAATGAGGGGCGTATCTTATCAGATTCTATCGTGATTCGCTCAACTCAACGCTTGTAACGCCGAGTAACGATATGAAAAGTGGGCACTGTAGCGAAACGCGGCATTTTCTTTTTATTTTTTTTATTTTTGTTACTACGTCGGCATTAAAAGTCCGCCTGGGCACTTCCCAGAATCAGATTAGATGCTCATCTTGTCTGATCGATGATCATTACCATTTTGGGTTATGTGGCTGTATTGAACCACGGAATTAATCCTATCTTGTAACTTTACACGTATTACTGTCATCGGGTCCAACCGTGAACGAATTCCCGGTCCACACAACTTGAAAAAGTTCCATGCAATCCTGTCATTTCTCCAGGGCTCTCTTCTACATAGCACAAAGGGAGACTTGTGGAGGCACAAATGCCAAAAGACTTTTGCCGTGTGTACTCCACGTATCAGACACCATGTCGGTTCTGCCTTTGGGGCACGACTCGACAGCCTGGGCTTTGTATTGTCCCGGAAGACCCTCACCGGAGTCGATGTCAAGTCAATTACAACCGAGGGATGTTTCACTTTAGGCACCCAACGGATCTGATAATCCGAGCCAAGGACCATGGAAGGAGAAGCCAAGGAATCAACCATGGGTGCGTTATATCCGATGTCGGTTTCAATCTGATAAGATCCGGACCCGCATAATCCGATGATGCGACGATATGTTTTCTTTATTTTTGTTCGGCTACATATGTTGTAGCTCAGTTCCTTGGCTTTTTTTTTTCTCCTTTTCTTTTTCCCCTCATTCTCCTCTTCGCTTTCCTTTTGGTCTCTTTCTTCGGTTATTGCTCGTGTCACACCTCTCCTTCTCAACTCATCATGCCCTCCAACGACTTTGTCCGAACTATATCTCGCAGCTTCCGAGTACTTGTGATCGGTGGCTCTTATGGCGGTCTATCTGCTGCATTGGCCCTCATTGATTTGTCACAGGGTCGCCTCACCCGTTTCAACTACAATGCCGATGCTGAAGTTCCTACACATCGCATTCCGATACAGATAACTGTAGTTGATAAGCGAGATGGCTATTGTAAGCTCTCTAGAAGATCAACCATTCTTCCACCACAACACCTCCGCTCACATATATAGATCATCTGATCGGATCTCCCAAGGCCCTGGCCTCTGAAAAGTTCGCGTCCGAAGCATGGACTCGTTTCCAAGATATTCCCGGGCTCAAGTCTCCAGATCTCAGTTTTATCCAAGGAAGTGTCAGCTCGGTTGATTTCAACGCCAAAGAGGCCCATATTGTCGACACAGAGACCAAGAACAGCCGCACGGAGCCTTATGACTATTTGATTGCAGGTTCAGGGCTGCGTCGGTCATTCCCCACCGTCCCCCAATCCTTGAGGCGAGAGGAGTTCCTCAAGGAAGCTAGGGAACATATGACGGATGTGAAGCAAGCCCAGGATGGCATCGTTATTATCGGTGGAGGTATGTGTCATCTGTCACTCTCGGTGACTTTCACTCCCGGCTAATGTCTCCTTTTCGTGGATAGGCGCTGTAGGCGTGGAGATGGCTGCCGAGTTGAAGATCCTTTACCCAGAACAGAAGGTCACCCTGGTTCACTCTCGAAAGCGCTTGTTATCTTCGGAGCCGTTGCCGGATGACTTTGCCGAGCGTGTGGATTCTATATTGCGCGACACAGGAGTCGAGGTCATCCTGGGACAACGCGTTATCGAAACCACCCCGGTGGACACGAAGAATGGGACACGGGTCTGGAACCTCACGCTGAGTGATGGCCGACAACTCAAAACTGGTCATGTTCTAAAGGCCGTCTCTGAAACCGTTCCAACATCGACATATCTGCCAAAAGAGGCATTAAATGAGGAGGGGTACATCAAAGTGCACCGCTCGTAAGGCTGATTCCTGGACCAGTTTATTGACAGAACGTTTCTAATATCTGTGCAGACTCCAATTCTCCGGCGCCATTCCTAACCCAGAGCATCATTGGGCAGTAGGAGACCTCACTGCGTGGGAAGGTATCAAGCGCTGTGGCGGTGCAATGCATATGGGCCATTATGCGGCGCTTAATATCCATCAGCACATGATGGCAGAGTGCACTGGTGGAAAGCCAGACTATCAGACCTTGCAGCCATTCCCGGCTGTGATGGGTCTAGCTCTCGGCAAAACAGCCGTCAGTTATACGCCGGGCGAGGGCACACGTGAGGGGGAAGACCTGATGAAGACCTTGTTTGGTAAAGACATGGGACATACCAGTGCGTTTTTATCATCCGAGAATTGTGTGAATTGAAAAACTAACCCGAGTTGCAGTTTGCTGGAACTATATGCGTCTCGGTGAGGCGTGCTAGGCGTGCTAGGCGTGACCTAGTAGGTCTGCAATGTGTTGGGATTGATTGCGTTTTTATTTTGATCCGGTGTAATATTGGACTATTCTTTTTATTTTCCTTTTGGAAAATAACTAGACTCCACTGTTATGGGTTGGCGTTTGGTGTGAGTTAAGATTCTTAATATGAGTCGATCTATGAGACTTTGTATGACACTTTGTATTTGGCTCGAATTGAGAATGAAAAAAGAATAGGAAATAGAATAGGAAATAGAATAGGAATAAATAGGATATACATTTCATATCTCTATATCCCCTGAGGTAGGACTAAATTTATATCTTAGTCAACGTCCTCAGCTGCTTAGAAATCCGGGTAATCCGACCTCGGGAGTTCCACTTGATTCTGCCCCATTCCTTGGCTTTCATATAAAAGACAACCCCTCAATTTGACTATTTACTATGTAGATTGTATTTATACAACATACTCACACCTCATTCATATCCACAATGGCACCATTCGGCACTATCTACTCCTATCAGCCCAGTCCTCGGGTCATGAAGGTAAATAAACCATGGTCAATACCTCTAAACCCTAAGCTAATCTAATTCCCCCTCTACTAGGCCCAGGCTGCGGGCAACCTGAATGGCCTGGAGATAGCGGTTCCGGAATTTGCCCTGGGGAAGACCAATCGCACCCCGGACTTCCTATCCAAGTTCCCTTTGGGTAAGGTGCCCGCTTTTGAGGCTGCCAATGGAACAACCCTCTTCGAGTCGGATGCCATCACCCAATACATTGCCGAGAGCGGTCCGGCTGCCGAGCAGCTCATTGGAGCTACCCCCGCCGAGCGCGCCACTATCCGGCAGTGGATCTGCTATGCCCAGGGGGAGATTCTTGACCCTGTCACCCTGTTGGCGCTGTGGCGTCTCGGTTACCAAACCTACGATGAGAAAGTCGAGGTGGCCAATCTCGCGCGTCTGGAACGCTCGCTAGGATGCCTAGAGACTCACCTCAAGGACCGTACCTGGTTCGTAAGCAATGAAAAGCTCAGCTTGGCTGATATCACTGTTGCCTCTGCCCTGGTCTGGGGTTTCTCCATGGCCATCGACGCTGAAATGCGCCAGAAGTTCCCCTCTGTGGTCACCTGGTACGAGCGGATCCTCCAGGCCGAGGGCGTCAAGCAGGCCTTTGGTGAGAAGAACTTCATTGAGAAGCGTCAGGGTCCTCAGGCTTGAAGCTGAACGTGTTTCTTTTTTTTTAAAAAAAAAAAAAAGAAGATAAATTAGCAACGAAATAAAACGTCTTATTCCGCTTCGCGGAGCACCCGAATCATAGAAACCGAAAAGACCGCAGCATAGTGCTAGGGACATCATAACATATAAACAACCTTGAAAGTAGCTTTCAAGTGGTCCAACTAAAACAGTACATATTGGCAAAACTTGAAGAGATCTCCTACGGGCCATTCCTATCAAAGACATTCCCATTAAAGACGAGCCATCCTGCCCTCACCTCGTCCCGTCCCCATCGCACGCGCGAGGTTTCGGCTGGCCCAATCAGCGATTGCCATGTTGGTGACCATTGGGTTCACACCACTAGCGCTAGGGAAGACGGATGCATCCACAACATACAACCCGTCAGTGCCCCAGACTTGACAATCCGGGTCCACCACACCTAATTTAGGTGACTTGCTCATGCGACAGGTGCCCATCTGGTGTGCACTGGCAAATAAACAACGCTCCGGGTTCAAAGGGGACTTCCGACGGAGCTCGGCAATCCAACTCTGCAGGGCCGCGTCGTTGATACCTTCAGGGCCCTCGGGGTCTGAAGCCTCCGGTCGGATGAACGGGGGAATATCGCGGTAAACGGTATGGAACTCTCTTGCACCTGTGATATACGCAATCTTGGCGCTGGCAATGAGGGCCTCCACGATGTGTTTTCGGTCAAAGGCAGAGACCGCGTAAGAAACCCGGCAGCGTCCATCAACGGGATCCGGGTACACACGGCCAGAATCGCGGTCTTTGGTTAAGGTGATGAAGCTCGTACTGTGACGCATCTTGGTCGCCCATAGCTTGTACTCCAATGAGTCTCGCCAGGGGAACATGGGAAGGAACAGGGGAGGCATCATTGAGACAGACTCAATCTTCACACCATGTCCATCTCCATCAAGGTCCTCAAACTCGTTAACAACCGTTGTCAGTGCAGAACCCTCCCAGGGGCGGGTCTCCTCGTCAAAGACAGCACTAGCTCCCATAACTATATAAAAAGAGTAAGTGCCTACAACATGCGCTATGGGGGGTGGGAAGAGTGGAAAGTGCTTACCTGGGTGAAGGTAAAGGTTTCGGCCAATCTGGGGGTTCTTTAAACCACTACGCAGCAGCAGAAGAGGACTCTGCAATGTGCCAGCTGATACAATTACTTTCTTGGCCTTGATAATCACCTTACGCTCCACAGCCGTAATACCACCGAGGCCCAAGTATGAATCCCGCGATTTCCATGTTCCTTGCACGCCAGAAGCTACCTTTCTACCGTTGATCTGGGTGAATAGCACTTTTTCGACACAGAATCCTTCCATGAATCTCGCGCCAGCCTGAGCAGCGTCCACAAGGAAGGACTCCGTTGGACCTTTCTTTCCACCCGAGGCGCATCCAAAAGTGCAATACCCACAGTAGTGCTCGCCGTGGCCTGTATTTTGGGGCACAGTTTTGGCAGCATAGCCGAGTTTCCTTGCTCCTTCAAGAATCACCCTATTCTGGCGATTATGCTCAACGTGCTCTTCGTTAACACCCATGCGATCACAGACGCGGTCCAAACTTTTCTGGAAGTCAAGGGAGGTGAAGAAAGGTAAACCAGTATCCGCCCATTGCTGTCGGACATATCCCTGGGTCTGTAGAGATGCAGACCAGTTAATGGTACCACCACCGCCCCACGTTGAGCCCGCTAGGATTGCCATCGAGCCATCATCGCTAGAGACAGCACCCGCACTCTCAAACAGGCTGAGGAACCCCTCATTCGGGCCCATGGGGAACGTGTTGGATGCATAGGAATAGGACTTTTCCACAACCAGCACTCGATGGCCCGCTTCGGCTAGGTTCTTTGCAGTCACGCTGCCGCCGCAGCCACTCCCCACGATGACGACGTCGGTTTCAATCGTTTCCGGCTGGTCCCCAGGAGGGAACTGCAAAAACTCATACTGGAAACCGTCGGCAGGTCTGCCATGAACAGGAACACGTGGGAACCCCAGAACTGGGCCTATGGTTGGACTGCTGATAACCCAACATTTCTTAACTATGGCTGTGAGTCCTCGGTAGATGGCGCGGAGAGGGGGCAATCGAGAGGTATCCCATCCATGTAAAACCTTTTCCCGGAATTCCACCGGTTGGTCCTGGATCGGGGTGGTCGAGCCCGTCATAATCAACGAGCCCGTACGTGTGTTGAGCGCTGTCATTATGAGCCCAAACCCATTCCTTCCCTCATCATGCACATAGTCACCCATGAGTCGCTCCACTATGGCCCGGAATTGCGGGTTCGAAGAAACATTTTCTTGCAGATACTGGGTGGCAATGTTTACGGCATCGGGTCCAGAAATGATCTTTGACAAGCTCGACACGGCAGAATTCCACTCTGCATCTGAAACAACCCGGTCATTTGAAGATTTGGCAGTTGCCGCAGTGTGGATGGAGGGCACGATTGCATCGGCCAACGCATATAAGGTCTTCCACTGTAACTCCGAGAAGTAATTGGCTGAAGGCGCTGGCGGAAGAGGGACATCCCTCGGGGTATATGTGGACATGGACACCGCGTGGATTGACATGTTTGCCAGAACCAGAGCAAATTAAGAGATATGAGAGTAAGAAACGAGATGGTGGGGTAAAGAGAGAATCAGTCCACTTGGGCACGGGTGACGGATTATAATATGCTAGCTCGACAAGGCTCCACTGTGAGTCTGTGACAGGAGGTCAATAGTCAGAGTTTAAAGTGGTTCATCTTTCGTATGGACGATCATGGAGAGAGTATAAACTTCTCTATCATGGGACTGTGATGCGCGGCCCCTTTCACTCCCAAACCAAAGACAACCCATAATCTGGGGGTGAAGCCTCGGTTGAGTGGGGAAGTCGTTCAGCATGGCTTGATTCTTGCGCTGGTGGAGTCTTTGAATCTCCTGTCAACCAGTTAAGACCGTGCAAATCTTCATTGCCCAACAATTTCAAGGACTCGGCTCCCACCTAAATCCCCTAGAGAGGTAGATCCCCCTCTTTCTCCGAACTAAGGGCGCTCACGGGCTCATTTGCGGGGGAATTTGCCGAGTTCCAGCGCCATGTGAGAAAATCAGTTTTGCGCTGATGAGACTCGAGTTAACCTTGATCATAAGCAACTTCAAATCAATTCGATTTCGATTTCATGGTGTGATATGGTAGTTGTTGTGTGTATTGTGTATTGTGTTGTAGGTAGGTAGTGGGCAATTTGTGTTGTTGTGTTGTTGATGTTGTTGGTGAAGACAAAATGGTAACTTCTCCGCTTCCGGCACTTCGACACCTCTCATCACACAATGGATATGCGCACTATCAGTCGCTCTAGCAAATGTAATCTCCCTTCAGAGAAAGTCTTCTCTATCCAAGTTGGTTCTGAGATCTTTCGTCTCTCGGGTGCTTCAATTGGCTCCGACGGTAATTGCGCATATTCTTCCCCCGTTCAAACTTGAACCTGAACTGACCCTTTCCAACAGCTCCATCCTACTTTTCACGCTTCTTCGAGGATCAGTTGCTTCAGAGTCAAGATGCTGCCAATGTTAGGACCCTCTATATCGATCGCGATCCCACGACGTTCCACGAGATCGCTAGACATCTACAGGGTATGAGAGTCCATGGATAAACACAACGTGAAGGAGGCTGATTGCATCCAGGCTACTATGTCCGGCCCCAGGATGGCGCGCAATTCGTGAAGCTATTCGCAGATGCACAATTTTATACATGTGAGCATCCCTTTTCCAGGCACCCTGGAAGTAATTGCTGACCTAACAGTGCCCCGATTGATGTCCCAGCTGTTTGAGTCCGAATGCTTTATTCAAATCGGCGACCGACACTTCCAGATCCCTCGCGATATCTTCTCAGGTCCCGGTGATAGCCCCAATTTTTTTACCCTCGGATTCGCCGCCTTCTTTGCTAGCCCGACTGCAGTGTTCCCTGGCCTGGACCGCCAAAGTCTCTTGCGACCTCCGGCCATCGTCCCCCCAAGCGTTCCAAACCGATCTGCGGATGTCTTTGATGAGCTCCTGCATATGTTGCGCGGGTATCCGCTACACATTAGAAATGAGAATCATCGGGCTGCGCTCCTACGCGACTGTCGTTATTTCCACCTGCGCGGCTTGGAACAAAAGTTGATACCACATCAGATAACAACGAATCCCTTCACCCATCGGTTGGAAATCGTCATCCGGCTCGAGGATGTGCGGCCGTCTGGGATTCAGTTTGCCTTTGATACAGCTTCTGGGTCGCCTGCACTAGGTGGAATGGTCACATACACGCGCCCCTTTGCAGACGAGAACGCCGCCGATCTGGTGGTTGAGATCGGCGACGAAACTAGTCTAATCCATCGGGGGAGCATGCGCGCTGACTTCCTAGGCCTTTCAAAGCAGAGAATTACCAGTCTATTACAGACCGTAGGCAAAAAAATGAACCTGCCTGGTTCACATCCACCATTAGGCCAAGTTCCAATCAATGTCCGTGTCGACCGTGAAACTGATCTTACGGTGGATGGAGAACAAGACCCTCAACTTTTGACGATATCGAGAGCCCAGGCCGAAGCTGGCGCTGGTGGTGTGCCTCCTGCTAAACGCCCACGAGTCGATGATACGGACGATGGGCCCTGGGTTGTTCGGACAGGGCAATGGCGATTGCAAGTGCAGAGGGGACCTACTGAGGCATACGAGGTTGTCTTGGTTGCTGTCAAACTGGACATTTATACCAGTCCGCGGGTCCGAAACCGGTCACGGAAATTCCTTTAGTCGCCTGTGCGTCTATCCAAGTCTTAAATTGCATAATACACCATAAGACTTGGATGTATCCTCGGGAATTGTTGGAGGCCGTGCAAACTTGCATTAATATAATTTTGTCTAATCGGAGAATCCTCCCCATTCTTCATCGTCTTCATCTTTTCCATCTCCGTCATTCTCATCGCTCTCGCCGTGCTCATCCTGCTCATTATGTTCACATTCCTTCGCCGGAACGGCCGTGACAGCATGAACAGGGTCACGAATAAATCCAGCGACAAAAAATCCTCCAAGCCCTTCTGCGTCACCTTGCCAGGATCGAATGCACGCCTCTAGTGCCTCGTCACAGAGATCTACCGTGCCCGATGGCCCTGTCTCTCCCTCGGGTGGTCGCTCCTCTCGCACGCCTCGTTTGGACCATCGACGCAAGCCCTCAGGCTGCTCATCGCGGCGCAGGAGGCGCCAGCCCCGCTCTTTGGCAACCGGGGAATTCAGAATGCGAGCCACGACGCCCTCATTCTCAATCAGGTGAATAGAACAAGTACTATATGTCACATGGGTAGCATTCGAGAAACGCAGGGCGTGTTCCACGATCCGCGCTTGGATGCTTGATAGTTTGGTCAGTCGCTCCGGCTCGATCGCCCCATCAGCGATATCATTTTCATCTGTGGGTGCTGCCTGTGGGGTTCCCATGGTGGCTTTCGACTGTTCGCCATCTGCTTCATCGTCATTGTCTGGACGCTTCCTTTTCTTTCCATGTGACTTGGGCGCCTTGTATGCTGCCGCGATGGGAAGTGTGAACTGAGGGACATCGTCACGGCCGATGATTCCGCTACCAGAACAACTAGGATCCAACAACAAACCAGTAACATTCTCAAACCGTTCATCTTCTGGGTCAAGGGCGAGGAAATCCTGGCCTTGCAGCACAGTGACCGAGTCAGCCCCGGCTAGACCAACCATTTTCTGCAGCGTTCTGGAACGCATGGTAGATGCATCCATAGAAAAGATTCTCTGATTGCTATTTTTGTTGCCTTTTTGTTGTTTGGCTAGAAGCGAAGCCAAGTGCGTAGTCTTGTTCCCTGGCGCAGCACAGCCATCAACCAAGTCGCCCTCCCATGGGTCGCTAGGCCCACGGTCACCCAACAGGAGATACGCTGGGAAGCAGGACGCTTTGTCCTGGAGAATGATTTCTCCATTTTTGTACGCAGATGAGGCAGTGAAGTCTGCGCCGAAAGGCACCGCCACGAGATCTGGAATGTTCGGATCGATAAACAATCGAGGCTCTGGCTTTCGGCTTTCCAGTTCGTCTTCTGGGGCCAATTCTGCCAGGGTCTCTACTCGACGATAAGACTTGAACGTAGTGCTCAGCTGGTCTTCCAGGGTAGTGCGAATGTTATTTATCCGCACCCAGCGCGGGTAGACGAAATGGCTAGTTCCATCGGCCAATCGTTTCTCGCGCATAACAACAGCCTTGAATTGCTCGACGGAGGCGCACCCACGACGGACACGGGCCTTGGTGAACTCAGCCTTTAGCCTGGCCTTGTGACGCTCCACGGTCTGGCGGAGTGTGTGGGTAGCCGGCGCGGCAATGCCTTTCTTCGCGAGTAGATGATCATGAACGAGGAGGAGAGCAAGGAGGGGAGAAAGCTAAATGAAAATCACTTGGTCAGTCAGTAGGTATCTCCGGTGGTCTCTCCGGGGATCCTCTCACCTTACGCTCCAGGGCGAGAATGCCTGATTTGTCAATGACATCTGCTAGGACGGTGTCCCATTTAGCAGCCTCGGTGGTCAAGGCATAGATCTGCGCTGGAGATACGCGCAGGTTCCGAGCACTGTAAACCCGGGACTTGAACGAACCCCCTGAAGAGGGTGCGGTCAAGATAGCGACCGCATCAAAGTAGAGGGACATTGGGAGTATGGAATGTTGACCGGAGAATTTGAGGATTTTCGCGATCGAATTGATATTTTGACGTTGTTTGTTCTGTTTGCATTGGATTGTATGGGTTGAGCCATTGAGAGTGACTATGTTGTATATAGCGGTTCTATGGCTTATTATACTGACTCTTATATGTATGGCTTTGCTACTATGGGATTATAGAGTCTTCGTCTGTAATTATATCCGAATTAATGAGGTGTAGCGTTCAATGTTTTGTGGCTGATCTCAACGATAGTATATAAATATACAGATAGATCCGCTTTCTGCTATGACCTTCCACTCCTTCCACTCCTCAAATCCTCACCATCATTTCCATCGAAGACCTTTAGTGCTCAAAATCACATTCCCGACCAGTATGGCATCAAAACCAACGTTCAGCACTTCAATACAGCCGCCTCCAGGACCCAGCGCAAAGCTAGTACTTCCATTAGACACCAGTACCAAAACCAACCCCACTATCTTCAACGATGCAATGATAATCCGAAAGTCCGTCTTCATCGACGAGCAGCACTGCACCGCAGACTCCGAGATAGACAGCGACGATGCCCGCAGCTGGCACTGGGTACTTTACGATAACTCCACCGCGAGCTCCACGCCCGTGGGGGTGATCCGCCTGGTACCCCCACCACAGGTGCCACACGCCCATGTCACCGAACCGCCATCGGCAGTCGCACACAGAACGCCCGAGTACGACTGGACACATGAACCCTGTATCAAGCTGACTCGGGTGGCGATCATGCCGTCGTTCCGCGGTCTCGGACTTGGGCGACGACTAGTGGAGACCGCCTTGGGGTGGGCGGCTGTGCATGCGGCGGAGATAGACGAGGCGGCGGCGCAGATCGCTGCGAGGGGGGAGTCACCTGTTACTCCGATTTCATGGCGGGGGTTAGTCCTCGTGCATGCTCAGGTGGATGTGGAGAGGATATATGCTGGGCTTGGATTTGAGACCGATCAATCGATGGGTCGGTGGGACGAAGAAGGGATTGAGCATGTGGGTATGTTCCGACGGGTGGTTCTGGATAAATAAGGATCTACAGAGAGAGAGAAAATAGAATAGGGGGCAATCATAGTCTACGAGTAGAGAAAAAGCTCAAGGTTCAATATCAATGGATTCAACAAATCGAACTAGATATCAACTTGAGAGAATTGCAGATCTGCCACATTCCCTCATGGATCAGGGACCAATAAAGACGACCAGTAAAGAAGAAACATCAAACGAGATCGTCGCGCAATAAAAACCGACGGGGTATCCTGATCAACGCAAAGAACAAAAAAAAAAAGAAGGCAGAAACAGAAACAGAAATCAACCGGGCCAAGTAAGGACTGGTGAGTATCCTGATATCCACGAAAAGTAAAGAAGAAACAAAAAGCAAAAAAACGCAAAAACGCAAAGGAACCAGGTCGCTAAGGACCGATAAAAACCCTCTAAACATGCAAAGCCATAACATGACTGCGGAAAACAAAGAAACAAGGCCCAGGGCCCGGGGCCTGTCACAAACGCCAAAGCCATGGTCGCCAATAGAGAGAAAAACAGGTCACGCGTGAGCATGACTAAAGTGAGAATATTAAGATAGATCAAGTGAAACGCCGAGCTGCAGCAGTCCTGCTGGCCACAGTAACCAAAGGAAACAGGGCAATGCGTTTAGAAAGTGCTCCAGTTCCAGTCACGAGGAACGGAGGCAGCGACCTCGCCGGTCTGGCCCACAGTGGACTCGGGATCCTGTGCATTCATGTCCTCGGGAATAGACATGCCAATCTGCTGAGCATCGATGGTGTTCTGGATCTTGCTCAGACGGTCGGAGCGGTTCTCTTCCCAGCGTTGGTGGGCACTCCAGCACAGATCGCAGGCACGGGATGGGACACCATCGGGGTGGAAGCGAGCATCCTGATCGAGGGGAACGAGGTGAGGTGTGTGAGAGGCGCAGAAGACATGACCGCAGTGACGACAGTGGTGGCGACGTAGAAAGATACCGAATGAGGAGCGACAGGTTGGTGAATCACAGTTGGAAGAGGCAGAGTCAGCCTGGATTATAAAGTTAGCAATCGTTGTCCTTCAAAGTGACCAATGTGATCAGTGGATATATGGCTGGGATGCGACAGGGCTGAAGCGGTGGACTTGCAGCACGCCATTTCGGAGAAATGACGAGCTCACACGACATTTGCTTTAATAACTGCGCAATCCAAACCGAACCCAATCCCTATAAAGGGCCGAAGGAAGGAAAAGAGGGAAATAATTTTTTGGGTGGGGGGGTGTCTCGAGATAACTCACTTTCCAGTGTGTGCGGGTCGGAAGGCCGGTTACCACACCTAGGTGTTCATTCTTCAACCACTCATGCTGGGCGCTCTGGCTAATTCCGCTGGACTGGCTCTCCATGGTGGAGCGGCGGCTGATAGGTTCGGATGAATCCTCGTTCAAACTGTCAAGAGAGCCATGCACGCTGCGTGGTGGGGTAATAGGGGACGATTTCTGGGGTCGCGCAGTGGGTCGAAGAGCTGCAGGGACATAGAGGGGACCCTTGAGAGGACGTAGCTGGCGCGACTGCAGAGGCAGTTGGTGCAGTGAAGCGGTCGTCATGCGAGGGGAGGTGGGGGAATTATTGGAGGGAGTGTTGGTGGCGGAGTTGGTTGGAGAAGGCTGACCATAAACCGAAATCTGGTTGGTAGTCGTGTTGGTCATAACATGAGTGGCCATGATGGATAAGAATGGTTAGAGATAGAAGATGAGAAGAAGGGAGAGTAGGGAGAGTAGGGAGATGTTATGACGGGGGATTGGAAAATTAAAATAATAAAAGGTGGCGGAAAGGTCGAGAGTTTAAAGTGATCTCAAGCTCAGCGGCAAAAAAAGAGAGTATCCAGAGACCGAGGGGCAAAAAGGAGGAGGGTATAATCGAAGTCCTCTCCCGTACCACACACACACAGCCGTTCAGCCGGGGAAAGAGGCAAGAATAAAAAGGTTGACTGTCAGTGGTCAACAGCCAGTGGAGACAGGAACGTTGGAGCTAAGATTTGTACTTTTGTACGCAAAAAGTGGATTTGAAGTGGATATGTTTGGAGATGAGAACGGGTGAACAGTGTTGAGAAGAGGAAAAAGAAGCCTATGTAGGAAGATGGGAGACATTTAATATAAAAAGAAGAGGAGGTGAAGGAGATGAGATAGTACATACACTACAACATACATAATTAGTTAATTAGTTAATTAGTACTACTCTATGAGTGTTACCTTCTTGGGGTATTGTATATTTTGTATGGAGTATGTAATATGGAGTAATAGAGTACAAACTTGTCTGCCTTCTACTTTTGGGTACTTGGAGGCGGGTACTACATATGCGCAGGGACCATGTAGTGCCAAGTAGTCTCAAGTAACCGGTGTGTCTTTTCCGTACATCGAGTACATCGTTCTTGTACAACGTACTTTTTTTTGGTTTTCTAAGGAGGGGGTTCTTTTTTTCGTACATTCAAATCAACTTCCCCGATATGAAATCATAATCTGGACTAAGAGATCTGAAATATTTCGACTTTCTTTTGACCGCTATTTTGTGATTACCCATTCCCATCAGTTTCCATGCCCCAGTGACAGGTTTCCTTTTGCGGTCCTTTTGCGGTCCCCCTCCACTTAAATCCGCAATGGGTCAAACCTTTGGAAAGGTATTCCGATCTACATTGTAACCATATTTATATTGTATTTAAGACTCTACAATTCTTATTTATATACTCTGTACGGGCACTACAACATATAGAATAATAGATGTAAATAATAAACCTAATAACTCAACATGCCCAGCAATATGCAGTTCATTTATCTCAGACACACTTGGGAGGAAAAGAAAAGGAAAAAAAAGGAAAAATGTCGCTTCTTCCTCGGCAATCCTTAGGTTCACTAGCGTGTAGTTAATGACCAATTAGATAGCTCGTGGCGTCTCTTCTTATCATCAAGCGATGATTGGTCTATTTTGATCTCCCTCATCCTATTGGCTTTCCAAGGTTACCCTCCATCGGTGACCGGAGCCCCGCGGAAGTCTGAGCCTGGTTGTATCCAATCAAATCATAGGGAATGAAAATAAAATAATAAAAAGAATAAGATTATCTGGTCTGCATGGCCGAAAAAAGTAATCATCCAGAAGACCTCGGGAAGTTGTGGGCATTTTTGGATTTGACTTACCGAGGTCAATGGTCTTATTATACCTACTCAGGTAGGTATTTTACTCCGTAGATCTTCAAGATTCAATCTGAAGAAAATAAGAAAATAAGAATAGACAATAGAAAATAGGAAGAGAAGTTGAAGTTACCATTAGAACTGCATTCTAATTTTGTCTACTCCTACTCCTGGTTGATGCATACACTCCCTAATTAAGTAGGAGGTAGCCATAACTATTCCAATGTTGTATAGGTCCAATCCCGTGAAAAAGACCAATATAGGCTATCTACATACTCCGTACATAGAGTCGGCACTGGAATGCGGGAGGTTGCATAGGAAATCTGGGGAAGCTACCCAAGTCTACTAACCAAAATGGCCGCTTGCAGGCGTCATACGAAAACACCCATGTCGTCATGACTTTGCAATTATAGTTCAATATCCAAACTACCCCCAGATCATAACACATACGATTGCGCAATCATGAAATTGGCGGTATTTAGCGCCAAATCCTACGACCGTACCTATCTAGACCAGGTACGCGAGCAGCACTTTCCCCAGCTGTGCACCATTGAATACCATGCCTTCGCGCTGTCTGAGGAGACCGTGCCACTAGCCCAAGGTTGCGATGCGGTGTGCGTCTTTGTCAACGACACCCTAGACGAACGCGTACTGAGAGCTCTCCACGCCTACGGGATCCGTGCCATCCTGCTCCGCTGCGCCGGGTTTAACCATGTCCATCTCGCAACTGCCGAAGAGCTAGGCCTCTTTGTGGCGAATGTCCCGGCATACTCCCCCGAAGCCGTGGCGGAGTTCGCAGTGGCCCTGATCCAAACCTTGAATCGTAAGACTCACCGCGCATACAATCGGGTGCGCGAGGGCAACTTCAACATCGAAGGTCTCCTCGGAAATACTCTGCATGGTAAGACCGTTGGGATCGTCGGCGTGGGGCGCATCGGGCTTGCAGCCGCGCGCATCTTCCACGGCTTCGGGTGCCGACTACTCGCGCACGACCCCTTTGCCGGCGAAGAGTTCCGCCAGTACGGGACGCTAGTTGATCTCGACACCCTGCTGAAGGAGAGCCACATCGTTAGTCTGCATTGTCCCCTCACGGAGAACACGAAGCATCTCATCAATGAAGAGACATTGGCGCGCATTAGACCAGGGTCTCTACTGGTCAATACCTCGCGCGGTGGACTCATCGATACCACGGCGGTCATTCAGGCACTCAAGACGAAGCAGCTGGGCGGGTTGGCATTGGATGTCTACGAAGCAGAAGGCGAGCTTTTCTACAACGATCACTCCGGGGAGATCATCGACGACGACGTGCTGATGCGCCTGATGACCTTCCACAATGTCTTGATTTGTGGTCACCAGGGGTTCTTCACGCGCGAGGCCCTCACAGAGATCGCCGAGGTCACACTCGGCAATCTGTCTGATTTGGTCTCGGCCCGCTCGTGCAAGAACTCCTTGGTTACGGAGGGACATGTGTTAGTTCCCGTTGACACGGAGCCGGTCAGGCTCTAAAGGAAGGCCATGAAGTATATCTGGATATGAAGCACCCATCTATGGACGCATTGATAATCGAGCAATCTACGAAATCGAACACTTGCAACCTATATATCATTCATCATCAATATTAAGTATGTAGGTATGCGCGCTCGAGTATAGCCGTGCACCAATATACATTTCAACTGCGCAATGGACGAGTCCCTTGGAATTGACCCTGAACAGCTCGCCTGGCTCGCGGAAGGAAACAGTTTCCATGAACGATCAGTGGGACCACAGAGATCAACCACATAAAACAAACAATCCCCACAGCAAGCATTAGACGGAGCTGCTCGAAGACCCGTCCAATCGTCCCAGGTCGGATAACTTGCCGAGCACCCTGAGATTCCTGGTCAGTACATGGCAATGCCTCGGCCATTTGCCACGCTGCCCGACAGTTGATCTTCTCCCAGGTGGTATCATCCGCGTATTGACGGGCTGCTGCCGCCAGTTTGGCTCGGCGTATTGGGTCGAGAGAAACCTCCTTGACCAAACGAACAAAACATTCTAAATCCCGTGGCGGAACCAGATAACTAGTTTGTCCATGACGGATAATATCAGAGGGCCCGCCCTGATCTCGCGCGATGACGGGGACACTACTGGCCATAGCCTCAAGAACCACCAACCCAAAAGTTTCCGTGATAGAGCAATGAAGGAATATATCAGCTGAGGCATACGCACGAGACAATGCAGACCCGGTGAGAACTCCAGTGAAAACGACGTGGTTTCGAACCCCGTCAAACAGGCGCTGGACTTTATCCTCAACAGTTCGATTGCCATTTCCACCGACAATCAGCAGCTTGAAGGGCAGCTTGTCTGCGGCTAGCCGTTGCGCGACCTGTGCGAGAAACTCGAATCCTTTCTCCGGGGCGATGCGGCAAACACATATCAAGATGATTTCTCCATGGGGTGCAATGTGACGGCGGTATGACTCGTCGCGCTGTGTCGGTGAGAAGAGAATCGTGTCAACGCCGCGACCCAGCTGCACAAGTCGATCAACCGGCACACATGCATGCTCCAAATAAGTGCGAATCGCCGAGCACGGATAGAATATTGTGTGTATGGCGCGGGTGCGGAAGAGAAACCCCTGAACCGTTGCGAGGAGCCATACGCCGAATCTATCCAACGGTGCAGGCAACATGATTTCTGCATAGGCGGACAGGTCAGTCTGAAAGTTGAGGAGGACCGGCGGAGGACAGCGCAGTTGGCGGATTTGCAGCAGCATTTGGAAACCAAGTGAGGCCGGGCTGGCGAGGTAGATGATGTCTGGCTGGAAAGAGTGATTGAAGAGGTTATCCAGATGGAACGGATAGACGACTGTGAGGTCTGGATTATAGGGCAACACACATCCTGGAAGACGGTGCTCCCAAGTCTTCTGCTCGGAAGATTGACCTTTGAAGGTAGGCGCGACGAGAATGAGGTTCACGCCGTTATCGCGCAGATACTCGACCAGACTGCGTGTCGTCCGACTAACTCCGTTCACCGGGCCCCATGATTCTGTAGCGAGGAGGATCTTCTTGCCACGCAGGGTACTAGGGAAGTCGAGATGGAAACCCTCGCCCTTCGTGCCCTCCGAAGAGAGGAGCGGCGTATATTCGGCCATTGTGAGACATGAATACAATTTTCTAATATTCAGGGAATACAAAGATGTTTTTGAAGCCAACAGTTGAAAGTCATGAACGGTGAATAACCCCTTTACATATCCAAGTGCATACACCCGGGGGGTCTGATCTATACGCTGATCTATGCACGTGCCCTAACCGCCCGCTGAGGATCGTTGTTTGGTGGCCAGTCGCAGTTCGCGATGCGCCGCGTGTACCAGCTGGACCTTCTGGTGCGAACAATTTGAATTTGGGGATTGGAGAATGTGAGAGACAGGTGATTATTGAAGGTCATGAGCCCATCGAAATGAAGATAAAACTTCATACTTTTAACTAACTATACTCTTGATACAACTCTGGAAGAGAGGCCTTGTAAAAGCTTTATAAGTTTGAATAATTATATCTCCATAGTTTAGACTCCTTCAAGGCCTACAATTTAAGCTTGATATATATTTTTGACCACGGATAATTCTGAGGACTCTTCTCATGTAGCTCGGATTGCAAACTAGCCTTGCGCTTCTCCAAATGGAGTTTACGCCTTCCTGTCATCCGATGGAATGTACGCGACTATGAGAGATGTGAAGCCTCGGGTGATTCACGTCCTTCTCACATCATTTATTTATCTGACGATGTGAATAGTTAGCTTATAGTATATGTTGTATGTATAACCGGTGAAACCTCGGTAGTGCGGGGAAGATCATCACGGACATACATACAACATAGTAGTCGCTACACCAATTAATATGGTTTCACACGATATAATCATTGTAGAATGATCTGATTTGCCTTGGTAATAGGGTAATAGTTAGGGCTAGAGACTTATTCAGGAACTGAAGATCTGCAGACCTCGGGGCTTTATCCCTTCTGGGGAGATCAACTTGGGAAGCCTCGGGCCATCTTGACATCATCCACGTGCTGGTACTTAAATAAGTCTTGTTTCCCTCCTCTCCTCTTTGATTGACTTAGAAGTTTTCCCATTTTCATATCTATAAGATTATAAACATCATACAACATGGCTAACAATCAAGGTTGCAAGATTACTCTCTATTGGTACGCTCCCCTCACAGTCTCTTCAGAATCATATTAACTCACATTCCAGGCTTGAGCAATCTAGAAGTCACCGAATCCTTTGGCTTTTGGAAGAACTGCAGTTGGAATATGAGCTCAAGATCTTCAAGCGTCGCGCTGACAAGCTCGCCCCTGCTGAGTTGAAGGAGATCCACCCGCTGGGCAAGTCTCCGGTGATCACCATCCAGGCACCCGGCACCGACAAACCACTAGTATTAGCGGAGTCTGGTGCAATTGTGGAATATCTCTGTGACCACTTTAGTAGCGCGCGACCGACGCTAGTACCACAACGGTACACGCCCGGCAACGAGGGCAAAGTGGGCGGAGAGACCGAGGAATGGATGCGCTATCGCTACTTCATGCATTACGTGGAGGGTAGTCTGATGCCTTTCTTGGTGATGACACTCGTCAACGACTGTAAGTCACTTTCCGTTTAGAGCGTCCACCCGTAAATTCTCGCATGGCGTGGATAACATAACCCAACCTTGAGGAGCACAACCGTTGACATCCCCCACAGCCATTCGGAACGCCCCTCCATTCTTTGTTCGGCCCATTACCAATATTGTTGCCTCACAGGTTGAGAATCAGTTCTTGACCCGAAACGTTGAGGGTAACCTCTCCTTCCTTGAGGAGCAGCTCCGTACATCTCCCGAGGGTGGCGAGTTCATTTGCGGCAAGGAGCTGACGGCTGCCGATATTCTGCTGAGTTTCCCAGTCATTGCTGTTACCATGCGATCGCTGAAGGAGGAGAAGAACAAGGGTAAATACCCTCTTCTTGTCGACTATGCTAAACGCCTCGAGAGAAATGAGGGGTACCAGCGTGCTGTGAAGAAGATTGAGGAGATTGAGGGAAAGTTCTCAGCTTCTATGTAATACAGATGTCATGGGAAATGGGAAATGGCGCAATGGACTTTTGTAAATTATTCATCTTGAGGTCTCATTTATACACTTGTTGTGTCAGTGCTGAGGTATGGAGGACATTTGGTTGGCGGATGATCTCGGATATGCTTGCACACTTTTGTAACCACAGATATCGACAATGAGAATATTCAACAAGTACGAAAAGAGTGAATGAAGATAGCAATACAATAATATATGCAAATTTTTATCTTTGAAAGGTACAACTGTAGCTCATCATAGTAACTATCGTTAAAGAGTGACCTCGGGAGAACCCAAGGGCACAATTCTGATTACGTCATTCAGCTGATTCATCATCATGTGACCTTCAACTTCAATCCCGGCGACGCTTGCAAGCGTTGTCTATTCTGTGTCCACGCTTCAACGCTTTCCGCAACAATGGCTGGTCCTAGCAAGTGTGAGTTTTGAGAGTTCCATGAGTGTAATGCCATGGATTGCTAACCCATTGTCCCAGCTCTGATCCTTGACCCGGCCCTCCAGAAATACTATGGTACATGCTCCCCAACCCCATCTCCCAAGATCCAGGATTCCGGATGAACCTCGTGCATTACGCTAGCCCAAGCGTACATACAAGCTATTTAGAGCAACTCTCTCGAATTCAGCACCCTGCGACACGACATATACTCTCGATTGCAGATTGACTAACGGACCCACAGAGCTCAATGCCAACCGTTACAAGTACTGGCGCTGGACCCCGCGCCATGCCATGCTCTCGTTCGTCTACATGGGTCTGATTCCCGGTGTCCTGGGCTACTTTGCCTACAAGTACGAGGTATGGAATGACACACTGTGGCTGGATTGCGATTGTGGTCCCAATCCCGCGGAGAATTACGCGCTAACAATATGTAGGGCAAGTTCGAGTTCCGTGGAAAGCGCAAGGGAGATACCATCTCCGAGTGGTAGACGTTTAGCATTGAATGCCATAATTCAATTCCTGTTTTGTTATCAACTCCGTACCGAGCAGCGACTGTGACATGACGCGACATGGAGAATTACACTGAGAGGTTGGGGATACTCATGTGTTGAGGGGATCTTGCCCGACTCTTTTCTTTTGTGCCGGTGCCCGTTGCGTGGGCCGTGTACTTTATTACAAGCATATACCGCATGGATTTCTTTATTTTGTTGACTTCGTTCACGATCGTGAAACTTGGGGTTTACTTCCAAGGCCAAACATAAAGCCCCAGAGCATCCCACCTAGAAGACGGTTATCATCCATTTAAGTGACTGTCTGTTGCTATTTGGACTTCTGATAGGCGTCTACTGGCTAGGCCACGTACCTGGAAGTTATGGTAATAGCTGGTAAACATCTACTAGTAATTACTACATACTCAAAGCTTTCTCGCCTGATAAGCTCCTGACTAGCAGAAGCCCAAGATGCCGTACAGAGTTTCAGAATGAGTATGTACACTTGCAATGACTACACCTTACCTACTCACAGCGGTTGAAGAGGCCGAATTAATAAAGTAAATTTCTCCTAGAACAGATAATGTTAAAATGCTTTAAGCTAGTCACCTCTTTGGCAGTGGTAGACCGCTGAGGAAGGAGGAACACCATTTCTTATGTTTTTATGTTTTGATGGTACTGCGTGTAGTAGATGGTACTCATTCCATTGATACTAAACCTGATAATCATACAATGTCTCAACATGGGTATTCATCGCCCTTTTGACAAACTTGCTTTTGAACTGGATTTCTCTTCGCCCTTCTCAGTATGGTGCCCATCCACGACGGCCTCCGCGTGCACCTTCCGGCAACCGCTCCCCACGATGCCAATCACCTCGGGGCATATGGGGAGGACCACCACCACCTCCTCCTCCACCACCACCACCACCACCACGGGGACCACCGCGACCAGGCCCACGAGGATAGCCATTATCGCGGAACGCACGCATGCCGCCTCCACCCCCAGCTCTGGGTCCCATGATCGGGCCTGATGCACCATTGAGCGCCGGTGCAACAGATCCGTCCTCGAGCGGTGCGAGAATTGCACATTCAATGTAGTCTCCAACGATGAAACGGGCATCCTGTAGGGGTCTGTCGGCTTCGGAGCCCTGGAAACGGAGCGGGCCAGGGCGAGGTCGTGCTTCCTTATCCTCGTCATCTTCTGCGCGCAGTGCACTATCTCTCGGACCAACAATCGCACTGCCTAAATCCCTGCTCAAGTATCGACCACGCGCATCGGGGCCGCCCATTGCCGCGCCGCGCGCGTCGGGATAAATCAGTCGGAAGCAGAGACGGGTGCCAACGGGCGGATCAGGGAGTAATGATGGAAGAGCGGAGGTGAGAAGCTGTGAGAGCTCGCGAAGTGTGCATGATTGCCATGTGTAGATCTCTAGATGTGGTGGGAGCGGCGCTGCAGATGCGACAGGTGATGTTGGACGAATGGCATTTGGTCCACTGACTGGTCCTCCACGACGAGGTTGCACGGGGATGCTGTAGTCGGATAGAGGGTTGTAGTTGTTAACTCGGTAGAAGAGCTTCAAATGGAAAGGTGCAGTGGTCTGGCGGTTGATCGAGGGTTTGGGGCCCTCTCGCGACGGAGCGGCCATGATGGATGGCAGGGTGAAAATCAGAGGTTGAAGACCCGAGGATGGGGATAAAACAGAAGAAAATGGATGATGCGAGGACTGGAATGTAGATTAAAGCTTAGATAGAGGTCCTTGAAGGTAGATGTTTGGGATATTTTGGTTGAGGGGGAGTTGACTGGAAGAGACAAATGCGGCGTCGAAAAGCTGCGGGTTCTCTCTGACGTGCCGAACATTCTTTTCCTGCCATCTGCCTCCACACCCATCTTCGCTCAACTCAACTCGATCTTATTTATTATCTACATAATTTTACCTTGAACTACAGTCGCATTATCCAAGCAGTTCGCTGCATCATCCCGCCACCATGGATTTCGCCGCATTGATGTCCAAGGAAATCTCGAAAGCCAAGGGTAGCGATTCCTCGAAGCCATCTGCCAAAGATACCGAAAAAGGCTCCCCCGCAGTACCAACGAAGAAATACCTACGAAGAGCCGATGTCGAAGCTGCCCGAATTGAAGCTTACAACGAAGAACAAGAGCGACTCGCACGCGAACGTGAAGAGCGCATGGCGAATAAGCGCAAGCTCGAAGACGAAGAAGCAGATCGAAACCGAGAACGCGAGGAGAAGAAGCGAAGACTAGCCGAGGAGTCCAAGACGAGGAGAGAGGCAGAAGAACGAGCCAAAGAACGTGAACGGCGACGCAGGCTCGGTCTACCTGATCTACCTGAGGACACCCCAGCCGACGGTGACGAAGAGGAAGATATCGAGGAGGAGGAGCTTGTTGCAAAATTACGAGAGATGAATGCACCTATACAATTGTTCGGAGAGGACTATCGAGCCCGTCTTCGACGATACCGTCGTCTGGTTCAACGAGCCGCTGTTCCCAAGAAGAAGGTGACCGACGGACCTATCCCCACCACCTTGGAGCCCGTGTCTGGTGGACAAATGATCATTCCGGCCGAGATTCCGAAAGACCAAGAGAACCGTCTGTTCCTTTTCCGGCAGTTGGGATCTTACTTCAACATGGTTTTGTCGGAATGGGAGCTGGCACTAGCAAAGCGTGACGTCTCGGTGCGGGAAAGCTTCCAGGGGAAACAGGCGTTCAATGCTATGACCCAATCGCGCGAAAACATGACACCGTTGTTCCGCCTCTTTGAGAAGTCCGAATTGGAGGACGGACTGTTAGAACCGATTGTGGAGATCGTGCACAAGGCGCAGCAGCGGCGATACGTCGATGCAAATGATGCCTATCTACGAGTGAGCATCGGTAAAGCGTATGTCGATTCACCTACTGTGGTAAATTTGGGAATGATTGCTAACATTTCTATAGAGCCTGGCCCATTGGTGTGACCATGGTTGGTATCCACGAGCGATCTGCACGAGAGAAGCTACATCAGAGTGACCAGCAGGCACACATTCTGAGTGATGAGATTACCCGTAAGTATCTACAGAGTATCAAGCGCTGCTTGAGCTTTGCTCAAGTCCGCTGGCCACCGGAGGATCAATTGCAGATGATGGGTTAGCCTGTCGAGAATAGTGTCGAATATACCCATTAGCGTTTCGAGAAGGAAAAAAAAATCCGAATTCATAGTCCGTAATATTCAGTCTATCAATTTGGACCTCAATCTGAACCGGTCTCTTTCAATAAGACGGCTACCTACAACATAGGTACCTGATAATGGGGCTTGGCCTTGGTCACATGTTCACATGGGACTGTGTGATTACATAAGAGCATTTGACCACTCGGCCAAAAGATCATAGGGACAATCGGAACGTCCGATTGTCGCTGCAGCGGTATATATATTAGGCCCTAGACTCTGCTCGTGACCACAGGTTGCTCCCGAAGTCCTTTTCTAGCTAACTAGTGTACTTAGGTAATATCAAAAGTGCATAGTTATAACTACGGTGTGCTGGCTAATGTATGCAATAAAGAATGGACTCTGTTATCTTAAACACAACATCTACCACTTTGGTAAAGCCAGACATCCCTTTATACAACATACAGCCAAGGCATACCTCGGACTGTGACCGAGCTGGAAGTACAGTGGGGTATTCATCAAGAGCACCCACTTCCCTCGACATCCTCTGTTGTACGGAGTTCTCCGTACAGGTATCATCATCAAATGAATATCAGTTACGCCCTCGGGCCCTCTTTTATTATTTTGTCCTTACAGGACGTCATGAGAACTCTGGAAACCGTGGACCCCACGGTCCGTTCCGATTGTGTGGGGGAGACAGATTATACCTAAGATATATATCTAGGTAGTACATATATACCTATATAACATAACTATATAGATATGTTGTATATATATATAACTATACCGTAGAATATATAGGTATCAGCCTATATGAAATTTAGTATGAGTTAGTAGAACGATACTGGTAATGATGGGATAACCCCGACTTGAAGCTGGTTGGGGTAATCACTATGTTAGTGACGCCCAGCAAGGCCAAGAACAGCTCCAAAGCCACAAGGCTCCTGGCCCCCAAGCTAAAAGACGCCCCCACCTCTATTTTGATTTAGAAGGTGAGCCGGATAGAGGCACAATATAGCTATTGCTATCTTTATATTCGTGACACTTATTGAGATATCATGATCTATTGATCTATTTTTCAGACATATGTTGTAGGTGTTCGAGGTATCTCCCACCAGAATACCCTATATCCCCCCTGGTTATATATGAATGCGCTAGATCTAAGAGATCGTCCAGCCCCCAAAAATTAACCTGTGCAAATGGTTCCATTCAAGAAGATCGCTGGATCTTTTACTATATATGTGCAATACATGTACGAAATGCCAAGGCAATCCTTTGGTTTAGAGAAGGTGAAATGTAACCACATCAACTTGTTTATATTAACGAAGGATGAATCGTCAAGGATATATCGCCAATGATACATCGCCAAGGGTTGATCCATCCCCTTTGGTATATAGCAAAGGTGAAAACGCAACTACATATTTCAACTTGTTTGTATTTGCGAAGGATTGTGTTTGCAAGATTCCTAGGCTATATAAGATAGCCCTTTCACTCTTCTATCTCGAAATTATCTACAATCACTTCTATCTTATTCCTATCATATCCTCCAAAGACCTTACTGCATCTCCCGTTTGTGACGAAACTCCAACATTCAAGATGAAGCTTAGCCTCATTGGAGCTGTCGTTCTGGCTACCGGTGCCATTGCCGGAATGGGTGAGTATATTTTACTATATCTACAGATACTATGTACAAGATCTAACAGGCTGAATACTTGAAAAAGGCCCGAATGACTACACATGCTGGAACAAGAAATGTGCTGGCAAATGTGAACCAAAGAATGGCGGAAGAGAAGGCGACATCATTGGCAGAATAATCAAGCCAGGAGACAAATGGTGCTATATGAAAGGTGGCAGCGACAACTATGGAGATTTCCCGCGAAAGTGTGATCCAACCCTAGGATGCGGCGCACCTCATGATAACAAGCTTGGTTGCATCACGAAGGATTATGATGAGGGCTCGGGTGGATGTACCGAAGGGAAGACCTACTAGTCGACGGCATGTTGTCGCTGGTAATGCTTTGCTTTTCGACAGTATAGCATCTCAGCTGCTCTATTACTTTCGTTTATCTTCAGAGTGGAACCGAATATATGTCCAGGGTCATGAATTTGAGGAATACGAATGATAATTGCCCTGGCTTAATTTGACACACCCATTCACAGTTAGATTGTATCGGCTGGTAGCCACTGGATAACTAGAGCTTCCCGAAATTAGAACTAAAGGGTTGCTCTGTAGCTAGTGTATACGGTATTTTTTATACCTGGGGAGTCCAAAATGATAACGGTGTTTATTGTCAGTGCTAGGAGCTCCACGATAGGCACCAACCCTATAAACGCAGTATCCTCGAGATACCATCATTCATATGGTGCCATCAGTGTATTTTCTAGCACCTTCTTGGGGAATTCTTCCTCGCCAAGTGTCGTTGTATGTGCCCAAGGCTTGAGCCGATTCTCTTCATGAATGGTACTAGCGAAGCACCCACTCCATTTCAGACGAGGGAAATGGCTGGAAACCTCTTGGATAGTGGCGGGATGAATGAGATTGGCATATAAGCCAACATTGTCTGTTTTCCAATAAGTCGGTTTAGTGAATAGTAGTAGGGCATTTTGGTCGCGGTTTCAAGGAATCTGGTGTCAAAATCATCGACTCTGATAGAGGGCCAACATACCGAAGATTGTTGCCAGCTGAAGTAGTTGACCGAGCGCTGTGGTTTTACCCTTTTCACACAAGTCTTGATGTCGGATGATAGCTTCTGCCACGCTCTCTGCCTGATCTTTCGGGGCAACTGCCACCGAGCCTCCTACAAAGGAAGGTTGTAGGTTCTGTAAAACTTCCAGTGCTTTCAAGCCCCCAAAGAACTCGAAACTCATTTTAGTGGCCTCCAAGTTATCTTGGGTTGCTCCGATATCGTGAAGCAGACAGGCAAGGAAGTATGTTTCATCGGTGAAGTCCCATTCAGGGAACCTGTACCGCTTCATCGCAAGCCCAAAATGATAAACGCGAAGGGAATGATTGTATGTCGGCTCAGAAAGATGTGACTTTGCATACTCATTGATCCGCTGGGCGAGGGGTGTTTCTGGAGTCGGAACTTCGGCCACTGCAACGAATGGAGCAGCCCTTGCTGGGGGATCTGTTGCGAGAAGAGTAGTAGCAGATGATAGCACAGCTGTGAGGCCATACGCTGATACTGGGCTATTGGGTGGCCACATTTTTCTTTTTGGATATTGAGATTGAAGAGAGAGAAAGTCGAGTTAGGAAGGATAGCTCTGGTCAATACTACTTGGGGATAATCTCTCTCTCTCTCTATACTTTCTCATCAATATTAGACAAAAATGAATATTAAGGTTGCTAAGCACATTAGGGCTGAAAATGTAACCATGACTCAATTTGCCACTGAACTGTTAACCGGAAGAGAACCCCATTTCGTGTTGGCTACAATTGGTAATTATCAACTATTCAACTAGTTATTATTAGTGTCACATACGTGCCCAGGTGTTTTTCGTATAGGGCATCCGGCTTGGCGCGATGCGCCCCGACATGTTATTCACGTTGGAGAATGGGTAAACATCAATATGACCCGAGTCATATGTTTGATTGCTGGAAATGTGTTCGGTGGAGAGGTGAATACGAGTAAGTTCTCTGATCGATTGGAGCGAGAAACTAACGCGAACGTCTGGTCAGCTCATTCTACTCCTGTTATTAGCAGGTTCTGTGCACACTTCATTCGGAATTCAAGGGAAAATTGGAGGGTTGATTGTGAACTGCAATCAGAGAGTGGTGAGAGGGAGCAGGAACAAAATTGTCGAAAATAAGATAGATGAAACAATATATATGATGTATGCCTTTTCATGGCATTTCTAGAATTTTACATTGAGGATCATGATATACATGTAACATATTCTGGTCTTACACCAGGCTCATCGTGTAAGACCATTCCACATGCGGGAGAATGTCGTCCACCAACCACGTGCAGCAGACTGGTCTGTGACTGTTGGCATTTTGCCGAGGGTATCTTCACGAGTCAGGTCCGATGCATCGCTATTTGGATAGACATGGTGACCATCCATGCCGTTCATTACGGAAAGCGAAGAGCCATGTAGTTTAGCAGATGACGTGAAACTACTGCAGACACTGCGGCAGTCCCGCTCGCCATCTATCAGATGCCCAGCAGTGTAGATACATCCGCCGTATGAGAATCTGACTAGAGAATCTCCAATCAGGCTGCCGATGATGTAAACCCCCGGTGCGACCTCGAGGTCCTCGATTGCTTTCGCACGGAGGGTCTGGCCGGTGACTGCTAGATCCTCTTGAGTACCCTGCCCCAGCACTTCACAGCGGAGCTCGGAATCGAGATAATCTAGCTTGCCTCGCCGGCCGGCAGCATAAACGAGGCCGCCCACGGTTCGAGAGAAAACAGTTCCATCTTGACGACGGAATGTGACCGTCGCCAGATCGCCATGAACTTCGACAGCTGTCACTTCAACATTAGGGAGACCTTCATAGATATCTTCCCAATTCCGGCTTTCAAGGAATGGCGTTGAAGTCGCGCGTCGGTACTTTGGGCGCTGGTCTTTAGCAGCAGCCTCGGCTGACAGGGCAGCTCGTTTCATAAGACGGTAGACACCGGCGTATTCCGGATATGCTTGCTGATGACAGGCCCGGAGAGGCGATGGGCGGTCATTCGGAGACCATTTGTATAGATGCAAAATCCTTTGGTTGGAGGAGGCGGAGATGATGGCATCCGCAGCAGAGAAGCCAGATCCAACGACGAGTAGGGGGACGTTAGGCGAGGACTTTGTCTCAAGCAATGGACGTAACACCGGTTCTGGTGAGAGGACCTCGGAAAAGATTCCACTCGCGAGGACGAGGCGCTTGCAGTGGAGATTATGAGAACGAACATAAAATCCAGTGGCGGTGCGGGAAATGCCCTTCAATTCTTCCCCACACCGGAAAGAATCATCGATGTGCGCAGCCTCCGGATAAGCAGCAAAATAATCGGCGATCTCGCGCCGCGTGGGCCTTGTATATGATGGTAGATCCTTGCCCGAGGTCTTTTTGTGATGATTGGCAAAGGAGTACCCGGGCAATGACAGCATTGCCGCATAACTCAATGTCTGGATATCCCAACTTGCGCCCCATGGGTCTTCAGTCCATTGGCCTCCAGGCTTCAAGGACTTTCCAAAAACCAAATGCGAGACAGCCTTCTCAGGCTGTGAGCGCCAATCGATATTGGAGATGCATCCAGGCTCATCCACATCAACACTTGGCCGTACAAGTGTGTCTAGTAAGACGTTCACAGGAAGAGCCTGAGTCGAGTATGAGAGGCGTGAGGCATCAAAGTGCGCTGTGAGAGCATTCACATCGGCATTCAAAATCTCTGGCGCAGCTTTCAACTTGGCATCTAATAAATGATCGGGATGTGGAGGATCGGATGAGTAGAAAGGAATGTGTCCATGGAGGATGTATGAAAGGATCATGGCCGACGGCCCATTGCCTGGTAAGATCGATTTAATCAGTTGCTATTTCCCAAGGACGTCTTAACGGTGCGGGGTGGAATGTGGGGGTGCAAGCAGAGCAAAAGTTCTGAATGTCCTCAACATGGGACGCCGACCATGATAGACGTACCGACGATGATAGTGTCAACCTCCATTGACGGCGATGTATATCAAATAAGTGATAGAGCGTGTGGCATACTGGTATAGACATGCGACAGGGTAAAAGAAAAAAAAAAGAGTAGATCATCCAATCAAAGCAGGATGAGATCCTTGTCACACTGCCTTCTCATGAGAGGTCGACAGCAAGGCCATAAGGGAATATGACATTTGTAGCCCAAGGAATTCAAGGAAATCAAGGAAAGTTGAATGCCCCCAGACAAAATGGAGGGAGGGGGGGCAGTTCGTATCGGCATCGGCTGATCAATATGTAATCAAAAGCTGACAAACCCTGGGAAAGTGGAGTTTGTTCGGTGGAGAAGAGGAGAATCGGGAAAGTCGACGATTTTCCATTTGCCGTTCTCTCACCAATGACCCTGGGAAACCGAAGCCGAGGGAAGTATTTGCCGGTCTATCATGATAGTGTCATATTTGTCACATTTTTGAAGTTAAGAGTTGAGATATGAATGTTTTGGATGAGTTGAATGAGTTGAATGAGTTGAATGTGTTGGATGCATATGTTAAATGTATAACTATGTTAGTTAGTTACTCCGTTGTAGTTCTCTTGAGGGACATCCCCAGATATCATTTAGCCCTAAGCCCTAACTTCCCAAAATGGATGCGGCCTGCAACGCGGCCCCCCGGAGAACATGAAGCCCTTTAACGTCAGAGAACTGCGATGTCATGATTTCGGTTTTTGATTCAGTTTTTCTATAACTACTATTTGCGCTTGGCCTTGAGCTCCCATAGGGAACGCGATCATGTATCACCTGGCCAAGTCGCTGTACTTAGCCGCCACGAGCAAAGAAGGTAACTCCTCCCTCCTATCGCATAACCTTCCATGCTGATTACCCTGAACTACAGAGTATTCTGTTATCCTGCTTGGGTTAGATAACGCCGGCAAAACAACACTCCTCTCCCAGATCAAGGCGTTGTACCAACCCCGCTCTGATGGCGCCCCAGCACCCAACCCCGGAAAAACAGTCCCCACCGTCGGGCAGAATGTCGCAACGATAGCCCTACCAGACATGAACTTGAAGATTTGGGACGTTGGCGGTCAGATCTCCATGCGCGGACTTTGGCAGAGCTACTACACCAGCTGTCACGCGATCATCTTCGTGGTCGACAGTGCCGATGTTGGTCAAGATCCCGATATCGCGCGGCTTGCTCGGCGCGCAAGCTCCGTGGCAGGTCCAGCGCGCAACGGCACACGAGGGAGCACAAGTGCCGATGCCTTTTCAGAGCAAAATGTCGGAATCAACGCGGCTAGCAGTGAGTTCGGGCGATTAGACGAGTGCCGTCAAGTGCTTGAGTCGGTCTTACAAAGTGCCGACGTGGCTGGTGTTCCTATCCTGGTGTTGGCAAATAAGCAGGACCGTGAAGACTGCGTCGAAGTGGTTCGCATCAAGGAAGGGCTTGTCCGGAAAGTGTTTGAAGGGGAAACAGGAAGCGGCGTCCGTGACAGCCGTGTGCTGCCGGTCAGCGCGCTGCTTGGGTCTGGTGTACAGGCGGCTGTGGAGTGGGTACAAAGTCGAGTCAAGTGGAACAAAGAGGGCAGGCCACCAGTGATGCGCTGATTCGATCTTGGGGCTGCCGACAATTCTCGTACATGATATCGAGCGCAGCATATGATGCATAATGGCGTTTGTTCATGATAATTTACATTTTCTGTTAATATACCAATGGAGTCTATTCGATATCAAGTTAACCATCAGCCACCCATATCATTTAGGCAGTTGAAACTATTGTAGGGATGGTTCCAGGCATTTTATTCCGCCTAGGTAGACATTATGTATATGGTATTATGGACAAGAATATGTAAAAATGGGCCGAGGATGAGAGGACATGAAGGGAGGTCGTTAGACGAGGTTAGAAGCCGTCCAAGACAAGCAGGAGAGGCACAGAACTGAGAGTAGACCTTTCTGAAGAAAGAATCGACAGGCCGGTATTTTCTGCGCCGATGACTGTTTTCTTTCCTTTTTTTTTTAATTCAGCGAACAGTTCTGGTGGTCTGGGTTTTACTCGCCGGTGGCTTCTTTGGCCAACTTCGTGCGATATCAATGTTGGCTCGTGGAAACCACATCTCAAGGAAGACATAGATCAAGAAGTCAATCACGACACACAGGCAGAACAGCTTGCCTGCCCAGACACCACAGCCGTAGTAGCGTTTCAACCGGTCAATAAGCGCAAAGCTGCGGACGCGATCTCCACTCGCTTCCCAACCCTGGCCTGGATAGTAACCGTAAAACTCCTCTGGGCTAATATCACCAATGATGCCTTCGTACACGCGTTCTGTGCGCGCGGCCACGTCCCGCCATGAATACATCATCTTCACTTGATCATGAAATCGGTCCGTTCGTACTTTGTTCGAGCGCAAAGCCGCGATTGCCTTGCTAGTTGCAAGCACAATATCGTCCTCTTCCGGTTTCGCAAACGTTGTCATATGCTGGGGTAAAACTTCTGGAATGCCTCCAACACGGGTACAGACCACATAGAGACCACAACTAGCAGCTTCAACAATGACTGTTCCGAATGCTTCTGTCAGACTAGGATGGAGGTAAATGTCACCTCGCACCATCACATCTCGGACTTCCTCGTGTCGGACCGAACCTAGAAGTTCGACTTTATCCTGAAGCACATTGCGTTCCAACATCTGCTCCAGGTCGATTGCTTTGGGCCCTGATCCTGCGATAATGAAGCGAGTGTTGGGATTGGAGGCAAGAATCCGCGGAATAGATGCGATGAGAAGATCGGTGCCCTTGTTGTAAAAGAGTCGCGAGATCACCACAATTGTGATCGGATCGTCGGGTCCAATTGGTCTGGGGGACATTGGAGCATCGGCGGGCGAGCTCAGGCTTTGATCAGGCGCACGAGTGGTATGAGACAGAGGGCAGAAATTCTCCGCTACCACAGCGTTTGGAATGACCGACACCATTAATGGATCCAAAGAAGCCCGAAGTACTGTGTTTTCCTTGCTGCGACTTGTTAGTTGAGTCGCACAGTACACCCGCGGGAGACCTACCAAGTGTGACTAACGCAAATCGCATGATCAACATCACTCAAAGTAAACTTGAGCAATTTGTTGGTGAGAATTGATGCTGCGTCAGCGAATCCGAAGAGGGAATGGTCTGTGAAAACAGTTCGTAGTCCCATAGTACGCGCATGAAGAATAGCCTCTCCACAGAAGCTACTCAAACTAGCATGGCCATGAACTATGTCAATCTCCTCCCTGATGACGATGTTGCGGAATATGGGGAAAAAAGAGAAGACGGTAGGGAATGTCGTTTCGCGGTAGATGACGAAGAATGGAACATGGTAGATCTTCAGTCCATTGGTGAGGTATCGGACTCCAGTGCGTCCTTTGTATGCATGGGTAATAACTATGACTTTGTGTCCCCGATCGATAAGTTTCTGAGAAGCAATTAGGAGAAGCGCAGACGGAGCGACAAGGTAGCGTGCTTACGGACGACAATTGGTATATGTGACTCTCAATTCCACCTAGAAAAGTATAAGTAATTGCGTAAACTACAGGGAAAAGAACGAAGCATACCTGACTGAGGAAAAAAGAAGTCACTGACCATTCTATAACCAGAGCGATGTTAGCAAGTCATCGCGACTAGTAGAGATAGAACAAATACTAACGCGATGTTATACGGCATCGTGGCTGTGGTTCTCGGGGCGAGAACTCCGAGGTATCAAATTTGCTCGTGTAAAATTCCTTTCCATGGCTAACAGATCTGCTGCTCAAAACACCAGTCCATCCAAGCGAGTAAATATAGGAGACCTGGAGACATCTGGAAGCTTGTCCCGATAAGAAGGGCGGTAATCTGGGCGGTGATATTATTATATCTTCTGCCGGCATAAAATATTCAGAGAAAAGGAATTTGATCCCCACGGGATATCCAACACCAACTCCGACATTGGGGAAATTGCATGAGAATGGTCGAGAAAAATTCGGGACTTGGGTCCTCTAAAAAGGTTGATGTGACTCCCAAATCCACAAAGTCTCAGAAGCGCAAGAGAGATCCCCATGGTTCTCAGCCTGCAGCGAGTCCCACGCCGACGAAGAAGCACAAGAAACGCGAAAGCTTGCCGATCGCAGAGGTCACAGATGATAGCAGCACCAAGAAGCGCAAGCATCTTAAGGATGCGCTTCAAGGATCGAATTCCCCGGAAGCGTCCCGGAAAGAAAGTACTCTCTCGTCAGACCGCAGAAAAGCGGATGTTGCAGACTCACGCAACAGCGTCAGTGAAACTACAGGGAAATCGAAAAAGAGCAAGGGAAAGAGCTCTGGAACGGACGACACATTGGATGATGCGGTTGCATCTGTGATTACAGGAAATGATGATGAAGAAGTTGATGCGCCGGAAGTCGAACAGCGCAAACCGAAGGACAAGCATTCGGGGATTATGTCAAAGTTCGAGCGCACCAAAACCGTCTCCAGCGCTAAAGCCAAGAAAGTTGAACCTGAAGCCGTTGAAGATGAGACACCTGCTGTTGAAGCTGTCTATGCACAGGGTCTTGAACGACTACCTCAACCTGAAAACCCACCCGAGCCGGAGCAACTGCCAACATATTCATCTCTACCCCCGTGGCTGGCCAATCCGTTGCGTAAATCAGCCCAGGATACCAAGAAATTTTCCGAACTCGGAATCAAGCCAGATCTTCTGAAAATCCTGGAACAACAAAACTACAAAGAAGCCTTTGCTGTGCAGTCTACTGTCATTCCACTCCTTCTGCAAGGAGAGCAAAACCACCCGGGAGATCTTTGTATCTCTGCGGCGACTGGATCCGGAAAAACACTCTCCTATGTTCTCCCACTTGTCACCGCTCTACCACCGAGACCTGCCTCCAGACTTAGAGGATTGATTGTAGTTCCTACCCGAGAGCTGGTTAAACAAGCTCGCGAATCCTGTGAACTGTGTGCTTCTGGATCCAGACTTCATATCGGAAGCGCAGTCGGTAATGTGGCTATAAAAGACGAGCAGAAACTCTTGATGCGCGTGGACCAGGTATACAACCCGGCTATTCAGAAGCAACAGCGTGACGGATTGAACGGAAACGACTGGATGAACTTGAGCCTGGAAGATTGTGTTAGTGAGGCAATTGCCTCCAACGGGTCTCTTCCCGGTCACATCCAGCGATCCGAACCGAATGTCGACATCCTTATCTGTACTCCTGGCCGTCTGGTTGACCATATTCGCTACACGAAGGGATTTACTCTCAAGCACCTTGAATGGCTTGTGATCGATGAAGCAGATCGTCTCTTGAACGAAAGCTTCCAAGAATGGGTTGATGTCGTCATGAACTCGCTGAACAGTCGAGAAGCCCCCGAGACCTTTGGGCCTGGTGGAAAGCTTTTGTCTGAACTGGGACTTTCGATTGATGCTAAGCCTCCTCGGAAGGTCGTTCTAAGTGCAACTATGACCCGCGACATCTCTAAACTCAATTCCCTACGCCTCGCTAACCCCAAGATGGTTATCATCGGGTCTGAGGATGCTGCCGATGAAGAAGACCCCTCTGCTATTCATCCAGATGCTCACTTTGCCCTACCACCAACTCTGTCTGAGCACATTGTTCAAGTTGGCGACGGATCTCTCAAGCCGCTTTATCTGCTACGTCTTCTTCTTTCTCACATTGAGATTAGTGGGGACCGAGCGCCAAGCGTGTCTGATTCATCCGACTCTGACAGCTCTAGTTCAGATGATGACACTAGCAGCGACGACGATACCAGCTCCGATGATGATACTAGCTCTGACGAATCATCTGATGACGACACTTCATCTTCTGGGTCAGATTCGGAGTCGGAGTCAGACTCAGACTCGGATTCTGATTCTGATTCTGATTCTTCGGACTCATCTGACTCATCTGACTCGGAATCCGATGCTAAGGAACTCGTTCCCTCGCCCTCGCGGAAAACTGTTCTGATTTTCACCAAATCATCCGAGTCTGCATCCCGACTTGCACGTCTTATTTCGCTTCTGCATCCCGCATTGGCTAAACGCGTGGGAACTATCATTAAATCCAACAAATCCTCTGCCTCTCGCAAGACATTGACGGCCTACCGACAAGGCCGCATCTCAGTGATTGTGGCTACTGATCGTGCCTCCCGTGGACTTGACCTGGAATCTTTGACTCATGTCATCAACTACGATATCCCGACTAGCATCACCACCTACGTCCACCGAGTTGGACGTACCGCCCGCGCTGGCCGCGCCGGCTCTGCGTGGTCCCTCGTCGCTCACCGCGAGGGTCGGTGGTTTGCCAACGAGATCGCAGCCAGTGTGGACGGCCGGATCACGCGTACCTCGAACATCGAGCGTGTCCAGATCAAGACGGACGCATTAGACTCACTCAAGCCCAAATACGCCAAGGCTCTGGACAAGCTTGAGCAAGAGGTCAAGCGTGGCTAGTTTGGCCTGATATGTGTTTGCGATTCATTGTATTTTATGAGTGGTTACGTGTTGGTCTGCATTCATAGCGTGTTCTTGTATCATAATCTGTTCACAAGTCTTGCAGTCTCATGATTTATGTACTACCGTCCTTGTATTACATGTAGGATGTGCCATCACCCTTTTAGGCTATGACAAGGATGTTATGAGCCTAGTCGACATTCCGTACCTTATTGAAAATACGAAACTCTGGGTATTTTTTTTTTTTTTTTTTAATTCAACCGGGGTCTACTAGTTTTTATCCTCGAAAAAAAGGGCGAGAAGGACATTGTGCACTTGTATGTTTCTAGTTAGTTAACTAATTAACTAGTTAACTACAACATACGAGGCAGTTCATTCCCCTCAGAGGCTCTTGGCGCCAAAACGGCGAAACCTCGGATATACTTACTATATTGTCTATTAGCCGGCCCTGCGGGGGTTGGGCTTATGATGAGAAATGTCGTATGTTGGAGATATATCCATAAATTAACATGAGGGAGTCATTTCAGGCTAAACTGGCTGAATCCCATTATTTCTTCAGCGGATGGCTTATGGCTTGAATAGCTTGTTCTAGAGGTTAATATGACTATCAGGTCTTTTTAGGTAGCACCGGTTTCTATAAAAGAGAGCATTAATTCAAATACTCAAGTGGTTCTTGAAGTTATTAAGTTATTATTATAAGGCTAAAATGAAGTTCAGGAAAAAATAAAGCCGGCTGATGTTGATCTTGGTATAGAATTAGTTACTTACCCATGCAACCTTGACCCCCTAACCCCCCCTCCCCTAAACAGCCAACAGTTGACTTGATCGACAAGGCATCGGTTAATGGAAAGAATCTCAGGCTAAATTGTTCACTTCAAGTGCCAGGAACTCCCGAAAAACCCCGCGTGGGGTCCCCTGAGATCGGCCATGAAGTTTCCAAACTTGGTCTAGGGAATCTCTTACCCCAGACTATAAGTTGTTACCCACCCCGTCATGGGCAAAAATGTTGGAGTATTAGTTTACAAAGGCAGCTTTTTACAATGCCTGTCACTTCACTACTCGCCTTGCTGGCGGCCTTTGCGCCAACTGTGTTGTCCCAGGACAACTCCAGTTATGTGGACTACAACACCGAGCCACAACCGAATCTTTACCCCGAAACGACGGAAAAAGCCGATTTCTCTTTCCCAGACTGCTTAAATGGCCCACTCAGCAAGACAATTGTCTGTGACACCTCCGCAAAGTCACACGACAGAGCGGCTGCCCTCGTTTCCATGTTCACCTTTGAAGAACTCGTCAATAGTACTGGAAACTTTATTCCCGAAATTTCTCGGTTGGGCCTCCCACCTTATCAGGTTTGGAGTGAAGCTCTACATGGTTTGGATCGAGGAAATGTCACCGAATCCGGGGACTACAGCTGGGCTACCTCGTTCCCATCCCCCATCCTCACCATGGCTGCCCTGAACCGCACCTTGGTCAACCAAATCGGTCAAATTATAGCAACCCAAGGAAGAGCATTCAACAACGGGGGTCGATATGGACTCGACGTGTATTCGCCCAACATCAATTCCTTCCGCCACCCAGTGTGGGGCCGTGGGCAGGAAACTCCAGGCGAGGATGTCCAACTCTGCTCGATTTACGGACTTGAGTACATAATTGGCGTTCAGGGTGGCCTGGACCCCAAGGATCTGAAACTAGCTGCGACAGCGAAGCATTTCGCTGGCTATGACCTCGAGAATTGGGACAACCAGTCAAGACTAGGAAATGATATGAGCATCAGCTCGTACGACATGGCTAGCTACTACACCCCTCAGTTTGTCACGGCAGTGAGGGATGCAAGAGTTCACAGCGTGATGTCAGCGTATAACGCAGTCAATGGCGTTCCCGCATCGGCCAATTCTTTCTTGCTCCAAACTCTGCTTCGCGACACATGGAACTTTGTCGAGGATGGCTATGTTTCTTCTGACTGCGACAGTGTCTACAATGTCTTCAACCCCCACGGATATGCCTCCAGTGCCTCGCTCGCGGCGGCAAAAAGTATCCAGGCAGGGACAGATATTGACTGTGGGGCGACGTACCAACTCTATCTGAATGAGTCGGTCTCCCAGGGCGAGATCTCCCGCAGTGAAATCGAACGTGCTGTCACTCGTTTCTATTCAACCCTCGTCAATTTGGGCTACTTTGATGGCAACGAGGGCAAATACCGAGATCTTGATTGGTCTGACGTTGTAGCCACCGATGCATGGAACATTTCATACGAGGCTGCCGTAGAAGGAATTGTCCTTCTCAAGAATGATGATACTCTACCCCTGTCTAAGGACACCCGCAGTGTTGCATTGATTGGACCATGGGCAAATGTGACAACTACATTACAGGGAAATTACTATGGCCCAGCCCCCTATCTTACCGGTCCACTCGCTGCCCTGGAGGCTTCCGACTTTGAAGTCAACTACGCTTTTGGCACCAATATCTCCTCCAAGACCACTTCTGGGTTTGAGGCTGCTCTTTCGGCTGCGAGGAAGTCCGATGTGATCATCTTCGCCGGTGGAATTGACAACACGATCGAAGCAGAGGGTGTGGATCGTGCAAACATCACCTGGCCTGGTAACCAGCTTCAGCTGATCGAGCAGTTGAGTGAGCTGGGCAAGCCGTTAGTTGTTCTACAGATGGGCGGTGGCCAAGTGGACTCTTCATCGCTCAAGGCCAACAAGAACGTCAACTCTCTGGTTTGGGGTGGCTACCCGGGACAATCCGGGGGTCCTGCCATTCTGGACATTCTCACTGGAAAGCGTGCACCGGCTGGTCGTCTGACGGTTACTCAATACCCTGCTGAGTATGCTCTTCAATTCCCTGCCACGGACATGAGCTTGCGCCCCAAGGGCAACAACCCCGGTCAAACCTATATGTGGTATACAGGCAAGCCAGTTTACGAATTTGGCCATGGGCTGTTCTACACAACATTCAAGGCCTCACTTCCCGAATCCCACGGAACCGACAACGGGGCTTCTTTCGACATTGAGAAGCTTCTCTCACGCTCAAACGCCACATACAACGTGGTCGAACAAGTTCCGTTTATGAATTACACCGTCGAAGTGAAGAACACTGGTGATGTCACGTCTGACTATACCGCTATTGCCTTTGTCAACACAAAGGCCGGACCGAGCCCGCATCCCATCAAGTGGCTGGTTGGCTTTGATCGCCTTGGTGGAATTGAGCCCCAAGCCACTCAGACGATGAAAATTCCCATCTCACTGGACAATGTGGCTCGCACCGATGAGAATGGTGACCGCATTGTGTATCCCGGCAAGTATGAACTTGCGCTGAACAATGAACGTTCGGCCGTGCTTTCATTTACTTTAACTGGTGATGCGACCACTATTGTTACTTGGCCAGAGGAGAAGCAACTTGTTCCTCCTTCGTAAAGGATGTCTTTTGTCAGTCACAGTCAGTGTATATTATAGTTGAATATGATATATGACTAAACACATGTTAATGCTTTGGTGAACAGTGGCAATGAGAAAATGCTCAGTTATTAAATCGTGATATATACATTCCTCGTAACAAGAGTAACATTCACAAATGTCAAGATAGCACATGGCCACACCTATGTTGTAGGTACCTAGGTACTTCTCAGCTGGAGCCCTGAGATAACCTCGTGGACGTTGCAGATCCCCACATGATGGAACGCAGCCGATTGGCTATTATTTCACCCGTGGAGTCGGCGTGGACATCTCTTCCACGCTTTTACCCCAACTACTCCTCACTGCCAAGATGTCTCGCCCTCCGCGAAATGTGAACTTTTACGACGGTTTAACGGGTGCTCATCTCGGCGGTGTTCGACAAAATGGATCTATCACCAACGCTAATTTTTTCCACATGCTGATGGATGTCTTACTCGAAGCCAATGGAATAATTTCAATCCACCACAGAGAGACCGGACAACGAATGCCGATGAACACTGATCGCTTATCCGAAGGGGATTATGACATCTTTTGCCCTCGAGGTGAGTCTAATGAAACAATGAGGAACTAGGCTAACATTATTAGGTGGTTTCAGACTGACCGAAGAGTATTTCGTGCGACGAGTCCACTCACGTAGCCGAAGTAGCCGAGAGAACTCCTTTCGAGATTCTGTACGCGCGCGAGACGGAAAATGCGTTTTGACTGGACTGGTGAACAATCTCGCAAGTGAGGGTATGTGGACCGAGTTCGAGGCCGCACATATTTTCCCATTGGAGCGCCGGGAACTCTGGCGCCAATGTAACTTCGACCGTCTTATTACGATCAACTCAGTGCAAAATGGCATGTTAGTCTCGTCATCGGTACACAGGCTATTTGATAGCTTTCTCATTTCCGTTAATCCGGACGTAAGTAACCTTGGGAAGTTACTATACCTTTAAGGTAAGCGATGAATCATTTGCTAATCTCTATATGTTTAGGATGGTTACAAAATCACAGATTTTGCTGGCAATAACTTGCAGGCTGATGGTCGAGTACTCGATATCGTGTGCCGAAATCCGAACAACCCGGACCGTGTCGCAGATGACTTGCTTCGTTGGCATTTCCGCCAGTCTGTGCTTGCCAATATGAAAGGGGCTGGCGAGCCTATCTTCGAGCACGATTTTCCGCCCGGTACTGATATGGTGAAAGATATCCTCCAAGGCCCAGATCCCGCTCAGCGCATGGAACTAGAGCTGTTTTCTCGGTTACAAGGTATCCCGCAAGAGGACGACAATGAATCTGCCTATTAGGTTACTCAACTAGAAATGCAGGGGGGGTATATACCCTGCTAAACCATCTAAATATTGCTCAATTGTAGCAATGATTTACACCTGGGGCACTATGACGTGACAGCTGTTCGTCCTTTCCAATTGCGAAGGACCTATATTTATTCCTCTAAACATAATTTAGCTGACTTGCAGGTGGGAATAATAGACATTTTGACCATCCTGCGCTACCCAGTAAGATTGTTGGTTTGCTATACGCAGATTTGATATTGGGGGCCGGGACAGGTTCGACTGGGATCGGAGGGGCCAAGAGCCTAGAAATAAGCCTGGTTACCCAGCGCAATTGTGTGAGTCGCTTACATTGGAAAAGGCCACCTAACCCTAGCCATTGAGGAGTAGCTCTTGAAATTAATTGGAGGGGTGTAAGACACGCTAGTTATGCGTCTGCACCCAACAGATATAGACCGGCTGCTTTGACTGGTTATTGTTGCTCTCACGAAATGGATGGCTAGACACTCGTGCCAGTTTATTTGTATATATTATAGGCCTCTGACCTCCCACAACTTGGTCTCCCTCTCAATAAATCCTTTTACAACATATGTTTGAATTTCGTATGATAGTTCCTTTCGCTCACTGCGTCTTCCTATAGTCTCCAACCCCACTGGCTACGGGGTCTAGACATAAGCAGCTAGAGCACGTTAGACAGCAAACTAGACTGAATCTAAATAGATGTAGATTCTAGATAAACAATAGACCATCTGAGAGCTTCCGACGTCATCCCTCCTAAAACAACAACATGGTGGAGATTTCACTTTTGTTTCTCGTTAACCTTGTCCACAGGTTCTCGTCCGGCGAAAATTGACGTCGATGCCCAGGAAGCAGGCCAGGCGAACGACTGCTGGCTTAGGTTCTCACCGGAGACCAGATGGTCTACAACAGCGACAAAGGTGTAGGCCCCAATTCCAGTACAGATATGCCACCTATTTCAATGAATTTAGCGTAAGTATCATGGGGTAATGATTCTGAAACGCACCACCCGTGAAGCTCTAGTATAAAAGCATAGGGAAGACCTATTGCTTCTCGCGCCTTTGTCAAGAACCCACACGCCCACTGGTCAACTATCCAAAGCCAATACCCAAGGTTGAAAATCGCTATTGGGATAAGTTAGTGGTTTAGATATCGTAGGATTGATTTACCGACCTGCCCCAAACCTAACTATTCCCCAGATCTGTCGTCGGGTAGCTGAGCCCGGCAGCGTCCGGCTATTCACGAGTCGTATAGTGTAGATCCCAATAACGGTCACCGCACCTACAAATGAGACCGAGTGGACGAGCAGCTCATCGGTCATCACATGGAATGTTACAAGAAATACTAATACAGCACCTAGTACCATACCCATAACGGCAGAGTCTCGGCGATTAGAATTCGCAGTCAAGACACGATATAGGACGGGGGTTGTAGCAAAATGCATCGAGAGATCGTCCACTAATAGAAGGAATAATGAGCCGGATAACCTTAGTAGGTAAAATAGGAAAGGTAAAGACGCGGCACATACTCATTTGGGTGTGATATTTGAGGCTGAGATGGAATGCGAATGAGCACAAACCGACTGCTATTAAGCCCCAGTAGGGAAGGGCACGTAAAAAGTCGCCATGTTCGTATTTCCGCAGTTGGCGCAACCCGTAGACTCCGTAGATTACTATAAAAGATAAAATTCCATGGTTAGGTTATATAACCATAGAATTTCACATTTCCTCCAGTTCGAAATTCTTACTATAGACAACATTTGTCAAGCTATTCACAAACTCGGCGATGTATCTGCTGACGGCGTAGTCCGTTTCGCAGAAGCTTCGTCGAGGTCAGCAAATGGAATGTAGAGATAAAATGGGATGCTGACTTGGCCTTCGAAGTTGTAGCACCCCAGAAAGATACTGTAGAGTTGATGGCGCTCATTCTGTACATGCGTATGTTGTGTGGTGACTTGTGGTCTGGCTATGGTGTGGGCGGGTGGAAAGATAAAACCCGGCAATGCACAGGGCGGTCAAGTAGGCTTACTTTTCGAAGGAAATTAGAACAAAGGGCGCTGGTTACTAAACCCCCCTGTACGGGCGACTAACCCCTGCTAATATGGTCGGTTAGCTGGCGACTAGTACACACATCCGTATCAAATGCGGCTTCCGTCCCCGATGTCTTCGGCCCGACTACAAGAAAGTCGGACTGCAGCCAACTCAACCCGACCCATGCAAGTACTAGTACGAAGTACAACCACCATTGCCAATGGAATCCAAACTCCTTCATATTGAAATCAGCGGGATATGGTCGTGTCCCAGCCCAGCAAAAGCGTGGGATTCTACCTCGCCTTTCTATCCCTCTCATTATACGCCTTCACACATGCTCTGGAGACTACGATTTTCCCTATATCCCTTCCTGTAGGAAAGGTAAACACTGTTGGCACAGCAAAAATCACTGTTGGCACAGGAGTCTAACCCAATTAGGTATGGACTACCTTGGCGGTCATTTTCAGTCTAAGTGTTATTTATTATGGTATCGCCATAGTAAAAAACACAGCCCCTAGATCACCCCAGCCACATAGTACTTCCATGATCTGTCCCATATTAATTCCCCATAATGATGCTCCCTTACTCTTGGAAACGTTAGCGTGAAGATCCCCGCAAATAGCTTTTCCACTTGCTCCCTTGCGATTCCTCAGAGGGAGCTGTATATCTTGGCGGCACGTCAACGATGAGATTCAAAGGGTTTTCATAATTACCGGCCATTAACCCCAGCAGAGAAGCGGTCTTCATTCGATCGTAATACCACGCACGTGGACGGTTGCAATCAAGTTTGAAGGTCTCGCGGAGTTGGGATTTCTGCTCAGGGTCGAGTGCAAACCCCCGGGCTCTCTCGCAACAAGAACACTCCACGGTGCAATGACCAACTGCAAATTTCCGTTCTGACTGGCGATGAGAACAGCATCCACAGTCTCTACCACAACAGCCTCCTCTCCCAACGCAATCTTCCACAAGTACTCGATGCATATACCATTTTGGCTGTGAACGCCAGAAATCGATACCTCTAGCCAGCGGACCGTCGCAATACGAAGACCTAATCTCCCACCAACGTCGTTCTAAGGTCCAATATTCCTTCGATAGTGTCGACAGTTCCCCCTGTAAGTCTTGAACGACAGTCGCGTAGGTGTCTTCCTTAGCGAGTTCCTCTATTTTCTCCTTTAAGGCTATCTCGCGTTGAGTATTCTCTCGAAGTGCAACTTCTGTCTGCAATAGCCCCTTTAGGTCGGTAGGGTAAGAGGGTAGAGTGTCTCTATTGGCGAATGTAGAGTATCGGTATCTTTGAAGAAGACAGATATCTCCAGAGCTTTCTAGCTCTAGCTCTTCATCGGATTCGTCACCCCACACGTAGTAGCTCATCTTCAGATGTCTTTTACTCAAGAATATTGGGATGGTAGGTTGATATAGAATCGAAAGAACTACCCGTAGAGTCCTAATTGTAGTAGAGACATCTCTAGGGAAGTCGGCTAGCTATTATCATCAGAGCAATCGTCAGAATGACCGGTATATTAAATCGAGGCCAGTGACGACATAGGCTTCTGCTGAACCTACCGGAAGCGTGATGGCAATACTGATGTCTTTTCTTTCTCCTTCATAAAAAGATGGAGGGCACTACCATAACCATACTACGGGAACTAAGCAGAATGTGATATTATCCAACATCGTCAAAGACGAATCCATCTAGGTAGTGAGTTACCTACATAGCAGGACAACCCCTAGTCCGGACTACGGCTACACCACGGTTTTATTTCCTCGACAGTTGTATACTTTACTAGACCAGATATATTACTCTATAATATGAACTGAGGTCCCATCACGGTTGACAGTGGTTTATCCGTTGAAATTGAAAGGTTGCATATATAGGGTGACTCCTACGCCCCACATCACAGTCGGTTTCACTATGGTACAAAGGTAACCTGGACTAGTGGACTTCCCGCTATATATATTTAAGTAAAGATAAGAGTGAAAAGAAAGACTGTAGAAGTTTTAAAAAAAAGTAAAGAAAAAGTAAAGAAGTACTGAAAAAAAGAGTTGGGGTTCGGCGCTGACGGCTCGTCGAGATCTAGATACAATGTGAGCCTTTTCCATTGCCAGGCAATTATAGATAGAGAAATTCGCCCTGTTCAGACCTTGGTATGTATACTTTAAAATGCAAATAAATGGCTTTTATATCTGCTTCGTGTTAATGCTTCAGTGTACTCCTTACTTACAATTCAGACTTCGCCTCGCTCCATCGGATTCATTAGGTTATACCGGCGATTGGCGCAAACTTGGCAGCCGCAGTCTGCAGAGTGGCCAATAGTTATGGCCCGCAGCGGATCACTGCGCTGGAGGCGATGGCGGAGGCTGCTGGAGGTGGAATCAGAGATGGACTCAAGCACGTCCAAGGAGCCACGAGAGCGGACGATTGGCACTGGGAAGGCATCCGGAGGGTAGAAGGATGGTTCTGGGGGTATGCGGATGGGTGGTACTGGCGGTATATCAGCCACGACAACGATGCCGGAACACTCTGGTGCTGGGCTTGGAGGGCTTGGAGGGCTTGGAGGGGTTCGCGGGCCAAGCCACCTATGGGCAATCAATCAGTAATTATGCACATGAAGGTTTGAAACAGCCATGTCCAGCGTGACAGGACACATAGGCTTTCCGTGTACTTTACCTTAAAGCCCACGCCCGGGCGATTGCTGCAATAGTGGCAGTCATAGTCCAACAGAAGAAGAAGGACAAACAAAAGGCTGCTTGCAATATCCTGGCTTTCCAACTTGGCGCCAAAAAGAATTTCATGTAAGAACTCCACGACAGACTTTGGTGGTGACATTTTGAAGAAGATTGGTTGTTTACATAGTCTACTATTCTGCGCATCTAGGATCTGGTCTTATATCTCCTCATGGCAATTCTAGGAAAGAGCCAAGGGAGAAAGCCTTCCGGGTCAATTGCGGTTGACAGGGAAAGAGCGTCTCGATCAAGAGACCCTCTTACGATCGGAATCGCTGTTTATGCCTTTTACTCTGATTCCGTACCTACTGCCATCGTTAGATGAGGTTTGACACCTCAAAATTGTGAGAATGTACTTTTCTATACACGAACGGAATATTCAAGTGGGTGAATATCCGCCAGGATTGCCCTTAAGAGGGTTGAGTAGAGCGGCGAGCCCCCCCACGCCCGAATCGAAAACCCCTGAGAAACTTCACGATGGGTCTAATTTGCCGCAGAGTATTCAAAAGGACTTTTCAGCCTCCACTGTGCAATACTTCTGGGCTAACTCGACTTTCCTGCTGTTAACAGTGCTGACCCAGCCTCTCGTCACCAGCCTCTCCAACATCTTCGGCCGCATATACTCTACAGTTGACTTTTGCTGCTCGCCGCTGGCGCGGCTATAGTCGGTGCATCACCGAGCATCTATGTGCTCATTGTTGGTCGGGTGGTCCAGGGGATTGGCGGTGGAGGGGTGTATGTACTGACGGAGATTATCGTCACCGATATAACTAACCTCAAGGAAAGAGCGTTTTACGTGGGGCTGTTAGATATTCCCACCGCTCTGGGCTCTGTTTTGGGACCAGTAGTGGGGGGGGAGCCTTCTCGACATATGTCAGTTGGAGATGGGTTGCGTGGATTGATCTGGTATGCTCTTCCCCGTGAAGGATTAATTGCAAGGCGCTAATAAGTCGAAGCCGCTTCTAGGCGTGGGCGCAGCACTCAGTATATTTTTTTCTTCGCTTGAAACCTGTTGAGACGTCGTCGCAAATGAAATGGGAACGCATTGACTGGGTTGGAATGCTGCTTTTCCTCGTTGGGTCTACCGCCACAGTCGCACCCCTTAGCTGGGGAGGCGTGCTTTTCCCATAGAGAGCGTGGCAGACGTATGTGCCATTAACAATCGGTCCGTTGATACTATGTGTCCTTGCATTCCATGGATACCGCACCGAAGACCCCATGTTTCCTCATCGGATTCTTGCAGGCACAACTTCCATGTGCTGCATGATGGGGTCTTTAATTCATGGGTTGATAACAGCCGCCGTTATCTATATTCTCCCTCTTTATTTCCAGGGAGTGCAACAGCAATCGCCGATAAAATCCTAAAATCCGCAATTAGTGCCTTTCTATTCAGCTTTCTGGCCGTTCCCTCGGGCTCAATAGCGGCGTTCCTGGTTACTTCCTGTTCCCAGTACAACTGGATCATGTGGACAGGGTGGGCTACCATCAGCTTGGGAGGTTGGAATTATGTCACTGTTGGACCTGCCATCCTCCCGAAGCCTCCAATTGGGCCTCCAGGTCCCGGGGGGGTATAGGCGTGGGCATCTTATACACCATAATCGCCATCCCCTTGCAGGCGAATATGCACGTTGATGATGTTGGTCTTGCAGTGGGTACTCTAGATTTCTTTAGGCTCAACTGGTCAGATTATTGGTCTGGCGGTCAGTGCCGCCATCTTTTCTAATACCTACACTACTCGTGCGTCGCGTTGGGGGAACCTTCCGGTGGTAGCGGAGCAGTTTAAAGACGGAAGTACGGCAGTCTACGCCATCGAAAATTTGTCGTCTCTTGACGGGTACCCATTAGTCAAAAGAGAGACACTTGCAACCTATGCAATCAGCTTACATTATGTCTGGATAGCACTGGTGGTCATTGCACCTGTTGGGCTGTTGACCAGTCTTTTCATCAAGTGTAAACCATTGAACAAGGATGAGATAGGAAGGCAAGGTTTTGCCGATACCAGGCTCCAGGAGCAACACAATTAGCATTTTTTAATAGATAGACTGAACAAAATTTACCTCACTGGATCCTGGGATGGATGGATTGGACTAATATCTAAGGTGGTCTGTTATCTCTCCGTACATTATAAAGGTCCCTGTTAATAGTAGGAATAGGCCAGCTACTGGCTTTCTGTAACACTCTTTTCCCCGAGTATCGCCTACAACCAACGGAAGAAGAACGCCGCCGCAACATTCCCTCAAAGGCTCATATCATCAAGACGGTCCTAACCCTATACACGTATGTCAGCTACTACTAGGGTTCGCTATGGACTTTCTTAAGGTCGGCTCAGTAGGCGATGAGACTCCAGCCTGGTGGGCAGACCTAATCTAGAGCTATTTTCCGCCATACCAACCTTCTTACCTACTTGTCTGGCAATCATCTACAGCAAATAATTCCCACTATCATTTATGCTTCGTTTCTCCTCGGCCGCCAGCTCCTCGCGCTAGCAGTGATAGATACTACCTAGTTTTTCTTCCTTTTGTCATGTCCCGTTCGCTTGCGATCCCTCATCTTAGGAGTACTTGGCTTCCAAGGTTATTCCGTGCTGACATGAAACTAATTATTACTAATAATGCTGCCTGAAGATGCCTGTATATGCCTGATTATATACTGCACCGCTCTTACGGCGTATTGTAAATGAAGGTCCCGGGTAATTAATATTGAAGCTATTCCCACTACACAAATCTTTGAAATCTTCCGTTTCTAGGCGTTGAAGCCTCCTCATACCATATTCTCCCGACCATCCCACATCGCCAATCTCATCGATTCCACTGTACTATCTATCCTCATCGCCATCTATCCTCATCGACCCCGACCGTACAAACACGACCCGTACAAATCGCCATCCATCCCCATGTTGGATTTCAACCTTTTTACTTACTTAAGCGCTCTGTTATGGTAATTCAGGTATTCATATTTTTTCTGTCGGCAAAATATTCAGGCAGATCAAGGCATGAATATTACTAATATTAGTTTTCGACCCCTGGCCGGGATACACCTTCGCACCGCAAATATCCAACGTATAGAGCGAGTAATCCAAGCGAAAAAAAAAAAAGAAAAAAAGGTCTTCGATGAGGACAACTTGCAATGTCGAAAATTCCAGAGCCACCAGGGCTCCCCTATCTTGGGAGTCTATTCGAAATCGACCCCACGCACACTGTCAAAAGCCTTCGGCGACTGGGAGATATCCATGGTAAGCATCTCTATAAGACTGGTCGATTCAGAAGCTTATTTGACGTAGGGCCAATATATCGACTTCGTATTATGAATATCAGCCGAATAGTCGTCTGCAAACACGAGTTATTCAACGAGCTGTGCGACGAGAGCCGTTTTGTAAAGTCGGTGTCTGGTCCACTATCTCAGATGAGAAACCTTGCCCATGACAGCTTGTTCACCGCGCATCCTAACGAAGAAAATTGGGGAATTGCTCACCGAATTATTGCACCTGCTTTCGGTCCAGTCCCTATCCAGGATATGTTCCATGGTATCTAGCAGCAAGTTGTCTTCTTATAAACTGAGATAGTATCGCTGACGAAGGTTACAGGGATCTACGATATTGCATCGCAGCTCATCCTAAAATGGGCGCGTCAGGGTCCGTCAAAACCTATCAATGTACAAGAGGACTGCACCCGGTTTACGCTCGATGCTGTTACTTTGTGTGCCATGGGCGCACGGTTGAATTCCCTCTATTCAGAGGAAAAGCCTCCGTTCGCGCAGGCAATGGACGGGTTTATGAGGGAGTCTAACTACCGGGCCCAGCGACCAGCTTTTGCCACTCGTCTCCTATGGTGGCACCAGCAGCAATATGACCGTGACATTGGCTTTGTTCGGAAGTTTGCAAAGGATCTTATCGACGCTCGACGAAATAATCCGACTGAAACCCACGACATATTGAATGCGATGATCAAGGGTTGCGATCCCAAGACCGGGCGGCAGATGTCTGAGGACAGTCTCATTGACAATATGGTCACATTTCTTATAGCAGGTATGTACATTTATGCTATGCCAAGTCGTAGATTACTTATATTCCCCCTTCAACGATGTGAAATCCTAAGCTTACTTACAACAACAGGTCATGAAACAACGTCTGGTGGAATTGCATTTCTTCTCTACCATCTTGTCAAATGTCCAGGCGTCTGGAAGAAGATCCAGGAGGAAGTAAGTGCTGTCACCGGCAGTAGCCGAATTACTTCAAAACACCTGGCAAAATTCCGCTATATAACGGCATGCGTTCGGGAATCGCTCCGGTTGTGGCCGACTATTCCTGTAATCGCTTTTAAGCCGAAGGATAAAGAAAATCCCACACTAATCGGCAAAGGCGAGTATGCTTTGATGCCAAACCAAACGATCATTGCCATTCTGCCTGCCATTCACCGGGATCCAGACGTCTGGGGGAAGATGCAGATGAATTCAGGCCAGAGAGAATGCTAGACGAGAACCTGAGTGCTCTTCCGAAGAATGCCTGGAAGGTACGCATATACATTTCCTTGGTGGACTTTCCCCAGATGCTAGGTAACGATTCTAACCACCCCTTAAGGCCTTCGGAAATGGCGCTCGTGGCTGCATCGGCCGACCATTTGCTATGACTGAGATGGTTTTGATCGCCGCGCTGCTCGCACAGAACTTCGACGTGGATCAGGATGATCCCGAATATGAACTCGATATTGACCAGATTGTGACTCTCAGGCTAAGGGACTTCTTTCTCCACGTGAAACTAAAGCCTGGTATCGACTCTGTGCAACTCGCGAATCGGTTGTTCAATGATCAGGAGACCAAAAAGAGGCCTGACGGAGAACCAACAATGGCCCCAGCTGTGAGGGATAGCTTAAAGCCTATCACCGTTCTATATGGTTCCAATACTGGCACATGCGAGTCTTTGGCTCGTCAGTTTAGTCGAGACGCCCCCCCGATATGGGTTCCATCCCACAACGCTACCGTTGGACTCAGCATTGGAAAGGCTACCAACCGACCGGCCGGTCATTATCCTAACAGCCAGTTATGAGGGAAAACCAGCAGCCAACGCGGCGAAGTTCATTTTCTGGCTGGAAGCTATCAAGAAGCCCATTTTGTCCGGAGTCTCGTTTGCAGTCTTTGGTTGTGGGAATCGCGACTGGGCGGCGACATTCCACCGCATCCCTAAACTCATCGACAGACTCCTGAGTGAGGCAGGGGCCACCCGCTTGCTTGAGTTAGGACTAGTTGATTTGTCCTCGATGGTTGTGCAAGAGACGTTTGAAGACTGGTCCAATAACCAACTATGGCCCGCATTACGGACCAAATACACAATTTCAGAGCACCAACCTTTGCCCAACGAGTTAAGAGTTGAGTTCGCCAACCATCTGAGAGAAACATTCAAGGAGCAGGAGTTTATTGAAGCGTCCGTGCTTGAAAGCAAATTGCTGACAGTACCTGGGGTAAAAGCAAAAAGGCACCTAGAGCTTACGCTCCCACCCGATGCTGAATACACAGTCGGTGGTTACCTGCATATTCTCCCAGTAAACCCCGAAGTCACTGTGCAGAGGACGATGAGATATTTTCGTCTTGCAGAAGGCACGTACATGAAAGTTACTGGCGGCCTATCAACAGTATTACCAACTGGTACGCAAATATCCGTGGAGGAGATTTTAAGCAGATATGTTGAACTCTGTCAGCCTGCAACACGAAAGGTACGAATTCCAACTTAACTACACTCTATAATGCATACTAACTTACCACAGAACCTGGAGTGCATCGCACTATCGATCCCTGATTTAACTGAGCGAGAAAGGTTACGCCACCAGGCCGCCTCAACGGCCACACTTCAGGATAGGAGAATCAGCGTCTTAGACCTTCTGGAGCGCATTGCCTCATCCACGATATCTTTCGCAGACTTCATCTCTATGCTGCAGCCTCTTCGAACCCGGCCGTACTCCATCTCATCCTCTCCATTGAAGTGCGCAAGATCATGCTCCCTAAGCGTGTCCATTGTAGACAATCCCGAAGGAACAGCAGCGGAAACGCCAGTCCTCGGCGTCTCAACACACTACATCAGCGGCCTGAAACCGGGCCAACGAATCCTTTGCTCAATCCGGCCATCCAACCACGGTTTTGATTTTCCTGATAACCCAGAAACAACGCCAATGGTGATGGTCTGCGTTGGATCCGGAATTGCGCCGTTCCGTGCTTTTCTCCAGGAACGAGGCTGTCGCGCCAAACAAGGACAGAAGCTTGCACCTGCTTTTCTTTTCTTTGGGTGTAAGTCGTGTACAGATGATAGAATTTATGGGTGTGAACTCGATCAATGGGAAGAAGCAGGAATTGCGACTGTGCGGTATGCTTTTTTCGGGACTCCCTGGCGGAGAGCATGTCCAGGATAAATTGTGGGAAGAGCGAGAGACTCTTGTTAACTTGTATAGAAATGGGGCAAGTTTCTATCTATGTGGACCAGTTGCATTGAGGAACTCGGTTCTTGCGGTGGTGAGAAGGATCTATATGGCCACAGCTGAGAGTGAGGAGGGCAAGGGCGAGGACAAGTATGAGGAGTGGCTGGCAAGGATGAATAGGGGAAGGTTTGCAGTAGATACATTTGCTTAAGAAGGTCTTATATTGTATATAGCTATTGGGAGCCGTTTTTTTTATGTTTTTTATGTGGCGATGAACGTTCAATATATTTATCCATTGTGATCTTCGATTTGTGTTGATTATCATTTGCGGAGCAGTGGAACAACAGCGTGTATACAATCAGTCTGCGTACAGAGCACACAGCTGAAGACTGGCTAAAGAACATTAAAACGTCAACATGGAATATCGTGTCAATGAAAATTGACTGGGGTCTTTTGTCGTTAGCGAGAAAAGCCTAACGTTTAGTATATCATAGGTATCCATCACATACCAGTGATGAAAATGATTAGATAAGAATCTCGCCCAATGGCATCTTCGGAATGAATCTCGGCCGAAACCCCTTCCGTGGAGATAAGATAAGGCGGTAAATAGTCACGTGCTTGATGGATCGGGTGTTCTCCACAGTGATCCATCCATGGATGGATGGGGGTGCTGAGTATTCCCTCGCACCAGTAAACTCGCGACGTTCTTTGTCAACATAAGCAGCGTGAACTTCTGAATCATAACAAAATACATTCCAAAGTTATTTCATGAACCATTCATGGTAGCATAACCATAACATAATCGACGGGGTTGCACTGACGACTGGTTGACCAGAATATATATCGTTGGTCTGGCTACCTTGCATGAACCACATCCGCATAATTCCTCTCATTTATTTCAAGGCAGTATCATCATGGGCCGATCCCAGACCGCCCCATGCCTCCAATGCCGATATCGCAAGGTATGCGCTTTTAGAGGTAGTATCCCCTAAGGTCCTTTGACTGAGAGTGGCTAGGTCCGCTGCGATCGCCAACAAGATACATGCGGTAACTGCAAGAGATTGGAATTCCCTGCTCATACCGGCGGAGCGTCTCTTGCAAGGAGACCAAGAAGCAGAAAAACGAATCCGTGCCACCGGAACGGCAGCGCGCAAGTCGGGCGTGTTCCGAATGCCGTCGCCAGAAGGCGCGCTGCTCAGGCGATCTCCCCAGCTGTAAGACTTGTCGCCACCACCAACGCGCGTGTCGTTATACAGATTCAAATTTACCAGCCGATTCGTCTCAGCTTCTAAAGTCAGCCAGTACCCTATTTCCCATCCGTCGTCAGGAGCTTCTGCGCGCTATTGATCAATTCTTCCGCCATCTGTACCCCATTCCGTCCTTTGCATTCCTTCATGAGCCTTCAGTTCGACAGCACTGCCTGGACGGTATTCTAGACCAAAGCCTTGCGTTGTCCCTGGCAGCCGTCACCAACGCATATCTTTCCACGGATCAACGCTTACTGCAGGAGTGCGCATCATGGATGCTCAGAGCCGAGGCAGAAAATATTCAACATCTGCACCAGCCATCCATCCGTCGGGTCCAGACTCTTCTGCTGACAGTTCATTATTATATCCGCATCGGCGAGTTTGCACGCGCCTACATGCTAGTAGGACTAGCTGCACGAGCTGCTACGGCTCTGCGACTCAACTACGAGCGCCCAGAGCTTACCTTTGTTGCCCAGGAGACGCGCCGGCGCGTGATATGGGCGTTGACGAGCATCGATGGTTATTTCTCCGTTGGTCTTCCGGAGCATGAGACTATCTCTTACGCCATTATCTATCAGAGATGGCCTTGCCATGAAGAGGAATTCTCCGATGGAAACCCCCAGAGATCGACTGGATCCATCCAAAACTTGACAAAACCCAACTCAGCCAAGACCCCCAACTTGCTGTCAGCATGTCACCAGATCAGCAAGATACAGCGAGATGTCATGCGGTTAACCCGACAGCTTGCAATATCCGAGGAGCCATTGGCGGCACTTCCTGGCCTCGTTCAGGAAATTCAGAATGATCTGTGGCGCCTGCACGACGACGTGGAACTGACGTCTCAGTTCTCCATTTCAGCCATGGCCCGACAACTGGAGATGAAGCACTCTCAGTGGTTTGCACGCTATTTGCTCACTGCACTTTCGTGGCATCAGGTCCATTGTGATCTCTACCGGATCTTCTTGCCCGGATATCCTGAGGCAGTTCCATCCAGGATCATGAATACAACAGACGCGAACTTCTGTGAGCATGCGGTTCGAATGTGTCATATACATGTCATGCAGGTTACTGAGATCCTTGCCGGGGTGTTATCGCTCTCGGATATACCCGTGCTGCCACACTATGTTGCTGTCTGTGCCTACCAAAGTGCGCGGCTAATTTTGTTTCTGCCATCTTTACACTGTTCACGACCTGAGATCACTACAGAAAGCGCCATCCGCAGTGCTAACTTGGCATTGAGCGTCCTGCATGCGTTCTTCTCGTCCACCCCTTTTGCGGAGAGGATTATTACCGATTTAGAACACCTTGTGCAAGCGTCGGTCATGTCGCCTGTGACGGCCAGAGAACTAGGGTACGTATCGAGCGCTCAGTCCGATAGTGGCCGGCAGCGGCATAGCCAACTGGCGGTGCACAGTTTGGTCCGTCAAGCGAAGTTTGAGGATGACGACTACGAGAATTAAAATGACACCCGCGCCTTGTGTACTACAATAACGGTGTGACCATACACATACCTAGGTTAACACTGTAGCGAGAGATAATTTTCATTCCTCATCGAGGCTACTACTAGTAATTATCATCCACTTTGACGGCGGGCATCGTCGGCAGTCGGTGTAAAACGGTGTCGGTTAGTATGCAAGTTAGCTTAACATCGTGATGCCCCGGAGCTTCCATAATCTATGGAAAATATGCGCTATTTGTTCAATCGGAGTCTTTTGGGGGTTTTTTTCCTTTATAGCTCCTTTCTTCGCATGCTCGCTAATGTTTGTGCCACGCCAATACGAGGTGCTCCTTACCGACTGCCGCCGACTCCCGGTGGGGTGTGCAGATCATACAAACACCGTGCATATCAAATGAGCTTCTCATAGCGACTTCCTCCGGGGAGATTGAAGGGATCCATCAATAATCCCCCGCTCCAGTCGGTTGTGTATTAACCGCAATGGGGGAGAAGGAAGGTTAAATCCAGCAGGCCCCGCCGCCCACCCCTTCAGACATTCACCACCGAAACATATATTTCTATATTTCTTTCGCGAGGCATTGCGCTCTGAGATACGCTTCTTTCACTGCTCTTTATGCAACATGGCTGCCGGAAACCGCCCAAACATCATCTTCATCATGGCCGATGACCATGCGTCGAAGTCTATTTCCTGCTACGGTGCAGGCATCAATCACACCCCCAATCTTGACAGACTGGCGACCGAAGGAATGCGCTTCAACCATTGTTATGTCACCAACAGCATCTGCACTCCGTCCCGCGCCGCTATCCTAACAGGGACACACAACCACGTCAACGGGGTCATGACGCTCGATTCTAAGATAAATAAACACATGCCCAACGTCGCGAAACACCTCCGATCAGGTGGCTACCAAACTGCGATGGTGGGAAAATGGCACCTAGGTGAAGGAAAGGATCACGAACCGACCGGATTCGATTACTGGAGTGTCGTTCCGGGACAGGGTGAATACCATGATCCTCAGTTTATCGGCCCAGAAGGCATAAGTAGGGAATCGGGGTATGCGACAGATATCATCACCGACAAAAGTCTGAACTGGATCCGAAATCGCGACATCGACCGACCCTTCTTCTTGATGTGCCACCACAAAGCACCACATCGCAGCTGGGAGTACGATCCCAAGCACCATGATCTCTATACTGAGCCGGTCCACCTGCCGGACACGTTCACGGACGACTACAAGAACCGAGCCAAAGCGGCGAAGGTGGCCAAGATGCGTGTAGCGGAGGATCTCACATATATGGATCTGGGACTGGCTCAGCCAGACGGTGGGAGCGATGTGGTCGGGCCTAAGATGATCGATGCGTGGTGGTGGCACGATCGGAAGGTCCCTGTTCCGGAGGATGTGACAAAGTTACGCCTAATCGACAAGCAAGACGGGACGGTATTCACTTTCAAGACGTCCGAAGAGCTAGCGGAATTCAAATACCAACGATACATGCAACGGTATCTTCGTACGATCCAGAGCATCGACGACAATGTTGGGCGTACCCTTGACTTCCTCGACGCTGAAGGCCTCGCTGAAAATACGATCGTGATTTACACTTCTGACCAAGGCTTCTTCCTCGGTGAACATGGCTGGTTTGACAAGCGCTTCATGTACGAAGAGAGCTTCCAGATGCCGTTCCTGATTCGATATCCCCGTGAGATTGCCGCTGGAACCGTTTGCGACGACATCATCTGCAACGTTGACTTTGCACCTACCTTCCTTGATTTTGCGCAGCTGCGTATCCCCACCTACATGCAAGGCGTCACCTTCCGTGAGCTGTTGCGACAAAGGGCGCCTTCCGACTGGCAGCAAGTCGCCTACCATCGCTACTGGATGCACCGAGATGTCATCCACGAAGCTTACGCACATTATGGTGTGCGTGACCAGCGGTACAAATTGATCTACTGGTATAACGAGGACTTTGGGCTTGAAGGGACGCGGCCTGGAGGGGAGGAAAAGGAATGGGAGCTTTTTGATTGTGAGAAGGATCCGCTGGAGCTGTTTAACTGCTGGCACGAGCCTGAATACCGCGAGGTTGTAGAGAAAATGACGAAGATGTTGGAAGATAAGATGCAGGAAATTGGGGATGAGCCTGTGCACACCTATGTATCTACCATGTAGGAGATAAGCAGCCCATCTCAGACCACTACCCTATTGCCCCAGCTGTATCACACTGTGGTTTGACCATGACAAGTTACAGTATTCCTGCAAGGTTCCAGGGAGTAATTGGTGCTGATGGGAGACTATTCGATTTAGTTGGTACCGAACGACTGAACTGAGAGCCGAGTTTTCAAATAACTATTTAATCTGTAGGGATACGGGGATTAATTACCGTGCTAATTACGGACAAGATATATCTGTGGAGGCGCATGAATACCTGTAGGTACCTGTAGGTTGTTTTATCGGTATAACTATTAGGACGAAATATTCGACATGACTCAACAGCGAGTACCTCCAGGGCTGTGCCATGGCATCCTCTCGAGAAACCTAGCAACAGGAAGACACCTATGGGAAAGGGCGTGTTATGGTGATATGAACCGATTGGTCATTGGGGAGGGGAGGTCCAAGGAAAAGGCTAGCCCTAAGTACCCCAAGTTCGCCCCTAGACATTCAGGATGGCCAGCCAAAACCCTCCATTTCCGACTCCCGGCCGACTACCGCTCACCATCAACAGGGAACGGCAATATGTTGCCCACCCCCCCCACCTGTCAGCCAAGCATATTGTCCTTCTCCGGATATCCCCCGCAATGCGGAGATCACGGCACTGAACCTGGGGATCCTCCTTGCTTGGCTGTCCTATATAACTGGCGTCATGGAGCAGGATGTGGATGTTAGAGGAAGTATCTGTATTCCCCTCTAACTTTTATCTATCATCCCAAGAGTGCCTTTTGCCTCCTGTTTGAACCTCATCATGGCTGATCTCAAGAAGCCACCCATCGAACCAGCCGGGATGCTCGAGAAAGCGGAGCATGAACATATCGAGGAGGGTAGAAGAGCTGAAACTGATCTCACTGTGCGCGACGCTTTTCGCTACTATCGCCCTGCTGTGATGTGGTCTGCCCTTATCTCCATAGCTACGATCATGGAGTCATACGACATGCAGATTATCAACTCTTTCTACGCATTCCCCCAGTTTCAGAAGAAGTACGGCGTTCAGTTGGAGGAAGGTGGCTATACCATCACTGCGGAGTGGCAGCTAGCCTTGAGTCTCATCGCACTTCTAGGCTTGATGACTGGTACTTTCATTAACGGGTCCGTATCGGAAAGGTTTGGAGCCCGGAAAGTGATCATGGTGTCGCTTGTTGCATTGACCGGCTTCGTTGCTATCACGTTCTTCGCTCCTTCGATTGAGGTGCTTCTTGTCGGTGAGCTCTTATGGTATGCTTCCTTGCCCATCCTTTCATATTTAGAGTATTGACTTTTCTTTCTCTTTCTAGCTCACTACCCTGGGGCTTCTTTGCTGCTGCCACTCCGTCATACGCTGCTGAAATCTGCCCTCTTCCTCTCAGGGGATACCTCACAACATTTGTGAACCTCTGCTGGGTCATTGGAAGGCTTCTTGCAACTGGCATCCTGACCGCTACGATGGAAATCCCGTCCCAGTGGTCCTATCGAATCCCCTTCGGAATACAATGGGCTTTCCCGATTCCTCTGCTTATTGTAACCTGGCTGGCACCAGAATCACCCTGGTGGCTTGTTCGTAAGGGTCGCCTAGAAGAAGCAGAGGCGTCTCTCAAGAGAACCGTTTCAGCACCAGATGGAGTCATCAATACCGGGGCAACTATTTCCATGATACAGCATACCATCCAGACAGAGCGGGATATGCAAATTGGAAGCTCATACCGCGAATGTTTCAAGGGGACGAACTGTCGCCGCTCGGAGATTTCCATGGTTAGCTGGGGATGCCAGCTTCTTCCGGGTTGGGCAATCCAAAATTATATCACTTACTTCTTCACACTCGCTGGAATCTCCTCTGGTGACTCGTTCAAGCTTTCTCTTGGTATGTCCTTTCCAGTTGGCCAGGTCCAATCGACTAACAACCCTAGGCATGTTTGGACTTGCTTTTGTGGGTACCTGTCTATCTTGGGTGCTCCAGACGCATTATGGACGTCGTACCATTTACCTCAGTGGTCTCGTGGCAATGCTGCCGCTGATGCTTGTTGTTGGTTTCTTGGGCGTGGCACCCTCATCCTCCGGTATCCAATGGACGCAGTGCGCTTTATTGCTGATCTGGTTCTTCTTTTACGGTAAGCCCCATTGACGTCCACAGCATGGACTTTAAACCAACTTATGTACCTTAGGATCGACCATCGGCCCCATTCCATACGCGATTGCCGCCGAAGTTGGAGCAAGCAATCTGCGCGTGAAGACGATCTCCCTCGGCCGAGGCACGTATTATATTCTCTCAGTGGTGAACTCTGTGGTGGCTCCGTACATGCTGAATCCAAAAGAGGGTAATTTGAAGGGAAAAGCAGCATTTCCCGCTGGGGCCTTTACTGTACTTCTCTTGGTCTGGGCGTTCTACAGGCTACCAGAAACAAAGGGCATGACGACTGAGACGCTGGATCATCTGTTTCATCAGAAGACCCCAGCTCGCAGGTTCAAGGAGGATTCGAAGCGTTTCCAATAGAGCTTCACCTACTAAGTCACAACTCCTGCATTAGAGAGCATTTTGCCTAGCCTAGGTTGTACAATGTTGCATTTTGGATATACTATTGCCGTGAGATCGAATGCCGAAGCTGACGTCACTACCGAGTCGAATGCAAGTCAGGTAACACCGAATTTGCCCTAGAATACATATGTAACTAAAACAACGTATCTACCGAGCTCAGGTAAGTGGGTAAGTGGGTTTATATATATGCCCTTTTAGAAAGGGATTGACCTATATTGCTCGCAAATACGAGCTTCATCTCGTCCTTGGAATACCTTGAAATGATATAGATCAGCTTCCGCCTGCATGTATCTATTAGGAGTAATTTGGACATATAGCATGCGGCTTATATGCAAGGCATATTACACAGATCTTGCTTGGCATAGAATATATCGTCTTCAGCGCGAGCAGAAACCAACGTCTCCACAACTCTGCACAGCTGTGTAACTACATATGTATGTGGGCATCAACAGAAATAGTAAAAATCGACGAAATACTTCTAATATATCTATATAGTCCTAGGTTTTCCGAACTCTAGCTTCGCTGGTATGGTAAGCACGGCGGTAGGCTAGGTTTATATAAATTGACGTAGGTTCTCCGATACGGATAGCTGAGATATAGAGTCTGTCGTCTTCGGTAGATCCCGTTAACTTACCCTTTGTTAATGAAGAGAATGATGATCTTGTTAGATAGTTAGCCTCTATTAGGCTCTATAGATAGCTAACGTAAGCGTTCTAGAAGGCATAAAGCTACCCAGGTAGTACTGATTATTGCTGATAAATATATAACCCTTAATCTCTCTAGTTACTATAGACTTTAGTTCTATATAGGTTTTAAATAACTAGATGGTTATAGTGCCGTTCGCGGCAAGCTGTCTTGTGGAAATTAAGCTGTGCTTTAGACTTAGTATATCCGTACCTTCTATGTGCTTGGTAAGCTCGGGCTTGTACTTCTGCCCTTCGATGAAGGAAGGAGTCACGAAGTTCGCCGGAAAATCGCAGTGGACTTTGTAGTTCACCGCAGGAGTATTGTAGCGGAGGACCTCTTGACGGAGAGTGTCTGCTACCCCGCGGACCGCGCATTTGGTGGCTATTTTCGAGTACCTGAGTTTAGCTTTATTTTGTAACAGGCTAATAGGAAGGAAAAGGACATACTTGTATAGGCAATATATCCCGGGACCCCAACAAAGGCAGCAACACTGCAGGTGAATGCTATATGTCGGGTTCGTGGCTTGCCCTCAGAACGTCCTTCGAGAGGCGGCGATGCATTGACCCAGATTCGTAGCATGGCCTGGGCCATGAAAACGGCAGTGAAGTAATTGGTATTCATGCATGATCGAATATGCTCCGGGTCTTTATCGATCAGGTAGCCTAACTCGACGGTCGCGCCGCCTACAACACAGAATAGGTAATCAGGCTCGGGAAAGGGATGGAAGGCATTAACAATCTGAACAGTGATGTTAGCGTGCTGCGACTCTTTAGTCCAGGAGAGGTTCCCACCTGGTCTGGATCCGATAGGTCGACGGATCGTGTTTGAATCAGCTGGTCTTTTTGAGCCAACTTTTCCAGGGAAATTCTTGCGATATCAAGTTGTTTCTGATCCCGCGCAAAAAGGACTAGATGTGTGGCATGTGCGTTGATCAGCAGTGCAGCGAGCTCGTAGCCCAGCCCTTTCGAGCCACCACCAATAAAGATAGTCTACCTTTGTCAGTTGTTGAATTCGGATTGGGAAGAAAGATATTAACCTTTCCAGAGAAACCCATAATGACCTGTACTTTGCTTACTTGCCCTGGAAATTTGAGATGAGCTGTATAGCTATGTTGTTGTAGCGGCGGCGGAACCCGTCTGACCGTGTTGACGGCGCCCCCATCCCCGTCGGTCCGTCTTAGCCCTAAGACTGTACCGTTGCCGTTCCGGGTTCTCGATGAGTCAGGTACGAATATATAAAAATGCGTAATAACTGTGGCTCATGATCACACAATCACCAATCTCATCTCAGAAAGGCAAACCAAAGCAACCGACGATATGGCGGACGACTCAGCTCTTCTCATGATGGCCAAGGTCTTGGAGGCTCAAAGGCCCAAGGCACACGAGATGAAAGAGGCTCCTGCATTTTACCAGAAAATGGAGAAAGTCCTAGACAAGCGCCGCAAGGACCAGACAATGCTGACTCTGCTTCCCGCCCGCCCAGTGGTGGACTTCTCTTCCTGTGACATTTTGTCGCTGTCCAAGTACGTATACCTGTTTTGTCCAACTATGGGAAGGAAAAGCGACTCACTGGTAATTTCGACATAGATCTGGGCTTCTTGCTTCTTCGAATGGCCTTTATGGACGAGCTGGCGAAGCAACTCAACTTTGTGCTGGGGAGCAGTGGCTCTCGCCTCATGGATGGAAACCATGCGTATGTCGAGGAGCTGGAACAGGAGATCGCAGAGTTCCACGGCGCAAAGACTAGTCTTTTCTTTGACAGCGGTTTTGATGCCAACACCGCCATCTTCTCGGTTATTCCTCAGCCAGGGGATGTCATTGTCTTCGACGAACTCGTGCACGGCAGCATCCACGAGGGGATGCGGACCTGTCGTGCGATGGCGCGCAGGCCTTTCCGACATAATGATGTACAGTCGTTCCGTGAGGTCCTTACTCTCTTTCATGGGACTCTACCGTCTATCTCCTCCGGAACATCCACGGTTCTTGTAGCCATCGAATCGGTGTATAGTATGGACGGAGATGTCGCCCCGGTGGAAGACCTGCTCCAGGCTGCAAAGGAGATCCTTCCTCTTGGAAACTTCCAATTTTTTATTGATGAAGCACATAGTACTGGTTTAATGGGGCCTCAAGGGAGAGGCCTTGTCTGCGCGTTGAAGCTGGAGGAGAGTTTTGCTATCCGATTACATCCCTTCAGCAAGGCCTTGGGATCTCATGGAGGTGAGCGAGCTTGGGTATTCTGTTGATATCTCTTCGGCAACTTTGGCTAAAATTGATAGCGGTTGTTCTATGTGACCAAACGATCAAAGACATGCCCCTCAACTTCGCCCGCTGTCTGATCTTTTCGACGGCCCCCTCATTCCCAGCTTTGGCCGTCAAAGAAGGATACACACTGCTCAAATCTAGCCTGGGTCTAACGGTAATTATAGCTCTCTCTAAAGTTGTTGAAAAGCAAAACAATTCCTTGTACTAATATGCCCGTGCACAGAGGCAAAAGTGTATCCAATCTCTTGTGAGATATTTCTTCAAAAATATTCTTGCCCACCCAAGCTACATTCGTGCCGAAGCAGCCGGGATTCTGACTATCCCATTGGCCAAGGACTGGGAACAGCGACAGCCCCTCACACACATTGTTCCCATCAATCACCGCGGCCTTGAGAATCATCTGCTCTCCGCTCATTGCCATTTTGCTGGCTACTGTGTCTGGCCTATCGACTATCCAGTCGTTCCAAAGGGACATGGCAGAACGCGCGTTATCTTCCACGCAGATAACACGTTCGAGCAGGTCGAGCGCTTGATTGGATTGATTACGGAATGGGCCGAGCTCATGTTGACGAGTGAGGAACGTGGTGCGGAACCCCTCATGGCTGCATCTGCATCAGAGGGTGTCAATATGGATTGGCTCACTCCTGTAGTTACGAGTGCAAGCTCGACTATGGATGAGGGTATCGTCTACGCGAGGGAGGTGGAAGTTGCATGATCTTAATGCATCAAGAGATGAACTCGGCATCTTCTCTAGTATTGCCATTATGAGACATTAATGGTCACATCAAAGGAAATTGACCGTGAGTAATCCGCACACCTGCGAAACCAATGGACCGAATAGGTATTGTAGAAGAATAACCAAAACTATAATGAATGCTATAGTAGGGAGAATTAATTCCGTCCCAAAGGTGACAGTGGTGTAGTGCACAAGGGATCACCTGCAGTGTGCGACCGAAAAGTAATAGGGGCCGATTGGCCAGTCGGTGCATCCAATTGAAATCTGAGGGTGGTAGTCAGTGCAATTTATAGATGTAGAAGAATACAATAGTGAGAGAAAAGGAGGGAAATCGGATTCATGCCCGCAAATTAAGGCATAATTCAGGCATTAAGGATGACCTTGCGATGGAGTGATATCATTGGTCGCCGTCCCCTTGGATCTCCGATAACGTCAGGGAACCCCCGCATTCTGCGAGGCGCTTCTTTTTTTTCGCGTCTACTGTTTCCATGCTAACAGTAATTTGATCTATTTCCATGTCTTGCCAGGGACTATGAACCAGAGCTCGCCCAATGCTCAGCCCGTACCGGGTCCTTACATCCCTGGCAACTCGTTTGCTCCGTCATCATCGAGGGGACCTTTACTTGCAGGTCGCCAGATCACCCGAAACCGCGCAAGCTACAGCTGTCACACGTGTCGGCGTCGGAAAGTCAAATGTGACAAGGTATATTGAACAGATTGCCACCAGCACCGAAGGCCCTATTACAAGCTAACCTATATATCCCCCTTTAGATACATCCGATATGTGGAAACTGCGTGAAGAACAACACCGAGTGTATATATGATGTGTCATCCCAAAAAGATGACGACGCGCGCGATGGCTCTTCTCAAAATTCACATGGCGTTAAACGAAGAAGGGAGATGCCCCGGACATTGGAGGAAGGTGTCGACGAGCTCCAGTCACTTTACGGGCAGTTGAGGCGGGCCGAGTCGACAGGCGAAAAGCCTGACCCAGGCGCCATTGAATCACGACTCGACAAGCTTATGTCAATGATTGAGCGCCTCGGGGAGAGCGGTCAAACACTCGAGGACGCTGGGGTTCAAGCCACGACCTTGGATGCGAAAGTGGAACCTACACAGTTGGGTGGCCCACGAGCGAGCAATGATCCGAACGAAAATGAGACACCGTCAAGATCTACCAGCCCACGCCGCATTGCTGCAGAGTCGAGCAACGATGAATTCCCGATCCCATCCGGTCAGGCCACCGATCTAGTAGATCCGGTTGGCAGCCTAAACTTGGGCCATTTAAGCCTAGAGGATGGTGGAAGGTCAAGGTTGGTCAGAATCGGTTTGCTCGAAATGTGAAAATTTCTAACTATAACTAGATATGTTGGCACCACGTATTGGGCTTATATCTCAGGCGAAGTATGCTGCCCAGCAGGCTTTCACTAGTAGACCGACCATTTTGACTAACTCGCATCTAGATCAATGAGCTCAATCAATTGTTGAGAGACCAAAATAGCTCGCACGACCAGTCTACTTCTGAAAAGAATAATGAAAACATAACAGACTCGCATGCAGATGGCCGGCAGTCCTGGAGAGAATCAATAGGCAGCTCGACACCTTCAATCGCGCCCAGGTCTCGTTCCTTCCAACAATCTATAATCTTCCCTTCGGGTGACTCTCCCTCGACCAACGAAAAAATGGTGGAGCCAGAAATGCTCGATCACATTCCAACGAGACGGCAAAGCCACATTCTTTACAAGGGATTCATTTCAGGTGTACACGCCATCAGTCCTATCATTCACCCTCCGACTATCCTCAAGCTGTACAATTCCTTCTGGGATTGGTATGACTACAGTAGCTATTCAGGAGAGTCGTGCCCCAATCCATCATTCATTCCACTGTTGTACGCGATATGGTACGGCGGGTCAGTGACGATTTCGATCCGAGCAATCAAAGCTGAATTCAATGTGTCCTCCCGGTCGGCCCTTTCAACAATTTATTCTGAAGAAGTTACCAGATGGCTTACGAAGATCAAATTCCCGCGAAGCCCTTCACTTCAAGGTCTCGCTGCTTATCTTCTCGTGCAGACAATTATCACGAAGGAGGAAGAGCCTTTAACCTCTAGTCTCTTTGTTAGCCTCGCTATGAGGGTTGCGCAAACCATGGGATTGCATCGGGATCCGGCTAAGTTTGGCATAGAGCCATGTGAGGCTGAGTATCGACGCCGTTTATGGTGGCACATTATGCACATGGACGGTGTCGTCGCGATGTCAAGTGGTCTGCCTCCACTTGTCAACGACGAAAATTATTGGGATGTATGCGAGACGAATGAAATCAAAGATACGATGCTAGGCACCCCTGCCGCAGAGTCCTACATGAAACAGGTTGCTTCACGGGAGCGTCTTCCTGATAATCCAGATAACCCGACTATTTGCGGGGGACCATCAATGGTCAACGTCTACTACCTAACCGCAAGAGGGAAATATACCATGGCTCGTGGGTACCCCTTTACGTTTCAAAATTCATCCGCTAATTATTACCAGGCGCTGTTCGCCGAATATTGAAAATCCAGCTTGGAATAAAGCCTCTCACCAGACAGGACATGGAGGAGCTCCGGTCCATACTTCTTGACTTGCAGCTGAAACTGAATTCCATTATCAACAGGATTCCAGAGGGCAAGGATGTTGATAACCTATCAACGCCGGGCCGAGCTTTTTCTATGTCCAAATCTCCCGATGGCCGCTCTTCCGATACGGAGCTTCCAGGCGAAGGTCCCACCGGATGCCCAGAACAGTATCACTCACCGGTTCTTGTTTGCTTTCATAAATGGGCAAAGATCATTCTTTCTTTGTATATTGACAAGGTGCGCTTTTTCTCAACCTTTACTTTCATACCCAGCTGACCTTCCTATAGGCCTTCTGCGTGGCCTACCAGCCTTTTCTAAAGAACGCTCGCAGCCGGATTTGGCCAGCGGCACGGCAGAGGTTTGCAAGACCCATCGGGAAATGAGTCTATGTGCTAACTAATATCGATAGTGCACTTCGCCATTGCCATGGTTTCATGGAAAAATTTATCCAACTCGCAACGGATCCTGATTTCCAGCCCTTCCATTGGAGCTGGCCTGGGTAAGCCTTTTCGATATTACAGTGACCAAGAATCATAGGCAGCTGATATTTCTTTTTAGCAATCATCAACCCATGCATGCCACTATGTACGACTCCATCGTCAAGTGTTGATAACTAACGCTAATGAGATACAGGATCATGCTGATTGACCTATATGAGCGACCTTACAGCCCTGAAGCATCCAGGTCCCGCGCGTTCATCGACAGCATACTCGCACTTTCTGGCCCAGATGGAGGGGTCGTAGGGGGTGAAGACGGGGTCTCAACGCAACGGCCGCTGAAGGACGGTGGCCGTGAAGCCTGGGATATGATTCGCCGCCTTCGCCAGAAAGCCTGGCAAAAGGCTGGCCTCAATCCACGAATCCTCTGGACCGAACAAGACCAGATCCAGGCTGGGGTTGCTTCGCTAGTTGACACTCGCGGGGATTGTGACTCTCCTTGCTCAGACCCCTCTCAGGACGGATCTCCAGGTTCAGCATCGTCCAGCCATGTCTCAACTCACGATTCCCAACCCAACAGTTTCGTCAAAACATTATACAACCCCACCCGCTCCCACAAGTTGCCGAATCCTACTACCCCGGATGCTACTAAAAGTCCCTTACGATACCAATACCAACCACGGGATAAACCCTTACCCCAAGCTTCACATTCCCACTTGCATCCTTCCCCCGCCGATAATCCTATACCTCCCCGCATTGACGCCTCCTCGCCCAATACGGACTCCTTGTGTGATACACCTCCACTGGCACAATACTCTACATCCACCCCTCCTGTCCCACATGTTCAGCATTCAGATCCTGAGATTACTGCTGCTGGTGGAGTATCCTCGGTGGATCCCGCGTATCCTGGTGCTTTACCCATAGGAAGTCCTACACCCCCGTCGATGGTTGACCCCAACCTCAACTTCGACTGGGACCAGTGGGATGCTGTGTTCGGGCAACATCTTCCTGTCGCAGATGATCTGATGGAATTGGATCCCGTTTCGGGTCTTGATTTCACCCACGCTGGAACAGCCTCAACGTTTAATGGCATTAATCCCGTCGACATGTCGACCTTAGATGTCAATGGTCTTCCACTTCCAGACTCCTCCCCTGACGGGGGTTTCCCGTCATGGAATGGGAACGATGGAGCTGATTGGCCGGGATATTCTTAGTACACTCAAGTGTAGCTATAACATTGTGGTCGTCGAATCCACAAATATATACCTCCGCATAATGATTGGTGTCACTTTACTCAATTTTGTGGCATGAAAATATTCTTTTAGGGAAAGGACAGGGGGACGCGGAGTCTCGTAATGATTATCCTTTTCAGAAGTCAAGACTGTTACTAGATCAATAAGACCGAGGGCAAACTACATAGTACAAGCCAAAATATAAGACATGACAGATAATTTCATGAAGCGTAAGTCTTGAGGATCCAATAGATCACTAGCTCGGGATAAAAGAAAGAGCGAGGGGGGTTATTAGAACAGACAGGCCCAGGGAAGGGGAATAAGTAGCCACTGCGTCTGAGCTGTAACTCGCAATTCTTCCATCGAGACGTATTTGTTCGTGTAGGGTGCGTATGTTTTTTACTACCAGCTTCTTAGGATGACAAGAGTTGCTTAGACCTTCATCTCCTTGAGACCGTCAGCCCAGACGGTAGCGTAGGGGGTAGTACCATCCTCGCGGAAGTCAATCAGGACGTGCCTAGGAACAGTCAGTTTCAAATTTCGAGTGGAAAGTCATAATATGGATGAGACATACATAGCATCACCGTCCATGGACTGGCCCATGAGGACATCGTAGTTGTCCCAGTTGGCAATGATCTTCTTCATAGCGCCGGCGGCCTTGGTCTTCCAGGCCTTCTCAGCGGCCTCAGGATCATCGGCCTTGGCGAAGCCAGCAGCGGCGTTCTTGTGGAGCTTCTTAAGGTAAGCTGTATTAAAGAACAAGAGTCAGTGATTTGCGCAGACCCAGCAGAGATCAAAGGGCGAACGTACACTTGATGTGAGTCTTGTAGCTCTCCTTGGAGGGCTTGGCACCATCCTCGACCTTGAGCCAGACCAGACGGAACTGGTCCTCGATATCGTGGACCATGGTGGCCTCACCCTCGCCACCATCATCCTCACCGTCCTCAGCGGAGGGGTTGGCACCCTCGAGCTGGAAGTCCTCGTTGGCACGCTTCAGGTACTTGCGGCAGTCACACTCCCAAAGGATATCGAAATCCTTGTTGGGGACAAGGTTGAAGGTATCGGCGACGATCTCGTCACCGGAAACGATGTCCTAGTGGGTTTTGTCAGTTGAGATTCTGCGAATGAAGAGGGGTAAATCCAAAGATCTGATAGTGACAAACATACAGTGTAGATAAGCATTTTGGCGGAATTATATGTTAAGAAGACGAAGGGTGTAAGAAAGTAAGATGGCACGGGAAGGGAAGAAAAACACTTTCAATGGTGGGGGGGACGAGGTTTTTCTTTAAAAAAAAAAAAAAAAATAGAGCGGGGGGACTTGTGTTTGTTCAGTTTGTACCTGACGGGTATCGGGGAATCTGGGCCACCGCCACTGGCTCTGCGTTAGCGCAGTATTTGGTACTTGAAGATACTTCAAGAGGTACAATGTCATTTTGGGAGGATAAAAATGGATATATATAAAGGTCAACTGGGTTGGGATATGCTCAATTATGACAGTAGAAGCAGAATCAAATAATTAATTAAGATCAATTGATGTTCATCTTCACTATTCCAACCAATTCACTTCCTTTCAGGTCGAAGTATATAACTTAGTCAGCAGAGATCAATGTCATACCATACCATACTGTATCACTCACTTCCCCTCACCTATCATATCCAAAGGTACCGTAAATACATGTATTATCTTCTGTCTTGGCGTCGGGCTCGCGCCACCCGAATCCGGGCATCTCCTGATCTGAACGTTTATCTTTTATCTTTCAGCATTCCTACGTTCTTATTCTTTCCTTCATCATTATCTGATTCTCCTTTTCTTTTTTTTAACCTAACTCCCTTTTGTATGTACCGGCCTGTGCCGAGAGGTCTCTGACTGATCGGAATCATTCTGTGTCGCGCCTACCCGTCATCATCCGGACTTCGGCGTGGTAGGCAGTTGCGAAACATCCACTCTCTTTTCTTTACCTAATTTCTGATCTTGGGCCCATTTCAATATCCAAAATATTGATTCTGAGAGCCCTTCAATTGTCATTCTTGGATCCTTTGTGCTACTGACTCAACGCATCGCTATTCTCCCGTCATGGCTGTGAACGCATCCGTCGCGTTCGACCTTCCTCCCCTACCAACCTACACCTTGACCGCGCGAGATCATTTACTTGCTCCTCTTCCTGACAATATCCTTTCGCTCATATTGCCCGTCGTCGCTTATTGGGGCCTGTCCATGATCTATCATTTCCTCGATGTCAATGATTACTTCGTCGAATACCGGCTCCACACCCCCGCAGAAGTCCTGAAACGAAACAAAGTGACCCGCTGGGAAGTTGTACGGGATGTTGTCTTACAACAAGCGATTCAAACCATAGCCGGTTTTGCCTTCGTATACTTTGATGCCGAGGAAACTGTGGGGAGAGAGGAATATGATGTGGCCGTGTGGGCGCAGCGATTGCGGATCGCCCAGAAGACTGTTCCATCACTATTAGCTCTTGTTGGAGTTGACGCTATCAGACTTGGAAAGTCTGTATCCCAAAACGGTTATACCATGTTGGCCGGAGCTCTGGCTGGTGGATCGTACCCCGATGTGACCCAGTCCATAATCCTCGATAATGGAGTCAAGGCGGTAGCGCCCGCGTTCGCGAGCTGGGAACTTGCACTTGCCGGTTTCATATATTGGTACTTTGTACCGACCCTCCAGTTCATCCTGGCGATTTCCATTGTGGATACTTGGCAGTACTTCCTCCACCGCGCTATGCATCTGAACCGGTGGCTCTATGGTATATCTGACGTTTCGAAGTAGATTGATGGTTCCATGCTAACCAATTATTAGTGACTTTCCACTCCCGCCACCACCGTCTTTACGTTCCATATGCTTTCGGTGCCCTCTACAATCACCCAGTTGAGGGATTCCTCCTGGATACGGCTGGCACTGGTATTGGATTCTTGGTCTCTGGCATGAGTACCCGCCAAGCCATGTGGTTCTTTACAATGTCGACTATCAAAACTGTCGACGATCATTGTGGCTATGCCTTCCCCTGGGATCCACTCCAGCATTTTACCTCCAACAACGCCGCCTACCACGACATTCATCACCAAAGCTGGGGTATCAAGACCAACTTCTCCCAACCTTTCTTTATCTTCTGGGACCGTCTTCTTGGCACTCAATGGACCGGTGAGATCAAGCTCCGCTACGAGCGAGCCCGCGAGAATGCCCAGAAGCAGGTAGATCTGGATGCTGCCCAGGCGCGTAATACAATTCCGGCTGCGACTGTGGCCCAGGGACGTGAACCTGAGCGGGTAGTGGTATCACCCGAGGGACCTGCGACCCGCACTCGGCTACGCCGAAAGACTGTTGATAGTCTCAAGGGCCCGAGTCATGGGGTCCCTGGAAGTGTTCTCCACAACTAAAACCGTGATGAAGTGAAGCCCGAGCATGTTTTGATTTTTTTTATGCATCCCCCAACCCCGTCCCTGGAGCTGCTGGCCGTCTCCGCCAGACCGTGGGGCTTTCCGTCATTTCTTGTATATGGGATCAATGGCCCAATGTATTAATACTTCAGAATGCGCCAGTCAAATGCTTTGTACATGGTTCGTTCTATGACCTACTGTTAATAATGTCTATTATTTGCCATTTATATTTTCTTCTGGGTATTCGGCGTTTACTCGATACGTTTGCAAATATCATGAACTATTCTTAGGACCTTTGACGTACAACAAAAAAAACCAAAATGACATTCAGAAAGCGCCAATCCCAAAGGACAGGTCAAAAAAAGGAAATGACAATATATGAACACAAAAAAAAAAACAAAGCGCCCAGGCGCCCAGACGAGATGCGAAAACAAAAAATGAAAGTGACTAGGATAGATCAAATGATCTTCGACTGTTCACACACCAGATTCCAAGTGGTTCTCACTGCTGAGGCATTTTCTGGCTTTCCCTAGTCTTCATCTTCGTCACTCCTCTCACTATCGGTGGAACAGATCGACGGAGAGCGACACGGTAATGGGACGCTGCTACTCCCCTGCATTGGGCGGTAATCCGTGCTTCGCGAGTCAGGGTCTGTCTCCTTGCCCTTGTACATCTCAAGCAATTCGTTGATTTCCTCCATAGTTCCCGAGAAAGTGCTTGCATCGTCAGATGACGGGGGATTTTCTGGTCCATAGACGGTGCTTGCACTCGGCCTTTCCATGCTTATTCCTAAGCCTTGATGGTTGTCATCGGCGAAATCCATGAATCTAGTGATGCGATCCGGGGTTGGGTCCGAGCTTCGGTCTCGCTTTACGTGGTACGATGATCTCGAAGCCCTCCGGGAGGGGCTCGATGTCGGATGATATACTCTGCGCCCTTCAATGTCAGTGTCAGTACATTCGGTTAACGAGGAGGGTTTGGGGACATACCTTTCTGCGGGGTGGGATAATGGGATTGAAGGTGGTGGCTGGGGATACTTCTTCCTCGGGTTATACTCACTAGCCGGTTTTTGGCTACGTGCACTCTTGTCACCCTTTTCGGTTTTGTCACCCTTGTCCGTTTTTCCAATCTTGTCATGATCGGTGTACCTTCGTTGTGGGGGTCTCTGATCCGCACGTGCTGGGTCTTTCAGCCAAGCCTTGCTGCAGGCCTTGCGGGTATCCTTCAGGATGAATGCGAACTGGCTAGATGTGCCATACAACTCATCCACATCATCAGGGAATAGATCAATACAGGTGTCGACGAACTTCATAAGTCTCCGTGGAACATGGTTCAAACGAGTCTGGGTACGAGAAAGCAGGACTATTCGAAGATTGCGCAATGCATGCTTGTCACTCGCAACCCGAGCCACCATACATGCTTGACAGTTGCTGGTCTCATAGTGCCAAGCTTCTGAGCCAACCGGGTCTTTCGGGTCAGGTTTCACCCACATGCCCTGTATAGCCTGTAGTTTCTGCAGGATCAATATATCGAGAGGCTTGAGCAAGTCCGGGTACGCGTCGAACTTGCGAAGGTGGTGACCGACCTCTCTCTGGATAAGAGTGAACACATCGTCCATGAGATATGCATCCAGACCCTGATGGGCATCACACAAATCCTTGTTCGTTCTTGACCAGCGATCACGACGCATATTCTTTGGCAACTCGTGGATCATACGCTTGACGACCTCATCAGCATGTCTCGCCATTGTGATATCTATGTGCAGGATCGCTGTTAGCTTTTTGAGTTCGTCCCTTCTCAGGTCCGTGACAAACCGGGTGTCTCTTTGTCCTGAGAAAAGGGATCTACGTCTACCGATTGTGTCTCGTCTATTTTCGAACCACCCTCCATCTTTTCCCATTCTTTTTTGGTTATCGCGGGTTTGAGGGAGGATTGGAGGATTGGGTGGAGGTAGCCTCGTGGTAGACTTTGGATGATATATGCTTATCCTAAAAGAAAGCAATATGGGGTTCGGAGGTCAGTTTCAAGTTATACTTGTTGGGAATGGGATAATAGTCACTATATTGTCTTCGTTCACTCGAGGGACAAATTTTGAGCACAGCCGCTTTACTGCATCTGGGGTTGGTCTTGATATTCCGTTGGAGAGAAGAATTCCGTCTTAACAAGAATATTTATATACTCCGAATGCAGTGGGGTGTTCTCGGTGTGCTTTCATAATGTGACGACTACTAAACAATGTCTTTTCAGTTCTCAAAGAGAATGTCCTATTGTGATGAGGACTCCTATTGGTGTCTATTTCCGTGACCGTCAAAGGGAACGATCCTATTGATCCATCTACAGCGAACACAATGAATTGTGCTATTAATGAACGTATCAATCAATGGTCTTTGTTCTTTTCGTCTCATTCAATATATTAAGCTTGCCCTAACTCATCTCTCATCTCTTTCTTCGTTTTCTCTCATCCCAATCTCTAACTATCTATCCCAGACATTCCACCATGGGAAACCAAGTCTCGACCGTGGACTCCTCTCGAGTCTCAAAGAAAGCAAGGAAGTGCACCAAGCTTCGAGGGATGTTCAATTATCCAAACGGACGAAACATCCCCGAGGAATACAATTTGACCAAACCAAACCAATGGGTGACGGTCTTCTTCAACTGGGCTGACCACAAATACAACGACGAAGAATTGATGGATCTTGTTGTGGCTCGCATCAATTCCCGCAACGGTATCATTTCATCCGAACCAGTTCATCACGATGTCAAATGGTGTCTATCCCTACGGGTCCCAACATACTGGAACCCTACCGATGTTTCGATTGCCGCCACTGCCAAGGTCGTTGCACAATGGCATCAGAGTGAAATGCGCCATGCCGGTATGAAGATCAACCGAAGATATCTTTTCCGTGGCATCAATCGCAAGCGTCGAAAGAAGCGTCAATTGGTTCGTTGAGATTCTCCGTTCTTGTTCTACCATTGTCTCGATCTATATCAAATCTTGCTTGGACTTTTAGCAGAACATCCCTCATGATACTTGCAAGCCTGTCGATGCTTGCAAACTTGTCACTGCAAGACTAGTTACCCCAGTTGACTTCCCTTGATGACAAGGAATATGTTTCATTCCACAATGAAAAGGAATCAATGAATGAATGTGAATGTGAATAACAAAGGTTCATCCTTGTAAGATCAGGATGTAAGTCACAAGCCCAACGATCTCAGACAGCAGGCGCCATTGGTATCACATGACAAGACCAGGCTTCCTCTTTTGTTTCTTTTTTCTTTTTCTTCTTTTTCTTCTTTTCTTTTTCCTTTTTCATCTCTCCAACGTTACACTTCCCCTCCCCCTTGACTAGACGTTTCACAATGATTTGTCCTGGTAAGGAGGGTACTCCGTTGCCCTACACTGCTTCACCCATCAAGTTACTCTGGAGCGACTTATGCCTATTTGTTTCCAAACTATGGGCGCTTCCAGGTATCTTACTGCCCCTGGATCTAGCTCACACCCGTGAGTTGGACGAGCTTCATCCATCGTTACGCAATGGAGCTACAGTGTTGATTCATATCTTTCTCGTGGTTTATCAACTTGTTTTCCTGCTCTCGTTGCCGATCATGGTTATCTGTATGCTTCCAGGCCTATGGATCCTTGCTTATTCAACTATTGCTTTTACTATCAATTATGCCATTGTCATGTTGATGTTGAACGGCTTCGAGCAGATTCTGGTATCCCAAGTGCCCGTGGTTGAGCAACCAGGCCATGAGCGGGAGCGTTGGCTATACATAAATGGAATAGCAGCTGGGTAAGGGAGATTCTTCCCCACTTAGTTGCTTGTTTTCATTGCTGACTCAAATTACTTCTAGGCATCACTGGGTACAGATGAACATAGATCAACTGTCGTACATCTTTGGTCGAAAAGTGACGGGTGTGCATAATCGCACGTAAGTTGCGTCTTGGATCTCAGGTTCGCAAGCTCTGATGATAATTAGCGCAGGCATTGTCTTTGATCTCATCGAATGTCTGATTCAAAGGGATTTCGCTTACGCCACTGACGATATACGACGATCATATGCCTTGGTCAAGGAGGCTCTCTTGGACCCAGAATGTGAAAAAGTGGTTCTACTTCTTCACAGCCAAGGCGGTATCGAAGGGGGCTTGTCCTGGACTGGCTTCTGGATGAGCTACCACACGATCTACTTCGTCATTTGGAGGTATATACCTTCGGAAATGCTGCGAATCACTTCAACAACCCGCGATGGACAAACCTACCAAAACCACAACGGATCCCCACCCCTGATCTAATGCATCAATTTGGCCAATCCATCGGCCATATCGAGCATTACGCCAACGCGGCTGATATTGTGGCTCTGGGAGTGCTCCACTTCGTGGACATCCCAAATCGATACATGGGCCGGCTGTTCGTGCGCCCGAATTCAGGCCACCTATTTAACATGCATTACCTGAGCAACATGTTTACCCTAGGCCCTGATATGAAAGTCCTTGACTCCAATCCATTCATGGACATGGAAGTTGAACCATGGGCAACTGCCGGTATAAATGGATATGATGGCCCTCCACATCGAGTCAGGTATCAACCCACGATAGCCCGAGACGAGGCGTTTCTCCCCGCCGCATTGAGCCTGCAACGGTCACAAACGAATGGCGTGGATCGAATACTGCGTGTCAAGGACTTGAGCCGGCTCTGGCAGTATAGAAATGGAGGATCTCCGAAAGAGGCTGAGGTGGGGCATAATAACTAACTAGTGATACCCACGAACATGTCTATTCTTAGTATAAATCAATCCCTTGCAGGGCATATGATATGTGTTTCATTGTTCTCTAAACCCACAAACTCCAATCAGAACTAGTTACCACAGTAATTACATGTGAAGTCCCTCTAACAGGCTGTAGGTTGAGTCCCAATCGGATGTACTTCGAGACTTGGGTGCCCAGTAATTGGTCCCAGTATCTAATCCATACCAATTTGTTCGACTAGTGAGACAGGTTGGCCGGTGATCAGTTATAAGGCAACCTATCTAAATCAGGTCATTTTACCTTTTGGGTAGATGCCCATTGAGCGGGAGACTTGAGAGGCATATAACTGAATAGAGAAGAGATGGAATGAATAGAGAAGAGATGAGTGGCATTGGATAGTAAAGTAGTATAAATATAAAATTCATCCTGGGTAGGGGGAATCGAACTCTGGTTAAGTTGGTATTTCCTAATTAGGAAATGGTCCAATATAGGTCACTTTAAAGATATGTTGTTACCTCCAAAATCACCCTGGCCAGCGTAGTGGAATGGCGCTCGGAAGTCTACTGTGTGATGCTGAGGTATATACCTTTGCTGGTTTCTGGGCTTCATGGCCCCGGGACCAGTTTATAAGGACGTTATGTACACTCTTAAAGGTAGAGCATTGGTAGATGGAAGAACCCGTCATACCCCTAGGTAATTGGGTGGGACCAAGTTCGAAGGGGGTTGCGGTCCTGACGAAGGAGGTTTGTGGGTTTGGGGGCCCTCCTCTTTTTTGTTTTTTCTTTCGATGTTGATATTACTTACATATTTATATACTTCTTTCTCTCTGCCACTAGTAAATGTTCAGCGATTACCAAGAGTTGATGACCTGGTGACCCGGCCATCTCCTTATTCGGGCATAGCAGAACTACCAGGTAGATGTTGGGCACGATTTGAGGATGTACAATGAGATCGATTCAGATGCAGGTCGGTGGTATCAAGGAAGTATCCTTTCTCGAGTGCATCAAAACATTAGGGAGAAAAAAGCAACGCCCATCGCCATACAATGCAAGTGGAACACGGAATAAAGGACAAAAGACAAGATATCATGCCCTGATCACCTTCTTCTTTTCCTTCTTTTTCTTTTCACCTGCCCCTGACGGCTCACCACCCATTCCACCCATTCCGCCCATTCCACCTAGTCCACCCAACATATTGCTCAATCCGCCCATTCCACCCATTTGACTCATCATTTCCGACATGTTAGGCATTCCTTCCATACCCTGCATACCCTGCATCTCGGCCATTGCGTCCTTGAGAGGGTTGTCACTGACACCACCACCACTGTAGGCAGGCGAATGGATGGGTAGCACCGTCCCGATCTTCCAACCCCGCGGGGCAGCGGGAGCTGCGGGAAGCTTCTCGGGCATTGGCAGACCACGGATTCGTAGCCGGTAGGGTGATTTTTCGGTAGTAGGGTTAGCCTTCAAGAACTGTGCGACGAGAATATAAAGATGGTGCTCTAAACGACAATGTCAGTTCTAGTCCAACAGAAAAAAAATACAAACCATTCACTCCATCAAAGGTATCAGCCACGTACTGTTCTTGATCTTCGGATTGGCCAATTGACCATCCTCGTTCTTAACCTGCACACGCACACGACCGGGATTCGCCCAATCCTTGGGATGCAGCTTCTCAGGCTCCAACCCCGCATTCAAGCCAAGCATCTGGACGGCATCGACGATATCTCGGGCAAGAGGGTTCTCCACTGCGAGCTCCGCGCCCACTTTGCGGCCTTCGGCGCGCGATCGGGTCTTGTCGAAGTACACGGGATACAAGCATGAGAAGTGTCGGGGAATCTCGCGCTGAGGCTCAGGCACCGGCATCGATGGCATGGGCATCTGTTGTTGTTGTGGTTGGGGTTGAGGTTCAGCCCTAGTTGGGATATTTACGGGTGAGATGATGGCATTTCTGGGGAGATCCTCGTCGGAGTCGTAAGAGGGGGCAATCTCTTCTGGGTCGGAGTCGGAGACTTCCTCGATTTGGGCGTGATGCGACATTGTGGAAGGTTGAATTTGTGGAATGGGGGAGTTGTCTGGGGAAGGCCGCGGGAATTGTGGCCAAGTCAGAGGGGCAGAATGCAGAGTGTGCGGGCGGTGGGACGTGGGGATGTTCAACGTACTAAGTGCAGGTCAATTATTGTTAACAAACTAGTTATAGTACGCTATGTTTATAATTTGGGATGGTAATATTGAATCTAGTATTGAACTCCATTGCTTCAATCTGTTTGGAAAATAGGAACTTCATGCTCTATGTAATGTGTTATTTATAGCCAAGTGTACTCACGCAGCTATATATAATGATATCTTTCCCGGATGCATTCCCAGGCTATGAGTCATTACCAGACACCAATCTAAACATTTATACTTCAACAAGATAGTCCAGATAGTCCAGATAGATCAGATAGATCAGATCAGATAGACCAGATAGACCAAGTAGGAAATTAAATCGGGCAAAAGTCCGCTCCCTCCGCCCCCGGACCAATTAAGGGCTCGGCTTCTTCCCTTCGGCATGCCGAACCCACTTAGCCCCGCAGGCCCATTGCCTCGGGTGAAACGTCGAAGAAGATGTCCACGGCTATACATAACCCTTTTTGTTTCTTCAAGCATTCTGTCTTTCAATTCAATTTTTCTAAACTTCAATCATGACCAACGGTATGTCAAATGCGTGCAATATCTTGGCATATTCCTCATCCTGATATACTTCCCAGAAACCAAGACAAGTGCTATTCTCCACCGAGACACACGCTTTGTCCCAAAGAAAGCCATTGGTGGCAAGGGGTGCTATATCTTTCTGGAAGATGGGACCAAATTCCTTGACTCCACAGGTGGGGCAGCCGTATCTTGTCTAGGACACGGTAACGAGCAGGTCACCCAGATCATCAAGGATCAGATGGACCAGATATCCTACTGTCATTCTGCCTTCTTCGGTACTCAGGTAGCAGAGGATCTTGCCAAACTACTAGTGGACTCTACTGGAGGAAAGCTATCCAAGGTCTTTATAACCAGCTCGGGTGAGTCAAGGCAGTCCTTCCAAGAACCGAAAATTCAGTTCACGCATACAGTGTTAATGCTATCCAGGGTCTGAGGCTGTTGAGGCTGCACTTAAGCTAGCACGCCAATATTTCCTAGAGCTTCCCACTCCCCAAACTGAGCGGACCAGGTTCATTGCACGTCTCCCATCCTACCACGGCACCACGCTCGGGGCCCTTTCAGTTGGTGGCCATGTTCAGCGTCGGGAGCCATTTGAACCACTTCTCTCCAAGAATGTATCACATGTTTCCCCATGCTATGCATACCGGGGGAAGCTGGATGGCGAGTCTGATGAGGACTATGTAGCACGTCTGGCAGCCGAGCTAGACGCTGAATTCCAACGTGTCGGACCCGACACTGTGTGCGCATTCGTTGCAGAGCCGGTTGTTGGCGCGGTATGACTTCCTATCTTCTACACTACAGGTCACACAACTCACTCACTCATACTCATTAGGCTCTCGGCTGTGTCCCCGCAGTACCAGGGTACTTCCGTGCTATGAAAGCCGTTTGCGAGAAGTACGGTGCACTGTTGATCCTTGACGAGATTATGAGCGGCATGGGCCGTTGCGGGACCGTGCATGTCTGGGAACAGGAGGGTATTGTTCCCGATATCCAGACGATTGCAAAGGGTCTGGGTGGTGGCTATGCGCCTGTGTCAGCCGTCCTGATTAATGACTCTATTGTGCAAGCTATGGACAAAGGCACCGGGCAGTTCCGCCACGGACAGACCTACCAAGGTCATCCGATCTCATGTGCTGCTGCATTTGCTGTGCAAAAGACTATTCAAGAACAGTCCCTGGTGGAAAATGTCCGGACCATGGGTGCTTACCTTGAAGCACAGTTGAAACAACGATTCGAGAGTCATCCTTACGTGGGAGATATTCGTGGAAAAGGGTTGTTCTGGGGTGTAAGTTGCACGTTCCCGTCGTCGATGTTGCACGACCAAAAGAACTCGTTTCTAACTCTTTCCAGCTTGAATTTGTCAAAGACAAGGCCACGAAAGAGCCATTTGACCCCAAGGATCGTGTATCATACCAGCTCCAGGAGAAGGGTCTAGAGCCGGAGCATAGTGTCTCGCTGTATGGCTGCTCTGGTACCGTGGATGGAATTAAAGGAGATCATCTTATCCTCGCACCACCCTACATCGTGTCGAAAGAGGAGATTGATATTATTGTCAACACCCTGGACAAAGTTATGAAGGAGGTTCTTCCCTCGCCATAGAGCGCGCACTTTACATCTATTTCAAAAGTCCACTTTCATAGTCTTGGAACGTGCAATCAACTAGTTAATCAAAATCATTCTGTTTACAAAAATAACCACCGGAAGAAACATTAAATGACGAAGCAGATGTAGAAAAGTCAAGGCAAACCATGTGAATGCTGGGATATTTCATTATTTTAAAAGTACATGAGAGAGATCAAGCATGAACCTCAAATGGCAACCGCTTTCTGCCTATCAGCCAGTTCAATCTCCTTTGGCCCGTTGGCAGAGCCACTAAACGCCACATCCTGACGAATGGAGCTCTCCGCCCACAGTCCAGCGACGGTCTCAATGGCCCGCTCGACGACTACGCGAATGCGGTCTCGTAGAACAGGGTTTGCACACTCGACTTCCAGGTCCTCGAGCCACACACGGGCAATATGCTTGTCCACTCTGATTTCAATACCAGGGACGGGAACACCCATTGTGATAAGACGATCCAGTTCCGCAGCCTCGATATCGGCAATTCGTTCTTCGTTCATCTCTTCGCCATCTTCTTGTGGACCGAGTGCGAGATCGGCCGGGACTCGCGGGCGCTCAATGGGGCCGATGTTGTCACCGCCGAATTGGGCCTCGAGCATCATCAGCATACGAGCAAGTCGCTCTTGGGGTCCAGATTGGGAATGCGGGTTTGGGAGTGAGGGAATTTCCATGTCGTCATCGCCATCGTCATCGCCATGGTGATGGTGGTGGTGCTTGTTTTTGGCCGATTCTAGAACGGTAGTAGTTAGCATAAGTAAGAGGCGAAAAGGGACAGGAATTTTCGTACGCTTTACAGAGGCCGGGCTGCTTTCGACTGTGAGCAGAACAGCCATAACTGCATCTGCCACTCCGTCGTTCATCATGTTACCTTCCCATTCCAACTCAACTTCGCGGGTGCGTGAGTGGTGGCGAAGATACACACATCCCATGACAAGGAATGTCTGTGTCTCGTCCGATGGAATCTCCTCCTCGGCATCCTCTTGGTTCGGGGTGTCGTCAGTACCCATCTCTTTCTTGCCATTGGGCTCAGTCTTATTGCTGTCTCCAACCTCTTCAATGGCCCCGAAAGTTCCCTCGAGGGCCCATCGGATCAGGTCCATACTCGCGGAGCTGAGGGTGATATGCTGCTTGCAAGTAATAGTCGTAGTCGTCAAGCCCGCATACTCCTGTAAGTCATCAGGGGCCATCAACGACAAGTTGAACCCATTTTGAACTAGGACTCCAGCCATGAGCTGAGCATCATCATTCTCGGATGGAGGCGCATGTTCTGCGAGCTTGCCGACGACCTTAGCAATCTTGTCCTTTTTGAAGGGAATGCGAACTTCGTCGCAGTTTGCCGGGGTGTACACTTTGACTTTGACCGCCTTATCTGCGTTAAGGCTGAGCAGTTTCGACTTCAGCCTCATCATCTGATGTTTTTCGCCGTGAACGAGGATCTTGGGAGAGTCAGTAAATTTGCAAATAGACCGGTGGATGTCACACTTACCACAACCGGTGCTGCTACCTCCTCGATGAAAGTGCGATTTTCAACGCCATCAACGTGGGCAGCAAAGCTGACCTCGTCAACAGTGCAACGGCGGGGGATCATGACTTTTTGATCCTCATCATTCACTCCGGGAACACGACCACGACCATGTCCAGTGGAAACCTTGGACATGACGGCCGGGATCTGATCAGGTTCATTGAGCAATCCCTTAGCCATGGTTCCTTCAACGCTGTAACCGGTCATAACAACACCGTTGCGATCGCTTGGTGCCCATCTTTCCAGCAGCTCACGACTTGTTCCTGTCTGCAACATACCGGGGGAGGCAAGCATGACACATCCTCCAACATCGTCGAAACGCTCCAAGCTGCGGAGACTTCGGACGAATCGGAAATCCCATGGTCCGACACTCACGCTCTTATTGCCGCTGGCCTCGGCCTCGGCCATGCGCTGCCGGAAGAGTCGCTTTATATTATCGTTCATGGCACCAATATATGTTTGGTACACGACCATGCATCGCCGTGCCATGTTTCCAATGTAGTAGATAGGGAATTTCTGGAGCTCTGGGTGAGTTTCCCAATATTCATCAAGGATAAGGAGTAGCTCTTGGGCACGTCCGAGAGCAAATACAGGCATCAATACTCGACCTCCGCGGTTGAGAACGCTGGTGATTGACTTCATCAAGGCGGCCTCGCGTTCTAATCGAGGCGGATTGGATGAAATACCGAATGTAGATTCTGTGATGAGAACATCGATCTTGGTGCCACTAGGCACCGCGGCGGGAATCAAGTGTCTATCTTCCTCGCGAGAGTAGTCTAGTCAATTGATTAGCAATTTGATTAATAATTCTTCAATATAGGTGAGAAGAGGTGTAACAAGGCAAGCTCACCTCCTGTAAACAAAATCACAAGTCCTGCAATATCAATTTTGAACATGGCAGCTCCGAGAACATGCCCGGCGGGATACGGGGTGATACGGATGCCATTGATCGTATGTGTTGTGTAAAAATCGATGGTTTCAATCATGGGAAGGGTCGACAAGTGATCACGCTCGGTGTATAATGTGGTGCGTTGATCGGAGGAAGAGGATGTGTTGCTGACTCGAACATTGTCCTGAATGAGCCATTTGTAGATTGCTCGCGTTGCCGGAGTCATGAAGACTCTTCCTTTGAAGTTTGTCTTGCTGAGAACATATGGGAGGGCAGAAGAATGATCGACGTGGAAACTATACAGACCATACTGTTAGTCAAATGCGATAGCCATGAACAAACACGCCGAAGGAGAAAGCACTCGAGTTCAAGACTCAAGAAGGTACAGAGATACAAGAAATATATGCATGACATTGAATTGTATTGGGCTTTCTCATATATATGCAGGGGAATGTGTTCTTCCATCAAGGCAGCTGAGGGCAGTAGACTACCAAATAACCCAGGTGCCTCATATGGACAAGTGCAGAATGATCGCCTATCGTGCTTGCCATGATTCCGTATATAATGTAAACAAAAGAGAGATGCACGTACTGGCTGATTAAAAGAACATCCACAGTGCTCAGATCGAACTCATCAAAGAAAGGTAGTGCGGAGAAGCCTTCTTTTGCCGGGTGCATGCCCGCATCGAGCTACAGAAGCCAAGGAGGTCAGTATTCGCGAGTTCATTCATTGTTCCAGCATGAGGCTTACCATCACTGTCTTGCCCTTATATTCCAGGATGTGGCAACTCCGTCCAACTTCATTGCCGCCGCCGAGACAGTAGAATGCCAGTTCATCTGATGGGTCAACGGGCTCATCGTCAACAGCCGTTCCCATTGCTGAAGCTTTGCGTTTGGATGTCATGATGTCGAGAATTAATTGGGTAAGAGGTTAGGAGATCGACAGATTTCTTAGTATGAGTTTGAGAAGCCTAGTTGAATGGCACTAGCACCCGCGCGTCGCACGATAAAGCCTGAGATCTTCAATATGATCTCAGCGCAACACCCATGACTTGCGCAACAGAGGCTATAATATGTGCGGCTGGTCCAGGTATAAAAGCAGGCCGCCAATGCACTTGTGACGAACTGAATGTGATTCAATAGAAGAAGTGATCTCTTTCACAGCAAGACACCCGCAGGTTTGGAGAGCTTAGTCAAGATTAGTCACGTGTGTCGCGATCCGCGGAGCAGAGTTCGACCACCTAGAAAGCTCCTTACCACTATCACGCATCACTGTCTCCCCGATTACTGTTAGTTTTTTTGCGCTCGAGTCAACTACATTACGATTCAAGTGTCGCGTATATGGTTTAAATTCAATATTGAGATGGTCAAAGGTGGTGGAAGCTGGTGGTGCGAGCAATCCGCTCAATTTATCGACCGCGCGTGGACCTCCATTCACTTGCAAGGCTACGACGGCTCGGCGCAATAGCCTATTATCTCATTTGACATTCAATTTTGGTCTCAATCGGTATTCACAATGGCACAAGCTCGCCATCCTCAGCAGCAGGCACCCCCGCCGCCGCCGCAGTTTTCCTCTCAACCTTTCTCCCCACCTGTCTCGTCGCCATCCCCAAACTCGGTAGCATCCCCCGTGAATGGAGGCGTTGCACCCCCTCCATCCAAACGACCTCGCCTCTCCCCTCTGCCGCCTTCTCAAACCCAGTCTCCTTACGGTTCTCCAAGCTTCAACGCGGTGCAGCTACCACAAAATCCCTCTCCAATGAACGGAGCACCGATGAATATGAGCATGAATATGAACATGTCTGCGACGTCTGCCCCCCGCTCCTCCCGGAACCATGGGTCCTCCTTCTCGCCCAGTGGACAAAACAACAGATGCTGCTGAGCTGACAGATGTCCTAGCGTCATCTGGAATTGATGTGAGGGAAGAAGAAGCATTTCTCACACAGAGCTTTTCAGGGCAGAATGCGCAGGCGCAGCCTTCCCATCGAGGACCACAGTCTCAATACCCGCCACCTATCAACACCTCCTTCACGTCTCAAGGCTCTACCCCAGGAACTCCCTCAGCTTCGACCAGCTTCGGTGATTTACCTCAAATCAAACCGGCGATCACGCACGATTCATTTGCCGGCCCGTCCTCTCAGGCCCATGTTCCCTTCAAAGATCCTAATGAACCGACTCGCGAGGACACTATTGCAGCAAGGCGATCACAGTATCACATCCAAGAACCATTCTTGATCACAAAACTCCTTGAACAGAAGCTTCAGAAGCGAGGCTTTGACCTGGGTGTTCGAATCCCCTCAGAGGGTCTCTTTCATCCCGTACCTGGCCGACCACAGCCAATTGAAGTTACTGGTCCAGATGGCTCTTCTGTGGTGCGCACTGGTCAGACCATTCTCAACCAGGAAGGTGCTCCTCTCGTGGACATACTGAATCTTCTATCTATTGCCACTGAAGAAAGATTCAGGGGCGTCATCGACTACGCCTCGACTCTTGCTCGAAGTCGCCGAGCACATTCTCATGGCGTAGTTCCCAATGAGTGGAAAGATGTCGCGAGCCCCCTGCGCAGGCTACGGGGAGCACTCAAACCCCTGTGAAACGTACGATTCTGCTCATGATATCCACTCAACTTACTTGATACTAATTATCTCGGCAGGTCCTCATGGTACCGCTGATTCCTCTAGCACAAAGTCCAATGCGGCAAGATACCGAGCATTCATCCACCGGGAGAGTTCGCAAGAGGAAAGACGCGCAGCAAAGCGTGCCAAACGCAACAGTAATGCTATTCTCGATGAGGCTGGTCGAGCTGAGTCTGTGGATCCAACAGGATCTGCGCCCTCGACGCCCCTTGGCGAAAGGGCACCTAGTCTCGATAAGAAGTCAGTCAGCAAAAAAGATGCGAAGAAAATGCAGGATTCCAAAGCCACCGAGGCCCAACAGCATGCACAGTCCGTGGAGACGGCCCGCATGGCTTTGTCCGGGGGCGGTCGTAGTATGTTCGGTGCCAAGAAGTCATACTCGTGGCTGAAGCCTGGCGGCAAGGCCAGTGGATTCTCGTCTCCCTCGCGTCCGACTCCTTCTACACCCACTGCCGGTCCTGAAAAGTCTGGTTCCGGTGAATCGACACCCACTCAGGCACAACGTCGCCTTGGAATATGGCGTGAAGATCAAGAGAAGGGGTTGGGTATTCAGGTCAGAGATGTTTTGTTCATGCTGGAGACGGATGGACGGGCGACCCGACATGTGCAAAGGGGTTACCTGAAGGATCCCAAAGAGGATCGGGATCGAAACTGACCGGGTCATAAATGTTTGTAATCTTATTTTCTTGTGTCCCTAATTTCTCTTTTTTTGTTTTTTCTTTGGCCCATGGGAGCCCTGTGGCTCCGGGCATCAGGAGTTCTTGCATTCACTGTGTATGGTGGCGTTGGCTGGCTTATGGGGGTTGTGTCCGGTTGTCAAGCCATGATCTTTAATTCCATTCAACTACAGGATGAGCATACATCTTTTGTGGGAGGATAGAGGAACTAGCCACTTTCTTGTACCTCGTTACATTATCCTTCTCTCATTGCTCTTGGATATGATTCTAGTTTCGTGGCCATACGTACTCGTAACTGGATGATGTGAATATCTCTGCTGTCCACACGCTAGCGTAGATATATCCTGTTTAGGCAATACAAATTGTTTCGAGCCAAGGCAACGGTCAAAGGTATTCGAGTGTTGTTTACTCCGTAGTATCAATATATATTGGTTGTGATTAGTAGACACTGGCATCTACTTGGGTTTACTTTTGAATTGCCTCACTTTTAGATATATCTTACTCAATTCGACCATATATATTTGTTCAATTGATATATATATCCAGTTCCTATTTCCCTATTGTCCCTAGTTATGTAACCCCCTTCTCTACTCTTATATTAAACCAATAGCCCATTAAAGACCACCTCTTGGGTTTTTAGTTCTGCCTAAGTATTATTATTAGCATTATCATTATTATTATTAGCATTATTATTATTATAACTATGTTGTATACGCAAGACTATTGTGTATTTCCCAATTTAGATGCTGACTCAGTTGGAATGTCAGGTGCCCAGGTGATAGACCTAATATTGGCGATTTCCTGGGTTTTCCTCAGATTTCCTCAGATTTGCTGGTTTCCTGGTTTCCAGGTTGTAAAGGTTTGATATATATACTTCTCGATCTCGGTATTCTTGATATTCCCAATATTTCTAACCATCGAGGTTCTTCCTTGTGGACATTCGGCTAAGCCAGGGCTTGGACGCGATGCTCCATTTCCCGTGGCCCCCTCAAGGCTCCTCAAGGCCCCTCAAAGCCCCTCTAGGACTCTAAATCCTTTAAATTCCATTTATTACATTCATGGGTTGGAATGAGGAGATAATATCCTTTCTCCCTAGAGGCGCATGGACCTCTAGGTTGAGGTTTTCCCCATTGCGCATGTATAGACTAGGCAAATAACGTATACCATACGTAGAACATTCGTATTGAATGAGATAGGAAGTTGAATAGGTCTATAAAAAACGAAGAATATAAACATCAATAGGATTAATTAAATGAATTAGAATTCAATTAGAATTATAACGAAGATAATAAGAAAACAATAAGGCCAAAATGCAAAATGCAGTTGATCGGCAACGGGTCCCATCTCTCCGACTCTTCCATCATCACTCATCTTTGCCTCCAGGCCCTTTCCTCCCCACCTCATTCACCACAGATGTCGCCAAGTTCTCCAATGATCTTTGCTTCACTTCCTTGTCTTCAATTTGCCGAGGAAATGCAACGAATTTGATACTGTCTATCCCCTCTCTCACCGACCGCTTCAGCCCGTCCTCTTCACGTCTCCAGAGAATCTCCTTCCGGACACGCTTGTCAACCCTCAATCTCTGTCGGCTTGGTTCCTCTCTGGCTGGCTAGTCCTGCCTTGAGATCCCCGTCTCCATCCAGGAAGAGTGACGCGCGATATCGACTATCGTTTATAAATTAGACCAATCGTCTCTTCTTTCCATAACCTTCATACCGTTCGTGTGACGGGATACCTTCGTGCACAATGTCCACCCCGTCCACGGCTACTGCAACGCATCCTTCTCATCATCAGGGTTACGGGTATCCTCATCACCCTTCGTATCAACCAAATACCTCCTACCCGACTTCGACCACGGCCGCAGGATCTCGCCTCGCGAACCCCTACGCCATTTCTGTCCCCTCTCCGACGACGACCACCCTTCCCTACACCCAACCGCCGAGAATGCCCCCCGCGACAACAACTCCGTCGGCTGTGACCCACCAGAGTGGCTCCAGTGCGGCTCCCTCTGTTGGGAGTCGGAGAAAGAAACCAGACTGGACCGAGTTCTATAAGAATGGCCTTCCTAAGGAAGTCATTGTAATCGATGACAGTCCCGGTCCAGAGCCATCCAATGGTGCCCCCGCTCCTCCTGCAACTATGTCTGCCAGACCACCTCCTGCGGCTCCTCAGCCCGCTGGAAAGAGGAGACGGACGGGGGTTGAAACTGCCTATGACCTGGGCCACTATGACCGCCCGTCCTTTTCAATCAATCCCCAACATTACGGTGAGGAATCCTCCGCCACGTCCTTATCGACCGATCGAACCGCATCTTTACACACAACAGCTCCAACTTCACTTGGTTCACAGGGCAGTTCGGGGGCGAGCAATGGTGTATACTATGACGATGGCGCTGTCGGTCAAAAGCGGAAACGCGCCACTCGGAAATCCACCCGCGACGAACAGAAGCGACGAGAGCTGGAGACCGTAGGCGATGCTTTCCTGAGTTATGTCCCACCTCCGAAGCCGCCGATCAAGGCAAAGGATGTCCCTGTGCCAGTTGTTCGCGATGTGAGTGTTCTGTCTTGACCATTTTATTTCGTGCGAATCCACTGACAAGATTTCCTCGATCAGTACACCAGTTCCCAGAACAAGAAGTTTGACGATGACGATGGTCATTATATTGTCACGCCCGACACACCATTGACAGATCGATGTAAGTAACAGAGATATCTCTGATATCCTTGTTGACTATGCTAACTCCCCTCGAGATTCTGTGATCAAACTTCTAGGGCAAGGTACATTTGGCAAAGTTGTCGAAGCCTATGACAAGCAGCGCAAGGCTCGCTGTGCAGTCAAGATTATACGCTCGATCCAAAAGTATCGTGACGCATCCAGAATTGAGCTGCGAGTCCTGTCGACCCTAGCTTCTAACGACAAAAGCAACCGCAACAAATGTATCCACCTTCGGGACTGCTTCGACTTTCGGAATCACATTTGCATTGTCACCGATTTGCTAGGACAAAGCGTATTTGATTTCCTCAAGGGGAATGGCTTTGTGCCATTCCCGAGCAGTCAGATCCAACAGTTTGCTCGGCAGCTGTTCACAAGTGTTGCCTGTATGTTCTCCATCACTTCATACCTTATATCACAGACCACTGACCTATTAGTCCTTCATGACCTAAACCTTATCCATACCGACCTCAAACCCGAAAACATCCTCCTCGTCAGCAACGCCTATCAAACCTTCACTTACAACCGCACCATACCATCCTCTTCCCACGCCACAGCTCGCAATGCGCGGCAACGCCGTGTTCTCCTCGATGGTGAAATCCGACTCATCGACTTCGGTTCGGCGACCTTCGATGACGAATACCACTCATCTGTCGTCTCCACTCGTCACTACCGCGCCCCGGAGATCATATTAAATCTGGGCTGGAGTTTCCCATGTGATATCTGGAGTATTGGGTGTATCCTGGTGGAATTCTTCACCGGAGATGCCCTGTTCCAGACACATGACAACCTTGAACACCTGGCGATGATGGAATCCGTCATTGGCAATCGAATCGACACCGCTTTGGTGAAGAAAGTCATTGCAGGCCGAGGTGGTAGTAGCAACTCTGCTTCCAAGTAAATATGGCCCCTTTAATCCTTTCGCCGTGACAGAAGCTAACTTTACCAGGTATTTCAACCGAAACAAGATCGACTATCCCAACACTGAAACGACCCGGGCCTCGCGGAAATATGTGCGCGCGATGAAATCTTTGACAGTAAGTGTTTCGTATATCTATCTGTGGGGCTTTTCTTTAACTGATTTTGCCTACTATAGGAGTTCATCCCTACCAACACACCATTCAACCGTTCCTTCCTGGATTTACTGCAACAGATCTTTGTCTACGATCCTAAGAACCGGATCACTGCCAAGGAGGCATTGAAGCACCCGTGGTTTAAGGAGACACTCGTTGATGACGGCACGGAGGCTCACCGGATCGGCCAAGGATTGCATCGCCAAGGACGCACTTAGCCCTGAGATCCAATGATCCAATTTGCACAGCTACAGCCAATATTCGGCTTTTTTTTTTTTTTTTTCAACAGCATCAGGAGGGAATTCACCGGCATGAACAGGATCCAGCTACGGATAGAAGGCTCATATCTTGACGATAATCTTTTTCTCTATTCGCGAATGGGACGGAATGGTGTTTGCACTTCGGAAAATCATGATCACGATGTTTTGTTTTCTTCTTTTTCCTTTTTTTTTAATTTCTTTTCGGTCCCTGGGATTTCTTCTTTCTCTCCCTGTCGACTCCTGCAAGAGGTGGTACCTCATGCAGGCTTTCAGCTGTCTTTGTGACACCACATGGCAGGGGCATTAAACCCCTTGACCCTTGACCCTTGACCAACCGGAATCGCTGCATGTATCCTTGAGGGACCTATTCCCCCGACACTACCCGGTCTTTTATCTGCTTTTATCTATCCTTCTATCCCATTCTTAAAGGCGCCGGTTACATGTTATTCTGCTTTGTCCTGTTTTTATGGAATCCGGCTTTGGGAGCCCTGGAGGGTTTAGGCTAAGTCTGGATGATTATACCATTTGATTGTTTGTGGCGTCCATTTGTTAACCGTATGGTGTGTGTATATATGTGTTTTCCTTCGTTTCAACTTTCTAATTTTCGCTCAGATTTGTACATTGGCTCGGCCATTCGTCTCGGTTTCTCTTTTTTTTTTTTGTATACATCGGAGTTATTCCGGTCCGAAGTCGTGTCCACTGAGGGGTATACATATATGCATTTTATATCGAAGTGAGAAGATCACTTCGGTTACAATTAACATTTCCAATTCTGTATTTAGCAAGACTTGATTCCATATGGCGTGGGTGAATTGAGTCAATCACCAGCTCAACATCCGGGGAACTCCCAACACCAACATTGAATCCCCCCTCTATTCAACTCAACATCAACAAACACCATGGACTCTCCAGCATGGCAAACAGAAGAGATGACAATCACCAAATTCCATGACCTACTCCGTATAGACCCCTCGATCGGCCCGGAGCTGGTAAACAAATACCTCTCCGCAATCAAGCAACACGACGGGACCCTCAAATCCCTCATCACGATAAACAGCACAGCCCTAGAAACCGCCATATCAAAAGCCACCGAAACAGTCACATTCAACCAAACCAACAAACCATACCCACCATTACACAGCGTGCCCATAATCCTAAAAGACAACTACAGCACATCAGAACTACCAACAAGCGCCGGCGTGCAAGCCCTGAAAACAATCCAGACAAAAGCCGACAGCGAAGTCGTCTCACAGCTACGCGCAGCAGGAGCAATAATCCTAGCAAAAGCCAACCTCCACGAATTCGCTTTGCAAGGAATAACCCTCTCATCGCTGGGCGGACAAACGCTGAACCCATACGACAGGACCCGCACACCGGGCGGATCCTCCGGCGGGACAGGCGCGGCGCTAGCGGCGAATTTCGGACTCGCGGGGTGCGGGACGGACACGATGAACTCGCTGCGATCACCTGCGTCTGCGTGTGGGATTGTCGGGTTCAGACCGTCGACGGGGAGGGTGTCGTGTGTTGGGATTGTGCCTGTTTCGCGGACGCAGGATGTTGCTGGGCCGATGGGGAGGAGTGTTGGGGATGTGAGGATTCTGTATGAGGTTATGAAGGGTGATGATGAGGAGGAGGGAGGGTGTTTGGAGGTGGGATGTGAAGGGGTAGGGAGTGGTCGTCCAGTTCGAATTGGAGTATTGGAGGATTATTTCTCGCCCGAAGTGCATGGAGATGGAAGTGTGGAATCGGAGTATATCGCGGAGAACAAGACGGTGCAGGATATTATGCGGTCGAGTTTGGATTCGATACGTGAGCAAGATGGGGATATTACCTTGGTATCTATTGCACGCAGTCATCCTGATTGGAGTTATGGAGCTTTGCTTGCGAAGGGGGATACGCAGGCTTTTGAATTCAAGCACTATCTCGACGAGTTCCTGCAGTCGCCAATTGTTTCGTCGACACCCCACCGATCACTGGAATCTATTGCCCAGAGCGGCGAGTTCGATCTACAAGCCATGACGCATGTTTTCTCTGCGGCACTGGAGGATCCAGAGACATTTTCACTGACGAGCGAGGCATACCGAAGTCGACTGGAGCATATTGCTACTCTCAAAAAGTCTGTGAAGCAATGTTTCGATAAATATGATATCGACGCGCTGGTATATCCGCACCAGAGACAGCTTGCTGTGAAGATCGGTGCGAAGACGCAGTCTGGACGGAATGGCGTTTTAGCTGCGTTGACGGGGAGGCCTGCTATTTGTATTCCCGGTAGGTGATTCCATTCAATGTTTAGTATTGTACTAATATGGGGAATGTAGCTGGGCGGAGCCCTGCGACTGCGTCTGCTGTGCTTGGTGTTCCTGTTGGATTGGAGCTGATGGGCCGGCGTTGGGGGGACGATGAATTGCTGGATATTGCAGAACGGGCTGAGAGGATTCTTAAGGGTAGAGTGGTGCCTGCTCTATATTGAATGGTTTTATAACGGACAACAATAGTATTGACATTTAAACGGAAAAACCCGGTCTATTTAATTCTCTGACCTATGCAAAGACAATGTAATATGCACGCTGCGGAACGCCGAAGATCCAAAACTTACATTCCGCGATTGAACTCCACCATTCCGAGATCACCACCACGACCCCGGAACTCCTCTTCAAGGCTATCAACACTGATAGCCTGGCGAGACGGGAACGCAGCGAGTGCAAGCGGCAGTGCAAAGATGGAAGTACCCAGAATGAGCGCCAAGTTAATAGGCATGACCATACGGGGACGGGCACGGAGCCAGTTCGTTTTCTCGAGACGAACGAGAATCAGCGGCGGTAGGACCATGATAGGTGTAGCGTTCAGGACACGGGAGATAGCCGTCTCACCGACGGCGAGGGTAGCAGCCTTCTTGCTCTTTCCGATGCTCTGAACTGGCCCAGCGTCCTCGCTGAGCTCACGCTTGGCACGCTCAGCCTCTGACAGGACGGGGTAGATATCAATACCCTGACGGATTTCCTCGCCGCGCATGAGGAAGACGTTCAGGGCGGAGGCGGAGGCGACAGCGGCGAAGGGGACAAGACGGGAGAGGATGAGGCGGGTGTTTGGGGTGATGCTCTTGAGGCGGGGGACAAGGGCGTTCAGGCCGACAGCGACGGAGCAGGAGGCTGAGACGGCCATGAGATATGACTTGCCGATTTGCGACAAGGAGAGAGGGGTGGATTTGTTTGCGTTTGCGTTGTTGACCGCGACGTTGAGGGACTGGTTACCGATTTGCCAGAGGAGGGTGCCGGTTGTCTATATTGTCAGTATACTTCTCCGAGTGTAAAATCAGATATATGTGGAAAGACGCTCACCTGCAATCCTGGGGTCAACATGCCTGCTGTGACGACCAAGTTCGTGAGCACATAGCACGACATGCGGAAGGGCAAGAAAACGGGCGTTCCAGTATCTGGTCGGTCATGAGTTAGCAAACGGCTATTTTATAAGATTGGACGAATCCATACCAGGGTGTAATGTCGCGTCAACCACTTTCTTCGCCGACCACAACTCCGGAGTCATGCCCGGGATGCGGTTCTGCTTGTAAGAAGCAATGAGGCTTTTGGCGCCTTCAAGACCGGTGGGCGAAACGAATAGAGTTCTAATATAATTGACATGATTAGTATATGTTGGACAACCCTCTCAGTGAGACCAATCTTCGTCTCTGTGAACTTACCGAGGATCAGCAATATCGGCAGCATGGCGCACGCGACCCCAATAGGTCTTCAGGTCATATTGCGACGGGGGAAGGTCCCGACTGCCAGGGAGAGAGGCAGACATTGGAGCGAATGAATGACGAAGCACAAACTGGAGTGAGACCAAAGAGAAATGAATGGCGCGCAAAAAAAAAGAGGGAGGGCACTCTGACTCTGCGGGGAGAAAAGCACTTTTTCGATAAAAAACAGGCGGTGAGCCGATAAGTGTGGGTGGGCCAATCAGAGTGCAGTCCGATCTATATAATCTCCGGTACCTGTTAAGGATTTTCTTTTTCTTTTTCCTCTTTTTGGAACGGCAAACACAGTGAGGTTCGGTCAATTACCTAGGCAGCAGACTAAGCGGCATACAATTGAGCGATCAAGGAAGAGGGATGGGCTATTATAAAACTAAATCAGCCGGGTCTTCTTGGGGTTAGGTAGACAACCCGGGCCGGCTCCTCTCCCGAGACCGGTTCGCTACCCCGATATGCGGGGAGTTCTGCAGTTTTACAACATAAGCGAAGATGTGCGGGGAAGTATTGAAATGATTCTATTCTGGTTTTGTCCAGGGTTGTGAGGGAATAGTACATAGGTATCATAAGGTGGGTAATGGGGTCTCAGGAGGGGTTCTGAGAAGGGCGATTATGAGATGGGGCAGGGTGGCCCGGCTAATGCAGAGTATAAAAGAGCCCGGATAGGGGATGAATCACACAAGGTCTTTCCAAGACATATATGTATCCAAGACGGTAGCCAACGCACCGGGGTTACCGGAGGCGGAATGACTTGTGGGCCAAGGGAGAGGGAGGGGCTTGCTCCATGGGGACATAAGTTGTCCGGGCACGGTTTTGGCGGGATGGTGTTTGGGCACAAAACACACAGACATAGACAGAGGGCAGGTTTGCACGCTCCAATCCAACACATCTGGTATGCAGCCAATGTGTACACGACTCACTGGGAAAGTTAGTACAATCAACTTTGGAATCAACGCCGATGGAGACTGGGACTCACCATTGAATCATGAGATGACCACCGTTATCCATCGAGCGACAGACACATCGTGTACCGTTACTGGGGTTGCTGTGACGGTCTGTGCTGGGGGTTGCCAGGTCAGGGTCGGTCAAGGTCGTGGGAGAAGCATTGTGGCGGGGATGTATGTCAAAATCACTGCCAAGGCGGGGTGGTGATGAGCGGAGATGAGTGAAGGTATGTGATGATCGAGAAAGTCGGTTGCCAAACGCGTTCGCGGCGGGTCTTGGTCCCCGGCCACGTTCTTTAAGAACCTGTCGGAGCGCAGATTGAGCATCACCACTTTCGTCCTCCTCGCCGGGCAACAAGTCTGATGCTACGCTACTCCGAGTATATGTCGAGTCCGAGTGCAGCAGAGAGGAATGCCGTTTGGGTGTCCGCTTAATATCAGGAGATCCACGATACGTTGCTCGCCCGCCTCCCCTAGAAGAGCCAGCCCAGGGTGACATCCGACCCGAGTGTGATGAACCGACGGTGGAAGCATAGGAGCCCTTTGAAGGAGGCCGGGAGCCTGAATCACTCCGGGATAGTGGACGCCTTGAGCTGTCATAAAGCGAAAAGGACGACTGAGCGCGATGCAACACGGGATATTCCGAGAACTCGGCTGGGTCTGATTCACTCTCGGTTGTAGAGCCATCCAGATCAATCCCGGTCAGGGGGTCAGTCAACCCTGTAGGAGTCTCACTGAGTGGCTCCATTTCAGCCTTTGCACGGCCATCTCGACCGATGCGAAGCACTACAGACGACGAGCGCGTCAAGGAGCCGGTGGCCGTCGAACTAGATCGTGTCAAGGGGGCTGGACGCATGGGCTTCGCTGGAGACGAACGCCCTTTACATGGGCTCTTGCGGATTCCACTGGTGGATGCCATCAAACCCCCAGGTTGACTGAGCTGCCGGGAGGAGCTAGGCAGGCCGTTATGGGTCATACTACGGGTTAGACCTGGTCGTATTCCCCTCGGTGTGTAGTCGTCATCCTCCTCGTCGCTCTCGCTCGGGAAGGCAGTAAAAGGATCAGATCGGTGGCCATCTGGTGCCTGCGAACGAATAAGCTCCTCCCGCCTTGACTCTTCTGCCTGGTGGTGATAGGGTTGTCGAAGGCCGCGAAGAGACCGTGTCTCTGGTGTCATTTGAGGCCCTCCGAATCTCCGAGCAGGGGAGCTGAGAAACAGAGCCGGATCCTCAGCCTTGGTGACCGGAAGCCGGGGAGAGGTCGAGAACGGCGCAGGAAATAGGGCAGCATCAGTGGGTGGTGGTGCTGAAATTCCAAAGCCGTTGCCAAAGTCGGGAATTGAACCACTAATGGTTGGTAATTGGGGGATTTGATGTGTGTTTGTAAAGGCAGAAGTCTGACGAGCATTGACATTGGTCTCGTTGCTAGGTAAGGGAACCTCGCTCACTGTATTGTCTAGATCATGATCCCAGAAAAGTCGTTGCTGTGGGAAGAAAGGCGAGCCCGTGGGATCCAATGAAGCCAACTGAAAAAGATCGGGCGACGACTGGAGGTTGCCGAACATTCGAGGAGACGCTCCGAGAAGACGACTGGGTGTTTCCAAATGACCTCCCATGCCCGGCGTTGCTCCTTGTGTATGTCCATCGGGCTGGTCAAACTCGGGGATTTTTCGTCTTGATGCACTTGTCGGCGGCGGTGTTTGCATTGAGGCTGCTGATTTGGCCGACCCCACTGTCCGAGGGTATTCCTCGCCCATAGTCGGAAGAGGCTTCACCGAGCGAATGCGTCTGGCCGTATCGGTTTGGTCCGAAGATCTCCCCCTGTAACCAGTCGTCTCCCCATTGTGACCTTTCAGTGAATTCGACGAGCCTAGACCGAACTTTTGCGGCGTGCGAAGGAGCTCCGGGCTGGAGGCATATGGATCGGAGGTATCCCAGGTCACCCGGGGGTCAAAAAAGCTAGATTCGAGTTTTGGGGTGTGAAACGAGTCGAAGGTGTTCGGAGTCCTCGTTGGAGTTTGAGGTTCACCGTTAGGATAGCTGAAGCTAAACATAAACGAATCCATGAGCGTCTTTTTTCTTTTCACATAGATATGTAGTATAGATTGGTAAAAAAAAAAAAAAGAATCCAAGACTACAAATGTGATACCCCCCACACAAGGGGGTCTGTCAAGGGAGATGCATACCTGTGGACAGGGTGATCCCAACTCATGTCAGCAACACAGACCCAGTAACCATTGAAGATCAAGCTGCCAGGCAACTTTAAATTGATTGAGAATGACAGAGATTGGAGATAACAAGTAAGATCATTAGTTAATTCATATTGTGTGTGTAGAGTTTTATAAAGGGAGGAATGGGGGTATTGGAAGGAGGAGTTGGAGAGAGGAGAGACAGAGAGAGAGAGAGAGAGATGTTTTCCTTTTGCTCTGTTTGTCATTTTTTTTCTTTCACTCAAATGAAAAATACCCTTTTTTTTAATCCTCTTTTTTGTATTTTTTATTTCTTTTTTACGTGGGGACTCTCGTTAGAGACTCGGCTTTTTTTTATTTGATTTTCCAACAGAATCCACTGATCCACAGCTCTTTCATCTTCCGGTCTTCAATGTTCCTAGTATGTACGGAGTACAACATATACAACATCTGGATGTATGTTGTATGTTGTGCTTCATGCAGGAACAGAAATATGAATCATACTGGGGTGTTCTAAGTCAGACCTTCTTCCCCTTGTCTGTCGATCTAGACCTACAATAGTACTCGACAAGAGCCGTCGGGGATTCCGGTCCAGCCTTTCTAGGCAGTGAGATCAAAGACCAATCTCACCAATGACAACATATGAGCTGTGGAGTCTTCGGACATGCGATATAGTTATGTGTGTTGTACCTGCAATGTTGTATGTTGCATGTTGTACGGAGTATGAGTGAAGCCATTATTGGAGATTTGGAGATTCGGAGCTTCAACCTTCAACCTTCAACCTTCATAGTCTCAGATATTCCACCTTGAGAACCCCCTCGTGGATGAAAGGGGGAAATTCAACCCCGTGTTCGTCTGGGATAGTCAGGATTGAGCTAAGCCCCTAGTGAACCCGCCTTGGCGTCTCTTTGTCCAAATATTATATTAGTTGCTCCATGCTCCACGCCTTTTCCCCATACTCGCTTTATCTTGACTCTGGTGACGATTATCTATATTGTATGCCCCGCACGAAGTATGGCGACATTAGATACAACATATGGAGGACATCCGAGAGTGTCTTGGATTAGACCTTCAACAAAAACGTAACCCCGATCTCACACTCTAGAGATCTGATGATCCTAATCTTAGTCCATAAAATCTGTCTCTAGGGGGATGGATCCGACCAATGAGCCCCGGACAATCGGTTCTCCAGTTTATGCTGATCTCGTGTGTGATATCACCATATTGGACTAGTCCATTCACACCTGGTCTACTCCGTATAATCAACGACAATATATCGGGATCCTACTTGTACTTTTGGAGAGTAGATGTATCCAGTTCGTCTCAAAGAGTAATACGAGCCGGGTTCTAAGGTGGAAACCAGAAATCGCCTATGTATCTATATTTTGTAGTAGTTCAAGTATGAATTGTGGTATCAAAATGTACACGTGTAATCATAATTGATTTCTTATACTCCGTAGATGCCAGAAAGACAAACTGTTCTTGGTGCATATTGAATGCCTTATTATCCAGGCACCAAAGCAAGGTTCCCCACAGCCACAGAGCCACAGAGCCACAGCCACCGTTCCTGATCTGCTTTGACCGTAAACGGTGGAAGTATCAAAGCCCCCAAAGTGTTTCAGATCCAAAAATAACATCGAACAACAATCAGATCTCAGTGCTGCCAGAGGGTCTCCCTAAATGGAATCGACGTGCGAGTGGCATCTCACCACCGTGTCATCCATCAACTCAGCAACCTCCTTGGCTCCATGAACACTCAACATGGCACCAACAACTAAACCCAAAGTTCGCAAACGCAAGCCACGCATGAGAAAGAGGAACCGTGGTGTCCGCACTCGCGAAGGTCACGCACGTCCGATAGATGGAGGCTCGCCAGACCAACCGCTCGCCGAAGTACTCAACGAGACGAGGCGTCGGAAACCCAAGAAAACATGGGCCGCACTCATTCCTGTCTCTGATGATCCACTTGAAAAGGTGAGTTTGAGCTGTATTGATATTGAAGAATACTCCGCTAAACATGTATCCCAGAACATTGTTGAGCAAGTACCTATGCCAGATGGCTACGTTCTAGTCCCCAAGGGCGATGTCTACATCACTCGACACTGCCGCAGTAAGACCAAGGAGTCCGAGCGAACTGTCTATGTTGTTTACGTAAATCCTCACCCAAACCACCAGTTTCAAGTCAAGAAAAGGACCGCTAACAGCCCCAGAACCGCACAGGCAAAAGAACCCTGGGAATCCGAGTGCCGGAAGAAATCTACATAGAAGTTCTCGAGTCAGCCGCCGCAACCAAAGAAACACGCGCCAATGCTGTGCAAATTCGCGATGCCAAAGATCTCTCCAAATCGCGAGAACTCCTAAAGACCGAATTCCCGCTTATGCCCAAAGAAACCCTCAAAATCGTCCTGGAGCACGCCTTCCTCAAAGGATCTGGGCGTGTAGGGCGCACAGCGATGATCAGCGACGAGAAAAAGACCCTCTTGGCTGTTGAGGCGCATATTCGACATGTCCATACGCCTTATGAGAAGTTGCTAGAGGAGGGCGTCAGTCGGAAGCATGCTCGTGAGCAGGTCTGGTCTACCATCCAGGCTGTTGAACGGGCTTGGCAAGGATATGAGAAGAAGGAGACTACCTTGGCGTTACGTCCAGTGGATGATTGAAGATTAGTATTTTGTTTTTCGGTGGAATTGGATGGGAATTGCATTGCGGGAGTTTGTCATGGCGTTCTAGAAGCTATGAAGCTATGGTGTTTGGGATCACTTGAAATTCACTAGTTATCTTTGTAGAACTCTAGAATGCGTCACTGGTTACTCTATTCTCGGTCCCGTAGGCTAAGTAGATAGGTTTATATGGCCCATGAAGTAAAATCACTAAGAATAGCATTTGTGGCTATCTGAATGTAAGAATGGGGAGAAGAGGCAGGAGAACGAGAGAAGAGACAGAACGGAAGGAGCGACAGGAACAATGTCTAACTAACGAATCTTGCTCACCCAAGACCACATTGGTTGTCAAAGTACCTCAAATCCCTCTCACTGAACCTTCCATACTAAGCTCATCAATCCCACTTCTCACCCGGAAACAATGCTCATAAAGCTCAGAAATTCATTCAGTCATAAAGCCTCAATCTAGAGGCGTCGACCGCGAAGGAATTTCACCTCGAAATGCGGGTGGCGGTAAGGCAAACCAGAGAACCAGCCAAGACCATCGCGAATCATGTCCTGCATGGTACCCATCCGAAGGTTGGCATCCGTGAGTGCACTGTCACGGTTTGGCTGCTCAGTGTCAACACGAATGTAGACATGGGGTCCAGGTCGCTCGGGCAAGGTTTGCAGAACTGGGAGACCTGATCTTTGGATGTGAGCCACTTCAGTGCGAGCGGCGGTCAACACGTCCAGGTCGAGCGTCGGCATGGGGCGAGAGCGAATTGGAATGTAGAAGACGTGACGGTGAACTCCATTCTCTCCAGTTTGTTCATTCGTGTGAGCTCCGGTGGTGGTTGGTGCAGGTTCTTGGATAGGAGTGTCGATATCCATCGGATCAAATTCCATAGGATCAGGGCCAGAGGGGCTTTGCACGTCATCTTGAACAGTGGCGAAGCGGCTGCTGCCCATACCAGGCCTAATAGGGTTGCGGTGTTGGCCAGATCGGTGGGTGCTGTTCTGGGAGTTTGGTACGCCTGAACGTCCTGTTGTACGGCCTCGAGTTTGGTTTTGCCTAATTTGTCTTGCGATCTGTGCGGGGACCGCACCTGCTCCGCTGCTTGATTTGTTTTCCATCGTGCTAAATGAGATTGTAAGCTCATGTCCATCTTATATTTCGTTTATTAGAGATCACGCATACCCGTAGAGTCGTTGCTATCTCCCTTATGGAAGAGAGCACATACAGTGAGGTATGACTGGGGACGAAGGCTTGTCGAAGAGAAAGAGAGATAGTTCTAATGCTTGCCCGATGTAAACAATACTTGCCTAGCTATTGTGGCACGTGATTTCGAGTGAGCTGTTTACGCGTTTTGGGTGTTGAGGTCAGATGAAAGAATCGAGGTGTATCAAACGGGTGCCGACCTATCCGGGTCCTATTTGCCATTCAAAGAATTAGATAAATTAAAAAGACAGTAATCATAATATTCACACAGATTTTAAAATATATCAAATAAGCAAATAAACATTCTGATGCTATACAAAGTATAGCCAAGCTTTTCAGGAAGAGTTCCTATTTGTGCCTTATCGCTCCATAGTTCCTTATCGCTCCGTAGATCCCCGATAAGATTATGCCAAGACCTTTGCCAAGACATCCACTCAGGTCGATCTACAATTAAAAACATGGGAGGAATGTTCTTAGAATGTTCCAATTCCTTCTACTCATGTTCTTATATTGGAGGTTAGTAAACTTGAAATCAAAGAAACGAGTCACAATACCTATTCATAGGTCTTATCTACCTCTAGATCTCCAAATATCAGAGTCAGCACTAGCCCTATTCAGGGTCTATCCCAGTTACACCAATCAGCTGAAACCAATGACACGAAGCCTTCCCGAGGTTATCTAAGGTGAAAGCTGACAGCCCAAAGAAAATTCACCCTTCTACTCCGTACCCTGTCTTGTATCTGTTATGGATTGTCCTCTCACCATTCACCATGAGGAATCGCGTGTTTCTAGGCTCTCCGAACCGGCATAAATATGTCCTGGTGGCCGCGATACTGACCCTCTTCATTCTTTTCAAGTCCGTGCCCACGCCAACATCTAGGCTTGACCCCCGCAATGAGAATTCAAACGGGGAAGACCGACCACAATATCTTCACCAGTCTACATTTCGCGCGAACCCAGACTATGAATATGAGATCAACCTGTCCAATGCCCTACGCACCATGGAGATAGAAAGAAAAATGCACCCTGATGAGGACGCGACAGACACACTGTGGCAGATTATGCTACCAGGTGTCAACGAGCGAAGCGATGATTCAATCCAATTCGAACAAAAGAACTCGGAATGGAAATACAACGTAAGACTAATAACGACCTCAACCACTTATGTTTCTCGTAATTAAATACCAACTTGATAACCACTGCAACTGACTTTATTATTTTAAAGCTCGTTCAAGCCGACTGGGCGGACAAATTCATTTTCGAGACTCTGGAATCCATCCCAGACATCGCCCGACTCTACAAATCATACCCACACTCCGTCCACCGGGGCGATCTTCTCCGCTACTTGATTCTATGGTACTATGGCGGCTACTACGCAGATATCGACGTATATCCCGCACGAAGCATCAAATCTTGTCCCTCACTACACGATTCCATTTTCAAAGACAACACCATCAACGCAAATATCTCGCTAGTCGTGGGGATCGAGATCGACGAGCCCTTCGCATCGCCACAGAAGATGCGCGACTGGCACTGGGCGCGACGCTACGGCTTCATCCAGTACACGATGTATGCGCCACAACGGTTCAGTCCGCTACTGAGGGAGATCATCGTCCGTGTCCTGTCACATACGAAGAAGCGAGTTGACGGGAGTCATTTCTGGAGTGGGAAATACAACGAAATGGATACGCTGGAGATCACCGGTCCGGGCGTATTTACAGATGCGATTCTCGACGTGCTATCGGAAACATTGCCATCGACGCATCGATTAGTTCAGCAGTCTGCGGATGCGGACGCTAAGTTCTCATCTTCGGCTTCGTCTATGCAGCGTGTGACGTGGGCTCCTTTCCACGGGATTCAAGAACCGGTCTGTGTTGAGGGCCCCGAAGCGAAGGCCGGAAAGCTCCTGGGAGGGCTGTGTGTTCTACCGGTCAATGCTTGGGGTAATGGACAGCGGCATTCTGGATCGGAGGACTTCAATAGTCAGCATGCTTGTATTAACCATCGGTTTGGGGGAACCTGGAAACCTTGGAAACAGAGCTGGCAGAAGTATCTCTTTGGTTGAGAGGATATGACTTGAATGTTTACACATGGCGTTCCGGGGTACAGTACATGGCGTTTCACGGTATCTTCCAATTCATTTGTTCTCGAGGATTGATACAATCAAGGTCTTTGTTCTTCATGCTGATATCCTATCTTATAAAAGTAAACCTAGCATTCTAATATATAGTATCTCGACTAGGAGCCTTGCATGAGGCATATGCATTAGGCGACCATGCATGATGTACCTACATGTACATAACATCCATGTATATAACTAACTTGCTCTTTTCTCCCTTTTTCTACTATCCTCTAGTTTATGGAATAATTTATGGAAGAGGGAGGAGGAATAGTCTGAGATGTACCAACCCTCCAGGGTCACATATAAGTCACATGCAAGTATAAAGTAGTGCCCAGGTGTATAATGCTCTTGTTTTAGTTTGTCCTCTTCCTTTTCCTCTTCCGAGTACAAAGAGCTTAAAAAGGCTCTCATCACCGCTGCAGGCACTGGTTATGCTCCAGGCACTGGTGATGTTGCCGGTGCTGTTTATGCACACCAAGCAAGGTCTAGGTTCAACTAGTGATGGTGTTCAGAGACAATTGTACACTTGGCCTTCTATGTCACAGATAGTATCCTCAGTTCCCAGACTAAATGCGAGGGATGAAGGTAATATGGATGATCAAAGCTTTCTTAGTTGCGCCTTTACCGGTGGGAGTTCATCAAGGACGTTCTTTTGGTTTATACCTAGGTAGATAGATCTCTTAGGTTTATAGACTACTATAACATCCCTCGTTGAACCGACACAGTACTTCGTAACCAAGAATAATAAGAAGCAATAGTGACAGCTATTTGACTGTGATTGATATTTGAAAAACCTTGGTTCCCCTCCCCCCATAGCTAGTGAAGGCCATAGGCCCTAGAAGGAAGGGTCTGGATAGATAGTACTCGCGGTGAGGCAGACTTGTTGATGTGTCGTTGTTTAGGCCCACTAGCCCCGTGGGACTTCAAGGGGGTAGCTGGGCGGTCCTCCACAAATTCTAAGGTGATTTGGTAGGAATTCGATGAGCGCTTCCGCTTCCTCAATGGCGAGGCCCAATTTCGGGATCAGCGACTGGAGAGTAGTCTATGGGGAGTGCCCCCCACAGACTTGGGGGTTTCCTCGCTTATATTTATTCAAATATCAGCATTGTGGCTGAGGGATGACCTGGCACAGCTGTCAGTTGATATTCACATCTCAGTAGTTAATGGGGTCTCGCAAATTCTGTTGCAATGAAGGCATAGGGGGATTGAGAGTGTATATCGATGGAAGCTTGGATTTCCATCAGCCATAGAGCCACTCAGACCGGCCATGCTGGCTTTGTCGAGTGGTCCGCTCGTACAAGTAGGAGTTTGGTGTTGTATATGAAGTAGAGGAAGCACTACACAAGACACGGCCATCAACAGAAGATGAGACTTACTGGAGTTTCGTTACTCTCAGCCATTGTTGCAAAAAGAAGAAAAACACCTGTAGGAAGGCCGCATCCTTATCTACTAAAGTCCCAAAGACAGTCCGGACCACGTGGTTCGAGAAGCCATGGGAATGGACACCAGTCACTACCACCAGGCTAGTGATGGCACATCAAAAGATATCTGAGATTATTCCTCTTCAATCGTATTTCCACCATATGACCAGTGTGTATCCATCCGCTGGCCAAGCGTCTATCACGACAACTTGCCTGAAAGTCCAACACTATAATCATCACCGTTTGGGATACTAGGGAATAGGCTGTTCGTTATGGACACTCTCCTAGGTTATACCTAGTTATATAGGCGAAGTGTTACTCAATATATACCATCTATGAATCAAGTTTTCATTCATGTCAGTCCCTTGCTCAATGGACCACATGATGATCCACGTAGATCAAGAAGAAGAAACAGAGATAGATGAAGGTGTTGAATTTATCTACCGCCATAGGGTCTTTTATGCTCCATGAGGACAAAGAGAGGTCTGAAAAGCAAGCAAAGCCTCACTGCATCACTCTCTCGCTGCTTGATGCATGTGGACCACAATACCCCTCATGTCGCCTTCAGCTCGCCAAACTTCAATAAGCAGAGTTGTGGATGAGAGTGAAAGATAAGTCCAGGGCTGTTATGGATGTTTAGGCAAGTGCACGCTCTTTCCTTGAGGAACTTCAAGGCAGGCACGGCTAACGTCAACCCCGAGCTCTTTCCTTTACTTCTCTCTTACTTCCATAAAAACAACAACCCATTTTTAGATCTAGCAGGCTTTGGGGGATAACGGAAAGGTGCATTACGGTGTCCACTATAGACATCTAGAAGGTCTGCAGGCGATCATACTGGACTTTCTCCACTCCCGTCGAGACTGAAGAATGCTCTGTATCTCCGATACATCACGGGATTTATAGAAGGTTCTAAGCATCCAGGGAGTGGTTTGATGGGTGAAGAAACAAACTGTGAGATTTGGGTAGTGGAGCCTATCAAATGAAGTCCGGGGAGAGTGGAGAAGAGAGTTTCAAGTGGAAACGATGTAGACGCTGTCTGTTTCTAGCCCCCGAGGTGTCTCTAGTAGCAGAACTAGTAACGAAACAAGAAAAACGCCATCGGTATAAAAGATAATATGTATTTGGATTCAATCAAGCCCTCGCCTTCTACCTAGGAACTTCGTCCGCCATCACATTGTCTTATTTCCTTTCCGCAGCAGCCGCGGCCATTGCCTTGGCATCAATAGTCTTGGCAACACCCGGACGAGCCTTGATACGGTTCAACCAGGAATTAACATGCGGGAAGTTCTTCTCGAGATCTATTTCCTTCGACCAGAAAAGCCCAGCTACCTCAAACCACGGCATAAAAGCAGCATCAACATAGCTGTACCTGCCGCCAACGAGATACTCCTTGTTCTGGAGGGTTCGGTCGAGCACGCCGGAAACACGACGGATCTCGTTCATATAGCGCTCGACAGCACTGGGCACCTTCTCGGGATGGTAGATCGCAAACCAGGCGGCCTGCCCAAAGTACGGTCCCTGGCCGGACATCTGGTAGTGTAGCCACTGCTTGCTTTCGTAGTACTCCTTTGAGCCGGTGGGGAAGCTGATGGTGTGTTCCTTGTCGTATGTGTCCACCAGGTACTCGAGGATGGCGCCGGATTCCCAGATGGTGATTCCGGTGTTCGGATCCTCGAGGGCGGGAACGCGACCGTTAGGATTGATAGACTCGTAAGGTTCCTTCTTTACGTCGGCCATATCGACCAATTTGGGCTCGTAGGGAAGCTTGAGCTCCTCCAGAATCATGAGGACCTTCCAGGGATTAGGTGCGCCGGCGTGGCCCTTGAGGGTCCAGAGAGTGATGGTTTTGAGAGACATAGCGAGTAAATTAATGATTGAGTGGGAGGAAGATAGTTTGATATAGAGACATCAAGGATCGAGGATTGGTCTGCTTATAAGTACTGCAATGGTGGGAACGTTAGGACATGAATTACTCAGCTCGGAACCCAGAAGACCGAACAGTTAGTTGTCTTGTCAGCTAGGCCTCAAGCTAAACAGCACAAACATATACAAACAAACTATACAAACAAAAGTTTCCCCAGAGCACGGGTACTAGTTAGTTAGTACTATGTGACTAGGTAGTACCTAGGAGGCATTGGTCCCGAGACCATCACCACCGCAGTCTAAGATGACCTGCTCAGCCTAACCTTCCAAGGTTGGAACCTTCCAGAGCACCTGGGCACCTGCATGACTTGAGCATTACTAAGCATGGCCTGTTACACCCCAATCGGGCATCGGCCTAAAATTCAGTACATACTCTGCATATGTAGGTAATTAATAGCATGACCTGGAATGAAAATGCAGTCCGGTATATAACCCATGGATCACGATGATTTACTTTACTCCGTAAACAGAAGCGGCGATAGAATGGAAGTAGAAAGTCAATTAGCTACTAGTTAGTACATATACGGATGTGTATATAGTTATATATAGTTAACTACTACAAACTATATATTACCTAGTTACATATCTCTTCTTTCTACTTCACACTTTTCATCTCTAAAATACCTATACATCGAGACTATGGCCTCCAGTGACACTTGGATAAATCCTCTCGTTCGATATCGAATAAATCGAGACTCGCTCAAGCAAGACATGCCAGAAGATCCAGATATTGAGTTGGGACAGCTTATTGACATTGATACTGATTTCGGCGCTACCTTGAAGGATAACATTAACGTTGTCAACAATGATAACTATCGTATGGGCAAAAAGAAGGCTGTTTTGGTACTATCAGATAATAATCCTCCTCTCCGACTTCCGAGACTTTTGAAGATTCGAGTATACTGGGCAAGATTGCTAGGTTGGTGATTTGGAATACTATAGGACTATATTTCGGGACGGAGGGATATATTCCACGTCTAATACTTGTGACCGTTCTTTTATATATATAATTAATCTCGTTCATTGGTTGCTTGATCTTTTGTCTACTATTTATTTCAGTCTTAGTTTAAGAGTGACTGGCTCAGTGGATACTTACACTGAGTATTTTCCAGGTGCTAGCATGACATCTACCCCCGCTATTGGTAGCTACAAGCCTGATTAGTAGAATCTAAAAGTATGAAACAACGGCCTTGATAAATCACATTCACTGCTCTGCAGGTGAAAAAAAAAGATATGATACAAGACAATATGGTACAGCATGGAACAACAGGGGGTATAATAAAAGTCTGGTAAAAGAGACCAAGCCGATTCCAGGCCCCGGGAACAAGCAAAGAAAATAAAAGATCATGCCATGCAGTGGCTCATAACAGAAGGAAAACGAGAAGTGAGAACCAACAGTCTAAGCACCGTACATCCGCACATCCTCTGCATCAACTTCCTCACGCCGGCGGAGGAACGTAGCTTCCTCGAAATCATCCATCTCCATAGTGGGCTGTTCAACCTTGGTCTGACGCACAGCAAGAATACGTCGGCTCTGGCCCAAGTTTGGAGACAAGATGGTTCGTCCATATGAGTTCTCGCGCATGGGTGCGCCGAAATTGTTGAATGATTCATCAGCGTCCTCATCGACAAGAATATCACGATCTAATTCCAAGCCCCGCTTTTGACCACCCAAAGGCAATGACACAGTCGAGTCCTGGCTGCTTGATGGGATTGAGTATTCGTCACCATCGTCGGTGACGAGGTAGTCATCGTGGCTGAAGGAGGATTTACCAGCCCCAGAAAACGGCGGCAGCTCAGAAGGTCTGCTGCCATGGTAAGGTTGGGCGCTAGGGGTCTGAGCGACAGGTGCATGGAGTGGGGCCTTTTGTTCTGCGTTGGACATGTGGGTTCTATAACCATCTGCGACAGATTTCCGGACTCGCATTCCAACGGACAGAAGTGAGGATTGAACTTTGGCAGGCACGACAGGGTGAGCAGAGAATGTTTCTGCGGCGTAATGGTGGTGATGCGATACTGTAGGTGTATCTGAAGACACTGGCTCCGAGGCAGATGTGAAGAAGGTTGTGATAGGAGGTTGGAAGCGACGACGCTTCGACAAGTCGGTGCTAGGTAGGATGGGCATTTTGGAATAGGGGTTTGGGATACTCCCGGGGAGATATGTCGTTTGAATAGATTTGAGGTAAGTGATTTCAGATCTCATGGGAGTATTCTCTCTAAATGCGTAGGGAGTGACGTAGTGGAATGTGCAAAGGAGAAGAAAAAGGGAAAAAGGAAATTCGAGGGCTGCTCGGGCAACGGGACCGCCACTTAACGCGGTACGCGTTGATCGCAGATTACCACCCCACTTTACATCGCGTCTTAGAGCCAATCTACTACTTTGAATTAGTGGATTTCTTTATACAAAGATACTGTTGTACTAGTCTTTCAAAGTAGTCTTTCTATACTGAGGTACTAGTTGAATTCGAATGTAGTGGTAAAACCATGCTCACGAGGGTAGTATATGCTCTTTATAATCTATCCTGCAAGCCTGCAACAAAAGTAATGTACTGTATATAACAAATCATTATTTTTAAGGGACATAAAAGGCCTATCACTGGCCAACGTTTCCTCTGCGTCCACCTCTCTTGCCACGGTCGACATGAGCCCGAAGCACAGCACGGGTCTCCACCAAACTTCTCTTGTTCTTGCTACGCGCCTTACCCAGCGTCATGAGGAAGTTCTTCTTGCGAGCCTTCTCCTTGTTGGTAGTACTCTTTCCTTGCTCCTCCTTGCGTTCCTTGCGACGAGCCTCCTTACTCATATGTTCAGAGCGGTCAGCCTTGCCCTCCTTGGCGTGGGCAATACGTTCCTCACGAGTGGCCTTGGCGGCAGATAGGGCAGCAAGACCCTCAATCTCGCCAGCGGTCAATGGGTCATCGGTATGGCGGGAGGTCCACGGGGCAGCGACGCGGCCCTTGTTGCCTGGAAGAGTGGCCTCAGCTGCTGCCTGGGCGCGAAGCTCCGTAAGTTTGGCGAGATCAGCGGGTGTGAGAATGCGGGTGGTGGCCAGTTTCATGAAATCGATGGCCTTGTCGGCATCCACTTGTTTTTCGGTGTCCTTCTTGGCCTCTTCTTCCTGCTTGGCCTTCTTGGATGCTGGCTTGCCTTCATCCTCGGAGTCGCTCAGTACAATTTCAACATCTTCCTCCACATTGATCCATTCTCCATCAATATCACTGTCCTCGTCATCTTCGACGTTCCAGGCTGCCCAGTTGGCTTCCTCATTCTCCTCTTCGTTATCTTCGGCATCGGATGGAAGACCATTCTCGATGTTCTTCTTGCGGCGCTCCTCGTCTTTCCACTTGGCCAAGAGTTCCAGGCCCTCAATTTCGCCAGCCGCCTGCTCACCGTAACGTCTCTCTTGTCTGTCGCCAGCGCGCAGACTCATTGCGGCCTCCTTGCCACGGTCACGCTTCTTCAGCATCTGCGCACCAACATCACGGTAAAGACTGAGGAGACCCTTGGAGGCCATCATGACACCCTTATCCTTACTCTTCTTGTACATGACAAGATCCTGCAACAGAGTCTCTTCAATAGCCAAAGGCTGTCGAGCACAAATTTCACGAATGGCATTCAGACCAGCTGTCGCAACTTCACCTGCAGATGCTTCGGACACGAACTCGTTTGCAATCTTCTGAACTAGAGGCTCAAGGACATCAGGGGGTACCAATTCATGGGAGGCCTGGGCCAGGGATGCCAAAAATGAAGTCACGGAAGGTTGGCGTGGTGTAAGGAACTTTTGGAAGTAAGAGTAGAGCGGCATGATGTGCAACTTGTGCAAGCCGACCAGGCGGGAGACCAGCTGGAGCACTTGGAGCTTTTGCTCCAAATTCAACTTGGACTTGCCGTTCTGGAGATGCTTGAAGAACATGTTATCCGCGAATCCCTGGGGATCGTGCAGCAAATGAAGCGCGGAGAAGTTGAGAGGAGCAGGGTTGCCCTTCTTGCGCTCCTTGTTCCTGACCGCTTTGATGGCCTTTTCGGCGACACGGGCCTTCTTTCTGGTCTTCTTGTTGATGGTAAGTTGGTGCTTAACCTGGCCAACATTGACGTCTTCGTCACTGTCTTCATCCTCCAATTCCTCGCGCTCCTTATCGCCGCCCAAGAAGAAACGGACTCCACCGATGATGACCTTCTCATTTTGGGACAAGGCTGCCTCCTTCATGATTTCAACAGCCTTAGCCTCGGTCCAGATTTGGCGCTTCCATAGCTCTCTGGTGATTTTGATTGCCCACAGGCCTTTAGCCGATGTGCGGTCTGATGTGACCAAGTTGAATAGAACGGTTTGCATAGTTCGGTTCAGCTTGTGGTTAGTGGTCTTTGAATTTGCAGTTCGCAGCTCAGAGAGAATTTTCTGGAAGAGCAGAGCGCGCAGGGTCTTGCTAGGTGTCGAGATGAGGAGGGGGAAGAGAGTGTGGAGTAGTCTGGAGTAGCGGTTAGAGTCAAAAGTAGGGAAGTAATGAGAGTAGGGGGTCTTCGTACGTTGCTGAATCCAAAAGATCCTTCTTTTTCAAGAGCACCAAACTTCCAACCAGCTTCTCCCGCAACTCTGTCTCCAACACCAAGTGGTGCTGCATGAGCATGTCAATGAGCTGTTGCGGGAAGTCCTTACAGATCCCCGGATAGCAGTCGGCCACATGGGAAATGAAGTCAATGAGGTCCCGAAGAGAGATCACACCGGTATCCGTAGCGGATGAGGGTGCCGCCATGAAAATCTCACGGTGGGATTCATATTGGTAGTGTTGGGCGCGGAAATCCTCGATATAAGACCTGAATAGCGCAAAGCGGGAATTAGCCCACGGTCGAGTGCAATAGATCATGGAAAATCTCCTGGTATAACTTACTTGGGATCCCTGCGAATCTTGTGTTGTAAATTGGGCCTGCAAATCGCAAAGAAAAACAGGTTAGCATCACGGACTGAAGCCTCTGATCGATTGATCATGGGCGCACCCGTTCAGACAAGATATACATACAGGTCAGCCTCGACCTTTTCCAAGGCTCCAAGCTTTCTTTTCACCATTTTGACGGTGGTAATAAGAATGTGGTGGTTGGGAAAGGGTATGTTGGAGGTCCGAAACTTTTTTTTCTCCGTATTCTCCGTATCGATAAGCGATGGAAAATCTCAACCTTGGCAATTATCTGATTTGGCTAGAACACTATCAAAATATTTCAAGTTGTAAATATTGAAGACATTAGATATTGGATCATTTATTACATTCTACATTCTGTTGCTAGATCCTTTCAAAAACGAGAAAAAAAGAAATTTTTTTCTTTTTAGGAAATAGGCCTTTACGACCCAAGGTCTTCATGATCGCATCACAACTACAAAGAAAGCCGTCCGAATGCGTTGCGTTCCCTTTTAAGATCGTGCTTCCTCCTTGACTGTATCACATTATGTACAGCCTTGCAGATGCATGCGAATCCACTGAATCCCGGTTAAAACCCCGTCCACTCCAGTATACGCAAACAGAGGACCAAACGGAGAACAAATCCAACACAACCCCTTTACCGGTTGCTCTTGGCAACACGCTCGAGCTCGTCCTTCTTCTTGATAGCGTAGGAGTTGGAAGAACCCTTGGCGGCGTTGATCAGCTCCTCAGCAAGGCACTCAGCAATGCTCTTGATGTTGCGGAAAGAGGCCTCGCGAGCACCGATGGTGAGCAGAGAGATGGACTGGTTCACGCGACGGAGGGGAGACACATCGACGGCTGGAACGGAGTTAGCATTTAAAATAAGTGGCGAGACAAGACTCTATTTCACATACCCTGGCGACGGACGGTACCCTGGCTACCGATACGGGTGGAGTCCTCACGGGGACCGCAGTTGACAATGGCGTCAACGGCGACCTGGAGAGGGTTCTGGTCGGTCATGATGTGGACCTGCAGAATTGAGGATTAGTGTCTGAATTGGATAGTTGAATGGTTGAATTGGTCGTCGGAGTAGCACATACGATCTCGAAAGCGTGAGCGACAATGCGGACAGCGAGGAGCTTCTTTCCGTTGTTGCGGCCGTTCATCATGAGAGAGTTGGTGAGACGCTCGATGATGGGGCACTGAGCCTTGCGGAAACGCTTGGCGGCATAGCGACCGGCAGAGTGGGAGAGGTAGACGGGGGAGCGGATCTGGACGTAGTCGCTATGATGGCGGGTCAGCACCTCTGTAAACCTGATAGTCGCGCAATTGTCGGTCCTCGTGTGCGCTGTGGATTTCCTGCTGTGTGCGAAGAGAAAACCAGTCCCATATCGTGTTGTGTTTCCTCCGATACAGAATTTCGATATCCCCCTTCAAGTTGTCGAAAAAAAGTCTTGCCATTCCACCAATTCAACTCGTCTTTTCTTCTCACACACAACAGGAATTCACTCGGCGCATAGAGGACCTGATAGAAAGACTCACGTCAGGGAAATATCCCGGATCTCGACATCATCGTAGCTCCACTTGTTGAACAGCTTGATGCTGCCCTGCTCGGCCAGAACCTCCTTGGGCAGGACAGGGAAGGCGGCGACCTCGACGTCCCCGTTGTCGGACATGTTGACTGTGCGGGAGGGGTTCGTGGGAAAATGACCGGGTTGTCGTTGGTGGTTGAACGTCGATGAGGTTCCGGGTATCCAAGAAAGAAATTGGTGTGACTCGCTTAGGTTGTGCGGGGGTCATGTGATTAGGGTAGGCTGAGAGTGGAGACCTGAATTTTGCCTTGTGGCCTTGTGGCCTTGTAGCCTTACTGCCTGAATAATCAAACTTTATTATGATCAGCAACTGGCACCGGGGAAAACCAAATACTCACAGCCTTATATTGATCACATTGCTTGTCTACTAATGCTACTGAACCCTACGAGGATTTGATTCAATATCAATCCTAGTATGTGCAATTGGAGACAAAATACTCCATCTACATACAAAAACCTAGTCCCGAATTGGTGTAAGCCTCATTTCTAGTAGTTCCGAGCCTGGACTAAGACACGCGATACACCCAAGTCAGACAGTACCTGAGCAACCACAATTTTCATCGGAACTCAATGTAATAGGCTTTCATGGTATAGATGTACAGCATAGCATATGGTCTTCCTGTTCTATATATAACTGAGACAGCCATACCTGTATGGAGGTATAGTCTCCATCGCATGTCTCGGCTCGCCTGACCGCCTTACCGGGTGACGTTGCGGGTATCTTGCGCGGAGACTAGAGGAGACACGACGGATTGACTGTTGTTCGACTTGCTCCGTACACCCCGGTAAATACGATTTGCCGCTATCAGGGCTGCACTTGGCAAATTCACCACCCCTCTCCTGCGCCCTCGAGACGCTCATTGCGATGAGGTGTTCTTGACTTCGTACCACCCCCAATCCCTCCCCCGCGCTTTTGATACGTTCCCCCGAATTGAGGCTTTCCGACCCTCCTTCCAAATGGCGGAAGAGTCTCCCGAGATCCAGGCCGCTTTGCGGAACCTAGATCGCGAATTGGAGGTATGTACACTCTGTGCACTTATTGTATCCTTTTGCTCATGCATGATCCATGACAGGAGGGCGACATCACCGAGAAAGGGTAAGCGACTTGCCTAGATACAACCATCCCAAGCCATAGGCAGTATCACGACCCAATTGTTCCGTGTCATAGATACGGTTTCTTTCGACAAGGGCTGTTCGGACCAGCAGACACATTGAAAAACTAACAACAAGAAGATACCAGAAGCGACGTACGGTCTTACTCTCGCAATATTTCGGTCCCAACAAGCCCCTTGAGATCAATCAACAGGCCGGTCTTGGCTACGATGCATCCCCAGTCAGCCCTGGAAGGGCCCCGCCGGCCATTTTGAGCGTTCGCCCACCAACTGCCGATTCTTCCCTGCCACACATCGCTTCCCCTATCTACGCTGGCAGTTACAACGGCTCGCAGGGCAGCGGAGGCGTCGGATATACCCAAGGTGCCGGTATACATACGCCAGATCAGTCACAGGCATCGCTAGGGTCTCATAGCAGAGAAGGCATGCTCCAAGCCCATGATCGCGCGCCTTCAGGAAGCTCTTACGACTCCCTATTCCTTCCTAAACCCCCGGTCCCGGTGTCGCAAGGCCAGGATGGCTCCAGAACGGCAACTTTGATGAGTCAGAACTACGCGTTCAACCCGAACTCTCAGCCCGAGTATATGTCTCAGCCCGAGTATACTCAGGAGTACGCCGAGGAGTACGCTCAGGAGTATGCCCCCGCCGAACACGCTCAACCTGAGTATGCGGATGACGGTGTGACACCTTACGATCCAGCATCTGGAGGACCCACGCGACAGTCAACAATGCTTGATTCCCAACAAGGCTACTTCTCCGATTTTGCGGGGCAACAACATGATGATTATAGGGATAGCTATGGCGGTGGCTTCCACCGATATTCTCAGTCCGGGGAAGCCTTTTCGCCAACAGCAAACATGGCCCCGCCATTGATGCCCGCCGCGGCGGATCTTCACCATGGACCGGCTATTGAGCATTTACTTCCCCTCGAACCTCGGGAGATTCCTTTCGCATTGAACGATCCGCACGACAAAAATATCCCCATGTCCAACTTTGACAACCTTCCCACGGTCTTACGGCACCGTGCTCGAGCTCACCCCAAGCAGGCAGCATATTGGGTGCTGGATGCAAAGGGCAAGGAGGTTGCGTCGATAACGTGGGAAAAGTTGTCTAGCCGCGCAGAGAAAGTTGCTCAAGTCATTCGTGATAAGAGTAATCTATATCGCGGAGATCGCGTCGCTCTCATCTATCGCGAAACTGAGATTATCGAGTTCGCTGTCGCGCTCTTAGGCTGCTTTATTGCAGGAGTTGTCGCCGTGCCTATCAACAGTTTGGATGACTACACAAGTCTGAATATCGTGCTCACCTCGACCCAGGCACACCTGGCTTTGACGACCGAGAACAACTTGAAGAACTTCCAACGCGATATCACAGCACAAAAGCTCAGTTGGCCGCGAGGAGTTGAGTGGTGGAAGACGAATGAGTTCGGCAGTTTCAATCCAAAGAAGAAGGATGATACGCCTGCGCTGCAGGTCCCTGATCTGGCCTATATTGAGTTTGCAAGAGCGCCGACGGGTGATATGCGTGGTGTTGTCATGAGCCACCGGACTATCATGCACCAAATGGCATGTCTGAGTGCGATCATTTCTACAGTTCCTGCGGAGTCAAATGCCAGGCAGTATGGCACTAAGGGAGAGACTATCATCAGTTACCTCGATCCAAGACAAGGAATTGGTATGATCATAGCCATTCTCTTGACCGTTTACGGTGGCCATACGACCGTTTGGCACGAGGACCGGGCGGTAGAAACGCCCGGTTTGTATGCCCATCTCATCACCAAGTACAAGGCATCAGTCATGGCGACCGATTACTCTGGCTTGAAGATCGCCACCTACAACTACCAGCAGGATCCGATGTCGACCAGACATTTCAAGAAGAACTCGGAGCCCAATTTCAGCAGCGTCAAAATCTGTCTCATCGATACCCTTACTCTCGACCCTGAGTTCCATGAAATCCTGGCAGACAGATGGCTTCGTCCAATGAGGAACCCACGGGCTAGAGAAATTGTGGCTCCGATGCTTTGCTTGCCAGAACATGGAGGTATGGTTATTAGTATGCGTGATTGGCTCGGTGGTGAAGAGCGAATGGGATGTGCCTTGACCCATGAAATGGACCCAGCCAGTCGTGATGACGCTAAAAAGGAAGACGAGAGCCTTGCCAAATCTGAGACTAAAACTGGCTTCGGAAGTAGTCTTCTGGGCGGTGGATCACGAGTCTCTACGATCAAGCAGAGCCCCAAGAACGAGCTTAGTGAAGTCCTTCTAGACAAAGAGGCCTTGAAGAGCAATGAAGTGGTTGTACTGGCCATGGGCGAGGATGCGCGAAAGTACGCTAGCAGTATGCCGCATGCTGTACGCGTTGGCGCTTTCGGCTACCCAATTCCCGATGCAACTCTCGCCGTCGTTGATCCGGAGACTAATCTCCTCTGCACGCCAAATGTTATTGGGGAGATTTGGGTTGATTCGCCCTCTCTTTCTGGTGGCTTCTGGGCATTGCCAAAACACACAGAGGCCATCTTCCACGCTCGCCCCTACAAATTCGAAGAGCTCAACCCGACCCCAATACTCGTGGAGCCTGAGTTCCTGCGCACTGGTCTGCTCGGGTGTGTGATTGAGGGCAGACTTTTCATACTTGGTCTCTACGAGGATCGTCTCCGCCAAAAGGTCGAGTGGGTTGAACACGGCCAAGAGATTGTGGAACATCGATACTTCTTCGTTCAACATTTGACTGTTAGCATTCTTAAGAAGGTGCCGAAAATTCATGATTGTACTGCGTTTGATGTCTTCGTCAATGAAGAACATCTTCCGGTCATTGTTTTGGAGTCTTACTCGGCCTCGACGGCGCCAACAACTTCCGGTGGTCCGCCAAGGCAGCTCGACTCGGTTCTCCTTGATTCGCTCGCCGACAGGTGTATGGAGGTGTTGTACCAAGAGCATCATCTGCGAGTGTACTGTGTTCTACTTACAGCCCCAAACAGTCTGCCGCGCGTCACCAAGAATGGCAGACAAGAGGTTGGCAACATGCTCTGTCGCAAGGATTTCGAGTCCGGCATGCTGCAAGCGGTGCATGTCAAGTTTGGAGTTGAACGATCCGTGTTGAATCTTCCCGTCGGTATTGACCCCGAGGGTGGAATATGGTCCCCTACTGCTTTGGCATCAAGACAAGACTTGCTTGCCTATCAAGAAAAGCAATACTCGGGTGTGGATTATCGCGATGTGGTGATGGATGACCGAACTTCTACTCCATTGAATAACTTCAAAACCATTGTCGACCTTCTTCAATGGCGCGTTTCCCGCCAAGCCGAAGAACTGGCTTACTGCTCTATCGATGGTCGTGGAAAGGAAGGAAAGGGCGTCACCTGGAAGAAGTTTGACCTAAAGGTCTCTGCAGTGGCGACCTACCTCAAGAACAAGGTGAAAGTACGACCAGGAGATCATCTTGTGCTGATGTACACCCACTCGGAAGACTACATCTATGCCATTCATGCTGCTCTGTGCTTGGGTGCCGTTGTCATTCCGATGGCTCCTATTGATCAAAACCGTCTTTCAGAGGATGCCCCTGCATTCTTGCACATTATCAGCGACTTCAACGTCAAGGCCATCATCGTCAATACCGAGGTTGACCATGTCATGAGGCAGAAGCTTGTGTCGCAGCACATCAAGCAGTCCGCCCAAGTTCTTCGCATTGGTGTACCTGCTATTTACAACACCACAAAGCCCTCGAAGCAGTCCCACGGATGTCGCGAGCTCGGCTACACTGTGAAGGATACATGGCTCCTGGCCAACCAGCCCGCTCTGATTTGGACTTATTGGACCCCAGATCAACGAAGAATCTCGGTCCAAATTTCCCATGAAACCATCATGGGCATGTGCAAGGTTCAAAAAGAAACCTGCCAAATGACAAGCTCGAGGCCAGTGCTTGGAAGCGTCCGAAGTACCCTGGGTCTCGGATTTCTACACACCTGCCTGATGGGCATTTTCGTCGGTAAGTTTGCTGCTAACCTATAAAGATTTCCATTTTAACGTGTTACCCTAGGTGCACCTACATATCTTGTTTCGCCAGTCGACTTCGCTCAAAACCCAATGACACTCTTCGTGACCCTTGCTCGGTACAAAATCAAGGACACTTACGCCACCAGTCAGATGTTGGACTACGCGATGAGTGCCATGGCTGGGAAAGGCTTCCAGCTTCAGGAATTGAAGAACCTCATGATTTCCGCAGAGGGCCGACCTAGAACAGATATCTGTACGTGTTATCGCCATCACTGCCATATGGAGAAAAACTAATCCGATTACACAGATGGAAAGGTACGCCTACATTTCGCCAACGCCAGCTTGGACCGTACCTCGATCAACGTCATTTACTCCCACGTTCTCAACCCCATGATTACCACACGGTCATACATGTGCATTGAGCCAATCGAGCTATGGCTCGACTTGCGAAGCCTCCGTCAAGGTCTTATCTACCCGGTGGACCCCGATGCCGATCCCACCGCGCTTTTGCTGCAGGATTCGGGTATGGTACCAGTCAACACACAGATTGCTATTGTTAACCCGGAGACCTGCACTCTCGCACATGTTGGAGAGTACGGTGAGATCTGGGTCCAGTCCGACGCTTGCGCTCAGGGATTCTACAAATCAAAGCAAGAATTTGACTCGGAGCGGTTGAACGGCAGAGTTGCAGACGGCGATCCCAGCGTGCCTTATGTCCGTACTGGTGATCTTGGTTTCCTTCACACCGTTACTCGGCCGATCGGTCCTGGCGGCCAGCCAGTTGATATGCAAGTACTGTTCCTCCTTGGCAACATCGGCGAGACCTTCGAGGTCAATGGGCTCAACCACTTCCCTATGGACATTGAAAACTCCGTGGAGAATTGCCACCGCAACATCGTGACTGGAGGATGGTAAGTAAATGGCATTCTTCTCAGATCAGACATAGAGGCTAACATGACATTCTCAGTGCTATTTTCCAAGCCGGTGGCTTGGTTGTCGTCGTTGTTGAGGTTACCCGCAAGGCCTATCTAGCCGCCCTTGTTCCCGTCATTGTTGATGCCATCCTCATGGAGCACCAGGTTGTTGCGGATATTGTCGCATTTGTCTCCCGCGGCGACTTCCCCCGCTCCCGTCTGGGCGAGAAGCAGCGCGGAAAGGTCCTCGCTTCGTGGGTTACGCGGAAGCTGCGAACCATTGCTCAGTTCAGCATTCGTGACCTGGAGGGCGATAGCCCATTTGCGGACCTGCCTCAGCATCGTATGAGCAGAGTTTCCAAGCCTGGAAGCACCATGGGCACCAGCATCCGGCAGTCTACAATGAATCCGGATATCGACGCGGGTGTCCCTCGTTCTCCAGCCGGGGTGACACTGGTGGAGACCAGTCATCCCGCGGCTAGTTATCACGGCGACCGCGCTGGGTCTATGCCGCATGAACTTGGGAGTGCCACTGACAATAGTGTGGCTGCCACTCCTGTCCCGAAGCCTAACCCTGGTGTGCCTCACATCAAGGAGCCACAGTCCGCCACAATTGTAACCGAGTTTGACGATCATCACTATGACACATTGGATTCTACCGCGAGTACCGCCAACGCCGACCGGGATTTCCGGTTCAGTTTTGATATGGCCGACACCCCCGCCCAGTCTCAATCGTATGGGTATCCTAGCGGTGAACACTCCTCGATGGGACGAGAGCCACTTCCTAACCATCAGGGATGGAACCAAAACAATGGTCAGCCTATTGGCACAGCCCATGCTGAGCCAGCACGTCCAGGCACACAGGACAGCGTAAAAGTCGATGATTGGCCCCAAGAAGCTCTCATGTACCAGTCGGCACTAGGTGCAGAAAACGGGCATGACTTCCAACGCAGGGGCAGCAACAATGCTGCACCTCATCGTCAACTACGAGGTTTGAACTTAGATTGAGTGCATGCATTGTAGATTCGAAATGATTTGTTGCCATTGAAACAGCCGCTCATAGCGTGTTTGCTTCCACAGTTCTGATGATTTTTTCAGCATTGCGTCTTCTTCATTCGGTTTATCCCCAATACCTTAGCTCTATGGATCGCAATTTGTACATACCCAGTATATCTTTTCTTTCGAATGTTGTAGATGAAATTCTTTTGATCATTATTATCTCGACCCCCCCCTTTTAACACCATCGATCTAACACCATTGATGTCCGCAAGCTCGCAATCGCCGATCATTTTTATACTCCACCGACTGATCGACTTCCCCTAACTTCCAACCTATCACCAACACGCCGATCATGTACGTTGTACAGCATTACCATGTCCATCTCGATGATCAATAACATGCAATTCTACGGAGAAATCACACAACTCTTTTCTCTTTACTCATGACGCAGTGCTTGAAGACGCCAAAGAATTAAACCGAGGTATATAGCTGCCCCCGGCTCTCCAGCTGAACGAATAATATCAAGTTCGCAGCCATGAATTTACTGGGATTGCTGTTATTGACAACTCTAGCTGTCGCCAAGCAGCCTAATATTCTGTTCGTTCTAACAGACGATCAGGGTAAATATGTGGGTGGCTTAGAGCACATGCCCAAGCTGCAGGTGAGTCTACTCCCATTCCATCCTAGCCAATCCTCCCTCAATCTAATATCTAACACTTTAAAGGAAACCCTTGTTCAACAAGGAACAAGCTACTCCAAACATTTCTGCTCAATCGCACTATGCTGTCCCTCCCGAGCCAACCTCTGGACCGGCCGCATGCCACACAACACGAACGTAACAGACGTCGGACTTCCCTACGGCGGCTATCCAAAGGTCGTCTCAGCCGGCTGGAACGACAACTACCTCCCACTATGGATGCAAGAAGCAGGCTACAACACCTACTACGTGGGCAAGATGTGGAACGCACACACGGAAGACAACTACAACGATCCCTACGTACGAGGGTTCAACGGCTCCGACTTCCTCCTAGATCCGTACACATACCGATACTGGTACGCACGGATGACGCGCAACGGAGCAGCACCAGTCAAGTACGACGGGAAATACTCGACAGACGTGATCTCCGAAAAAGCAGAGGGTTTCATCGACGAGGCAGTTAAACACGAACAACCCTGGATGCTGACAGTAGCGCCGAACGCGCCGCACTCGAATGGGTCTCATGATTCTACGCGGAACGCGAACTGGTTCGGTGAGCCCGAGTTTGCGCCTCGACATGCTGATCTATTTAAGGATGTGCAGGCGCCGCGCGATGAGAGCTTTAATACGCTGATTGAGAATGCGGTTAGCTGGGTACAGAATGTACCTGAGTTGAATCAGACGCATATTGATTATATTGATGAGTTCCAGCGGTGTCGACTGCGGGCTTTGCAGGCTGTTGATGAGATGATTGGGAAGCTTGTTGAGAAGTTGGAGAAAGTCGGGGAATTGGATAATACTTATATCTTCTATTCAACGGACAATGGATATCACCTTGGTCAGCATCGGATGCAGCCTGGGAAGAATTGTGGTTATGGTGAGTTGGTCTTTATTGCCTTAGGTGTGTATAGATATTCTAACTCGCATAGAAACCGATATCAATGTCCCTCTGATTGTTCGAGGTCCTGGTATCGGCAAAAATCAGACACTGGATGCTATCACTTCGCATACGGATCTTGCTCCTACTTTCTTGAATATAGCTGGGACGACTCGAGACGGATTGGATGGTAAGAAGATTCCTACTACTATTGCCGCGAGCACGGCGGACAATAGAACCGAGCATGTTGCCATTGAATACTGGGGATTGGTGAGTAATTCCCATAACAGAAACATAGGAAAAACAACCAGCTAATATTGAATACACAGGCTGTACCAGAAGGAATCTACGGATATGCCAGCGACAAGCTCGACCAAGCACATAGCAGCTACCAGAGAAACACCTACAAGGGTATCCGACTAGTTGCCGATGACTATAGTCTATACTATGCAGTATGGTGCACAAACGAGAAAGAATTCTTCGATCTGAAGGTAAGCCATTATCCTCTGTTATCCTACAGTATATACAGATCCAGATCCAGCAACAAGCCCTAACCCCCTAAAACAGGGCGATCCCCATCAAACCGTGAATCTAGGCACACATCCAGCCAAACACCCCAACTACAAGATTGCGAATCGCGAGCTCCCACAGATAATAGCGCGGCTGGACGCACTGATGCTCGTGCTCAAGTCCTGCGAAGGCGATGCATGTCGATACCCCTGGCGACAGCTGCACCCAGCCGGTAAAGTGAACAGTCTTGCCGATGCGCTGGATTCCGGCTTTGATACCTTCTACGCGAACCAGCCAAAGGTTTCGTTCTCGTCTTGTGAGCATGGGTATATTATTTCGGCGGAGGGGCCGCAGACGTTCAATTCTTATGGGGCCAGTACGAAGAGGGGGTGGGGGTTGGATGAGTTGTTTGGGTGGTGAGCTTCGATTTCTCTAGTGAGTCTGGTCTTTTATGGCTTGACATGTGTTGGAGATATCTGTTGATATGCCATAAATCGCGGCATTGAAAAAAGCAGCTTGATTCGAATTGATCATGGTATTCACATTATTGCTATCACTTTTAGTCTTTGGTTTTTAGTTCCAAAAAAATTAATTTACATCTTTCCAGCCTGTGTTGTCAGCTGGTCGATGTTGACCTTAGCACTCAGGCCGCCATTAGATGTGGCAGCCTCGGGGGTACCAGATAACTGCTCGAGAGCCTGGATGTCTTCGTTGGTGAGGGTGTTGGAGCGGATGGGACGGAAAGGAGCAGGAGAGCCAGCGCGGGAGGCCAGGAACTAAACACATGTTAGTGGTGAAATGCAGACAAATCTCAAAGATCAAATCTTACCGAGCTGGCGGCGCTGAGCAGCGCAATCAGAGAGGCCTGGACCACATCCTGGTGGATACCAACACCCCACACCTGTTGATTGCTGCCGGCTGCTGTGCACTGAATGTATGTAGCAGCCTTGGTATCACGACCGCGACCAATGGAATGTTCCTTATAGTCGCGGACATCGAGATCGATACCCAGGGAGGAAAGCGCGGTAGCCAGGGAGGAGATAGCACCTGGGCCGACACCGGTGATGGCATGTTGAACGTTGTCGATCTCGATAATACCGGTGAAGCGACGCTTGAGGTTCTTGGTGTTGAGGGCCTTGCCGGGCTCGGGGGGAGCAGGGGACTGCGAGCGGTCGGTGGTGATGCTGTAGTCGACAAGGGTGAAGCGAGGGTTTGACTTGAGGTGGTAGGCTTCCTCGAAGAGGTTGACGATCTCGGTAGGCTTCAGCTCCCGACTGACAGCCTCGGTCTTCTCCTGTACGATCTTGCTGAACTCGACCTGCAGCGCGCGAGGGAGATCCAGCTCCAGGCTGCGCAGGATAACCCAAGCGGCACCACCCTTGCCACTTTGGGAGTTGACGCGGATGACTGCCTCGTAGGTACGGCCGATATCTTGAGGGTCCAGGGGCAGGTACGGGACTGTCCATTCGGTGTCCTCGTCGGCACCTTCGCCATCTTGGCGCAGCTTGAAGCCCTTCTTGATTGCATCTTGGTGGCTAAATTTTGAAACAGGTTAGCAAAAATAGTTAACACAGTTGGGGGACAAAAGAAAACAAACCTTCCAGAGAAGGCGCACACCACGAGCTGACCACCATATGGCGCACGCTCGTTGACGGGAATTTTGTTACTCTCCTCTACCACCTTGATGACAGCGTTGATGTCCGAGAAGTCGACGCCTGGTGAGACACCTTGTGTGTAAAGGTTCAGGGCGAGAGTGACCAGGTCCACGTTTCCGGTACGCTCACCGTTACCGAACAGAGTACCCTCTACACGCTGGGCACCAGCCATCTGTGCCAGTTCAGCTGCAGCAACAGCGCAGCCACGGTCGTTATGCGGGTGAACTGAAACAACGAACTTCTCGCGCTCAGTCATGTTTGTGCAGAAGTATTCAATCTGATCAGCAAAGACGTTGGGGGTGGCCATCTCTACCGTGGCGGGCAGGTTGAAAATGATGGGCTTCTCCTCCGTGGGTCCCCAAGCAGCCTTAACAGCCTGGCAGACCTCCACAGCGAACTCGGGCTCAGTATCGGAGAAAGTCTCGGGGGAGAACTCGAATTGCCAATCTGTGCCAGCCTGGGAGGGATCGTCCTTGGTGATAGAGCGGGCGTACTTTGTGCATTTAACAGCCATCTCCAGACTCTGCTTGCGGTCCATATTGAAGATGATCCGACGGAAACAGGGACTCGTTGCGAGGTAAATGTGGAGAATAGCCTTCTTAGCGCCCTTCAGGGAATCGACTGTGCGACGGATGAGGTCCTCACGGCAGGGTGCCAGGACCTGCAGGGCGACATCATCCGGTGTGAGACCGGGCTCTTCGACCAGACGGCGGGTGAAGTCGAAATCCGTTTGGGATGCGGACGGGAAGGACACTTCGATTTCCTTGTAGCCGATCTCCACGAGCATTTTGAAGAAACGGTATTTTTGCTCGCCATCCTATAGAACCAATCCAATCAACATGAGAAAACAGCGGCGAAGAGTACATCATATCATACCATTGGGTCTGGCAGAGACTGGTTGCCATCACGCAGATCGGTTGCCAGCCAGCGAGGAGGCTTATCAATAACTTTGTTGGGCCATTGGCGATTTGGCAGATCCAGCGGCTTGAAAGCCTTATACTTTCTTGAGGGATCCTTGAGCCTTTTTTATAGATCAGTATGTATGAACAACAAATTCGAACCAAGAGTTCATTCCAACATACATCGGCATGGTGTTGGCGGGGTACCGCGGGGGGCAAGTGGATAAGAGACGATAAAAGGTAGGGTGCTTGTTATATTTAGACCAAGCAGACTCAAAATTGATTTGGATTAAATGCAGAACTTGGCTTTCAAAATATGGACACGAGGATTCTTTTATAGCAAAGAGAAAAAGAAGGCCAATTAAGAATGGGGAATATGCTGTGACTCAAATGGGCCTGTCCATGACGCCGAGTTTTTTCGGCGCCGACAGCGGAGTCACGTGATATGTATATTGGTCGAAGGGCGCGATGGATCTGCTATTCTTGGCTTGGTAATGAGCTGGAAATACTGCTGCTGGATTCCCAGGGTCTATTTGTATCATTTAACTTCCCTTTTCTTCCATTTTATCACTTCACAGCTATTTGTGACGAGCATCTACTCTCCCTGTCTCCATAGGGGGACCCCGAATATCGGAGATATCTCTGCCTTAAGGCATCTACTCCGATGATAGCCGCAGGCATTGTTTGGTCGCAAATCGATTGATGTGCAGCAGTTGGAATGAGAACTTGAATTCGGCGAAAGATCGGTTTAATATACAATAATAGGAGTAAAAAATTTAAAATAGTCAGGCACGCTCAAAATGCCAACACACATGATATTATACAACATTCAAAATTACACAAAGTTCTTCTCGAGTTCAACCAATAACGGATGAACCTCATCCAAGCTAAGTTTAACAGCTCGGGGATTCTGTAGCGCATCATCACCTAGTCTGGCTTTGATCAGCGCCTGCAATGTCTGAGCATCTTTATCTGTTTTGCTCTGCATCTGCCCAGTGACATCAACAGTGATACCACCTTCGGCCAGGTCTCTGGATCCAAGAATAAAGATAAGGTTATACTTCATCTGTTTAGCTCGCTGGATCTTCTTGCCCAGGGTCTGTGCGCTGGTATCAACGTCTACCAAGAATGTAGAGTCGACAGAAGACAGTGGACGAGGCGACTCAGCGGTACCATCATTCACCAATGCACGGAAACCAGCGAATTTGGCTGCTGCTTCCTGAGCCTGGCGCACCACAGCATCGTCTTGGTTGACTGTCAGGACAATAGCCTGGCGTGGAGAAAGCCAGAATGGCCAGTGACCACCATGTTGTTCAATCAGCAACGCCAAAAACCGCTCCAATGAGCCGAAGATGGCGCGGTGGATCAAAACTGGAGTTGCAACTCCGGGTGTGGCTGGGTTGTAGTCTGGCTCACCCTCTGCGACTTGATACTCCAGCTCAAATCGCTGTGGCAGGTTCATGTCCAATTGAATAGTAGACAGCTGGTGGTACTTTCCGGCTTGATCCTGGAGCTGGATGTCGATCTTGGGGCCGTAAAACGCACCATCGCCCTCATTCAGCGCCCATTCGCGTCCAGTGCTATCCAGAGCCTCGCGCAATTGCATCTCGGCATTGTCCCACATCTCCAAAGTCCCAATAAAATCCTTTTCGGGTCGAGTCGACAACACCAATCGGTACGGGCCGAGTCCGAAGGTCTTCATAGCCATGTCCACAAATCCCAATGCGGATGTGATCTCCGATTTAATCTGCTGTGGGCGACTGAATATATGACCATCATCCTGATGGAAGCGGCGCACGCGCGTGAGGCCTGTAAGTGAACCGGATACTTCGTTGCGGTGCAGTGGGCTGAAGTCTGCATAGCGCACCGGCATGTCGCGGTAGGAGTGATTTTGCGACTTGAAGAGTAGGCAGTGGCCGGGGCAGTTCATTGGTTTCAGACCGTAGGATTCGTCTTCACCCACTTCGCCCTCAGCCTCACCACTAGCTCCACGACCAGTAACCTCATACATATCATCCTTGTAGTTCTGCCAGTGGCCCGATATCTCCCAGAGCGACTTTTTGTAGATGGTTGGGGTCAAGACTTCACGGAAGCCGTATTGTAGGTATTGGGTGCGGAGGAAGGAGATGAGTTTATTGACAACATGTGTGCCATTTGGGAGGAATAGAGGAGATCCGGGACTGTAGACTGAAGATGTGAAGAGCTCTTGGGCTGTTCCGAGAGCTCGGTGGTCGGTGGGAGGTATCGTTGGGGCTTCGGGTTTGTCAGAACACGAGCAATGGCGAATCGCTGTGTATGACAGCGGCTGCGACCGTGTAAATTGCCATTGCCGTGGCAGAGATTTAACGCCAGGCGTTAGGGACGGTCTCAGGCGAAGCAGTGAGCGCATGGTTGCTGAAGACTCGCAAGATCTCGGCCGCGACGGTTTCTCCGATCTTTCTTCCCCACCGCTTTACGCGCGCAACGGTCTGCTTGAGCCAGTCGCATTCCAAACATTTGTTGAAACGCTCCGAGTGATATATTAACTACAGAACATATTAACCTATACACGAAGTGCATGTCTTGAAATGTTTACGCCATGTCTACAGAACAGCGTACCCCAGATCGCCCGGCTCTTGGCGAATCCTGGGTGGTGGCATCAACTGCTTCTTTGAAGGAAAAAGAAGACCCCGCCAAAACTCCAAATGCCCGGCATGAAAGCAACAAAGCAACGACAAAGACAGCTGGCCCGGCATCAGAGTCGCTGGCATCCTCATCCTCATCATCATGGACTATATCGGGCCCGGAGCTCATTATGCCTTCTATCTGCGAAACACCCAATCTAGAAGGGTCATGGGTAGAATATGTACGGAGTCCGAAGCAGCAAGACTCAGAAAGCACGAGAAAACGACGCAAAGTTTCCATGTCGAACAATGCAAAGCAGCGAGAGAAGGACCGAGCCGGCGCTAAAGCCGGAGATACAGACGAACCAGCGTCAGCAGAGACAACCACCAAACAAGCAGGCCTTGTTGTGAAATCCAAGTCCATCTTTCTTGGCCATGCTGCCCTTGTCCGCAAAGCAATCAACGCGGTCTTGATCGCCATCATCCTGCACCTCCTTGTTCTCCCCGAGGTAGTCTACCAAGCCAAAGACCTCTGTCAAATCCCAAGCATCAAGACTCTATACCCCAACAGCTGCATTACCTTCCCTGCGACATACCCACCACGCAGCACCTTCCACCCATCTGCAACACCCCCAGAAGAAACCTTCGCAACCTCCCAGCGCCAACTGGAATCCATATTCGATACCGCCCTCGAAACCCTCACACCTCTATCCGCAATCCTCAAACAAAGCGAGAGCATGCTGGCCGACCTAGAATCACAACTGAAATCAACCTTCCCAGACGCTCGCAACGCACTGGACCTCGAATTCACCGGCAGCAACCAAGCGGTGCAAACAGCAGTATGGGAATTCGACTCTCTACGTGCAGACCTACGTTCCGCAATTGACAGCCTCCTCGCCACACGACCAACAACCGAAATAAGCGGCACAGCAGCACTAGACACACGACTCGCGATCCAAATGCGACGACGCGAAGAGTACCTTGACCGACTGCGCTCACAAATGCGCAGCAAAGCCGACTCGCTCAACACGCGATTCACAACACTAGACGACCACCTGGAAGCGGTAGACGGGATCGTAGCACGCGAAGAACGACGAAGTCCAACATTCCACAAGTACCGCTCTTCGTCCGACGACAGCAGCAGCGACCGACTATATTCCGTTCTCGACTCGCTCCCGCTAGGACCGTTCGGGGCATATTTGTTCCGGGGACGATCGTCAGAAGATGCATTGACGGAGTCGTCATCTTCTGTCGTGGCCTCCACTGCATCCACCCAACCCACTCACGCACCCCGGCCTGCGGCAACCCTTGCTCTACTCCGGGTCGCGGCCACGCACCATCGTCCCGTTGCTGACTCGGTGTTGCGGTTATCACGCCAATTGAGGGATGTGCGACGTGCGACTGGTTCTGGGTCTGGGTCCACTTGGTGAACTGAGGTCTCCACAGGGGGGGCTGGGGGCGATGAGGGGAAGTTCGGATTTTGGTCAGCGTCCGAAGGTTTTGATTTTGAATTTGAAGGCGTTTTCTTAGGCTGTTACTGTAGTTACCGACTTGCAGGCTGGGCTTTGGAGTCGAAGTTTTTCTTTTCTTTGGACTTTGACTTTGGGCGTTTCTATCTGAGAAGGTGAGATGAGTTCGATGCAATAATGAGCCATGACAGCATTTTACTATGTTGTACAATATACAGCATAAACATACACAATTCATACCCACAATTCATGTACGGTGTACTCCGTAATGTAAATTATACATACATGTATGTACAACGTTGTATGGGTGAATCCGACCCATTTGCGATCATCCACGGTTCAGCTACACAATTGTCGCCGGATCAACCAATCCGACTACAGATATATTTATATTATTAGGTACAACTCATCATCGACGAATCCAAGTACAGGCCCATTGCAATCAAGTTCAATTAACTGCCTGATCCATGGTTCACAGCAAATCCGGTTTAATATAGATATTGTCGGCATTCTTGGCCGGTATTCTTGGCCGGGAAGCCGATGGTCCACAGGTGGATTATCCCTAGTGGATGTGCATGTAACCCGAATCTAAATAGAACAGAAACCAACATGCAGATGATCGAGGCGGATGCGATGCGGGTGTGGGATAGATAGGGTTCTGGTTCTGGTATACGAACACAATGGGAAGCGGAGACATATGTTGTACAGCAACAGGAAATAGCGGTGAAGAGATCTAGATCGTAGACTACAATGGAAATGGAAATGAAAATGATTTGAAGTATTCCGTGGAGTCGATTGACTCGATATTATTGCATATTTGCTCATTGGCAAAGGTATGTGGGACGCTGATAGATACATGATGTGATGTCCGCCCAAATAAAATTGCCCACCGGGTTATGCCAAATAAACACATCCGGGCAACCTAAAGAATAGATTGCAGACACTTGGGCACCAAGGACAACGCAAAAGGGGAAAATGTTACAGCCAGAAAAAAAAAAGAGGAAAATCAAAATCCATCAACCATTACCATACCCGGTCCAGCCAAGTATCCTCTTTCGAGGCGCGTTTCATAAATGATACGTCAAAAATCATTGCGCCGAAAGGGACATTTACAGCTGGAGCATGGCGGTCAACAGACCCAGAAGGGACATGGGTGCCAAGTAGCTGGCACCGACAGAGGCAGCTGCGTTGAAGGCAGGGCTGGCGCTAGCGCTGGCACTGGTGGACGAGCCAGAACCCGAGGGGGAGCTGGAGCCAGTCTCAGTGCTGGAGCCGGAGCCGGAGCCGGATCCAGATCCAGAGCTAGATCCAGAGCTGGGGCTGGAGCCAGAGCTAGGGCTGCTAGAGCCGCTGGGGGAGGCACCGGAGCTGGAAGCACTGACGGCACCGGAGCTGGAGGCAGCAGTGGTCGCGGCGGTGGACTCGGCGGTCGAGGAGCTGGAAGTCTTGGTAGCCAGGGTAGTGGCAGCGGCGGAAGTGGCCTCGGTGGTGGAAGCAGACTCGGTGGAGGAAGCAGACTCGGTGGAGGAGCTGGCGGCCTCGGAAGAGGAGCTGGTGGCAGCGTCAGAGGTAGTGGTGCTGCGCGAGCTCACAGCGTTGGAGCCGGTGAACTTGATGCTCTCAGCGGAGCCAGACTTATCGGACCAAGTGTAGGACTCGGCAGGGTTGGCATTCTTGACGCTGATGCTCTTGATGTACATGGAGAAGGGACCCTTTGAGTAGTCGGTCGGACCACCAGCCCAGTCAATGGTACCCTGTCCGTTGGTGGGAGCACCACCGGCCCAGATACCAATGTGGATGTTCATAGGGGTCTGGGGGAAGCGAGCGCCACCCTGGGCATCCTTGTAGTTGAGAGTGCGGACAATGGCACCATCAATCAGCCAGTTGACGGTTTCCTTGGACCACTGGACGGTGTAGGTGTGGAAAGAGTTCTGGGGAGAGCTGACGTCAACCCAAGTCTCACGGTCATAGGTCGTGGTATCGCCCTTTCCGAAGTAGTTGGTCTCAATGGTGTTATCCTTTCCACCCAGTGCTTCCTGTAGTTCAGTTAGTAATTATTCACTGTGTGTAGTTGGAGAGTAATATATCACGTACCCAATCAATCTCATCCAAGTCATCGGATTGCAAAAAGGCGGAGCTGACAATGCCTTGGCCAGGGGCAGCCTTCATCTCAATGGACAATTCGCCATAGAAGAAGTAGAAGTCACTGACAATGGTAGGAGCATCTCCTTCCTTGTTGATAGTGAACTCGGCACCATTGGAGCCGGTGGGGACACTGCCACCAGTGACCTTGAACTGGTCGAGGGCACTAGCCTTGGTGAAGTCAAAGTGCAGGCTGGACTCTGTAGAACCCTTGTTGGCAGGGCATGTTGCCTTCATGGGGTTACAGTCAGAGTAAGTCTGAGCCGAAACGAGAGGGGTAGCCACGGCGAGAGCCACAGCAGCAAACTTCATGAAAGACGACATTTTGGGCATAAAAAACACGCGATCAAAGAGGAGTGAGAGATGTAAACAAAAGAAGAAAAGTTCAGGGAACGAGCCTGTTATAAACAAAAATATAATTATATATATATATATATCAAGTTAATGAGGAAGGTGGGAACGAAAGTTGGTTGAGAAACATTGGGCAAGAACGACTGGGAGGCACCACTTTATCTATCGTACCTTCTCCACAATAGCATAATCTGGGCAGAGAATAATATATTACGGAGTCGTACTCCGTACACTAACCACACTGACCACACTGACCACACTACCTAAAAAAAGGGAGGCGGGAGTGATTGGAGATGGGATGTGATTGGATCTCGGATGACAAGGCCGGATACACTGAGACAAAAGAAAAGGTCAGACTATCCAGTCAAGTGGACCCCTTAGATGGTGAGGGGAGAAAAGTGGAGTTTAGAGATTATGCTTGGATGGGTTGTAAGACAAGGATGAGGCTGGAAATATTCATATGGGTTGTACAGTACTCCGTGCATACAATATATTCATCCCTATCAGTTATGTGTTCTATACTCCTGTATAGAGTACTCGTACAATATATAATGACTACGGAGTAGTTGATCATGTGTTACAGAGCGCGGATTTATGATCAAATACAAAGTACTCTGTACTCCATCCTCCATACTATTACGTCATACTACTACTGTACAAAATACTATTGTATTGTAAATTCTGACACCTTTTGAAAATAGAACCACCTGAGCTAAGCGACCGCCAAGTCTATTGCCTTATTATGGGGTTGGTGTATTATTTTGTTTTTACTTTTTTTTTTTTTTTTTTCATCCCGAGGTCGACTTTAAATATCGGTAAATCCTTACCAGTAATTACCACCAACTGGCGACCTGGTGACCTGGTCAACTCCCTATTCGACTTTTTATATTACAATTCCAACCATGACATTTATTACATTGTACTCCGTACACCCTCACATCAATCCCCCATGGATATGGCTTCATTATTGGATAGCATTATTGTAGTTAATTAAATTAAATGTCTATCATCAATATAACATCCATGCAATCATAAAACACGGGCCAACCACAGTCTATAATATGAGGGTTTTATCCAAGACCCTTTCTCATACAATATATTGTATACACAGTCCCAATACGGCAAATCCGATACTAATAATAACCAATTTTGAATACAAAGTTCACAGCTCCACGGGTTTCTTACTGGCAGATGACTCAGGAACTAGCGGCCTGTGCCTAAACTAGTGCCAATACTACCTCACTCGGAGCTGAGACTTTTTCCTTAGAATAGCCGATGTAGAATACGGAGTAGTAGTGCCCTATTATTCTCAGTCTGATGGAGTTATTCTTATCCCTCCAAGAGTTGAAAGAGTTGAAATTTTCGTTGTTATCAAGGACATTGTCTTGTCCCCCTCCTGACCTTATGCAAGGCTATGCAAGGGGTTAGTTATTGTGTTCAGGTTTCTGTTCAATGAATGATTTACCTAACTAGGTATCATTATTTAGTTATATAAAATACACATATGTTGTACAGAATACAGAATACACGTACTTATACATGTGATTGCTAACTCACCTGCTTGGCTATGGGGCTCAGATGCAGGAACGTTAGTTGGTGCATCCAATCACCGTTTAACTTCATTTTACTCCGTACGCCGAGTAAAAATACTCGCTCGCATCGATGAATCAGAATTTGAGTAAAAATAAAAAAAAGAAGAACGTGTGGCATTTAGACTTTACCTAAAGAATGTGATGTTCCAAGGTACCCCGGAAAAACCTTTGGGATTAACCCAAACAGTGAATCCCGCAATCTAAAAACAGCCTTCAAAACTACCGAACCTTGGAACTCATAATCCAACCCCCATAGCCCTAACACGCAACCTTGGAAACTCACAGAGTCACCTCAACAGGCCCAGTCAATTCAATCTGGACCTTCTTCGTAACACTCTGTCTCTGCCCAAGCAGCGTAACAGCCTCAACAACCACATTGGGACGATACCCAAACCGACCCTGGATCTGAAGCTTACCATCCTGGTACTTGAACTGAATCTCCGTCGCACCATCCGGCCGAATCGACTCGCCATCATCAATGTAAAGCTCACCCTCCGCAGACCCATCAACACCAGGCGCAATGAGAATCTCAAAGCCGCGCTTACGCAGATCCGTCGTCGTCTTAGCACTTTCCGTACGGAGGGGAATGATCCTCCCACCCCGGATATGAATCGGGATATCGGTAACAGCGAGATCAGTAATGGTCTTGACAGACCCATCGCCGTGCACCGCAACACCAGTGAACCAATCATAAAAAAGGTCATCAGGGAAATAGGCGTCGACAGAGGTAGCGCCTTCTTCCGAGACAGGCGAGACGAGAATGGAATCACCGTAGAAGAACTGCAGCTCGTTGTCAAAGGTCTTGCTATCCTGTGGGTAGACATAGAAAAGCGGCTGGAGGAACGGACTACCCGTCAAGGTCTGACGATGGAAGGAAGTATACAGGTAATCGAGAAGACGGTATCTGATATCGATGATCTTCTTCGCGGCTTTTGTCACCGTCGGCCAGCGGTAGAATTCCTGTGGTACGGTACCGAACTCGTTGTGATTCCGATAGAACGGATAGAAGCCGCCGAGCATTGCCCAGCGCGCGCAGAGCTCTTCCGTTGTATTTCCGGCGAAGCCGCAGACGTCGCTGCCGACCATTGGGATCTGGAAAATCGAGGCGAAGGCTAGCATCTGCGGGATTGACACACGGTATTTATCCCATTGGCTGAAATTGTCGCCGAGCCTGTTGGGGGAGGGGGAATTGGGTTAGTATATGTGGATTCTATCTGGTATTGCTGGTTTGGGGGGTTATTCTTTCTGATCTTACCAGTGACCAACATGAGAGCCTGCTCCGGCGAAGGTACTACGTGTGATAATCAAAGGTCGCACATCGGGTCGACGCTCCAACATTGCTTGGCGGGAAGCCGAGCTCATCACTAGCCCTTGGTGTTAGAAAGGTTCCGATAATGAAGACGGGGGACTTACTAGTTCCGTAGAGATTGTGCGTGTCATACTCAGCGTAACCCTCACCGGCATGAATGATATCCGTATTAATAGTCTTATTGCTAATTGAACCAGCCTCGTTTGCGATCTGATAAGGCGGGTTAATAAGATCTCGACCAGACAAGCCGACCTTCTTTCCCTTTTCACCGAGGCTTCGTTTCTCGCTGACACTACGCGTCTCGGGAACAGTATCACCTCTCTTCGCATGGCGCGACAAAGAAGTCCCAGATGAAGAAGACCCAGGCTGGAAATTAGCTGGGAAACCGGGGATATGGCGGGGAGGTACTCGGACTGGTGGAGGCGCTGGGGGTAGGTCGTTCTCCTTGGCGTACCCTGCTGGGTCTTTGCAGGGGTATGGGCAGAAGTTTGAAGCTTCATTCATGTCGATCCATAGACCGTCGATATCGAGGCCGTCTCTTGCGTCGAAGAATCGCTTGAATTCTGAGTTCCAATAGCTCTGTGTGTCTTTGTTGAACCAATCTGGGTAGACGGTTAGGCCGGGCCAGACGGCGCCTGGAGATATTCTATCAGTAATGTGAGTCTTGTGCTTCTGTTGGTGGACTTACCCTCGTAGAGTTCATTCCGTTCATTGTCACGGTACAGGAAGACGCCCTGGTCGTGGCCTCGTTTAAAGGCGCCGTTGTCTAGTACCACACTCACTATTAGAGCAGAATCTAAGGGGAAGCAAGTAAGTATAACACTTACCAGAGTTACTGACGGCCGGATCGACCATGACAATGTAGTGCTGGTCATTCTTGTGAAGGTACGAAACCAACTCGCGCATCTTATCGACAGGGAACCGCTCGTCGTCTAGAGTAAATACCCGTCGAGCACTCATATAATCAATATCGGTCCACATAGTCTCGAGTGGGATTCCAGCACTGCTATAGTTGTAAACTACCTCGGCGACATCGAAGACATCCTGGTAGCCATATCGGCAGTTGTGATACTAGAGGAATGCTAATTAGAATACAATTTCAGGAATCCGATGTGGGAATAACATACTCCAAAAGTCCAGTAGCTTTGCATAGCAGGAAGACCAACGACCTCAGAGTACTGCTCGCTAACTTCCTTGGGGGTCGGACCAGCCATGAAGTAGAAGTCTAGGACACCGCCAAGGGTGTTATACTCGAGGTATTGTTTGCCATCGGCAGTCTTATCAATCTTGATGTCCATGCCGTTCGAGTTCAAAAAGAAGACCCCATGGGTGCCCTTCTCTCCGCGATGATCAACGTAGATAGGATGAGTGCCGTAGAGGTTCGAGTTGGAAGGGACGCCATATGAATCACGGTTCCAGATAGTGCGAGTATAGTTAGTGGTAGGCAGACGCAGTGAATCACTATGTTCGCCTAGACCATACAGGTTAGGATTATTGGGAAGCCAAGTGCGCAAATTCAAGTATTGAGATTGGAAGATGATATTGGTGTCAGAAGTGTCGAAAAGCACTTCATCCCCGCGCAGAACTCGGAATGAAAAGGGATTCTCTTTGTAGTCGAAGCGAAGAGCGGACTCCTTTTGAGGATCTGTTGCGCTCTTGGGTTTGGGAAGAACAGAGTCTGGTACTTGGTAGACCTCCTCATCGGCATCATAGATCATGACATGGAGGCGTGTTTCTAGTAGAATGGTGAGCATACATTCCTACTTCATCTGTAAGTATGGGGATATAGTATACCAGTTTGTGCTTCTACAAGAAGCTTCAAGTTTGGAAGATCTGTTCCATAGGTATTACAGGCATCCCCAGCAAGATCAAGGTCAGCCGTCAATTTTTGACCTAACTGCTTCACATTAGAAGCTCTATAGCCAGGACAACTGTCAGACTGTGATGTCGATCCCAGGACAGCGGCACCCACGAGGGGAGCCAGGAGAAACAATGTGCCTTTCATGTTTAAAATCGGGCGGGCATTGAAGCACAAAGCAAACACAGCATGAACACAGCAGAATACACTGAATATCGTAGATTGACAAGAGGGACAGTGCACCCTTTTAAGGGATGCACTGGCCCAGATCAAAATTGAGGGTAACTGTGGGGTGATACGACATTGATCAAGGGGATGCTACGGAGTAGAGTGAGATTCACTTCTTGGCCACATGATGACTGCATTGACAATTGCTCTGTCACATCGACCAAAGGTTCTTCCAAGGTGGTTGTGCAGGAAAATGGACAATTATCGCATGTTCCCTGTCGGCTGTGATTCCTGATTTTGGGTCTGTAGGTTGTAGGTACTCTGTACAGTAGCTTCAATAGCTCCAGGTTTATTCTGCAGATTCATCCTGCAGGGTCCTATTTTTAGTTCAGTTGCTTTTCTCAAGTCCGAAAATGATGTGGGATGCTTTTTGACTTGCAGGGTCCCCAAGGCTTGTCATCTGTTACCTTAAGGATCGTCTCCAGTTCCTTGACCTACATTCAACCCAATAATCCAATAATTTGAAATAAAATTGCCATTTCATGGGCTTTCTATTCTGCCCAAGGGCATCCTCTAGGCATCATTCATGAATATAAAAAAAAAGAAAATCGTCAACGCCAACAGCTCTTGATCCCAACAGAAACCCGCTGATGTTCTCAAATACCGCTCATCTTTTTCCACCCTCTTCACTCAAAACTTCTGTCCAGCGGTGGCAGCCTTGACATCCTCCTCTGAGCTCATAATCTGCACCTTGATGGCGCCAGTCTTGGGATTAGCGGCGGTCTCAAAGGCCTTGAGAGCGTTCTCGATAGAGTAGCGGTGAGTAACTAGCTTGTGCAAATCGATCACACCGTTCTGAACCAGGCGAATGGCCCGAGGCCAGGTGTTGCAGTAGCGGTACTGGTACTGCAAGTCGATCTCCTGGGTGCTGAGACGCATGAAGGGAATGGTCATCTCGTTCTTGCCGACACCGATGACAAACACCTTACCACCGAACTGGACACTCCAGATGGCGGAGTTGACACTGCTCTCGACACCGGTGCACTCCAGGGCCAGCTTGGGGCGCAGGGCGTCAGGGCCAGAACCTTGACCGTCATTCAGGGCATTAAGGATACCATTGGCACACTCTTCGGCCGACTTGCCAATCTCCACTTTGTAGGTGCGCGCTTCAGGAACCAGGGACTTGGCAAAAGCCAAACGGCCCTCGTCAATGTCAGTGATGACAATGGGACAGGCACCAGCAGCGCGTGCACTGAGCAAAGTGATCAGACCGATAGGGCCAGCCCCGGTGATAAGCACAGGGTCACCCAGACGCAGCCCACTGCGTTCGATAGCCGCCAAGCTCACACTGAGAGGCTCCAACATAGCACCGTCCTCATAGCTCATATCACCGATCTTGTGGCACCAAACGGCGGGGTGGTTAACGTATCGCCGGAGCAGGCCATCGACAGGCGGTGTGGAGAGGAAAGCGACATTGACGCAACCGTTGTAGCGACCGGTCAGACAGGGCTCGCAGGCGTTGCAAATAACGTTGGGCTCAACGGCAACACGATCGCCGACCTTGAGGTGGGTGACATCCGGGCCGACAGCGAGAATTTGACCGGCAGATTCGTGACCGAGGACATGGTCTCCCGTGACGATCATAGGGCCAATGCAGCCGGCGTGCCAGAAGTGCACATCGGATCCGCAAATACCGGTGCTACGCACCTCAATTGTGACCTCACCAGCCTTCAGACCCTTGCCAGCATTGATATCCTCTACTGTCGGGTTGGACTCGGCAATCCAAAGATCATGTTTGGGGTTGGTATAGACACCGATGTTGGTCTTGGTAACGGTTGCGGAAGACATTGTATAGTGTAGGAGGGGGAAAGAGAAGGAAAATGGATGATAAATGCATTAATACGAGAGGGAACAGGCACTTTAATACCTAACCCCCTCCAAAAAAAATCCGTGTCCTGTGATCTCATACTGTTCAACCCCATGATAGATGGAGTAACGAAAAAAAGTGGAGTGGAGGGGGGTTTCGATTTTAACCGGGGGAATTCAACTGCTTTTTACCGTCTGAATTGGGCAACCCTTGTCCGCTCTCAAGTTCTCGGGCCGAATTCTTTGATCGGCTATCGGTTAATATGTTAATCTATGTTAATATGTTAATGTTCTCTCAATTTTCCTTCAGGTTATTTCCCCTGGTTATCTTTCAGTTCATACTGAAGACCCTGAGAAGTGTTTCTGATTCAAGTTCCATATGTGTATATACTAGTAGTATGTATAGTGAGAATTGGGTCAAGAGAGGGAATTCTCCGGCGGAGGGTGAATTTCCAGTGGAGCAAATGCTTTTTTTCCGAGACAAACAGTGCAAACTTATTTGATAGCCTCAGGTACTCCATCCTATTTATTCACACACCTGAGAATAGATAGACTCCGACTACAACACTAGCACAGGCATGCGGAACCAAAAGTGGACGGTTTTCGTCTAAGAGGCTACTGTCTTGTTAATCATTGTACGTAATATTCTTATGATAAATGGAGCGTTCGCCATGTCTGCTCACTTAAATATGCTATTATTTCCTAGCATAACATAGCAAATGTCAATAGGAGGTGGAACGAACAATTCTGCTTCCCCAGCTACCATTCCCAGTGCGAAGTATCTTTATCCCAGTCGTCATCCCCCCATCTGACTGGAGGGACAGGTTTAGCGAGCTCGAAAGTCGCTATCCACTCGGCAACCTCGACAGGACGTTTGCGCTTGCCGGCCTTGCTAAAGCGTCCAACAAAGTAGCTACAGTACATCAGTAAGTAAGCAAAACTGGGCAAGATGACGCGGAAGTAACATACAGTGTTTCAGTGTCCCGGTGCCAAACTAGACTTCTTGCCCTAGACACAGTAGGGAACCATCCGTTCTCTACTAGCTTCCTAGACCGTGGATAATAGTCAGATTCAGTGCAGATAAAGATAGAGAAGAAATATCGGCTAACGGAAGAGCCTTGACAAACTCTGTGCGGACTCGCTCTCTTTCATCGCCTTCAAGAGCCCAGAATGGACCAGCGCCATTGCTATGTCCGAGGCGTTGCCCTGGAACGATTTCCCAAACAAGCCAGGTAATAAACCCACCAGGAACTAGCCCTGACCGATCCTGGGTACCAGTCTTGTATCCAATGAGCTTGGGTGTGTTACTCGAGTGCTTTTGGGTGAGGTCCCGATAGGCGATTAATTCTGGCGGGGTGAATGTTGTGGCTTGTTGGCCCCTGGTATTCGCATCATCCATTTCAGTTTTTCGATGGGGAACTTGAATATACATTCGCATGAAGGCTTTCATTGAAGGTTGTTTGGGGTCACAGCATTGGAACTTGGCCGAGGCGAAAGAACAGAAGCCATAGTCATCGTTTTCCTCCTTGTTGACCTGAAACTCATGCTCGTTCAGTTTCTTGATGATCTTCCACTGGGAAGAGACAGGTTGATTTAGAGTGATAACAGTCCCGGGGTTGATGCCCTTGAGGAACCAAGTCGAGAATGGGGATGACATTGGGACTGCTTCGGAGACGGGCTTTTTGGGTGGTGGGGATTTAGAGGTCGAGGTGGAGCGGCCAAGACAGGGTACCCCACTTGAAATAGGTCACGATAACCCCCCGTCAGCTTTTGTAGTTGGGACAGCTTACCGTGACCACTTTGCTTATATAATGTTTATTATTATTATTTTATCTATTGCAGTTTTATTGACCTACCCAGTGCCATGTCTCTTTGTTAGAATCTCTTTATTACCACCCACCATTCTCAAAAAATACTACCTAGGTATAATAAAGATAGCGCTTATGTAATGTTCAGTGAGCGGATCAGAGCGCTTAGGGGTATGCTCAGATTTACTTAGTGAGCAAAAAGCGGCAAGGTCTGAGCACTAATACGGAAAGAGAACGCCAAGAAGTGGCAGAGGAAATCAAGTATGTTGTACATAGGTACTCTCAACTATATAAATATGTTGTATATGATACCAACAAGTACAATATAGATTTGATATGTCCTACCATGCATGGCTACTCTGTTCCCTGTTCCAAGCCTACCGGGATCCAGTAACCATACTCTCGGATATTTCAAGGCAGAACGAGAAGCCATGTAACAATTATTATCATCTGACTACTTACATCCAAGGATATAGGTAGGATTGTGTGAGACAAAGTATACGCCCAGTTTCATCCTGTACGATTGTCCATTAGGCTGACTGCTACGGTTGTTGGGTAGTGTCACAGTTGTGAACTGATGATAAATGCCTAAAGTAAATGTGTGTGTATATCTATCTAATTGGATGGTTATTATTTACTGTAGCATCATTCATAACTACCGGAAAGGGATTGCTTCTTATATAGGTCCCTCCCTAGGCAACTTCTACGTTAGTCAAGCCGTTCTCTCTAGCCTATAACTATACAACAACACAACATAGAATCGCCAGCTGCCTTTTTTATAATAAGTTCGACCGTACTCATTCTTTCTTTCTCAATATATCATTTATCTATTATTCTTGGCACATGTTCTGGGTCATATTTTTTTTTTTTTTTCTTAACTCAAATTTTTTGATAACAGAAAACAAATAGTGCAGCTTTACGGGATATTGCATTATATATATATTTTGGCTTATAACAGCTTCAAAATGGAAATTTCCTGCAGGCCAATTTCACAGTGTATTTCTCTAAACAAAGAAGCCTTTATACTTATGAGTCTTCTGAGAAGGGAAAAATATATAACTATAACTATCACCTTAAATCTACGAACCGGATTATAGTTCCAGGTTGTGATTCAACTAATGGGGCCGGATGTACCATGCTATAGTAAGTAGGGTGTTAAGGTCCCTATTCACTTTCAGATTCACACCCCCAAGCAAGATGAGTTTTAATTTGCAAATACTAAGTCGATAAATTCCTTCAATTCCTTCAATTCTCTAAATTCGCCCCAAAATCTGTAGAGAATATATTGTTTGTTTGCAAAGGTGGCTCACGTGACTAGCAATTCCTGAAGTTCCCGAGCGTCAAATCTTCATCTGGTTCTGTCGTTGCGCGAAACTCCAGATCATTAGATCATACTGCCCTCCTATTAGCGATTGCTTCGGGTGTCTTTTGCTTACTCCTTCTTTTCCACTCATTTCCTCCGCAGTATACAAAATGCCCGCCGCCACCCGTGCCGTCCTGCGGCAATCGCAGTTCCTGACCCGGAGAACCGTCGTCAGACACGCCTCGTCCACCTCGGAGGCTGCCTCCAAGGCTGGCGAGACTGCTTCCTCAACTGCTTCCAAGGCTTCTGAGGGTCTCTCCAAGGTCTCTGCCTCCGCTGGTCCTGCCATCTCCAACGCCGCTGGTGCCCTGCGCAAGGTCGGTGGACCCGCCGGCAAGGTCATCTCTTTCGTCGATTGTAAGGGACACTCTTGATTTTCCTCCTGTTTGGATGGCTACAATGGAGGGTTGGAATATTGGGCACTCATTTATGAGAAAGCCAATGATTGACCGGTCGATCCGGTTGGAATTGTGCCACCCAATCCCAACCTCCTTGTTGACCTTCAATCCGCGGATTACATTTGCATAAGGTGCATAGTTAACCATCAATCAATTTAGCTATGATCCCCCCTACCCTCTACTACTCCAAGGTCGGAATTGAGCTCGGCAGACTGGTGTTCCGTGGCCAGAACATGGCTCCTCCGTAAGTCGGACTCGGGTACTCGACCCTTTACTCCCAATCTAACAATTCCTCCTAGCAACCTGGCCACCTTCCAGTCCTACTTCCAGCCCTTCATCAGCAACCCTGCCGCCCTCAAGACCCTCCCCTCCCCCTCGACTGTCCTCGCCTCTGTCCGCAACGCCAGCCCCAAGCAGTTGGCCCTCGCCGGTGTCACTGCCGCTGAGGTCATTGGCTTCTTCACTGTTGGCGAGATGATCGGTCGCATGAACATTGTTGGTTACCGTGGCGAGCCTGCGCACGCGCACTAAGTGGATGTGGATAGAAGAGAATCGTCCTTTCCTTTTTTTCCCTATGTTAATCTTCCTGCGCTGTGTATGATAGACGATGGAATTTAAACTGTTGTCTCTGAGATAGACCTTGTTACTGCAATTTCATTCCCTGTGCTGTTTGTGCTCTCCGAAAGTGTAACATCTATTGGGTTGTCCAGTCAATTGTAATCTTTAAAAGGACCATTGTTCTCGACTGGTTTATTCTGTATTCTTCTTATTCTTCCCTTTCCCCCTCCCCTTTAAACCTCTCTGTAATCATGCAGATCCCCTGGGTACGAACAGTAGTCCTGATATGGTACCTAGGTATGTCTATTATATCCCAACATGTATTCCACCGATCGAAATTATTCTTCTCGTTGTTTTGTCCACCTCGGCGGTGATATCGGATGCACAACGATGATTGGCCCGGGAGGAAAGTCGGCGAACCACTTTTTTTTCTTTTCGAAAGATCAACGACCATTTTCGACTCAACCCAACAAAAGATATGGATGCCTTCAGATTGTTGACTAGGTCAACAAAATTAAAGCCCGCCTCATCGGCTTCGGATTCTCGTCTGCCCTCCACTGGGAAAGCAGCCAACCCGCAGCTCTTCCGGACCGCGGAGACCGACAAGCTCGAGTCTGCCAAGAATGGCAAAAAAAGAAAAAGAAGCGCTGCTGTCCAACAAGATGAGGAAGATGTCCCCGATCTCGACTTTTTCAGTTCAAACAAGCGCCCTGCAGCCAGTGTGACGGAAACCGCTGTTGCGACCGAGGACGATCAGAAAGTGTCTGCTCAGGATGCCGTATCCGATGACGATGATTCCATGGATGAAGTGGAGCGTCGCACTATCTTGAATTCACACAAGATCAAGGTTACAGATATGCGCGACTTGGAAGAGATCCAAATCCAGCCTACATCTACCACAGATTCCAAGAAGAAAAAGAAGAAGTCAAAGAAAGAAGAGGCGCCGACTCTCAGTAAGAAGGAGCAGAAGCGTGCCAGACGCTTATTCCCGGAGCCCCTGCTTAACTTCAAGGAACTCCGCTCTAAATACAAGATCTCCTCGCGACTCGCAGAGAACGTTGCAGAGCAAGGATTTACCGTACCCACAGAGGTTCAGCTTGGAACCCTACCATTGCTTCTTGGAGAGCCTTCCGAGCCAGATCTTTTGGTTGTTGCGCCCACTGGCAGCGGAAAGACATTGTCATTCTTGATCCCTGTAATCAACAAAATCGTTCGACACCACCACTCAAACCCCGACGAGCATGGTATTTTGTCTCTGGTTGTGGCACCCACCAGGGAACTTGCAAGCCAGATTGTCAACGAGGGCCGCAAGCTAGTGGCTGGAACTGGCGTGAAGATCACACTGATGAGAAAGGGTATGCGTGTTGGAGATGATGGAGATGCTGGTGCCAATGTTCTTGAAGAGAACAACGAGGAATCATCCGGGTCGGAAGATGAAGAGGCCGAAAACAAGTCAGCAAAGGAGCGCGCCAACATCCCGGTCACTAAGAGTGATATTCTTGTCACTACACCTCTGATGCTGGTCAATGCTCTTTCCGCGAATCGGACGACCGCCATGGCAACATTACCTCTAGTGCGGAGTTTAGTTATGGACGAAGCCGATGTCCTCCTGGACCCGTTGTTCCGGGAACAAACCCTCGATATCTGGAAATCATGCTCACACCCCGACTTGCGTGTCGGCCTTTGGTCAGCCACCATGGGATCGAATATCGAGGATCTCACCAAGTCAACTATTAGAGAGCGACTGGGAGATCTTGGACAAAAGCCACGCGATCCACATGCACTACTTCGTTTGGTTGTTGGATTGAAAGACTCTGCAATCCCCAACATCGACCACAAACTCGTGTACGCAGCAACAGAGCAGGGTAAACTGATGGGACTTCGCCAACTTCTTCGTCCCGCTGCAGCCTCAGCATCAGATATCCGCCTTCGCCCCCCCTTCCTCATCTTCACACAAACCATCCCCCGTGCAGTGGCCCTGCACTCCGAACTCAAATATGATATCCCCGCCGAAGCAGGTGGATCCTCCCGTATTGCAGTTCTCCACTCCGATCTCTCCGACGGTCAACGCTCCGACATTATGCGCGACTTCCGCAAAGGCGAGATCTGGATTTTGGTCACGACAGATCTGCTCGCCCGTGGCGTTGACTTCCGCGGTATCAACGGCGTAGTCAACTACGATATCCCCAACTCGGCCGCCGTCTACGTCCACCGCGTGGGGCGAACCGGTCGTGCTGGTCGCGAAGGCGGTATCGCCGTCACCTACTACACGAAGGAAGACATTCCCTACGTGAAGAGCATTGCCAACATCATCGACGTCAGCGAGAAGCTACGCGGCGGGGAAGAAGGCGACAAATCCATCCAGAAATGGCTGCTCGACGCTCTGCCGAATCTGAGCAAGAACAGCAAGAAGGATATGAAGAGGCACGGTGTCAAGGCGCGCCAGGCCCCGAGATTGACTGATAAGGAGGAGGATGGAAAGGGCGCTCGCGGCATGAGAATCAGTACCAAGAGTGGCTTTGAACGTCGCATGGAGAATAACAAAAGGGGTGCTATCGAGGCCAGTCGCAACAGGAAAGCTGCAACAGCGGCTAGCGGCAATGTCAGCGATGCTGGTAGCTGGGGTGGATTGGATGATTAAATGCTCAAATTTTTACTGTACAATACACTATTCCTCGGTATTCCCATAATCACGATCATATCATAAACGCATCAAGTCATCAAGTCATCCCATGAAGTACAAACATATTAAAGTACCTCCCCCGTCTTAGTCATGATATCTACTTCTGGCTCTGACTCTGACTATTCCCTTGACTAGCCTGAGCAGGCGGCGGTGGCGGCGGCTTCTATTCAACAACCTTCCTCGCCAACTTGACAGGCACAAAAGGACAATCCAACAATCCCTGCTCCTCAAGAACGCGCGCAAGCTCATCGCCATCACGATCATAATATAACGCCCATTCACCCATCTCCTCTTCAACCGCAATAAAAGAATTCAGCTTCCCTTTCAGCGAAATGAACTTCTCATTCTTACACCAGTCCCACGGCTCGACTAGCTGCTCTACACTCTGCGACCGGTTTCCGTACCGCAATTCATGAGTTTTGATATCTGCATAGATCCAGTTGAGAAGGGGCGGGTTATCCTGGACGTAAGTCGGGAGGCCGAGGCCACGCTCACGCTTGAGGTATTTTAATTCTTCCGGCTCTGGATACTCGATATAGAAGGCCAGGGCTGTGAAAGCCGGTGGGGATCGTTTGGAGGGATCTGGGTTGGCGAGGTAGACCTGCGGGGGGGTGATAGTGTTAGTCTAGTCTGGGATTTAGGCTCTGATTATGACGTCCAGAGGGACTATGATGTCTGTGATGTCTGTGGAGTCTTCATCTGGGTTTGCATTGGGGATTCGTACCTTTTCGTCTCTTACAACAACAGTCATCCCGTTTAATTCGCGGTCATCGTCTGTGTCCCCGTCGCATTCTGCTACTATGTTGAACTTCACCATGCGACGGGCCTCTTCTTTGCGCTGGTTTGCTTTGCGCTGCTCGCTAGACGCGAGGGATACGCCTGTCACCGTTGGGATGGAGGTTAGGGCTAGAAGTCCGATCATTGTGTAGGTGTTTGGTGGTATGCAATATTAGGTATGCGATGTTTCCATACTGCACGGTCTAAAGGTTCGAGGGCGAAAGAATGAACTGCAGTCGGTTTATGTCCTTGGATTTATCAGTTGGTATTCTGACGTTTTGGTCTAGACTCAGGTCTGTTGTCGACTTGTCGTATTGGGATGGTTTGCTTGATACTTGGATGATATTGAGCTGTTGACTTACCACATGGAGGTAGAGAACATATATTTATCTATTTTCTGAAAATCAATATAGACACAAGTCATTCTGTCAGGATTCATGAATCCTTAAGAAATACAACGAGAAATCCATCGATGGATCGGAATGGTAGCACCGACGTCATTTCCACGTGATGGACCTGCTCCTCTTTTCTGTCGACCAACAATGTTTCCTCCTTCGTCCAACTTGATTTTTACCGGAAAAAAAATGGATAGAATTTCATTCTCATGGGTCGATATTGAAGGGTTGCTTGCATTGCTCAATAACCAACGTCTAGGAATCCCTATTCTAATCTATCGTGTATCGTTATGATTCGTCATGTCGTTTGGTCACCATTCCCAATATGACCTGGCAGTACTGCCATTATACCCTTTCACTCCATCCCCAAATCGACCACCAACAGTTGACGGCTAATGCGCCTCCATCCGCACTCTCCCAGTCATCATAGCCAATCTCCTCGCCCTCCTCAACCACAGCCAGCCCCAACTCGCCCATCCGCTGTCGGAACTCTTTCACCTGCGGCAGATATGCATCTCGTAGCGGCATCTCCACCACGACTCGCGCACCAAGCCCACGGCTAAGCCAGGGATCAATGGTATCCACCAACCATTTGGGATGGTTGGGCGAGTACAATGGATCCGCGGCGAGAATCACATCAAACTGCTCTTCCGCAGTTGGAAGGGGCGACGGCGCGACCGACCAGTCAAGCAAACCGGTGGTGACATTTGCCCCAGTTCTGTCGAGGAGTTCTATGTTCAAGGCGGCGTTATGGGCGAGGTTGGGGACAATATCGGGCAAGTCGGTGAGGTGGACGGTGGCAGATTCACCCTGCAGAGCTGCAAAAGAAAGTCCGACCAAGCCTGTTCCAGCACCGAGTTCGAGTGCCCGCAGAGGTTTCTGGGGGTTCGATGTGGAGGGAGTAGCGGACGCTGAGGGAACAAGTGCTGGTGGCGATCCAAGGTTGTGAAGCCGGCGCGAGAGAAGATAGGAAGATACCCAGGTCTTCATACCGAGATTGTCCGCCGTGATTGACGGTTCATGGAGGGTCAGTGTGTATTGTTCGCCGGAGCCGCTAGGCACGTTGAAGATTCGAGACATCGCCGACATAGCTGGTGGGAGATGAGTCACGGTCAGCGGGATCACCGCACACAGATGGATAGATGGTGGTCTACTTACCGGATCGACCAGACCGCTCACTTAGCCGTGCAGCGGCCGCATCCCAGATTGCCTCCCGGAGTTCCTCGGTATCGAGCCATGCTAGCGGACTCGCGATGATGGATGTGAGATACCGAGTCACTCCGGCAGGCTGGACTGCGGGGCCTTTGACGACATCAGCGGTCGTGCCAAAGGTGCGAGGCTGTAAGCTCAACAGAGCTAAAGCTTTCACGAGATCAGTTCCCGAGGGCTTCTGGTAGAGTTGCGGGAGGTCAAGCACTGCGCTTATCAGTTCCATTATCTTTTGTGGACCGAATGGACTAGAGGGGTAGACTGTGAACTAACCATGTAGAGGCTCATCTGTAGCGCTGATCATGATGATAACTGTATATTCTCTAGGTATTGCTGGAGAGGAACGTAAAGCAACGTATTGGCCTCAGAGCCCGGAGAATCGCGAAATGTGGCGGAGAAAAAAAGAAGAAAATATTCCCAAAGAGGAAAGGCTAGCGCTGCCGTTCCGCGGATTGACCGTCGCCTCGATTATCAGGCATCAATATATCAACAGAGGAGTAACTACTCATGATATTGAAGAACGAGCCTAATCGCTGTACCTATACAAGAAGACTCAACCAAAAACAAGCCAGAGTGGGTATATTAAGCTAGCAATCACTAATGATCATGTTAATACATGAAAAAAATCCAATGGTATCTCTGTTATCCATATGAACGCCGGTGCGCCAAGTAAATGATCCCCCAATCAGTTCAACGTCGCTTTGAAGCCCTGATAAGCTTGTTCGATATCAAATGCAAGTTCACGCGCTTGGTCTTCGCTCAATTCCTCAGTAGCTCGCATTTGATTCAATGCGATCAACCACTGAATGATCTTGCCGCGGTCTTCAAAATCCGTATCTGTTACCTTGTTCACAGACTGAATCACCTCCGATAAAAGTGGATGTAGTGCATCCTTGGATACCATGTTGAGTTTCAATGCATCGAGGAAGGTGATGAAGTTCTCAGTTGCAGCCAGAATAAGACTACCCGAGGCACCACCAGCCGGTCCCGTCGCCGCTGTGCCCATACTAGATGTTGGTGCGCCGTGAGGAGCTTGCTCGACTGTGGCCGGGAGACCAATGCGCAATCGCTCTGTGGCTCGTGGGCATTCTAACTATATTGTCCATCTGGTGTTAGAGATGTCTTGGAGTTTTGCGGGGTAAAATGGAGATGAACACTCACACCCCAGGTCCGTTTGAAAGTTTCTAGATCCACGAACTCCCGTGATACTGTTTCGTCTCCAAGACTGGACTTGTATTGCTTCAAGAGTCGTGTGCATGTCTCGGTATATTCTGCCTCGGTGACCACATCTTTGATGTATGCTTTCTCGAGTCCATCGAGGGTGACGATGATGCTGTAGATTTCGGCTAGTGATTCGTATAAGTCACGTTCGGCTGAGCTGGATGCTAGTTTGACTTCCTAAGACAAGTGGCATTGCATTAGTCAATATGATTATGAATGCGGAGACAAGGGTCCATACTTCATCGAGGTTGATTGTGGCCGACCGGGCGGGATTAGGTGTGTAGCTGTAGGGGGTCGGCGCATAAGAAAGTGGGCGTTGAGAGTACATTTCTTTTGTCAAATTCTCGATATGTACAATAATCGTTAAGTCGTTAGTCGTCAATTGTAATCGAAGGTTGTCTGTTGTCTTGTAGATTGTCTGGACGTTATCGCCCAATGCCAAAGGCGGTCTGAAAGGCGGACCCGCCGATTTTCTCCCCAAATTTTTTTTTGACCAGCCATTTCCCGACCAAGCTACATTTGCAGACTCTTTTCTGCATTAATATCTCAAAATGGTTGGAGGCAAAAAATCGACCAAGAAGTTCGTGCAGAACCGTCTGCCCGATGTCCTTGAGCGACGCAAGGCCAATGCCAAAATCAAGCAGAGACACCAACTGAACGACAAGCGCAAGGAAAAAAGTGCTTCTCGCCGCGCCGAAGCCGAAGCCGCCGCAGCGGAGAACCCAGAGCAAGCGAAGAAAGAAAATGCCTTTTCCGAAATGAACGTTGACGACTTCTTCGCTGGCGGCTTTGATATTCCCGAAGAGAAGGGAAAGAAGGCCAGCAAGAAGGATACCACCCCCAAGATCGGCAAGCGCAAGCGCTCAGAAGATAAGGCACAGGCGGACGCTGAGGCTTCTGAGGGCGAGAGTGATGAGGACAGTGTCGATGCTTATGACGAGCACAAGGACCAGCTGGAGTCATTGAAGGACAAGGACCCTGAGTTCTATAAATATCTGAAGGAGAACGACTCTGAACTGCTCGATTTCGGTGATCAAGGCGATCTTTCGGATGTCGACGCTCTGAGCGAAAGTGAAGAACCCGAAGACGAGGAACCCGCCAAGAAGAAGAAGAAGAAGTCCAAGAAGGAAGAGGAGGAGCCTGAGGATGAGACCTTGACCATTGAGATGGTCAAGAAGTGGCAGAAGTTGATGGAGGAGCAGAACTCGATCCGAGCCATGCGCCAGGCTGTGCTCGCTTTCCGTGCGGCCGCCTATGTCAATGACCCCGATGCCCCCGAGCAAAAATACACCATCTCCGACAAGAACGTGTACCACCAGGTTCTCGTCACGGCCCTCAACACCATCCCCAAGGTCTTGGCCCACCATCTCCCCGTCAAGGAGAGCGCTTCTGGCAAGATCAGGGTGTCATTGGATTCCAAGAAGTTCAAGACTCTCACACCCCTGATCAAATCGCACACTGCTTCAGTTCACCAGCTTCTGATCAACTTGTCTGATGCATCGACACTCAAGTTGACCCTCGCGTCAATTGAGCCTATGCTGCCTTATCTTCTTCAGTTCCGCAAGGTGCTGAAGACACTCGTGAAGATTGTCGTCGGAATTTGGGCTGATGTGTCCACGGCCGATGCCACCCGTATCACAGGTTTCTTGATTCTGCGCCGCCTTATGGTTCTGGGAGATGCAGGTATCAGGGAGAGTGTGCTCAAGGCCACCTACGAGGGTGTTGTTAAGGGTAGCCGCAACACAACGGTGCACACGCTAGCCGGTGTGAACTTGATGAAGAACTCCGCGGCCGAAATCTGGGGTATTGACCAGAACGTCTCATACACAGCAGGATTCTCCTTCATCCGTCAGCTGGCCATGCATCTGCGCAAGAGCATTACCAACACCTCCAAGGAGTCCTACAAGACCATCTACAACTGGCAATACGTGCACTCGCTGGACTTCTGGTCCCGAGTGCTTTCACAGCACTGCGATGGCCTTGTCGAAGCTCAAATCGGCAAGCAATCCGCTCTGCGTCCCCTCATCTACCCCGTCGTGCAAATCACCCTGGGCGCCATGCGCCTCATTCCAACCGCCACGTACTTCCCCCTGCGCTTCCAATTGACGCGCTCCCTGCTCCGCATCTCTCGCGCCACAGGCACCTATATCCCGCTCTCCGCTTCACTTCTCGAGGTCCTGACCTCAGCGGAGATGCGCAAGCACCCCAAGTCCAGCACGCTTAAGCCCCTGGACTTCAACACAGCGATCCGCGCGCCCAAATCCTACCTGCGCTCGCGCACTTACCAGGACGGCATCGGTGAGCAGGTCGCCGAGCTCCTTTCCGAGTTCTTTGTCCTGTGGTCCAAGCACATTGCGTTCCCGGAACTGTCCGTGCCCGTCATTGTCTCCCTCAAGCGCTGGCTGAAGCAGGTCTCTGCCCGCAGCGGTGGAAACAAGAACGCCAAGATCAACCAGATGATCCTGTTGCTCGTGCAGAAAGTTGAGACCAATGCCCGTTGGATCGAGGAGCGTCGTCTGAACGTTTCGTACGCTCCCCGTAACCGCTCTGGTGTCGACTCTTTCCTTAAGGATGTTGACTGGGAGTCTACTCCTGTTGGTGCGTTCGTTAAGACGCAGCGCAAGCTGCGTGCGGAACGTGCTGCTGTCCTCGAAGAAGGTCGTGTTGAGGAAGAGAAGCGGAGAGAGGAGGCGAAGAAGAACGGTGGAGAGGATGAGGATATGGGCGGTGTTGCTGGCAGTGATGATGGCAGCGAGGATGAGGATGAGGATGAGGAGGAATTGGAGAGCGAGGAGGAAGCCGAGATCGAGAGTGAAGATGAAGATGAGCTGGAGATGGAGGACGAGTAGATCGTCCAGTTTTGTTTTTTAATTTGTATATCTCCTTGTTCACGTCCATGTCCATCTACTTCCCACGGTTATTGCATATGTCTACTTTGTTTACCAGGATACACCATGGGTAGCTAACTCAGTCCTACAAAAGAAATCATTTATCTTAACAAGCTTCATATCATCATATGTCTCATAAATCCACGCTTTGTAAAGCGGACCAATAAATCAACTAGCGAAAACAGGGGGAGGGTATCTCAAAAAAGAATGCACCGCCTAAACAGACCCAACAGGCCCATGCTCCTGAGCCCTAGCGTTAGACCGATCCCTCCGCATAGCAGCATCCTCCTCTTCAGCCCATGCCAAAGACTCACTGGGCAACATAATAGCCTTATCAATTGCCACGGGCAAACCTCGATGTCTACCACGCAACGCCACAGCAGCAAGAATCAACTTGCTAGTAGAATGCCAGGCACCACAGAACGAGTAATTCTTCCCCGGGAAGCCAAGACTAACACCCACACATCCGTAAGCAGAGACGACCTCGAAAATGATATTGAATGTGGAGAAAGCCACCGGCTGGGATTGATAGTGGTCCGACTCGCGGATGGCGATGAAGAACACGGCCAGCGCGATCCACCACAGGTCATGGCTGAGCTGGGAGCGGAGCTGTTGGTGCACGAAGTAGCCGCGTGAAGTCTCGGATAGGCCTTGGCCGCTGAGGTGGTGGCGGATTAGATCCATTACTACGTTGCTGCGGCTTGTGTTTGCTGGAGAGTCGGGGGATTCGTCGTGCGCGTAGATTCCTAGCGAGCGTTCTTCGTAGACGTTTGTGTTGCTGTGTGGGTGTTAGATTGGGGGTTCATTTGGCGTGGGTGTTCATGGGTTAGGTTACTTACCGCATTGTCAGCGTTACTGGGTACGCGGAGACGTACTGGGTGAGTTTGTTAGTTCAGGTTCGGGGTTTAGCGTATAGGATAGGAGACTAATATGTCTTACCATCATGAGTACTAGAGGGTGTGTTAGCATGACAATCCGACGAGGATTTGAAAGCACTTACCATAGAGAACCAAGAGACCCTGGTGAAGATTGGCAATGGTTACAACGTAGAATCCACCAGCGCGCACCGCTTTATTCGAGGTAATTTGTTAGCTTGATTCAGATATGACGGTGGCGGTGATATCGATTGACAAACCTAGGGCTTGGAAGAGTCCGTCCAATACACGGTACTCGGTAGGAAGACTCTCGATGTCCTTGTTTCCAATAGACAGCAGCTCAAATGCCGCCCAGTCGATGCCGTTCAGAATGATGATCGTGCCGAGTAGATACCACGTATGGCGAGCGGGGAAGAGATTCGTATAGACCTGGGTTCGTGATAAGTGTCTATCTCTCTGCAAGCTATCAGGGTAATGCAACTTGACGTACCCTTCGAGGATGCTCCAAGATGAAATCAAGTGTAATACGCCACGATTGCCATGCCGGTCGATCCGGAAGCATGATCCTCATAGCCCAGATAATGAACCGCAAGAAACAAGGGAAGAGGGTGTTTCCTGCGAGAATCAGCAAACCCATTGCGAGAAGTGGGTAAGCCCTAGAGATGGTCAGTAACGGTTGACAATGAGGGGTGAAGGCCACCTACTTCAACTGCAAAGCAGTCATATTAGTGTCCAAGAGCGACATGCCACTGTTCACGAAAGCAGAAACAGCAAAGAAAGCACCCGTCCAGAAAGGCGAGAGACCGTTCGTGCGTGTCACGGCGGGATCATTGACTTCCAACCAACCACCAACACCGATCATGCCGAAGATAATGAATAGGATGAAGTAAAGGAACACAACCACAGACAGAAACGAGACAGCCTTGTACTCCACACCACCTAGTTCGTCACGCTCAGCGGGGGTGAGATCGTGGAACTGAGAGTTGCGGGACACGAGACCCTTGGAGGCCATGTACTTATGTGTTCCGCGGAGCAATCCCTTGAAGCCATTCCTCGAATCATCATCCACCCACAGCTGTTCTTCACGGGATGATGGCTCTCCCGGGCTCTCTTGGACCAGCACGGATGTCTTTGGGCGTGGGTGACAGCCATGTCCTTCGGCGTTCTCGCCGGAGAGAACAATCCCGGTGCTTCCCTGAGTGGGTTCCTGGACCTGCAGTTCAACTTGCGAGGGGCCACGAATAGATCGGGTCCTTTCTCGCTCCTCGGAGACACCTTTGAACTTTGCCTCGAAGGCCCTCTTACGTACTACAAGTACGGTAAGAGAAATGAGAATGGCATGGCCCAGGATAAGCAAGGTGAACAAAATTGCTTGCTGGAAGGTGTTCAGAGATGACAGGTCCATCTGGTGATTGGGTTGTTAGGTTCAGTACGATACATATCGCCATGAGATTCAGTTTTCGTACCGTATTCAATCCAGCACCAGTCATGGCACTGACACACATGAAAATGGAGTCCACATAGGCAACGCTCTGCCATGAGGTCGATGTCAAGTAGAAAATGACACTGGCGATCATGCATGTAGCAGTAAAATAGAAATAGTGTAGAGTCAAAAAATTCAAGGGTGGGAGGACTGCCATTATGGCGTTCGAGATATGCCTCCACCACTTGCGGACTGTATGATGAAGTGGTTAGGAAAATTCAATGAGCAAGTAGATCGGGGGCACCTACAGGTTGGCAATGCATGCATTACTTGATTGGGCGACCAAACTCGCCAGGGGTTTGTTAAACCCCCAGTCCTTGCTGTGTGTTGAATTATTTGCCGTTGGAGGCGTTGAGGTGTCGATGTAACAATTTTTTTCGTAGGATTTTTCAACCAAAACGCACAAAACTCGAGATATTTCGAATCTTATTAACCTCAAAATGGAGAATTAATAAGAATTTCAATATCAAATGGAAGAAAAGAGAAAAAAAGGAAAACCTGAACGGTCGAAAAGTTAGGCCAATTCGAGTTATGTGGGCTCAGAAATTTCTTAGCTTAGGCCATACAGAAATGTAAGTAGAAAAGAATGATGGTTAGGTATATAATAAATCATACATCAATACATTAATATATAAATAAATATAACCAATATATAAAGGACTATTGGTCAAAGGGGAAAAAAGAAATGAAAGTAGGTGAAGTAGGTGAAGTAGGTGAAGTAGGTGAAGTAGGTGAAGTAGTCTATAGTTATAGGGCTGAGAGGGAGAATACCCCTTATATACCTGATCCGGAGATATAATAGCCACTATCAACAATTGCAAATGCAACGATTATACAATTAAAGCATTGCCCTCCAAGACACTCAAGAAACACAACGAAAATCATGGCGATAGGTTGGAATCGGTGGACATCATTTCATGCCCAGCACCCTCGCAAGGTCCAGATTTCATCCAATGTGGTCTACTTTCAGCATAGTTACCTCCACACGCTGCCTCAACACATCTGACAAGACCTCCAAAATAGAAGCTTTTCCCAGTGAGACCAGGGCCGTAGTGTGCATATTTCCCCGAATTTGTCATAATAGCATTCGTAGTTTGGGGAATGGTCGGTTCAGTGATCATACACCAACAGGTGTCCGTAATAAATTGAACTCCAAATATCTCCAATTCAGTTACCAGACCAGCTCGACAGGCCGAGGCATATGTCGCTCGCCCACATGTTATCATCACCGTAACCCGGCTGTCTTTGGTGCGGCCCCTACAGAGCTCCGCGAGGGTCTCGATTTCAGACAATGAGAAGTGCGGATTACCCAGGGATACCAAGTCAACTGGTTGGCCTCTTGGTGCACTGTTTAGAGAGCCCCAGCATCGGATCAAATCACCATGTTGTACACGTATGGAACGCACAGTTGACCCCTTCACTATCGCAGCCTCGAGGCTGGGTGCCTCGGGGGTCACCCCGACCATATGAAACATTGGAGCACTAGAAACAGTCGCAAATGCTGCCCCGAAGGCCTTCAGGTCATCTTCAGTCGGGGCGAATGACTCGACTCCGATCACGACGGGAATTTCGCTCGTGGACAATGTTCCGACTTGGTATCCCAGCAGAGGGTAAAAGGAATCATCAACTTCCTCCGGTGAAATTTTAGGAATCTCCACAATCACCGAGGCCAGTCTGTTGATTTGAACGTGCGGGCCCCCCTTCGGAGCGCGACCAGTTAAAGCAATCGCGACGTCCAGGAAGTCAGGATATTTCATGGTTCTTGCACCGAGCACACTATTGGCGTAGACAACTGCATTTGACTCGGCCCAGGCTATTTGATCTCCATACTTTGGCGCACTGTCAAGTTGATAAGGTGCACATGTAAATGTTGGTTGAGCCCCCATGTCGGTGTATGCGTCAGCCAGTCGTACAGCCGCATTGTTGAAGTCTTCACTGATACCTTGAACGCGTCGAAGGGTTTTGTCAACCGAAATGGAGTTCATCGATGTTGGGACTCGAACCTTTCCACCACGATCCCGAAGATTCTCCGCGAAGGCGAGAGAACCTGGACCCGTGTAGCCGCAGCCATCGATGTGAACTTGCGTGACATCCATCAACTCGGTGACACCCAAGACTTCCGCATGTCTCAAAGTGATCCGCATTGCTGCACGGGCGGCATCTCCGTACACGTTGTTGAGAAACGCGGTGTCCAGATCCGTGAGCTTGATTCCATCGGTCGAAATTCCGGGTTCAGTTACACCAACCACTGATGAGCCCTTGACCATTGTATCCAGAAGGTTGTTTGTGGATACCTGGCCATTGAGAACATGAAAATCACGCCCGTTGAACTTGATAAGGTGTCGAAAGTCAATCGGATCAAGCGTCACGACTGGAATGGCCATTCCAAAGATCTCTTCTGCAACAATCACACCCAGGGTGAGAATGTCTTCCCTCCGCTCGAATATCAGCGCGGCAGGTGCTCTGCCATTCAGTAGAAGTTCCAGGATGATTGTACTACCGGTACATGAGCCACGTCCGCCGGGGATAGCGAGGATGGCTTCTTGAAGATGCTGTCCGCTCAATGGGTGGTGTTGATCGATAACCTCGCTCGTCTGAGGGTTAACGCCACCCCAAAAGCTCAGCTCCAAGTCGCTTGTGATAAGCTTCCCTGAAGCCTTGCCGTTGACATACGGAGTGCCTTGGAAGACACGAGTCGTGTCGAAATCGCCGGTTACCATGCTGATTGCTTGTACTAATTGAGCCCACCGGAATGGATGATGCAAAGCGACCAAATAGATTGAAATAAGTAAGGAATAGAAGTATTTTCAACGGTTTGAATTATAGTGGTAGTGGTAGTAAGTAAGTGGCAGCGAACTGACAGGCATCTTTTATGTCACGAACCACAGTGTTTTATTTTACTAATAGAAGCACACGAGCCAATAGATTGACGAGAATAGTCGGAACCCTCTGCCGATAATCTTGAAAAAGGTGAAATATCAATTCAACTGAAGGCCCATGGAGATGGTGATAGTCTAGGGGTTTGTTTCTAATTGAGGTCTTATATCAGCTGATCCCCATAGGTAAATGATGAGATCATCCAGTCAGATATTGCTTTCCATCCTTTTTCCCTTCTTACAATAATATAACCAGATATAAATATAGCAGTCGAATGTCTACTCTATGTCAACTACGTAGTATACTCATTCCCGCACCCAATGCCCACTTTTCCCACCCTGTTTCTCCAACAATCGAACAGAATCAATAATCATCCCCTTATCCACAGCCTTAAGCATGTCATAAACCGTCAAAGCCGCACCCATAGTAGCTGTCATAGCCTCCATTTCCACCCCTGTACGACCAAAACAGCTGACCGACGCCACGACATGCATAGCACCATGATCCCTGTTCGATCCAGGTTCAACTAGTTCCACGCTAACCTCGACCCCGGTAATACCAATGCCGGGATGACAAAGAGGCACAATATCAGGCGTTCTTTTAGCGGCCATGATACCCGCGATCCGGGCAACGCTGAAGACGTCGCCTTTGTGTGTAGTTTGGCCTTCGCGGAGGATTTCCCAGGGTCGGGAGTTCGAGAAGGAGACGGTGCAGGCGGCTGTGGCGACGCGTTTTGTTTCGGGCTTTTCGGTGATCTGGGTCATATGGACGGTCTTGGATGGTGTGAGGTGAGGGAGGTCGGCGTCTGAGGTTGTGGGTAGAGAGGGGGATTTGGTCTCTGGTTTAGATCGTCCGGAGTGGTAGAGACGAGCTTGGGAAATTGTAGAGAGATGCGAAAGCATATGTACTGGTATGGTTGACCAAGGGTGAGACCCTAATCCCCATGGTTTCGGTTTATTATCTAGTTCATCTATCAGCACAATGATTCAATAAACAATGTCCAAATATATCAATTTCTTGAAATCCAAAAGATATGTTCATCTGAGATGATCTACAGGTCGTAAAGCGTTTCCAATCATGAAAAAGAAAAAAAGGATCAAGAAAAAGAACATCGCTACCCACCAATCAAGATCATAGGGCGGTTCTTCATGTCCTTTAGTTGCGCCATGCCCGCGTGTTTCGCCTTCTTTCGTTTCACTGCCATGCCGATGATATCAAGAATCTCACGTTCTCGCTCATTCACCAAGCCGCCTTCGTCACTAAGGCGCGCTGCGCTTTTTACTGTTTCCAACAGCTGCAGGTTGTTCATTGCATCCACGTCAATTGGGCTCCCACCATTCTCCTTGCGGATGATATCCCGCAAGGAGACCTCGGAGTTACCGAACAGGCAGACCTTGAGATTTCCGTCACTAGTAATGCGTAACCGGTTACAGGTGCCACAGAAGTTGTGCGTCATGCTCGTGATAAATCCCACGCGGCCTTCGAAGCCAGGAACACGGTATGTCTTACTCGTGTCATTCTTGTGGTCGGCCACTTTTTCAAATGTGGGATACTTCTCTCGGATGACATCCAGCATCTCCTGATATGAGAACATCTTTCCCTGGTTCCATTTGTTCCCGCCGAAAGGCATATACTCGATAAAGCGCACTTCAACCGGTTTCTCGCGGCCCAGTTCCACGAACGGGAGGATCTCTCGGTCGTTCATTCCCCTCATGATAACACAATTGATCTTCAGCTTGATCCCTGCACCGACCTTATTCATTTCCAGAATGCGGTCGATGCTCTTCATCACAGCGTCGAATCCCTTGCGTCTTGTCATGATCTGGAACTGGAACGGATCTAGCGTGTCGAGACTGAGATTGACTCCCGTCAGCCCAGCCTCCACCATCGAGTCCAATTTTCGATGTAATGATATTCCATTGGTTGTCAGACACAGTTCCCGAAGCCCATTTGTTCGCAGCTTGCCAATATCCTGCATCAACGGCACGATGTCTTTGCGGACGGTCGGTTCGCCACCCGTCAATCGGATTTTGGTCACTCCTTGGGAGACGAATAATGAGGACAGGTATAGAATTTCCGGGGACGTAAGCAGTTTCGCCGAGGGCGAGAGGTCTATGCCTTCCTCGGGCATGCAGTACAGACACCGAAGATTGCAGCGTTCCGTGACGCTAATTCGGAGGTAGTCATGTTGGCGATTAAAAGTATCGGTAAGGAATTCGGAGAAGGGCTTTGCGGACTTGAGTGTTGAGAGTTTAGAGGGTTTAGCCGAGGGATGTGGAGGAGGTAGATCAGGAACGGCGACGGTGGCGTTGGGTCTTGATGCGGCGCGCGTGCTCTGGGGTCGAATGTGTACGGTCCAGTGACGGGCAGCCCTAGGACAAGACCAGAACCGTTTGCACAAGCCAGCCATGAGAAAGTAGTTTCAAGGAGTAAAATGTTGCATGTTGGAGGCAAAATATATATTGCCAGAGGTTGCCAGAGGTACTCCGCGGAGGAATGAGGGGAAATGTTTCTTATCGCACTTGTCTCTCGGCGGGCTCCGTGCTGAGTCATGATATCTTCATCATTCCAAGGTTTCAATTGGTCATGGAGTCAACTACATCAACTAACTACAACATAACTAACTAATCTATACTACCGAGGGTAACAACTTCTGCACCCGTTTCACCAGGCTCTTTTCGAACTGCTCCACTCCATTTTTCTGTTCGTTCATCTTGCCTTGTTTAATCACGTAGACCGACCGACGTCTTGGCGTTTCTTCGGTCTCTTCCTCCTCCACTCCTTCAAAATCTTCATCAAGTTTGTGTTCGGTGTCTCGCTTGCCCTCGATTACAGAACGAACAAGGAAACGATCGTGTGAAATTAGAAGCACAGCGCCATTGAAGGAGGAGAGCGCCGTAGCTAATGCCGTGACAGTGTGGAAGTCCAAATGAGTGGTGATTTCGTCAAGAATGAGAAGCTGTGGTGCACTCCAGACAATTCGAGCCAATGCAAGGCGGACCTGGATCCGACAATATTATTAGTTTGTCTTGGATGTTCTGTTGGTCTTTCACATTTCACGTACCAGTTGTCCACCTGATAGTTTGGCAACAGGGACATCAGATGCAATACGACCTGCTAACCCCATCGAAGAAAGTAGACCTCTGATAGCACCCTCATTCAGGGATCCTTCGGTTTCAATTGACAATAATCCCAGTGCAGTTAAACTAGGGTCGCCTCGGCCGCGCTCTTGCAGCTCCTCCACGGAGTGTTGACTGTAGTAGCCCACCTTCAACCGGGAGTGAGTCGAAACCTTGCCCTTAGAAGGAGATACCTGTCCAGTCAGAACACGGAGAAGAGTCGTCTTCCCCGAACCATTGAGACCCATGATCCCGACACGATCACCCAAGTGAACGACCAAGTTCACGTCGTCTAGGATGACGCGATCGGTCTTCTTGTACTGGAAAACAATACCCTCAAGCGATACCAACGGTCCGGGGAACCGCAACTCCGTCGCATCGGGCAAACTCATAGTCGCGCCCTTTTCGTCTGTCGGGACGTCAATCTCAGCTCGATTGTGGAGATGCCATCCGACTAGATCACGGTTCAACTTGAAACGCCCCCCGTTCGCGCTAACTTGAAGACCCATGCGATCATCGACCTTCTTCTGCCGCGACTTAGCTTGCCGCAGCTTATTTTCATCATTGGTTTTCTTCCCAATTTTCATGTTCTCCCGGATACTAGCTTCCATATGCGCAACTTGCCGCTCCTGAGCCTCCTTCATGCGCCCTAGGTAGAGCTTCTGTTCCTCGAAATCTTGCTCGTATGCAGACAGGTTCCCTCTGAAATATGTCAGTTTCTGGTCTCGGAGGATGACAATCTCCTCGCAGACAGCATTGATGAAATCCCTGTCGTGTGAAACTAAGACAATGGTTGTCTCGGATGTGTCGCGGAGTTGTTTCAGGTAGTTCTCCAGCCACACTACTCCAAGAAGATCCAGGAAATTGGTCGGCTCGTCGAGGATCATGATATCGGGATCTTGAACCAGAACGCTGGCTAGCATACATCGCATACGCCAACCACCTGAGAGCGTAGAGACTTTCTTCTCGAATCCGTCTTCTTTAAAGCCAAGACCGAGGAGAATACGACGAGCTTGTTGCTCCATATCGGCAAGTTTCATCTTGTTTCACGTTAATGGATTAGATGAACTGCCATCGTACAAAGACTTACATCTTCGAGTTGAGACTGTAAATTTTGTAGTGTCTCGACAGCAGCTTGGGTATCCGACTGGACTGTCTCCACATCGATGGCGTCTACATCCTGGGCCAACCTAATAGAAGTTAGATATAGTCGCTAGCTCGAATGAATTCAACTGACATCTCCGAAGTAGTTTCGAGCTTCCCCTCAGCAGCCTTCAAGTCTTTCCGTGCTTGTAGACCTCGAGCACCACTTTTCAGGCTTGCATTTTTGTGCGCCAGGAAGAGATGCTTTTCTGCTTTCTGGTGTCGGATTTTGCGAATCGCCCGCACAGGTTGCATCGGATCTTCAGTTTCAAAACTCTTGGATAGAACTTGGAAGGTCAGTCAAGTACAACTCCAATTGAATAGGTATGCGAACACTCCGCCATCCGAACAGCCTCATTCCTAGTTTCGTCGCTGCTCAGAACAGCTTCCAAAACAGTTTTGTCCTGATTAGGATCTTTGCCAAAAGGTTTGTCATCCTGTTCGTCCGTCTGCTGCAAAATCGCCATGCGAGTCGCATGCGGGATGCCAGGGATGAGTTTCTCTGCCATTGCCCGGAGGAGCGCTGGTAACATTAATATACCGAGCTTTGTAAATGGTACTTGCGGGGGGGGGGTCTGTCTCACTCGACTTCCCAGTCCCGTTGCGACCTAGCAACCCATAATGAACACCTGCCTTGAGTCGTAGGTGCGCGTCTGAGATGAGCTCCCTCCCTGCGGCCTTGGCCTTTGATTTCCCTTTGGTCTTTGGTTTTGGTACATCTTCGGTAGATTCAGGTGCAGATGATGTGACTATAATGTTGAGTCCATCCACATCAATCTGACAAAAGAACAATTTGAGCGTCAGTGGTTATCTGGGTTATTGTTGTGGCTACCCATACCTCCTGCGACGGGTTATCATCAAGCAGATGAAACCGTGTCTGCTTACACGTTGCCAGAATTGTCGGGGCGGATGTCATGGCTTCAGCAGATGAGCTAGAGTTCTTGGTGTTTGTGTGCTTTTCACCAAGATCCAAGTGTTATGTTGTAGATAGTTATGTATTTGAAGTACAATAGTAACCGAAGTTGGTTCGAGCGGGTTCATATAGAATAACTAGTAAGGGCAGCCACGGCACTCAAGCCCCTTTGCAGAATCAAATGCGCCACTATGATCGCATTAGACTTCTTATTTCTCGAGTCATTAAATCAAAGGTGGACAAATGTGCACAAATGCGAACAAATTGGATGCTGTTTGACGGACATTCTGGGGTCGGGGTCCGAAAGAGGAATAGGTTGGTGCCTGAGGCGTTCACTCACATTCCTTGGCGGAATCACTATTTGCATCATTTGCATCATTTGCATCATTGTGCTCGTATTTTGCTACAACATCCATGGATACATAACTAAGTTAGTCACATAGTTAACTAACTAGTTAGGTAACTCTACGTAGTGTTTGTTCCTCTGCGGGGGCTTTCTTATCTTGGCTGCCGCTGCTTTTATGAGGGCGCCATATCTCATTTCATTGCGAGTCTCAGCACCCGTACCGCTCCATGATGGCCCTGAATGAAGGGTCTAGTAAGAGTTCCTTTGCCGTCAGCCGTTTTTCCGGCTCATAGATAAAGACTTTCAACATGACGGATTCCACAAGTTGCCGCTCGGTCAGATCAGCATCGGGACGGAAATACGCGATTTTCTCGGCAATGATATGTTCTGGATCAGGAGATTGAGACTGATCATACCATGAATCGAGTCCGCCGGGGTGTGTGTAAAGACCTTTCCACTTCTCAGGTAGTGGGCCTAGGCATTCAGCCATACCACCCACAACCCCACCTTCAACAAATGTGGGAAACGGAGGAAATTTAAGGTAGAGCATAGAGAAAATAGCCATATAGCTCCACATATCACAGGCAAAACTTGGCTCTTGCTTATGTAGTCGATCCGGAGAGCAATAATGCATAGGTGGGTAGCCGCGTTAAGTTTCGAGGTCGTCAATTTTCTTTGCTAAACCAAAATCGCAGAGATAGAATTCGTCTGTACGAAGGTCGTCAGGAACATTTATAGGGGCCACGAGCTCGCCCTTTTTCCAAAGATCGACAAAAGGTATTGTCTCCTTTATTGGCCGGCCGAGTAACTCATATTTGGCGCTTCTGCTTAGACCATCGATAGGAGTCATTCCCCACATACAGTTCCTTGCATTTAAATATATAACGTTAGCATTTTCTTAGTATAGAAGAGATGAAAAGTGAGGAAGCTATTAGGTGCCAGAGAGAGAGAGAGAGAGAGAGAGAGAGAGAAAGAGAGAAGAAAGGTTAATTCCTTCAGATCTCCAGAGAGCTACTTATGTAGGTGGCCAGCCTAACATCACGGCCTAAGGAATCAGGTATCCACAACAGAAAGAAGTGAACGTCGACTTACCGCGATATATGATCCCAGCTTCATGTAAACTTGCCACAGTCGCTAGTAATTGCCGAGCGGCGGACATACGAGAGGCCATAGGAATCCTCTGTAAGCCAAGAGTGCAGATAGCCGGCCCTTTCATAGGGAATACCAAGACCCTATGGTGGCTTTTATCATCTCGGGGTAGAAAGAAAGTCGCGGTATAGATAATCAGGCGAGAAGTATCCCGTACCCTCTTGATAATCTCATCCTGGATTCGAATTTCGTTGTCGCTCCATTTCCCTAGGGCCATGACTTTAAGGGCCACGTCTCTCTTGTCTTGTAGGTCAAATGCCATCCAGACAGTTGAGCCACCACCAAAGCCAAGTTTATGTTCAACTAGGTACCTTTCGTTGAGCACTTCCCCAAGGCGAATAGGATAGAGGGCATATTGATTATCCTCTATGCGGTATCTATGCCATGGCTCAGCAATCTCTTCGAGATCGGCTTCCTCGTCTTCATCCTTCACGAAGTCACCAAAATCTGTCGTGTTTCCAGAAGACCCTTCAGGGGATGCTTCCGTGCTCGCCATTTCAGCTGAATGTGTGTCAAATGGCAGACTGGGTGAATGAGAAGACTGGGTCAGTAACAGGCGGAGTGGAGATCGGAAGCAATATAGTGCCATTTGTCACACCGCCCGGTCCTAAGATCAGGCTACTCAGTGAGCAAAAAGTGGCAAGGACTGAGCACTAAGACGGAAATGGAAAGCCAAGAAGCGGTAGAAGAAATCGGCTACCTAGATTATTCAGTAAATTATGAGAGAGGTCTTACCTCTACGTGTGTAAAAAATATCCATAGAGTTCTTGGATTCTGTGCGTTGTGGTTAATTCACCCAAACTAAATATATATCGAGAGAACAGTATCTCTCTGCACCACAGGAAATCAATAAGAAAAAAGTGGAATTCCATGCAAAACAAATTAAAAGGGTGGTTTATAGCTAGTATACGACAATATGTAGTGCTTATTTTCCAGGTTAAATTCGAGAAAGGACGCAATACAATCATGCATTTGGCAAACAGCTTAGGCATTTAGAGTCTCGACAAATAATATGATATCGTCTACTCCGTATATTCTGGTTGATCCCTCATGCACCTTGGATGATGTCGGCATCTAGACTCTCGAGGCCTGGTTCTAGAAGATGAAGACTATGTTATCAACGTTCTCTCGCCCAAATGCCAGCGACATGAAGAGTAAAATTCTCTAGCGACACGTGGATGTGCTTCCAGATTCAAGATAGAAGACCGGGGAAGACTAGTTCAACTCAAAGTCAGTTATTATCGTTTAGGTATCAACATTAGTGAACTGCCGCACCTGAAGTTTTCTTTTAGTGTCTATTTTGAAGAAGCAAAAAGCCACTGTTAGTGCGGTTGTTGTGGCACTGAGGCGCAGAACTTAACTCAGCCTTTTTGCACGCGGTCACTGGACACGGCCAGGACAGGGATCAATGGTTCAGCCCTACCATCGAGCTGATCACTGGCCTCCAAAAAGAAAAGCGGGCTGTAGAAGAGTCGAGACTCAGGGGAAAGTTGGTTCTTCGGTGGGGGAACGAAAAGGGGCAATAAGTTACTCCACCGTGTCTGCCCTGTCTACCATGGTGCTTCGCCTTGTTAAGGATCAGGGGCAATCAAAATAGGCAAGTCTATAGAAAGGAAGGTTCTAAAGTGCCAAGATTGGAATCCATCTATATCTACAACATACGAAGTATTGCACTCGATAATGCGGCCTCGGATGAAGGACCTCGGAGATCGAGATTTAGCCTTTGATAGAAACCTTGGAACGGACTAACTAACTTGATTAGGAATATAAGTCCTAATCACGTGTACGGAAGTCTACCGAGCCTGAATGGCTCTCAGTCGTTTTCCTTTAGGATCGCTTGCAACCTTAGAAAATCTTATTGCAATTCTCACACCGGAGCTACTCCCGAATCTACTTCTCTGACTGGTTTGCCGTGGTTTGCCCGGTACAGGGGGTCTGGCGAGACGCTGGCGTACGTACATCCTAGTTTGTATGAAACAAGGGAAATGCACCCCGGATCACAATCTGTTTGGCATATGTTTATGTATATTATAAGTATTATTATGGATCAGGGAGTCAACTTATATTGTTTGCAGAAAGTACGGAGTGCAGAAAGAAAACTGTTTACGAGAACCCACTGCCTATGTTGTATGTTGTAGGGCCGAAGCCACTCGAAATAATTGGCTCAGCCCCGAAAGCCGCTAGCCGCGGTGATAGTCACTTCTATTCCGAACAAGGTTGGTAGGTTATTTTCTTGAAGGTTGAACCTTCAGGTCTTAAATCCATCGATGATCTTCTCGCGTACCTTCAGGTGGTTTGTAGTCAGTCCAACCTTGAAACCAACAGGAATGCAAAATTTACCAAAGCGGGCAATCTTCGATAAACAGAGAGAGACATCCATGGCACAGCCACTTAGGTCATGAAAGAGACAAAAAAGGTACAATTACAATACCATACGGTTGCAGTACCCGTGGAACCCCCCAAGTCGCCCTGGAAAGTTTTCCCCAAGGGCCAATGGGATCAGATGGTTCATGCCCTAAGATTGGCCCACGTCTAATGTTTTGACTGGGAAAAGAGTATTAATAGGGGAGTACCGTAACTATTGAATATCTAATAGACTATCGGTCGTAGACTTTCAAATAAATAGTATAGTTTTCAAGTAATTGATTTATCACTACTAGAGAGTAAATGAGGTATGTATCAATTTGGTATGGACATCTGGAGTACAACATATAGATCTGAAAATGATGAAAACATTCCCTGGATACGGTATGGTAAACAAATTCTCGTCGAGTAAAGTCCAACCAATCACGGGACTACATTCCTCAGGCCCCCGCTGACTCAGAAAGGACGCGCAAGCCCCTGTTGCTATTCCGGAACACTTTGTCCCTTTCCCCATTTCCACCATCCAATTTCATTATCCATCTAGATCCCAAATCCATATTCTATTAGACCTTCGTTTTTCGAATCCTTTTTATCCTCATATTTTCCCTCTTTTTTTTTATCTCTTCAAATCTATCACATTTATACCCCCACCGCATCCCTATCTCACGCTATATCTCACGAAACTTACCCCATTTACCCTATCCCTACTCCGTACACAGTCGAGGGACAGCCTTATCCAGATCACTATGGCGACTCTCGCAGAACATCCGATGCAACCGGTTGCCAACTATGACCAGGATCTCGACTCGTTCATCAACTTCGATCAACTCACCTACACATCCGATCCCTCCCGCTCAAAGGTTATGGTCAGCCAACCGTCGGTCGCAAGCACCGAGTTCAGTGCCAGTGACGCCCGCAGTGCCAGCTTTGCCTCAAGTGGCCAGTCTCCCCTGGCATTCCAGGCCCCAAGCCACCAGTATGATGAACACAGACAGCAAACAGGTCTCCCACCCGGTGCCTTGTCCATGTCCTACAGCCAGGTCCCGATGGGCTTCAACAATGGTCAAGGATTTCCCGTGAACGCCGAGATGTATGCTGGTCATCACTTGAAGCGCGAGGATGCCCAATTCGATTTCAACACCGCACCGGGCCGGAACCCGTCGGAGATGGAGATTGATCCCGAAAACATGAACCCCTCGCCCTACTTCTACCCGACAAACCCTGGGAACAAGAGTCAATATGTCGATCCCAACGCCCTCGGCGGCCATGAGCTGGCTCAGGCTGGTCCGTCTACACAGGTCGGTCGCATGTACCCCGGCATGCATCAGCAGCAGGCTGCGATGGCCAAGGCCCAGCAACAAAAGCAAAGTGAGATGGTCCGCCCTCAGATACAGCAGCGTCCGGATCAAGTACCCGATGCTATGCCCCAGGCCCGCGGTCCCCGCAACCCTGACCCCGTGGTTGAGGAGCGTATCTCTCGTCTACTTCAGCAGATGCGACAGAACGCCATGGCCAATGGCGAGGGCTCCCCTAGTCCCTCCAACGGTATGCCGCAGATGGCCAAGGCCCGGAAGGACGAGGCCGATATGGATGAGGATGAGCGCCTTCTCGCTAGTGAGGAGGGCAAGAAGCTCAGCAGCAAAGAGCGTCGCCAGTTACGAAACAAGGTTTCCGCTCGCGCTTTCCGATCTCGCCGCAAGGGTATGACTCTCTGAACACCTGAATACATATGTAAAGTCCATTTTGCTAACGCTTCTCACTAGAATATATTGGTCAGCTCGAAAGCGAGGTGGCTGCTAGAACCAACGAGGCCCATGAAGCTCGCCTCCAGAACCGCGCTCTTTACGAAGAAAATGCCCGCCTGAACGACTTGGCCCGCATGCTTCTGGGATCTCCTCACTTCTCCAACTTCCTCAACGATATGGGTGACACTATGCCCGCTCAACCCCAGCAGCAACCTCAGCAGCAATCTCAACAGCAACCTCAGCAGCAACAAACCCAGCAGGCTGCACCCCAACCCAACATGCAGGCTATGCCCAAGGACACGAACGCCAACCGTGGCCAAGAGTTCCAGATGCAGCAAAACCCCCAGGCCAATATGGTTATGGTACCCAATCAGGGTATGGACCCCTCCAGCATGGGTATGAACAATGCCGGCTGGAACTCAGGAATCGACATGAACTACGGCAACACCCCCGTCTTTGCTGTCATGGAGGTTCCTGAGGGCCCTGCCCTTGATGCTGAAGTTCTGTCCGGAAAATCCTCTTCCTTCAGCATTCCCGAGAGCTCCAAGAATGAGGCCCCTGTTGTCGACCGTCCTGTTAGCGACTCATCCAGTCAGTTTGACATTGGTGTTGCCAACCCCGATGTCGAGATTGATGAGTCTGATCCTGCCTTTGCTCTCTTTGTCGATTCCCCTGCCCCCGCCACCGACATCACCTTTGAAGGTGTCTCGACCGAGAAGACTGCTCAGTTCACTCTCGTTGTTGACAACTCTGAAGTTAGCGATTCGGCCAAGAGAACTTTCATCGCCCTCTGCAACAGCATTGACGCTGCATTTGAACGTGTCTCAGCTGTGACATCCCACCTTCAGTGATTCCCCATTAGCGTCTTGCCCTTTCGGCTTCCTTTTCTTTGTATATGTGATTCCTCTTTTTTCTTCGCTATTGCCATTGTCACCGCCTTGTGACTATACACAAACCTGCCGTATTTTGCGAATCATGGGGGGGTGTTTCTTTTTTCTTTTGTTTTTTCCAAATGTCCCGGGGAGTTTCAAGGCGCCTGTCTCTTACTATATCGTGTATCTCCCACGAAGGACCTTCTGGAATTTTGGAGCTTTAGTGGCGTATCTGAAGGATCCGTGGAGTAAAAGCCCAACCCTTGATATTTATGGCCAAATGATTGTCTTATTTTACTGCATAGCCTGTACCCTGGATGTAGTTTAGCCAAATAGAATGCTTGCTAATTTATCAAAAGGATGCTATAGTAATGCACTGCATTTCCTCGTGTACATCCATCATGCGTTGAGTATGAGCAAAACATATAAATTTGTTGAACTTCAGTGACTTTGGGGAATTTATTTGAATAGTCCAGACATATATGAAATGAACATTTGCATTTTAAAGACACCATAGCTATCTATTGTGGTATTTATTCGAAAAAGAATCACTCCATGGCGGTCCAAAATGGATTTTCTGCCGCAAAAATCAACTGTGATATTTTTTTCTTCTATTAACGTGGGAGATCCACCAATTTCCTACTCCTTGACATTACTACACTTGGGGGCCTTTTATGATCTGTTTACCCTTTAATAACCCCTCCTTCTAGACAAGTTGGCTTCCTCTTGCGTGCGCGGTGCCTTGTCAACCGCAACCACTCGCGCAGTCGCCTGGAGCGCGTTCCCTCGAATCTTGATTTCGCCATTCACCCTACGATCGTATCGCAGCGCTATAAACCGTGACTCACAAAACCCCGTTGACTCAAAACTGAGTAGGAGATTCAAGTATCCTAAATCATTGTCGAAACTAGCAGACCAAAAGAAATCCCAAGAGAAACAACCCTTGCCACTTCGAATCAGACAACCTACAATCAAACCAAACGCATACTTTCTTCCGCTCTCGAGCAAACGACGGCCCAATAGCGACGACTACTTGATTTGTGAACCATCCATACTCAAACTCCCTTCACGGCCTGTACCTGTAGTAGGAGCTGCCCCAATGAAATTCTTCTACCAGGTCATCTCGACCCCAACGGCCGATACCCCCGGCACGTCCGTTTGCCTCAACTTCCCAGACAAGCGATACCTTTTTGGTCAGCTATCGGAAGGCACACAGCGCGCATGCACAGAGCGCGGGGTTAAGCTTTCTCTTCTCACCGATGTCTTTGTCACTGGACGGACGGAATGGGCCAACACGGGCGGGTTGATTGGGATTGTTTTGACCCTTGCTGATACGGTGTCAACCTCTATGGCAGCCGTCGAGGAGGAAAATCAGAAGAAGGCTGCCCGCAGGGCGCAAAGGGAGACCGAAGAAGGCAAACAGCCCAAGCCCCGTGAACCCAAGGAGCAGGAAGGCGAGGGGATATCGCAGAGAGGTAACTTGACGATTCACGGTCCTGCGAACCTTACACATACACTAGCTACGGCTCGGCGGTTTGTTTTCCGGAAGGGCATGCCGGTGTATTTGAATGAATATGGCTCGGAGACACTGGCCAAGCAAATGTCTATCGGTGCCAAGGATCCCTTTGAGAAGCCCTCATGGTCAGACTCTAACATCAAAGTCTGGGCCTTACCTCTCAGACCTCACTCATCGGCTCATTCTCAATTTACGCAGCCGCGGTCACAGAGTCCACGAAAGCGGAGCTTGGATGAGTTCCAGGAATCTGAACAGCCCGAAGATCATATGGACCAGCGTACCAAGAACCTGCTCGTGACGCAGTCCATTGTGCAGGACATGTTCAACTCAACATGGAAGATGGACGCCCTCCATGAAACCCCATTGGCCCAAGTCAAGATGCCGGCCGCTATATTCATTCGCAACCCGGAAACCAAAGACCTTGAGCAATACAAGGGTCCGGTGCCAGGCGGCCCAGAGGCGCTTCCAGATATCAAGGTGCTTGTTCGAAAGCCCTGGCCCGGTGCGACCGTCGAGAGTCTCCCGGCCACTTCTCCCTCAAGGGAGGCAGTCTGCTATATCGTGCGGAACCATGATATCCGCGGAAAGTTTGACCCGAAGAAGGCGCAAGAATTGAAAGTCGAGAAGGGCGCTAAGTACTCAAATTTGACGAAGGGCCAGAGCGTTGAGTCTCTGGATGGGAAGACTATTACCCCAGAAATGGTTCTGGGACCGACCCGAGCCGGAAAAGGCACTGCTATCATGGAAGTGCCATCCTCCGAGTATGTTGAGGACTTGGTTAGTCGGGCCGAATGGAAGTCACCAGCTGTAACGACCGAGTTGCAAGCGTTTATCTGGATTCTTGGACCAGGTGTGGCCGAGCATCCTAAATTCCAGGAATTCGTTGTCAGCATGTCCCACTGCAAGCACACTGTGTCGAGCCCAGACCACTGCCCGAACTACCTGGCGTTCACCAGTTCCGCTAGCTCAACTGTTCGACTTGCCCGTCTGAAAGCCGATAGCTATGCGGTTCCTGTTCACGACAATGTGTCCCTCCCCCAACCCGGCACCCCTAACGCCAATTCGGAATCTGCGATAGCTGCTCGCCAGAATTGTCCACTGCAGCCTCTTGAACCTGGATTCATCATCAACATGGAGCCCAATTTCGGGTTCAACAGCGACGAAGTGATGACCCGCTTCAACCCGTCGAATGCATTGGATAACATCCCGCGTTCTGTCCAGAAACGGATGGAAGTCATTCGCAGCCGCGTCGCTAAGCCTATATTTCAGAAAAAGTTGCACGAGCATCGAACACAATGGCCTGGAGCAGATGCAGAGATCATCGCGCTGGGTACTGGTTCCTCTGTTCCATCGAAATACCGAAATGTCTCTGCCACACTGCTGAAGGTGCCTGGGTATGGCTACTACTTGCTTGATTGTGGCGAGAATACCCTTGGTCAACTGAAGCGAGTTTTTGAGCCTGAAGAACTTCGTGAAGTGCTTCGAAACCTGCGAATGATCTGGATCAGTCATTTGCACGCTGATCATCACCTAGGAACGGTCTCTGTGATCAAGGCCTGGCACACGGAGAACTTCCAGAATGGATCTGGCTCTTCTGCTAGACCTGAAGCCAATATGGCCAAGATCCTCCAGGAGAAGCGCCTGGCTGTTGTGTCTGAATATGCGATGATTTCCTGGTTGGAAGAATATTCACAGGTCGAGGACTTCGGATTTGACAAACTGCTTACCCTTTCCGCCCATCCCGAAGTAAATGGGCCTAAAATCACCACCTCGTTCACACACCAGCCATCTAGCCATCGTCGTCATACTGTTACCTTCACGGACGAATCTTCCCCCCTCACTCCTCTTCTCAAGTCTGCCACTGGTCTTGCAGACCTACTCACTTGCCGCGTCAAACACTGCAAGGGTTCGCTCGCTGTGTCCCTTGTCTTCTCAAATGGATTCAAGGTTTCCTACTCTGGCGACTGCAGGCCATCGGACAAATTTGCCATCATTGGACAGAATTCGACCGTGCTCATCCACGAGGCCACCTTCCAACCCGACATGGTCGGATCGGCTAGGGCCAAGCGGCACTCGACCTCCTCCGAGGCAATTGAAGTCGGCCGCCGCATGCAAGCGCGCGCTGTCCTGCTCACACATTTCAGCCAGCGCTACCAGAAGGTAGCCTTTGTAGACAATCGGAACCCACGCAAATTGGAATTCAACGGGGACGCAGCTGCAAAGGAGCCCGCAGATGCGGATATTCCATTCGATGACCCTCAAGATGAATCAGCGGGCCCCGCTGATGTCCTACTGTCCGACGACATCACGACGACATCTCGACAAAGGCTCGGCGTTTATACTGGCCCCGTCGCGGGAGCGATGGACTACATGCGTATCAAGGTCGGGGACTTCGCCCTTGCGCAAGCATATGCACCAGCATTGGAGAAGCTCATCGAGCTCTTGGAGCGAGCGGCGAACGAGGAAACCGAGCGCCTGAAACAGACGCGTCAGCAAGAGGAGAATGCTCGCAAGGCAAAGAATAATAAGAAGTGGGCTAAGCAAATGGCTACTGCTACGGCTGCGGCAGTTGCGGCAGCAGCAGTTGAGACTAGCGATGTCCAGACGGCGCCCAGTCGATCTATCTGGAGTGCCAGTGAAAGCGAGGAGGGATGGGAGACGAGTGACTACGAGGAGTGTTCCTAATTGTATATATTATACCATGTCAAATATGCATAGCTTGGAAGAGCTTTTCCCTTCTCAGAGCATACTAGTCTGAGGTCGGTACCCTTTGGCGAACATGCCGAGGTGCGGGAGACCATATATCTCCCATTCTACTTGGAGGTTGCTAGTTTTTCCTAGCTTTTCCCCGTGTTATTTTAGATGTTGATGAGTATAAAGAGAACAAATCCCCGCTCCTACTGCACCTACTGCACCTAGTCTATTTAAATAGTAAATAGTATAACTAGTAGTATAGAAAGTAAGTAATTCAATGTCGACACAACCGGCTTATCGGCTTTACCCCAACAAATCCACTCCCCTCACCGCCCCCGTTGGGGACCGTTTGTTCCCCTTGACTCAATTCCATTTTTATAGATTCCTAGATATCTCTGGATATCTCTCAATTGATTCGAGATGACCACTCTTATTCCCCGTGATCCCTATACACAGGATGAGCTCGCTCGACTGTACCCGGCAGCTCTGAAGCTGCAACTCGTGCAAGTGGTATGCGTTCTAGTCCCCACACCAAGATGCAATATAGCTAACCACTACAGTTCCTTCGTCATGGTGAGAGATTGATTTACAATCCTACCCCTGAGAGCATTTCTAATTGTTCCTAGGTGAACGTACACCCGTATCATCGCGATTCACAAATGTATGCTGCAATTGACAACCCCCCATTCGTTTTAAAACCCGCTCTCCGACGGTTTCCGCTAACACCTCCCAAAGACAGGCCTAAGTCCATGTAGGCTAATCTTCTGATATCGATATCGGCCGATAATATGCTAACATTTTCCCTTGGCAAGACTGGCCGTATTGTGGCGTCGCAAGACGTATGGTGCAGATGGCATCGAGCAGCAAAGACCTCTCGGAATGGAACGGGTTCCAATGGCGCCGGAAAATGGAGTCATTCGGGAGTAATGACCAGTCGGTGATCGCAACAGCACCGGGAGGACCAGTCGAGGCGATGTGGTAAGTTGCCGTGGAGCTCTGATAGGCACGTGGAACAGGAGCTAAATCATGTCATTTGAAGCTTGCATGGCGAGCTCACAGATAAGGGTCGTGAGACGACGTATGCGCTCGGACAACGACTGCGCCATCTATACGTTGACCAGCTCGGGTTCATGCCCCAAATCAAGAGCGATTCTGAGGATATGTATCTCCGCGCTACATCGATCCCCCGCGCTCTGGAGTCGCTCCAGGAAGCCTTTTTGGGGCATGTACCCGGCTAGCGCGCGCACGCTTGACTTCCCACCGCCGGTGATTGTGGCCCGCCAGGTTAATGAAGAGACACTATTCCCCAACGAGGGGAATTGTAGACGATTCCGACAGCTGTCGCGGCTTTTTGCCGACCGCGCCGCTGCACGATGTATGGGCTTATCAGTGGGACATGCAGATAAGGGTTACGGCTAATGATTTCAATGCAGGGAACGACTCTGAACAAATGGCATATTTGAACAGCCTCTGGTCAAAGCATATGCCCGAAGAATCCCCCAAGGTTGCCGTCGATGCCCATCCTCGTCTTTCTGGAATCATGGACACCATCAACGCAACCGATGCCCATGGCCCAGGCACTAAGCTCCCATCCGAGTTCTATGACAAGAAGGGTCGTGCTGTCTTGGACCGTATTGCGGTCGAGGAGTGGTTTGCTGGCTACGGTGAGAGCAGCGAGTATCGTAAGCTGGGCATTGGTGCTCTCATGGGTGACGTGGTTGACCGCATGGTCAGCACCGCGGTGGAGGGTGGTTGGCGCAGTGAGACTGCTGCGTCGGGGTCAGGAAACCCAGAGACCGGCAAAGCTATCAAGTTTGCTATGAGCGGCTGCCACGACACCACTTTGGCAGCGATCCTGTCCAGTGTTGGTGGATTCCAGAACCAGTCCTGGCCTCCATTTACTTCCTCTATTGCAGTTGAGCTCTTCTCCCAAGCGCCCCGCTCCGGTTCCGACGCTGGCGTCATGCTCGAGGAGTTCTCCAACCCACCCGTCGCATCCAAGAAGCCTAGCGTCCTCTCCCAGCTGTTCGGTAAGTCCACACCGAAGCAACCCACCACCTCCGATACTGCACGCGCACCTCTCGAATCCCTCCCCGAAGGCGCTCGCGAGTCTCTCCAGAAGCACTATGTCCGTATTCGCTACAATGACCAACCGGTCCTTATCCCCGGTTGTGCTGCTAAGCCTGAGAACCACCTGCCTGGCGATGAGACATTCTGCACCTTGGATGCCTTCAAGGAGATTGTCGATAAGTTTACGCCCAAGGATTGGCAACTCGAGTGCACAGCGAACCTTGGCGCAGGGCCCCACGGCCCAGACGATCGTGAGAAGGCCCCGGCTGGGTTCTAGACATTCTATAGACTGTAATTCTGTCATTTCTAATTGCAAATATCTTTTTTTCCCCTGTATCATCATATCATGTGAATTGTGTTTATTATGAGTGAGTAGAGAGCTAGAAACAGATAAATCAGTAGCCATTTCAGCTGCTCTTCGCCTTGGCGTCTAGATCTGCTCTGATTGCCTTCAGCTTCATCGAAGAAATCTTCATCAACATCCAGCGCGGTAAATACTCAAACGACAAGCCCTGCAACCAATGCCAGAAATAGGCCCATACAATCTCCTGCCCACAGCCAACGCGATCCAAACCAGCAGCAGCCAGCGCTCTCGCCTCAGGAATAAACAAGTTACTTTTGACATCGTACCCAGGGGTTCTGACTTCCGCAACCCGCAGCCCTATAACCTCAACCTTCTTCCCTTCAGCAGCAAACTCCGCACGTAGCGACTTCGTAAAAGAATCAACAAATCCCTTGGTCGAGCTATAAATACTGATATACGGCAATCCAAACGCCGCAAGAGAAGAAACATTCATCACGAGACCAGGCGCATTCTCTTCCAGCTGTGCGGCGAGGACACGCGTAATCTGAATGGCAAAGGTCGCATTCCGCGAGACCGTCGCCTGCACATCCTCGAAGGTATACTCTTTGAGGAGCGTGGAAGGTCTGGTCTCACCACCAACATTATTAACAAGAACCGTCAACCTGCCAGTATCGGCCTGGGAATCCGACCCAGCAGTGTTCTTACAGCGACGAATAATATCGCGGACCTCGACATCGACGTCATCAATATCGGCCGTCAAATCCTGGGCATCGCGCACAAGGACAGCGACACAGACATCAGGGAACAGCGTCTGTAATTCGTGACGACGACGGTCGAGTTTCTCTGCGTTTCGGCCGTGTAGGATAACATTGAACCCGCGGGCGCAGAGCTCCTGACCGAAGCCGAAACCTATTCCGTCTGTTGCGCCGGTGACGAGGGCCCAGTTTGTTTTTGTGGAGTTGTAGCGTTGGAGGGTACTTGGGAGGAGGTAGGTTGTTGCTTGACGAGTTAGGGAGAAGACTGTTTTTCCCAGGGTGAAGAGGCCGAGGTAGGCTAGGGGTTTGGTGTATGTTCCTAGGAGGTCGGTCATTTTGGGTAGTTGGTTTTTGTTGTATTTGGATGTTTAATGTGAGAATTCTTATTTCTGTTTTCTGTAGTCTTTGGTGCTCTTTATAGGTTCGAGGTTAATGCTGTATCATTCTTCGATCGGTGATTTGGGCAGGTTATCGGCCCGCCCTTTGAGCCGAACGCCGATTGAAATTGGAGTCGGTTGGAGGTCATGTCGGAGGTTATATATCTGTGTGAATGAATTAATATCAAAGTCTTGTTGGGTAGAAGAATTGTAATTGAAGATTCAACTTGTTTATGTTATTTCAAGTGGAGGATCTCGAGATCGAAGTATGCCACTCATCCAATCCCAGTTCTATATCCCAGGTCTAACCCATACATGCACTTCTAGTCTACAAATGAACAGCCAGGAAATCAAGAAACTAACCAAAGCCCAATCACAGTTCCTCTAATACCGATTTTCAAAACCAATGTCGTCAATTGAGGACCGTGAAAGTCAACAGCGCCAGCCAGGTACCTTGCGGACGATTCACGCCGGCCACTTACAACACAGCAATTATCATCGCCAATACAAATCATACACTTCATTGGACAAGCTATGGCTCCACTGGTATACTATCAACCTTGGAGGACCTGTATTGACATTTGTACTACATCAGAAATGCAACCGACAGCGTTAGAGCGTTATAGGAGTGAGGAACTTGGAGACGGTGGCCTGGGAAAGAAGATGTTATATAATGTGATGCTGTAGAACTCCTAGAGGCTTAGCCTATATTCTTTCTCTTTCTTCTTTCTCTTTCTTCTTCCTCTTTCTTCTTTCTTGCTTTGTATAACCAACCCCAAAAAGTTACCCACCTTCATTATGGTCATCGATTCCGGAAGAGACTCGGTCTCTTACAATGTCCCGGCTCCCATGGAGGAAACACCGAAGACACGGCAGATGCCTGTCACCCTGCTTTCAGGCTTTCTGGTATGAACAACAGCCATTGTATTAACTTTGAATCATGTCCAGGGATCCTGACACCCATGTATAGGGAAGCGGCAAGACAACACTCCTCAAACACATCCTCAAGTCCCCTGACCATGGGTTACGGATTGCTGTCATCGTCAACGATATGAGCCAGTGAGTTCCACATTGAATGGAGAACATAGGATGTAAGCTAATTGCTTCGTTCCATTAGGCTGAACATCGACGCTACCCTCATCCAAAACCACAAAGTCTCCCAGACAACTGAGAAGCTCATTCGGCTTCAGAACGGATGCATCTGCTGCACTCTTCGTGGAGACTTGCTGGCTGAACTGGCGGCTTTGACTAAACGAAATGAAGTTGACTATGTCATCATTGAATCCACTGGTATCAGCGAGCCTATGCAAGTGGCCGAGACTTTCACGGCTGAGTTTAGTTCGGCCATGTTGGAGGCTGACGATCAGATTGCCAACGATGATGTCGATGCAAGGAAGATCCTGGACGAAATGTATTGTCTCTCCACCATACACATCTTCTCTTATGCTGGACTTGCTGACGTATCTTGACATAGTGTGGAACTAGGTGGCTTGCACACAATGGCTCGGTTAGACACTACTGTCACCGTCATCGATGCCTTCAACTTGCTTTCCAGCTTCGACACAGCAGAGTTCCTCTCTGACCGCTATGGGAAAGAAGAGATCATCCCTGAGGATGAGCGCACAATATCTGATCTCATGGTGGATCAGATTGAGTTCGCCGATGTGTTGGTTCTCAACAAGGTCGAGACAGTTGATCAAGCAACACGCGATAAGCTCATGCATCTACTGAAGCTATTGAACCCAGTCGCAAAGATCCTCGAGTCAAGTTACTCTCAAATAGATGTCCGGGAAATCATCAACACAAACAAATTTGATTTTATCCGTGCTGCTTCTGGGCCTGGATGGTTGCAGAGTCTACACGAAATGACGGTACAGACGACCGGCAACGGTGACCGGATGGCCCCGAAGCCAGAGACCTTGGAGTAAGCTTGTCGGTTCTTTATTTATGAATAATTTACTAACCGATATAGGTACGGTATCAACAACTTCGTCTACACTGCCCGTCGACCCTTCCATTCGCGCCGCCTCTTCGCTCTTCTCCACGACAAGTTCATTATCCTCCAGAACAATGAAATGGAAGAAGAAGAAGGCGATGAGGAAGATGACGAAGACGAGGAGAACGAAGATGCAATGGACACAGAGTCTGACTCCGAGTCAGTAGAAGACTTTGAACAGCCTGACCCGGCGGTCATTCTGAACAACAAACGTACCAACCCGGCCTTTGGTCCAGTTCTCCGCTCCAAGGGCTTCTTCTGGCTCACAACCAGGCCTTGGCAATTCGGCGAATGGAGTCAAGCAGGCGGTATGCTGACTCTTGGATGCGGTGGACCTTGGTTTGCTGAAGTCCCCGAAGCGGAATGGCCAGAAGATGACGATGTGCGGAAATCCATCCAGGATGATTTCCAAGGTCCCTGGGGTGATCGTCGCCAGGAACTAGTGTTTATTGGAGAAGGCATTGACACTGTTAAGATCAGTGCTTTGTTGGATGAGTGCCTTCTAGATGATAAGGATATGAAGAAGTGGGAGAAAGTGATGAAGAACAAGAAAATGAGCAGAGACGAGAAGTCCGATAAGTTAGCGAAGATGTGGGAAGATGGTTGGGAAGAGTGGCCTGCACTTGAGGCTGATGAAGAGGAAGAAGAAGAGGAGGAAGAGAAACAGGAGCAGGGGAAGCATCGAATCAGCGATTATCTGGGCCATCAGCATGGGTCTAAACATGCTCATGGACATAGCCGCCGGATGGTTGCTGCATGAACTTGTCGAGGTTAATGATAAAAAAAAGTTATTTTTTGATTCAATTCCAACAATGTGTTTTAAAGATCAACCCTTAATTCTGGAGTAATCCATTGAGCCATCTTTTGTGACCCTGGCCAAGCATCATAAATGGAGTTAAGAGGTTAAGAGGTTGATAGCCCTGAAAGAGGCGGTAATACGGTGGCAGAATATATTAGGCGGTCTGTGACAGATTAGAGCCGATAAGATAGAAGCTCAAAGATAACGGCTCCGCCTTGGTCCTGCTCTTCTCCCCCATCCTCTCCTCCTTGACCACAAATTCTATAAGAAAAACTCCTTCAAATCAAAGAAATCTTTACATATTTTGAACGAACCCTTTTAGATTACTTGCCGCGCTATCGTGCGCGTTACATATCCGGCCCGATCACGCTTCGTCTCGCTTCCCAAGCTCCAAGCTACTCCAACCCCCGCACTCGGACAGCACAACGGTTACTCAACGGTCGCCCCAACCCACCCTCCTCCGCCGTGAATTGAATTTCCCAATCCTGAGACAATGATACAGGTCTGACTGCAGACATCCGAATCTGTACCACCATCCCAGGCAAAATCTGGGAACCTTGCGGCTTCCGTCCTAGGCGAGATTAGCACATGCAGATGTCAACAGTCGCTCTTTGCCGTTAAATTGAGCTCGACCAGTTCTTTACCATTCTTCTTCGTGATAACCGAGGAATTCTGACCTTGCATTGGCCTGATTATCCCTGTCTAATACAAAATAAATTGCGTAGTAAGTACACTCTATTCATTCTTAATGCATATCCCAGAGTCTAACATCCTATATCTAGATGTCTGCCCGTTCAATGGAGGTAAGAAACTCTTCCCCCACCCAAACACATATCCTCGAACCTTCCTCCCTATATTGTATATTGCCTCGAACCACGGCTGGGTCATTTGGCGAAGCTCGGTTAGTTACTGCGTTTCGCCGCATCCATGCACGGGCCATTGTGAGACAGCTGCTTGGTTCCGGACCCCTTTTGCTATCTCCTAGGGGATGAAGAAGCACCACAGACCTTTCTAGGCATCCAAATGGGGCCCGGAATAGGCAAGGAACATGGAATTCCAATTTGGTTCTGTCACGGCTGCTCTCACAGTGGGCCGTCGCAAGATAATGCCATCTACGGGTCTCCGTCTTCAGCCTCGGGCCTTTCCTTGTTAAGGGATGGTAGCCTTGTTGGGCTCGCTGACTGCCCAATGCCTTATTTATCCCAAACATGTGATGTGATGCGTTGATTTATTTCACCCTGCCCCCTCGCTCATGAATGTTCCTTCCATCGTCCTTCCATCGTGATAACAATCCCAAAATGCATGCCCCTTTGTTTGATTAAATGTCCGACTTACCGGTAGTCTGCGTGAGCCGGCCTCATGGTCCTTTTATAGGACGTGAGTTTAATTTTTGGAAGCGACGGCCTGAAATTCCATTCCATAAGACTGAAGCCGAGCTAAGCCTTCTGGATAATTTACAGGGAAACAGCCAAGTGACTGCGCCAACTCAGGCCAAATCGGCCTCAGTGCCTAACACCAAAGGCCCTGACGTTAAACCTCGTCTTCTTCTAATGGGACTTCGCCGGCAAGCTTTCTCTACCCTCTCTCACACAACGGAGGTATTAACTATGTACTAGGAGCGGTAAGTCATCCATTGCTAGCGTGGTATTCCATAAGATGCCGCCAAACGAGACACTCTTCTTGGAGTCCACGACCCGGATCCAGAAGGACTCGATCCAGTAAGTTCCAAAGAAAGGACATGCCCCATGCACTTTTCGCTGACCTGGAGTCTGCAGCTCTTTTATGGATTTCCAAGTCTGGGATTTCCCGGGTCAACTCGAATACTTTGAGTCCGCCTTCGACCTCGAGGATATATTCGGCAGTCTGGGCGCCCTGGTTTGGGTGATCGACGCACAGGATGACTACCTGGACTCAGTAGCGCGGCTCAACCGCACCATATTGACTGTCCAGCAGTTCTATCCCGGAATCAACATTGAAGTCTTCATCCACAAGGTCGATGGACTGTCAGACGAGTACCGCACCGACACATTCCAGGACATTGTGCAGCGCATCTCCGACGAGCTCAGTGACGCTGGATATGAGAATGCGCCCGTGCACTACTATCTGACGTCCATCTACGATTACTCTGTCTTTGAAGCCTTCAGCAAAGTGATTCAGAAGTTGATCCCCAACTTATCTACACTCGAGAACCTCATCAACACGCTCGCCAACAACTGTGGGTTTGAAAAGACATACCTCTTCGACGTTCTGAGTAAAATTTATATCGCTTCCGACACCCGACCTGTGGACATGGCTTGCTATGAGATGTGCTCTGATTATATCGATGTGATTGTCGACATCTCCGAGTTGTATTCTTGGGATCACCCAGTTCGCAAGCGGTTGGGTGACCAGATTCAAGAAGCTGAAAGCCATGTGGTGTTGCATGATCAGACCATGATCCATTTGATGGAGATGAACAAGTATGTCTCAACGAGTGGTTTCATTATGTAACTATACTGACCTTATTCTACAGGTACCTCTGTCTAGTGTCGGTAATTCGCAACCCCGAAGCCAAGGACAAGCGAGGCCTGATTGACATGAACTGTCGTACCTTCCAAGACGCCCTGAACGAAGTTTTCTCGCGTAGCTGGGAAGAAGGGTCCACGGCCCAAGAAGGGGAATCTGCAACTGCGAGCAAATGATGGAAATTAAATGGAGGCAAATTTGACGTTAGAACTAAAAAGCTGGGTGTATTTTCTTGGCTACGTTATGAATCCAAGCCTCTTGTATCTTTAGCGACGAATGCAGCTTGGAGAAATAGTAGAAATTGGATTGATATTGCACATCAAATTTCATTGTAAATGTGAAGTTGTGGATAGTCCACTCCGGGGCTGGACTTTGGGTTTTGTCAGCCAAGTCCTCCACCTGAGCACCTGTGCAACTCCAATAACAACAATCCAAATGGTCATCGTATGATCTTACAACTCCTCAATCGACACACATCCAGGAGAAATGTCAGAACTCCGCCAGCGACCAACGGCCACGTCAAAATCCAGCAATGGGCCAGACAAAGAACCAAATTCCAAACCGCACTCCAGCAACGATGAAACCGACCAAGAGCGTGGCATAAGCGTGTTGGACATAATCCGCGTGATTGTGACCCTACTGATTGCTTGCGGTGGTCTCTCCTATTACATGACTTCCTCCGAGTCCGTCCTGTGGGGTTACAGACCGTGGTATACACGATGGCCGGTGGTGAAGCAGTGGGTGGTATGCAAGTCCCGGTCCTTTGGAGGTTATTTTAAAAAAAGACATGTCACAATACAAGCTAACACATATATTTCAAAAAATAAAGCAAGGCCCTGTTACCCTGACACCAAGCCAATTATCCCTCTACAACGGTACAGACACCAATCTCCCCCTCTACGTCGCCGTGAACGGGACCGTCTTCGACGTCTCGGCAAACCGCATGATCTACGGACCGGGCGGGAGTTACAACTTCTTCGCGGGGCGGGACGCAACACGGGCTTTTGTCACAGGTTGTTTTAAGGAGGATCTTACGAACGACATGCGCGGTGTCGAGGTTATGTTCCTTCCTGTTGAGGATATTAAGGAAGAGGCTGTGACGTCTGCGGAGAAGAAAATCCGTCACGAGAAGGAGTTACGGGCTGCCAGAGCGCGGGTTGAGGCGACTGTGAAGAGATGGAGTGGATTCTTTGCGAATCACGCCAAGTATTTTGAGGCTGGAAGGGTTGTGGTTGAGGATGGAGGTGTTGAAGGGGAGCCGTGGCCGCTTTGTGAGAGTGCGCAGAAACAGCGACCGAAGAGGAGTGCGATGGTGGAAAAGTCGTAGGACTACTTTTTGAGTGAAATTTTTTTTTTGTTGCTGTGTTGGTGTGGATAGTGTAGCAGGTAGATGGCGAGAGGAAGTCTACGGAATATGACGCATGTCCTTTTTCATGAAGTTTTGTAGATTTTTTGATTCAGTTCGCACTACCTGACGTAGGCCAAGAGTGCGAATGTTCCACACTCTTCAAGAGTCAAGACGTTAATCCACTATGCATCATGCCCAGCCGGGCTTCCCATGGTAAATGATATCATTCGTAGCAAGGAAAAGAAAACCGCGAGATAAAAGACGAGAGACGAGATGTTTACTCGGCGGTGACGGCACGGGCTATTGAGAGAGGTAATCAGTATTGCAAATTCGAGATGGAGATGCTGAAGAGGAACGCACTGTAGATGCTCAGGCTGGAGTGACCGACGACCTTCTTGATCTGGCCGTTAGCCTCAAGGTCGTTGAGAGCCTGGCGGGCGAGGCTGCCGTTGATCTTGAGACGATCGACAAGGGTGGCGACAGTGATCAGACGGTAGGACTGGACATCCTTCTGAAGCTTGTCGTTGGTGGCCTTGTCGAGAACGACAGCGTGCTGGGCCTTGTCCTTGACTGTAGGGCGAAAGACATGTCAGTAAGATGTTGCTTCTCGGTGTGTTGATTTCATATTCCCAGCTCGTCCAACGATTTCTTTCGTGTCTTGTGGGAACTCGGCGGAAATCGTCACGATCGCATGGTTGGTGGTGATTGCGTACCCTTGCCCTTGGACCACTTCTTCTTTTGCTTCTTGCCTCCGGTTGCTGCGGGCGCCTGTTCGTCACATTTCGATTAGTCTTGGTGTCTTTGGGTTGTATATTGGGATGCTGGGGAACTCACCATTTTGTCGGATGAGGTGGATGTTCAAAGGAAGAGGGCGACGTCCAGAAGCCGCTCAAGTGCGAAAAGGCAGTGGGGCGTGACTGAGGTGAGCCCTAAGCCCTTGATCGGTTAGTCTAGATGGTGTCATTGGCTGATGTATTTAATTACATAATATTGCTGACATCATTTCCAGATATTCTCTGCCTGAGGTGTCTATTATATTTACGACAAACCGTACATCATTTCGAGGTGCTACTGGGGAATAGAAGAGGTGATCTGTGAAGAAAGGAAAGAACCCAATCTCCGTTTTTCTATAATTTTCAAACAACCGCCCTCCTTTCTCCTCCAACATCAATCATGATACTTGACAACTTCAGTGTTTGAAGTCATTGTGCATCACTATATAACTATATCGAACACCACCCGGGCACAACCTGTAAGCTAACTAGGAAAATAAAGCATGAAATCCCGCTTTCAGAAGCTTTTCTTGATGCTCAGAAAGACCATTTTTGTCCAAAGCCTTGATAAATTCCAGAATATCAACTTGCACGTGTTCCTCAATGTCTGCTTCGATAGCATCATGTCCCGCTTTGTCCTCGGTCTCCTTGGGTGAATTGCCATGGCCTGTCGCATCCTTTTCTTGGGAACAAGTACGATGCTTGCTGTCATTGTCGTCTTTTTTATCGATGTTGGATAAGTTGAATGGCCAGCTGTTACCATCTTCGTTCTTCTCCACTTGCTTCATAACTTCATTCAAGATTTTATTGGCCCTGCCAACGCTAAACACCGACCCTGTCATTGCCATCATCAAATGCTCGAAAAGAGGGGAATTTCGGGTCAATTTGGCGTTCTGGCTTTCTGGCCGCAGATTTGCGATACATTGCGCGTAGACATTTCGATAGAACAACAGCGTGTCCGGTGAGTCTTCGGAAAAGAAATCCTCGTCCTTTTCCATATCTTCCATACCTTCGATCCAACCGTATACGGTGGGATCCCAGTCGCGCATCAGCCATAGTGGATATGACTCATTCCCTACACTCGGTGGCTGGGCTTCTGCGTTGCGCCAGTCGAGGATAGCCCGCACAGAACCATCATCTGAAACAAGGACGTTGAAGATGTTGGCGTTTGGATGGGTCATAACGAATGATTTTCCAGCAATTGGCTCTGGAGTCCAGTCGGCAAACATCCGAAGGAGCTTCAGCAACTCCCTTTGAACCTCAAACCCGTCTTTTCCCCACCCGTCCAAACGAGAAGTGTAAGCTACTTTGAGGCCCGAGAATGGGTCGTCCTCCACTGGCACAACACCAATAAGGCAATCTTGGTCGTCGAATCTCAAGGGCTTCGGTTCGTTGAACGTGTATTTTCCAAGTTGGAGATACGCAGCAGCAATATCCTGCAGACAGCGTGTGCGCCGGGCCTGTACAACCTCTTTTGGAGATTCTTTGTCATGCCATACATCGGCCAAAGGCCGACCCTCGATGAGCTCCATGAGAATAAAGGGAACTTTGAGCTTGTTTTTGCATGTATTGTCGTATGAAAAGACCTCAGGGATTGGGATAGTTGTTTCACGTCGCAACATGATCATTGTCAATGCTTCTGAGCGAAGGGCCTCGGCATCATTTTCGCCGAATTGATCAGGCGTTCCAATAGCTGGGACTTTGAGCATCCATTTAACCCCATCAGCAAACTTCACCTTATATATAATGCTTTCCCAACATTGAGTGTGAGGCCCAACCTCAACGACAGGAATCTTCTTGTCACTTGGCTGAATCTTGGCGCGAATCGCGGCCACGTGTTTGCCGATATACTTCACTTTCACCCTTTCCAATACTGCGTCGAATGGATCTATGTCGAGGGAATCCAAATCATCATCATCATCCTCCTCCTCATCAGAATCCTCATTTCCACGTTTTCGTTTTAACGTGACAAAATCCACGATTGAGGATGAGGTTGAAGCGATTGCCCGAGCGATTCCCCGAACGTGTTCGGAAAGAGACGAAAGATACCCCATAACCACCGTTGTTGGACGTTGCTAGGGGAAGTCCGTGTAGATGTGATTTGTGGTCTGAAGAAATCAGAGTGAAATTGTATGGGAATTGGTAAGGCGTGTTACAAAGAGAGGGCTTTCTAAGTCGAAGTTGAGCGACGTGGAAAATGCCGGGTGAGATCAAGCATTATATGGGGGATTTGTTTCCCTGAATCTTCTTCTTTTCCCATGCCACATGTCACTCACGTAGAAGCAATGGGTTGAATGCTATGGGGTCCGGTGAAAGAAATTGGGCGTTGTTGTATCTTCAATGAATGTGTTCCAAGAATAGATTGTGGATTACTCCGTGGACTCGAAGAATAGCAGTTGCCAAAGCCCGCAATTTACAAATAGAGTCATTTTGATTAACGAGGGCCTTTCTTTAACTCAGGTTTACTCTTCAATGATTCTTTGTACTCAAATCCTGGGCGGATATGTGATTAATAGGTCCGCATGGATAAGGAGGCGTGGACAAAGAAATTCGAGTCGCAGCAAAAAAAAAAAAAAAAAAAAAAAAAAACAAGATCATATCATTGCCGGCTGTTTCGATGTCCATGGGGCATGCCTTTCTCCAAGCTCAATTTCTCCCGATTGATGCAGCCATCGATAAAAAGCTGCGGCAGATTCACAAGTCGTCGGTCCTTCCCCCGGAGTAACTGCTTAGCCTTATCGAGATACACCCTACTGAACAGTTCCCATAGCTCTTTTTCGGGATCCGTATCAACAAGGGGTAAGGGATAATAAGGATCGTTCTCAAAGAATGCTTCCACTAGTTGGTCAATGAGTGCCTCTGGGTGATTTATCGCGGTATCTTCTTGCCAGATATGACAAAGGTTGAAATCAAGTAGCCAAACCCGTGTTGTACGACGAGTAAAATTGACTTTGACAATGGACTCGATATCGGTATGGGGCGGCAACGCCGCTACTTGGTCAGAGGTCATATGTAGGGCAGCCAGGATGTCAGGGGAGTACTCGGCGTTTGCTTCGCTACCAAGGACGAATTCAACATCATAACCATCCACATATGCGGACCAATGGAGGACCGACAGCGCCTCCCCGATTGAAGTTGCCATTCGTTTGACAGGAAAGTTCAGCTCAATCATCTGGTCCAAGTAGAGGTTGTAATTCCGTAAGGTGAAGTTCGGTGGCGGAACTTTGGTAGAGCGTCGTTGACCCAGATACAGGCGGACCAAGCAGTCGCGATTTGCGGGGTTGGAGGAGACTGTAGCTCGGGATGAAGCAGCGCAGTAGTTTTGAATCAATACCTCACGCGCAATCTTTGGTATAGGGAGAATCCTCTCCGAAACTAAGGCCATCGCAGGTAACGTAATTGACTCATGCACATTTCGGAACAGGGTGGAGTTTTGCTCCCACCACAGAGTGTTTTCTTGAGAAATATATGAGAAGATTCGTGGCACCCTGACTTCACAGTTCTTGCTTTCGATCCTATCAAAAGCTTCTTGCACCCGTAGGTGCGCCAGGAAATCGTTCCAAAGGGCGTCTTGATATGATCTCTTTGCGACCTTTAAAACGAAGCCACGTCCTGGTCTTTCAAAAACCAGCTCACATTGGCCGAACCCAATTACACGAAACTCCACACGCTGTACCGATTGCTGTGACTGTTGGAATTCTGCGAAAGATGACGATGTGAATGTCACCGATTGCGGTGTCAGGACGCGTGCAAGTATCGTGAGTGGGGGGATCCTTGTTCTAGCTCTAAACTTCGCATCACGGCGTCATTATGTTGTTTATCGAGCAGGGCGGAAAGTTGGTTGGTGAAGTCGAGGGCCTCATGGAGTGACGAGGTCATGGATATCGGCGAGTCCTCGCTGGATCGCTGGGCAAGGCGCCGTAAAGAAGCCGTCATTTTTTTGCTGTGATTATAACGGGTAGAAGGTACAGGGAACTTGGGGGTGATTGGAAACTCGATATAAAAGAGATCTAGTTCGATTGACGGCGCTGTACCATGATATGGTGGCAGCCTAGCTGAATTAGGAAACTACCAACGTCCGGGTATATTCTCGATCTCGATCTATCCGGGCGCAACACAAACGGCAGAAGCCTCTGGGATTGAAGATCCAGCTATCTTAACTGGGAACAGAACAAGACCTAGTATTCGGCAGTAGTCTACAATGGCGACAGTAAATTCTTGAAAGTTGGTATACTTGTGTGGAGCCACTCTAGCCATAACATACACGCCTTCGCTAATAATAACATACAAGCAGCCTTGGAGTACCCCTGGCAATAACATACACATCCACGCTAATAATAACATACAAGTAGCCTTGGACTGCCCCTACCTAGCCACATGAAGTTTGGATACTAAGATCCCCAGTCCGCGTCATCACTATCATACTCGTCATCATTGCTTTCCTCTTCCTCTTCCTCGTCACGCTCTGAGGATCTACGCGCAAGACCGGCATCCTCAAGCGAGCGTCTTGGGTGATTAATCTGCCTCATCCCCGCCTCTAGGAGTAGTTGAGAGTCCTTTGAGCGGCCAAGAGATGCGCCATCTAGAAGGGGCTTGTACTCATGGCCGAGCTCCTCAACGAGTGCCAGTAACATGTTCTTTGGTAGATATCGACCCGGGGTGCCCCAATATGGTTTGCCGTGCTCCCCTTTCATAATTCGGATGGCCTGTTCTCCTCCCTGTGCGTCCGACTGCCATGCGTAACGGAGGAGTTGGATAACATAGTGGAAATAAAGGTATCTTGCCGCCGGGCGAAAGTCCGTCTTGAAGGTTAGACGTCTGTTGTCAAGATCCTTATATTTCAGCGGAAGGTCTCGTGTAATCTGCGTCTCCAACTTGTTCCAGTTGGGATCTAAGACTCGCATCTTTAAATTTCGAATAGGGCTCTTAAGCCAGCTGATGAGATCCGTAAGCTTTGGGCGGTCTTCTAAGTCTGGTACAATAACAAGTTTTCCCGAGTCAAGGTAATCCTCGATAAAGACTGACACAAGGATTCCATTCCGTGGTGAAAAAAGCTCAGGGTGCTTCCTTTTGCCGAAAATTGCGTCCATAGTTGCTTGCCCGTGCATATACCCGAATAGGTGCGCGGCAACGACGCTCCTGTTGTCACGCCAGTCTCCTAAGACCGGGCACCATAGATGATCATAGCCGGGTCGTTGTGCGCCGTACTCACGGATCATACTAGTTCGGAACAGAGTCTGTTCATCTGGGTTGCGTCTTCCCGCTCCAGTGTGGAGTATACCTAGTCCGAGCTTGCTGGTGGTAAAGAGTTTCATAAAAGAGACCCTTAACCCTCTTGGGCGGCTTCTTGTGTGAAGATCATCTTTCCGCTTTTCGCAGATTTTCTGCGATGTTTCATGAGCCTTAGCCTGTTGTGCCAAGGCCTTAGCCTCGTCCGAGTCTCTCCATTCGGCCTCTGTGCCATCATATCTTTGTAATGATATTTTGCGTTGCACCTGAACTTTCTTGAGTTCGATTGCGCCAATTTCACTAGCCCGGGTCCAGTATTCCTCGTCAAAGGACCCTCGTGGCTTGAGTCGCTTGCGAGCCCGCTTTAGGCTGTCATTGATATGGCGTTTGCGATTCTCCAGTACAGAAAGATCAACATCAGGTGAGCCAGGGCGGCTCATAGGATAGCTCATTTTGATATTTCTTGATGATGAACGTAAGTGGAGGGATGTGTGTGGTGCGCGTACAAAGGAGATTCCAAGTACGCCTACCTAACTAGGTATACCCTCAACGGAACTCAACCATGGAACCGCGTGTAGCCCCAGTTGTAGGGTTACCACTCTAGCCCTGCTCTAGCCCTGCTCTAGCCCTGCTCTAGCCCTGCTCTAGCCCTGGGTAGCACATACACATATCCCCTGTTAGGTACAACATACCTAGGTACTACCCTCAGCTTCAGTTCAAATTCAGTTCAAATTCAGTTCAACCTCAGTTTAAATTCAATTCAGTGGCTTGATGAGACGGGCTCCTCTTCTTGTATACTTTGAGTAAATGGAGGCGCTGCGACTGGAAAATCAGTCTTCGCCTCATTTACAGTAACATTGGAAGTGGAAAGAACGACTGATAGGTTCCCCTCAACTCTCTCTCTCTCTCTCTCCCTTTTTTCCTTTTTCATTTCTCCACGCTTAAAGTACTCAATCATCGTTTTTCGTCATCACCTAATACGAACAACGATACTCAAACTATTTTTATCCGAATTTTTGGGATTCCTACCGACGATCGTTGATTGATCGTATCTATGTTGCTCTCGGCAACCGTAGGATCCCACGCGTAAAGGCACTGGGTCTATGGTTCGCTGATATCAAGGCCCTAGAGGCCCTTGTAGGCCACGAGGGAAACCCACACGTCCCTCGATCCTTCCTGGTTGATTTCTCCCAATATAATCTTCCGAGAATTTGTGCGTATTCATGAGGTCTGCCCCGCCCTTATATCATTGAACTAATATCTTTTATTCATCTAGGGGGCAGTGATGGACAACCACCTCGCCCTAGCGAGAGGAGTGCCGTTGTTGACATCTCGAGCGGATGCCTAGGAACGTGGTGATCGTGGTAGATCTGGCTCTCCGACACAAGCTAGTACCACCGTTTGTTTGTGGTCAGTGTCCAGAATCCCGGTAGGTACCCTAGGTTGTCAGGAGTATTCATTATAGAACACTGCTGACCTCTTTGATTTCTAGACCGAGGAAAGAATTAGGGCGACAGTAACAGATCGTGAGGAGGCTAGATGCGTTCTGACCCGCCGTAGAGGACCATCGTTTGACAAGTTGAGGTATCCCATATTATACCGAATAAGATCAATGGGACTATGCGGGACGAGCATGCGGAAAACAACGTCTGGATATTTCTTCGTACCTTCTAGTCCGAAGAAAATGTCGATATATAGGAGCAAGCCCTGATGCTAGGTGGTATGCTAGTGAGTACTAAGCGGGTATGAAACCTGATCACGCTGGATCTCATAGCTCACGATCAATAGGACCGCGGACTTATTGCATTCCGGCCAATTTCGGTCAACGAAGAAGAAACTGAAATGCGATTCTGAAATGCGCATCATATTTCATTGGCTTCCTTTCCGAAGCGCCACTATCGCTAGAAATGACCGAATGTCACCTGCCGCAGTCCGAGACATGGATCTAGGAACTCCGCCGTCCAAGAGCCCCGGGAGATTTAATTACTTTTTCGATATAGGAACTTGGGAAGTAACTAGCTTAGGGCATGGCATGTCTTCACGGTGAGAACTAACAACAAGGAGAAACAACCATTGCCTTCGATGGAAGATGTCACCTGGCCTAGCTAGACTATAGTAGGACCGTGCTAGCTAGATGAATACATCATCTTTATCTTCCCCTTAGCTTCCAGCCTCACATCTGTAGAGCTGAGATGGCACCTCTCCCGCGTTGCTGCGATGCAGGGAGGAGCAGATGAGGATGATAGTGGTGACGATTCTGACGGTGAGAGCCACGGTATAAAACAAGGAACGATGTTCTCTTAAGTATTTAAATACTTGAGTAAGGTCTAGGAAAGATGTGAGACACAGCTAGTATTATTCTCCAAGATATCGAATATAAAGACAGAAAAGAAAGGAAGAAGAGCTCGACATCGGGAGAATATGGCTCAGGGGCCAGATGTTGGCCCGCTCTTGGTTGAAGCCGAGGCCGGACAACGTACCTACTTATCTCGCGCCTCTTCAGTCCTCAACTGTTGCGATCAAACTTTTGGTCTTGAGTTCGGAAGCTTAGGACTGAAGGTTGATACTAGGAAGGCGGTCAAGTGACAAATCAAATTCCTGCCTACGCCACCCTGCTTGACCACTTCAGCGGTTTTTGGAAATGCCAATCAGATTAAGCCCTACACCAAACGCTGGTCAGTGTTTTGGCATAGCAGCTTCGAGATGATCAGCTCTTCTTTCAGAGATCAGAAGGTTGATTCTCACCCCGAGCAAACTGAGATCCTGTAAAAAGCCATTCACCCTAGCTAGAGAAATATACTTTGAATGTCAGTATCCAAAGAAGTCAGTGTCAGTCAGATACTAGGTACCAAGAGCTAGTCTCAAGACCACTACGCCAGAATGTTGACCAACGATTGGTATAGAGCATAACCTGACTGACATCCCAATAGCTAGTGTCAAGGTCCCAGAGCCAAGTACCAGAGCTTATCTTCTACTGTATGCTTTTTCCCCCTGTAATTCGGGTCATGGACTAATACGTTTCGCAGTAGAAACCTTCAAAGGACTCGTGCTGAGAGGCCGGATTGCCGCCCTCGATAGGCTTGAGAATGCTCTCCAGCCGTGGCTGACAAGTCTCACGTGCGGGTGCACGTACGTATTGATCAGGTCTCTACCTTGGTTCTGGTAAGACAATGTATCCAGGACCCCCGTCGGCCACGCGATTGGTCTTGCCACTCAAAAGTTGTATGGCCTAGATGGGGTTGCTGTTGGTAAGCATCTTGAACACCATCTCGGCGAGCCTACTTATATTTACTTTGCTGGCCGAGCTCGTGTCAGAGGACTTTCTCGGAGACGAAAGTTGGCGAGTTCTTCGGGTTAACCAAGTCTAGATAATGTGTTGGAGATACAACCCACGCTCGTTAGTTTGGGTTGCTCGAGGGGATTATGTGGAAGGGGTAATGTAGAGAACCTTTGAGAGATTGGAATCTAGCTAAACTATAGTATGGAAGGCTTCAATATCGACTCTAAACGCCCCTTACTAGTAGACCAGTCTATGAGAAAAGGGTGAACACCAAGCATAGTATAAACCTAGGAAGTCCTTTAGATAAAAACATGATATGATTCCCAAGTTGGCCTCTGGATTCTTGCAAATAATCAAGGCAGCATCAATCCTCTTGCTCAAACCATCCTCGTGGAAGCCGTGTTCCACTCATGCACCAGCAACCCATATGCTCTGACAACCTGGAAGACTCTGCATCTGGTGCCGAGCAGCAGGCCCCATACAGCCCCCGGTCCAGTCTGAGGTCTAGCAATTTTTCTCAGCATCGTCATCAGAAGATCCCTTCAGGCACCTATCCATCCCCCAGTCTGGAAGCCCAAGATCACAGCACGGTTGTCTAGTAATTGCCTTGACCGAAGTAATTATGGAGCTATCACCAGCTGGTCCCACAACCATATTAGTATCAAAAAGTAATTTACCATCCTTTTCAAGACATCGGAAGTTATTCAGACTACCAGCACGAGTCTTAACCGAATTCTTAAAGTCATCGCATGAGGCACCTGCATATGCCCAACGCCAGCGGTTCATCCCGTCTTCTTTCCAGAGTTTGATGAAGTTGGCATGGGAGCCATCAACCGCATCGTGGTTGCCTGAAGATAGTATTATTAGTACCGCTAGATGCAGGGATGTTGAATACTTACCACGGGCGGTGATCTCCATTCCATCCTTAGTAGGAGCAGCAGCCACGGTGGTAGTCATGGTAGCAACCAGAATAGTAGCCAGGTTGAACTTCATATTGGTGGTCTTTGGGTGTTGTTTGCACGGTTCTGCTTTCTGCGAAAAGGGGAAGACTTGAATTGATGATAGGATAGTAGTTGTAGACTTTTTGAAGAGATGATAGTGCTTGAATGTCTAGAAAGGTGCTGTTGATAAGCTGATGAATCTTTGAATTCAGAGGGGTTTACCTATCTTTTATATGTCTCGAGTCTCATGAGAATCAGCCCATTTAGTATTCACCCAAATTTCTGATCACAAACCTCCAACACCTTGGCAAGATCTTTACACAGCTTGGTTGAGACCTTCCAATTGATTAATTAATTAGTATTCTATATGTTGTTTTCTTTTTCTCTTGGGAAATACAAACAGCCCCCAACCTCTTGGCTCTTGGCTTCATGAAGGTCTCCACAAGGATCACTTTCCTTTTTTGGGATACGGAGTAGTTGCGGCCCCATCATTGACAATTAAGTACTAACATGATCTATATCAGATTAAGTGATGATCGCTAAACTCAGCCCCATCTGCGACTGATAATCCCTACTAGTATTTTCAGGACTTAATAAGAAGCCAGGAAGACAGCACAAGGATCGCAAACCCCAAGCTGATACAATAATCACAATAGTTGGCACAAGAGACCAGAACAAGAGAAGCCATTTCTCTGGTTTCTGGAGCCAAAAAGGCCAAGGAGGATAGATGGGGACCGAAGTGCCAAGTAAAATCTCGGAAACCGCTGATCAGTTGGCGCAGGATGCGCCAAATGGGCTGGATCCATAACCAAGGTCTCAAGGTCACAATCGTTCAGCCGATCTGTCGACGACACCGTAGCTAACAGGAGGAAAGGGAAGGAAATGGATAACGCCAAGTGAGAAAAGGGCAAGGGGGATAACACGGCATCTCGGGAAGGAGGCAGTGATCGGGCAAGGCAGACAGAGGTGAAGCCCAGGGGTCATAATGTTCTGGAAACAAGTACCTAAACAATGCTCGGTGTGTGTGGAGAATTGGGCACACTGCTCATACATGTCTCGAGCTTGGATAGCTTCATACAAAAGTCTCTTGTATGTAGACATGTTGTGATTAGATTACTCAATAGCAACTCATCTCCCATGACTAACTAGTCTATCTTCTTCTATTTCTTCCGTTGAATTAAACACAGAGCTTCTGAGATTCTGGAATTACTGATATAGCGCCGCAGTGTCTGGATCTTTGACGTCGGGGAACGCTAGTTCCAACCATGTTTGACCTTCCAGTTCGTACTTTCACAGAATGCTGTTTGTTGATTTGATGAGGCAATTTTGCTATTAGACATTGAAACAGCAACCGCAGTCTGAAGTTTAAGTGGCATAGCCTAGCAAGGGAGAGAATGTGGAGGCAGGATGAGACAGGCTTCTTCCAGTTGTTTCCCAACTGGTATCTGTTGATACTTGACAAATTGCACCATTATCTATTTTCTATCAACATAGAAGCCAAGGCGTACCCAGGCATACCAGAACAAAGCCTTACAATTCGATCATAGTTCCCATGGCAGTTCCGGGCCGTGAGGCATTTTAGGAGCAGAGACTTGACAAAGTAATCCTCAAGGTTGGATATCAAATGCGAGATTACTCCACACCGTCCCGTGAGATACTGAATGAAGATCTCTCTTGGCTAGTGACTATCACGGCGCTAATATTGGGGTGTATTCTAAAAACGGAACTGCGGTGCTTTGGGCATGTTCCTACAATCCTTGAGGATTGGCACTTCAAAATGCTAGTCAGAGTGAGTAGTCACGGATAGAGAAGAGAATATGGGGCTATAGAGGCGAAAAGCCTCGCAAGGCAGTATCGAGATCTCCACAATTTATCTTTAGTCGAGTGGTACGAGGCTGCAATCATAACTCAGAATTCAACAGACCGGTTCTATGAGGACTCGAAGATTATAAAAGAAAGACGAAATCTTCTAAAATCGAGACTTTACCAACTCATTCACAGTTTCCTCAAAGTCTTCAATCATCATATCTCCTCAAGAACTCCACCACCACGATTTTGCAAACAAATCAAAGTCTTTCAAAGATAACCGTCAACATGAAGTTCAACCTGGCTACTATTCTTGCCACTACGCTGGCCGTCACCGTGACTGCTGCTCCTGCTAATGAGGCAATGACTCTTACCACCCGGGGTAAGTCAAGATAGAATCTTCGCTGTTCTCAAGTCCAACTATACTAATAAGACTGCATTTAGCCAAGGTGGACCACATCGATGATACCCATGCCAACTTTATCAAACTCTGGAAAGAAGATGGAATGAACCGCTGGCGTTGGCAATACGCTGGCAATTGTGACGATTACAAAAACGCTATTAAAACCAGTTCTGGTAGCATTAATAACTTCCGGTGTCTTGAAAAGGATGGTAAACAATTCTTTGACACTAATATGGTTGTGGGATTTGCTGGTGATAGAGATATCATTCGGGCTATAAAGGAGCTTACTGAGCAAAGCTGTTGTGATCTGGGGCTTCCAGTCTGGGCGAGGGATACATGCTTGGAAATGTTCAGAGCTAGTGACGAGTGTGACATGACCAAGGACTAGACCTGGAGCTACACGAGGTAGTTCTGGTGGACGGGTGGTGCCTGGGAGCGGGATTGATTTGGTGAGAGGGCGAATGATGTGATAATTCTATTTTGTATTCTGAGAATGAGAAGTGACTCGTCATGTTACTAACTTTTTACGATGTCTAGAACACAATGACAGTCTGTGCTAGCTCTCACTGGCGCCAAAAGAAACTAGTTTATTTGCTGATAATTTGTGATTACGCTAAGTTAAACCAATCATAACCATTTATAAACATCCGCTCTCAATCACAGCATCGCCTGCCAAGGAAATTAGAGAGATATAAATTTAAAAAAGTTTTTGCGTGGCACAATATGGAATATGAGGTAGCTGGCGAGGTGGCAGAGCGGGTTAAGTTGTCAAATTACGGGATCGGCGGCGCTAAGACCCCTGCGGCTGAACTTGCTCCGCGTCGATCATCTGGGCACTGGGGGTGTCGAGAAATGTGTCCTAAAGTAGACGAGAGCATTACTAGAGGCAAGATAGACTGACTGCCGCCATTCCCAGGTAAAGTATTAAATTGTGAGGGAAGGAGATAGGAGGATGACGTGGCATTATTTCATTAGAAATCTCAGGGGCTAGCGAGATGACTGAATTGTTCGTGCAGCAAGCTACTGACCTTCGAGGCAACTAGCCTTGTTACAGTGGCTTAGCATTGTGCCAAGCCGAGTGGGCTATTCTATTTCTACTCCGTAGGCGTACCAGTATGGATCCAGTTGCGGCTTAGGCTGGGCGGTAAATGCGGGATAATTGATGCTGCTGCTTATGTTGTCTGCGTTCAGGCCAGGTTTTTTGCCCAACCAAGTCTGTGCTGGCAAGTGCATGCTGTGGACATGTATTTAGGTCCGAAGGCCTTTCCCTGCAGCCCAAATCTCGAAAGTATTTACGCTTCGGCAATATTCCAACATAAGAACAAGGCTCGAAAGTCGATACTAACAAACACGACAAATGGACGTCCTCGGGCGGGAGATCCGGGTAATTTACCTGGAAATTCAATCCACTCCTAATGGCCATCCCAAAATTGCAATGTTGCTAAATAATCTCGGCAATATGCTCACATGGCAATACGAAAGAACAAAACGTGAAGAACACCCCGAAGAGTCTATCAGCGTGTCTCGTTGGGCGGTTCAAGCGACCTCTCATGGCCATTCTACCCACACAATACAGTTAAACAATCTTGTACGCGTGCTTCTATATCGATACAATTACATAAACAAAACAGAAGACCTCGAAGAGGCGATTGAAACGATTCCCTATAACGATCCTTTTTTCCCAAGTTGGTTAGACAACCTTGCATGTGCGCTAACATATCGATATGAGCGCACAGGACAGATGGCAAACCTCGACAAAGCGATCGATCTGTCTCACCAAGCGCTTAATAACACCCCTCGTGGCCATCAAGACTTTGCAAATCACCTAAACAACCTCGTACATAGGCTCGTACATCGATACGAACACACAGGGAGAATGGAAACCCTTAATGAGGCGAAGGAAGCCTCCCATTAGCACCTCCTTTAGAACGCGTTAAGGCTATATATTAGCCCTCGAGCTTCTACTAAAGCGATAAGACTATATCGGTAGCTATAAATTATCTATAAAAGCTATTAATATCCTATAGCTCGTCTACAAGAGGTCTTTGGCCCTATAGGATCGACAATATATAGTCTCGCATTTTGCTAGGTTAGTAATATAGGCCTATTCCCTCGCTATTTAGACTTAAAAGCCCCTTTTTGAAGCTCTACGATTACTAGAGAGTGGACGTAGTATTATCCTTAGTCTTCTTATAGATGACCGGAGTAATACGTCTAAGCTAAAGGAGACCTATCCCGCTTTATATATATAATACGAAAGCCTTCGTCTTAAGGTAAATACCCCTCTCGAGAGCATCGAGAGCACTAAATCCTAGTAGGCTGCTGAATCCGTCTCTATAAGACGAAAAGAAACCTATACTTCTGTCCCAATACCAGCATCTCTCCCCAGAGGCAACTCACATATGCATATTACTTTGGCTTAGTCCCTGCATGGCACACCAATACTATTCATTGCCTTCACCATTCTATACTCAGGAGGTTTCCGAATGACCGCACTCGTACTCAGCTTCTGGACGGAAACCGTAGAAGAATCCGACCAAGCCAGCAATGACTACTACCTTGGGCTCTTCGGTATGCTCACCGGTCTCGCCGTCTTGGGCATCACAGGGACCGCCTATTTCTTCCTGGTCGACCGGAGCTCCCTACTGGGCTACATTTTGCGTCTTTCTTGCTACGGGCGACTAAGTATGCCACCTGGGGCATAACTCTCTCATTGGTTTATATTTCCTAGCAGTATTCTAGATCCTTAACGAGCCTCCTATAGATCGAGTAGTGGTAGTAGGTGTGCTCTATACCTTATCAATCACTCTCTTACCGTTCTATTAGTGGCTTGGACGCGGTGGGTAATTGTTATATTGTAGTTATATATAGTGGTCTAGAAATGTAGTTTATTATACCGCTCTTAGCGATACTGTAAGATATCAATCTGGCCATACGACAGCCGCTAGACCCAAGAGAAGATAAGGACGATAGCGAGAAGGGCAATGTATGGCCCCAATCCCACCACTCAATCAGACCCTCATCGATGATGAGCCAGTTGGTAGGCAGGGGGGAAGGTGGGGGGTCATGCTCGGCACGGGGGTCGGCGTTCGCGGGGGGGCTTATATTTAATATTAGCTATATCCAAACAGCAATGGATCTGGATTTTCTGAAGCAACATTACCGACATCTTGGAAGAGAAAAGAAGAGAGCACGGCAAATTGCCTGAGCAATGATGCCGAAGTGTCGTCAAACATGAGGTCCGAAGTTCGACTTGTTACTTTATATACATTCGTGATCTCATCTACTCTATACATAGACTCTAAACAGCCTACCCTATAAAGATTCACGCACTAATTTTTAATTCTTCCTTCTTCAACTACCCTCTCTATAATACAATTTAATACAAATTCAAGTCAGATTCAAATCAGATTCAAATCAGATTCAATTTAGATTCAATTTACTTTGGAAGTCCCAATACCTATTTTAGAAGGCATTAATTTTATTAACCTTATCATCTAGGTATTCAGATCTAGGTATTCAGACATATTTAAGCAAGTTGTGCCCCAGGTGACATACTTAGTCGCCCGTACACACCAAGCGCCTCTAGTTAATTGCATCATCCTTCTCAACAAGTAGATACTAGAAAAAAAGCAACAAAGAGTTTGAAAAAAATGAAGAGAAAAAGACTGTGGATATCTGAGACCTATGGGAAGCATAAGATACAGATAGTTGAAAAACAATTGATTGTGACAGAGCAGCATTTCTGAATGCATTAGACTAGAATGTCGGGAAAATGAGCTGAACGATATTCCAATAAAAGTGCATTCCAGGCTCTCAATCGTTCATCATCAAAGATAGCAAAGCCCCATCTCCATAAATCTTCCTCCCTACCTTCCAGATCGATCACATCTTCAAATGCTTGTTCTGGTGTTTCAGGCAGTAAGTGTATCCATCTTCATCCAAGGTTAGGCTTCTCGAAAGATGGCAATGTTGACCAAAGCTGTTCATAATTTTGAACTGCATGTCGATCTGCGGGATAAAGGAAAGGAAGCTTTTGCTCATCCCACAGCGAGGGGGGAGGGAAGGTGCTCATAATGTCGTCGACTGCATTAAGTTGCGCCATATCGCGTCGAATAAAGAACGTTCCCCCAAGAAGGCGATACAGAAACTCTGGTCCCATTGAAGCAAGTGACCTGGACTGATCCGGAGGATTTTCAAGACCTTGGACGCTGTCCGTAGCACCCGTAGGAGGCCCTACATCATCAGGGGGCGAGTCGGGAAATTGACACAATAACTCCACATGGCCGGCCGTCAGTTGCTTGCAAACAATATTGGAAATTATTGTGAAGTGTGCCCATACACAGGCCATTTTGTGGTATTCCCAAGGTGGTATCGTCCCAAAGAACACGCGCCATGCCTCTTCAGTGGCAGGTTTAGAGAAGTCGGTTTCATCCTTCGACGCCCAATCGTTGGGGAACCATTCCTCTCCCCAATGGAATTCGGGTTGCCCAAGGATATTAGCGTAAATTTGCAGTCGACACAAAGCTCTGAGCAACCGGTGCTGTTCAGTGTGAGATAACTCAATAGGGAGGACTGAGGTTTCCGATAGAATTTCCCCTCGACTATTGGCATTTTCCATCCCGACGGTGAATGTGTATGTTTCGGGTAAAGTGGTGGTAAACCTTTCGCATAATCCTCGAGAAAGAAATTAAACACCTTATGGAGATAGAATAGATGGAGAATCTCCTCCACGCTGCCAGGCTCATCTATCCTGTTCGACGAAATCATACCAAGCTCACTTATCTCCTCTTTGCGACGCCAGGTGTCTAGCAACGCAATTGCTTCATGTTTTCGACTATCGAAAAAGAGACCACGAGACCATGTAGCAGCCACCGCATCTCCTATAAGCATTCCCCATCGATTTTTGATAATGCGACAGAGAGCTTCCCGTCGCACTGCAAGATAGGCTTGGTGAAATACTGGCGATGAAAGCACGATTGACTTCAGAGAAGCCAGATCGGGTATCTCAAGCAAGATGAGAAAGAGCAGCTCCGTTGGAAGTCCTTCTAATGTCGGGTTGGCCTTAAAAAGAACATCAGCATAATTTTTCTTCAAAATTGGAGCTTGCACCATACCATGTTTACCAGGAAGTGATGAATTTCCGGTGTTATGAAGATAGAAAACAGTGAGACTGCGTAACCTGATATCTAAGCCCTGGAGGTGGCAAGCTCTTAGGCAGATGGTGGTTTTCTCCTTCCTCTCCTTCCTCTCCTTCCTCTCCTTCCTGTTCTCATCTTCCTTTTTCTCTCATCAACTCACTCTCTCTCACCTCACCCTCTCTCTGGAGAGCTGGTCTCTTCCCAATAACGCGAACTCATTTACCATCACTTCATCTATACCCATCATGGTCACTCGCCAGATATGTTCCGCTTCCCAGTCCCCGCAGTGACGTCTAATAAAACATGCGCCATCCAGATGAGTCTACAAATAACCACGACGAGAGACCGGAACAACCGGAATGAGGCCCACGCGGGTGCTATACCCCCCGATTGTCGACAACGGGGTGAAAACGTGAAAGGTCAATCATTTTGCCTTTTAACCTTACCTCCAATACTGCTGCTTATTCCTCGGGAATGTCGTCCTCTAGTCATAGTAGCTCCAGCAGCACTCTGGGAGTGAAACGACTATGCCTCTCAATATGCAAACCAAAGACGAGCAAATCGTCAACGATGCTTTGCTCCACCTTCCATGCGCTTAAAGATGAACGTACCAGATGTACCAGATGTATGCTATGGCTCTCAATGTCCAAACACAAAACTGGAGGGCGGTGGAGGGATAAAGGCAACGCCTGTAGTGGCAAACCCGGTCCCGTTAGGAAGTGTGTATATTTCGAATCGCGGAGTGAGTGATTAGGCTGTTACGATACTATGGTGGTCGAGGGATGATGTGGATAGCGCGCGAGGTTACCGGTGGTCGGATAGAGTAGCATAGCGAAGCTGCCGTTAAAAATTATTAAACAGGTCTCAGGATGTGGGTGTCAGAGGGGGCTCTATGGGCTTTATTAGGAACATAAAACCCGGCTTTCCTTTACCTGGGGAGAGCCATGAGTCGATGATTGTGGTCCCTCATCCGAAGGAACCGATAGTACTAAAGGGGGGCAAAAGCATTGATTAAACTAGAAATGTAAGGGTTTATATACCCTGTAAAACCATCTAAACTATGCTCAGTCTGTAGCAAACATGCAAATGGCAAACATGCATGCATGGGATGATTGTTCAACAGTTGTGTCTGCACTCCTTTGATGGAAAGTGGATTTGCTAGACAGCTGTTTGATATATTCTCCTAGCCGCACTATTTTGCTGTGTTGTACACCTCTATAGCGAAGTGAAGAAGAGTATTCTAAACAGTCAAAGACAGTCAATCGAACTATGAATACGGTAATCCCTTCAATTGTAAAGAGTCCAAATGAGGTTGAATTACTTGGGTGATGATTCGAAGTAGGACTCATAATTGCTCCTCCAGTTCGTTCCCTTTGAGATGAGGAATTAGGAAAAAGAAAGCAGGCAATATGACTGTATTGAAGGTTCTAACTGCTGAATGGGAAAATGTTATGATGGTTTACACCTTACACTTTACCACTTGGCTAAAAGGGTGCACACCTCTTTAGTAAGGATAACTGCTCCACTGTATTTCCCGTGCCGGCACCCCTTGTCAGCACAATGTCGTCGTAGCTGGAGTTGATCTGAGCACGCCGAGAGGCCGTCACGGGCTGTAGCCGCAGCGGCACGCGTTTTCCACTGACATCAATACCAGTATAGCTGCAGCAAGGTACTAGCAAGATCATTCGATAGATTTGCTAGTGACTAGGATGCATCCAAGTTGATGCTTTACAATTAGAAAGGTCTCCTGGGAAAAATGTTGGGGAAGTTTAGAAGCCAGGTAATATTGATATCATAAAGTTGGGCTGTCGTGACATACTAGCAAGAGAGTGTTTGGTAGCAATAATACACAGCAAGGGTTACAAAATGGTGCCCACAATGTCTTTGAAGTCTTGGTCGCTAAGCACCAAGTCACCCTCCGCGAGTCCTGGCCGGTTATAAAGAGCCGGGAATGGAAGCACCATAGGGGCATTGTGAACTCGAGGGGCACCTGCAACGCCACTAGAGGTGACTTCGACCTCATGGTGAGAATACATCTGTTGGGTACCTGCACCCTGCTGAACAAGGGGCGGTAGAGGTCGCTGGCGTAGAGAGTCGATATAGAGTCTTGTAAGAGGGCGGGGTGAATTTGGTGGGGCTAACTGCCAAAGCTCAAACTCGACTTTGGTTTTCTTGATGCTAATAAGTAACACCATCCGAACTTCTCCATTGGAGTTATTAAACCACCACTGGGCTTTTTCGCGGCGGGAGAGACTCTGAAACACCCGTTTCAATCACGAATGTCGGCCAGCCAACAGGTAGTCCAGGGGAGGCATAGCGGCCCGGCGGGGTGAAACACTGGTCAGCCTGCTTCCCCTTGCTGGCGGTAGGCTTGTAGGTGGTTGACATAGCCCACCTACACATAACTCTCTCATTGGTTCATATTGCCACGCAATAATTTAGATCCATATTAAATCCGAATTGAGCCTGAATTGAATCTGAAGTGAATCTGAAGTGAATCTGAAGAAGATTGGCAGATCACTTGGCCGCTAGTTTAGGGGTGGGCTAGAAATAAAAGAGAAAGTAAATGCTTCAAGAAGGCGGTAACGGACTAGGCGGTGAGGTAGTAACCAATGAGAGAGTTATGTTTGGGATATTTAGTCCCGAAACCAGACCCAATCCGGTGCGGTCAGTGCGGTCCATGCGTCGAATTACTAAACCATATTTGGAAGTCACATGCCTCAGATTAGTACCAACTGACAGAAATCTGACGTATTGAAATGTATGCACCTCAGGGCTGATATGGAGAACTCTGCATTTTCTACATAATAGAAACTGCTGTTTCTGTGCGGTAATGACTAAGCTTGATTACATAACCTTCCATGGTATAATACCATGTAAATCCATGTATGCAACCCTGCACTTTGACACCAACTCTACTTTAAGTCCTTTATGTATCCCATCTTCCTTCCTATTTGCCCTGATTGTTTATTCTGATCATTACCTGTCCACTTCGTCCTTCCTCGGGTCTTTGCCCTACCGCCACCATGTCTGTTATCTCTACAGAAGTGGCGTTGCTTTTCCAGGACGAGGGGCTTCTAGGACCAGCAGCAAGCGCACAATATCAGTAACGGCGTTATCTAGCCCAGTAACGTCCCAATCATCATCTTCCTCGAATTCGATAGATCGCACTATCTTTTCGGCCACCTTTGTCAACGTTTCACAGGACGAGATCGAGGTTCCCCAAGAGCGGGAAAGTCGTGAAACGTACAAGTTCATTGGTTTCAACGAGGAAACCGCCAGTAAATTGTGGGACCAGTATCTAAGCCGCCCGATTGATAATCCCTTAGACCCCTTCGACTTTATGGATTACGCTACGTCCCATGTGAGAAATCATATGGTACCCGATGTGCTCTCTATTACTGACGATTGGACGCCAACGATGACTATCCTCGGAATCAGTGAATGTCTACAACTATCGATCCTTTATCCAGACTTTGATGATGTGAGACTCAGTGTTGGGTGCCTGGGTGCCTGGGTGTCTGAGGCATATGGCCCCATATGGGACAGATCCAGTCTCTCTCTCTCTCTCCTTCTCTCCTTCTCCTATCTGTCCATCCGTACACAGAAAAATCCTACCTTGTTGTTTCTCCAATCTCAACTCCGTAGGATCTCTGTTAGAGAGCAACGGCAAGTTGCAAGTTCTGGTTGTTGGATTCGATTGAAATGGCCTTCAAAACGCTCGTGGGCCTAAATGGCCAGCTGCGGCAAGAAATGGAGCGGAGACAGCAACTGGCGGTACTCAGTGGTAGAGAAAGGTCGCCGCCCGCTACACTTTCCGCCCCAATTTTCAGGAAAGGATCTCTTAAATCGGCTACCAAAGAGACAGAGTGGAAGCAAACTCAGCGGGGTAGCTAAAAATAGCAAACAAACACAAAATCGTCTGATTGTGGTTTCCCTAGATACCATGTGATTATGTCCAAAGGTTGTATCGTCTGGCAGAAAAATCTCTACACCTTGACAGATCGTTGAGAAGTGATCCGAAACTATTCGCAGTTCCGAAAAAGGAAATTCTTGGCGCTTAGCAAGATGCGAATCTGGTTGTGTAAGACAACCATAGGTCCGAGGATATATCAATAGCGAAACACCCTGGCTCATAACCTGTTAGAATCTACAGTCTAGTACATGAGATAATGAATGCACAATATGTTGTATTGTGGTGATGAAATGTTATGGATAAGTTATGGAGAAAAGGAAGAGAACTAATCTACTACATAGAGGCATGTGGAAGTATGTGATAATGGGTCGTGAGATAGTTCAACACGTACCTAGACAATATCGCTGATACACTGATAAAGCCGCTCGGTAGGGAGCTATTCGAGAGAATTCGCTCTGTAATAATAGCAATAGGAATAGATTGAATGGGATCAATTGAAGGTTCTAAATTGATAAATTGAAAGGGTTTCAGATTGAGAGCTTATTTGGAGGATTCGGGTTTATGCCTATGTTGTGGTGGTGGTCTTAGGCCCCACACCGGTACCCTCTCCCTCCTCTCTTTCTGGACCCCTACAACTCCGTAGCCGTCCATCAAATTCATGTATTCGACCACTGCTATTCGACAAATAACCAAAAATTCAGTTAACGAGTAGTGTATCCACCGTTGGCAAAAATAGTCTGGCCGGTAATCCAAGCACCATCGGTGCAAAGGAAGCGAATGATAGGAGCAATGTCCTCAACCATAGTAAGCCGGTTGCCCATGCCATTTGCTTTGTGGAATTCCACGGCTTCTGGAGATTCCTCTCCGTAGAAAAAGGCTGTTGGGATATAGTGTTAGATTATTTGAATGAGCAAAATATTTCATCGTTTTTTATGATAGACTTACGTGTATCCATTGGTCCCGGTGCGATGTTGTTCACACTAATTCTGCGCGCCTGAAGCTCTTTGGAAACACCCCTATGGTATTATTAGCTTGGGGCTTTGGTCCACCCAAGGATGACAACATACCGAGTAAAGTGCTCGACGGGTGCCTTACTACCAGCATAAGAAGTATAGTACCCGGTAAACGCTCCTAGGAGCGCAGTCACAATGCTGATAATCTTTCCGCCATCGGTCACATGAGCAGCGGCCTCCTTAAGAACGAAGAACGCAGTCTTGGAGTTCACCCTAGATGTATAATTAGCCAACCATAGCAAGAATTCGTAATTCACTTCCCCATCACTTACGCGAACATCGCATCATACTCCTCTTCGCTAATCTCAGTGATAGGCTTCTTCAGAACTTTGCCGACGGTGTTGATCACAATATCAACATGGCCGAAGTCACGAACAACGTCTTGGAACAGTTTCGTCACTGCAGCTGCAGAGGTCAAATCGCCTTGGTAGAAGCGAACTTTGATTGAAGGGTGGGTTTCCTTGAGAGTGGTTTCTAGTGCCAATGCGGCCTTTTCACTGCCGGGTGAATGATAGTGAAGGGCCAAATTGACGCCCACGCTAGCTAGCTCGAGGGCACTTTGAGCTCCAAGATTCTTAACACCGCCGGTGATAAGAGCGACTTTAGTAGAAGAAGCCATTTCGGTATTGAAGGTAGGCTGTAGCCGTAGAAGTTTGACAATCAAAGTTTGTGACAATTGAGTAGCAGAGCTGCAATCTCAGGTAGGGATATACCCCCTACTTATATATTTAGGAGCAGCTGAATCGGCTGTGATATAGTTGCAGTATCCCATTATGTCCCCACATTCCGCATTAGTATGCGTTATCCGCAAAAGGAAATATGTGGAGTGCGATCGCAAACCCTATCGCTTTATTGGTCGTGATATGTGGGTCGCGCATTGGATGTGATAACCTTTTTAGGAAGTCCCCACCAAAAAGTCCCCATGGACTATGTAATACGTTATGTCCCGACGTCATATATATAAGCGATATGGAACATGGAATTCATTTTCGTTGGCTCAATGGAAAGTGATCGACTGTTCTGCCGATCAGGAGCTTGCAAGAAATTGACCAGGATTAGGATCTGGCGGAGGTTGAATCGACGAAGTGGTATCCACTAGGAAATACATCGGCGATGCATACAAGAAAGCGGAGTTGCGGTCAATCCAAACTACAATCCGATGGAGCAAGCCATTTAGCCCTAGTGATGTGAGACCCCCCCGTAAACCAATGAGTCGCGCAAGACCTTGCATGTGAATATAGTAATTCTCGAGACTGCCAAACATGGCTTCATAGCTTGCCATCTTTGCTATAGCCCCTATCAAAGCATCATGTACAGTCTCTGGCCGTTGAAGCTCAAGGCTGCGATTGATGGATAGTACAGCTTCGTAGCGAAGACCGAGAAGGTCGATTTTCATATTGCCCGGAGAACCCTGAAGGGAGGCATAATGCGATGCAGCAAGAAGCATAATGACAGAGAACAAAGCGGGATCGGTCATCACCAATGGAAACCAAGCTGTCCTCAAGAGGCCGTGGTTCCCAGGCAAGTCAAGCTCGGGGATATCGACTGCCATGTGTGTCAAGTCTTACCATGTTAACAGATTCAAGCTCACACTTGTCAGATCAACTCAGAAATTGACTTACAGTGATCGACAAGCAACGGAGTCCAAGATTGAACCGAGATAGGATATGATTGGAAAGGATCAACCCTGAGTCCTCCTATTTGAGGGGATATCGGGACTTGTTTCAGAGAAAAAGGGTACAACTCCAGGCTGGTTTCACATTCCAGACCATTCACACCTTGAGGACTTAACGAGGTCTTCTTCCGGAGTCGTTTATCTCGACGCGCAGATCGCTTCCATTGATATCGCGTCACATGAGACCGGACCTCGGGTTCTTTGGCCAGCTGAAGGGCGTCCTTTGGCTTTCTAACATTGATGAAGACAAAGTCCATTCCAATGACTCTATACTGTGGTGGTGTGGCACATCCAACCGCCTGTTGGTTCAAGAAAGATTCGGCCTCGGATTTACTTGTTATCCGCGGGACTCTATTTATAGATTAGAGCGGCTCCGGAGCGTCTACTTCAGCAAGCTTACTTTAGCAAATTGCCTAACCTTGGAATATGTACCTAGGTATATCTTCAAAATCTTAATAATTGCGCGTGATGCGACCGACCACTACCACATTATTTTACCATGATATTCCATGTATACTCGATGGTATATGCAGCATTTGATACCACAATGTATGACCCTAGATCAGGCCAAATACGTGTATCGGTCCCGAGGAATAACCCTTTTGTGCTATTTTGATATAATGATACTAGTCCATCTGTGAAAACACCTCCAGCGCCTCATCTAACCTTCCGAATATACCGCTATGCCACCCCTTCAGCGCTTCCCACTCCTCCCCCGGCAACATGCCTCGACACATACGCAACCACCCTCCAACAATAAAATCCGCATAAGTCACCCTACTCCCCAACAAAAACGGCCCACTCGGATCGGTCCTATACAACTTCGCAAGCCCACCTAGGGCCTCCTCAAACGCCCTCAATAACTCCACTTTCTCCTCCCCATCAACCGCCAAAGCCTCCCACGGCACTCCCACTCTCTTCGAGAACATCGCCTTGCACTCCTCCGCAACAGCAGGATCAAAAGGGAAACCTTGCGCAATCACACGCGCATTCGCACTGAACACAGCATCGACATTCGTATTAAACTTCACGTACGCGGCAGCAGGTCCCTCCACTCCCTGTGCCTCCGCAATTGGCGGGTGATTCCCCAAGTCGTGTGCAAACACGAAGTCCAGCTCCTGCGCTGGGAACAAATCCCCCGCCCCCGATGACGGATATTGTTCCTGCAGGTATGTCGCGATTTCAAAGGAGTCACCGACTATGCGTCCGGTTGCAGGGTCCGAGAGAACGGGTAGGGTGTGGTAGGGGGATCCGTCGGCGAATTTGCGCGAGGCGGGGATTTCGAGAGGAGCGCGGACGGAGGTGATATCGAGCAGGGGTACCCAGGTTGTTTTGTAGGGGATGTTTTTAAAGTTCAGGGAGAAGCGGCTTTTCCAGGGATTTGGGGAGCAGGCGTGTTTTGTGACTGGAGGTGCAAGGGCGATGTCGTAGAAGGTCATCGGGGTCGTAGAGGGTGACATTGTTGTGGTTGAGGTTGTGGGTGTCACCGTGCCCAGAATTTTAGAGGAATTGGAGTTGGAGGGGGTGATTGAGTTTGATATACTGTGTGGAATGGCTCGAACTGTTCTGGGTTGTTAATTGATCTCTGCAAGATCAGTTAGATATATATATATATGTACCAATTGGTGTGGAGGCCTGGGGGCGGGGCTGGTTGAGTCATGAAGACTCATGCGGAATGTGGGGAATAGTGGCTCGTATGTGGATACGTAACACGATGTTCACCATGCATACATAGTGACTCAAATCTTTTGTCTGATATATTAAGAAAATGGTACAAATATTTGGCCAATTCAGGCGAATGCCGTTCTACTATGAAGAAATGGACGAGGGTTGAATCAAAGCCAGGAGGAAGGATATTCATCAGTTGGTGGCTGGTGAGCAGTGGGATCTCGAAACAAATACACCGCCTTCCCTATCCAGTTTGGTACAAGATTCGGACCAACAGAACCATGGGGTACGAGTCTCGTATCCCAAAATCACACAACCACGAGATTCGGTTTTGAGATTCTGCATCATCGAAGTACAATGTACAAAATACATGTGATTTGCGGGTTGAACAGCCAAATCGGCCCCTAAACCCACCCCGGGCGCCCTGGGGCCCCGTTTTCAGGGGCAAGGATTGTCGCTTTTTTTGACAGCCAATGATCAGTGACACTGGCGGGTTGGTGGATAGTACACTCATATTATCAGCCCCGTGCTAGCATCGGACCCCTGTTATGATGGACGGAACTGGATCGTCATTCGGTTAGGGCAATAGCCCGAATGATGTTCGATTCTTGGTTGGATCAGTGCGGAAGCTATAAAAGCCCCTACAGGGCTGTGTTCGGGTCGATTTTACAATTTCCGTCCTGTGACCTTGGAATCTTCTCTTCGTTTCTGATTTTCCTCTCCGTCTTTCCGTTGAAAATTTACAGATCTATCTCAATCGAACAAGCCAACTATCCTCCGCTATCATGGAGCCGCCCAGCAGTGCCAGTGTTTATAGAAAGGCCGCCGAAAGCGCTATCGGCACATTTGTGATCTTATTCGGCGCCAATGAGATAGATGATTACATGAAAATCAAGGATCAATACCCGACGGCGTGGAGCACTGCAAATATGCTGGTATTGTTTATATTTTTTCTATCGCACAGCTTTTACAGAAACCCGCGATGGCCCAGAGAGTCATGCAAGGGGAAAGTCGAGGCTGCGGAGAGCGAGAAGAGCTCTTCAGTTTGAAGTTACCAAGAAACACTTTGTTTCATTCGCTACCGCACCATCTCTCATTTCACTCGCGCTCGCAGTCCTCTCAGGATCGAGTCCTTGGGCCCTCAGTAGCTCTAGCATGGCATTCCCTCTGAAATAATGGCGTCTTTTCTCTCTGGCTCTCTCTCCTGTTCACTTGCTCAATCCTGATCCCGCGCCCAAATTCCCCACGTCCTTTACCTCCTGCTCCGTATCCGCTGCACGCTCCAACTCCAGTGCTGTGATAAATTGACAGACAAGGGTTGAAGCTGTTAACCGTCCGACTACTCCCAATGCATCTAATGTTCCAATGAAAAGGACCGAAGAAAACATCACCGTCCCGAAAGAACATGGACAGCACCAGCGATATTTGATAAAGAATAGAAGATTCTGGGCCATAAAGGCCAGCCCTTCAACCCGCTCCGAATATCCTCAGATCGCTCGACCGACGTAGCCACTACTGCCAAGAAAATTGGAACCAATGTGGTGATAACCCATAAAAACTCAAGATATGAAGACGTGCATTTCCAGCTGACAATCGTTTGACGACTAAGAGTCCAAGCGTTAAGAAAAACGTTGACTGCCGCACCAGCCGCGATCGAATATTTTAGTAAAATAATCCATATTGACTGTGTCGGCGGTTTCCTTTGTTGCGTAGGCTTCTGCATACGGTGACAAAAAATGCAATTAAAAGCCCAGCTAATCTAACTAAAACACCACATCTCCCCAGAAGCAAAGGCGTTTGCGTCGATAGGCTTCATAGGATTCGTCTTTGCCCACGGCATCCCGAAAGCGATCGAAGGCGCGCCTAGGACACACAAAAGCCCCAGGAGAGGGCGCTGAAAACATACTTGAGCTTTGTGGTTCAGGGTTGGGCCCATCTGTCCTAGGACTGTTGGTGCAAGGCCGAGTAGAACCAGCGCAGATGACATATCCGCCTTGTCGATTTCTTGGGTATTGTTGTAAATGCAGCTAGCCAAATTTTTGCATGTCATTGAGCTTTTTGCGCCCAATATCTCGACAGCGTCCACATAATCTTTGAGGCAGGTGGGGGCCTTTCCTTCTCCTGTTACGGTCCATCGGTAGAACAGATACCAGTGCTCGAATTGCTTGGCGTTAGTTCCATGAACGAAGAGAGTTATGACACTCGAGAGAACTAGGAAGACTGTTATTGAAATACTCCTGGAGTTCACTACATAACTAGTATGTGTTGCCCAAGCATAATTACCTGGTAGCCACCGCATAGTGAGTCCACAATAGGATCCACTAAGATCAAGATCTATCCCAGGCGTATAAATTTCACAGGGGGAAAGGCGGAATGATCATGATCGAATCAAATATCCCTTGGTGGGGTTTGCGGCTGAACAAGCTAATGCCAAAAGAGATACATTAGGACGCGCCACAGGCGCTTATCCCGAATCCTGAAGCAATTACAGAGTGGAGGGATAAATAACTCTTAGTGAAGATGCCGTTATTCCATCTATCATCTCTGATAACTAACTGATGAGCAATCTATGATAGATTACTACTGAGAGGGAAAAAGTAGAAGAAAGATTCTTAATTGCTAAAACTAATTATGCAGGGGTTTATATACCCTGCAAACCATCTGAACATAAACAACAAATAGCAAACAAAAGAAGGCTCAGTCTGTAGCAAACAATCATGCATGCATGCCTGAGGGTTCAACACTAACGTTATCTATAAAAATAAATTTCTAGCGAACATATAGTAGTTAGTATAAACTAACTATACATATGTAGAAGTTGAAGGCTCTCGATTATATATATTGCATGAAAGTGGTAAATTATGTAAATTACAGTGTATTAAAGCTTGTCGTCCAATGAATTTCCGTAATATACTGTAATTTACTATCCATTCTGGTATAATACTTTTGCTTGAGTTCGAGGTTTATCCATTTAATAATGATATTGGCGTCTTTGCATCTCGAAATAGATATTTTTCAGTCTTCTCAGCCTAGTCTTGGTACTTCTTTCGCCAGTAGAAACGGCGTAGAAGTGGTAGCACATCGTCTCCCAAATGTTCTTGTTGGGCCAACTCTGCCTGCTTCTCTGCCTCGATAAGCTTCTCTTTCAATTCCCCAAATGGAACTCTCCGCCGCTCTAAAGCCTTTAGCATCATTCGCACTAAGCTTATGCACCCCCTCCTCGCCACCTGTCCTAAAGGGGTGATGCCAAGGTTTGTATGAGTTCTGAGGGGGTCAGCTCCTCGATCTAATAATAGCTGGGATAGATTGGACATTCCCGTGTGAACATCGTGCAGAGGGGAGTAGGACCCCCCTTCGACATCAATCCCATGTACAATGAGGGTATCCAGAGTAGCAGCCACAGCATCCCAGTCTTCACTTGGTGAATCTACCACTCCCATCAGGCTTTTGTTGTCGATTGTAGTTAAGCTGCCTACTAGTCCTGTCTCGAACAGAATAGTCAAGGATGACGTGTCTGACCGAGACAGTATAGTGTGCAAGGCCCTCCCAACTTGGGGACTCCCAGGCACGACTTTATAGCCGCTGTCAAGTAGATATTGTATCATCGCTGCTCCACCATAGGTGGCCGCCTCAAAGAATGGGTAAAAGTCCGTACCTAAGCGGGGCTCTATGAATAAAGCCCTCTGTTGTAAGATATTCGCTGCGGCCAGACTTCCAGTGCTTAACGCTCTCATAAACACTGATTCGCAGTGAACCTCCTCGACACCATACTCTGAATTTAGTCTAGGGTCCGCCCCACGATCGAGCAATAGTTCAAGTATTTCCGGCACTTGGACAGCTTCAAAAAAGACCGGCGTATTTTGTGGGGGGATTCGGTGATTCGGATCTACCCCGTGGTCCAGGAGTATACTGACAATCCGCCTCTGGGAGCCGTCAATTGCTGCTAGGAGCGGGTATGGTTCTCTTCTATAAAGCAATGATTTGTCTGAGTCGATTGTATGGTTGAGTAGTAGCTTGAAAGCGCCGTAATGACCTCGATGGGCTGCCAACGTCAGAGGCAATGGGTATCCCCTAGTGGAAAGATAACTTGATCCCTGGAGCTTTCTTTCCATGGCCCATTCCCGATTCTTAGGGTTAGGACAATTGGACGAGCAGCCCCGGTCAAGCAACTCCTTAATTATATCTTCCCAGCCACACGCCGCGCTAACTAACAGTAGCTCCCTATGGATATCGTCATCAGGCTCACCGTGTGCGATGAAGGCCGGAAGATCCATAGCGTTCCGAAGTGTATCAACTACTGCATAGTATTCGCGTTGTGCAGCCTCGATCAATGGACGTAGACGCCAACCTATCATAGTTGGCGTCGGAGTCGTCCCATGCTCTAGGAGAAGCTGAACTGTCTCTATATGACCTCCCATAGCTGCCATACGTAGCGCACTACTAGCTTGTAGAGGAGACTTCTCTAGATTGGGATTCGTCTCCAGTAAGAACCGAACAACTTCGTAATGGCCTTCAGCGGCTGCGTTAACGAGAATACCCGCGCCCCACCACGCCCCAATATGGACATCACAGCCAAGGGAGACGAAGAGTTTAACAAGCGACAAATGGCCATATTTTGCAGCTACTAAAAGTGATGAGACATCACGACCATCCATAGGGTGTACAAATTTGATGCCAGGGGGACCCCATAAGAAAGTAAGAGCCGAACGACATCTTCATGGCCACCAGAAGCCGCTAGTATCAACAGACAGTCTACAGAATCCCTATAGACACTAGCACGGAATCGAAGCCAGCTTCCAGTTGAATTTGGATCGACCCCGTATTCCACTAACAGCCGCACAATAGGTACATGTCCAAACATACAGGCGAGCGCCATCGGAACCCACTCTTGGTCGCGAGTGGCATGTGGAGAAGCTCCAGCTTCCAGTGCATATCGCGCAGTTGCTTCCGAGCCTTTTGTCGCGGCCCACTCGAGAGCACAACCGCCCCAATAGCACACGTTAAATCGGTATAGGGAATGATTTAGTAGTAGGTAAAATCGTCTGCATGTTTGAATGAGTGCGTTGATGCAATACTCATCATCGAGAAATTCGGATATCAATATTAGAATCTCCGTTGGGAAACCCAATATGTGCATGTTGAGGAAGAAAGGAAAGAGTCCCGATGTAGCTGCCTAAGTTGGATGCTGATAGTTGGAGGGGTCGGGTGTGTTGTAGTGAATACTACTGTTTGTGGGAATTGATTAAACTAGAAATGCAGGGGGTTATATACCTGCTAAAACCATCTAAACATTGCTGAATCTGTAGCAAACAATAGCAAAAGGCTCAGTCTGTAGCAAACATGCATGCAAGCATGGGAGATTGTTCAACAGGGTGCTTGGAACGAGAGAACGATGCACAGGTCACACGTGTCCCTGCAGATGAGGTACAGTTGTTGTTCTCAGAAGAGTGAAGCCGTGGCAATAGCTGTCGGTCGACTTGCAACCACGAAAATACTGGTAAAAGGTCGGATGGCGATGGCGAGGCTATCGTGAGATGATGGCGATGATGATGAACACAGCGATAAAATAGACAAGCGAATGAGGTATGTAAAAGACTTAGGATATGTAGACGGGTTGAAGGATGCATGGCTCCGGTGTGGTCTCAAATCGTAGCAGATAGTCAGAAAATGCAAGTTTATAGGCCACCTCATTATCGTTTTGGTCCCTGGCGAAATCATCTACGCGGAGAGATACCTAGATCTCAGGTCCAATTGCGAGAATAAGTCGCGAGGCTGATGTTATTCATACGGCCCGAATAGGCAATTCCCGGACTTGGCGGGAGGTGTTAGACTGCAGTATTTCCACACACAGGAAGAACTGTTGCTCTGCCTATAGCTGTCATTCTATTCTTCAGTTTTATAGCTCGGGCAGTGTATCTAAGTACCTAGATTTTCTACATTCTTAGGTCAATTCATAGGTCAAACATTCAAGAAAGAATATATTAATTTTAGTGGTCGCATGTTTGCACAAGTAATGTGCGCAGGTTTGGGAAGCTGACCTGGGACCCCACAGTAAAGATGGATATCCCTTAGGCTTGTATCATTGCCTAGATCACGCTCCACAGTAAAAAAAAAACTAGTAAAATAACATGGAATCAACAGAAAGCGGGGCGGCCGGTAGGAAGCAGATCTGGCCCACGGAAGCGAGCCAGAAGCTATTCCGCACATCCCAGACGGCCAGATATATCAACAAGTAACACTGGATTCATCGTATGAGATTGGACCCTAGTGAAGGGAGGCTGGCTGTTCAACATCATCTCCCTCTCCTCTTGTACTATGTTAGAATCGGGAAGCACTCGATAGCTGTTAGGAGACTCACTTGTTCTGATTGCGAGTCCAGAATGCCGCCAAGTCTCCAACTGGCAAAGAGCATGGGAATCCTATGGACTCAAACAGTTGAACAATTAACAGGTAGAAGCCGAGTAAACTAGCAACAAAGAGCGAAGCTCCAGCACCCTGAGGAAAAAGGCCAAGTCAGAATCCAGTCAAAATAGAAAGTAAATCATAAAGATTCGGATTGATACTCACTTTTACACATCGATCACCAACTGCTGCATTCCCCTGGCCTAGTTCCCAATAGGCCCCCGACAGAAGAAGGAAAACCATGAGCAGGGAGAGGAAAATGAGTGTGAATACCACATTAATGCGCGTTGCACATATCATGAAAATTAACATGAGAACAGCCATAGTTATGAATAGAAATGCTGGTGTTGTTAGAGACATTCATCGAATTCGAGGGGCTTTTTTTCCACTTACCATATGTATTCATGAAGCCTTCACTGGCTAGTCCGGCAGCTGTATCGGTGGTTGACGTGGAATACGGGGCTACAGAATATAAGCAAACTGATAGCTCCACTTGGATGGAATGGTGTATTCAAACTGACCGGCTGCATTGAAAGCGGGAACCATTGTGGCTGCGAACGCAAACCAAAAACCGCCTTGATAAAGTATCAGCAATATGAACGGGCGATCGGGGCTTCTCTCAATAAGATAGAAAAACATACCAATAGTTCCAAATACAACACAGGGGAAGGTGTTTCCGATGATGAATTCAAGAACACTCGTAATGAGCAACAAAAGACCACCAAGGAAGATGATAGGACCGCTATTCAGTTCATTAGATGAAGCTCCCAGGCCGATTTCTTGGATGTCTCACATAAAAGCAACTCCGTTTCCACTGGCTCCTCTCCAGGCCATCAGACAACATGAAAGGGGGGTGGTCGTGATGACGAAACCTCCAAGCGCTCTGGATATTGAACAATGAAGTTAGATTAAAATGCCATGCTTAAGATGATAATGTTGGGAAACTCACAAAGGTGTCGGATTTCCAACTTTCCTGGCTATTGGTGATTGGCGAACCCTCATGGGAGTCAAATAAAGCCTTTCAAATTGTTCAGCTGACAGTGTCACCGATGTTGGTACTGTGGCGAGACCATTGTGCTCCCTGTTTTGAAAAGCCCCCTTCGACTCGTCAGTTTGACTCATGTCGCTGTCCATTTTGTTTTCGCTGAGATGTATCTCTACTACCAAAATGCAGAAGAATATGTTAAAGTAGGTAATGAGAATGGAAGCTCTGAGAAACGGGCCTTGTAGTTCTTCAACATCTGGGGATGGTGGGACTTTTTAACCCTTCCCCAGACTTTCTGGCTGGTATGAACTGTGGGGTATTTGATATTCGCTTATTTTACTGTTAAAAGGGGGAAAGCATAATCATACTCCTTTCCACCGCATCCAATCAAACCGTCGGTGTGAGATATATTGATTTGCAGCAAGGTCGAATAAGCCCAGAACACGAAGTGAACCCAATAAAGGGTCAACGTAGACAGTGGATCCACTGGCGAAACTAATCCGGGGTTGACCAATGGGGCATAACGATATGCTGTGTCCCGTATGCACCGGCTTCTAACCATGGTGATCGTTACCTTGGCTGAATTGATTTTCTTCCCGCTCGCAAGGCAAGGCTGCCATTGAAACTCTCGCGCCGGGGCTTCGGATCCCCAGAGATGCGAAAGAGTTTTATATTTGACTTTCTTTTTGTGTGGGGAATGTAGATCAGGGATCTTAGATGGAGTTGAAGGATTATTTGCCAAGAGTCGACGCGTATGGTTCGGTCCATGCGGATCCGAAATTTCATGCGGAGCCGCACGGCTAAAATCAACCCTTGGAAGCTGGTTGAAGCATTTTCCAATATTGGCATTTTCCAATGTTGGTGATATGCCCGTATTACCTTGAAGTGGAAGACAGCTCAGATGTCCTGATCTGGGAAACGGACCCAACCATTGTGAATCCCAACTAGGCTGCTCGTAATGCGGAGCCGCTCAAATTGACGTCTCAAATTCCACATGGCCTTAGATATACATATTACATTGATGAACACCTTGGTGACCGTATCTTTTGGGGACCCTTGGTGTTAGCGACTTTCATAACGAACCATTCACCTCAGTATATATACAACCTGGTAACGATAACCCTGACACTATATCTCGCTTCCCTTGAAGACCCCACACCACGAAAATTCAAGATTACGAGTTTGAGCATGGCATCCCGCAACGAATTCCAGATCCCGCAACCCCGCAAAAAGGCTAGGAGATCTTGCTTGTATTGCCAAAAGGCCCATAAAACATGCGGTAAGCTCAAGGATTGTGCCGTATTGCCTCGAGCAAGCATATTTTGAGAATAATAAACTTACAAGATACGGTAGGAAATGAACGCCCTTGTGGGCAATGCGTGAAACGCAACATGGGATCGCAATGTGTCGATGGAATCCGGAAACCGCCCAAGTATCTCAATGAAAAAACGAAGAAATCACGGAAGGATGGGTGTCGCGGTGTGACCTCTCCGCAGAAAACCCGGTCTCAACGAGATATTTCCAATACCACAAGTTATGGGTCAGTTTAATTCTCCTCAAGGTCTATCGCATCACTCTATTAATACCGAGTGTAGCAACAAGATCATTGAACAAGAAACCAGCGATAAGGGACATATCAAATACTACGGAAGCGACTCAGTTGAGGAAGTCTTCGATGAAGTCATTGATCCAAATTTTTTCTACACCGAAAGATCGAGTTTCAAATTCCGGAATCAACCTACTGAGCTTACTATCGCTAAAGGGAATGACAATTTCCTGACTTTTTTCTCAGATGCTGAATTTGCGACGTGGTCAGAGAGATCTTCCAGCGTATCTGAAGATAGTGAGGAAGGGAGGTCACACCAAGCTCCAGACGACAGCTTGGGAGACAGCTTGGGGGAGTTACAAAGACGTGCAAGAGACGAACCATATTCCGGATTTGCTATCAGCAGTGGGTGGTCGAGCACATTCTTTCCACACGAAGTTGAAGAACCCAATAGTTGCTGATTATGGCGAGGAGAGTTAGCTCTTTGGTGATCGATTTGCGGGCGTTTGTCTTTGCCAGAATTTCCTCGCTGGTCATTTTCTTTTTTACTTGTATAACTAGCGATTTGAAGCCCAGAAATGTAATTATACCAATATTCGTATAAAAACCCACGGTCGCTGAGGCTAGTATTGAGCCTTGTCAAAAGTACTATTTTTAAATTTATCTGTTGTATTAGCGCCAACTTCCCCTGCTCTAGTAATTTGAACCCCTTTCGGATGGTTCATTTCTCCACAAACCATCCCCAGCATTCATTTGTTCAGGCTCCTGAATACCCTTAAGCGCATCTGTGATCCCGGAGATCGTCCTGAATGCGGACAAAAGATCATTTCGGTTCAAAACATTGCATCCAATCACATTCGCTACTCGTGCGGCTCCGCATGGAGGGCCGTGCGCGATCCCCGCAAAGCTTCCCCGCATTAACCTTCGAACCTCACTGCGTTCCAAATTGACGTGTATGATGTTTGAGGCGAAGGTCAAACATCACTCCTTCCCAATCAATTTACTCGGTACCCACTACGTATCCTGAGTCTTCCTAACCATTGATGCATTCCGGTGGGCCGACCGAAGTTCACAAGATGGTAGGAAATCTGGGAATAGAAGCGACAGGGTCCACCTCGCCTTCTGTTACCCCAGACATCCCCACCCGGGACATTCAGCTATAAAGCTGCAATTGAATCCCAGAAAACAATCTTCAACAGACCAAAGAACATTTCTTTATTCTACCCACTTACAACTCATCCCAAACTTCATTTTCATCTCATCAACATGTCCGTCCCCGAGACTCAATGGGCGCAGGTGGCCGAGAAGATCGGAGGACCACTTGTCCTGAAGCAAATCCCCGTTCCTAAGCCAGGCCCTGATCAGATTCTGGTCAAGATTCGCTACACCGGAGTTTGCCACACCGACTACCATGCGATGATGGGTCACTGGCCCATCCCAGTCAAGATGCCTCTGGTCGGTGGCCACGAAGGAGCTGGAATTGTTGTCGGCAAGGGTGATCTCGTGAACACCTTTGAGATCGGTGACCACGCTGGAATTAAGTGGCTCAACGGCTCCTGCTCTGAGTGTGAATTCTGCAGACAATCCGATACCCCTCTGTGCGCTCATGCGCAACTTTCTGGATACACTGTCGATGGTACCTTCCAGCAATATGCTGTCGGAAAGGCTACCCACGCTTCTAAGATCCCTAAGGGTGTTCCTCTTGATGCAGCGGCTCCAGTGCTCTGCGCCGGTATCACTGTGTACAAAGGATTGAAGGAATCTGGTGTTCGCCCTGGCCAGACAGTTGCTATTGTTGGAGCAGGCGGTGGTCTTGGATCACTTGCCCAGCAGTATGCAAAGGCCATGGGTCTTAGAGTGATTGCTATTGATGGAGGTGACGAGAAAAGGGAGATGTGCAAGCAGCTTGGAACTGAGGTATGATTCCAAAACCACTATACCCCGATATTCCTCCACAGCGAACGTCGAAGCTAATGAAAACAATAACAGACTTATGTCGACTTTACCAAGTCCAAAGACCTAATTGCCGACGTGAAGGCGGCAACCCCTGGTGGTCTTGGTGCTCATGCCGTTATCTTGTTGGCTGTTTCAGAGAAGCCTTTCCAGCAAGCCTCGGAATACGTTCGCTCCCGAGGAACAATTGTTGCCATTGGATTACCCCCCGATGCATTCCTCAAGGCCCCTGTGGTTAATACCGTCGTTCGTATGATCACTATTAAGGGAAGCTACGTTGGAAATCAACAGGATGGCGTTGAAGCTCTCGACTTCTTCGCCCGGGGCTTGATCAAAGCTCCATTCAAGCTGGCACCTTTGAAGGACCTTCCTAAGATCTTTGAGCTTATGGGTATGTCAAGTTCTCCCACTTATATATGGGACTCAAACTAACTTCAAATAGAACAAGGAAAGATTGCTGGCCGCTATGTGCTTGAGTTGCCAGAGTAAATGGGGATTCATGATTGATTACACGTGATACGAGCACGGATTTTGCACGAGTATGTTGTATATAGGTGTGTTGTATATAGGTGTGGAAACTTGCGTGCGAGTTTATGTGAATATAAATTGAGATACTGAAATTAACTCACTTTGAACGATTGATACACAAGAAACCATTTAAGACACCGTATCATCTTGCTCTGCCATTCCAGATCTGGCAGACGTTGACTTTAAGTTTTTAGAGCTATTTTCTGCATTTCCTTGGTCTCCACACACACTCGGGAACTGCAAGCAAGGTTGTCATCGAGTTAGTCATTGCACCCTGCCGACCCAGCCGTGGGCCCAGTATTTGGGGTCCGGGTCCAAGGAGAGAATACGTCGTACCTACCATGTGTTAGATTAGGGGATATAACCAAATTGCGGTGGATGAGCTCGCTAGATTGCGGGTAATACTGGATAAAGAAGCATAATACTGATACGAAATAAATATCTGCAGTCTACTAAAATAAAGGTTAAATTTCTATGTATTTGGGTATGAGGGAATAGTTGAGAGCAAATTGTTATAGTCAACTGGTGATATGAAATCAAGAGGATTGAATAGGACGTCTCACTTTCTCTGCAGCCAGTACCCCACATTCACTTTCGTCACAGGACACTTCCAAAACACGGGGTTGATGGATTCCCCGCTTTTAGGTCCTGACTATGTTATTGGTCCGGACGAAGGGGAGTGCACCGATGTAAATTAAAGGGAAAGCTGGGGTACTGGAGCGGAGCCGCACCCCCCCACACAGCGAGAAATGTCGGGCCGGCGTTTATCGAACTCAATGCTACTTCCCCGCGCTGTGCGGCCCCGAGAATTCTCGCCACCAGGGTCCTTCTCATTAGCCATATAAGAGTACCTGGTATCTCACTTTCTAGCATTCTCCTATATCTCAGATATCTTACATTCTATTAAACACCTCTTATCTGACTCTTATTCTTCAATCATGTCACTTTCTCAAACTGTCAAAACTCCGGCGCTCGCATATGAGCAGCCTTTGGGACTGTAAGTTAGCCCAGACCACAAGAAAGCTCACTTCGTCTTTCGACGATCTAACATAACTTATCAGATTCATCAACAACGAATTTGTCAAGGGTGTGGATGGCAAAACCTTCCAGACAATCAACCCTCACAATGAGAAACCTATTGTGGCCGTCCATGAAGCCACAGAAGATGATGTCAACATTGCTGTGAAAGCTGCTCGCACTGCACTGAACGGAGAATGGAAACTAGTCACTCCGTCCGAACGTGGTCGTCTTCTTACTCGTCTCGCAGACTTCATGGAACGCGACATCGAAACGTTGGCTGCTATTGAAGCCCTCGACAATGGCAAGGCAGTGACAATGGCCAAAGGCGACGTTACCGGCGCTGCCGGGTGTCTGCGCTACTACGGTGGCTGGGCCGACAAGATTTACGGTCAAACGATTGACACCGATCCCAATAGCTTGACATATACGCGCCACGAACCAGTGGGCGTGTGTGGCCAAATTATTCCATGGAACTTCCCGCTCTTGATGTTTGCTTGGAAGATCGGCCCTGCTCTGGCCACTGGAAATACAATTGTCATGAAAACCGCCGAGCAAACACCCCTGTCTGGGCTCTACGTGGCTAAGCTCATCAAAGAAGCGGGATTCCCTCCCGGAGTGGTGAACGTTATCTCAGGATATGGAAGAACTGCCGGTGCGGCGATTGCCTCTCACATGGATATCGACAAGGTCGCTTTCACTGGATCGACTCTGGTTGGACGTCAGATCATGAAATCTGCGGCCGACAGCAACTTGAAGAAAGTGACCCTCGAACTGGGTGGCAAGTCGCCGAATATCGTTCTTCCTGACGCAAACCTAGAGGAAGCAGTTGAATGGGTCAATCTGGGAATTTTCTTCAACCATGGACAGTGTTGCTGTGCAGGCTCTCGCATTCTTGTTCACGAAGCTATCTATGACGAGTTCCTCCAGCTTTTCAAGAAGCGCACAGAGCAAAACAAGGTCGGAGACCCATTCAATTCTGAGACATTCCAGGGACCACAGGTTTCTCAGATCCAATATGACCGGATTATGGGTTATATTAATGATGGAAAGAGTGCTGGTGCCACGGTGGTCACGGGTGGCGGTCGCCATGGCAAGGAAGGATACTACATTCAACCCACTGTCTTTGCCGATGTCACTGAGAACATGACCATTGTGAAAGAAGAGATCTTCGGACCCGTATGCACAGTGCAGAAGGTCCAGAGCGAGGAGGAGGCTATTCAAGTCGCCAATGACACAAACTACGGTAAGTACTACCCGATTTCCCACATTCAATCTGGTTCCCACGGTCTAACGATTAATAAAAAAAAATAGGCTTGGCCGCAGCTGTCCACACCACGAACATCAACACTGCCATCAGAGTGTCCAACGCCGTCAAGGCCGGGTGAGTCAATTAAATTGAAGAGTGGTTCTCCAGGCTGCATGAATTTACTGACATCTCTCTTCCAACAGAACCGTGTGGGTTAACAACTACAACACCCTTCACTACCAGATGCCGTTCGGTGGTTTCAAAGAATCGGGAATAGGCCGAGAGCTTGGATCGTACGCCCTAGAGAACTACACCGAGATAAAGACCGTCCGCATCCAGCTTTCCAAGTCATGAGCATCAGATCTCGGAAAGGATTTTCAACTGCTGTTTTACGTTTCCCATTTGTACATATCATGGAAACTCAACTCTACAAACATACCCAGTGCACAAAATGTGTAGGTTTCAATCTGTAGGCGATTTTGTCCGTGGTAGAAGAAGAAGTCATCGTCGACAGTGACTCGACCAATCGGCAAAACATATACCCATCAATTAGTTGGAGGGCTTGTTCATTAGATCGGGATAAAGAGAAATTGAATCGGCAGTCTTGTGAGGGGCAATTGTACAGACTACCCCTTAATGTCGATCAGAATCCCTTGGCTGCCTGACGTATTCAGCTGGGCGATCATATTGAAGACGGATCTGCCTGCCGTGAGCTTGTAGGGTAACACTGCGGCGGATGGACCCGAGACATGCATTGGGGGTTTCATACGATTGGCTCGGTCTCGGTAAGACAATTCTCCGGTCTGCTTCCATGACTCCGCATAATCCTGAGCTGTCGTGTAACATTAGCCGTATACATACTCTGGGATTGTTTATCCTTCAATAAAATTATTTTAAAATACCACACACCTTGTAGTATCTGTCTGAGGGTAGTATCTCATCAAACACAATGGCTGAAGTAGACTCGAATTATAGTTCCACTGGACCGAAAATGAATGATATGTATCAAGTGTCGCCCTATGGACGGATGATGCTAGCTCCCCCACTTTTTCCCCCACCCCAAAAAACTCACTCCGCACTCCGCAGTTCACGTGTTCCCCTGGGGAAATTTGAAATATCATATTCCTGAACACTCTTTTCGTACTTTTCTACATATTGGGGTGACACACATTTATTATTTTTGACAGATACAGCTGACCACCAGTAATACAATCAATATCTTAGTATGGAAGACTCTCGTCGACGTCAGCTTCATAGCTGTGATCCTTGTCGCAAGGGCAAAAGAGGCTGCGACGCACCTGTTCGTTAATATGTTCCCGCATCATCAACAGTGAATGCTGACTTCGCTAATCAGAAAGAAAGACAAGAAAGCGAATTCAGTGCTTGCTCCAACTGCACGCGATGGAAAAAGGAGTGCACATTCAATTGGATCTCTTCAAAACACGTGGACTCGAGAGGGAGTCGGAAACGAATCAAGACCAACACCACAAGCCCAACGATCATACGCTCTGACAACGACGCTCTTGATGAGATACTGCGCTCTGTGCAAACGCATCCGGCCAATCTCGGAGGATTGCTAAGCCCTCCCGAAATCTCAGATTATCCCTCGTCATCCTCTTCGCACCCGGAACATCACTTTCTCGAGTCATTCCAACCCAATAATCCAAGTAGCGATCAGCCTCAGTTATCTCCTTGGACGATGGATATCCCATATGATTTGCAACTAAGTAGTTCAAATCCACTTGCATCTCCAGACTCTTCCGTGGAATCGGACGCACAGTGTGAGGTTCTGAATCTGGCACCAAGCTTTGCCGAGAGCACCTACGACTTGTCACCGCAACATGAATATGCACCCAGCTCTCATCTCATACCAACGGTTCCAGCGTGGAAACAGGGTCAAGACAAACAAACACCAGAGTCTGCGTCTGATCGTAATTCAAACCCAGAGTTTCAATGGAGCTTCTGTATCGCTTCCGAAAATACAGCCAAGCAAAGCGCTCGTGCAACAATGTCACGCAACCTGGTCCGCATATACCACGACAGCATGGAGAATGCTTTGTCATGTTGGTTGACAGAGCACAACTGCCCTTACAGCGACTCAATCAGCCAGGTGGTTCCTCACCGGGAGATGAAAGCCTGGGGACCGAGTTGGTCAAACAGGATGTGTATTCGGGTTTGTCAGTTGGATCGTGTGTCATCATCAATACGGGGCAGAGCTTTAAGCGCGGAGGAAGATACGAAGGCGGCTCGAGCACTTCATCTGGCCATTATGTCGTTTGCATCGCAGTGGACTCAACATGCGCAGAAGGGCACTGGTGCGACGATTCCATCGGCAATCGACCATGATGAGAGATCAATCCGAGAAAAAGTGTGGAACGAAGCACGCCAGGCTTTGGAGCATTCGAGCCACATTCCCTCTTTTCGTATCGCCTTCGCAAACATTATTTTCTCTTTAACGCAAAGTCCTCTGGACAAAGGACAGGACGCAACCTTGGGCGAGCTTCTGGAGAATGATCGTGCGCCAATATTCCTAGAAACGGCCAACCGCCAAATTTTCACTTTTCGGCGCAAGTTCACAAGACTGCAGCGAGAGGCTGCTCCCAAAGTGAGAGAGCTTGGGAGAGGTTCGATAGACTCGACAACGGGAAGCGTTCCACAGATTTCAGAACCTCCACAATTCGATCCACTCCTGACTAGCCAAGAACACCGCACAACGCTAGATCTCATGTTTTGGCTAGGCGTTATGTTTGATACCCTAAGTTCTGCGATGTATCAGCGTCCATTAGTGGTATCAGATGAAGATAGTCAAGTTACATCGGCCTCACCGTCAATAGCTGATCGCGGAGATCAAATTGACCTTGATCACTGGGATATTACAGCAAGCAAGGTACGTGGGAAAAATGATGTGTGGGGTGATTTATTCCTTCGTTCTGCGATAGAACGTCAGGGATCGAACGAAGACCAGCCGAGGTGGCCATGCTCCTACGAAGAAGCCGCATCCATACTTTCAGAAGCGACTCCCGTGAAAGTGCTGCTGTATCGTCGAGTAACACAGCTCCAAACTCTGGTTTACCGAGGCGCAAGTCCCGATCATATTGAAAAGGTCGTGCAGAAAACGCTGTCAGTATGCCAACACTGGGATTCCATATACCAGAACTTCATGGTCGATTGCGTCAATAATCACGAATTGCTTCCTTCTCGCATTCAGTCGTGGTACGTCATCCTCGACGGCCACTGGCATCTCGCTGTGATGCTTTTGGCAGACGTGCTAGAGAGCATTGACAAATGCATGCTCGGCTCCGATGTTGCACGTGAGGCTCGACAAGCTACAGACTTGGTTGCCACGCTTCGAACAAATAATGCCTTGGCAGTCGGCGGACTTGCCCGGGCTTCAATACAAGGGCAAGATTCCTTCATGAACCGTCATTTCCATGATTCTCTCAGTGAAGTGGCCTTCCTAGTTGAACCGTGGACGGCCGTGTTGATCCATTGCTTTGCCAAGGCGGGGTATATCTTACTGGAGAGTTTGGATATTTCGGGAGATCAAAATGTGTATACTGAGTGCGTACGGCAGAATTGCGAGTTCTTGATCCGTGCGCTTCAGTATCTTGGAAGAAAGTCCGACATGGCCTTTTTGGTAGCTCGGAGTTTGTTAAGGTCTTTGGAATCAAAACTTGCCTTGGTATCTTGAGAGATCCATTGGGTACAACCCAGTTCTATATCAGATACGGGGTATATTACCCAGAAGATCATGAGACTGTCAATTGGCGATCCAGCCTGTCCTACGGGCTCTGTGGTAAAGGCACTTTTCCGCAGGGTGACATATGCGCTAGCTGGCTAAGATTCAGCTTAAGTTTGGTCCATGTTCGAAATCCCCCTGCTGTTGGGAATTTTCATGTTATATCGGGTTACCATACACACCCGCACCTATTACTGTCAATGTATTGTAATACTTTGGTACTTTTCATATCCCTAGTGGGTGATGGATTCAATTGAATGCTAGCCAATTCAACCCGAGGCCATTATACTCTACTATATATATATATATAACACATACTACATGTCCTACGTGGAGGAAAGTTTCATGCAAGTCCCTCGTATACACAAGTCTCCTCTCCCGGATGGAAAATGACAAGGAAGACTACTCACGGACAAAGTGATATAATTCGAAGAGACCTACTGATCAAGCTTGACAAATACTCTTAAGGCCCAGTCCATCCAGTACGCTTTAGCCAGTCTTCAAAGCTACTGGCAGTAAGACCAAGATCCTCCCAAGAAGGATCCTCGGTCGGATCAAGGGCCCCATAGCAAATCTTGTCATCAGGCATGATTGAGGCCCATTCCATCATTTGCCGAATGTCTTCTTTGAATCCAGGCCCGACTACTTCCGACGCCATATCAGCCCACTCATCCAAGGTACTCGGCGAATAAATCGCCTGATGACCCGTGACGCGCGTAAAAATAGTTGCAAAATCTTGCATGCGCATCTTGGGCGCTGCTACAACGTAGTTTTTATTCTTTGTTTTCGAAACTCCGAGTGCAAAGACCCCTAGAGCGCTGTCAGCTTTCGGTCACTAGTTTGCCAAGCTATATATATTCCGATACTTTGAGCTACAAAGTCGATGGCGAGGTGATAGAAAGGCGGTTGGGTTAGAGAAAATAACAACTTACTGGCTGCAAATATACCCATGTCATGTACCGGATCTAGCCACTGCACAAACTTGTCACCGGGAATCGGCGGACAAAAACGGACGACCCCATTTCCGCGACGACAGTACTGGGGCCAGTTTAGGTTTGTAAGAAAGAATCCTGTCAGGTAATTCACATAAACATTAGTTGTATGTTCGAAGCTGCTTTGTCTTGGAATAGACAAACCTGGAAGGAGACAAGTAACAGCAGCTAAGTCAAGCTTGGCCCATTGTTCAATTATATATTTATTATCCATGTGAAAGAGTTTCTCGAAGCGGCCGCCTGTAACTTGCTTCATATTAGGCAAGCTGCTAAAAACGAAGTGTTGTATTTCGCAGAGTTTCGCAGCAGATATGATGTTCAAACCAGCTTGAAGTTCATGCTTCATATCCTCTTCCGTCTCAATTCTCTGGGGACTGTGTTCGCTAGTAACTGCAAACACGCCATATGCCTCCGAAAAAGCATTGTTGAGGCTATCGAGGTCATAAACGTCGCCCGTGATGAGACTGAGACGCTCATCCGGGGTTTGGTAGTCTTGCAGCAATTGTCTAGCAGCAGGAGATTTGGTGTCTCGTGTAACAGCACGGACGAGACATGTTTCCAAACCCGGCTCGCGAAGAAGACATTCGACTACGCCTCTGCCTTGATGACCTGTAGATCCTAGGACGACAATCGTTCGAGGCTGCTCTTCCGGCTGCATGCCGAATATCTACAGTTAGAGGATCAAGGGAGTACTTCTTGATGTGACTAAATTGAGTTCAATTTTAAAAACGTGAGAACCCCTATACTTGAGTTTATATATAATCACCTTTTCGGTTCGTGACAAATGCAACAAGGATGTCTCCGAAGAGCAGAGAGTCGGGTGAATTATTGGGCCGATGCACAGCAATTGGTGACTTCCCTTACATAATCTACAGGGTTGATGGTGAGCAACTAGTTAACTAATTGCATTGCGCAGTATGTTGGTTATTCGTTTCTGGGAGACTGCTGTAACATCGGTTCGACCCGGCACCCTATGCCAGCATCTATCTTTACTGCTCTGACAATCGGAAGTTGCAGAGGGAGAAGTCGATATTGTGGCCAAGACCCTTGGTAAGATATGAGATAACCAAATAGTCACAGGAAATGCTTTTCATTACTTTTGATACTATCATGACGGCATCGCATCATTCCTCGACCGGGGTAAACTTCAGCATCAGCTTCCGCCCGCGCGGCAGCGAAATAAACGCGTAGTCCTGCTCGATGCCCTCGTCATCCACGATGGATGTCGTGTAATTTGAGTACACAGCCGCCATTACCAATTTGATTTCTGCACCATTAGTCTCTTCTCCAAAACCCATACATGGGAGACATACCTTGCAATGCGAAATTACTCCCCAGACACATGCGTCCACCGCTCCCGAACGGCCAGAACAACCGCCTCATATCGTGAATCTTGTCGCCTGGGTCGATCCACCGTTGTGGTAGCCATTCTAACGGGCGAGGGTACACATCGCTGATGCGATGGAGGGAGTAGGACGTTGAACTAACCCTCACGCCGCCTGGGATATTGTCATACCCGTGTAGGGAAGTCCCTTTTTCTGTAGTGGGGGTGACGCGGGGGAGTTGAGCTGGGGCTGGGGAGTGAAGACGGAGGGTCTCCCGGACCATAGCGTCCAACAGGGGGAGAGCGTCGATAGCGGAAGGTGAGGGGAGAGGATTCTCTCCGTCCATCTCTAGGTCTCGGAGAGACGGAGACAAGGTGAGTAGTTCCTTTCGCAGCTTGGCCTGAAGCGCCGGATGTTGCGACAGCTCCCACATCATGTAGGTGAAGGTGATACCTGAGGTTTCGTGACCTGCGACCAGGTGGTCAAGCAGTTCAGAGGCGATTGCTAGGTTAAGCGGACGCTGATCGTGTTCTTTCTGAGCGAGGAGGCTCTGGCGCAGCTGGTAATAGACGACCGGGTTCGTGGATGGTAGTTTCCCCTCATCACTGAAGATCTTCTGTGTTTTCGACGCCTCTATCCGGGTACAAAATTCTAGGCACCACGCCTCAATAAAACCCATATACCGGTCATCCCGACTCAAATACTTGAACTGCTCATACTCCTCTAACCATATCTTCCACTCGGGGATATTAAACAAATACCTCGTTCCTTCCCTCAATCCAAAGAGGAAAGAGGAGGTAAAGTCCATCCCAACTGCCTGAAAGAGCGGCAGCACATTCAACACCTCTCCACCCTCTCCAGCGGTCTTGAGGATAGGCATAAGCCTGTCCCGCAGAATAACTTTCGAGATCGTGCGCAGATCACCAGATTCCTGGAGGAATGACTTGGAGTAGATCTTACTCAGCATGCGCTTCTGGTGCGCGTGCGGCGCATTGTGCGTCATGCCGACCAAGTTTTCGGTGTTGAAATTGACAAAGACATCGTTGTAGAAGGCGTGTTTTTCAAATGCGCCCGTATATATTACCCTCAAGCCATGGAGAGAATTGACGCTCAGCTCTTTCGGTCCGAGACGAACGATAGGGCCGTGCTTTTGATGCAGGGCGTAGATGGTGAGCACTTCCGTCCCTGTGCTGCGCTTGCGGTCGATCCAGCGGCCGGATAGTGGGGAGGTGAAATGGGCATTGGGGATAGAAGATAGGGGAGAGAGGAAGTAAGGGTTTATAACATAGTGGTATATGAGGTAGGAGGTGAGGATGAGGAGGGCGAGGGGAATGAGGGGGATCATGGTGATGAGTGAGGGTAAAGAGAAAGAAGACAAAATGCCAATCAGGCGACGATTATTTCAATTGATAGTCCCAGCCTGTGTTCTCATGCAAGGAGTCTCGTCCCCACCAAAGCAATTTGGATAGCAGAATATCCGTAGTACCGTACAACATATGGGCTAGTATTGAGGAAGCCAATCATTGATTTCTGAATTGATTAAGCAAAAAAAAGGGAGTACTCCATACAACATACAGAGACCAACGTGATATTCCGAGCAGGTCGATAGGTAGGTGCTCCCGATGTACCGGACTGTCCGTTTGTCGCTGAATCAACAGATTAGCGTTCCACAGGTGGTAACGTACAGTCAAACGCCGCTAATTTGAATTGCCGAATGAACCTTGGAAGAAAAGGTAATTTGTTGTCGGATTTTTGTTAAGAAAAATAAATATTGGCTGTGTATAATTAGATTGTGTTAGGCCCAGGGGGGCTAAGTGGTAATAAAGGGGCTTGGCACCCAAAATTATATACAACGTGCTAGTTATAAACTTATGCAATGGGCATAAGTTAATTAATTTTGGCGAGCAAAATTGGACTATCGAGTCAAGATAGTCCAATAGTATTAAGGAGATCAAATGTCCAAATCAACTGGATTTATTGTACCACACCATATATATGTTGTAGGCCTCTGGCGTGGCAATACCAACAAACAGTGGAGCCACTATCAACACGAGACATCCCTAGTTCACACTAACCTACACGATGCTGAAACCATACTCGTGTCCTGCTCCAGAGTTCCACACCTTCCTTCGGCAAGACCGCAGATTCTGTTCGAGGCCAGCTGGAACCCGGACCTGCTCCACTGTCGACTAGATGCGCCGGGTGGATTCCACCAGCGCCGGAGAATATTCTAACCATTGACACCCTTCTTTTATACAAAGTACCGACCCGACCTACTATTACCCCTGTCTTTTGTACTGATTATTCCCTGTTCTTGCTATCTGCATGTCAGTATGCCCTGGGATAAGGACCCTTCAACGGTCACCATGACTCTAGCAGACGAAGCCCCATCTAAAGGCCGCGTCGCGGCGAAATGGCGAGGCACTCATGCCGACCAGGCCGATATGAGCGCTCTAGGAAGAGAGCAGGTCTTGCGGGTATGTCCCCTAAGCATTATTGTGGCTAATGGATCTGTGCTGACCCTGCAGCGTAACTTCCGATACATCTCGATCGTAGGATTTGGCTGCACGCTGATCGCCACGTGGGAGGTTGTTTTGACGTATGCCATCCATTCTTAGTTCTTGGTTCAATGGCTGACTGTCTAGTTTGCTTGCGCAAGGCCTGACCGATGGAGGAACTGCCGGTCTTATTTGGGGGTTCGTGGTCGTCGCTTTTGGATTCCTTCTGGTGTTCCTGAGTCTCGCCGAGATGGCATCTATGTGAGTCTACCCATTTCCCATTTAATACTCGTATCCATGCTGACTGGGCAGGGCTCCCACATCTGGCGGACAATACCATTGGGTATCCGAGTTTGCTCCTCCTAGCTGCCAGAAATTCCTCAGCTATATCACCGGTAAATTCCCCTACCCCTCCCGCCCCATAACTAAGCTAATTATGTAGGCTGGCTGTGTGCCATGGGCTGGCAATGCGCCATCGTGTCCATTGCCTATCTGGCTGGAACTATTATTCAAGGCCTGCTGGTGTTGAACAACCCGGACTACGACTTCCAGCGCTGGCACGGCACCCTACTGGTGATCGCCATCACCTTGTTTTCGATCATATTCAACACCTTCCTGGCAAAGCGACTTCCCTTCGTGGAGGTGCTGATTCTGATTCTGCATGTGTGCGGCCTGTTCGCCATCATAATTCCGCTGTGGGTCCTTGGTCCTCGCCGCAGCGCGAAGCAAGTGTTTACCGAATTCAACAACGGCGGAGACTGGAACAGCTCCGGGACTGCCACACTCGTTGGATTCTCGACCACCATCACGGCGCTGATTGGATATGATTGTGCAGTGCACATGTGTACGTGACCCTCTCTAAAATTGATGAACTTGGCTAATAGTATGTAGCCGAGGAAATCAAAGATGCGTCTGAGACTCTGCCAAAGGCCATGATCACATCTGTCTGTGTGAATGCCGCCTCCGGTTTCGTGATGCTGGTGACGGTTTGCTTCACGCTAGGCGACATTGAGGACATCCTGGCCACTCCAACAGGGTACCCGTTCATGCAGGTGTTCTACAACGCGACGGAAAGTCTGCCGGGGACGAATACCATGACCGCCATTATAGTGCTGACCCTAACGGCCAGCACAATCACAGAAGTCGCAACAGCATCACGCCAGTTGTGGTCCTTCGCGCGTGATCGTGGCCTTCCTTTCTCCGAATTCTTTGGATATGTACGTCCTCCCTTCTTCCCCCTAGTTTGACCACACTAACAGGACTAGGTAAACCCCAGCTGGAACATCCCCTTGAATGCCGTGATGGTCTCCCTGGTAGTGACAATTCTCTTGTCGCTCATCAACATCGGCTCCACAACCGCGCTTCTCGCCATCGTGACCCTGACCATCGGCGCAATGATGTCCTCGTATATCATCACGATTGCCTGCGTGCTACTCAAGCGTATCAGAGGCCAACCCCTTCCCCCACACAAATGGACGCTTGGCCGTTTTGGCATGGCGATCAATATTGGGGCGCTGTGCTTCCTGTGCCCGGTGTTTGTGTTCGCCTTCTTCCCGCTCACATCGACAGTGGAGCCAGACACTATGAATTGGTGCGCAGTGATGTACGGTGGAATTCTGATCATTGCGGTGGTGTATTATGTGTTGCGAGGACGGCACCATTACATCCCACCTGTGGCGCTGGTGAAGCGAGAGATGTAACCTCTATCCACTTGTATAATTGTTACGTTATAGATAGATAAAAAGTAATTCGATATACCTATAGTTAGAAAGAAGAATGACATATTCGGACGATAATAATGCAGGGTCACAGTGTTTGGTACAACTATCGTTAAGTTCAAGACATGGTGGAGCGATTGGCATGAATATCACAAGTGTCCCGACCGGTCGGTGAACATTCGTAGCTTCGAAAATTCTTTAAAATTCTCTTTAGATATCTTCGACAAAGTTAATTCAGGAGTTAATATGTTCCAAGGTTGTAAAGTCTAGATATTACATAACGAGCATAAGCCAAAGAGATTCATAACTGAAACATGGTAGTATGCATTACATACATTTAGCCTCGTGCACCGGATCTTTCCGACTTGGCATGGCTGAGTTAGGCACTGGATCTATTAAATCAGAATTATAAGGTCGTGGGCATAAGCTGGTAATATTTTAATTTATTATAGGTACCTAGGTACCTAGGTAGGTACCCAGGTAGGTATTAAGGTGGTGAAGCGTAAGCTCGACGGTTATACTTTAAGTGGAAGTGTCCCAAGGTTTCAGGTCCCCTATAGCCCCATATACCTAATTAGGTATAGTTAGGTAGTAGCCCCATATAAGAGCCCCATAGACTGAACTCTCTGCCGCCGATCATGTGTTAATAAAACTCGCAAGGTGGTCTCGCAAGGTGGTCCAGTCGACCTGGCCACTCTCTCTGATTGGATGCTAGTGCTAGTTAGGGCCGGTTATCTTCATGTGGTAGAGGGGCTTCTCGGTGGAGCTACCGTAAGCGGAAAACTTTCGGCCCCCGTTCGGCCCTATATACCCACACACGTTGACATTGGCTGGCTACCAGAACGATCACACTCAGCTAATAAATAGCTCAATTTAACTTAATTTATCCTGCGGCGTTGGATTGTGGTCCAGCTCTGGAAGACTCGAAAAAAATCGACATACAACATGCTCAATCGGGAAGTAGCACACGTGGACCTGTTTTATATCAGCTCTACAGCCATATATTCTCTATCGGAGGTTTATTAGAATAAAAGAATTAGAGATTGAGGGAATATATAGATTCTAATTCTATTTAATGAGATTGAAATTGGGGGTCTCCCAGAGATCAAGTGTGTCGAGTCTACGGAGTACCCGAATTGCTAACCCTAAATATATGATCCTTGCTAGCTCTTAGGTCCCTGAATTTCAGTTGCCGGAGCTGCCTGGTCACGATCCATGGAATTGACATCATGATTGTCGATTATTGTTCTTTTCCATTTCATATTAGAACATTTCTTGCTTTAGATTTCCAACACACAGACCATCATCGAGTTTCGGTGCGGCAATGGCCATCAAAGTGCCCCCCCGGCCAGTCGCCGCCTTTCGAGACGGTAGACGACAAGCATCATGGCGGTATTATTATCATCACCGCCGCTATCTGTCTGGTGATCTCGCTGGTCTGTCTCCTGATCCGGGTGTACGTGCGGATATTCCTCAATCCACCATGGGGACCAGACGATATCATCCTATTAGGCGCGACGGTACGCAATCAAGAGAAATTGACCTCTCATATAAATGGTGCTAATGGCATAGTTAGATATCTGCTATTGTTGAGTCAATCATCATTTTTCATGCCGCGAGCATCGGCTTCGGGACAGACATATCGCTACTCACTGAGACGGCCGTTGATCGCATACAAAATGTATTCATTACCCAACACCACGCCCAGTTGCATATAAATAACTAACAAACATAGTCCCTCCTTGGTGTCGACATTCTCTACCTTTTGACTCTCTACCTCTCGAAATGCTGCATCATTGCCATCTACTTGCGCTTGACGCCCCGCAAGCGCCACAAGAGCATCCTCTGGGCGACGTTCGGGCTCAGCACAGCGTGGATTATCGCGTCGGTGCTAGCTATTGCAGTAAACTGCGAAGCGAACAAACCGTGGATTGTACCCGGCGAGCAATGTCATCACCTGGTATGTCTACAATTGCAGAAGAGCCACCAGAGACAAAATATACGGGTATGAAATGGGATATACTAACTGCAAAAAGTTCCCCCGTTGGCAAGCAATCGCCGCGCTCGACATCTCGACCGAGCTCTTACTATTCATTTTCTGCATTGCCCTCATATGGGGTCTACAGATGCACATTACACATAAAATGGTGATCATGATATCGTTCGCCGCGAGATTACCGTACGTCCCTCTTCCCTCTTCCACTTCCCAAATGCCCATCCCAACCCCTATTGCATGGAACTAATACATTTCTAACCCATAGATTGATAATATTTTCCGGCCTCCGCCTCTCCAACCTCAAAGAATACACAACCATCAAAAACCCCACTTTCACCGCAATCCGCCACACGGTCTTCACCCAGCTCCACCTCAACTATGCCCTGATAGCATGCACAGTCTTCTGTCTGCGCCCCTTCATGAACGCCCTCACAACCCATTACGGCACAGCCGGTGACTCCAATCTGGGTAGTAGTAGTGGCGGGTACGGGTACGGGTATGGGTCGAGGAGACGGGGCAATACAGACCCCTACACGTCGGGGCGGTCGCAGGATTATGAGATGGGGACTGTGAAAGGACGGTCCGGGCGCCGACAGAGTGGCTTGTTCAAACAGAGGCCGCATTTGGGCGATGGGGTGGAGAATGGGACGGTTGTTTGTGAGGTTGCGGGGCCGTCGCGTTCGGGGGAGGGAAGGTCCGAAGGGGATAGAGGCAGTATGCGCAGTGGCAGTGATGGGAGTACGAAAATGATTATTCGGAAGGATGTGGAATATTCTGTCTCTGTTGGGCATTCATAGATCTTTTTGCTTCGGATCAAATACACCGTCCTAATACCCTGTTGTCCGCTATATATGTAGTACTAAGAATTTAGGACTCCTTCGGAATCGAGACTAGCGGTGTCGATGGTTATAGCTTGTCGCCTATATCACCCAGTTTTCCATAAAAATTTGAGTACTAGTCTATGAAATTACATAGCCAACGAAAAATCTCCAAAGAAATCCTGCCAGGCAGTAGGAAAATAAAACAGATTAAGCCCCGGAAAGTCCCACTCGGAGACAAACTGCTCAGGGACAAACCACTGAAGATCCGCCTGAGCATCAAACAACTCCCAAAACGGTGACGTAGCCGTAGGGCCATCCGAGCTGGGTTGCTGTGTTTCCATCAGTGCACGCCCATACTTCTCAATACTGACCTTCAAGATCTGGAGATAAATATTCCCACCTCCGGACTGAGTCCCACTAGCTCCGGCTTTACTCAACTCATTGACCAGTCGATTACCTTGTTCCAGAAGTTCTTGATGCTCCTCGTCGCGCTCAGGGGTGAGGCGGGATAATTTGAGAAGCAATAGGAAGGAGAATGCGCACTTTGCCCACACGAAATCCATTGCGTATTTCAGTTTGGCGAGATAGAAGTCTGGATCGACGATTATGAGCCGGAGATGGCGGCGGGCACTTGCTTTGGCTGTGAGGAGTATTGTTCTTTCAGTGGTGGACATGGCGCTTGATAATTGTGTTAACTTATATGGAAGAAATTAGGCGGAGGAGTACTCACGCTACGTTCTCAACGCCCATGGATCGTAATGCTTTACAGTTGAGCATCATTTCTGCCCAGCATTTCTGCACCCGTAGGGCGACTAGTAGAGATGGCTTCTCTCCGGCGGCGGCAACACAACTTTCTGCAAATTGTTAGCAAGTTTTAGAGAATGATACCAATTAGTATCATACCAATGATGCGCAGCCAGTCACTACCCACTGTTAGCAAGTTCGGTAAGATACGATAGAGGTGGAAATTTTACTCGAACCACAAATCTAGCTCAATTTTCATATCATGCACGTAATCCGCGATGCTTTGCCCATCAAGCGATGTGTTTCCTCCTAGGGCATCGCCGACATTGGCTAGAGAACGTAAATTAGCATTGTATCTCAATTCATGGGGTAGATCGTACCTCGGAGAATATTTAACTAACGGTAACGATCAGTAGTACACCTTCAAATACATTTCAGGTAATTGACATACCTCAACCTGAGAGAACAACCGTAAATCCAAAACTGTCGATGATGGATGGCTAAGTAAAACCCGACAGCGGCGAGCATTCCCTTTGAGCCGAATACCAGGCGGCTTCCCACCATCAACGCGAAATCTACATTGCATCAGATTAGTCTAGTAATCCCAATACAAAATGTAAAGGTCATCTTACATATGCTCGAGAACCAAAAGCCCGAACCAAGTCCGAGCGTTCCACATAAGAGTCCTCTCCTCTTCAAGCATCTGATGTGGCAAGGCATAAGCCATATCTTCATTCTGAAGGGCAAGCCGCTGGATCAATTCATCAAAGGCCTCTTGCAATTCCAGGTCCAGGGCCATGCGAGTGGCAAATGATAAGATCAGCGAGCGTTCTGTGGAATAACAAGCAACTACGAGCATTGCTTGGACTGATTCTAGACAGTTTAGGTCCTTGTTCTGGATTATGACATTGATCCATTTCTTGAGTTCGGCGTGGAGAAGGTCGGACATTGAACCTCCGGATCCTGGAGAAGATCAGTTAGCACAAGGCCACTGTGTATAAAATAATGTACCAGGAGAGGGGATTCACTGGTCTCGACCATGCATCCAATGGTACATATTGCGTTTAGAAGGATGCTACTTCGAGATCGAACGGAATCGAAAGAATCGTATTGAGGGTCGAAGATTGGGATATATCTGTCCTTTACGATTCGCCAAACATCAGTACTTCAAGAACGCGTCTAGTAAGGGGAGATGATACATACACATCCCGCGAAGAAGCTGAAGTCGTTCCAGTCAGCCATAATTCTTAATCGCTAAATAATTTAAATCTCTGCCCATACATACGTATTGAAGTATGATACAGCACATTCAAGCGAGATGAGTCCTTTATCAATAAAGTCCGCAATGGGCTCCTCTCGAATCTCAAACCCAGATCGCTTTCTCTTGGGCGGTCTATTAATTATCTGATTAGATGCGTAGAGAGGTTGAGCCGAAGTGTCATTTGGAGAAAGGGTTGGTATGGACGGCGGCATGGACCTTTGGTATCGGTGACTATTTGCATAGCCAGCGGAGTTTGTCACAGGTATATTCGTAAATTCGCCTTGAGGGAGATCCTGCTGATGAGGATGATGAAAGCCCGAGGAACCACCATCGCCCTCGTGGCGTATGTGCTGCTGATCACCGACGTGGGTGGGAGATTGTGTTAGCTGTGATTTCGGAGTGGGTTGCGAGCGGCTATGTTGAAGCAACTCGCGAATTTCATCCAGCTGTTTTTGGAGATATTGAACCTCGGATTCGACGCCCTCTATCCGCCTAGAGGATGTCAGTATTGGCTGAGAATTGCGTAAGACACGTTCGTACTCTGAGACGGGGTCTTTCGGTATTTCGAAGAAGACACATTGTTTTTCCAATTTTTGACACCTGGTTTATCACTCTCAATGTTTAGGCTTCGTTTATATCTGCTGTCTAGGAATGTAACCCACCTTGTGCATGGCCTCTCACCATCGCATTTTACCTTCAAACGATCAGCCAAAGCCCCCGCCACGTTGAGGGTCCGATGACCTGAGCACAGACCTTCGATTGTCGACAAGCACCACAGGCTTTCTATAAATCAAAAACGTCATATATCGTTAGCGCTTGTCCGCTGTTGTAGTGTCTCAATCGGTTCAATATCGACGTACCGGAATCCGCTTTTTCCCAGTTGTTGGTGGGATAGAGTGGAGGGTCCTATCCTCTATCGCAGGGTTATACGGACTATTTCCAGGTTGGTCGGCCATGGAGAATCAGACGCTTTCTGTTTGCACCGATGATTGTCGGGGTTGACGGGAAAGGAGAAACCTGGAGAAACGCGGGGTTCGGCATTTTCTCCGAGGCGGCTATACAATCAACTTGGCCCGACGATGAACTAGTGCAGTAAAGGAAAAGCTAGGTCTTAGGTAGTTTGCTGGTGTTGCTTTGATAAAATTAATTGATATTACACTGTAAATACAATAAGTCCCAAGTTAAGGCAATTCAAACAAAGCAAAATCACAAGTCCTAACCACTATAACACGGACTCACTAAATTAGCCAATTCTTAGAAGACATAGACAAAGTCCTCATTTTGCAGGTCAGTCAGATCTTTCCACGCATTGTCATCTGCTGAGTGTTGAGGTAAATCTTCTTTGGCGTCATCGGAGACAGCTTGAATGGCCTGCATCGACTGGTCTACAATTTTAGCGTCCTTTCCGAGAGCCACCCGTCTCTTCTCATGCTTCTTGTTCAGGAAGTGCAGATATGCAGCGTTTGCCCTAAGGAGTCACAATTAGCAAAATATTTGACTACTTCAAAGTTGGTGAAACCCACCCTGTTAGACCTATCAAGACGCAAAACATCGCAAGGCTAGTCCAGCATTAGTTATTGATGCTCAAAACTTGTGTGCTCATAAACTTACTTTGAAAGAAGGCCACGACGATAAAGCGGCGCTTCATTTGTGGTATAAAGGTTCGGTCCAAGCACCTGGATAAGAGGAATGTCAGTAGGAAACCCAATGTAGAGACTCGATATGCTACATACATTACCAGCGCACTGTCCGACATACAGGATAGCGGTAGTAACCTTCTTTTTTGTCTCTCCAGCTGTGTTTCCTGCAGACCAGGAGTAGATCAGTGGGGCTAGATATGGTCAGTTGGGTCCAACTTCTGAAACGAAGTAAACGCTTACTGATAGCTGGGTACACAGAGATCTGGGTAGGACTAATTAGTATTGTTTCCAAGGTCGCATTTCCGTTTAGATTCAACACTTACAATGTAGTATCCTGCAAGTAGAGCCCCCTTGTGGGCATTGTCATGCGTAATCTGCAACAGCATCACACAACCTGCGATGGGTGGGAGACAGAGCAATCCTAAGACTGGAGCCTTCATTTTCCAGACGGTCGCTAGCCAAGCTCCTCCCATTGTGGCGACAAGTTGGACTGCACCGAAGGGAATGTTGAAAAGCATGGTATCGTACTCACTGAGGCCAAAGGACTTAATAATCAAAGGTCCGAAAGTAGTGATGCCGCCACTTGGAACACTGAAGTTCAGTTAGTAATTTCAATCTACTATACTCCTTTTACCTGGGCCAACTCACGAAATTGAGAACATTAACGCAAACCAGAACCATGATTTGGGGTCGAGCAAGGCTTCTTTTGCGTGGTCCCATTTCCACTCTTGGCTCTCGACACCCTGTTGGTTCATTCGCTGTCTTTCAATAGATAACAGTTTGTCCTCCTCTCCAAGAAACTTGGCGGACACGGGGGAATCAGGCATGAAAACACTGCGTAATACTGTGTTAGTATATACAGACAAAAGGGACAGGGTGAATCTTACACAATAACAGCAGAGAACCCAACAGTAACTAGACCGAAAAATAGGAAGATTATCTGGTCGGTGTTAGGTGTTGCTTACCTCGACAGGCAATCTCATGTTGTAACTCACCTGATAGGGTGCAAATATAGACGAACTGATGTGACCCAGTCCAAAGGCAATCAAGCTTCCAAACTTTCCTTCAGTGTCAACTTAGATGGCAAGAAAGCAACATGGGAAACAACCCACCATATTCACGACTCCGTTCATCGCATACCAAGAACTCAACCTCACAGGCTGCTCCCGACGGCGGTACCACATTTGAGTGACTGCAATGAAGGCCGGTGCTAATAAAGCGCATCGTTAGTAGGGACAGTGAAGTATAATCAGGAGACAACGAACCAATTCCAGCCTCAAAGACACCTAGAAAGATCCGGCAAGCAAGCAGCTCTCCAAAGTTTGTAGCTGCTGTCATGCACGTTAAAGCAATACCCCATAAGAGGCAAGACACAGCCAGAAATTTTGCTAGGGGTACTTTGACCAAAAGATAGGCGACCAGGGGCTGGAAAACCAATTGAGCGAGGTATATCGAACCTCCCAACCAGGAGTACTGTTGGCCATGGAGATGAGCTTTCTCGACGATTCCAAAAACTGAGGCGTATGAGATGGTCGACTTGTCGAGTTGCTGGAGGAAGTAGATTCCGAGGAGAAGAGGAAGAAGACGCAGATCGATCTTTCGAAGAACTTTGGCGTTGTTCTCAGGGGTCAGAATATTCGAATGCCCTGCCTCTTCAATGAGCTGCAGAGCCTGATCCCCTTTGGGCGGACTTCCTGTGGTATTATGGCGAGGAGGTGCTGCCCCTGACAGCTCGGGCTCAATCGTCTCCACGAACTCCTCCTGCTGGCCCTTTGGCTGTGACATTGCTAATCACTCACACAGGCACAATAAGAAAGAATAACAGACCGAGTGTCTATAGGAGGAGAATCAGTCGAGCTGAAAGGCAAAGGACAAATATAGCTAAGATATATATAGTGTAGGTTGTACATATGCGGAAACCCCGTGGGGAAGGAACTATAATAAATTCCCCGGACAAGACAATCAAACCCGAAGTGTCACAAAACAAGCGGTACGGATTTATCCTTTTTTAGCCATTAACATAGTTTCCGATGAAACTTTGTACAATCCATGCGGTCAGTTGATATGGAAACAAATGGCAAGACACGTTGCCACCCGTGGCCGTGGTCGGATGTTTTTATCCAATCACTTCACTAATACAACTACCATGAGAGGGGCGATGAGAAGAATATGAGTTATGAGAAATGCCGAGAATCGTTAGTATCGGGTTTCGGTGAGCAAAACCGAGAGAAAGATTATCGTCGGATCGACATCTGGGGCCCCGGAATGTCTTTTTGTGGGGAAAAACACGGCAATTCGGAGAGTTGCGGCAGAACCAAGTCGGGACTGGGCCTTGCACAACCTTCGTGTCTCCGCTTCTCGGTGATTATCCCCGATCTCCGATTCTATACAGGAACAATGCATCATCGGAACAGCGCGGGGTACACGATGAGATGGGACAGAGGGGAGCTCGACAAGCATTCAAATATGCCACCACATCAGGGAATATCCAGGTATTCTCTCCAGTTCCCCTGAATCAATTGCATTGTCTTTCACATTCATCATGCCTCAGAAGGAAAGCTGCCCCAAGGGCTACTCGCAAGTGCCCCAGCCCACCAGTCAAGAAGCTTCTGTCCACGTTCGAAGCAGCACAAAGAGCAAGAGTGCCTTTGATTTCACCTTCGAGGCTGTTCGCCCCAACCTATTCCGAACCACTTTCTCCTCCACCGAGCACCCTATCCCTCCCTATCCTAGTGTTACCAAGCCCGAGACCAACCTCCAAGGCGCCAATGTCTTCACCAAGGAAGATGCCTCCTCCAAAACAATCGATGTCGCCGGTGTCACTGCTTCCGTGGACTGGGAACACACCCCGGTGGTGAAATTGTCATGGGCCGGCTCTGAGAAGCCTCTACACGAGGATTTGCCGCTGCGGTCTTATGTCGCAGACGGCGAGGGTGTCGCCAGCTACTCCGTCCATGACCGCGAATGTCTCCATGTTGGGCTGGGTGAGAAGGCGGCTCCCATGGATTTGACTGGCCGTCAATTCCAACTCTCCGCCACCGACTCTTTTGGATATGATGTATACAACACTGATCCCCTTTACAAACACATCCCACTCCTGATCAAGGCTTCTGCAGAAGGATGCGTGGCTATCTTCTCGACGACCCATGGCCGCGGTCTGTGGTCTGTAGGAGCCGAGATTGATGGCTTGTGGGGACATTACAAGGTCTACCGCCAGGACTATGGTGGTATTGAGCAATACTACATTGTTGGCAAGACCATCAAGGACGTTGTCCGCTCGTATGCCGAGTTGGTGGGCTTCCCCATTCTGGTGCCCCGCTGGGCTTACGGTTATATCTCCGGTGGGTACAAGTACACCATGCTAGATGAGCCGCAAAAGGCCCATTTGGCCCTGCTGGAATTTGCGGAGAAGCTAAAGGAGCACGGGATTCCCTGCTCAGCACACCAAATGAGCTCGGGGTATTCCATTGCTGCGACCGAGCCCAAGGTTCGGAATGTCTTCACATGGAACCGGGAGCGCTTCCCAGATCCCCAGGACTGGATTACCAAGATGCACCAATACGGTATCCGACTTCTCACCAACATCAAGCCTTTCCTATTGGCTTCTCACCCGGACTTTCAGAAGCTCGTTGATGCCGGTGGCTTCTTCAAGGATGCCGAAACGGAGCCTGGTTACATGCGTTTGTGGAGTTCCGGTGGTGCTACTGGCGGCGACGGTGCGCACATTGACTTCACCTCAGCGGAGGCCTTCAAGTGGTGGTACGACGGTGTCCAGAGTCTGAAAAAGGTTGGCATTGATGGTATGTGGAATGACAACAATGAATACACCCTACCCGACGATGACTGGACCATGTCTCTCAATGAGCCCACCGTATCCGACGCCGCTGCGAAGAAGGTCAAGAACTCTGTCGGTCTCTGGGGTCGTGCGCTCCACACCGAGTTGATGGGCAAATCTTCCCACGATGCCCTGCAAGACATGGAACCCAAGCTGCGTCCCTTCGTCCTGACCCGCAGCGCTACCGCTGGAACTCTGCGCTACGCTGCATCCTCCTGGAGTGGCGACAATGTGACCAGCTGGGAAAACATGAAGGGCGCCAACGCCCTATCTCTCAACGCCGGCATGTCCCTTCTACAATGCGAAGGCCACGACATTGGGGGATTCGAAGGCCCCCAGCCCTCCCCAGAGCTCCTCCTCCGCTGGATCCAACTCGGCTGCCACGCTCCTCGCTTCGCAATCAACTGCTTCAAGACCTCTCCTAAGGACTCTACTGTCGGTGACGTCATCGAACCTTTCATGTACCCCGAAATCACGCCTCAGGTCCGGGACACCATTAAGCGTCGCTACGAAATGCTGCCCTACATCTACTCCCTTGGTCTGGAGAGCCACAAGTTCGCAACGCCGCCGCAGCGCTGGACCGGCTGGGGCTACGAGTCCGATCCCGAGGTGTGGACCAAAACCCTCAAGGCAGGGGAGGACCAGTTCTGGTTCGGAGAGACCGTGCTCGTTGGTGGAGTCTACAAAACAGGCATCGACGTCGCGAACGTCTACCTTCCCCGCAAATCCGGTGCCTTCGACTATGGCTACGTCAACATGAACGCTCCCTACCAGTACCTTGCCTCTGGGCAGTGGGCCGAGATCTCATCAGAATGGCAGAAGAGCATTGCCCTCATTGCGCGTGTTGGTGGTGCCATTGCCATCGGCAAGAGCGTGCACACCCGTGTTCCTGGCGATGAGACCGCTGCGTCAGTGGCCGTCCAGGATATCGATGATTACCGTGGTGTGGAAGTTTTCCCGCCCAAGGGAACGTCGCACGGTAAGGTCTTTGCTACGACTTGGTATGAAGATGATGGTATCTCAGTTCAGCCTGGAACTGCTGCGTACACGATTAGCTACAGCTCTACTGAGGAGAAGGTGCTTGTTAAGTTTGAGCGTGACGAGGCTGGCTTTGTGCCTGCTTGGAAGGATTTGGACATCATTTTGCACAATGGAGATCAGCGCCGTGTTGTCTCGAGTACTGGTGATGATATCGTGCTTAAGGGTACAGACTCTCGTGGTCGTGTTGTGTATACGCTCAAGGCTTAGGTCTTTGAGTTTTGCATATAGACGCGGGGATATGGATATACCGGGTTAGATTGAGAATAGATGGAATGTTTCTTATGTTTCTAGTGTGGATTCTACTATGTAGCATTGAAGCAACCAAACTGAAATACGACATATATGTATATGTTTAAAGCCCTTTGAACTGTGCATACCGCGGGGGAATGATCGCCAGGAACGATTTACACTGTACATTCAAGTTGCTTTTCTTGTAGACCCTACGGATGTGGAATTGAGCATCCTGCTGCTACAGTGTTCTCCACACCGAAGATACAATTTTTCTGAGATGAATCACGGCATCTGTCCACGAGTAAGATCATGATACGTATTACGGCGAATTACGGCGCAGTCAGTTTAAAGTGCGAGATGTTTTAAATTTCCAAGGTTCCTGCTCGAGCCGGACCGTTCCGTGCGGTAGGAACCTTGTTCAAGAGGACAGACATGTCTTAATCGTTCACAGCACACACCTGGGCAGTTTCCTGTGGCATCGTTTGGGGCTGTTCTGTTTCTCCTAATTTATATACTAACGGCTACAATTCCTGCTGGAGCTATATTCACTGAGGGCAAGAGAGTGCACCTTGAACTTCATAAGCTGGCCCAAGAGTTGCGGCGCTTCCGGATGCCACGCTAAGGTACTGGGAACGGTTGCCTGTTGTGTCACATCGCAAAGACTAACCTTGGAACTTTACAATGTCAACTGCCTTTACAAGGTACAAGGCAAGATAGGACAAGACGAGCAAGTGCTGCTCAATTGATGTCCGAGTTGGCAAATAAGGAAGTAAAGATCGGCATAATGATGCTAACCGTCTGAGTTGATTCGCCACCTTTCTTTTCCTTGGGCCGAATCTTCCCTCAAATATTCCACGAACCATGAGCAACGGAGACCAATATTCGTCCGCAGAGGAACAGCTCAGTCCTACGATAAGGCGGGAAAATGAACGCCGCAATGTCTTTGAGGACGTGGTTACAGAAGAGAGTATTTTTCCAATTTGTTGGCTCTAAAAAAGGGCATACAGAGGTCGCAAGATCAGTCATGGCTAAGGGATACGAAGATTTTGCGTTTGGTGGGGCACACCAATATCCAGTAGGCATATTGGGCCCTTGGCACGAATATATATGGAGATTTTTATACCTTCATCTTTTCAGCACAAGAGATTTGGTCGGTCGCAACAGCTTCAACGCCGAGAAATGGGTGCATACGGAGATTTGTATGTCGGGAATAGCTTCATTCTTTTGAACCTTCCAAGGTTGGATACTTTGCTTATTAAGCTCAGGTTTTGGATTTCCACCAGTCTAAAATAAGGCAGAATTCAGGCATATTCAGGCATCAACCCTGAAAAATCAAGCATTTGGTCTTTGGCCGCTCTGCCCCTTCGCACTCGGCGATAACTATCTTTGAATTCCGACGAAGGTTGATATTGCGAGCCTCCGTCTTGCATAGAATGCCCTACCAAAGGCGAGCCCCTATGACCGGTATTGGCAAAATTGACATTGGTTACATCTCTTGACAATAGTCAAAGCGATATACTTAGATGGCCCCTAGCTTGCCTCGGCTACATGAATTCTGGCCTTCGAATACATATATATATATATAATATCGAGTTGTCTCCTACTATTCTTATAATGTAATAAGTTCTATAATATACTTATCTTTAACTTAGTTATAATTCGGTCTAGTAGTATCTTAAGATGACTCTATGGCTTTATAGCTGTTTTAATAAGGCTATTTTATACTCCTACAAACCGTCATCAACTAAGTAGTGACTCTTCGCGTACGTTGCTCGAAGTAAAAACCTGACCAATATGGATTGATAACTGTATATATTTCGAGATATTTTTGGGTGCTCAGCCGTTCCTCTATCAGCTGAATTTCCCTAGCGTCCTTGTTTAAGCCTCATGTGTTCTTAGCGATGATATTCTTGAGGTTTCCATCGATGTTCATTACTGAAGGTCACTGTTGGAGCTTTTACTAGTAAAGGCTGTTATAATTTATCTTTGAACAAGTTCAAGCCAAGAAAATTGAATAACAGATTTAAATATAAAAGAGCATTCCTTGTCTTGGATATATATACACGCCAGAAGCAGTGCGATCAGTTCTATCACGGGAATATTGACATATTGACATCAAAAGACATTAACATGAACAGAACATTAAAAAACAAAAATTAGACAACATCAAGTTTCAAATATCATCACCACCTTCAGCCACAGCTATAGCCATGGCACATCGACCAAAAGAGCGCGACTATTTCTCGCGGACCTCCTCGATCTCCTGGCCACTGTCACTGCTGAGACCGAGCTCGGTCTTCTCAGGTGCACCATGGTCGTTGGTATCCAAGCCAAGGTCGCGGGACTGCTGCACAATCTCCTCGAAATTGAGCTTGGGCATGGAGCCGGCAACCCTGAACGGCATCTTGCCTTCGACGTGGGCCTTGGCGTAGATGATGTCGATCTCTTCAAGCTCACGACCGGCAGTTTCAACGTAGAAGAAGAAGCCGAAGATCAAGCCGAGGAAGTTGAAAAGTGCGAAGAAGAGGTAAACACCCCATGGGCTCTGGCCAGCGAAGAGCGGCGTGAACATGACGACGGCGAAGTTGCAGATCCAGTTGGTGCAAGTCGACGCCGCCGCACCCACAGTACGGGTACGGAGGGGGTTGATCTCGGGGGGGGTAGATCCAGGGCAGCGGCAGGAGAGTGAATGCGAAGAAAACGATGAAAAGGAAGATACCAACGGCAGCACCCTTAGCGTTGTTCTCGCTCTCCTTGATCAAGCAAGCGAATGTGATAACAAAACTGAGACCCTGACCCAAGAAACCAATCAAGTATAGGTTACGGCGGCCAACTCTCTCAATCATGAAGAAGGATGGGATAGTCGCAATGGCGTAAACGGTAGCGAAAATACCACCCATGATGAGAGATAGGTATTTCTCCATTTGCAGGTTTTCCTCGAAAAGTAGGGTTGAGTAGTAGATAGCGGCGTTACAGCCGGTGAACTGCTGGAAGAACTGGCCGGAGCAACCAATAAGAAGACGCTGGAATTCCTGGGTCTTGCCGAATGTGAATACCGCCTTCCAGCTTGACTGTGAGCTCTTCGAGGATTCCACGTCCGTCTTCAAGAAGTTGAAGTCGTGAAGGACCTTCTCGGAATCGGGCGTGGTGCCATTGAGCTTAGCGAGGACTTCACAAGCTTCCTTGTCATGTCCTCTGCTCACAAACCATGAGGGGGAATCTGGGAGCAACAAGGCACCGGTTGCCACCGTCATAGCAAACAAGATCTGAAGCGCGATAGGGAATCGCCACTGAACAGTATCAGCAGCGTGCGAGAGGCCAAAGACCACCCAGTAGGCAATAAAAGTACCACCGGCGATCATGGCACCTTCGAAACAAACCAGGAAGCCACGGTTGTGGGCACCTGAGCATTCCGATTGCCACACAGGGATCGTGGCCGTGTTCATTCCATTTCCAATGCCTGATACAACACGGCCGATGACGAACTGACCGACCTCCCAATGGCCAGTAAAGCACACCGTTGTAATCAAAGCACCAACGATCAGGATATTAGCACCCATAAAGATCAGGGTAGTGCGGCCGAGTCTGTCGCCGAAGAACATGGAGAACAAGGCGCCGAAGAAACAGCCCAGCTCATAGCAAGCTGTGATCGCACCGCGGATGACGTTGATGTAGTGTGTTTGTGCCGGAGTCGCAGGGTCGGGCATTCTAATGATCGGGAAAGAGTTTACGAACTCCTCGCCGTTGAGCAGGCCGGCCATCATGCCCTGGTTGTAGCCAAAGAGCGAGAAACCCATGACAGCGGCGATGGTGATGCTCAGGCGGAGCGACCGACCATTCAAGCCGCTGGTGGTCGTCCACATGTTGGCGGTACAAGCAAAGTACGAACCGTCAGTGTGGGGAGGCGGGGGTAAAAAAAAGTTGGGGAAGAACAAGTATGGAGAGATAACAAGGTTGGGCTCGGGGTAGAGGAATTGGCCGTCTTATAGTAAGCACCTCCATGGCAAATTAAGAGCAACTAGAATTTTCGGACTTGTACTCAACCATGGGTCAGACCCGAAACTGGCAAGTCCACCGAAGGCAATGTGGTTCCCGAAGCGGAGAGACGCGGGAATCCTTTCACTTGGCACTTGGCGGGGGGGACTTGGCAGGGTTACATGGGGCACATGGCTGGAGCACCTACGGGTGGACCTTGGCGGTGGGGCTTGGCGGGTCCAGTGGACACGTCCGGTTGCAAATGACTAATTCGGAAACCCTAAACAACCGATTTTCAGTATCCAGTAGAGATACAGCCTAGGGGTGTGTCTCCGTTATTAATCCTACCATACTTTAATTTAAATGGTTCATTTTAGACTCCTCTCTTCCATATGATATACATATTATGCATAATTGCCTTCTACTGTTATGGTATACCTTCAACCGCCAAGGCCATTTCGCCCCCACATGACGTCGGAAAACTCTTGGCCCCACATGATTTCGAAAACTTTTCGACGCTAGACAAGGTTTGTCCAGGTTAGATCAAGCTCCGGGCCAACGACACTCGCATCCATTGCGGCGCGGGACAAGGTACACGGACCGGTGCAATCTGGTTCACTTTCCTTTGTTTCAAGCCGGCTTTCCGACCACGCTGTGGGAGTAAGTAACACGTGTGATCGGGGTCGACTCGGTATCGCCCTGTCCTATCACATGGGAAGGTAGAATGTGTTAGTATCATGATTTGTATGAATTTTATATTCAACAAACGTGTTTCTGGGGAACTGTCGTTCGATCATGGTTCCCGGGGTACCAGGGGGGCCATCCCAGGGCCAGTGCTTTCCCAGGGGGGGGCTGCATATATCCATGATATATACTACCGTGACTTCCTGGTAGTGCCTATAAATTTTCAGCCTCGGCTTTGTCTTCTCACCACGCCAAGGATAGAAAATCTCAATCCGGCCCCCTTTTAATCTCGCGTAGTTGCTACCCATGGATATTGGTAGGGTTATGACGTGGTTTAATGTGGTTTAGTGTGGTTTCAATATGTAAACAGCCGAATTCCACCCGAGGGTCCACAAACTTCTTGGTGCCATGGACTGACTTGTTTGCCATAAGGAAAGCCTTGGTGGATGAAAACGGTTAAACTAGAACAAGCAACCTTGGAATGTGGAATATTCCGCTTTCAGGAACAAGCCGAGCTTACATAATATATCCATTAATTACCTAACTAGGTACCAATCACATTGGAACTCGGTAGACTTTCCTTAGTCAACGGGTGCGTCTTTGGGTCGGACTAGCCGCGCCAAGAATGACGAAAGTGGCGCTCAGTGATGCGGGATGCGGGTGAAGAGTAAAATGCCTCACGGGCCAAATCAAGGACAAAGGGTAAGAAATAGTTATCGAACATATACAACATACAACATACAGAGACAATGAATTATAAAGCTATAGACAGGAACACACCAGGACAGCCACAATACTCCTGAAGTAAACCATCTACAACGATAGGAGTTTGATAAAATTAATGCCATCGCGGTGACTGTATTTCGATTTGAATCCCAAATATCGCCAGACTTCCTCGATAGGTTGTACACTATGACCTTAATTAGCTGAAGCAATGATAAGAGTTCATAGGATACTCCGTATACGTACAACATAGGACTAGATGCAGTCGCCCAACTTGCTTTAATCAAATTAGCCGATGTATATTCAGGTCCGGGATAGGAGCAAGCGCAATAATATCTCTCCGAGAGCGGGAAATTACAAGTTTGGATCTCTCTCCACAGTTTCTTCCAAGGACTTCATATCTTTGACCCTTTGGTGTGCTATTTAGCTGCTTGGAGAATTCCCTGGTGCTCATGCAGACCTCATGAGATCCATGTGAACGTTGGGCCCCACATCTTTATAGAGATATATACTCCGTACATATTGAATATCTCGTCGTGTCGTGATCTCCACTTTAAATCTAAGCGTTCTCGCCCTACTCCGTACATGGCAGCTATAACTAAGTGTTGTATATAGGACTTTCAATTATATACGTATGTTGTTGACAAGACTTCGAGTCGCCGTTGTGGACAAGTCCACAACATCAGCCTCAAGGCTAACATTAAGACAATAATTTCCTACTCGCAAATCGTACAAGTTCGAGGCTCCAATGTATCACTTTTGTCAAAGTCTTTTGTGTCCGTTGAGTGTACCAGTGAAAGGAAAGAGTGGATGGAGCAGAGTATCACTAGAACAATAATCTTACATTCTTATGAGCTCGTGATACCTTCCTTTCCCACCAAGGCATGACATGATGCCCAGCAAAAGTAACGTACCTTTGTCTTGTAAACAACTCCATCTTCCACCTCACGTGGGAGCACTCCGTTCGCAGCCCAATTTCCTTTTCTTAGAAAAATAATAACCCCTGCCGCCCCGCTGCCGGCTTGGCACATGCTCCGCCCTCTCCGCGTGTAGCACAATTGCACCTGTCCTGCCCGATCCAAGTTCTCAATGCAGGATTTCCATGACGATGACGCTTCTTTGGAGCGTCACGTGCCATCACGTGACGTTCCACGTAACATCCAAAAATCCCAGGTCTTCGAGATAACGGTGTTTGTATAGCTTGCTCCCTCCTCTCTTTCCTCCTCTCTTTCCTCTGCAGAGTCGATAATACATTCTCTCGTATTAATACCTTTCCTGCGTAGCCTTCTCCTTCATTGACAACTTCCAAACCACAATTCGCGTTGGTCATTGGATCATACACTGATAAATACCCAGAATGAGAAAAGTCTTGCCCTCTTACATGGTTTCATTTTAAGCACCGTCAACCTTACAGTTGAGGTGATTTTACACTCTCCTCTCCTTATGCTCCGATTCTACACTTACTATATTCTAGATTTTCGCTTATCGGGAAAACGCGACGATATTTGAAGGTATAACAATCGATGCGAAGTGAATCCTAGCCTTAAGACTCAATCCCGAAACCCCCGTGGAGGTCCCCCGACCTCAAAAGGGACAACTTCTCTTTCTGGCAATCAATTGAATCAACACATAAAAATAGCTTTTTCTGCCTCAAACGCAAAGAAGGTTACCAGACAACAGTCACTTCGGAAGTAGACGTAGGGGCGGTGGTGTGTATCATCCCACATCATCCATGCTGTAGTGTCTCCATGTGCTTTCCATTTTGGCGATTTTTCGAGACCGAATGGCGAGATCATGTGTCATGTGGAGTGCTTGCTTAAACCCCTGGGTTTGTGCAGGTTCGCTCCACTGTGAGTAGTGGTCGGGATGTCGGCTTTGGATATCATGGGCTTTGGTGGCCCTCTCAGGCCTTGTAGAGGAGCGAAATCCTGTTCAGAGGTGTATGGAAAAGCGATGAGGAAAGTGGGAGAGAAGAGGGGAAATCATTGCCAGGCTTTACGCAACTGTATCCTCCGCTCCTCCCCTAAACCCCAGTTTTTACATTTTCCAGATAGAAGGTACATTCCTGGTAGTAGTATGCTTAAACCAATATACCATATATGTAAAGAATCAAACCAACAGCTCTTTCCCTTTACCCTTGCTGCGGCACGAAAGGACTGCTGGGGCTGCTTTCAGCTAATCGCAACATGTACGTCTCGTAGAATGCGGGGGATCTACCCCACAATTTTCTCCATATGGGGTGGAATTGATGCACATCTCTGTATCGTTCGACTATTTTGGATATTTACCGGCGGATTTGGATTCAGTCGAATTATACTGGGGCTTACTACAGTTAGCCGGGTGTTATTTTCATCAACAATTGGCCTGTTTAGGGGAGCGCGACTGTAGACCCCACCTTCCACTATGTATAGGAACATAGTACCGGCCCAGGATGAATAAAGCGTGAAACAGCAATATACAGAATTGTTCGCAGGAGTTATAAAAGGGACCATACAGCAAGCTTTACACCTCCATTTTTATCCAAGAAACTCTCAAAACATCAATTCATCCAAGGTAAATTGAAATGAAAGGCATCAGCTACCTTACCGCCGCCTTTCTGGCCGTTCTGTCCGCCGATGCTATCCCAACGGGACCAACCCTCCAAAAAAAGGCAGACTCAAGCAAAGTGGGCTACCTGGCTGTCTACTGGACTACCGCAGCCAACCGTGTGTATTTCGCCCTTAGCAGCAACGATGACGCCCTAGGGTTTAAGGCTATCAATGGAAACAATCCGATTGTGTCACCTACGCTTGGGACACAAGCCGTTCGGGACGTCTCTATCATTACCGGACAAGGTGACGATGCCGGAAAATACTACATTCTCGGTACTGATTTGAATATTGATACGGTATGCCCCACTCTAAAAGTTTGCATGCAGCATTATTGATAGGGTTTAGACAACCTGGGACGCTAGCACCCGCAACGGATCTCGCGGAATCTTTGTCTGGGAGAGCACAGATTTGATCACTTGGACAAATGAACGGCTGGTGACAGTTGAGGGTAAAACAGCTGGAATGGCTTGGGCTCCCGATGCATATTGGGACTCCTCGAAAGGACAATACTTTGTTCACTGGGCTGCACAACTGGTAAGCTGGCCTAAATCCTTCTACTGGTATTATGTGATTAAAGGAATCAGTATTCTGCGGATGACATCGATCACGCCGGTGATCCTACTCTAAACACCAGTTTGCGGTATGCCTACACCAGCGACTTCAAGACATTCACCACACCAGAGACATATGTGTCACTCGGCGACACCAGTGTAATTGATATGGCCCTCCTCGAAGATGAGAACACGCTCACACGATTCTATGTCACGGGAGGGGGTCCAGTGGAACAGACCAGTACCAATGGACTTTTTGGTGATTGGACTACGGCTAAGGGCATGATCAAGGATAGCACTGGGTATGAGGCGCCGTATGCATTCTGGGATAACGTGGAAGATGGATTGGTATACCTCCTCTGTGACAAGGTCGGTGATGATGCTGGGAATCACGCGTGGCAGTCGACCGATGAGGCTTCCGGTGCATTTACCGTGGATAACATCCACGACTTAACTTTCATGCGGCATCTGTCAGTTCTGCCAGTGACCCAGGGCCAGTATGATACATTACTGGAGTTATAAATGTAAAGTGTGAAAGAGGTGGCTTCCACACATCTCGTTCATACGGAATTCTCCCAGCTTGCTGCTAGGTTTCTACAATTTCTACAATGCTTCACCAAACATTTATTGATTGCTATACATGATACGGGGATTTACCAATTGGCCGAGCTGAAAATTTTCCACACGAAAATTTTAGATGTGGACATCTTGAATTAAATTCTCATCACCTGCATTAATAGCAATACAGCCTTGGTACCTAATTTAAGGCTCGTGGTGGTTGAGAATGTCGATATTTCGGATCGTGATGCCGTCCGGGTGCGGCGTATTCCCATAGGTCCCCCAACCACATTGTACGAAGACGTATTGTTAGGGGCCTAGGGTTTAGGGGGAGCTTGATACGTGAATGCCTTGATTTAGAACGGCAGAAAAATTAAAATACCTAGACATAGAGGGGCGAGAGCGTATCCCACCAGAATATCCCATCCGCGGGGGTTCTTTGTGTCATGTTCAAGCTCCTTTATCTTCATCATCTTGGTGGGAGTTGCTTCAGGCAAGTCGTCACCTTGTATGATTTAGTCATCGTTCTCATCGTATTCGTCAGGGAGGTTTGACTAATCGTTGTGGTTATTGTCCGTCGGGTTGGACGTACCGGGGTTGTTGCCACTGCGGGCAAGAACTGAGGCTGTTGTGTGGGGTTGCCATCCTGTCCGAATCGGTCATCTTTTCGGGATCAATCGGGCTGATTTTCGTGAGGCTTCGAAGGAATGTGGGCCGTGATTGATCACCGGGAAGTGGGTCCAGGAAGCGTCAAAGGAAGAGGGTGCTTGTGGTCCAGGTAGCAGAAAAAGGCGCTCATAACCTGATGGAGATACTAGGAAGTAGAGATTCAGATGTGGAGAAACAAGACATGTAGATTCTCATGAAGCAAAGGGACGGTCAGAAGAGAGAGAAGAGAGAGCCATCTGGGGCCGCTGCCTCAGGCAGAATCAGGCACCCAACAACAAGTACTAGTATCATGTCACTGGTGTCATGTTGTATGGAGCGAACATTTCCCGACCTGAATGCCTCGGTAGAGCGGGGCGTTTTTGCAGATAGATCACTCAGCTAACCTCAGCCTGCAATATCAGGCTTTCATAACGTTACTGAATATTAGTTCCTGTTGTGATGGACACCTGATTGATCAGGCATGATTATTAGGCGTCACCCCACATCAGTAGCTCTCTCTGCATGTTTGTAGGAATCAACCTTTCTTCCTCTCTCTCTCTCTCTCTCTCTCTCTCTCTCTCCCTCTATCTGGTCCTCAGTAGCTCATTATGATCAGGAGATAAAGGTTCTCACTACACGCCTACTTGGCACCAAAAACAACGTTGAGGGTTTTGAAGAAACATGATGAGTTTGGTCCTGAGAACTTGGTGGATTCTCTGCGAGAAAAAAAAAAAACATCTAGATCCATTCGCTGAAGGGAGTTGATGGATGACGAGTGTTGAGAGGCTTCGTTTATGTTCGTTGCTGATCTATCATGTTTTTCTCTTTGGTCTAAAGATTGTCTCCCTGGGTTACCGAAACGGGCCTGGTTGATTGAAACCAGCCTATTAAATATCGATAGGTACTCCGTACAACATATGTACTAAATCTCTCCAGGCAGACTAATTAAACAAGGCAGCAGTGTTGTTCCCCCCCCAATTTCGTGCTTGGCACGGTCGGGGGCCGATTGCTTATGTTGTATGTTGTAATAAATAAAAGAAGTCAGTTTCTACATCTCCACAAACCTCATATTTCATATTTTCTTAGTCTACTGGAAAGCCAAGAAAAGAAACATCAAAGTGAAAATGTGCCAAAGAATGGGTTCCACCAACAGACACCCGTTCTCTAGAGCTCGCAAGGTACAGGCTCTTATCTCGCTGATTTCGTGGCCGTTCGCTCTCGCCACTATCTTTACGACTCGTTATAGCCCTCACGCATGGATCCAGTTAATTACAGTGAGTCTTCCTCTCCTACTATAATAGAAGACCGTCTAACAATTCGAAGATCACGATTTCTAGCACCATGCCTATATTCATACTCTTTAGGTATCGCGTATCCGGAAGTCAATCCTATTCGCTTATCGAAATCGCCGTTGATGCATTGATGGCTTTATTCTTACTCGCGGTATACATTGCTGGAATAGCCCTCCTTGCTACCCAGGAGATTAGCAAATGGGATTCTCCCTGGGACTATCGGCTTGCTCTCGGTATTCCGCAGATCTACTCCAACCTCTCATGTATCCTCCTTTGGTAAGTCGGTCCTGAAATTGAATCTCACCTACTCTTTCAGTATGCTGATCCCGCTAGTCCGTTATATTTGCGCTGCTTTGCTCAAGGGTACTTACACCGATGCATCAAGCCTATGCTCAAGGCCGGCTGTGTTAACTACACCCTTTGCCCAGCCTGTGACCAATCCGTGGATGCTCCTGTGGAACAGAGTCAGGAGATTACCATGACTGCAGGGGAACAGGGAAGATCCTCTGTCTCGACAGATAGCTTTCGGGGTTTGTATACTGGAGATGTTGAATCCCAGCCGTTACTACCCGAGATCTCCTTGGGCGAAGAGGGTAAGCAGACAACTGGCATCGTGACCAATAACTGAGTCTTAAACTGGAAGGCTCGTTCGTGGGGATGCTTTGGAATGGCAAAGTTTGCCACCAGATTGTGTGATACATACCTCCTTGTCTGTCTGAGCATTGACTGGATTGTCGTCGGGCTGCTAAGCTTCGGCTATGCACAATGTAGGACATCGTGAAGATTTTGATCTAGACTATATTGGAAGCGATAGGACATCCATGTTACATCGATGGTGTCTTGCTTTTGTATACGATGAATGGTGGTCTTTGGGTGGCGGATGATGACTTCGATACGATTATGTTAGTACTCAAAGATCGATTAGCCATGGCCGCTCACATGCCGCCAATATAGTTATACATAACCACAATGTATGCTTCAAGAACAGTCCGCATTGTGGTATGGATTATTTCATTCTTTATTTTAGTCATGAGACTCACCTTATCTCGCACTGTTCTGTGCTCACTGACTAATGAACGTACTACGTGATTTCACAACTCTTACCTGGTGGAATGGAGTGGTTAGTTTATTTTGATAATATACATATGTCTGCCGCACACCAACACACAGATTTTCACGCGCATGCAAAAACGGCCATCAACGCCTCTATATTTTATCCACTTTCACACCCGTCCCAAAAGACCTTGAGGGGTTTGAGTCTTTATAACAAGGGCAAGAAGCGCACCGAACACACATGTCGTGCCGCTCAATATTGAAACCTCAGAAAATCCGTGGTACTTGTTAACAAGTGCACCATTAACCGGGGGTCCAATCAGAGCAGCCATTGAAGAAACACCCAATGCCATTCCCAAATAGGTCCCACCTACTCTGGGATCTGGAATCAAGATGGAAAGTGCAGCAGATGCACCAGAAATGATTGTCCCAGACCAGAACCCGAAGGCAATCGAATACACTATCAAAGCTGGATTGGACTCTGCTTTGTTCATACAAAATATGATGATACCAGTGATGGTTCCACCTAATGCCAAAACATTCAATCGACCGAATCTGTCGGCCAAAACACCTGGAATCACACGGCCAAAAGTCGAAGCAGCGTTGAGAATCGCAAGTAGATATGAGGCAAGAGTGGCATCCATGCCCCGAGAAACGGCATACGTCGGAATATAGAACAAAGGCGTGAAAAGTCCAAAGAACATGAAGAACATTGCTGACACAAGGAGGCAAAAATCAACTTTTGTAAAAGCAGAAGGAATGTAAAATGTCGTTTTTCGGGGTGGTAATCGGGCTTTGACTGTGAGGCATGAAAAGGCCAGAAGTGGGATCACAACGAATGCAATGATTCGGACGGACCAGCCAAATCCTAGCGATGTGCTGTTCAACATTTTCGATAGAGCGATGGGAATCACCACACCGCCAATAGATGATCCAGCGACCGCTAAGCCCAAAGCTGCCGCAATATTTTTGTCAAAATACTGCATCACTGCCGCCATTGATGGGAATTGCAAGAGACCCATAGAGATGCCTAGTAGAATGCCTTGTGCAAGCATGAACTGCCAATATTTCTCGCATAAACTTGTCATCATCAAGGAAAATACATATAGTATCGCCGCGGGTCGGATAACCTTGAGTTCTTGTTAGCTAGTGTTTGAGGTAAGATGGATTGTCGGAGAGCATACCCAGGCCCCATAACGATCAAATAATGGTCCCCCAACGGCGCCTGTTGCGAATTGAAGGAATGCTGATAGCGATCCAATCCATGCAATTTTATCCGCGGGTTCATTTTTCAGTTGGTGTGAAAGATAGTATTCCTCGAAGACACCGAATGAGTTTGCAAAACCTAGAGCTGCAAAGAAAGTACAAGCAGTTCCGGCTGTTGTAAGCCATGCTTGAAGACCTCCATCCGGTGCTTTGTCGGGATGATAGACATTTTCCTCGTTGTTTTCACTGGTTTGGGAAGCATCATCTGTCAGCTTTTCTGATCCCAAAGATGTGAGTTGTGGATTGTCCATGGTAGAAATATATAGAGGATAAGAACGTTTAAAAATTAGGAGAAAGGTAGTTTAGCGCACCAATTGAGGAATTGGAAAGGAGGATATATACCGTATCAAGACCGAGCCTACTAGAATCTGCCTGTTCTTATATATTTTCAAAAGAGAAGCTATTTTGTTTTACGGTCTATACAATCGGAGCGGAATCGGAGACGGAGACGGAGAATTGCAGACGAGACGGACCAAAAGCGCAGGTCCGACGGAGTTAACTCACGATATCAAGGATTCAACATCATCTTCCAATTTCCCGCCCCGAAAGTAGATTCGCCATTCCATCGAGCTCGGAGATTTGTGACTAACGATAGCGATGGATATCACGGAAACAAATACTTCGTCGGGCGCCTTATCAGTATCCGGGTTGAACCCTCGCCGCAGAAGACCGCCCCTGTAAGTAACAAAATCCGATTTGATTCACGCGTTCTAAGTGAGAGGATAGTTCTTGTTCTCTTTGCCGTCAGCGCAAAATTCGATGCAATAGACAGACCCCTTGCAATAACTGTATTCGGACCAAGAATCGGAATTGCGTTTATCGGTCCTCACAGACGCCTCCGCAGCATGGCAATGGACACGAAGAAGGACAAACACGTGAGCTTGGATGGATTCATGCACCTCAACAGGTCAATCGAAGCTTGGATAATTCTGCGGATCCTTCACCTATTAATTACAGACCAGCGATCTCAAGTGGGCCACAAACGGCAGCTACCAGTTCCACTTCCCCTTCAACACCGAATAGTCACTCATCCACGCACGAAATTGAGATGCTGAAGAGCAAGATAAGACAACTCGAGCATCAACTGGCTAAATCAACGAAAAGTATTCCTGACACTTGCGCCCCAACTCCGGTTTCTGACATTGAGACCACACATTCTCACTTGGCTGGGACATTTCATATCCACAACGCAAGCCTTCCTTCAAATCAAGGCCAAATGGTTAGACGAAGCTTCATTCACAAGAGACGATTTTTTGGCCAAAGTCATTGGATTAGTAGCATGTCATTGGTAAGAATTCCCACCACATATATCGTGCTCAGACTTAAAATACTGAGTAACCATCAGTTTCGTGATATTGTCGAAATAATAGAGCCATATATCATGGCCGAAGGGTCCAAGGCTATTCTGGGTCTTCAAAAGTGCAAACTCCTCGGGAAGAAGATCAAAGCACAACGGACACCTCAATGGCCGGTACCGATGACCACCGACTTGCCCTCTAAGGATATCTGTGACGCGCTCGTTGATTGTTATCTTCGAACATCGGAAAGGGTCTATAGGGTATTGCACATTCCATCATTCAAAAGAGATTATGCCACATTCTGGGAACCTGGAACCCGATATGATCCCATATTTCTGGTGCAGTTGAAATTGGTGCTCGCCATTGGGTGCACAATTTATGATGATGAGTTGTCACTACGTTCCGTGGCAGTGCGATTGATCTACGAAGCTCAAATATGGTTTGCTGAGCCTGAATATAAGGCACGTCTTGGGATACCATTCTTGCAAGCGCACATCCTGTTATTTCTGGCCAGGGAATTGCTGGGTGTGGACGGAGGAATGAATTGGATCGCAGCAGGCACATTAATCCGAACAGCTGTATACATGGGACTACACCGAGATCCAGTTCAGATACCAAATCTATCCGGATTTGCATCGGAGATGCGTCGCAGGTTGTGGAATACGATTTTGGAGGTTTGCCTGCAATCTAGTATGGAGTCCGGAGGACCTGCACTCATCTCGGTCGAAGAATTTGACACAGAGCCCCCAAGGAATTTCGATGACCATGATATCGATGCCGAGCACCCTATACCCCATCCAGAAAATCAGTTGACTTCATCGTCAATAGCGATTGCTTTCCGGAAGACGTTTCCAATCCGACTTGCCATTGCCAAATTTTTAAATGACCTCGGCTGTCAAGGCTCGTATGAAGAAGCTGTCCACCTAGATGCAAGACTGAGAGCTTCTTATAAAGAAATGCGTCGGATCATTCAGGGATATTCCACACACCCTTCTCAATTCGAGGTCCTCATGCTCGATTTTGTCATCCGTCGCTACCTCCTTTCAATCCACATCCCATTTTTTGGACCGTCGTTTCTCGGGACGACCTATGCCTTCTCCAGAAATGTTGTCATCGATACTGCAGTGAAATTGTTCGACTGCTCTCGTATATCATTACCTTCAACAGCAGGGCCATCATCGAACCAAAGCACGTCACCAGATCAAATCGATTTTGGGCGACTGACAATGTGTGGGTCGGGATTCCTTCACACGCCATTCTTGCATTCTAGCTTCATAATAGCCATTGAATTAAAAAGCCAAATTCTCGAGGAAGAGGGATTGGGACCTGTCTCTATAAGACCCGATCTTTTGTCTGTGATACAAGACGCCAAAGCTTTAAGCTTGCAATGTATCAAGATCGGTGGAACCAATATCAAGGGCTATTTGTTCATGTCACTTGTTTCCACTCAGCTGGATGCTTTGATGCAAGGCGTGTCGGAAGATGAACTTCCAAAGTTGTTAATCAAGGCTGCCGAAGATGCTGAAGAGAAGTGTCTGTCAATTCTCGAGCCCATGGCGGCCAAGGGTCAGAATAAAAACATCGGAGATGTCACTGAGCCTGATTCTACAACAGCACTTCCTGATATTAGTGATGATTGGGACTCCATGGTAAGCTTTGATTTCCCTCTTCTTCTGTATGTCGTGCTGATTTAATACGTCTCAAGATGACTGATGTGAACTTCGACTTCGCTGACATGGAGCCTGTGAGTTGGATGTTGAATAGTATACCCTACAGTATACCATGAAAATATTCTGGTGTAACCTAGATATATAGTTATCGCTTCCGGCAGACAATCGCAAGCGAATAGGCCAATCAGGGTGCTTCTAGCGACCAATCGCGATCCAAATCTCAGGGGTAAAGGTGGGTCGGTGAAAATTAGGCTATACTTCGCAGAATATTTTAATCTTAAGAGTGGCTTTGTAGTGTGACTAAAATCAAGAAAATAATACTGAATAAGAGCATCCGGGTGGTTATTATCGACTTTTTTAATACATAGTTATATTGTGTTTATTAAGAGTAGATGAACAGAGTCACAATGAGACGGCAACAATTGAGGACTTCATTAAATGCGTCGCACCCGACGAATCTTAGATAGCTCCACGAGGAGACCAAATACCCAGAATTCCATATAAAGATCACCATATGTGTTACACATAGTTCAATGATGCTTCCTTTTTACCAGTGGAAAACGGCAGTGTGTAAACATCGTTAAGTAATAGCAATAGTCGGTCTCTGACATTTAATTTCTTAGTAAGTACGAATGAACTTTTTCAATGGTTTGTTATGGTCAGCTACGGAAATGTAGGGACCAAAAAGTGTGGAGGGAGAGAGTTGATTATGACAGAAATCTGACGTATTGAAATGTATGGGCAAAATGACTGATATTGTTACCATCACGTGACTTGTCACGTGGATTGTTGCGAGATCACGTGATCTCCCTGCTTGCTCCTAGTCATTAGTCCCCACTTGTAGATAGTTCTCTCTCTCTCTCCCTTTCCTCTCAAGTGCAATAGACATTTTCCAGTTCCAACTGTATTCCTGTAGAGTCCCTTGGATTGCCTACAAATCAATTGGCAAATGCTTTTGCAAACCGAGGAAATTATAGGGGAAAAATTGACAGAGTTCCTACGGAGTTGCAATATGGAGAAACAACACTGGGAGGATTCGACTATGTGCGGTTGGATGGAGAGGAGAAGGAAAGAAGGAGAGAGAGACTGGATCTGTCCCATGTGGGGCCATGTGCCTCAGGCACCCAACAAAAATACATCGTGTTGGATCAAGAAACAACCTAGGGGAAACACAAGGAGGTAAGAAAAAGAGAGAAAAGAGGCATCGATCCATGCAACAACACACAGAAAGCCAGCTGAAAAGATGACCGCAGGCTCCAGAGCTTGGAGAAAAGGATTTTCCAGCCAAGATGAGTTCCACTGGACCGACAGCACCAACAGCCACAACAATCCGGCTCTCAGTAGTGCTGTGGAAGTCGATCATTTGAAATTCCGCTTCTGAAAAGCCAAAAAGACAACAGAGCCAAAACAGATCGTATAAAGAATTGACATCATGAAAGGACGCCCAAAGGGGCGTGAGACAGGGATCCATTTAGCATTAGACTCTTTCTGACGAAGAAAATCCTCTCGAAGCTGACTCGTTGTTGTGTATGCAGAATTCCAGGACTTATAAATCAGCTCGTGGTATCTGAAGCCATTCAGGTTTGGGAAACTTCTGCCAGCATATAACCTAGCAACCTCTTTAGCGTCAATATCGTCGTATGGGCGGACACCACCTGATATCTCATAAATCAGACACCCTAAAGCAAACAAATCAGTCTTAAAAGACCGAGGCGATCCTGGTGTTAACCGATATCTGTCCTCTTCCTCCACATAGTGCTCCATATTATCTCCGATGATTATTGAACCAGCAAAATCGCATAGTTTAAGGGATAAGTCATCAGCCACAAGAAAGTTTCGTGGGCCGATATCAGCATGGACAACGCCATGGCTATGGATAAAAGCGATAGCATCGATAGCATTGTTGATCCAACGTTCTCGAATATGTTGCGAGGCTTGATGATCAGACAAATAGGTGCGAAGGTCTCCAAACTGATGATATGGAAAAGAGAGTCCTTTGTCGGTGATTTCAAGGCAGTCAAGGATATTTGGATTCTTGGGTAGCGTTTGATATATCAGCTTCTCCCGGGCGATACATTGATCTGATATGTATTCGATATGTCGTATATGTTTGATGGTTGCTTCATCACATCCTTTTAAATCGTTGGCAATGGGGATCTTGGTGACGATTCCATTGCCATTTTCAAATACAGCCCCTGCTGCACCTAAGGCGATGAATCTTGCCCCAGGAGGTAGAAGCAAAGTTGGCTGGTTCTCCATGGGAAAGGAGAATAAAAATGAATACAAAGGAAAGCCTGGGTGGAAAATGAAGGTACGACCAGGAGCCTTGGGCGGAATAAATACACTGGCAAACCTAGAAGCAAGGGGTAATTGAGTGATCCCCTGTAGTCAGCAGGATAGTTAGTCAGCTACAGAGACCTCGTTTGATGCCTCAGGCAGTTACGCACTACGACCTGAGTCTCCTTCCAAAAGTTCCAAGGTTGGCAAGTGATGATGTAAGGACAGATATGTACCTACCTACCTAGGTAGGTAGGTACATATGTAGGTAGGCAAGATGCAGTAAGCATCCAATGAAAACCATACAATCCTAGTATCTCATTGAAACTGTTATGTCATGCTTTGATTGAGATCCTATAGCGAAGAATATACACACATATGATATGGCCTCGGAGGATGAGTGTGGGGAGAGCTAGGTGATCCCACAGATGGCCATGGCCCTATAGTGCACCTCTTTCTCTTTTTGTTCCTTCTCTGCCCATCTCTTCTATTATCAATGTAATCCATATTTCTCCGATGTACGTATATCTCATCACTTCTCTTTATGTTCCCGCATTCAGTTGTTAGCTGAACCAACTTAAATGGATGTTTAATAAGGAAACTTGACTCAGTATAGCCCCCAAAAACCATAGACCCAAGTACCTACGCATAAGTCCTTTTTATGCACAATTCTTCTCGAAATTATATTATGGCAGAATAGTATATCCACTTTGTCGCCCAATAAGTTAATAGATCATCACATCGATCTAGAAAAATACCTAAGTGCTTAGTTAGCTAGACGTCGACCCTGCTAGTTGAAATATAGCTTTCCGTTGATTGCACCATCTTCCCACACCATTGTTGATTGTGCCAGTATAAGAACTCCATAACAACCCCCCAACGGACCTCACAGGAAGCCACTACCTAAAGCAAAACAACTATTTGACAGTCTTAAGCCAGCTCACGATGTGGCCCTTTTTCTGCATATCATCAAGGTCTTCTAGATCTATCCCCTCAATCCAGATTTCCCCGACCCTCTCGGTGGGTCAGTATATTCCGGCTCCAGCCCTAAGTTACAGGCTGACTCTATAGATGATGTGCACCCAGAGGACCTCATCAACAAAAAGGTCCAACTTAAACACAAGATTGTTGGGACAGCAAAATCGGAAGGAGACGCATTGATTTACATAATTGAACGACAGACAGTCAGTTTTCTTACGAACGGGAAGAGCTCGACCGAGCTTTTTCAACTGAAGCTGCCTCTAGACAAACTTGTCTGTGATGACGCTGGTATACAGCTACTTCAAAGATGGCACGGGAAGCAACATCTTCGGGACGAGACTTTTAGTTTACAACACAGAATCATTGATCAGAAGGTCTCTAATGGACGTATGATCTATGAAGTTGAAAGGGAATCTTCCCGAGACGAGGTCAAATCCCCCACAAAGATTTTCCAGGTTCCCCTTGACACTATCCATCAATCTGAAAATGGAGCTGATCTTCTCATACAATGGAGCAAGAACAAAGGCAGCTGGTTCTAAGAATCACTCGCTGGATAGACAATTGAATCCCTACGGTTGCTCCCACTTCGTTTGGCTGTTACAGTAACCGCATATTTTATTTGGATTTGCTACATAAACTCATTTACCTTTATCTAAGGTAGCGTTCTTTCTATTCATGCTCTGCAGTTTTTAGGTGATGGTGCGGTCAATGATCTCTACAGGCTTAGGTGAGTACTGGATTCTGGCGCTCAAATATAATTTTACTCCGCACGACGTCCCATTAGTCGCCCGTAGTAAATACGAATGAACCTTTTCAATGGTTTGTTATGGCCAGCTACGGAAATGTAGGGACCAGAAAGTGTGGAGGCCCCTGAGAGAGTTGATTACAACCTAACAATGGCAGGATCTGCCGACTAACCTAACTACCTAACAAGGGGGTTATGCCTGAGGCTCCAATATAGCGACCTAAGGCCACCACAACAACAGTTTTGATACACCTTCTCAACTGAGTTCCGAGACGAGGGTCGATGTTGAAATGCCGTTTTCACCATGTATCACCATTTACCAAAAAAAGAAAATATTTAGGACATTACCCTAAAGATTGGGTACTCATCTAACTTCTTCGCTGGCACAATATTGAACGAAACATACGAGTCAATGTTCTCCGGCTCCAGTGCCACCATCGCCAGCGCCGCATTCTTCTGTCTAGTGCTCACGAGAAAGCTACCTTCCGGTAGCCTTAGTTCGCGCTCGCTGGTCTTTGTTGTGGCGGTCACACGAAATGCACCCTCGTAGTAGGATTTGTCCACCTCGGTCGATGAGATGGTTAGCACCTGAACGGTACCTTCAAACGGCTTGTCCAGCGTCTGTACTTCCAAACCGGAGACTTTCAGACGCTCGGCGAGGCCGGCCCATGCGACGGGGATAAGGTAGGCTTCGGGGCGGGATCGAGTGAGGTTGGCAAAGGAGGGGGTCGTTGATGCGAAGCGTACAGGGGGGTGGACCACGCTTCCGTTCTGAACGTCGACCATAGTGAAGGGACGAATTACAGTATTGCTGTAGTCAGTGATGATAATATCGCTGTCTGACTCTATAAACTCTTCAACGCCGTTCTCGACGGTCTTAAAAACCTTATCGGCATTATCGGCAGCGGTTTGGACAATACTGCTCAGCATGGTCAGACCGGCAGCAGTTCGGCGCTGGAACTCCTGGTCGGCGATGCCAATGCCGCGCATCTCAAGAAGGAAGACGACAGCTTGGGTTAGGCCCATAGCATTACGACCAATCTTGCCGTCAGTGCCCGCCTCGGCGAAGTCGGCGACGAATTTGGAATCAGAAGCAGAGGAGCCCGTAACGTATGGCTCAGCGCGGAGACCAGCAGCTTCCATATCGTCGGCAATATTTTTGGCGAAGAGTTCCTCAGAGAGTTTGCGGATGCTCTCGTTGATATTGAGGTTCTTTGCGGCCGAGTACAGACCGTCGGAGCCGTGGACGTACTGCCCCTCGCCAAAAGGCGTCCCAGCAGTATACTCGTGCATGTCGACTATGACATGGGGGTTGAAGTCGTTCATGAGCTGTTTTATATCACGCGTCTGCTGGCGATCAAGCTTGATATGGTCGCGGTTGGGGTCATAGTTGGTCGCTAGAGTGCGCTGGAAGTAGAAAACGCCATCGGGATTATACCTCGGCAGGATGACGAGCTCGAGCTTGTCGAGAATTGAGTCAGCCCACTCCCGGTCGTCGTTGAACTTGCCTAGGAGGGCCTGTGTGGTCTCATCGCCTGCGGGCTCGTTGCCATGAACAGCGCCCTGGATCCACACGCGCACCTTGGAGGTGGAGTCATCGCGACGGAGGGAGCTACCGCGGCCGGTAGAAAGGTGGACGTAGGGGAGAGAGCGGTACTCCTCCGAGGTGAAGTTAGCGGTGCGATATGTCATGTAATGGTTTCGGTCAGCAACTTTCTCGAGGAAGGCCTCTGATCATATGTCAGTCTCAATTTCCTAATGCGCATCTTCAATGGTAGACTCACCCATGTCATCTTGAGAAGACGACCCTTGGGTGCCATTAGTGAACCCAGGAAGCCGGACATTGGGTGTCAGGAAAGCTGGGGATAAGAGCTCAATATCGTCGACGTCCTCAAAAGCACCGGCAACTATTTCAGTCTCTTTGATGACAGGAACATGATTATATCCATACTTAACGGCGCTCGCCACAGAGGCGAGGCCGAGCAAGAGGCCTGTAGAGGTAGTTGTTCTCATCTTAACGTTTGACCCTTTCTGCAGAGGTTTTCGCGCGATACAAGTATGACCTGACAAAAGAGGGAGGGACAGATTTGAACGCTTCAGAGCAGATCCTTCATCTCCTATATATCCCCCCACGCCAACCGCGGCCGTCGGTTAGATTGCTGTTCTGTTTCCGGAATTTGTAATAAATCCTATCAAACTCTACTTGTTTCCTTCCGCATCCCCTCATCTCTCGACTTCCCCGCTGCGTCCTTACGTTTGCCAAGTCTCAACGCCCAGCTGAGAGAGGCAATTTTTGGGAGGATCCTTGCTTAAATAGAGGGCCCGGTAGCCGTAAGAGCAGGCCAATATAGCAAAACGCCTAAAAGAGTTTGCAGACGCATTTTCAAAAAGGTTGGATGCTTGTTCTTTTGGGTGGATGCATGGATATACGAAAGAATGATTAATTAGTTATAGACAAATTGACTGTGCCGTCTTTATCATTTTCAAGTGGTGTGCTTTGAAGGTAATTAATGCCAGCACGGGATGTATCGGAGTTGAAGAGTAATTGAACGCTCATAAAATTCCAACATTACTCGGATATGCGAGAGGGGAAATGGAGAGGGGAAAGGGGGAGGAGTACGGGCGGCTACTGGGACCACCGATACAAAACCCTCTCATTGGATACTGTTGTAGACACCTGATACTTCAGGCATAATTATTAGTCACCACACATAAGTAACTCTCTCCACAGATCGCAATCAACCTTTCTTCTTTCTCTGCCTTACCGCCTATTTCATCACCGCCTTCTTAAAGCATATACACTGATTTCAATTTGTATGCAACATACTAATTTCTTTTATTTCTATATGAACGAATAAGGACGCCTATCTTCTAAGTTGGCCTTTCTAATCGGCAAATTATAACTACTATTTAGACCGAAGGCTTTAATATTAGTACCCGTACTATGAAAAGACTCCAGCTCAAGCTTGGTATTCGTCGTCGTGTCAATTTAAAGGAAAAGCAAGAGGCTTAGCTCCATTAATCAACCGGATCCTACAAGAAGGTATTGAGATTGGTGATATTAAAGACTATAGGCGGGTGTTCTTCACCAGCATCTTCGTCGATATATTGCTGTTATTATGGTGGCCTTAAGCCTTACTTGGTGCCTTAGAGGCATAGAACCCTTAGTAATCGTGGCACGGCCCACCACCACCTACCCGGTGTTGGCGGCCAGATAGCAAATTTTCAGCGGATAACAAATTTCCAAATTAAGTATCTTTTGTATGACAACTTCATACAAAGGGTACATAAACGCGATATAGTCATAACCTCAACTCTCTAAACGAGCAGACTAGTTTAAGAAAAATTAAATAGACAGGTTATTAAAATAAATCGGGCTTAACGGATCTACTACTATAATTAATTCTAAATATATAGTATGGAAGTATAGGAAACTTTTCAGAAATCACCATATATAAGAATTTGTATATAAAAGATGAACCATTCTCTTACTCCACACATATATTATAAAATTTACTAGAATTATTACTAGGTGACTGAGGCCTTATTTACACTATGTATATCCTCCTATATTTTTCCTAACTATTTTGAGGGTTAAGAAAATTGGGGTTATGACTATATCGTGTTTATGTACCCTTTGTATGAAGTTGTCATACAAAAGATACTTAATTTGGAAATTTGCTATCCGCTGAAAATTTGCTATCTGGTGAGGCCCACCAACACCGGGTAGGTGGTGGTGGGCCGTGCCACGATTAGGTGGCAGATCCTAGCAATTAACTCTCTCCCTCCCCACTTTCTAGCATACACCTTGTAGTTAGATACACAATAATATGTTCTCGCGGTATATATTATAATATTTTGTATATAAGGCTTCAATTTGACATGCTTTAATTTGCTATACTTAGTTTTTATAAGCCAATAAGAGGGTTATGTATCGGTGGTCCCACGTAGGGGGAGGTTAGAGCTTGGCTGATAGGGGATGACTTGCCGATTGTATGGATGTGTACGGGCGACGACCGACACATAACTCTCTCATTGGTTCATATTGCCAGTAGTACGATTCACTCTACAAAAACTAGTGTTCCAAGGTTGTATGTTGTAGTTATTAATTGAAGCCTGTCGATGCTTAAAGATGTCTGAATACCTACACATAAAATTAATGTCTTCTAAAATAGGCATAGGGACTTCTAAAGTAAATTGAATCTGAAGTTGATCTGTCCCATGTGGGTCCTAAGCCTCAGGCACCCAGGCACCCAACAATAGGTCAGGTGGGCTTGTAGCTGAAACCAGTTGGCAGTTGTTGAGGGTAGAACACCAACAACAAGGGCTGGGTGCGCGGAACGGGAATCCCTGCCAATATTGAACAGACAAACCCGTTGCCATTTTGTTCCAAGAGTCTTGTCGAGAAGCCGATCTCATCCTTAAGATGATGAAACGCAATGGCAAGCTCAGTTGTTGAGCGAATCGGGAACAAAGTAGGGACATAAAAGTGGTCCCCATTGATCACCTCCACCTGTATCTGTGAAAGGCTATAGTTGCCGAGAAGGGTAGTGATATCGTCTTTGATGGATCCTAGGGGCACTAGAGCCGAATGATTACCCGCAACAGCGCAGAGGAAAGCTAGCACCAAGGATGGTTGCATTCAACATATGAAAAAGTGAATCCTCTGGCATACCATACTGGTGGAGGGTGTTGAAGATCTCACGGTGCAAATGCTGTGTAGGATCTTCCTCAGCGGTCATGATGGTGACATTAAGGGCTGTCGGATCGGGATTTGATAGAAGCTAATGCTTCGGAATGGGTCAGTGCAATGGATGTAATGTTCGATTTACATAGTTATCCCCTTCATTATCCTCTGACTCTCGGAGGAGGCGTCGCCGCTTACGCGGACTTGCAAACGCCTCCGCCATTTTTCTTGCGCTTAAGACGAAACAAGAGGAATGTTTGTGGATAGGCCTTTTTTGCTGCCAGACACTGTGGTTTCTTAGGCCCGTATGAACTTGATGTGAAGTTTGGTCATACTACGGAGTAGTAAAGTTGATGTCTTGTTAAGAAAGACGTTCATAATTAAAAAATGACCGGGTTACAACACATATTCTGGAAAAATAGTGAAAGGGCTAGCAGAGGCATCATGCAAAGAACAATATCAAGTGAGGTCAATATCAAGTAAGGTCAATATCAAGTGAGGTCAATATCAAGTGAGGTCAATATCAAGTGAGATCAATATCAAGTGAGGTCAATAGCAAGTGAGGTCAATATCAAGTGAGGTCAATATCAAGTGAGGTCAATATCAAGTGAGGTCAATATCAAGTGAAATTCATATCAGAATCAGGTCATAGTCAGGTCATAGTCAGACTGATGAAGTTGTTAATGCAACTTTCCCAAGTAGACTCATTCCATCTCTACAATCTTTCCACCCTCACCCTCTTTCATCCTCTCCATCTATATTCCTGTTGAAACCAATCACGTGACCATGTGTCCCCACAGTAGTAGATAGATTAGCTTCTCTCTCTCTCCCTCTCCTCCATCATCATCAATACATACCACAATATCATCTATTGTGCTTACATGATCACGTCCACCTGCCTGTAGCTTCTAACAGGTTATGAGCCCGGGGACTCGCTATTGATCTGATCTCACAATCAATCAATATCCTCGGCAAATTCGCATCTTGCAACGCGTCAAGAATTTCCCTTTTGGGACTTGCGAATAACATCAGATCGCGTCTTCGATCTGTCTGTGTGTGTGCAGAAATTTTTTTGCCGTTCTACACCACCTTGGGGTAAACAACAATCAGACGGTTTTGTCATTGTTTGCTACTTTTCTTAGCTACCCCACGCAGAGCTGCTGTCTTCTCTACACCTCTGCACCTCTCTGGATTTGCATCACCTTTGATCATCCAACCATCGATTTCTATCGATCCCGCTATCTCCCGATCACCTGGGAATAGCCTCATTAAGTCCAGTTTAGGTAATCAACACCTGCTGGCTGGAGCAACCAACTTTGGGAGGTCCATCATCTGCAGTTTTCGACACTGCACTTGAAGCTTTTCGACAGCTTCCACCTTTGGACCATTAACTTGGTCTCATCTTCTTAGGCCTTCGGTGCCTGGAACCCAGCTTGGTTCCGAACCTGGTTAGTCATCGTTGACTACCCCCATCGTTCGACGGCTTCTTCGACAAATCGTCCCTTCGATCGTCCACTCTCCTCCGGTTCGTTCTCTCGATGATACAATGGCTGACTCACGTGGACCCTCGAATCCCAAATTCTCGGACGTTGTCCCCTCTTTAAAGGGTGAGTCCAATTGTAGACTCTAGGAGGAGGTCGATAGACTCCAGGAGGAGGTCGATACACTCTCCCAGAGAGTGGAAGAACTAGAGGTTGACAGGGTGGAGGAGCTGAGGGCTCTGAAGGAGCAGATGGCGGCCCTAGAAGAGAAACTCGAGGCTGGCCGGGGGTACCTATAAATGTTTTAGTCAAGACTCTCATCGAAAAAGTAAACAACTTCCTCTCATGATAAATAGCTTTTATGTGAAACAGAGGGTTGAGATTGTGCTTTGGAGGAACGGGTGCTCCGTCAGTTCACGGGCCGTCTTCTCTTCTGGGAGCCAGCTTTTGCTTGATAACCGTGCCAAGCGCCCAATACTAGACCCCCTGGAACGTGCGGCAGTGCATATAGCTTAAAACATGATAATTCTCTATATCAGAATACACCAATATCGCACCATTAAAAGGATTACTTGTTAGGAGAGGACTACGTCGAAGTGCATGGTGAATGTGAGAAGCTTGATTGAGATTGAATATTCCAACATCGGCCGACGGCCTGGTCAATAAGCAGAACGTCTTCTTCATCATGCCTGTTGTTGTTGTCAGGTGTTGCCATCTTAGCAAAGAAATGAGATATAGTGCTTAACACTATCCTCCAAAAGAAATTTCAAAAGAATGATTTCAAATCAGTAAGATATAGTGTCTACCACTACTCTTTCAAAAAGGGTTTCAAAGCAAGGCCTAGTACTATGGAGCACTATCATCGATGGATATTGATGAAGTAATGATAGAATAGATAACTCAAGAGGTAAAAAGAGGGCTTCATAACCTGTTGTAGTGAATACTACAGTGTGTGGGAGAAAGCAGGAGAAGAATTGTTAATTGGTAAAACTAATAATACAGGGGTTTATATACCCTACAAAACCATCTGAACATAGCAAACAAAGGTAAAAGGCTCAGTCTGCAGCAAACAACATGTATGCATACATGGGAGATTGTTCAACAAAAACTACATTCGAGCACAGATTGTGACAACCTAGAAGACCCGCCTGTGCAATTGAATTAGGTAAACCGTCGGTTCTTAGGTCGACTTTCTGGAGATTGTAGGAACCAGCTACTTGGGCGCCAGGAAGTTGTTTCCATCACACGTTTGTATGATTTGTTTTTGAAATACGAGAGGTTGCGTGAAAGCAGGGCTTCTCGTGGCCAATCGCCAGAGATGTTTTCGTATGAGACTCGGGGGCTCCAGGTCATGTCCTGTTCCAGAGCAAGCCCGTCCCCGTAGTATGATTCGCGTGATCGAATCTTCCAAAACCAATCATCAGGACTCAACCCAGAGCCCAAGTTGATCCAGCGCGTGATGATGAGCGCCAAATGACCACAATACTCCCGAATTTCAAGAAGAAAGTCTGTGTTGCATTTATCGCAGTTGCCGTCCAATTGGGAAAAGTATGCGCCCTGGATATGAGCTGGAAGCAAAGGCTCGACCAGACTTATAATATGAGAGGATCGCAGGTGCGAGCATATCCTAAAGGCTCGTGGAGGTTCCCAGTTTTGGGGGAGTTTGAACAGATCTACCCTTCCGTCCTTGGCCAGCATGATATCTTGGATCCGCAGATATAGACCCACTGGCTCAGTGCATATCTGTGCTTCAATGGAAAACAGAGTGGTTGACTTGGCGTGCTCTTCGATTTGAATATGGGATAGCGATTCAGTGGTAATGCCACACTGAGGGCCATGATAAAATCGTCTCATTGCAAGTTGAAGATGAAGGAAGTAAAGGGAGTAGTGCGTATGAAGATTGAGATCATGTATCTGCATCTGTAGTCCACTTGCCTCCCACCAACAGTTGACGACACATGGAAGCCGACATTTGTTCATTAACCACATACCTGTCAGCCCAAACTGCTCTGGTCCGTCAAATTTGTGGAGAATAAGGCAACAGTGACACAGAAAATGATGTGGAAGGTCACGTTCGATCCGGTTCAGCAATGCTACCTTGTTGCTTTCTATTGGCCGTGGAAGAGATTTTCTCTGACGGTGGAGGGCCATAAAGAGTCGGTGATCGCACATTGAAAGACAAATAATATCGGTAGGTGGTAGCAGATCCGATATTGACAGTATGAGTTCAATAGGAAGACCGTTCAATGAGTTTGGCTTGAGAGCGATGGGTTCAATAGGAAGACCGTTCAATGAGTTTGGCTTGAGAGCGATGGGCTGATGACCTGATTTGTTCCTAATATAGGATATCAACGAGGTAGGAAGATACCGGAGAAGACCAGAGAGTAGTCGGTTCTGAGCCATATTGCTCGGAGTATGGCCTGTCAGTAATTCCGAGATGTCTTGAAATGTGTAGGCCATCCATGCGATCCGGGCAGCGAAAGACGGATAAAAAGTATTAGAGAAAGATTTGGTGGTAAATCCTATAGAGGAAAAGGAAAAGGAAAAAGTACTATCCATGCATTATCTGGATCACATCCGATCTAGACATGGCGATCTTAGATTATGCCATTTCTGGCCGCCTACGCAGGTGTATGGCGGCCAGGGGTCGGATGCGGTTATGTATGGTATTGGTGCTTGAAAGTTTCGGCAGACATTTAAATTAAAACTGGCAGAAAATAAAAGTACCTAAATTACCATAACACAGCCCTTAGTAAGCAAAGTACTTCGCATATTCAGGCACCAATACCATTACAAACCTCATCCGACCCCTGGCCATACACCTGCGTAACCGCCCCTCTTTTTGTCATTAGTTGGAGTGAAGTCTTAAACCGTATTTGTATTTGAGAAGTTCTTACCTCCATACAACAGTCTACCATATAAAGATTCACCCACCCCTAAACTACCGGCCTATTTTAAGCTTTTTGCTGTGTGAGAAACGTCTTTTTTTTTTGAAATCTGCCTGTTTCCGCAAGGTATATTAGACAATCTTATCGTATTTGTATGTGGTAGACCATCTACAAGTGAAATGCACCATATACGTGGACCAAAAATGGGGACTAATGACAAGCGTTGTAAAATGTAAGATTGAAACAATTGACGCTGGTAGATGCTTAACGAAGAATCTACGCAAATCATTTTGCCGCCCGCTCTACAAAACATACTATATATGTATCAACTTCTGCGAAGCGTCTTACAACTCGACCATCTCCCGTTTCTATACCACGTTCTATCACTCGACTCCCTCTTCTGCATCATTATTTTTTTCCGCTTCATATCTTGTTCTATCTTGCCACAGCTCTGCTACAACCATGGCTTCTGGTCTTCTCAAACCTCTAGCAGTATTTTGCAGTCAATCGCAGTCTCAACGATACATAAAAGCTGTCAGGAACCTCGGCGATGCATGGCGTAGCCTTGCTGAAAAGCCTCTGTCTAAGTCTGAAGAAGACTCTACTCTGGTGGAAACCAACTTTGACTTTGTTTTGAAAATCACCAATATACTGGAAGGGCAACGCCAGTCACAATCAACCATTGTCGAAATGTCAGCTCACGAGCCATCCATATCTCTGTTGAACGTTTCTCCTGAATTATCTCTACCGACTAAGCCATCTGCAACCTCTCCGTCAACCGGGCCATCTACGCCAACAGACACTCCGCGGCACTATCGTATCTTTGCCGATTATGGCACGGATTTTATCTGGCGAGATCCCGATGACTTTAGGCCTGAGGAAGGAGACTGTATGTTAGAGGCTGAAGAAGTGCTTTCTACATTCCCTTCATCGGTCTTGAAATTATACAATACGTGGGTAGACACGTACACCGATAACTTCAGCGAAAGACGCGAAAAAACCGAAAACTACTACGCTGATGTTTTTCTAACCGCCTCCGAGGAGGTGGCTTGGAACATGGCGGGGTTTTTGTTGGCTTGGCGTATCACATTAGCGCCTCAGGTTGGAAGAATTGAATTCAGCGCCGGTTGTTCAAAGTACGTTCTAGAGAAAGGGAAGGAAACCAGTGCGACTTCGCAATTTCTACAGGACCAGGTGGATATTTTAGCTGAAGGAAAGCCTACAGCATAAAGACTTCACTACCTACTTGACTCCTTATTGTACGAGGTTAAAGTCTTTAGAATAATTTCTTTGGGCTATCCGACTGATACAAGATATCGGATTTTTTTCTGACTGGCTGAATCAGTATCAATGTTTGACCATAGAAAGCGCTGGCGGGATAAGCCTCTCTAAGTCTCAACCAATTAATGATGGGTGGGGGTAGGGGACGCATGTCGTCATTGATGCCTTGATGCCTGGATTTGGCATCGGAGAAAAATAAAAATACCTGAATTGACCACACCTGGACAGTTCGTTCTAACTATTGGCCTAGGCAGTCCAAAAAAATGAAGCTTTTCATATCATACAAAATCATGCATCCTCACTTTATGGGGTGGTTTACATTGCATGAAAAGTTTCGGTATCGGGCCCAGTAGTTAATCCGTGCCGCCATCATTTACAGTACACTGTATAACTAGAGCGGTGTCAAAAGCGGTATGACTTTAAGGCCAAACCCAGAAATTCAGGCATCAATTACGACATGGGACCCGTGAGCGCTATGCCCCTTCGTAGGGTGGGTCAACCCGCGCGCCCTATGACTAGCCGATGTACTCTATTCCCAAGCACGGCGCGAAAAACGTATTTTTCACCTACAAGCCGTCCCTCACACACTGAGTCTTAACGTTATTTGACAATGAAGACAGGCAAAACAATAACCCAGCGCAAAGCTCGGACTGGCTGTCTCACCTGCAAGTAAGTTTTCAGGAGTTATTACATCACTAGCACGCTAAAAACTCTCCAGGTCTCGGTATGATGGGAAAAAAGGGATGCATTTCTTTCCGATGGCTAACATTAGTATCAGACATGTCAAATGCGACGAGCAGAAGCCTGCTTGCTTGCACTGTATCAGCACGAAACGAATATGCGAGGGCTATCTCGTTGTACCGCAGTCCATATCATCCGAGAATGGACTTAGCGATACAGAACGCCGAGCATTTGCATTCTTTCGATCGCGCACAGCACACAGAGTCTTTGGACAGCAGGATGCGGGCGATTGGATCTCTGTCTTTCTTTATCTTGGGCATAATGAAGTATCAGTGAAACATGCCATTACAGCGCTGGCGTCCTTGCACGAAAGTTTTGAGCCTAATGATACGTCAACATGGATACGAAAATCTCCGAAGCATGCCAGCAAGACTGCGGAAATCTTGGCCCTAAGACATTACACTGAAGCCATTAAGTCTTTGCGGTCCGAATCTCTCAATATGTCTTCGAAACCCGATCTCACGATGGTCTTGTGCATTATTTTTATCTGCTTTGAGCAATTTCGAAGTGGCGATGCTGCGTGTCTGGTCCATTTGACTGCAGGATTTAAGTTACTCTATTGGTGGAGATCATATACCAACAACTACAACAAACTGAAAGAATATTCTCGGCCAACATTGGAGCTGATGAATGAGAAGATAACGCCTATCTTGCAACGTTTGCGCGTCCAATTCTCCCTGTGTATGGACTCCCGTCACGCTCTCAGCAATATTGACATCAAACTATGTCTGCCTGCTCCGACTATCCCATCGTCATATGCGTCATTGGATGTTGCTCGAAGGGACTTCGATCGTAGCATGAACTATGCTTTCTCCACGCTCGAAAAACGGCAGATCACGAATTGCCAGCAGCCCAACATGAGCCCAATGGCCATTTTACGGCGTTGGAAATATGCACTGGATGCTTCCGATTTTACAACAGAACCTCCTGAGCTTCAGGGCTGCATACGCAAGCTGCTGGAGCTTTACTACCATACCTCGGTCATCATTACTGGGACGTATGATACAGAAGAAGAGATAATTTTTGACGACTATCTTGAGACATTTCGATTTATTGTCAACCTCACCGAAGAGATCCTCGAGATCTGGAAAGTGGCTTCGCAACAATTCAGTCTATTGTTCAGCTTTGATCTAGGGATCACACCGCCAATGTTCCTTGTTGCGTCACGCTGCCGTGATACTCGGATTAGATGGAAAGCCGTCAACTTGATGTTCCATTCGACTTTATACCACGGTGTTTGGCGTGATCAATACTCCGGGCTTTGTGCTCAGCGCATCCGTGGAGCTTGAAGAACATGGACTTGAGAGAATTGGAGAGTCTGTATACATCCCAGAGCACCGACGTATTAGGAAAGTATCTGCCGATATCCAGGAGGAGAAAGGTCAAATCATTATGCATTTTGTCCGATGGCCTTATATGCCGGAATCGGAGATAATGTCCACTCTCATTCCGCTGGGGACCGAGAATATTTGATGGTGCGACTTTGGATTGATATATTCGCTGATGGATGAGGTGGTGAAGGAGATACCACGAATCAAAACTCGTGCTGGTAGCGCAGACAGGCACAGATGGCCACGTGGATGGCTATGTGGAAGAATGCTTAGACAATGTTAAGGAGCTAGCAAATTCGGATAAGTATTCGTTTGGCGATCGGAATTCAATCGTCTCCGCTGGGTGAGTGGAGAGTTTTGGGTATATGAGCGAAAGATGCGGCTGGGTAAACGCCGGGAAATGTGTCAGATACGCCGTCAGGATGTTTAGGCGTCATGGAGAATGGAGAACACCGCATTAAGAAAGCCAAACCACAGAGTGCGGAATTTCTTTATGGTCACTCTGCTGAGTCCACGATTGGATTCCTACCCTGCACTGGAGTCGAGTTGGATGACGGTTCCCATGTCATTGCGAACTTGGTTATTCTTGCCGCCGGTGCATGGATGCCATCTGTCGTTGATGCCGAAGGTCGAGCAACAGCTACTCTACAATCAAATGAAGAAGAACAAAAGTCACTCAATTATTTGGTTATTTATTTCAACGTGAGCCGCGAAATGTTCGTTACACGTCCCTATAACAAAGAACGGTTACCAAATTCCCAACTAAAGTATCAATCAATATCTCATTCATTTGGGGAAGGCACAACTCAGTGCTTGCTTTTGTGTGAATCTTCTAAACTAGTGTAAACTTCCTGCTAGCTCTAGCTTTCTGGTCTAGACTTTGGCTTTCCATTTCCAGCTCCAGTCCAACAGAGCCCATCGAGACAAGATGACGCTGAGAAGTCCAACGAGCACAATGGCAGAGTAGAACCCAATGAGAACCTGTGGTGTAGTCGATTGCAGCAACTGGCCTCCGATCGGCACAGTGAGCAAAACTCCAAAAGAAGCCACACAGTAAACAGTGCCATAGAATCGACCATAGTCTTTCGTGTCACATAGCTGACCTGCACAAACTGGAGCAAGCGAAAGCCACCCACCAGAGCCAAATCCAAAGATCGCCACAACCGCGTAAAGGGTGGCTTCATCGTGAGACCCATATGGTAGCCAAACACCCGCCATGATTATGATAGTTATCACAACCAAGGATAATAAAATGTTGAATCGCCCAAATAAATCAGCAGCAAAGCCAGGAAGGACCCTCCCGAGAAGGCTCATGCTATTCAAGACAGTGAGGGAATAAAATTGCACATCCACGGGGAACCCGCTGTAACGGACATAGGATGGAAGAAGCGCAGCACATCCAAAAATGATGAACTCAAAACAAAAGACTGCCATGGCAAGAAAACATAGACGCGGTGACTTGAAAGCTGCAAGGTCGATCGTCACTCTGTTCTTGCTGCCAGGGGGTAGGCGTCCTCTAACGAGTAGCACTCCCACCATGTAGCACCCCAAAGCCATAAAGGCTACGATCCGTATAGCCCATGTCCACCCATATTTTTCAAACAGAGTTCGTAACATCAAGGGGATGATCGCACCACCCGCAGATGATCCTCCCATACAAATTCCGGAGGCAAGGGCGCGTCTTCGGCTAAACCAGTGACTGAGAACTGCGATGGAGACTGTCGTAACAATTGCTGCAGATATTCCACCAAGGACACCCAGGCAGAGCATAAAGTGCCAATACTTCTTGCATTCTGCGAGCAGTATGTAGGAAGCGAAACTCCCAAGTGATCCACTGATCAACAAGACTCTGGGTCCATAACGATCAAAGAGTGGCCCAACTTGAACCCCGAGGAACAAGGTTAGGAATACAAGCACTGCAGTGACCCAGCCGACATCTCTCTCTCCATATTCGGCTAACTGGTGGGTGCTGATATAATCCTGGACGGATCCAACTATGAATAGTGTCAGTCATCGTGTCCTCGGCAACAATGGTCAAAAGGAGTATGGTCCATCCTTACCTGCAGTCTGAAAGCCGAATGAGGGGAACATCATGAGACATGATCCTAGCAAACAGACCCATGCGTCCCTGCCGCCTTCCGGAAAGGCCAAGTTGACGTCGCCATCCGCAGGGTTCTCAAGAGCAGCCTCAAGCTCAGCCCTGCTCTCATTTGAGCTGTGACCCATCTGTCTGTTATATCGGTGCATTCTTTCAATTCTTAGGTCTGTGAAGAGATTGAATGGAAAAAGAAATTATTAAAGTAAAGTCGCCGTGTAGTCACGTGGTTCTATACATCGCGTGAGTGGGTCCGGTCTCTTTTATTATTCCATTTCTGATTGGGCTGTGTGTATGAACCGCGACGTAACCAATCACGAGCCAGAACTGATTTGTATGTGGAGTTCTTACATATATCTTCACATCAACGCCCCAGAGGCAAGTATGAGATCGTCAGTTTGGGCTTAAAATTACAAACCAGTCTCACCAGCCACAGCCTACACGATGGGACTCTCACTGGAAGTTGTCCGATGCAGATGATCTGTCAATCCGGGATCTTCCTTCGAAATAACCATTTCTTCTTGCACTTTCAGCCTGGCCAGAGTATAATCGTCCGGATCCCACGCTAGTATCCTGGTTTTCATCTCTCTGAGTTTTAGAGCCACAAGGTTCTCCATCTCATCCTTTTCCTCGCCATTGAACAGGCCAAGCCTATGTTTCCATACGTCGTCGACGGAACAGTCAACAGCACCGAAGAACCGACGGTCGATCTTTTCCCAGTATATCGCATCAAACGCAAATTTATTCCTTGCTGCGTAAGCAATCCAAAAATCACCACTCTCCCAACTATCGCGCATTGGCCTGGAAAGCCGCTGATATTCCTTCAGTTGTCCTTGCTCAATCTCCTTGTCCTTACGATGCATAATCGCCCTAAGAAAGGTCTGAAGTCGTCGCTCATACTCCCAACACCAGTCCTCAAGCTCTTTTGTCAGTATTCAGGCTTTTTGATTAGAAGCCACCAAGGTGGTGCGTAGGAGAATTCAACCGGGGCTGCATACGTGAACTCCCAGTCCACGACACCGACAATCTTCAAAGATTCATCCAAAAGTACATTGCCAGGTCGGAAATCATCACACCATAGTTTGAATGGACCATTTTCAAATCGTGATGACTTCCCAGTGAGCCTCTGGCCCTGAGCCAATTTAAGGAAGAGTTTTCGAGCAACGAATTTGCGCCGGCAATCATTGGCAGAGTCAATAGCATCATTTCTTTGATTCGCCAAATGGGAAATATGTAATTTTGCCAGGTACTCAAAATAAGATGACGCTGTGTCGAAAGTAGTGCACGGTAATTTCGTTTGGGGTAACGATCCCAATCGAATCAGTTCATTCATGGGCATTGACAAAGGCCTATATGCCACCTCCCAAGTAAAATCATCGACCTGGTCTAAAGACCCTATCTGGGGTAGTCAGAGCACAGAAAGCTGGAGGAGGATACTTACTAGCTCTCCATAGAGAAATTATAGCTTATCCTCATTGATATTCGAGTCGAGAGCTCCACGGTCTGTTTTTGGGCATTCGGGCGAGTTTAGAGCATCATACATATTTGTATCATGGTCTATATATTGCATGATAATGAATGGACTCAATTCCAAAGGGCTTTCTTTTCTAGTGCCCCAATGAAGAATAAAAGGAACTGGAATTGACGTCTTATCATGGATGAATCGCATTATAGCGATCTCGTTGCGGACTTTTTCTTCAGGAAACATTGTGGCACCAGGTTGTGGAAATCGTTTGACGGCGGAGCTGCCATTTTCATACTTCATCCGAAGGGAGATATTGAAGGCACCCTTTTCCAGAATGGAAAATTGATCAGGATATGCATTCCGGGGATTGGCCGGCATAGTGATACGTTCAGGGTAGAATGACCCTAATGGTACAATCGTCACTCCTCGAGAGAATTCTCCCGCGTTACTATGCTCTTTTTCGAAGATTCGGGAACCTCCCTGGTGATTTAAAAGAGTCATGGAGGACAAAAGGCATTGCACCATCACAGCGTGAAGTACTTTGGCATGATCCCGGTCGATTTGGTCTGGAGTTGCGTCTTCTGGATACATATCTAGAATCTTTGTTTCACCTGGTTCAAACTGTGGGTGGTGTTCGGTTTGTTGCCTCAAGAAGTCGGCCAGCCACCCGTATATAGGGCTGTGGTCATGGTAGGCCTCAAAGTTAAAAACCGGGTATTTGAGTAGATAGGCCATTTCTTCACTTTTCATCAGTGGTTCGTCTGGATCATCAAGCCGCATATCGCAGTTTTCCAGAAAGGCCTCAGGAAGTTCATCTTTATTCGGTGGAGCTAAAGCCTCCTGGTAGGCCGAACACAAGACCGCACCCATCATTAATGATTGATACATTGAGCGACGGAAATTGTGCTTCCAAATGAATCATTCTGAAGGCGGCGTTTCGGAATTAGCCTTTTTGATGTTGTAATAACAATCTCGACCCCATTCGGTATTGTGCAAACAGATGTCTTCAATGCACCTGATCAAGTGCTCCCAATCAAGGATTTGTCGCACTTCTTCAGAAGATGGTTCCTGTGCTTCTACACCTAATGAGAGCGGGAAAGGGTTCGGCGGAAACTGTCCTCTATGGAAGTGTTCTACCACGATGTTTGTCGCGCGTACCTGAGCGTGGTCTGCGTTAGTGAACCCATGTTGCTGCGACATATAGCAAGGTGCATAAATATGTCACTTACTGCCATCATGGCCTCGTTGAAGGCGGGGATATCACGCCGTCCGCACCGTCCTAAGACTGCGTACATGTGGGATGAATAGACGGACTGAACTCGTTTGCATGTTGAAGCTAAGGCGACTGCCTGAGATACACCATTGCAGCTTTGGAGAACGAGGAGGAGACACTCGGTTGGAAGAGATGTAAGAGTAGGCATTTTGAAGATATCTGAAAGGAGATAGAGAAGAAGTGTTGGGTGCCTGGGTGCCTGAGGACCATGGCCCCACATGGGACAGATCCAGTCTCTATCTCTCTCCTTCTCTCCTTCTCCTCTCCGTCCATCTCAATCATTAGGAATCCCACAGTGTTGTTTCTCCATATTGCAATCCTGTAGGATCTCTATCAAGAAGGAATAGCTCGGGTGGGGAACCACGTGTCTGTAAGTACATATGTATGCGCCACATCGATCCGTTAATTACACGAGTGTATTGGAGCTCTAAGCCCAAAAGGGTAAAACTAACCGTAAAAGGCCATTCACAAGTCCTCGGTTTACAGGATAAAACATGTATGCGAGGTCAGATAGAAGTTGCCGACACTACGTATGTATGTGCTTGGTTCGTTTCAAGCTAATATTCTCTTCTCTAATTTTTTAGGCGTTGTCTCGAGTATTGCGAAGCACTATATTTTCTATCGTATAAAGACTACATATATTACTTTAAGCGGTATAGCATATCCATCACGAGATAATAAATCCAAATATTTCGATATCTTATCTACACTAAGGCCGTGAGACTACACGAGCTTGCAAGTGAGTCAGGTAGAAGCTGACCAATCCTTACTCGGTTTTAAACTTATTAACTCCATAATTCTCTGCTGGCCCCCTAGGAGGCAGACCAGTCTATGCGCTTGGATAGTCGTATATCTAAAAGGGCGAGTATAAGTGGTTTTATTTCCGGTTCTCCGGGTTAGCGAGCGTTATTTAACATAAAAATGATCGTTTTCCACTTTTTAAGAAAGGACTACCACTAATTTAACCGAGACCAATTTGTAAACCGTTGGAAATGTTTCTGCCCATTAGGCGGCTATTCATTCTATCGAGCTCCCTGATAGCGTCTCTTGCTGCTTTAGGTGGGATTTGGTTTTCTATGATCGGGTTGTAAAAGCCAACAAATGGATTATCAACCAGATTGAGGTACAGAGTACATAGATATGGAGTCGCTTTATAGTGTGCCTCTAGATAATATTGAGATAGTTTTGGTTTATCAAGTCTCTGTGGGTGACCTATTATATAGTTAAAGCCAGCATTAGCGCTTATGTCAGACGCGTTCCTCGGCTGTATATCTTAAAAGGGGTTGCATCGCCATAGTGTAGTGACGTCTTACCTTCGTAAACTTTAGCTTTTTCATCGAAGTTCCGAACCTGACTCTGATAGAGACCGGCTAACATTTGGCCGAAGTTTATAGGGAGGCTTTTGGACATTTTTAGTATATTGACACGCCCTATTTTTGACAGAATAGCAGTCAGCTTTAAATAACTGTTATACGAGAAACATAAAACCGTGGTTAACCACGGTTTTGCAAGCCGTGATATTTTCTTCTGGGGTCGTTGATAAGCCAGCCCGCCGTATATTCGTTTTTGCACTGTGGATATTGAATAGGTTTCAACTCCGGGGTAACCCATACCCTCTCAATGCATTGCGTCTTACAATTTTAGGGGCTAGCATAGACTACAGCGTAGCCAAATTAGTAGATGTCTTATCTCTTAGTATAAAAATAAACATCCGGAAGGGCGGGGTCGACCCGCTCGGGCGGATACCTCCTATTGAATCGGACTGGGGCGGGAAAGGATCGTTGATGATCGACCGACCCATTTACCAATCCATAAGTTGTGGGGGAAAGCAGTAGGCGGTGAACACCTACTTTACCGCTTTTTGGGTGGTCGGCTCCAGATACCCCTAGTTATTATGAGACAGATTCATACCTGTAGATAGTTTCTCACTTTCTCTCCTTCTCTCCTCTCTCCTGTCCACTTTTATCATTACGAATCCCACTGCTTGGTTTTTTCCATAAAGCCTTCATCAGTAAGATCAATATTCTGCATTAGCTGGGATTCTCTGAACGCAACTGACCCGCTGATATATTTTTCCACTCCGAGACCAAGTTGCTTCGGAGGTATTTAAGAGCACTGCTCCCAGTTGAATACGTCACAGACATTTGCTAACCTCACGTATTCTGCAACCCGTGCCACCCATTGTATCTCTTAAATGCTGAAGGAATTGCCTACCACTTCACTGACTTGAGTCTTAATTAGTCCGACCCAACATGTTTCGCAGTGCTTTTCGGCCCTTCTCTTCCTTACGCTACACCAGAGGTGCTCGTACCGCACGATATTTTCATCGTGTCACAACAGATTTCATTACCTATAATGCGAGAGGAAATCTAGTTACTAGGAAGGTGCCTATCATTATTGGCAATCCGGGAGAAACTTACGTTTTGATTGAGATAGGGGTTGGCAGTGCACTCCGTGCTGCTAGTCCCTTTATATCAACTTCTGCAGCTAGTACTGAAGATAGATGTAAACTTACGTTTTTCCACGATTCGCAACACTTTGGTTTTGGTACGTTGTCAGTGTGCGAGATATTTATTCAGCCGAGGCTAACAGTTTGTTTTCATTGCTAGGATCATCGAGTTATCCCCGCCTCTATATCCCAAGCCAAATCCCTCGCCAGACAGAGTTAAATACAAGCCCGGCAACTTTGTTCTTAGACGGAAAAATGCACGAGATAGTTCTGGATGGAACACCTGATGGTATAATATCGCCATAAATCTTTCCCATATTACGTATACTGATCTATACTGCCTACCTAGCAATTTTCGCGGAGCACGCAAGCGCTACTGGACGGAACCTAGCAACCGTACTCGACCAGCTGAAGGATATGTGATGTTAAGCTTGTTTTCCCTACAGCCATATTGGGAATCGACGGGTTGCCTAACCTACCATTAGAACCCTAGAGAATAGTTATTAGTAAATGGGAAATCCTAATGTTTTATCGGATAATCGGGCTAGGATTCTCTATAGATACTTGAAATTCACAACTTAATATAATAAACTTCTAGATTTGTCTACAAGGTATACATGGGTCAATCGATATATAAGTTTATCTATTCAGTTATCAATGTGGCTGTCGGGCAAGCGTGGCGGTCACAATCCGGTCTCAACTGGATAATGTAATAGAAAACAAATGACACGAATAAGCTAAATCAACAAAGGTTTGCATCATGAGATAACAGAGAACCTACGTGGTTGAGATTGGAGAAATAACACTGTAGGATTCGTCTGCTTGCAGTTGGACGGAGAGGAGAAGGAGAGAAGAAGAGAGAGACTATCTACTGCACAAAGAGGATCAGTTTATGACCTTGAATTATAGCTCTATAAGGCCACTGGATATAATCCGACACGGTGGTTTATGCGACTCGTTTCCCAATGCCAACATACTTACAACCTAAGCCTCGTAGGTATTCTCCATCCAACATGTTTCGCCCATCAAAAATTAGCCTTGGCCCTTGCATGCTATCAACGACAGATCTCCAATCCAGGGACTCGTGAATGCGACTATGAACATTTACGTCAGGGTTCCTTTCATCCATGTGGGGGTAATTGAGCGTCGGTGGTAAGTTCAGATTTAATGAGTCCCGGGGTATTGCCCGTGATGGTGTCTGGAAATCATCACAGTCTGTCGCAACCACAACCGCCTCTGCACCAGTACACGCTTGGTATGCCGTTTTGCAAATCTGGAGTTGTCCCGGCTCGGGTTTTGATAATCTCATGGTCGAGTCAGCCAGTATTTGGCTTTCCGGTACTAGAGGATCATATACAGACACGAAAGCACCTTCTGTCAAAAGACCACGGACCAAAGTGATGGCGGCCGAATTCTTGGTATCGGATGTATTCTTTTTGAACGCATATCCCAGAACTGCAATGGATTTCTTGGCGACGCATCCATGCATGTGAGAAATGATGCGCTGAAGAAAGCGCGCTTTTTGGTACTCATTCATCTCCACCACCGATGCCCAGTAATTGGCCACCTCTTCCAACCCTAGGCCCCGAGCTAGGTAAACAAGACAAAAGATGTCTTTTTTGAAGCATCCACCGCCCCATCCAAGTGACGGTTGAAGCATTGCTTTGGTAATGCGGCGATCTAAGCCACATGCAGTCGAAACAAAGTCGATGTCTGCACCAGTCTCTTCGCAGATCGAGGCCAGCGAGTTGATACTGCTCACTCGCTGTGCTAAAAGTGCATTGGCCGCAAGCTTAGACAATTCCGATGACCATAAATCCATGCGAATAATCAAGTCATCCGGTACCCATTTTCTGTAGATTTCTGCTAGTTTATCGGAGGCTTTGCGGCCAGAAGGCGTCATTTCACTTCCAATCAGGATTCTCGACGGATAAAGTAGATCGGATATAATTGTTCCCTCAGATAGAAACTCGGGGTTGGAGAGGACTTCGAAATGACATGTGCCATTAGCTTCTGTCTTCAGCTACACACAAAACCAAAGTCAGACATCGAGACATCGGCTAGTGCAAAGGTTCTGAGGACGACTGGAAAATGAGATGTACATACCAAGTCCCGAAGGGTACCGGCTGTTCCACACGGAACAGTAGATTTTTCAACGATGATCTTATCGGTCTTGGCTACTCGTGCAATCGTTCTAACAGCAGCCTCGAGGTTGGTCATATCCAGCGCTAATCCCTCCCCAGGCCCTGTAGACTTTGTGGGCGTGTCAATACAAAGAAAGATTATTTCCGCCTCTTCGATCGCGACTTCAACGCTTGTCGAGAAGGTCAAGTTGCAATTGGTCACCCCGTTTGCACAATGCCCTTCGTTGGAAGAGACCCCACGGACCGAATTGTGACCTCGTTCGCGAACAGCCAGCAGTGTCTCCGAGAGTCCCGGTTCGTAAAGTGGCAGAGTGTCCGAATTCCATGCGTCAACAATCTCTGGGTTGATATCCACCACTGCAGTCTGTATATCCGGGCATCGGGAAGCAATTACTGTGCCCAATGGTCCCCCTTGAAGTTGTTAGGATCGGATAGCAGATTATCGGACTTGACTTACCAACAAATCCTGCTCCAATACAGGCAACCCTTCGAACCATGGTGTTGACCTAGTTAGGGAATTGTTGGGATCAAAGGATGGTACCCTCCACGAGCAAGAAATTCGTGGAATTGGAAAAAGAATGTTCAGCCAACTAGTTCTACCTTGTGTGCATATCAAGCCGATCGACAGATCCCGGCCAAGAAATCGCTTATGGTGAGAGCAACCAATTGAACAGCAGAGAAGTAGTTCATTACCCCATCTCACAAAGATAGTCCCCACGTTAACAAGAACAAAAGCAGGTCTATCCGAATCCCTTGCGGGTCGTGACTGGCGGTGAAGAAGTGAAGAACACCAAGGCCCACTATCCCACTATAGTGATCTGCAAGACCAATAGCCTTGGCGTGATTATTGGAGGACATACTATGTACGGAGTACTTCGGTATAGATTACCGATCGATCATCTGCGATGAAAATTTGAGACGGCAATTTACCTAGGTACCCCCCGACTTCGACTTGGTATTCCCTTCTTTTCTTACGAATCTGTCGGAAAGAAGTTTTGGTCTTCTACATATGTATGTGGTAGAGCTGCACGACAAACCCCTTCCAGATAATGGATGTCACAAACAAGCCTAAAACCATCCTTGTCACAGGAGTAAGTCTCAGTTGTTTCACTGAAAATTCTATTCAACGCTCATCAAGGAATAGGGTGCAGGCTTTTTAGGCTCCAACTTGATCGACTTTCTTCTGCAAAAGGGTAACCGTGTGATAGGCGTGGATAGCTTGGAGACCGGTTCGCCCAAGAATTTACAACACCTTGATAATCATCCCCAGTTTACCCTGGTCAAGTGAGAGAGCACTACGAACCCATGTTTTCAAGTTGCTGCTGATCGGTTATTTCAAGTCATAACATTCAGTACCCTTTCCAAGAACTAGAGGAAATTGATCAGATCTACAATCTTGCATGCCCGGCTAGTCCACCCCATTATCAAAAAAGTCCAGTTAGGACGCTCAGAACCTGCTTTCTTGGAACAGAGAATGTATTGGAAATCGCAAAATCCAGGGGCATTCGGATTCTACACACCAGCACATCAGGTCTGTAGTAACTTTGCAACTTTGCAATAAAATGAGATTATTCTAGTTCGCTGACTTGAATGATATATCAATACAGAGGTTTACGGTGAACCCCAAGTCCACCCGCAGCCCGAAACCTATTGGGGCAATGTGAATTCATTCGGTCCTCGTGCATGCTATGACGAGGGAAAACGCGTCGCCGAATCGTTATGCTACGCATATCGTGAGCAGTTCGGAGTGGACATCAGGATAGCTCGAATATTCAACACCTATGGGCCACGCATGGGTGCGGGCGATGGCCGTGTGGTGTCAAGCTTTATTGCTGCCGCCCTCGCTGGAAGAGATGCTTGCATTACAGGGGATGGGAGTGCAACTCGGTCATTTCAATATGTAACCGACTGTATCGAAGGGTTATATACACTTATGAATAGTGATTACCGCGAAGGACCGGTCAATATCGGCAATGATGTCGAGACATCAATTCAGGCATTAGCCGAGAGAGTCGTGGATCTTGTCGCCAGTTCAACAGGCAAGAAAAAAGTGAATATCACCCATCAGCCGCGGCCTGTGGATGATCCCTCCGTCCGGAAACCGCAGATCACGTTAGCGAAGGCGAAGCTTGGTTGGGCGCCTGTGGTGCCATTGGATGTTGGTCTTCAGAAAACAATTGAGTGGCACATGCATCAGACTTGAGGCTTGTTATCTCATGGTTTTTGTGTTTCTGTCAGGAAAAGGAAAAATAGAAAGGGAGCTCTATTGGGATTGGGTCATGTGATGACCACACCGACCCTACTGAGAAGCTTCTTCCCTCCTGCAACTGCCTCGTGGGAGTTCCTCGCTTCTGCTAGCTCGTCACGAAGTCCACTCTTGATTTTATCCCCCCCCACCTTCGATCTTATATAAACCACTCCATTACAAACACACAATTGTCACGTAGAATCTACGATATGATTCAGATAGAGAAACGAGCAGATAGATAGATCTATCCTATATGGGGCTATGTGCCTTAGGCACCTATGCAGCTAAAATCCCCCTTATAGATCTCATTTATCCTGTAATGACATTAATCAAGAACCTATTTTGATCCGTACTATACAAAACTCCATTTCTCTCTTTAAATTAGCCTATTCTAAGCAGTTAAACGAATAACTTAAAACTAATCTTTGTCGGACATGGCTAGGTGCAATCGGAGAATCAGTGCCCCCCCACGAATGACCGGGGCATCCAAGGCTCGCAGGCAACATAGGATCGTTCAGCGTGGTTGCGGGCCATATCAGACATACCCCCGCCTTGCCTGTGCTGGCATACAATTCGTAAATGCATCCGAGCGAAGATCTAAAGTCCCTCGGAGATTACCTTTTCGGGAAAGTAGGGAACCTTCCAGATTCGGAACTACAGCCTTGTTCTATTACACAGCAATCATTGACTCGGGATAGAGAAGGAAGGAGCTCCACTCCATGTTAGATATAGAAGCACGATTTAATACATGCACAATGCATATGTGGCTGGTATATACATCTCACGACAGTTCAAGGTTCCCATCCCAGTATTCTAGCCAGTTTTGTCGGACACTGATTCTTATCCCCAGAAAGAAGAATTTTACGCGTCTCATAAGCATCAACAAATCCCCCCAGTAAACATAATCCATGAAACCACATCGTTGCTCCTGAAACACATCTGTAATTATCCTCAAGTCTCTGAATCTTTCTCTCACAAAGCCGTTCTTTGTAGAATCAGTGACATATATGGGGTGAGCCGTTAGCATGGAATAATATCACTGCACTCAAGTAAAGGACCTTCGAAGTAGGTATTTGGGCTGCAGCGGCAAAGCTGTTAGGAGCTAAGATTATAATGGGATCGGTAGCCGGTGATTTTCGGCGTCAATTTCACAGGTCCTCAGATTTTAGGTGTAAAAGGGTAGTAACTAATATTTCTGTGAATTATACTCCATAAATAGAGAACCTCTTCGGCGTCCTAAAGTTTCCTACGCATGACTTGTAAATCATATGCCTACTATGGATAGTAACCTAGTAGTCTGGCTGCATATAGTAGATCTTATAGTTCAAGCCAAGCCTTCCCTTTTCCAGGGAAAGCATCCCTCATGTCTGTTTTATACGTCTCCCCTTCGGGGTGGCATTTATCTCGAAGCATTCATTTCTTCTCTTGTAATAGTTGAATTTAATGGTCAACTGCCTTTTAGGGCCCTTTAAAGGGGTTATCCTAGCTATTGTTAGTCTTAGAAGAAGAGGATGCCATGTTAGCGGGTACTATTGAGAGCTCCTTTGTTTCGGTTTTTCTACGTTTGCATAAGGGTATCGTATCCGCTTTATCGGCATTTGATTCAACGATCACGCTCTTAAAGTCCTAGTATCTATAATCACGGCGTAGGCCCTTCGATAGCGTGAACCACCTGGTTCGAGGCTCTAAAATTCCTTGTTGTCGACAATAACAATCGTATCGGGAGGGCGTGCCAATTTAGAATATTTAAGACAGGAGAGAAAAGCCGATGCAAGCTGGTCGGATAAGAGGAAAGGGTAATCTAAGAAAATATTACTAGCCGGGAGAAGGCGGCCCTTGATATATATATGAGCTAACGTTGGCGGAGTTAGCCCCGGGGAATCATTGGGTAAGGTACGTTCGCAATATTCCCAGCGGCATTGCATATCCCGCTTTCTAGCCTACTCGGTCGGTCTCTTGTACTAGCTATCTTGGACAAGACAGGAGACCCAGAGCTATGACGGTAAGCAATCGCATTAGGATTTGAGCATAGTGACTGCAGCATTTCCCTACTCCGTCCGCCAAGCGCCACTATACTCCGTACTCCGTACTCCCGTTAAGTCTTTTTCTATAATTCCGTGTGGAGTCAGAATTCTTGCCGCATGTCCCGCTTGCCAACCCACTCGGTCGGTCTCTTGTACTAGCTATCTTAGACAAGACAGGAGACCCAGAGCTACGACGGTAAGCAATCGCATTAGGATTCGAGCATAGTGTCTGCAGCACTAACGGCATCTCTTGTCAATCAAGGCATAAGTGACTAAATAGCCGTTGGATCCGGAGCACGTCTACCGTAAACTAAGCTACGAATCAAAACGAGAACAGAAAAGAAAAGAAAAATATAATTGCCTTCGTTATCTATTCGTATGTCATTAACCTGATCTACCGTAGAGTAAACATTAGAATCGACAAGTTGTGGCTGTACCAAGTCTCCGAATTACTGGATGCGCCGACAGGTCGCAGAAGGTCGGCCGCCGCCTTTCCTTGCCTTCCCAAACTATAGTTCCCGACTGGGCCGGCTGTGATGCGCCGATGAGCTTCGTAATTACCTCCCACGCAGTTCCGACTTGCGTACATACCTTTTCGCCTGCACCGAAGTGTGAGAAAGAAGGGTGGAGGCTTGTACACTACCGACAGAGTGGGAACACGGAAAGGCCCACTTTATAGGCAGTGGTTTAATTCCGTGGATAGTTGGTCTTCACGAGCGTACCGCTTGCTACTAGAATGGCTTAAGCCTTTTCTTCCACGGACTTACTAGATAAGCCGTCGCTATTACTGTGTCTTAAGTGTGGTGTTCTAATACCGATAGATGAACATCCGACAACTCCGGTGATCATTGGAAAAGAGATATAAATAAGCTTGAGTCTTCGACTTCAATAGGATTTCTCTCCTTATTGTCATAACTCTCGCTCAGATTTCCTATATTTTTAAAACGACAACACTTCCCAGTCTTTGAGTTCTTATCGATCCTTTTTTATTACATTCACTACACGCCTCTTTGTTCACCTTTACTTTTCTTTTAGACGTGCCCTCCCCGTCCATCGCACGCGCCAACCATGTCCGAGCACACGCTTGCCGATCCGGAACCGGTTACTGTTCCCAGACAAAGTACTGACGGAATAAATGACCACCGGGTATATCCTGATCCCTCCTCGACCGAAGATGAGGAGCGTCCACCCTCGAGGCGTGCCAGCGGCGGTATCTCGATTGAGCGAGCCGAGGCCGAATTTTCTCGACTGCAACGGGAGCTCACCAATGCCTCAAGAAGAGAGTCTAGGCCGAAAGGTGACGAAGATTCCAAGACCAAAACAGATTCTGACATTGAGGTTTTCGACCTGGAGGGCATCTTGCGCGGCCAGCTTGACGCCAGACAGCAAGTCGGGATCCATGACAAGCACATCGGCGTTATATGGGAGGATTTTACTGTCCGAGGCACGAGCACCACTAATAACTACGTGTCTACCTTTCTCGACTCTCTGGTGAGCTTCATCAGTGTACACAAGCCCCTGCTTCGCCTGGCCGGTTTGGACAAGAAGCCGATCGAGGCGACCCTGCTGCACGGGTCCAACGGCGTCTGCAAGCCGGGAGAGATGATCCTCGTTCTCGGAAAGCCTGGCTCCGGTTGCACGACCTTTCTGAAGACCATCACAAATCAGCGACAGGAGTACACGAGTGTGACGGGAGACGTGCGATATGGGCCTTGGCGAGCTCATGAGTTCAATCAATATCGCAGTGAAACGGTCTACAATGGCGAAGAGGATATCCACCATCCGACCTTGACCGTGGAGCAGACGCTCGCCTTCGCCTTAGATACCAAGATACCGGCAAAACTCCCTGGCAATATCTCCAAGGCTGAGTTCAAGGAGCAGGTTCTATCAATGCTCCTCAAAATGTTCAATATTGAACATACCCGGAAGACGGTGGTTGGGAACCAGTTCGTGCGAGGTGTTTCTGGTGGGGAGAGAAAAAGGGTCAGTATTGCGGAGATGTTGATCACAAACGCCTGCGTCCTGTCATGGGATAACAGCTCGCGAGGGCTCGACGCCAGCACTGCCCTGGATTTCGTCAAATCTCTGCGGATCCAAACGGACATGTACAAGACGGCTACGTTCGTATCGCTCTATCAGGCCTCGGAAAACATTTACAACTTGTTTGACAAGGTCATGGTCATCGACAATGGACGACAGGTCTACTTTGGTCCAACTTCACAGGCTCGGTCCTACTTCGAGGGGCTGGGATTCGCCTCGCGACCACGCCAGACGACACCAGATTATATCACGGGATGCACTGACGAGTTCGAACGCGAGTATAGGCCTGGACGCTCCGATCACAACGCGCCACATGACGCCGAGACACTCCAGGAGGCGTTCCAGCGCTCTGAGCTCCAGCAGGCTCTAACCTCCGAACTTGCTGATTACAAGGCGTCCCTGGAGCACGAGAAACCGAAGCATCAAGAATTCGAAGCTGCGGTTTCTGAGAGCAAGAGGGGTGTCAAGCGATCGGTCTACCAGGTCGGCTTCCATCTGCAGGTCTGGGCTCTCATGAAACGCCAGTTTGCCCTCAAGTCCCAAGACTATTTTAATTTGGGCATGTCGTGGCTGCGAACCATCCTTCTTGGTGTTATCCTTGGGACCTTATACTATGACTTGGAACAGACGTCTGGTAGCGCGTTTAGCAAGAGCGGTCTCCTTTTCATATCTCTGCTCTATATCGCCTTCAAGTCTTTTACAGAGATGGCATCGATCATGACAGGGCGATCTATAGTCGCCAAGCACAAAGCCTACGCATTTCATCGACCTTCAGCTCTTTGGATTGCACAGGTGATTGTGGATCAGGCGTTCGAAATCTCAGAGATTTTGGTCTTTGCCATCATGATCTACTTCATGTCTGGTTTAGTACGGACCGCAGGCGCCTTTTTCACCTTCTTTCTCGTCATGATCTGCGGAAATATCGCGATGACGTTATTATTCCAAGTCCTTGGTTGTATCAGTCCGGATTTCGATTACGCCCTGAAGTTCGCCGTTGTCATCATCACGCTTTTTGTCGTGACGTCCGGTTACCCCATCCAATACCAAGACGCACACCACTGGCTACGGTGGATCTCATGGATCAACTCTATCGGTCTCTCGTTCAGTGCTTTTATGCAAAACGAATTTAGCCGGATTAACATGACCTGCACCGACGACTCCCTCATCCCGTCCGGGCCCGGTTATGAAGATATCGAACATCAGGTGTGCACCTTGGCCGGGTCTAATACTGGGACTCTCTTGGTCAATGGTTGGGACTTCCTCATCCAGGGATACTCATTTCACCCAGGTGATCTGTGGCGCAATTGGGGAATAGTGGTTGTCCTCATCGCTTTTCTCCTCTTCTTGAACGTGTTTCTCGGCGAATACTTCCAATTTTCGAGCAAGAGTGGGTCGTCCAAGGTGTACGTCCCGCCCAGCAAAGAACGCGACGAGCTGAACAGGACTCTGGCCTCCAAGAGAGACGCCAGGCGTAAGGATAAGTCAAATGAATCGGGGTCGGGGTTGCGACTAAGCTCGACGAGTGTCCTTACCTGGGAGAACTTGATTTATACTGTCCCGGTCGACGGAGGTGAGCGTCGGCTGTTGAACGACATCTTTGGTTTTGTCCGTCCAGGTGAGCTTACTGCGCTAATGGGTTCATCTGGCGCTGGGAAGACCACTCTTCTCGATGTCTTGGCGTCTCGCAAAAACATTGGAATCGTCACCGGTGATATTCTGGTTGATAACAGAAAACCCGGAAAGGAGTTTCAGAGGTCCACGTCCTACGCGGAACAACAGGATGTCCACGAGCCAACACAAAGCGTGAGAGAGGCCTTCCGGTTTTCTGCCTACTTGCGACAACCTTACCATGTTCCCATGAAGGAGAGAAACGAATATGTGGAAGAGATCATCCAGCTATTGGAAATGGAGGATATCGCTGATTGCATCATCGGGTCTCCGGATACCGGCCTTACAGTGGAACAGCGGAAGCGTGTTACCATTGGCGTCGAGCTGGCAGCAAAGCCAGAGCTCCTCCTGTTCCTCGATGAACCAACGTCTGGCCTGGATAGCCAGAGCGCCTTCAACATTGTCCGCTTTCTTCGGAAGCTCAGCGCAGCCGGGCAAGCTATCATCTGTACGATCCATCAGCCGAACGCGGTATTGTTCGAGAACTTCGATCGCTTGCTGCTCTTGACCCGAGGTGGTAACACGGTTTATTTTGGGGATATCGGGAAAGATGCGTGCATCTTACGCGAGTATCTAGCAAGGAACGGCGCCGTGGCCCCGCCTACGGCAAATATCGCCGAGTTCATGCTGGAGGCTGTCGGTGCCGGTAGCGCCCCTCCAATGGGCGGCCACGACTGGGCTAGTGTCTGGAGAGAAAGCTCGGAGTTCACGCTTGTCAAGCAGACGATTGCTCAACTACGCCAGGAAAGGGCGAATGAGAATCAAGCCTCGGATTCCAAGGATCAGAAGGAATATGCGTCTCCGTTTCATCATCAACTCTGGATCGTCACAGCACGTATGATGAGATCATACTGGCGCTCACCCAACTATCTCTTCACGAGACTCGCCAACCATGTAGCGTTTGGTATTATCGTCGGCCTGGCCTTTCTGAACCTCGATGATTCGCGCTCTGCACTGCAGCAGAAGGTTTTCGTTGTCTTCCAATGCACTGTCCTGCCTGCGCTGCTTATTACCCAGATCGAGGTTATGTTCGACCAGAAACGCACCCTCTTTTTCCGCGAGTCGCTGGCGAAGATGTATTCGTCGACCGTCTTTACTGCATCAGCCATTGCCGCCGAGGTGCCGTATTCGATTCTCTGTGCCGTCTGCTTCTATTTGCCAGTCTACTTCATGCCCGGTCTTCAAACTGCATCATCCCGGGCAGGTTACCAGTTTTTCATGATCCTTACTTTAGAATTCTTTTCTTTCACTCTGGCGCAAGGGCTTGCCTCACTGTCACCGTCCTCTTCGGTATCATCGCAGTATGATGCTTTCATGATGACCATTTTCATTCTTTTCTGCGGCGTCACTATCCCATATCCCCAGATGGCTGAAGGATGGCGTGTCTGGCTCTATGAACTCGACCCCTTTACACGTGTCATCAGTGGCATGGTGTCGACTGAGCTGCACGATTCTCTCGTAAGATGCAAGCCTTCGGAGTTGAGTTCATTTGAAGCCCCTGATGGTACAAACTGTGGGGAATATATGCAGGCATTCTTCGACAACGGCGGACCTGGTTATATCGTCGACAACAACACAAACATTTGCAAATACTGTGCGTATAAGGTCGGCGATGAGTTTTACAACACACTCTCGATCTCATTCGATACGCGTTGGAGAGACCTGGGTATCCTTATCGCCTTTGTTGGGAGCAATATAATTATTACTTTCTTTGCGGTAGGTTTCCAACAAAGGGAGCACAATATGGTGGAGACCGATGCTAATAAGCGACAGAACTGCTTCCTCAATTTCAATAAGCGATAGAAATTTCGACCTTGAGGCTTTCCAACCTTCATCACATTGGCCAAATTGCGCGCAGACATTCCGACAGACGGGGACTAACAGACGATGAACTCTGGAGCGGAATATAAGCCGGAAAATCTCGCAGTGGTCACATTGGCTCGACATATGACGAACTTAGTGTTACAGGCTTGCTTTGGGCTAGGCTCTTAGACATAGATATTAGAGTACTAGATATATAGTTTTAATTCTTTTCCTTTTTTTCTAGTGGTTTAATTGGCCGATATTTGCTGCAGCCCGCATATGGCCCATGGGCATTGTACGGCAGCCGATTTGGGCCAATTTTGACAACGGGGTTTCTGCCACGCAGAAAATTAGTAATTGCCACTGATGGGACCATACAATACTAGAAAATTATATACAGTAAAACCTATTTATCACGATATAATACAGACACGGAAAAATTATCGTTATATCCAGGGTTTACTGTAGTATCAACCACAACTTCCACGCACGTTATGCTCGGGTTCACTTTCTTCAGTCACATTCCTACGGTACAGTCGGCATCGAATCTATCTAATAGGAGAGAAAATCAGGTGTAAAGAAGGTACCTGGATCGGTATCCCTGATACACCCGAATACGGGAGCAACAATATTCCTTGTAAAGTACCAATCTTACCAGACCGTATGCTTGGCGTCAAACCCCAGTACTGTCTAACACCTCTTGTTGAGTAGAGTCGGTAGCCTGGATACCTGAAAGGAAGAAGTTTCCTCCGGTGTCCGGCGGTGAGCATGTATGGGGATAAGGCTCTGACTAAGGTCACCGCCTGTACAATACGCACAGTCAACCAACTTGCTAGATTAGGCAGTCATAGTCTTTTCGTACTGTTCAACACCTCTGCCAGAAAAACCACGTTTCTTAACTAACCGATTTATCCGAATACTACGCATCTGCTTCTGAGCGGACAATGCGACCCAAGTTATCAAAAAACATGTTGTCCAATCGGCCCTCTGCCGAAGCCGCACATAACAACAATACTGCAAGCCCCAGTCCGCATAGAGTAGGCTCGGCTGCCCCGAAGAGCGACGACGCATCCATCACGCGCATAAGTCGGGCTTGCGAACGCTGTCGGCGCCGCAAAATCCGTTGTAACGGCGCCCAGCCATGTACAGGTTGTTCCCGTCAACCGACCGCATGTGACTACCGCACCGGCCATTCGCGCGTGAGGACTCGGCGTAATCAGCAGCCGTCGGCGTCGGCACGGAATGGACCCAGGGATCCTTCTCCTGACCACCCTGCTCCTATCAGTACATCAGAGCAGCCAGCGCCGAAGCCGAAGGTCCCGGGTCGGTCGTGGTATAATCGGTGCTGCGTCGGCATCAGAATCAGTAACCACTTGACGTCTACGTTTCAGGTCTACGGTAAGCTTCACAGGCAAAGACCTATTCCTACAGTAACCCTGCCTGGTTTCCAATACTATGGGTGCCGGATCGCAATGGTATTGATCTCGTGCTAACGGACAACTACCTTGCAGGTCCATCCTCACAGATCGCCTTTCTGCAGCGTGTCTATGAGAGACTGGTGATGTGCCAATTCCCGGGATCAGAAGATTCCGAGCAGGAGATACCTACAGCCATCCGCAACTGGAGGCTCGAGCGCTTCCTCTTCTCTATGCCTCGGGCGTCATTATCTGAGCCAAGCTCTGGGGCCGTCCTACCCCGGCACTTAGGCGACCTGTTTATCCGCAGCTATTTCAAACTCGTCCACCCTCAGCTACCTATTCTCGACTATCAAAAGGTCGTATCTCAGTGGGTAGCATCGTGGGAAGCCCACGATGTTATGGATGAAAACTCAGCATTACGACATCAGGGGAAGGAGATTATGTTTATGGCTATAGCCGTCGGCGCCCGTGTCTGTCCTATCATTAATCAGGATGGCTTCAGGTTGGCTGAGGCCTGGGCTGAGCACTTCTCGCAAAGAGTAGAAATACCATTTTCCGCACTCGAAGAACCTTCATTGCACGTAGTGCGTGTGTTTCTCCTCAAGGTATGCCCAGCCAGCTATTGTGATGTTCCCTTATTTATGTGTTGTAACCTTCGAGGGTCCAATACGATCTATCATGAATATCTAGCTAATACCTCCGCTTCTGGTAGGCCATTTATGCGCAGCATGTCATACGCACAAACGATGCCTACATGTACCTAGGGCATGCTGCTCGTACTGCCACGGCACTAGGAATGGACCGCTCGTTTGGCCTAGGGGATCACGGAACAGACGCACTCGAGATAAGCCTCACCTTCTGGTCCACGTACATAATGGAACGGATGACAGCTTTGATGATTGGCCGCCCCTCCAACCTTAGAGATGAGCATATTGATGCCACGTATCCTTTGGATGATTTTGTGCCGGCCGGCCCTCGACATGTACTGCCATGCGGCGTCATTACTGACTGGTCCTACATACGGGCCATGGCAATGCTGGGAGAGTTGGCCGACGAGATATTTACAAGCATTTACGGTTCCAAGGCTGCTTCGCTCGAGGTGCAGAATTTCCTCCCGACGAGTGGGATACTGGTGTGCGAGGCTCGGTTGCAAGACATCCTGAACTGTCTACCAGCGCATCTCAACCGCCTAGAGGCAGAAGCCCCAATCGGCGAAGACTAGCAGGAGATACAAAGGCTACACCTTGGTATTATGTTTGAAACGATGCGCATGCTAACGCATAGACCGGCGTTGGTCTTTGTTACTTTCTTCGCCTCAGTTACCGAAGCTCAAAGAAATACGTCCCTGCCGCTCGGCCAGTGTATTGAGCTCTGCGTCGGTTCGGCCAAGGCTGTTATCCGCTTCACCCACCATAGCTTGTCCTCACGAGTGCCGGACGCAAGGTCCGACGGATCACCCGCAATCTATCTCGTCAGTGCGTGCCTCACGCTCCTGTTCCACGTCCTCCACCCGGCCACCACGGCCGAGGCTGCAAAGGATACATTCTTGGTCCTTGATCAGGCGATTCAGTGTCTCGGGGATATGAAGCATCTGGGCCCGACTACGGGAAAGAGGCTAAGCCTTGACATTATGGGCATGGCCCAGAACGTTATATCTTCGCGAGCTGGGCAGTCTCTGATTGTCGAGGACCAGGGACTCACGGCTGAATATCCATGGCATGAGTAAATACTCCTCTACCGTACTTTTCGCCTTCTTGTCGCTAACCCAGAAAGTGCATTGGAACCGCTTCTATTTGAAACAACAAGCGCTAATCCTCCTCCACATGAAAATATCTTTTGGGATTTCCAGGCCTGGCCTTTTGATCTACCGTTGGCAGGTAACGAGGTATTAGGGCCACCGGCCTGATCCCTGATTATGTCAGCACGGTAGCGCCGCGTCTGACGCAGGCATATGTGGTGATCCTGAGGTTGCCTTCCGCAACTTAGCGATCAGTCTCTGGTTAGGCTGGAATACTACCTCTCTCTCCTCACGCCATAACTTCTTATTGTGATTCTACCTCGTCATTCCAGTCTAAGGATTACTAATCCATATATCGGATTAGTTCCCCTTTACACAAGGCAGAAGCCCCGAATAATGTGACGACCTGGTCACTGAGATGCAAGGCTGCCAAGCCGGAACCTAGAACTTCCGGTAGTCTGGCGGAGTACCTCCTCAGAGTGACCTGTCCGCATTCCCTCGAGACGGTGACAGTTGCTCGAACCTATAGCGGATTGCTAATTGTAGCTAGCTATGGTGTGCCTATCACGAGAATTATCAACATGGGGAGAGGAAGGTTGTGTGTGCTCTCTCGCTTCAAAGGGAATCCTGTAATCACTTGACCTGCTGACTAACCCTTCCTATAGCCGTGCCAGGCGCCCAACACCAGGTCCCCTGGTGTTGGGCGCCTGGCACGGCTTCCTCTTAACATGAAGTCCGATTGCGCGGGCGACCCCACCAAACCTTGAAAAACCTTCAATTTTTAACCACTATTAAAACCATCAAAAAACATAAGTTTGGCTATTGAACACGTGTAGGGCATTTAGAATATGTATGACCTTTTATTCCACAGCCAGAACATGTCACCTGCCGCCGAACCAAGGGCATAGAAGGTAGAGTAGGTTCCGTATACGGCAGCCGATTTGGGCCAATTTTGACAACGCTTATTAATACATATATAAGATTCACCACTGGAGTTTCCGCCTTTTGTACCGTATAACATAATACATTCCGTCTATTCTAAACATAGTATATTGTATCCGTAACCGGTTTTGCAGGCACCTCTGGTACAGATATATCTTTGCTTCTATCTTCATCCCCAACAACCACATCATTCTCACCACCCTCTTTGACGTTCAGATAAAAGCTTTATCGTCTCATCGAGCTTGAGTAGCCATAAGTGAAATTAAGCGAATAGCAGTTATAGGAACAGGTAGTGGAACAATTCAGGATATATATCTAGAGAATTTAAATGGCTTTAGCCTTTGGGAGCTAATTCTGTATTATCTCTCTTACTAGTGAACAAGAAACTTAGCGAAGATCAAATAGGTCCGAGAGATGATTAACTATTGAATCTTTCCCTCTTATCTTTCTGTAATCCCCTTCGGGAAGACTGGACGACAACTGACTTTAAGACTGGCAGCTGGTGGAACGGCCATTGTGGCGTAAGAAATGAGTTGCATTTCGTAACTCTATAATATATGCCGCAAGTGGCTTTTACACCATTCTCTCTTGCATCGTTAGCACCTGAGCATCAGTGGAAAAGTACAGTGACGGCGCATAAGTATGGACACCCAGCATCCTGCCGGCCAGGCCTCCACTAATCAAAGATCCAGAATACCCAACGGTAAGGCTATTCAGAAAGGTGGTAGCAGAAGAGGGTGGTCAAACATATGTACCGTCACTGTACACTGGAATTGCGATAAGGGCCCTTTCGAAGTCTTCCTACTTCAGTCCGTTGGTATCACTCGTCTATAATGGAAGGCGGGCTGTAGGGTCAGTTGTGCGAACATTAAACTCGTCCCATGGAGCGCTCACTATCTCATCTGAGAATATAATACATGGAGGGATGGACTAGTACAGGTAGTATTACAGATGACCTGTCTATAGTCCTCCGCCGGCAAATCGGACCTACTCCTGACAGGGCCATGTGGAAATTCAAAGTCAAACATCAAAATTAAAATTCAAACCTAAAAGCATCAGGTTCAATCTCGAGTTCTGACCTTTAGAACGAATAGGGGGGTCGTCAGGTTGTCAGGTTGTCAGGTTGTCAGGTCGTAATTTACTAGTTGCTCCTAGTAGGTCATAGTAGGGGGGTAGTAGTAGGTTATAATGACTAATAGAAGGTTGTCAGATGGAATACAGGCTATGCAGGAATGAATGTTAACCTCAAGGGATTAATATTGTAGACTCTAGAGAGAAAGAAAAGAAGAGAAGAAAAACTAGCTACTGTCTAACAATATCCTGAGTTCTATGGGTCAGGATCACCTGCGGCCCCACATGGCCGTCACGTGACTCTAACACCCCCTTCAGGACGAAGACTATCACCATATCTCTTTGTCTCTACTAATAAAAACTCTCTATTTTGTTTTCTCATTTTCTACTATTTCCTATATAATATAAATCTATATCTACCCGTAAAATTTAGTATATAGATCAATTAAGACCTAATATCTAGATAAACTTTATATATACTTCTTTGTCAAGCGCTTTTATAAACCCGTTATTACCAGCCAGTTCTTTAACAAAAAGAGTGCATTTAACTAGAACATTAAGTATAGGGAGGAAAAAGAAAAGAGAAGAAAAGAATCTATCAATAGGACCAAAAGACATTATGGGGTGGGTCCTGGGTCGAAGGCGGAAACAATCAGCAGAAATCTCTGCAAGGCGGAAACACACGGTAGAACCAACTGACTCGTCTATAGGCGGAGTCAGTCAGCAGAAAACTCTACAGATCGTCATATAACCCCCGACTAAGAATGCATTTAGCCCCTAAATGCCGGCTTATCGTCATCCCTATGATCTTTAAGGAAGACTTCGTCCTTAGCCGTATCCAACTAGGCTTATAGGCGTATCGGGGGTCCGGGCTTCAGAGGGTAATCGTTATAGAAGTGCTAAATCTTCTAAGGTATATACTTGAAATTTCCTATAGGATACCACTATAGGTCGAGATTATAGCCGAGCTATTAAACTCGATACTACAACTTCCGGTAATAAAGGCGTAAATCGATGACCTTATCTACTTCCTATTTATCTTCCTTAGAGATCCTAATTAGCGGTAGTAGGTCTAGATGCTATCCGCGTAATAGTTCTAATAATAACGCTCTTCGAAGCTTACTAGGATTGAATACCGGATAAACTTTAATAGATTCCGGAAGATCGAGCTTATAGGCGTTTCCGATCTTCTCGATAATCCTATAGGGTCTACTAGCTAGGTAAGAAAGCTTCCGATTCAGGTAGTTTAGCTACTAATCCTTCGTTATAACGAAAACCTAATTACCGACGTCGAAATCCTCTTCTCTCCGGTACTTATTCGCCTATTAAATTATCTACTACTAGGACTTTATAATCTAATCTCTCGTCTTCGTCTAGATATCTTAAAGTTATGATAATATATTAATTACATCTTATTCGTTATCCGTTAGATTACTTCGGTCCTTCTAGTTAAAGGATATAGCCGGTTCGTAACCCCTTTCGATAAAGAATAGTAACTACTTCGTAGTATCCTATAGAAGGATTAATACTACGAAATCTACTATTAGTAGAATCTCTAACTAGTTATCTTAATTCTATTTAATATATAGTCGTAACCTCTAGGCTATATACTAATTTACGATCTCGCTCTATCCGTCGGTCTAAGGGTAGTAGGTAGTTAATAACTTCCTCTTAATTCTAAGTATCCGGTAGAACTTAGTCTAGAATTCTAAAATAAACTATCCGCCTTAGTTAGATATAATAGTCTCCGGAATACCCGTAGTCTAAATCACGTTATTAATAAATAATCTAGCTATCTACTTAGTATTAGTATCCTTATAATAAGAAATAGAAATTAGTCTCTTACTTAGTCGGTTAATAACTATAAAGATAGCGTCGTAACTATAACGATCCTTTAGGAATAAGCGGAAATCTATCGAAATATACTACTAGGGTCTCTCGGGAATAGGCAAAGGATATAGCAATCTAGGTATATAATCTCGCTAAGCTTTTATTCGTTTATAAACTAAGTAGTTTTCTATATATCGCTTTACGTCGTTAGCCTATCCCGGCTAATAATATCTTAACGAGATAAGCTTCTTTAGTTTTTCGATTCTAGGGTATACGGTTAACGGTTATCGATATATATTATTAAGAAGTCTTATATATAAATCTCCTTTGTCTAAAATCTTAAGTCGTCCTTCGAATAAGAGTAAACCTTCTTCGATAGTCTACTTCTAGTTACTACCTTCCCTAGCTATCCGTCGGAAATCCGCTAGCTTAGTACTTTCTCGGTTAGCTTACTTTACTCGCCCGATAATATCTATTATATACTCTACGTCGATTAGGTTTAAACCGACTAGATAGATATCTTCTTCTAAATAACTCCTTAGTAGAAGTGTTATCTATCTACTATTATCGGTATAGGATAAGTCTTTTCGCGATAAGACGTTAGCTATAATATTCTTCTTTCCCGGGCGATATTTAATTATAAAATAGAACTAAGATAGGAACTCGCTCTATCTCGCTTATCGTTAGTTTATCTATCTCGTTATTATAAAGTATTTAAGAGACTAATAGTCTATTAAGATCTCGAAGCGATCCTTTTATACTAAACCTTTAAGTTTAGATCGCTATTCCTATAGTATACGAATAATTACTAAGAGTTCTTTATCCCGTATCTCGTAATTTAACTCCGCGGATTATATGCTTTTTAAGAAGAAAGCTACTAGATACTAGAAGTTATCGTTCTTATAATACTAGGAGAGAACTACTCCGAGTACTCTATCGGAAGTATCGGTCTCGACTCTTATCCGTCGAACTAGGTCGTAATAACGGAGAACCGGCGTAGTTATTAACTTCTTCTTTAATAACGAGAAGGCGGCCTTATATTATTTAGTCTATTCGTAAGAAACGTCTTATCGAGTAAGTCGATATAAAGATTTTAAAATAGTACTATATCCTTAGATAAAACGTCGGTAGAAATTACAAAATCCTAAAAATGACTAAACCCCTTTTACGGTCGTTAGGGCTTACTATAACTAAATAATACTAATCTTTCCTAGGTTAACTATAATACCGTCCGTACTTATAATAAAACTAAGGAACTTTGTCTTCTATACGGAGAATTCGCACTTCGGTAATACTATCTAGAGACCTACTTTCTATAGACGTTAAAGTACCTCCCTTACTTATTACTAGTGCTCTTTAAGGGTCTTACTATAGATTAAGATATTATCTATAAAGACTATAGTATACTTATCTAGGTACTCCTATAATATATTGTTTATATACTATTAGAATATAGTAGGTCTATTTATTAATCCGAATAGTATAACTTTATATTTAAATAATCTATACCGCGTACGGAAAGTCGTAAGCTCTTCTACTCTCGGTATTAAACGAATTCGGTAGAAACCTTATTAGATATTAAGCTTTATAAAGAACTTCGCTTTACTAGTTTATTATAAGACTTCGTCGATTAATAGTAATAGGTAACAATCCTTTTTTATAATAGTATTTAATCTTCGGAAGTCGATATAGAAACGAAGACTACCTCTAGGTTTCTTCGCTATTAAGATTAGAGAAGTATATAGTACTAAGCTCGGAACGATAAACCCTTTCTTAAGATTCTTTATAATATACTCTCTTACTTCCTTTAGTTTATAAAGGGATAACTTATAGAGAGAATAATACCTAGGTTGTACTTCGGCTTTAAGTATAATATTATAATTAACTCTAGGTCTATAAGATAGTAATTTATCCGATCTCTTCTTTAAGAAAACTTCTACGAGGTCGTAATACTTCTTTAGTAGAGTCCGGAGTATCTTATTAATTTTAGGATCCTATATTTAGGCACTTTTAATATCGATAATATAGTCGATTTTATAGAGGGAAGTAATAAAGGTTTCGGTTTTTTTATTAACCTTACTTCTTACGTAAAGTCGATTGAATCTAGCGCCTCCGATCGCGTAGATATCGATACTAATCGGGGACTACTCTTTCTTCGTTAATATCTAGGGCTTTAGAACTTTCGTTTTATCCTCTAAATTTCGAATTATCTTCCGTTTCTCTTTAACCTATTAGTATCCGTATTAACGCTCTCGGGTATATCGGAGTTACTAATCTTACTAATCTTATTATCCGAAAAGGCGATCGCGTCGTTCTATATTAGCTTAATAGGTAGGGTCTATCTTTAATAGCTTCTTTAAGATTTCGGTTAGAAAGGGAATAGCAATCTTACTTATAACCTTGTTAGAGAGACTTCTTTAATCCGGCTAAATCATTCGGTACCGTCGGTAATCTAGGAGAATATTATACTCGGTAAACTATATCCGTCCGAGGATTATATTATATCGTCTAAGATCCGTAATTAATATTAGGACCTATCGCTATACTCGGCTATCTACGTAAACTATAAGAATAGCGGTATATCGTATTAGTTTAGCTAGCTTACTATTAAATCCGCGTACTAGATATTTATAACTAAGCCTCTCTACCTTAATCCTAAATCGCTTACTAAGTAGTATAATTATTATTATATTAATAAAGATATATCCGTCTACTCTAGTATTACCTAGTACTAAAATAGAAAAAGAATAGCTATTATATATTAGTTATATATTAAAAACTAAGTTATCTCTTAGACTACTAACTAACTTCTATAAGTCTAGCGTAAATAGTAAAACTTTCTTTCTACTTAGGAGGGAGACTTATCCTAGGTAAAAGCTTTTCCCGGATTCTCTTTATCGCTTACTTCGAGCTCTATAATCTCCTAAATCCGAGGGTTAGTAACGATCGTAGTAGCTATAATAGTAGGCTAGTTTGACTTCTTCTTCGGATAATTATAGGTTATATATCCTCGTTCCTTATAATTAAAATAACGACCTTCTTTTATTAAGGTCTCCCGCTTAGACGCGGAGAGACTAATAAAGTTAGTATTATCTTCTCGCTTTATATAGGGAGTAGAATTCGAACTAGTTATAGCGGTACCTATACCGCTTCCTAAGGATAGGTTCGTATAGGAACGGGGATTAGTCAACTTAGCTTCCTACTATAAACTAATTTCGTATAATATACTCTAGCAACTCTATACGAACGTATCGAACGAGATCATTTCTTAGTTAATAGCCTATATAACCTAGGTTTAAAGTAGGTATAGGAGTTTAGAATATAGATCTCGTTTCCGATTCTTAATTACGACGGTAGCTTCTTCTATAAGCTATATAAACTCCGTAAGGAAATCGATAAAGTTGTCCCTAGGCTTTATCTTTAGTCGGTAGTATATAGTATACGCTTCGGTACGTCGATTCGGGTTTATAAAGATAGTCTTTAAGTAAGTAATAATATCCTCTATATCTTTATAAGGAATACTAGCGTTAGCGCTTATTCGGGGAGTAATATATAGCTAGGCTTTGCCTTTATATCGGCTCTATATATAGAGTCTCCGATAGATAAGGAGAGGGTAATAGTCTACGTTAGCTTTAAGTTTCTATCGGATTACTATCTCCTATATTTCGAATCTTACTTCTTTCCTATTATTAAGCATTAGTATATTAGGTATCTTAGTCGTCTTTCGGGTAACGTTAGCCTCTATAATCGGTACGCTAGTATTAGCTATATTAGGATTCTAAGTAGTAAGGAGACGGAACGCTAAGTCTCCCCGCTTACGGGTCGTAATATTACGATAAGCAATTACCTTATTACGCTTAGTTGTTAGATCGTTAATCTTACTAAGGAGTATTACGACCTCCTCTCTTAAATCCTAATTCTCTTACTCTAGTCGTCGGTACTAGCGAGTAAGTTCCTAGAATCTCTCCTTTAAAAGAGTCTTCCGAAGTTGTTCGCGTATAGAGGACGATCCCTCTCTAGCGTTATTATTATTATTCGTCTTACTAGTATTAACTAGTCTCGGCATTTCGGTATATAGGATTCGGGATTCGGATATATCGACTACCCGGTCGATCTCTTCTTCTTCCGGTATAGTAGCGAGCGGCTGCTTACCACAGTTCGTCGGGTTCCGGCGGGTCTCGACCATTGTAACTAGTTAGATAGGATTCGGTTCGGTTCGGAGAATCGGTCTTAGCTATACGATACTAAGAAACGGAGAGTAGGTAAGCTTCGACTGAGATCCACTATAATAGGGATCTATACGGTCTTCTACTTATTGAAAATTGAAATAGTACTTAATGTTATATTACTAGCTAGTTCTTTAACAAAAAGAGTGCATTTAACTAGAACATTAAGTATAAGGAGGAAAAAGAAAAGAGAAGAAAAGAATCTATCAATAGGACCAAAAGACATTGTGGGGTGGGTCCTAGGTCGAAGGCGGAAACAATCAGCAGAAATCTCTGTAAGGCGGAAACACACGGCAGAACCAACTGACTCGTCCATAGGCGGAGTCAGTCAGCAGAAAACTCTGCAGATCGTCACACCCGTCGGCGATATTGCTCTTCGTCTCGACGCGCCGTAGATCGATCTTCTTCTAGAAAATAGCGTCCTTAACGAAAAACCACTTTATATTAAGCTAACGTATACTATTCTTATACGATTTCTTACTTATTAGTAACTAAGTATTAATATTATTTATTAAAATAACAATTAGATTACCCGCCTTAGGAAGATTAAGTGCCTTAGCAATCTTTAAAATCTACTAAGCATCCCTAGTAGGTCGATCTAGAGTATACTATTCCGTAGCCGTCGACGATAGAGTTATAATACTCTATTTCTTCGAGTACTAAATAATAGGTACGCTACCGAAAAACTAAATAGTACCCTCTATCGATTTTAAATTATACTAATCACTATACGAAGTATCGGTATATATAAAGAACGAGGTATCGTCTACCCCCCTAGCGTTATATTAAGGTATATTATATTACTAAGATACCTATAAATAGTACGGACTACCTATAAATCGTTAGTAGTCGGAGAAGTAGAATAATATTATAACTTTATAATACTAAATTTGATATTAGGCCTAGTTTTAACTACTAATTAGTTAAGTCTATTAACTAAAGACCGGAATAAAGTATATCCCTCTTAATCTAGAAGAGCGTCGGGATCCTTATTACCGTTATCCTATTTATAGTTTAGAGAAAGCGGAATCGAAATTAGAAAATATACTTATATCTCTATTAAGCGAAGTGCTTCTAAATAGTATACCTACTACGTTATCCGAATTATTCTTTTATTATAATCCCGGATAACGGTATTACTAAGAAAATAGGATAGTTCTCCTATATCCTTAATCTCGAACTAACCCTTTACCTACTAAAAAATTATCTCGACCTCTCTGTCGGTTAGAGTTATACTAATAAAATCATTAATATAAATAAGAAGAAACCATATTAAACTATTATATATCTTAACGTAAATATATAGATTATTATTAAGAGTATAAAACCTAATCTTAACTAGTCTTCTATTAAGTTCTTTATTCTATAGAGCTACCGAATTACGAAGGCTAAATAATGCCTACTATAACTAATAAACCTAATCTTTACTTCTAATATTAGGTTCGGAGTATTTAAAACCTACTAGTTAAACGATATAAACTATCTCCTAATCTTTATAAGAAGTATTAAGATATATAGCTACTATATTAAACTAACGCTATTTATAACCTCTCTATATAATAAGTATAAAGATAATCTTTATAAGAACGTTCTAAATAACTAGAGTATAGAAGATTAAATCCTCCTTCTTCTACTAGTAGTTACTATAAACTACCTAGCGCGCTTTAAAACTATAAATAAGGTTATCTTTCGTTACTTTAAGATTAAAAACCTATTAACTCGGTAGAGGTACTACCCCTAGCGGTTTACGAACGATATTAAAAGTCCTTTTTATATAAACGTCGTTAAACTAATCTTCTATTACTACTTACTAGCGGTCTAAAAATCGAGAATCTATCGCCTTATTATAAGACTAGGGAATAATAACGTCTTTAACGTATAAAGGCTTACTATTATAAATAAAAGAAGTGCTCTATTTCGTAATAACTCTCGATTTTATAAATCTCCCCTACCTTAATTATTATTATTACCTAATCCTTTATTAGTACTATTATTACCTTATAGAACGTCCGGCTTTATAACGATTCGCTTCGGTTATTTCGCTTATTTCGGTTTTGTTTTCGGAATCGATATAGTCTCGGTAAGTTCTATAGGAAAACCGTATCGTTCTAGCGATCGTCTCGTCTAGCTCGACTATTAGGGAATAAAGTATTCTAGTAGAATAGAAGCTATCTCGGTAAGAGAACTATTAGTAATTATTTTAACTAAGACCTCCCGAGGTAATTCGACCTCGGAAACTGTCTCTATATATAGTTTAAAAATAGGCTTAGAAACCTAATAAGAACTAGGCTAAACTACTACCTACTCTTCCTCTAAAATAATAAGATTATAAACCTCCTATATAGAAATCTCCTATAAAGAAACCTTTTACGGAAAAATCTTTTATAAAGAAATCTCCTATAGAGAAACCTCTTATAAAGTATCTTCTCGGAATACTCTAGGTAAATACTAAGGAGAAATAGGAATAGCCTATTATATAGGAACTTCTATATTATAAGTAGCTCGCTATATATACTATCCTTAATAAATAAAATTATTATACTTACTATTTTTACTATCTTTACCGTTATCCTTCTTAATCGACTAATAAATAACTAGAGACTCTAGAATAGCCTCTAAAACCGGAGATACTACTATTTATTTTCTAGGCTATAGTAGGACTAGCGGAAGTAATAGTCTACCGTCTATATAATTAACTATATAATATCGAATTATCTTATAAACCTATAGTTAAAGAATTAGATAATAACGTATTAACTAAGGAACTAATTAATAAATTAGCTATTAAATAACCTATCTTTTTAGCGGTAGAAGGTAAGCCGGTTTAACTTACTTCCGGAAATTCAGTTATTAAAGTAGAGATTAATCCTTAATCTCCTATATTCTAGTTAACGGCTTTAGTATAGGTAGTATAGTCTATACTTTTCCTAGTATATCTAGACCTATAGAAGCTTACTTCTATTAAATTATAGGTCTTAAAACCTAAATTACTACCTCTAGCTATCTACTAGTAATAGAAACCTACGGAACTAGCTTTAGCCTAATTATAACCTTCGGACCTTCGTAAGGTTATTTGCCTTTCTTAATTATAAAATCTAGAATATATAGACTACCTTCTTTATAAAGTACCCCGGCGTTATTATCTAAATTAGGATCCTTAGATACCGGCTTTCTAGCTAAAATACCCCCTTTTAGATCGTTATCCGATCGAGAAGAGTTAAGATTAAGTTTATTAGGAAAAGTAACGTCCCGTAAATAAATAATCTCTTTTAAAGTAGGATTCTATACCTTAAAGATATAATTATTCTTACCTTTATAACTAACTAGATATCCTCTAAATATATAAGTAGCTAATTTCTCTAATTAAATACGTATCTCCCTCGGAATATAGATAAATACGATAGTACCCTATATACGAAGATATTTTAAATTAACCCTTATCTTACTAAGACTAAGGCCCTCCTACTAAGAGATAATCGGTATCTTCGTAGTCTTCGGATTAACTAAGCAATTATAAATATAAATTATAGTATCTACTCGATAAAGCTAAAGCTACTTAGGAAGCTTAGCGTCTATATTTATTATACGTTAAATCTAGTTAATATAATTACTTATACGCTTTATAACGCTATTCGGTTTAGATATATAGGTAGGCGTAATTTTAAAAACTATACCTTCTTCCTCTACCTATAACTAGAACTTATAGAATTTAGTTCCTTCGTTAATCCGCTAGAAAGCTAGATAACGTCTATAAAGAATCTTCTATCTCTTATAAAAAGTAATTATATAAGATATAATCTCTTCTTTAGTTTAAAAGTACGGTCCTTCGGTATATCGAGTATAGTTATCGATAATTAGTACCTAATAACGTTTACTACGAGGTCTAGGTAGGTTTATAGTTTATATATCTATATAAAACTTTATACCTAGCTTCTTTATACGTTATTATATATCCCGAGAAATCTACTTCTTAGCTTTACTAAGTTAATAAGCTTTATAGTTAAAATTATAAAGTTTAACCTAGTCTCCTTCCTCTAAAAGAATAGTATTAGAAAGAGAAGCTTTAATATATAGTCTTCCTATATAACTAAGTCGACGATAAATTTCGTAAGTCGAAATAGACTTATTAATTCGATTAAACTCTTTATCTAAATCCGAATCTAAATTAGAAGAATTCGGTTTATAGAAGTAAGTCGTTTAAATAGAAGATTATTATATCTTCTTTAGAATCACTCCTTAATAGAGTAGGCTATTAATCTAGGGTAAACTATTAAACCGTTTTACTAAACTAACTTCCTCCCTATTCTTATAAACTAGTTTTAAAACAATTAGATTATAGTAGATACCGTAATCCGCTTTAAAAGTATTAGATAAAAGTAGACGATCGGTAGTTGCTATATTATAGTAGGTATTAATAAGAATTATCTTAATTTTACCTTCCGAATTCTTAATTTAAATCGGCGCCTTACTATAACTAATTACTAATTAGACCTTACTATTAGTATTTATATAGCTATATAGCTCCTTACTAGGCTTATAAGTTAAGTATTCGTAGAAGTCCTTACGATATTTAGTGATTGTTTTAGAAGTACTACTATTAATTATCTAGTTATCCTCCGAAGAACGAGCTATATTAGTATAAGTAATACTAGCCTTACCTTTTTCTTTACGTATAATTATATAGTACTAAGTATTACTACGCGGCTTCTATCCTTCTATAGGTAGATCCTCTATTAAGTAGAAATATATCTTAATAAGATATTTAATATATCTATAGTAGGTATATTTAGAACTATTTATATATTATAGCTATTAATTACGCTACTATTCCGTCTATTCGTTAATCGACTTACCCTTAGGCGGCGTATTCTTCGTACCTTAATACTATTCCTTTTAATTATTTTAATTATCCTTATTATTATTATCCGATCTAGAGTTATATAAACTACCTCTATAACCTCTACTACTACGGCCTCGACCTCTTATTCTACCTCTATATTAATTATTATTATTATTATTTCGTATAACGTTAGTAGAAGCTTCCGGGTCGAATAATAATAAAGTAGGAATATCGCGTACTTTAATCGTTAATACCTTATATATATCGCTAAAAACCTTCTTTATAATAGAATCTAGTATCTTATTTTTTAAAGTCTTATAGGTAAACGTTACCGATTTAAGTTTATCTTCTAGTTATTAAAGTATTATAAATAACGCTCCGAATAGATAAGGTTCGACTTTATATATATTAAGCTAGTTATATTAGGTCTAGTAGGTATTAATATAGTCCTTAGTAGAACTAAAGTATAATCTCTTTATCTCGTCGAATTTAATTATCTTATATCTTATATTATTAATAATACTAGTACTATAAATAATAGACTCGACTTTACGTAATATATAATCGGCGTAAATCGGGAAATTATTTATATATTCTTTAAGAGTTATAATAATCTTCTAATCTAGAAGACCTTCGATCTATCTACTAGAAATCTTCGACTAATATCTCTATAGATTATAATTAGGATTAAATTCGGTAGGACGAGGTAGATTATAGTCGGCGACCTAATCGATTCGCGCTATACTTAATCTATTAATAATCTATCGTTTCTATCTTACTAGATTGCTACTATTAAGAGCTAATTTAATACTCTTATTAAGCTTAATCTCCTTTACTTCCGGAAGATTAGTCCCGTATATATATATCCGTCTAATAGGACTACGTTATTACTATTATAGACTATTAGAAATAGGATTATATTACTAGCGAGAAGCGGGGAGAGAACGTAAGGAACCTTCTCCTCTATTATCGTTATTATCGTAGGAACTAGTTATTTTAATTATACGTCGAGTGTCCGTCTTCGGTCTCGATCGAAAGAAATACGCGAATCGGTACCGTCCGTCGCGTCGATAAGGTAACTACGGAAAACGAAGCTTCCTAGATAATTAGAATAATAAAAATATTAACTTACGATAAGATCGTTAATAAAAATCAATAATAGGATCGATAGTCGAAAAGTAGAGATACGGAACGGGCCGAAAAACGCGTCCTATAAAAAAAAAATGAAAACTCTGATTAGTTGAAAATTTCAACGAAAAGATACTCGGAGTCGTACGAGCAAGGGCTTATAACCTATCAGATGGAATACAGGCTATGCAGGAATGAATGTTAACCTCAAGGGATTAATATTGTAGACTCTGGAGAGAAAGAAAAGAAGAGAAGAAAAACTAGCTACTGTCTAACAATATCCTGAGTTCTGTGGGTCAGGATCACCTGCGGCCCCACATGGCCGTCACGTGACTCTAACAAAGGTAATAAAGATAAATTACGACCGAGCGAGCTGTCAGGTTGTCAGGTGTGGCTAACTAGTAACGCACTTGGAGTTACTAGTAAACTTGGAGCTACTAGTAAAACGTCCCTAACAAACTATCGCTCGTATTTTATCGGACACCTGACAGCCCGCCGGTTTAATACATAAATTACCTTACAGCTCCCTTTAGATTATAGGTATTACTAGCTATTACTAGTAGAGTACCCGTATTAGGATTACACCCTCTAGGTTATAATACTAGTTATTACTAGTAATAACTAATTAACTAAAGCTATTAGGTGTGTTTCGTGTATTATAGGTGAAATATAATAATGTTTATTATAGATTCATACCTACTACTAGTTATTACTAGGTAGGTCGAGGTATTATAGAATACGGCGTAATTAAAATTCTACTAGTAGCTATTAGTAAGAAGAAAAATCATAAAAAATAAAGTTAGTACTAGACTATTAGTATAGTTATTACTACCTATAACTAGTAGTATCTAATACTACGAGCCCTTTAATATAACTAGTAACTACTAACTATTACTAGTTAACTAGTTAGTTATATAAAATTAAAATTAGTAATATATAAGTATATATCTACCTAGGTAGTAGTAGTTATAGTAGCTACTAGTAATAATAGTAGTATAATAACTAGCTAACTTATAATATCTATATTACTACTAGCTCCTTAATATAACTAGTAATTACTAGTTAAATAAAATATTAATCTAAATAATCTAGCTAGTTAGTTAGTTAGAAGTCGAAAATAATTTAAAATAAAGAGGTAATAATAATAAATTCTATATAATTACTAGTAATTACTAGATATTTATAGATAAATTATAGTTCTATAATATAAAGAAGGTATATATATATATATATATATATATATATATATTCCGAGTATATATACTATTTTATATTAATAAAAAGAGAATAATTACTAGTAATACTAGTAATACTAGTAACTTCTAGTATAACTAGTAATTATAAGATATATTAAAAAGATATTAGTATTATAGATACTACTAATTATAGGTAGTAATAACTATACTAATAGTCTAGTACTAACTTTATTTTTTATGATTTTTCTTCTTACTAATAGCTACTAGTAGAATTTTAATTACGCCGTATTCTATAATACCTCGACCTACCTAGTAATAACTAGTAGTAGGTATGAATCTATAATAAACATTATTATATTTCACCTATAATATATAAAACACACCTAATAGCTTTAGTTAATTAGTTATTACTAGTAATAACTAGTATTACAACCTAGAGGGTATAATCCTAATACGGGTACTCTACTAGTAATAGCTAGTAATACCTATAATCTAAAGGGAGCTGTAAGGTAATTTATGTATCAAACCGGCGGGCTGTTAGGTGTCCGATAAAATACGAGCGATAGTTTGTTAGGGACGTTTTACTAGTAGCTCCAAGTTTACTAGTAACTCTAAGTGCGTTACTAGTTAACCACACCTAACAACCTAACAGCTCGCTCGGTCGTAATTTATCTTTATTACCTTCTATTAGTAATTACACCCTACTACTACCCCCCTACTATGACCTACTAGGAGCAACTAGTAAATTACGACCTGACAACCTGACAACCTGACAACCTGACGACTACTGCGCCGCTTTAGAACCTGTGCGGCCATATTGAGGCCTACCAATTGCCTTGGTGAGGGCTAAACCTCCCCCATCTTATTAGCAATCCCGCCCATAATCGTTCCGATCCCCGCGCCCCTGAGCGCGCTTCTGCTCGTCTTCCCTGCGAATACTCGTAACATAATTACGGAACCGATTAGACATCTCTAGCCTGGAAGTGCGCTTTAGTGACAATCGTCCCCAGTGACTCATTGTATTCCGGATCCCTCCCGAACTCCGCCAGCGTGATAGCCGTCTGTAGTGCATTGCGGATATCGCGCCCGTTCAGTTGTGTCTCGTTGGTGGTATCGAGAACCCACTTCTTCGCATCGGGTGTGATCTGGATCTTACCCGCGCGGTCGCACACCAGCTTCCGGAAAAAGCCGTTCCAGACCTTCCGCCCCGTTTCTTCATTGAGAGACTGGTACCCGATTGCGACATGGACACGTGAAATGAAGGCATCATCAATCTGTCCAACACGGTTAGTGGTTAGGAAGAGGAGGCCTTTAAAATATTCCATTCGTCGGAGAAAGGCTGTGAATATATCGTTACTAAATTCCTGTGACGTGATATTTCGGACTGCAAGTTACCTGATACCAATCCGTTTCGGGCGAGGTCTCGATTCTGACGTCGTTGACGAAAAATATCTGCTTCATCAACGAGGAGCACTGCATTCCAGGCTTCCGCGAGATTAAACCATTTCATGAGGTGGCTTTCGACTAGTGTCTCGATTGTGCCGATATCAGCCACTGTGAGCGCGAGGAGCGGCCGGTGCAACCACTCAGAGATAGCCTCTACCCTCCGTTAGCTGGTTCTCCCTATTGGGATATTCATGAATGGCGTACCAACTGTGTAAGTTTTGCCAACACCCGGAGGACCTGGGAGGATCTTGTCAGATGGGTATTAATGACAGGAACAGCTAACGAGGAGTTACCGTGGAGTAATATAATCTGCCCAGAACCCTTTCCCTCTATGAAGTCGGCAGACCAATGCCCGACCTTGCTATTTTGGCGGTTTGAGAGAGCCTGGATAGTCTTCAGCTCGTCTTGTCCAATAACTAGATTTGAAATACTCTCTGTTGAACTCCCAGGCATGCATGCATGTTTGTTTGCTGCAGACTGAGCCTTTTATTTGCTATTTGCTATTTGTTGTTTGCCACAATGAGTAATGTTCAGATGGCTTGCAGGGTATATAAACCCCTGCATAATTAGTTTTAGCAATTAAGAATCTTTCTCCTTCTTTTTCCTACACTCGGTAGTAATCTTACATAGATTGCTCATTACTCTCATTTGACGGCACCGATTCACGAATGTAGTTGAGAGAAAGCAAAACTGAAACGATATTAGTGTCATTTATATGGCAATCGGTAAAGGAGCCTTACTCCATTGTTTTAGATAAAATACTATTTTTCATAGGTATACCAATATTCTTACTTTTTGTTTATAGTAATCCAAAAATTTTATATAGTATACTATTTAAAAAGGGTAAGATAAATATATTAATCATATAAAGTATTTCATATACGAGCGGCGCACACAAATGACCCTGAAAGTCACTTGCAACATCATTTTAGGTGAGCGCAGGCGTATAATACCTTGTTCCCGGACGAGTCGTCCAGGCAGGAAATGTTGGTTGTTGCATACTATTGGCGGGGTACGATTTGCCATGTCATCGCCTCATCCGACGAGTGGTAGCTACAGGAGTCATGGCGAAGCGCCGTATGCACGGGGATAAAGAACTGCGGCGAGGCGTATTTACCGCCCCCTTTCCCCCAAACATCTCACTACACGGGATTATAGCTACCCAGAAGTACTTGATTACTACTCCGTACCTCCACTCTCGATGCGAGGCACGAGGCATACAACACAGCACATACATTATGGCGCATTCCACAGAGACCGTTTCCCCTATGCTAGAGAAACATCACGGACAGAGTCAAGTCAGTCAGTTTCTTGGCCGCTGGCTTCCTGCTCACCCACGCTCCTTTAAAAATAAGAAAAAAAAATGGAAAATGAAAACTGAAAACACGCAGAGGGCCCATAGCTGCTTATTGGTGTCTTCGGGCGAGATGATATAGAGATTGGCGCCTTCGGCTCCTTGGGCTGAAAACCTATCTATCGGGTTTCTCAACTTATACCCACACTTATAGATATAGACAAGGTTATTCAATAATAATGGATACTTGTTCAATTACTCCAACATCGATCTTTAGGGTACCCATTGCTTTATTTCCCCGACTTACCCCAAACCCAAGAGATAGGCTGCGAGTGCGCATAGCGGTCTCCCTCGAATTGAATACCCTGAAGGATAGAGACTTCTTCCTTGGTACAAGAAACCGCCGTTAAGCCCAACTATCTCTTCCACTCATTTCTCAGCTGCGAAAAGACAAACGCAACATGCCGTAGCCTTGGTACTTGAATCGCCCAATGCTGCGAATCGAATTTGCCCTTCTCTTCCTTCAGATCTCGAACGTCTTCATAATAAAGATCCCGGGAATTCGATGCAGAAAAAGGAATTCCTGATTAGTGGACGCGTAAGAGGCATATCCAGGAAGTTTAGTTTTAGCCAAATCCAACCAACTGGAAATACGCTTGTAAACAACGCGACTTCCGCGCCTCTCGTACTTGTGCAGACGACTCTTCGAGATGCAAATCTCGTGCACAACAACATTGGTCATTCCTTGCATTTTACGGCGCCTTGCTTCTTGGAAAGCCCAATATCTGTCCACTGTAACTGAAATTAAGGGCGATAGGCTTTCGCTATACCAATCGAGATGGTTCAGCACTATCTCTCGACATCCTTCATTCATAGGGACGCTTCTGCTCGAACTCGCCAATATGGCATCCATGCGCCTGTTGAAACAAGCCATAGACTCTCTACTCTCAACGCGCCATGCATGAAGGAAGATCTTGTCCTCTCGAGTCATTTTGAAATCGAAGGCGGTATATTGGAATAAAACGAGCTAGTAAAAATCAAAGTAGAGAAAATTATAGAGGAAAGAAGAAGGAGAGGGGGTGATTTCTATTGCAATAGGGGAGTGTCACATTTTAAAGCCCCTCACAATCTCCCTAGGCTTCCCTCCTAGCTCAAAAGCCTCACTCTATCCTCTGGACTTTACTCGGTTGGCTGCCCAAGAATTGCTGGATTCGGATTGGGGTACATCGCCAGCTCATCTTTCTGCACTTGTCAATGCCCAACATATCTACCAATCACATGAGGGACAAGGGTGTCTCGGTTGTTTTCTCATGCAGTGGCCGTATGATGCACGGTACCGTCTGAAAATTTTCACAAAAGCTTTTCTTAACAACTACACCTCAGCGCGAACTTTAACGAACCGCACCTACGTGATGTTTCTCAAACAGGAAAGCAATTTGATGCAGGTTGATTTTGCGAGCACAAATAGGTTGCAGGGTGTGGGCCCCAAGGCAGATTTGGAGCCCCATGGCGACGGATCTGCAGGTCGGCGCAGTAGCAGGCCAAGGGCAAAATAGCCTTATCTCGTGCGTAGTAGTGGGAGCTAAAGGGAAACGAGGCTAGGCGAGTCAAGGCAGCGCATATTACGGTCGAGGCATTGCAGAAACTTGACAAATCAGTCGCGCCAGGTCGGTAACCCGGGCCAATGGTAAAATTGCCTCATTAGGCATACAAGCATAGAAGCGTGGAAAAGAAATATGGGATGTCTCATATATTACCATTTTGTCTCATAGAGCCGCATCCGTAACAAACTTACATGAATAATCCGATATGGTGTAATCTAGGGGAACAGCGGAAAGCCCATGGTTGTACGTGGTGTTGTGGGAGATAATCGTGGTCATTCCGTATAGGCAGTTTTATAGATCTAAGTAGGACTAGTGCTATGTCTCACTAGGTTTAGCGCATGATTATCCTGATCTTGCTATATGTCTATTATAAGCACGGCGGCTTTACTATAGGCGATAATCAATTGATTCCCAAACTTAGACTTTCACTATATGCCTACTTTACTCACAAGCCTCCAATGATGGGCAAGACAGCAGCGGAGAGCATCTCAATATTACCAAAATCGTTCTTCACAGTCATCTCCGGCACCTCAGGCTGTATCTGGGGTATCATCATCACACGAGGCATCTAGCCAATTCGCGCATAGACAAAGCTGAATACTACATTACATCTGCTATGGCTTCGGTTGCTGTTCGTTTGGGAGTCAGACCCCTTAGACACCATAGCCAAAGCAGCGCACCTAGTTGTTTACTGAGGCATTAGGACAAATTTGAAATCGAGCGCCTCCCTTGCCAACTCGAGCGGCCTCGGACATCAGCGTGCTGCTGTCAGGCAGCGGCTATGTATGGCACAAGTCGCCCGTTGCATTTGCTACCTCCCACCTCTCCATACAACTACATATATCATCCTTCCATCTCTACCTTGCCAAATGTACACTATATGATACCAATAGTTTCATCGTCTATATGGGGCACCATAACGCGACTGGACTCCTCGGTTTGTACTCAAACCCCCCTTAGGGAAAATCTTCTCCAACTCTCGAATAGCGCCGCGAACGCCGGGCGTCATACGATAATCCAGCTTTTCACGCTAGTTTGCAGCCGCGTCATCCATGTCTTCATCGGAATTCTCCTCATCATGTTGCCAGTCGAACCCAAGCGCGATGATGGTAGGTCGTGCGGGATACGGCTTGATATGTAGGTTCAGTGCCTCGGGATGTCTTCGAGCTGCACTGGCGCAGATATTTTGCACCATCCCCAAGCCACCGATAAGCACAAGGAACCATGTATTCTCTTTCAGCCCTGACAACATGATGAGAAGAAACGTCCACAGCAGAACAAGGCCTCCTAGCAGCCAGGGTGTCTCGCTTAGTGATTCTGACGTCGCTGTCGCCATTTTCTCCAAATCAACTGCGCCATCTTTACCAGTGAGCACCATAGCATGTCGATGACCGTTACCACGCAGTAGGCATACAGTCTTGGTTTTGGTTTTTCTTTGAACCGATCTGTCGACTTCAGCCGCGGCCCCGCCCATTTCTCGAGGTCCCATTGCCGTAGACTACCCGTGAGCAGGGCAAAAATGGTGCCGCAAGCTATAAGAAGAAAAATAGCCCAATTTCCGAAAAATATCCATGGTACAATCGATATTATAAGCTGGGCCATAATCACTAGCTACCCTATAACTCATGGGTGATCAATTTTGGGGTTTCTAGGCCCCTGTTGGAGCTCAAAGATATGATAAATAGTTGACTATCTCTAAGAGTACCGCGATGAAAACCTTCACAGATTTTCCTTTCCTCTTAATCAGAAGAGACCATTGTACCTTTTGCATTTGTGGAGAAGACCACAAGGTACAAGGAGCTGTATATCGTAGTTCGCTTTATCGAAGAGAAGAAAGCCAAAGAGACTGACAAGCAAAGGAATGAAACAGACCTAATGATATTCCTTCCCTCTTGGATGATATGTGGATTAGTCAGGTTATTCAGAACAACTATAATCAACAGGGACCCCCGGACGAATCCGTGTATTGATCTTGATTATATTGAGCTTCCTTGACTCTAAGTATCACAAACTAGAACTATGCAAGCCTTGTTTTCATTTATTACCCTAAGGTCATAGGTGACGCAGTCTCGCCAGCTAAAAGATCTCCCGAAGCAAGGCCTTGAGAAATCCATCCTTCTTAGCAGCCGATTTTGGGAATATCTTTCCAGTCTCAATCGTGTACTTCCTGAGTGCGTTTTGACTAGCAAAGTGTTTGACTTCCTTTCCTGTGCGACGGGAGTCGACCAAGTCGACCAGATTCACGTGTACCTTTGCAAGAGCCTGGCAAATTCAGCATGAGAAGAGACTAGAGCTAGAGAGCCTTCGGGGTATAAATCGTACTTTTCGACATTGTTTGATACTTTGAATTGAATTTTGAATCTTCAATTCAAGACATAGGGCCTGCCAATTCTCCAATTTTGTCGCATCGGTGCCAAAGTGAATAGCAAATTCGGATTCCAGGAATTTCGAAAGTTCACTTCGATATTTCCTTGAACCTCTCTTCCAATTCATTTCACGTGATAGATGGTTGAACTCATCTATTGCAGGTGTTTTGGTTTGCACTCCGAAGTCAGAGTGACGAGAAATGTGATTTGGGGTCTCCATGTGGAGGTTGCCTACTTTAAAGTGTGTAGGCACAATAGGGGAAGAAAAGAGTATGCAATACCAGCTCAACAAAATAGAATGAGAATAGTAAAATCACAGTTCACAGCTCCAAGTCATCAAGCAAGAATCATCTGTGTTTATCATATTCTGGGAAACAGGCAGACCTTGCCCCCGGGTTACGCCTCGCTATTCATAGCTCGTGCCTGTGGGCCAACCTAACAAGGGTCTACAGCGAGCTAAGACAGCCACAAGTATCGACGGTATCGATGATTACAGTGAGTACTGAAATTATCATAGGCTGATCAGTCTATGAGACTGGCAAATGCGATCATCGAGAAAGAACATGCAACCAGCGGCTCTCGATGTGTATGAGCTTCAGTTCAATGCTAGGACTTGATCTATTGAGCGAGGCTTTGGGCTTTGTGACAGGGCAAAAAGAACAACCTTGCCACTTTGCGAATCTCCATAGGAATCAATGTTCAAGGCTTTTTTTACAACACACTTTGCTGCCTGACTACCTCACTTGGAACCGGCAGAAGTTCTAGATTCATGTATCACTGTTACCATGACCTTGGTAAACATGGTGGCTACGTTCAAGCAAGACGAGATAATCGATGTCGATTCTTTTATACAAGTGCACCCATATCTGCTTTGAATGGGGGTTCACCCGCCCCCAATTCCAAACTTGAAGTTATTCGGTTCTATCCAAGTCGGTAAGCAGGGCGCATAAGCTCTGGGGTATGGGTTTTTAGGCAGCAACAGGATTCATGAGACCTTCATGAACTCTCAAAAAAGTCTTCCTATATCTATAAATGGTATATTAGTATGAAGGGTGAAAAAGTCGGGGCATAATTTCGAAGGCTTTACGGAGGATACAGATCATGTTAAACCTGTTAAAACTCCATGAGGTGGTCTAGATCGAGATTCTACTCCGTGCATTGAACTTGAACCTCCATGGGGCTTCGTCCTGTTCAGAAGAATACTGCGACTAGGCGCAGCTGCGTTTCTGCCTTGTCCCCACAGTGGTGTATCCGTGGCGCGGCGCAGTATTCTAAGCGCCCAAAATTTGTCTGAGCAAATGAAAATCGAGCAAAGGAAAATGAGGGAATTCTTTCAAATGACAACGCATCATAACGTGCTGCGCAACCGAAATGCTGTGGTAAATACAAGATCTGCGACAGCTATTACCCCTCGTAATCTATCGTATGTACATACTATGTACTATGTGTATCGGATGGACTAGCTCGCAACTGAATGATCTTACCGAGTAGCAAAAAGACAGCTCTCGAAGCAACATAATACAACAGATATTTAACCATCTACGTAAAATGGGTTGTGAAACATAGAGTAAGGAGACCACGCATGAGACCTAGGAAAAGTCTCCAGAAACGACTTCTTCGATAATTGCTAACCTTTTTAGAGTCCTATGTAGCACTTTGAAACCTCAACAAAAAGCTCCTGCAGGCCTTCCGAACTTATATTCTGTGCTCAGTCCCCATTATCGAGGTCACGCCGCCGGGAATCTGATGAGAGCTCTACCTTCCAAGGTTAGTATCGCGTGCCTGGTGTTGTTAGTTCCCAAATCATTGATACGGCATAATCTTAAACAATGATCCAACCTTTGGAAAGCCATCGTGAGATTTGTAGGACAAAACTACGTTGCATTTATCTCCTAAGTCAGGTAGGTGGTGCGAAACCCATGGATACCCCGTTAAAATATTTTGCTCAACCAAATTGAATCTCAGGGGAGTCAAACAGTTTCATGAAACAATCCATTTCATTTACCGATCAAGTTACACTATAGCTTTGTAGTACATGGCTTTCACGAGATTCGTTCGCTGGCTAGGGAATAACGCTATGTCTGATTCATGATTAGTTCGGGCCTCGTACACTATATTGAAATGAAAGTTGGTCGGGCAAACCAACACTCACATCTGGGGAAATCATCCTCTGGGCCTTCGAGTTCAAGATCGATAATCTGCTTGGTGAAGTCTTGGTCATCAAACTTGTTCATGTTTCGTGAGATTTTCAGATACAGCCATAACCTTTCAGGAGGAAATTCCATGAAGAAACCACGTAAATTACTGCGAACCTCAAGTTTTGCTTCACTAGAGAGGCTTGAAGTTTTCAGCGCCCGGTCAAGTTTAGTCCTCAATATCATCATGAGACCGGCTTGGTGGGTATCGCTCCAAAAAGCTCTTTCGCTCGCTTCTGTAGCTCAAGATGTCAATACATATATATTTGTAACAGAATATTTCTGACTCACCTGGATTCATCAGCGAATAAGCTTGGGGTAGCATTTCCGTACGCTTCTCATGTAGAAGTTTATATGCAACTGTGTACGTCACAAATGAGGACATGAACATGCGTGGAGGTGAAGAAACACCGCAAGGCGCATTCATTCTGCAACTGACAGAGCTTCCGAGATCACGGGCGATTTTCTCAAGCGCTATCAAGTGTAGATGACGGATGTGACGTGGATCAAGAACAGCTTTCATGCCAGTCGTCTCCGATTTGAAATATTGTTCTAAGCTTGATTTCAGTGATCCTTGAGAGTGATAGATGATTGATGAGGTGGTATGGGCTTCTTCTAGAAAGATGTTGTTTATGCTTGTCGTATGGTGGCGCGAGAGATTGAAACATTGAAACAGAAGTTTTTATCAGTCTCACGAAAGCAGGTTGGTGAAGTAATCTCCGATGCCGTATACATAGGGCGACATGGTCGAACGGGAAGATCGTGTAGTATTGATCCTGCTTTGGATTGAGATGTTGAGATTGAACTGCCATTGCAAGTCGATTTCGCGCCCCCCTGAGCCAATCTTGCGATTGACCTTCTGACTGAAGAAGATGACTTCGTAAGATAATGATGAGCCGTGGAGATATCGGGGCAAAATTGTGGTACTCGGTATAAAAGTTGGCATCGGCCTTTTGGGTAATCACGTTATATCTCGTTGTTGACGGGCCTTCAAAAATGGAGTACGCATTTTGAGTCAGCAGAAATTCATCCCCTGGATTGGTCGGTTCACAGAACGCTATGAAGCTCCAAGTTAGATGTATTTGCATCATCAGAGCATCGTCAGGGTAGATTTGCGCTTTGAGGGTGTCAATCCAGTCCCTCGCGGGGTCCATATCAAGATCCAAGAACCGACGCAGGTTATCAAACCACACGTCACGCGGTCTCGTAAACCCCTTTGACTGCATATAACTTAACAATCTTTTCCGGTCATCCGCCTCGTATTGGTCAATCTGGTTATGGTTGTATCGGTCAAACATTCCCGAGTTTCGATATTTCATTAGAAAAAGAAACTTCCGGAGCCTATCAAGCTCAATCCGGTCCATTTCAAGGTCCAGGCCTTGAGAGAACAGGTTGCATGCACGACGGATGATCTCGCTCGTTTGAGACTCAAGAAGTGAAAGCTTCTTCTCGAGATGATAAGGATTTTCTTCGAAACCAGTATCACGATACAAGTCCACGAGGGAAAATTCGGTTGAGACAGGTCGCTGACTGAGGACGCATCTTTCAAGATCAATCTTGTTCACAAGAAAATCACGGCCACGATATTTATTTCTTTTCGTCGTACCAGCTTCCGCAGCTGGCAATGCTGGTGGTTGATTCTCCGGTACAAATTTTCTTAAGATAAACCGTGGGATAAAGTGATGGTTCTGCTTTGATGGCTTCATCTTGGTGGTAGATTGGGTTCTTTCCCTTCTTCTGGATTGATGCAATGGGAATATCGTTTCTTCTATATATGGTCAAACTATGAGAATGTTGGTCCGACATGTCAGCCTTGTGTATCTTGATCGAATTCTGCTCAGTTCAGAATCCACATCTTCGGGCGGTTATTGATTGGACCATGTGTGTTGCGCAGGACTGCCACCAACAACTAGCGCCCATCCAACACAAAAACGAGACCAAATAGGGCGTTATTGTAGAAGAAAATCCCTGCATTTACCAATCGATAACCCCATCTCATGAATAATACACACAGCCCTGTATCATAAGCTGGTACGAGTAGTGATGTTGGTGGGGCCGAGCGCGTGATGACAAGGAATATGGAGCCCACTGGTCCGGATCAATAGCAAAAATGTCTCTTCTGCAAAATTTCAGTAGGGCGATGAAATAAAAAGGAAAGGATGCTGGTTGAAGGAAGGAGCTAAACGAGGGACTTCATACAAAGCCCGCGCACGGGAACGCACACGGACAAAGAGCGCTAACCCTAATGTAGTCAATAGCGTAAGTTCCGAATATCTAATATCCGATATGGTGTAAGCCAAGGTCACAACGGAAAGTCTACGATTATGCGTGAATTTGCGGGGTAGAATCGTGGCGTTTCCGTATAGTATAATAATCAGCCTGGGGCTTCACGTCACTTAGGCAGAGTGAGTGTAGGCTTAGACTAAATTATGGCGCGACATTACTCAGCGTGGAGAGACAGTATGTTTGGGCCAACGAACAGGGGGCCGTAGCCCCCAGCGGCACAGAGCTCATCAACTTTGGAGCGGGTACAATAAACGGTCCAGGGTTGCGCAAAAAAGACACAAGGTGATTTCGTTCCAGAATCTAAAGAAAGGACGAGAACAAAAGCAAAGATAAACAAAACTCCGCTCAAAATAAAGCAATACGTGTCGCTCGTACGGTAACGTAACCTCTTCTAATCCTCCTCAAAACCTCTTAAGCCGGCACAACTATCATGCTTAGACAGCAATATCCTCAACTAGATCAAGAAGGCATTTCTATAGCTTCTTATAACCTCCTTCCTAAGACAGAACACGGCGACTTCATTAATATCCTAAGATACTATTTCATACACATCATAATAAAGCACATCCCAGATATAGAGTTTATCGCCAGATTGGAAGATCATTATAGAGGCATCGTCATCCTCTAACATCGGTCGTCCTAGAGTAAGACCATAGCCTCGAGCAATCTTTTAACCCGCGGAATTAACACCATCCCACTCGTATTCAAAACTAGGGCTCCCGGGACGTACCGTCCAGCCCGGGGGAACGATAAACTATGCTTATAAGTGACTCAACTTGAGCTAGTAGAATTTCTTCTTACTAGTAGCACGAGAGGGCCTTCGCTAGTAGACTTAGTAGGCGAACGAGCGGGCAAGGTAGATATAGGAGGTAACGGAGGCTAAGGAAACATAAGCGGCGTGACTTAGATTAGTGACATATAGAAAACTCACAGGTGATCGAGTAACGCTACTAAGCTAAGGCGTGATAATCGTGGCAGAATAGCTATTACAACGTATAAAAAAGTATTATTAAGATAAGTTCGTTAATCTAAATACCTAAGCTTCAATAGGTAGCGGAGATCCGAGATCGACGGGGAAGTAGATCCGGGGGAAAATCATCTACCCACGTGATCCCGCCGCCTAGCCTCTAAGGTTCCAGATACTAGTTAGTGATAGAAATCTATCTATATTACAATATATTATACAACTAGCAGATATTAACAACTCTATCTAACATAAATAACAAAAACCCGCTATTTCAACAATTTGAGCGGTACTAATGACTAACCATATTAATAGTATACCGAGTACTCGAAATCATATGATCTACTATACATAGTATAATACCATATAAAATTCATATATTCGATCTTAGACTTTGACAGTTAGTTATAGTGACCTACCTAGGTATACAGACACCACCGCCGAGCATTCTAAGATTCGCTTGCTCCAATATTATCCCTTCTTTATATATACTTATAGTACACCTAAGTTCTAGCTAGCCAATTGGCCGCACGCAGTATACGTCTCAGGCACCGCACATATACAATCCCTACAAACCTCTCGGAAGCTCACCTCAGGACAGGTCCGTCCACGGGTAGTCCCAGACTTACTAAGTAAGAGTTAGAAACCTCAGGGCTCGAGTTCTCCATCCAGATAGGTAGTTTTATTACGATGGAAGGACTAGTATATAGTACATATACATTCACAACCACCTTGCCTATTTAGCTATTCTCAACATACTCCTAAGACCTTGTTAGCTCCAGCAACTTTATCTTCCCCGGGTTCCAGGAACTATGTCTTTCATAGTCATTTACTATATAGCAGGATTTGGGGTGTTAACACTTTGGCGTAGTGACTTACTAAGTGTTTTGGGAGTGGTCAGCTCGCTTACCGATTACATTAACTAGTTATATGTATGTAACTAGTTAGTCATACCTACGGTGACACCGCAAATTTCCCTTTCCCTCCCCTCACGTCTCCATCTCATTCTCGATCGCCGATATGAGTGACATTGTCGATTTTATTTCTCCAAATGCCCCAGACCTACCTAGTAAAGAGCAAGTTAGATTGCTTTGCACTAAACAAGGTCGGAGGGACAACCATTTCATCCACGTCCACAATGGCGAAAAGCTTTTTATCAAATATAAGGTCCCTTATTGCGAATAGAAAAATCAACAATTTTTATTTAATCGGATTAGGGCAAGCGCCGCTATTCGTATTCCTGAAATTTATACCGTATTCGGTATATCAGATAGACTATATCTAATTATAGAATTCATTCAAACCGACTATATTGCGTCCGATATACAGAGAGCAAGAGCTATTTCTGATCTTATTTCTATCGAGGTTGTTGGGATCATATCACATGACCTTGTTTGTCAGAACTGTCACATGTCAATAACCAGATAGTCTCCTCTCCTCTCTCTTCTTCTTTTCCCCTTCTCATCATCCAGAGATCGTCAACCATCAGCAGTTAGCCTCAATACTATTGCATTGCTGATCTCATCTCTTCTCCTGACTCGCTGTTAGGTTATGAGCCTTCGCTCGTTCCGAGCGCCGCTTTTTCATCGATTTTCGAAGCTGGGGTAGCTGGCCCTTTATGGGCTCGGCTACCCCCGGCACCCGGTACCCCGGCGTTCTAGAATCCTATACCTCCGATTTTCCCACGAGCTTAGGGGAAGAGTACTAACTACGCGTACGATCGCGTATTTCAAACTTTTTCGACGGTTTTACCTCTTTCGGCACCGTCTATAATAATTTTTTTTTCGACGCGACCGGAAGAAGTTCGGAACGCGTAATCATTCTTTTCTCGAGACCTACGGCAACGGATATTCGACGCAATACTAATAAGTCGTCACGTTACGTTCAACGTAATCATTATTCTCGATATACAACAACGGTTTTTTAGGACAACAATAACTACAAAGCTAAGGCTAGGGCTAAATATAAACTATGTAAGTTATAAGAGCTAGTGCTAGTGCTAGGTAGGTACCTAAAGCGAGAGCTAGAGCAAGTTGCTAGAGCTAGAGCTAGGTCAGAGCTATATTTGAGCGAGAACCTATTATACTAGAGCTAGTTGCCGCCTAGTATTAGTGCTTTTTACTAGAGCGAGTGCCGCCTAGTGTTATTACTAGTGCTTATGCTATTGCTAGTGCTTGTTTGTTAGTTCGATTCGATATTCAATAAAAGGGGTTTTTTTTCTGAAGGATTAAGGGGGTGCATTGGAAGTGCATTTGGAGTTCTACATTTAGAGTCAGTTCTAAGGGGGTGTGTTGGGATCATATCACATGACCTTGTTTGTCAGAACTATCATATATCAATAACTAGATAGTCTCCTCTCCTCTCTCTTCTTCTTTTCCCCTTCTCATCATCTAGAGATCGTCAACCATCAGCAGTTAGCCTCAATACCATTGCATTGCTGATCTCATCTCTTCTCCTGACTCGCTGTCAGAGGTCCCCCTTAATATAACACCAGGTCCCGTCGGCGGGGGGTATATCCATATGAGAATCTTTTGGGATAATCAGATATCGGATATTACCTACCCTTCTATCCAGGACCTAGAGGGTCATCTTAATCGTGTTTGTATCCCAAGCTTTAAGACTAAATAGTTTTAGAACTAATGAGCAATCTATGTAAGATTACTACTAAGAGGGAAAAAGTAGAAGAAAGATTCTTAATTGCTAAAACTAATTATGCAGGGGTTTATATACCCTACAAACCATCTGAATATAAACAACAAATAGCAAACAAAAGAAGGCTCAGTCTATATTAAACAATCAAGTATATATGCCTAAGGGTTCAATACACCCCCTAGACTAAGTATTAAAAATAAATCATAAAAATCAATCTAGTTTATATAGTAAAATCATATATAAAATCAATAATTTCTAAGTATTAAATTCTATTAATTTATTGTTATTTCCTTCTTAATTTTCTTCGTAACTAGTTGCTCTCTTAATCTTTTAAAATTAACCTTCGGTAAGGCCTTTATTAATATATTAGCTAGATTTAACTTTAAATTAATAACTCTAATATTAATCTATTTAGCCTTCTAGGTATACTTTACGAAGTAGTATTTTATATCTAACTACTTAGTACTCTTTTTAAAAGTATTATTCTTTAAGATTATAATTATATTATCGCTATTAATATAGATTAGGATTTAAACTTTATCTTTAACTTTAAGATTTAGCTATTAAAGGATTTTAACTAGATATAATACTTCCTATACCGTACTATCTAATATAATATACTCTATAATAGTACTTCCGGTAGTAATAATATCTTACTTCTAAGAGCTCTATAAAACCGGTACTCTAATATAATAGAAAATATAGGCCTTAATTAATTTACTATCTTTATAATTATTATATAAAGAATTAATATAGCTAATTAAACTATCTTCTTTAATTATTAATTTAACTTTATAATCTAAAGCGCCTTTTAGATAGCGTAAAAGCTAAAATAAAGCTTCTAAATCTTACTTCCTTAGATTAGTAATTCTTTTTTATAATCGATTTATAGTAAAGGCTATATTTAGCCTAGTTCTTATAGTTAACTAGCTAACCTTACTAACGTCCTCTCTCTATATAGATTTCTCTTATATTATAATTTATTAATTATTATTAATATCTATCTTAATAATTAATCTTATTATCGAACTATTTATTATTAATCTTAAACTACTTATCGTTAATTTTTTTATTAAAAAAGGTAGTTAATAGGACGCTTTTATTAATAAGTACGTTAAGCTAACCCTATCTATACTTACTATTTATAAGAGGTCTTTAAAATAAATAGCTTAGTCTATCTAGATACTATAATCCGATCTAGTAAGACTATAACCTAAAAATCTAGTAGGCTCTCCGATTATCTTAATCTTAAAAGTAATCGATTATTTTAATTATTTAATATCTTTCTTTAATACTATAATATAGAGGGTATTATTAATATATAATAGAAGCTATATACTCTTCCTTTTATACTAAAAAATATATCTTTTATTAGATAGTTATTTAAATCTAAGACTCTCTAATTACTATTTAATTATTTTATACTATAGATAAGCTAATTAATATAAATTATATATTATCTAGTTAATTATATAAATTTTACCTAGTATCTTATACCCTATAGGTAATCTTATAAAGACGTATCTCTTATTAATTAAGATATTAAGATAGGTAGTTATATAGTTAATCTATTCTTAAAATAAATTCCGAATTATTACTATAGAAAGGAATAGTTGTTAGAGCCTCTGGTCATGTGACCTGTATGGCTGCCTGTTTTGTCAGGCTAGTGGTTGATGTTTGTATGTTTGCATGTTCGCCCCACTCTATGTCTCCATATCTATATCTCTCTCTGTAGTTCTCTCTCTCTTCTCTTTTCTACCTAGTTCTCTAGTTTCTAGTATCAATACAATTGTCTACCTAACTGCCTATTCTCGATCCGCTAATAGGTTCTGAGCCCTTTGTTCTTCTTACTAAGACTCTATTAGTTCTCGAAGTAGTGAGACTAGTATCTTTAGTGACGTTATTTATACGATAATATTACGTGATTTGTAGAGTTTTTACGGACCTACTTTTACCCTATATATTTTACTCGCGATTATTCGCTAGTAGTAACCTTATTTATCTTATTTGTCTCGCTCGCGATTTATCCGCTTAAAGCGACCTACTTTATTCTTTATTTTGCTTATAATTATTCGCTCGGAGTAACCTATTTTATTCTTCGAAAACCTTATTTTTCTCGCTCGCGATTATCCGCTAGAAGCGACTACCGACGTCTTCGAAACCTCTTTATTTCGCTTACGATTATTCGCTAGTAGCGACCCTCTATATTCTTTATCTTACTCGCGATTATTCGCTAGAAGTAATCCTATTTATTCTACTCGCGACTATTCGCTTAAAGCAACCTAATTTATCGAAATAACTAGCGAGTTAAACTCTAGTTTACGGGATAGAAGCTCCCGATAGCTACCCGAACCGGACCCTACCCGATCTATCTAACCGACTCTAGGACTTCCTATTACCTAAAGAACTCGCTTAAAAGTAGTTACTAATATATAATACCCGAAGATATATATTTTAAAGGTTAATAGATTAAACTTTATACGCTAGAAGCGTAAAATTACGAATAGTTTACGGATAATTCGAATCGAGAACGTAGTGAATTTTAATATTCCGAAGCCGGCGGAAGACGACCCGATATATAATATCTAGTTCTATTAGTCGGTATCTATTCTTAGCTAGATTTCCTCGAGGATTAATAATAAGATTACTATAACTCTTAAAGGCTCGATTTAATAATTCCTAGAATACGCCGACGATTTAATAAAGAAAATTACCTAGATTATAAGCGGTAATAATAAAGTTATAAATATTAGTTTAGAAGCTTTAAAATTCGCTAAGTTAAAATATAATAACTTCTCTATAGTAAAGGATTACGTTATAATATATTAGAGTTAGTTTAATATTCTCGGACGTTACGGAGTAGCGCTATACCCTTTTATAGCACTCTACGTTATTCTTAACGCGCTTCGTAGCGAGCTCCCGAGCGTAAACTTTACTCTCGATACTTTAAAACGTTAAGTTCCTACGGAAATTATAATAGATAACTTTAGTAAATATTATAAAGAACTCGCGATTAAAGCGAACTCGATTATAAAAGCGGACGAAACGATTTCGACGGCTAAGATATCTCGATCTTATAGTTCTTCTTCTCGCGGCGGATATAGATAGCGCGGTTATAGAGGCTATATTAGACGTAGAAACGACTACTAGAAGCCGTTTAATAAAGAAGATAATAAAGAAGATAATAATAAAAAAGTCGAAGAGGAACCTAAGGAGTAACTATATAGAGTACCTTCGAAAGGTTAGGATATTAATAATTAGGCTAAGCGTTAGCGTAATTAGTAGCCGTAATATATTAATAGTACTAAATATACTTATTATAGTACCGGGGGCTACCCTACTAAGACTTATTTCTACCTACTTAAAGATTTTATTTCTAAAGGATAGGAGCCTTTCTCTAATATCTAGTACTACGCGAAGGCGCGTACGGAGCGTATAGAACGTAAGGAAAGGGACTCGGTAAAGAAGGATTCTAAATCTTTAAAGAAGAAGTGATTATTTTGTTATTCTCTACGGGGGGTAGGGAAGAGCGCCTATCTTATCTAAGGAGGATTACTAACCTAAGGGGGGTGTTAGAGCCTCTGGTCATATAACCTATATAGCTGCCTGTTTTGTTAGGCTAGTGGTTGATGTTTGCATGTTTGTATGTTCGCCCTACTCTATGTCTCTATATCTGCATCTCTCTCTATAGTTCTCTCTCTCTTCTCTTTTCTACCTAGTTCTCTAGTTTCTAGTATCAATACAATTGTCCACCTAACTGCCTGTTCTCGATCCGCCAATAATAGTCTTATACTCTCTAGCTATATAATAGATATATAAGTATTATTAAAGTCGAAACCTAGTCTCTATCTATTATTATAAATAATCTATTAAGCTCTAAACTCGGTAATATAGTCTTCTTTATTATATTTAATATTAAAAACCTATTTACTAGATAGTATAATACTTCTTTTTAGTAGATTATTAATAGTTTAATAGGCCTTAATACAACTAAGCTTTTTAATCTATAGATCTATCGCTTACTATTATAGCTCGTTCTATAGTAAATTTAATACTTTTATCTAGTTATATAGAATCTTAATTTACTAGGTCTTTAAATCTTAGGAAATATTAATTACTACCGTACCTATTATTATCTTAATTAAATTAATTACTAATAAAGCCTTACTATATTTATCCTATTCTTTATCTTTAAAATATCTTAATAGGTTTAATTAACGTCTAAACCAAGTTCTTATTAGTTATAGCGGAGTTAGTATAGGTATAGATAATAGATCTAGTAATAATAATACTAGAGATAGTACCGATAGTAATAATATAAGTATTAAATTTCTAGAAATTAACTTTATACCCGCTTTTAGCGTAATAAAATATATACTTTAATTATTATTATCCTCTTTTTTATCTATCTTAATTACCTATTATTAATTATTAAACTTTAGTAGTTAATTAACTTATTAAATTTATTAAGAATATTATATTATAATAATAGGTAATCTAGTTCTTTACTTAGAATCTAAAAGACTATCGATTATCTTTTTTTTAATAATAATATCCTGATTATTAAAATAAGGAATTCTTTATTTCTATTCCTAGAAAATAATATCTCTATATCTTATTATCTTTCTAGTTTTAGGATTATAAATTCGGTAGATATAATTATTATCTTCTTTATATTTAATAAAATAGTCTATCTAGACCCTTAGCTCTATCTTTTAATTCTAGATTCTCCTCTTCTTCGGAATATAAATATATATCTTAATATATTAGATCTATAAAAAAGAAAGAGTTATATTATTAAGAGTTTATATATTTAATTACTTCTTTTAAGCGATTACTAATATATTATTTCCCTTCTTTTAAAGATAATTTATAATATAATAAGTAGTATTTAAAGTCTTAATCTATAATTTTTTTAGCGAACTAATATTAATTCCTATTATCTTTATAATTTAAAGAAGATAATAGCCTATAAATTTAGAGATACTATTTTATTTATAGGTATAAAGAGTAAAAATAGATATAATTATTATCTTATTTCTTACCTAATTAATAAAGATAAAAAACTCTCTTTTTTTATTAATTCTCTATTTAAAAGTCTAAGTTATTATCTTTTAATAAATATCTTCTATAAAGCGTTATAGAACTAGTAATATCTTATCTTTTATTATAAGATATAATATAAACTAATAATATATTATATTATTAGTAATTATTATTATATATTACCTATTATTCTTACCGTTCTCTAGATTATATCTAGATAGATTAACTAGTTATAAATCGATATAAAATATATAGGTAGCCTTTATAACTCTTACTTAATTAGCTCTTAATATAATCTACTTAAACTTACTAAAGCTATATATCTTATAATTAAAAGATTTATTTTCTTAAATATTATAATCTAGATCTACCTAATTAAGCTTAGTTTTATAAGAACCGGTATAGCCTAAATATTTATAAGCTAATTCTACGGAAATTATTATAATATTAAAAAAAGAGAGGCTAATTAAATAAATAATACCCTATAAAAGTCTTTAATAAAACCGATTATCTTATTTTTATTATTATAAAGGATTTTCGACTTACTATTCTACTAAATTCTTAATTCCTTCTCTATAATACTAAGAGAGAAGAGATTATATTAACCTACTTAATAAATATAATAGATACTAATCTAATAGTATATTATTATAATATAATTAATATAAAAACTTAATTAAACTAAGCTATAATATTTAGCTTTAATCTTTTTATTACCGGAGGTTAACTATTTATATTCTTATTCCTTCGGATATCTTTTAGTTATTAGAAAGGTAGATTAATTACTATAAATATACTTTAAAATACCTATATCTAAAATCTATAGATATCTAAATATTATAGCTATAAATTAAATAGCTATTATTAATTAATCTAATTATTAAATTAGAAACCTCTTAATATTATTAATATTATCTAGATTTTATTCTACTATAAGTTAATTAATAAATATATAAGAAAGATTAAAACTAGTTAGTAAACTAGCTATTAATATTATAATAAAGCTAGTATTTTTAGATATAAAAAAGTTTACCTACTTAGTCCTATCTATTAATAGCCTCTAGACCTATTAAGCTTTATCCTATTTAAATTCTATAAGATTTATCAAATTATCTCTATAATTATTATTATTCTTAAAAAACTAGATCTTAGGTCTTAGAACTTATTCTTTTAAATATTTCTTAAGATATAAATTCTAGTATAATAATATACTATAGCCTATTATCTTATAATAAAAATAATTACTATTATTACTTCTCTTAGATCTATATACTCTCTATTTATTAATATATTCTTAAAAAGACGTACCTTTCGAAGGTAAATTTGTTAAATAAATATTCTAAGGATTCTAAAATTTCGGAGAATTTAAAGGATTTAGAGGATTATTAGATTAATATTATTATTAATTATTATTAACCGCTAATATAATACTAAAAGAATCGGCGGAAGTAGACTTAATATAATCCTAAATTACTATACTATATTAATAAAAATCGATTATAATAATTATAGTAACTAGATTCTTAATAATATTTAGTTTATTATTCTTTATAATAATAAAGCTATTTAACTCTAGTATCTTTATTAGCTCTATTAATATTATCTATAAAATAAAATAAAGCGAGATTCTAGATTTTAAATGTATTAATATTTTATATATTATTTTTAATATAATAATAAACTTATTATTTAATAAAAGCTTCTTCTATAAGATAGACTAGAAGACTATTATTACTATCTTTAAAGTACTATAATCTTTATCTTTTAAATACTTCCGAATCTCCTTTAAAAACTTATCTATAAATATAATCAGGTTTCCTTAACTATTAATTTCTTTTATTAAATTACTATCTAAACTACTAGATATCTAAATATAAACTTACTTAAAAAGAATCTTCTACTTCTAGCTATTTAGATCTCTTCGACTCGGCTAGGGGATCGATTATTTAATTAAATTATATAAATTATAGCTCTCTAAGATCTTCTTAACCTTATCGATCTATTTATTAAGATCCTCTCTTTCTTTAAAAAAAGGAGTAATCTTATAAAGATTAAATATTCTAATATCTAGTAGACCGATAGCTTAGTTAATAACTAAGACGTCTTCTTTATTATACTAGTTATTATTATTAGGTAGGTAGGTTACTATTTTAACAAAATAACTATAAATTAAGATATAGTATCTTCTACTACCCTTTAAAAACAAAGTTCTAAAGTAAGACCTAGTACTATTATAGTACTATCCTTAATAGATATTAATAAAATAATGATTTAGAGGTAGAAAAAAGGCTTTATAACCTAATAAGCAATCTATATAAGATTACTACTAAGAGGGAAAAAGTAGAAGAAAGATTCTTAATTGCTAAAACTAATTATGTAGGGGTTTATATACCCTACAAACCATCTGAACATAAACAACAAATAGCAAACAAAAGAAGGCTCAGTCTATATTAAACAATCAAGCATGCATGCCTGAGGGTTTAATAAGAACTAATATGATTTATTTTAGGTTTTGAAGGTCTTTAAACTACCTAACCAAGAGGTAGACTATATTGATTTCAGCCACGAGAGAATGATCTGCTGTTATACAGATCTTGAAAAAGCACATTTTCTAGTTGATATAGACGGCCAGCTCTGGGTTTCCGCGTTTCGTCAAGTCAATTTTCTTCCTGAGACTTTTATGTACTTTGCTCTAGGCAAGCAATTAGGGGAGACCCACTCCCCCTAAGTACTACAGTATGATTCCAATCATACCTACTCAAAACCTAAAAGGACTTTCCGTAGTAAGACGATGGTTTCTACATGGTAGCAGTCGGTATTATAAGTAGATCCCTCCCCCCCCGCCACCCCCCTTTTTTTTATTTAGAGGATTATCTTACTAACAAGTTTTTCCTAATAGATATTTCAAATGTTGGCTAGGCATAATCACTTACGGGAAATGAGCATCTGTTGGATATCAGATGATCTAAGGTGACAGACTTCTTCCCTTAGATAGCTTCTCTTCGTCTCTTTCTCCTTTATCTCTTCTTTCCCCCAGTTTCGTCAGACCAATGCCAGATAATCAGTCGGAGTATCTATTATTCTTACTCTCTTATACAATTGTCTACTTCCAAAGCGCCCAGTTCAGTGAAAGGACCCTTGCTCGGACTTTCAGTCCTTATTTCTATATCTAAATACATTACCTATCTATATAGACCCGACGATATAGCCCATTCAGATTAACGGCGATAGCATCCACAGGATCTTGATGTTCAAGGGTCGCTTCGTACATATATAGATCTAGTGAAAGTAGTAAATAGAACGAAAATCAAATCGTAGATTCAGCTTTTAGAGCTCGACGCAGTCAGACTGTAGTATTTCGATACCTACGCACTTACACTAAGTCCTTAGTGGTAGATCACATCAGTCAGAACGATATAGGAGTAAGTATCCGGAAAATCACCGCGCAAAACAGGATTAAACCATATCATACCCTCTTTGCCATAACGCATATTGAAATGCCGATAAAAAGCCGCACTATCTTCTTCTCTTAAAAAGGTGATAACCTTAGTATCTTCCAAACGACGGAGGAATTGCGACCTAATGTTTAAGTTAGTATGCCACGGTAAAGAGTCGGGTCGAAGGAATTGCGACTCATATAAAGTCCCTACAGCCTATATATCCGTTCCCATCAAATATAAATGTGAATAGTAGGATTTTAGACAAATTGATAGGTTTCAGAAAGTCTTTGACAGTCTTGCCCGGGGCAATTGGTATATCGATCGATTTCAGGGCACGCTAGTGAGGTCCTTAGTAGCTGAGTATTTTAACAACCAATTTACTGCCCATATTATAGGAATCGGGGATATTGCCGTGAATATCAATACTGATCAAGATACCGGTTGTCGAAGGAGGCGCATATAGTGTAGCTTTCATAACAGTATGCTTGAACGCGAGTCTGAGGACGACATGGTTCTTCTTCTTGTCGTCGGCCCCATTGACAGTCTCGCCTTCATTCAAAAACTCAAGCGTACAAGCCGAAACTTGTTTTCTCAATAATAGCAAGGGTATTTTGTCGTGCTCGTAAGATTAGGATTGTGTTACTACTGACGGTCTAGTCGTGAGTAGCTGGAAAGTGGACCCCGAGCGATGGACTCGAGTATTAGCTATCTATTCTTATTAGTATGAGTCGTTATCTTAACCGAGAAAACCAATATAAAAGCTACTTACCTTGCTTTTGTATTCCGCAGTTACTTAGCAGAAACTAACTTCGTTTCGAAAGGATACAACACTATCTTATATCCGAAAAAAAGTAGCTAAATGCAATTTAATTGGAGAGCTATTAGATTCTGTCAGATGGAATATAGGCTATGTAGGAATGAATGTTAACCTTAAGGGATTAATATTGTAGACTCTAGAGAGAAAGAAAAGAAGAGAAGAAAAACTAGCTACTGTCTACCATTATCCTGAGTTCTATAGGTCAGGATCACCTACGGCCCTATATAGCCGTTACGTGACTCCAATACCCCCCTTTAGGACGAAGACTATCACTATATCTCTTTATCTCTACTAATAAAAACTCTCTATTTTATTTTCTTATTTTCTACTATTTCCTATATAATATAAATCTATATCTACCCGTAAACTTTAGTATATAGATTAATTAAGACCTAGTATCTAGATAAACTTTATATATACTTCTTTATTAAGCGTTTTTATAAACCCGTCGGCGACGTTGCTCTTCGTCTCGACGCGCTATAAATCGATCTTCTTCTAGAAAATAGCGTCCTTAACGAAAAACTACTTTATATTAAGCTAACGTATACTATTCTTATACGATTTCTTACCTATTAGTAACTAAGTATTAATATTATCTATTAAAATAACAATTAGATTACCTATCTTAAAAAGATTAAATACTTTAGTAATCTTTAAAATCTACTAAATATCTTTAGTAGATCGATCTAGAGTATATTATTCTATAGCTATCGACGATAGAGTTATAATACTCTATTTCTTCGAGTACTAAATAATAGATACGTTACCGAAAAACTAAATAGTACCTTTTATTAATTTTAAATTATACTAATTATTATACGAAGTATTAGTATATATAAAGAACGAGGTATTATCTACCCCCTTTAGCGTTATACTAAAGTATATTATATTACTAAGATATCTATAGATAATATAAACTACTTATAAATCGTTAGTAGTCGGAGAAGTAGAACGATATTATAACTTTATAATACTAAATTTAATATTAGGCCTAGTTTTAACTACTAACTAGTTAAGTCTACTAATTAAAGACTAGAATAAAGTATACCCCTCCTAATCTAGAAGAGCGTCGGGATCCTTATTACTATTATCCTATTTATAATTTAGAGAAAGCGGAATCGAAATTAGAGAATATATCTATATCTCTACTAAGCGAAGTACTTCTAGATAGTATACCTATTATATTATCCGAATTATTCTCTTATTATAATTCCGGATAACGGTACTACTAAAAAAATAGGATAGTTCTCTTATATCCTTAATCTCGAACTAACCCTTTACCTACTAAAAAATTATCTTAATCTCTCTATCGGTCGGAGTTATACTAATAAAATTATTAATATAAATAAGAAGAAACTACGTTAAACTATTATATATCTTAATATAGATATACGGATTATTATTAAGAGTATAAAATCTAATCTTAACTAGTCTTCTATTAAATTCTTTATTCTATAGAGCTACCGAATTATAAAGGCTAAATAATACCTACTATAACTAATAAATCTAACCTTTACTTCTGATATTAGGTTCGGAGTATTTAAAACCTACTAGTTAAATAATATAAACTATCTCTTAATCTTTATAAGAAGTATTAAGATATATAGCTACTACGTTAAACTAACGCTATTTATAACCTCTTTATATAATAAGTATAAAGATAATCTTTATAAGAATATTCTAAATAATTAGAGTATAGAAAATTAAATCCTTCTTCTTTTATTAGTAATTATTATAAATTATCTAACGCGCTTTAAAACTATAAATAAGATTATCTTTAGTTACTTTAAGATTAAAAATCTATTAACTCGGTAGAGGTACTACCCCTAACGGCTTATAAACGATATTAAAAGTCCTTTTCGTATAAATATTATTAAACTAATCTTCTATTATTACTTACTAACGGTCTAAAAATCGAGAATTTATCGCCTTATTATAAGACTAGGGAATAATAATATTCTTAACGTATAAAGGCTTACCGTTATAAATAAAAGGAGTACTCTATTTTATAATAACTCTCGACTTTATAAATCTCCCCCTATCTTAATTACTATTATTATCTAATTCTTTATTAGTACTATTATTACCCTATAGAACGTCCGGTTTTATAATAATTCGCTTTAGTTATTTCGTCTATTTCGGTTTCGTTTTCGGAATCGATATAGTCTCGGTAAGTTCTATAGAAAAGCTATATCGTTCTAGCGATCGTCTCGTCCGGCTCGATTATCGGGAAATAAAATATTTTAGTAAAATAAAAGCTATCTCGGTAATAAAACTATCGGTAATTATTTTAATTAAGACCTTCCGAGATAATTCGATCTTAAAAACCGTCTCTACGTATAGTTTAAAAATAGGCTTAGAAATCTAATAAAAACTAGGCTAAACTACTACCTACTCTTCCTCTAAAATAATAAGATTATAAACCTCCTATATAGAAATCTCCTATAGAGAAACCTCCTATAAAAAAATCTCCTATAAAGAAATCTCCTACAGAGAAACCTCTTATAGAGTATCTTCTCGGAATACTCTAAGTAAATACTAAGGAGAAGTAGGAATAGCTTATTATATAAGAACTTCTATATTATAAATAGCTTATTATATATATTATCCTTAATAAATAAAACTATTATATTTACTATCTTTACTATCTTTACCGTTATCTTCCTTAATCGACTAGTAAATAATTAGAGACTCTAGAATAGCCTCTAAAACCGGAGATACTACTATTTATTTTCTAGGCTATAATGGGACTAGCGGAAGTAATAGTCTACTATCTATATAATTAACTATATAACGTCGAATTATCTTATAAACCTATAGTTAAAGAACTAGACGTCGATATATTAACTAAGGAACTAACTAATAAATTAGCTATTAAATAACCTACCTTTTTAATAATAAAAAATAAGCCGGTTTAACTTACTTCCGGAAATTCGGTTATTAAAATAGAGATTTATCTTTAATCTCCTATATTCTAGTTAACGGCTTTAGTATAAGTAGTATAGTCTATACTCTTCTTAATATATCTAGACCTATAGAAGCTTACTTCTATTAAATTATAGATCTTAAAACCTAAATTACTACCTCTAGCTATCTACTAGTAATAGAAACCTATAGAATTAGCTTTAGCCTAATTATAACCTTCGGATCTTTATAAGGTTATTTATCTTTCTTAATTATAAAATCTAGAATATATAGATTACTTTTTTTATAAAGTACCCCGGCGTTATTATCTAAATTAGGATCTTTAGATACCGGCTTTCTAGCTAAAATATCCCTCTTTAGATCGTTATCTAATTAAGAAGAGTTAAGATTAAGTTTATCGGGAAAAATAATATCCTATAAATAAATAATCTCCTTCGAAGTAGGATTCTATATCTTAAAGATATAATTATTCTTACTTTTATAACTAACTAGATATCCTCTAAATATATAAGTAGCTAATTTCTCTAATTAAATATATATCTTCCTTAGAATATAAATAAATATAATAGTATCTTATATATAAAGATATTTTAAATTAACCTTCGTCTTATTAAGACTAAGATCCTTCTACTAGGAGATAATTAGTATTTTCGTAGTCTTCGGATTAATTAAATAATTATAAATATAAATTATAATATTTACTCGGTAAGGCTAAAGCTATTTAGGAAGCTTAGCGTTTATATTTATTATACGTTAAATCTAGTTAATATAATTACTTATACGCTCTATAATATTATTTAGTTTAGATATATAAATAGGCGTGATTTTAAAAACTATACCTTCTTTCTTTATCTATATCTAGAACTTATAGAATTTAGTTCCTCTATTAATCCGCTAGAAAGCTAAGTAATATCTATAAAGAATCTTCTATCTCTTATAGAAAGTAATTATATAAAATATAATCTCCTTCTTAGTTTAAAAGTATAGTCCTTCGGTATATCGAGTATAGTTATCGATAATTAGTACCTAATAATATTTATTATAAGATTTAAATAGATTTATAGTTTATATATCCGTATAAAACTTTATACTTAGCTTCTTTATACGTCGTTATATATCCTAAGAAATCTATTTCTTAGCTTTACTAAGTTAATAAGCTTTATAGTTAAAGTTATAAAGTTTAACCTAGTCTCCTTCCTCTAGAAGAATAGTATTAGAAAGAGAAGCTTTAATATATAGTCTTCCTATATAACTAAGTCGATAATAAATTTCGTAAGTCGAAATAGACTTATTAATTTAATTAAACTCTTTATTTAAATCCGAGTCTAAATTAGAAGAATTTAGTTTATAGAAGTAAGTTATTTAAATAGAAGATTGTTATATCTTCTTTAGAATTACTCTTTAATAGAGTAGGCTATTAATCTAAGATAAACTATTAAACTATTTTACTAATCTAACTTCCTTCCTATTCTTATAAACTAGTTTCGAAATAATTAAATTATAATAGATATTATAATCCGCTTTAAGAGTATTAGATAAAAGTAGACGATTAGTAGTTACTATATTATAGTAGGTATTAATAAGAATTATCTTAATCTTACCTTCTAAATTCTTAATTTAAATCGGCGCTTTACTATAACTAATTACTAATTAGACCTTACTATTAGTATTTATATAGCTATATAGCTCCTTACTAGGCTTATAAATTAAGTATTCGTAGAAGTCTTTATAATATCTAATAATTATTTTAGAAGTACTACTATTAATTATCTAGTTATTCTCTAAAGAATAAGCTATATTAGAATAAGTAATACTAGCCTTACCTTTTCTTTTATATATAGTTATATAGTACTAAATATTACTATATAGCTTCTATTCCTTTATAAGTAGATCCTCTATTAGATAGAAATATATCTTAGTAGGATATCTAGTATATCTATAGTAGGTATATTCTAAATTATTTATATACTATAGCTATTAATTACGCTACTATTCCGCCTATTCGTTAATCGACTTACCCTTAGGCGGTATATTCTTTATATCTTAATACTATTCCTTCTAATTATTTTAATTATCTTTATTATTATTATCCGATCTAGAGTTATATAAATTATCTTTACGATCTCTATTATTATAGTCTTAATCTCTTATTCTACCTTTATATTAATTATTATTATTCCGAGCGATATTAGTAGAAGCTTCTAGGTCGAACGATAATAAAATAGGAATATCGCGTACTTTAATTATTAATATCTTATATATATCGCTAAAAACCTCTTTTATAATAGAATCTAGTATCTTATCTTTTAAAGTCTTATAGGTAAATATTACCGATTTAAGTTTACCTTCTAATTATCGAAGTATTATAAATAATACTCCGAATAGGTAAGGTTCGATTTTATATATACTAAGCTAGTTATATTAGGTCTAGTAAGTATTAATATAGTCCTTAGTAGAACTAAAATATAATCTTTTTATCTCGTCGAATTTAATTATCTTATATCTTACGTTATTAATAATACTAGTATTATAAATAATAGACTCGATTTTATATAATATATAATTAGCGTAAATTAGAAAATTATTTATATATTTTTTAAGAGTTATAATAATCTTTTAATCTAGAAGATCTTCGATCTATCTATTAGAAATCTTCGACTAATATCTTTATAAATTATAATTAGGATTAAATTTAGTAAGACGAGGAAGATTATAGTCGGCGACCTAATCGATTCGCGTTATACTTAATCTATTAATAATCTATCGTTTCTATCTTACTAGATTACTATTATTAAGAGCTAATTTAATACCCTTATTAAGCTTAATTTCCTTTACTTCCGGAAGATTAGTCCTTTATATATATATCTATCTAATAGGACTATATTATTAATATTACTATCCCTAATTATTAAAAATAGGATTATATTACTAGCGAGAAGTAGGGAGAGAACGTAAGGAACCTTCTCCTCTATTATCGTTATTATTATAGGAACTAGTTATTTTAATTATACGTCGAGTACCTATCTTCGGTCTCGATCGAAAGAAATACGCGAAGCGGTATCGTCCGTCGCGTCGATAAGGTAACTACGGAAAATAAAGCTTCCTAGATAATTAGAATAATAAAAATATTAACTTATAATAAGATCGTCGATAAAAATTAATATTAACGATAGGATCGATAGTCAAAATATAGAGATATAGAACGGGCCGAAAAAACGCGTCCTATAAAAGAAAAATAAAAACTCTAATTAGTTAAAAATTTCAACGAAAAGATACTCGGAGTCGTACGAGTAAGGGCTTATAACCTAATAGATAAAATATAGGCTATATAGGAATGAATGTTAACCTTAAGGGATTAATATTATAGACTCTGGAGAGAAAGAAAAGAAGAGAAGAAAAACTAGCTACTGTCTAACAATACCCTGAGTTCTGTGGGTCAGGATCACCTGCGGCCCCACATGGCCGTCACGTGACTCCAACAGCTATTAGATTCGACCTTTTCTATCAGATTGAATATCAATTAATGAATACATCCATAGTTTCTTTCAATTGGAGAGCTATTAGATTCGACCTTTGTTGAACCCTCAGGCATACATGCTTGATTGTTTAATACAGACTGAGCCTTCTTTTGTTTGCTATTTGTTGTTTATGTTCAGATGGTTTGTAGGGTATATAAACCCCTATATAATTAGTTTTGGCAATTAAGAATCTTTCTTCTACTTTTTCCCTCTTAGTAGTAATCTTATATAGATTGCTTATTAGGTTATAAAGCCCTTTTTCTACCTCTAAATTATTATTTTATTAATATCTATTAAGGATAGTACTATAATAGTACTAGGTCTTACTTTAGAACTTTGTTTTTAAAGGGTAGTAGAAGATACTATACCTTAATTTATAGTTATTTTATTAAAATAGTAACCTACCTACCTAATAATAATAACTAGTATAATAAAGAAGATATTTTAGTTATTAACTAAGCTATCGGTCTACTAGATATTAGAATATTTAATCTTTATAAGATTATTCCTCCTTTTAAAGAAAAAGAGGATCTTAATAAATAGATTAATAAGGTTAAGAAGATCTTAGAGAGCTATAATTTATATAATTTAATTAAATAATCGATCTCCTAACTAAGTCGAAGAGATCTAAATAGCTAGAAGTAGAAGACTCTTTCTAAATAAGTTTATACTTAGATATCTAGTAGTTTAGATAGCGACTTAATAAAGGAAATTAATAGTTAGGAAAACCCGATTATATTCGTAGATAAGTTTTTAGAGGAGATTCGGAAGTATTTAAAAGATAAAAGTTATAGTATTTTAAAGATAGTAATAATAGCCTTCTAGTTTATCTTATAAAAGAAGTTTTTATTAAATAATAAGTTTATTATTGTCAGATGGAATACAGGCTATGCAGGAATGAATGTTAACCTCAAGGGATTAATATTGTAGACTCTAGAGAGAAAGAAAAGAAGAGAAGAAAAACTAGCTACTGTCTAACAATACCCTGAGTTCTATAGGTCAGGATCACCTACGGCCCTATATAGCCGTCACGTGACTCTAATACCCCCCTTTAGGACGAAGACTATCACTATATCTCTTTGTCTCTACTAATAAAAACTCTCTATTTTGTTTTCTTATTTTCTACTATTTCCTATATAATATAAATCTATATCTACCCGTAAAATTTAGTATATAGATTAATTAAGACCTAATATCTAGATAAACTTTATATATACTTCTTTATTAAGCGCTTTTATAAACCCGTCGGCGACGTTACTCTTCGTCTTAACGCGCTATAAATCGATCTTTTTCTAAAAAATAGCGTCCTTAACGAAAAACTACTTTATATTAAGCTAATATATACTATTCTTATACGATTTCTTACTTATTAGTAACTAAGTATTAATATTATCTATTAAAATAATAATTAGATTACCTACCTTAGGAAGATTAAGTATCTTAGTAATCTTTAAAATCTACTAAGTATCCTTAATAGGTTAATCTAGAGTATACTATTTCGTAGCTATCGATAATAGAGTTATAATACTCTATTTCTTCGAGTACTAAATAATAGGTACGCTACCGAAAAACTAAATAATACCCTCTATTAATTTTAAATTATACTAATTACTATACGAAGTATCGGTATATATAAAGAATAAGATATCGTCTACCCCTTCTAGTATTATACTAAGATATATTATATTACTAAGATACCTATAGATAGTACGGACTACCTATAAATCGTTAGTAGTCGGAGAAGTAGAACGATATTATAACTTTATAATACTAAATTTAATATTAGGCCTAGTTTTAACTACTAACTAGTTAAATCTACTAACTAAAGACCGGAATAAAGTATACCCCTCCTAATCTAGAAGAGCGTCGGGATCCTTATTACCGTTATCCTATTTATAATTTAGAAAAAGCGGAATCGAAATTAGAGAATATACTTATATCTCTACTAAGCGAAGTACCTCTAGATAGTATACCTACTATATTATCCGAATTATTCTTTTATTATAATTCCGGATAACGGTACTACTAAGAAAACGGGATAGTTTTCTTATATTCTTAATCTCGAATTAACCCTTTATTTATTAAAAAATTATCTCGATCTTTCCGTCGGTCGGAGTTATACTAATAAAGTTATTAATATAAATAAGAAGAAACTACGTTAAACTATTATATATCTTAATATAGATATACGGATTATTATTAAGAGTATAAAACCTAATCTTAACTAGTCTTCTATTAAGTTCCTTATTCTATAGAGCTACCGAATTATAAAGACTAAATAATACCTATTATAACTAATAAATCTAATCTTTACTTCCGATATTAAGTTCGGAGTATTTAAAACCTACTAGTTAAATAATATAAATTATCTCCTAATCTTTACGAGAAGTATTAAAATATATAGCTACTATATTAAACTAACGCTATTTATAACCTCTCTACGTAATAAATATAAAGATAATCTTTATAAGAACATTCTAAATAACTAGAGTATAAAAGATTAAATCCTCCTTCTTCTACTAGTAGTTATTATAAACTACTTAACGCGCTTTAAAACTATAAATAAGGTTATCCTTCGTTACTTTAAGATTAAAAACCTATTAACTCGGTAGAGGCACTATTCCTAGCGGTTTATAAACAATATTAAAAGTTCTTTTTATATAAATATCGTTAAACTAATCTTCTATCGCTACTTACTAGTAGTCTAAAAATCGAGAATTTATCGCTTTATTATAAGACTAGAGAATAATAATATCCTTAACGTATAAAGACTTACTATTATAAATAAAAGGAGTACTCTATTTTATAATAACTCTTAATTTTATAAGTCTCCCCCTATCTTAATTATTATTATTACCTAATTCTTTATTAGTACTATTATTATCTTATAGAACGTCCGGCTTTATAATAATTTGCTTTAGTTATTTTATCTATTTTAGTTTTATTTTCGGAATCGATATAGTCTTAGTAAGTTCCGTAGGAAAACCGTATTATTTAGGCGATCGTCTCGTCCGGCTCGATTATTAGGGAATAAAATATTTTAGTAGAATAGAAGCTATCTTAGTAATAAAATTATCAATAATTATTTTAATTAAGACCTCCTAAGGTAATTCGACCTTAGAAACCGTCTCTATATATAGTTTAAAAATAAGCTTAGAAACCTAATAAGAATTAGGCTAAACTACTACTTACTCTTCCTCTAAAATAATAAGATTATAAACCTCCTATATAGAAATCTCCTATAGAGAAACCTCCTATAGAAAAATCTTCTATAAAGAAATCTCCTATAGAGAAACCTCCTATAGAGTATCTTCTCGGAATACTCTAGATAAATACTAAGGAGAAGTAGGAATAGTCTATTATATAGGAACTTCTATATTATAAATAGCTCGCTATATATACTATCTTTAATAAATAAAATTATTATACTTACTATCTTTATAGTTATTATTATCCTCTTTAATCGACTAGTAAATAACTAGAGACTCTAGAATAGCCTCTAAAACCGGAGATACTACTACCTATTTTCTAGGCTATAGTAGGACTAGCGGAAGTAATAGTCTACTATTTATATAATTAACTATATAACGTCGAATTGTTTTATAAACCTATAGTTAAAAAACTAGACGTCGATATATTAATTAAGGAACTAACTAATAAATTAGCTGCTAAATAATCTATCTCTTTAGCGGTAGAAGGTAAGCTAGTTTAACTTATTTCTAGAAATTCGGTTATTAAAATAGAGATTAATCTCCGATCTCTTATATTCTAGTTAACGGCTTTAGTATAGGTAGTATAGTCTATACTCTTCCCGGTATATCTAGACTTACGGAAGCTTACTTCTATTAAATTATAGGTCTTAAAATCTAAATTACTACCTCTAGCTATCTACTAGTAATAGAAACCTATAGAACTAGCTTTAGCCTAATTATAACCTTCGGATCTTCGTAAGGTTATTTACCTTTCTTAATTATAAAATCTAGAATATATAGACTACCTTCTTTATAAAGTACTCTAGCGTTATTATCTAAATTAGGATCCTTAGATACCGGCTTTCTAGCTAAAATACTCTCTTTTAGATCGTTATCCGATCGAGAAGAGTTAAGATTAAGTTTATCGGGAAAAGTAACGTCCTATAAATAAATAATCTCCTTTAAAGTAGGATTCTATACCTTAAAGATATAACTATTCTTATCTTTATAACTAATTAGGTATCCTCTAAATATACGAGTAGCTAATTTCTTTAATTAAATATATATCTCTCTTAGAATATAGATAAATACGATAGTACCCTATATATAAAGATATTTTAAATTAACCTTCGTCTTACTAAGACTAAGACCCTCTTACTAGGAAATAATCGGTATCTTCGTAGTCTTCGGATTAACTAAATAATTATAAATATAAATTATAGTATCTACTCGGTAAGGCTAAAGCTATTTAGGAAGCTTAGTATCTATATTTATTATATATTAAATCTAGTTAATATAACTACCTATATACTCTATAACGCTATTCGATTTAGATATATAGGTAGGCGTAATTTTAAAAACTATATCTTCCTTCTTTACCTATATCTAAAACTTATAGAATTTAGTTCCTCTATTAATCCGCTAGAAAGCTAAATAATATTTATAAAGAATCTTCTATCTCTTATAGAAAGCAATTATATAAAGTATAATCTCCTCCTTAGTTCGAAAGTATAATCCTTCGGTATATCGAGTATAATTATCGATAATTAGTATTTAATAATATTTACTATAAGATCTAGGTAGGTTTATAGTTTATATATTTATATAAAACTTTATACCTAGCTTCTCTATATAATATTATATATCCCGAGAAATCTACTTCTTAGCTTTACTAAGTTAATAAGCTTTATAGTTAAAATTATAAAATTTAACCTAGTCTTCTTCCTCTAGAAGAATAATATTAAAAAGAGAAGCTTTAATATATAGTCTTCCTATATAACTAAGTCGACGATAAATTTTATAAGTCGAAATAGACTTATTAATTCGATTAAACTCTTTATCTAAATCCGAGTCTAAATTAGAAGAATTCGGTTTATAGAAGTAAGTCGTTTAAATAGTCGTTTAAATAGAAGACTATTATTATATCTTCTTTAGAATTACTCCTTAATAAAGTAGGCTATTAATCTAGGGTAAACTATTAAACCGTTTTACTAATCTAACTTCCTCCTTATTCTTATAAACTAGTTTCGAAACAATTAAATTATAATAGATACCGTAATCCGCTTTAAGAGTATTAGATAAAAGTAGACGATCGGTAGTTACCGTATTATAGTAGGTATTAATAAGAATTATCTTAATCTTACCTTCCGAATTCTTAATTTAAATCGGCGCCTTATTATAACTAATTGCTAATTAGATCTTACTATTAGTATTTATATAGCTATATAGCTCCTTACTAGGCTTATAAATTAAGTATTTATAGAAGTCCTTATAATATCTAGTAATTATTTTAGAAGTACTACTATTAATTATCTAATTATCCTCTAAAGAATAAGCTATATTAGTATAAGTAATACTAGCCTTATCTTTTTCTTTACGTATAATTATATAGTACTAAGTATTACTATACGGCTTCTATCCCTTTATAAGTAGATCCTCTATTAGATAGAAATATATCTTAGTAGGATATCTAGTATATCTATAATAGATATATTTAGAATTATTTATATATTATAGCTATTAATTACGCTACTATTCCGTCTATTTATTAATCGACTTACCCTTAGGCGGCGTATTCTTCGTATCTTAATACTATTTCTTCTAATTATTTTAATTATCCTTATTATTATTATCCGATCTAGAGTTATATAAACTACCTCTATAACCTCTACTACTACGGCTTTAACCTCTTATTCTACCTCCGCGTTAATTATTATTATTCCGAGCGATATTAGTAAAAGCTTCCGGGTCGAACGATAATAAAATAGGAATATCGCGTATTTTAATCGTTAATACCTTATATATATCGCTAAAAACCTTTTTTATAATAGAATCTAGTATCTTATCTTTTAAAGTCTCGTAGGTAAACGTTACTAGTTTAAGTTTACCTTTTAATTATTAAAGTATTATAAATAACGCTCCGAATAGGTAAGGTTCGACTTTATATATACTAAGCTAGTTATATTAGATCTAGTAGGTATTAATATAGTCCTTAGTAGAACTAAAATATAATCTCTTTATCTCGTCGAATTTAATTACCTCTTATCTTATATTATTAATAATACTAGTACTATAAATAATAGACTTAACTTTACGTAGTATATAATCGGCGTAAATCGGGAAACTATTTATATATCCTTTAAAAGTTATAATAATCTTCTAATTTAAAAGACCTTCGATCTATCTACTAGAAATCTTCGATTAGTATCTCTATAGATTATAATTAAGATCGAATTCGGTAGGATAAGAAAGATTATAGTCGGCGATCTAATTGATTCGCGCTATATTTAATCTATTAATAATCTATTATTTCTATCTTACTAGATTACTACTATTAAGAGCTAATTTAATATCCTTATTAAGCTTAATCTCCTTTACTTCCGGAAGATTAGTCCCTTATATATATATTTATCTAATAGGACTATATTATTAATATTACTATCCCTAACTATTAGAAATAGGATTATATTATTAGCGAGAAGTAGGGAGAGAATATAAAGAACCTTCTCCTCTATTATCGTTATTATCGTAGGAACTAATTATTTTAACTATACGTCGAGTACCCGTCTTTAGTCTCGATTAAAAGAAATACGCGAAGCGGTACTGTCTATCGCGTCGATAAGATAACTACGGAAAACGAAGCTTCCTAGATAATTAGAATAATAAAAATATTGACTTATAATAAGATCGTCGATAAAAATCAATAATAGGATCGATAGTCGAAAAGTAGAGATATAGAACGGGCCGAAAAACGCGTCCTATAAAAGAAAAATAAAAACTCTAATTAGTTAAAAATTTCAACGAAAAGATACTCGGAGTCGTACGAGCAAGGGCTTATAACCTATTAGATAGAATATAGGCTATGTAGGAATGAATGTTAACCTCAAGGGATTAATATTATAGACTCTAGAGAGAAAGAAAAGAAGAGAAGAAAAACTAGCTACTATCTAACAATACCCTAAGTTCTGTGGGTCAGGATCACCTACGGCCCCACATGGCCGTCACGTGACTCCAACAATTATTATATTAAAAGTAATATATAAAATATTAATAGATTTAAAATCTAGAATCTCGCCCTACTTTACTCTATAGATAATACTAATAGAGCTAATAAAGATACTAAAGTTAAATAACTTTATTATTATAAAAGATAATAAACTAAATACTATTAAGAACCTAGTTACTATAATTACTATAATCGATTTTTATCGATATAATATAATAATTTAGGATTATATTAAGTCTACTTCCGCTAATTCTTTTAGTATTATATTAGCGGTTAATAACGATTAATAATAATATTAATCTAATAATCCTCCGAATCCTTTAAATCTTTTAAAATCTTAGAATCCTTAGAATACTTATTTAATAAATTTATCTCTAAAAGATATATCTTTCTAAAAATATATTAATAAATAGAGAGTATATAGATCTAAGAGAAGTAATAATAGTAATTATTTTTACTATAGAATAATAAACTATAATATATTATTATACTAAAATTTATATCCTAAGAAACGTCTAGAAGGATAGATTCTAAGACTTAGGATCTAGTTTTTTAAGAATAATAATAACTATAGAGATAATTCGATAAATCCTATAGAATTTAAATAAGATAAAACTTAATAGATCTAAGGGCTACTAATAGATAGGACTAAGTAGGTAAATCTTTCTATATCTAAGAGTACTAGCTTTATTATAATATCGATAGCTAGTTTATTAATTAGTTTTAATCTTTCTTATATATTTACTAATTAACTTATAGTAGAATAAGATCTAGATAATATTAATAATATTAAGAGGTTTCTAATTTAATAACTAGATTAATTAATAATAATTATTTAATTTATAATTATAATATCTAAATATCTATAGATTTTAGATATAAATATTTTAGAATATATTTATAGTAATTGTTGGCGGATCGAGAACAGGCAGTTGTGGAGAAGTAATATTGATTGAAACTGGAAACTGGAGAACTGGGGAGAAAAGAGAAGAGAGAGAGAACTACAGAGAGAGATGCAGCTATGGAGACATGGAGTGGGGCAGATATGCAAACATGCAAACATCAACCACTAGCCTGACAAAACAGGCAGCCGTACAGGTCACATGACCAGAGGCTCCAACACCCCCCCTCAGGGTAGTAATCCTCCTCAGACAAAACAGGTGCTCTTCCCTACCCCCCCGTAGAGAACAACAAAACAATCACTTCTTCTTTGAAGATTTGGAATCCTTCTCCGCACGCTCCGCACGCGCCTTCGCGTAGCACCAGATATTAGAGAACGGCTCCTATCCTTTAGAAACAAAATCTTCAAGTAGATAGAAACAAGTCTTAGTAGGGTGGCCCTCGGCACCACAGTGAGCACATTCAGCACTATTGATATATTGCGGCTACTGATCACGTTGACGCTTAGCCCAATCATCAATGTCCTAACCTTTCGAAGGTGCTCTACGTAGCTGCTCCTCGGGTTCCTCTTCGACTTCTTTATCATCATCTTCTTTATTATCTTCTTTATTAAACGGCTTCCGGTAGTCGTTTCTACGTCTAATACGGCCTCTACGACCGCGCTGTCTACGTCCGCCGTAAGAAGAAGAACCACGAGATTGAGATACCTTAGCCGTCGAAATCGTTTCGTCCGCTTCCGTAATCGAGTTCGCTTCAATCGCGAGTTCTTTATAATATTCACTAAAGTCATCTATCGTGATTTCCGTAGGAACTTAACGTTTTAAAGTATCGAGAGTAAAGTTCACACTCGGGAGTTCGCCACGAAGCGCGTCGAGAATAACGTAGAGTGCCGTAAAAGGGTACGGCGCTACTCCGTAACGTCCGAGGACGTTAAACTAACTCTAATATGCCATAACATAATCCTTTACCGTAGAGAAGTTATCACGTTTCAACTTAGCGAATTTCAAAGCTTCCAAACTAACGTTTATAACTTTGTTATTACCGCTCACAATCCGGGTAATTTCCTTTATTAAGTCGTCGGCGTATTCCGGGAATTGTTAAATCGAGCCTTCGAGAGTCGTAGTAATCTTATTATCAATCCTCGAGGAAATCTAGCTAAGAACAGATACCGACTAGTAGAACTAGGTATCGTACGTTAAGTCGTCTTCCGCTAGCTTCGGAATATTGAAATTTACTACGTTCTCGATTCGAATTATCCGTAAACCATTCGTAATTTCGCGCTTCTAGCGCACAAAGTTTGATCTATCAACCTTTAAAACATATATCTTCGGGTATTGTACGTTAGTAACCGCTTTTAAGCGAGTTCCTTAGGTAACGGGAAGTCCTAGAATCGGTTAGATAGATCGGTCCGGTACGGGTAGCTATTAGGAGCTCTCACCCCGCAAACTAGAGTTTGACTTATTAGTTATTTTAACAAATCAGGTTGCTTTAAGCGAACAGTCGCGAGTAGAATAAAGAGAAGTTTCGAAGACGTCAACGGTCGCTACCAGCGAACAATCGCGAGCGAGAAAAGTGAGGTTTTCGAAGAACTAAGGGTTGCTTCTAGCAGACAAATCGCGAGTAAGATTAAGAACAAAGTAGGTTGCTCCAAGCGAACAATCGCGAGCAAAACAAAGAATAAAATAGATCGCTTTAAGCGGATAAATCGCGAGCGAGACAAACAAGATAAATAGGGTTACTACTAGCGAACAATCGCGAGCAAAGTGTGGGGTAAAAGTAGGTCCGTGAAAACTCTACAGATCAATCACGTGATATTGTCACACAAATAACGTCACCAAAACAAAGACACTAGTCTTACCACTTCGAGAACTGATGGAGTCTCAGTAAGAAGAACAAAGGGCTCAGAACCTATTGGCGGATCGAGAATAGGCAGTTGTGGAGAAGTAATATTAATTGAAACTAGAAACTAGAGAACTGGGGAGAAAAGAGAAGAGAGAGAGAACTACAGAGAGAGATGCAGCTATGGAGACATGGAGTGGGGCAGATATGCAAACATGCAAACATCAACCACTAGCCTGACAAAACAGGCAGCCGTACAGGTCACATGACCAGAGGCTCCAACAGTAATTAATCTATCTTTTTAATAATTAAGAGATATCTAAAGAAATAAGAATATAAATAGTTAACCTCTAATAATAAAAAGATTAAAGCTAAATACTATAGCTTAGTTTAATTAAGTTTTTATATTAATTATATTATAATAATATATTATTAGATTAATATCTATTATATTTACCGAGTAGGTTAATATAACCTCTTCTCTCTTAATATTATAGAGAAAGAATTAGGAATTTAGTAGAATAGTAAGTTAAAAACCCTTTATAATAATAAAAATAGGGTAATCGATTTTACTAAAGACTTTTATAAGATACTATTTATTTAATTAGCCTCTCCCTCTTTTAGTACTATAGTAATTTCCGCGGAACTAGCCTATAGATATTTAGGCTATATTAGTTCTTATAAAACTAAGCTTAATTAGATAGATCTAGATTATAATATTTAAGAAAATAAATCTTTTAATTATAAGGTATATAATCTTAATAAGTCTAAGTAGATTATATTAAGAGCTAATTAAGTAAGAGTTATAAAAGCTACTTATATATTTTATATTAATTTATAGCCGGTTAATCCGCCTAGATATAATCTAAAGAATAGTAAGAATAATAGATAATATATAATAATAATTACTAATAATATAATATATTATTAGTTTATATTATATCTTATAATAAAGAATAAGATATTACTAGTTCTATAACGCTTTATAAAAGATATTTATTAAAAGATAATAACTTAGATTTTTAAATAGAGAATTAATAAAAAGAGAGAGTTTTTTATTTTTATTAATTAGGTAAGAAATAAGATAATAATTATATCTATTTCTACTCCTTACGCCTATAAATAAAATAGCGTCTCTGAATTTATAGGCTATTATCTTCTCTAAATTATAAGAATAATAAGAATTAATACTAGTTCGCTAAAAGAATTATAGACTAAGACTTTAAATACCGCTTATTATATTATAAATTATCTTTAAAAAAAGAGAAATAATATATTAGTAATTATTTAGAGGAAGTAATTAAATATATAAACTTCTAATAATATAATTCTTTCTTTTTTATAGATCTAATATACTAAGATATATATTTATATTCTAAAGAAGAGGAGAATCTAGAGCTAAAAAATAGAGCTAAGAGCCTAGATAAGCTACCTTATTAGATATAAAGGAAATAATAATTATATCTACCGAATTTATAATCCTAAAACTAAAAAAATAATAAGATATAAAGATATTATTTTCTAGAAATAGAAATAAGGAATTCCTTATTTTAATAATTAGGATATTATTATTAAAAAAGAGGTAATCGATAGTCCTTTAGATTCTAAATAAAGAACTAGATTACCTATTATTATAGTATAATATTCTCGATAAATTTAATAGATTAATTAACTACTAAAGCTTAATAATTAATAATAAATAATTAAGATAGATAAAGAAGAGGATAATAATAATTAAAGTATATATTTTACTATACTAAAAATAGATATAAAGTTAATTTCTAAAAATTTAATACTTATATTATTACTATCGATACTATCTCCGGTATTATTATTACTAGATCTATTATCTACGCCTATACTAACTCCGCTATAACTAATAAGAACTAGATTTAGATATTAATTAAACCTACTAAAACGTTTCGAAGATAAAAAATAGGATAAATATAATAAGACTTTATTAGTAATTAATTTAATTAAGATAATAATAGGTATAGTAGTAATTAATATTCCTTAAGATTTAAAAACCTAGTAAATTAAGATTCTATATAACTAGATAGAAGTATTAAATTTACTATAGAACGAGCTATAGTAGTAAGCGATAGACCTATAAGTTAAAAAGCTTAATTATATTAAGATCTATTAAACTATTAATAATCTACTAAAGGGAAGTACTATACTACTTAATAAATAGATTTTTAATATTAAATATAATAAAGAAGATTATATTACTAAGTTTAGAGCTCGATAGGTTATCTATAGTAATAGATAGAGACTAGGTTTCGACTTTAACGATACCTATATACTTATTATATAACTAGAGAGTATAAGACTATTTCTCTTTATAGTAATAATTCGGAATTTATTTTAGGAATAAATTAATTATATAATTACCTATCTTAATACCCTAATTAATAAGAGGTACGTCTTTATAAGATTATCTATAGGATATAAAATATTAAATAAAGTTTATATAATTAACTAAGTAATATATAATTTATATTAATTAGCTTATCTATAGTATAAAATAATTAAATAGTAATTAAAGAGTCTTAGATTTAAATAATTATTTAATAAAAGATATATTTTTTAGTATAAGGGAAAGAGTATATAGCTTTTATTATATATTAATAATATCCTTTATACTATAGTATCGAAAGAAGATATTAAATAATTAAAGTAATCGATTATTTTTAAGATTAAGATAATTAGAGAGCCTATTAGATTTCTAGATTATAATCTTACTAAATCGGATTATAGTATCTAGATAGATTAAGCTACTTATCTTAAAGACCTCTTATAAATAGTAAGTATAGGTAGGATTAGCTCGATATACTTACTAATAAAGACGTCCTATTAACTATCTTTTTTAATAAAAGAATTAATAATAAATAGTTTAAGATTAATAATAAATAATTCGATAATAAGATTAATTATTAAAATAAATATTAATAATAATTAATAAATTATAATATAAAAAAAATCTATATATAAAAAGGATATTAATAAGATTAGCTAGTTAACTATAAGAACTAGACTAGATATAGCCTTTACTATAAATTAATTATAAAAAAGAACTATTAATCTAAAGAAGTAAGATTTAGAAGCTTTATCTTAGCTTTTATACTATCTAAAAAACGCTCCGGATTATAGAGTTAAATTAATAGTTAAAGAAGATAGTTTAATTAGCTATATTAATTCTTTATATAATAATTATAAAAATAATAAATTAATTAAGGCCTATATTTTCTATTATACTAAAGTACTAGTTTTATAGAGCTCTCGGAAGTAAGATATTATTACTACCGGAAGTACTATTATAAAGTATATTATTTTAGATAGTATAATATAAGAAGTATTATATCTAGTTAAAATCCTTTAATAACTAAATCTTAAAATTAAAGATAAAGTTTAAGTCCCGATCTATACTAATAATAATAATATAATTATAATCTTAAAGAATAATACTTTTAAAAAGAGTACTAAGTAGTTAGATATAAAATACTACTTTATAAAGTATACCTAGAAAGCTAAATAGATTAATATTAGAGTTATTAATTTAAAGTTAAATCTAGCTAATATATTAATAAAGGCCTTACCGAAGGTTAATTTTAAAAGATTAAGAGAGTAACTAGTTACGAAGAAAATTGAGAAGGAAATAACGATAAATTGATAGAATTTGATACTTAGAAATTGTTGATTTTATATATGATTTTACTATATAAACCAGATTGATTTTTATGATTTATTTTTGATACTTAGTCTAGGGGGGTATGTTGAACCCTTAGGCATACATACTTGATTGTTTAATATAGACTAAGCCTTCTTTTGTTTGCTATTTGTTGTTTATATTCAGATGGTTTGTAGGGTATATAAACCCCTACATAATTAGTTTTAGCAATTAAGAATCTTTCTTCTACTTTTTCCCTCTCAGTAGTAATCTTACATAGATTGCTCATTAACCTTTTCTATCGGATTGAATGCTAATCGATGAATACATCTTAGAATCAATCAATTACTGATTTATTCATTTATTCATTTATGCATTCTTTTAATACAAACTCCGTTAGCCTACTGTAGTTATATCAGACACGGAGCATTATATAGTCTGAATGACTTCCAAGGTTTGATGTTGGCGAACTTGCAGTGACCACAAAAGTGTTAACACCCCCTTCCGATACCGCCTTCCTAATAAATTATTCCGCCTTTGTAATTTGACATACCGCCCATTACTACTTGGATCTCATTGGTGAATATTTAACCGGTAGAAATCTGGGGTGTTAACACTTTTGCGTAGTGACTGTAGATACCTTGCTTACTATGGAGCCTGTTATAGTAATTCAAGTATTTTAATTTTCTGCCGCTAGTATGACATACCGCTTAAGGGTAAGAAACCACGAATATATAGGGCAATAAGGAAGGTTTTATAGAACTGCGCAGAGAGACGTACAAGGAGCGCTAAACCAAAATTGATAGGCTGAACCTAACAAAGTCATTCGTCATACCTATCCGATATGGTGTAATAGGGTGTCCCGGTGAAAAGACCACGGTTCTACGTGGCATTGTGTGGGGGAAACCGTGGTCTTTCCGCGTAGGCAAGAATAAACAATATATAGTTCCTAGCAGATGTTTGACCTAAGCCCAATTAGGTATAGCCCAGCTAGCCGAAATATAACACTTATATATTCCAGCGGCTCCATCATGAGTCTATTACTATAGCCCAAAATAGTGATATGACCGGCTTGTGTCCGATTCAGTATAGCCTAGTAAGCCTAGCGCGTATAAATCCCGGCGGCTTGTTTATAAGTTCTAAGTAGCCCTAGTATAAAAGCGAAGATTGTTACCCTTAAGATTTTCTTATAAATCATTATTTAATTATCATTCCCTTATAAGCCTATTAGAATCAAAATACTACCTAAAAGGTCCTCGAAGCCGATTACGGACTATAATGCCTTTATCCGGTTACTAGACCTATCTATTAAACGTAAGAGAGCCGAAGCGACGAAAGAACGTCTATAGGGAATTTATTTTAACTTCTAGAAGTACTAACTTCCTTTCCCTTAAGTCCCTATACTTTTACTTATAATATAGATTTATATCGTAACTTATACCGCTAAATTATAAGTATTAGCTTAAAAATATTATATTAAGATTTATTAAAGGCTTTATTCGCTAGTATTTAGATAAATATAACGAAGAATACTATTCTAGTCTTATAATAGTAGTAAGGTTTTTTAGGATATATTAGAGCGAAGAAATAAGCTATAATATTCCTCGTAAGTTAGGGTAGGATATAACTATAGTATATTTTAAAAAGCTAATTTACGGATTCTTTACTAACCCTAGAAGCTTTCTAATAATCTTAGTAAAGAGTATAGACTTAACTTAGGCGCTAAGTAACAACCGCTATTTAGTATTAACGAACTCTTACTTATTATCTATTATTTATTAGATATCTATAATATAGCTTTTCCTACTTTCCGATACCTTTTATAATTAAATACGTTACGAAAAATAATAGCTTTAATGTCGGCTCGGCCTAGAACTCTAACTCTATTAACTAGGTATATAAGGGGTAACGATACCCTTAAATAGAAGGATATTAAGCTATTTATAGTAAAAAACCTAGAGGATCCCGGCTCTTAAATCCTTCTTATAAAAGTATAGTATAGGCTTAATAAAGGAAGGAGAAATAAAAGAGCTCTATAAGTATTACTAGAAGAGGTATAAGTATATAATTTAGCTATAGCTATAACTAACTCTAGTAGGCCTAAATTTATATATACTAAAAGAAATAATAATTTAGGACTTTATATTATTTATAATATACTTATATATATATTTCTTAATAACGCGTTTATAAGCCCTTATATTAAATACCCTCGAGATATCTAGCGTCTAATAAAGATACCGGAGTATCGCTAAAGTACGCCTATCTATTTTAAAAAAGCTTAGGGGATATTCCTATCTTAAGACGCGCTATATAAACAGATAATAGCTATTAGATTATAGACCTAGAAAATACTCTTCTATATAGCTAAGCGTAGAGTTAGGAGTAAATTGCCTATAAAAAGGCTAGTTTTCCGGATAAAGGGTCGCTTTATAAATACTATAAAGGCGTAGTAGTAAACCTTAATATATATTTAAAAAGATACTAAATTAATAGATAAGAAATTAATCCTTTATAGGATATCTTAACGAGTATTTACGAAATATAATTATAGGTTACCGAAAAGGTAGTATATTTATAAGTTATATCTTAGTACTAAACGATACTTAATCTATTTATATAAGGACTCCTACTAGGGATTTATTACTTAACCTCGCGATCTATATAAACTTAAAATAGGATACCTCCGCGCCTTAAGACCTAACTATTAAGTAGAAAGAGTCTCTTAAAATAGATAGCGAACTCCGGGATTTAAGAAAGACGTATAAGTCGCTCTAGATTACTCTTATTATAGAGTTTATCCGCCTATAGAAGATATATAAAGCTAATAATAAGCGTTAGTATAAATTTAAACGACTATAAAATAAGATCTAGGTACGGTAGAGAAAATTATATAGAAAAGCTAAGAAGACCGCTCGCGATAAATTCTTCCGAAATATTAGGAATTAGATTATAGAGCGTAATTATTAGAGGAATCCTATTACTTTTATACTAGATATCTCTTATATATAGCCGGAGAGAAGAGCGCTTTTATACCTTAAATTTAAAAATAGAGATACTAATACCGTTAGTAATATCGAGTTACTTAAAGATCGTATTTAGTCCCTAGAACTACGACTTAAGCTCTATAGTCTTTATATACCTAGGACACTAAAAAGGCGGATTAAATTTAGTTAATATATAGTTATAAAAAGCTAAAGATTTCTAATAGAAACACTTAAAAAAAGCTAGGACTAGTAGGGGATTACTTCTATTAAAAAGTTCTACTAGCCTTAAATATCTAGTATATCTAGGACGTAAGGATCTATATCTATCCGCTAGAGCCTACCCGTATATATATAAGGATATACTAAAACGTTATTTCGAGACTTATAAATTACTATTTATATTTAAGAGAGATAGTCGGTAGTATAATTATCCCGGTTGTCTAGAGATTCTATTTATACTAGCGCGATATAAGATTTATCTTAAAGACGATTATAATATTAGCCTATAAGTATTTAAGATAGATTAACTAATATACCGTTTCTTTATACAAACTTATTTTCTAGACACTAGACCTAAATCTTTATAAGTAATAAGTAGGTTATCTATATAAGGATACTAATACTAGGACTTACTAATATTATTATACCTTAGAAGCTTAAGATAAGGAAGTAATTTCACTATTAATTTAAGCCTATCTAGATTATAAGGTATATAAATTTATCTTAAGATTAAAATAAGAAAATATTAGTATTTATTACAGCTAGAGTTAACGTAATATATATTATACTAAGCTAAATATTATAAAACAATCCTTTAGAGTAGTTCTAGAGCTAAACTTTGAATTATATATTAGCTATTTAATATTAATATTATCAATAGGATATTATTTAGGTAGGCAACTTACTACTATATACTTTTAGTAAGCAGAGAGCGTTACTTATATAACCTTCTTAAGATATAAAGAGAATATATTTATATTATATAGCTCTAGACTATAAAAGCAATACGAGAATTCTATTAAGCTATTCTAGATTATAAAGACTATATATTCGTCGTAGGGCTAAAATAAGGTAATATAATTTCGGTATATATTATAGCTAGAGTCAGCTAGGATTTAAAGTTACTCTTATCCCTCCTCCTATAGAAAAAGAAATAAGGACTATTTTAGTATATAGTAAAGACCTTATTTAGTAAGAATGTTTTAAGAGAAAATATATTATCGATAACTTAAGCATACTATCGGTCGTTAAGATCTTCGATCTACTTATATACTTAATTCGTAGTTTCCGCCCAAAAAAATAGCACCTTACTCGTAGCTATATTAAAGAATATAACCCTATTATAAGGAGGAAGTTTTGTAAATACTTGACAGCGAGTCAGGAGAAGAGAAGAGATCAGCAATGCAATGGTATTAAGGCTAACTGCTGATGGTTGACGATCTCTCTGGATGATGATGAGAAAGGGGAAAAGAAGAAGAGAGAGGAGAGGAGACTATCTGGTTATTGACATGTGATAGTTCTGACAAACAAGGTCATGTGCTATGATCCTAACACACCCCCTTAGAACTAACTCTAAATGTAGAACTCCGAATGTACTTCTAATACACCCCCTTAATCCTTTAGAAAAACCTCTTTTGTTGAATTTGTCGAATGGTAATATCGAACTAACAAACAAGTACTAGTAATAGTATAGGCACTAGTAATGATACTAGGCGGCGCTCGCTCTAGCAAAAAGTACTGATACTAGGCGGTAACTAGCTCTAGTATAATAGGTTCTCGCTTAAATATAGCTCTAACCTAGCTCTAGCTCTAGCAACTTACTCTAGCTCTCGCTTCAGGTACCTACCTAGCACTAGTACTAGCTCTTATAACTTATATAGTTTATATCTAGCCCTAGCCTTAGCTTTGTAGTTGTTGTTGTTCTAAAAAACCGTTGTTATATATCGAGAATCCGTTGCTATAGATCTCGAGAAAAGAATAACTACGCGTTCCGAACTTCTGCCGGTCGCGTCGAATGATTTCGCGTTCCGAATACCGGTCGCGTCGAGAAGTAGGTATTATAGACGGTACCGAAAGAGGTAAAAACCGTCGAAAAATTTGAAATACGCGATTGTGCGCGTGATTAGTACTCTTCCCCTAAGCCCGTGGGAAAATCGGAGGTACGGGGTTCCGGGACGCCGGGGTGCCGGGGGTACCGGGGGTAGCCGAACCTACAAAAGGGCTAGCTACCCCAGCTTCGAAAATCGATAAAAAACGGCGCTCGGAATAAGCGAAGGCTTATAACCTGACAGCGAGTCAGGAGAAGAGAAGAGATCAGTAATGTAATGGTATTGAGGCTAACTGCTGATGGTTGACGATCTCTCTGGATGATGATGAGAAAGGGGAAAAGAAGAAGAGAGAGGAGAGGAGACTATCTGGTTATTGACATGTGACAGTTCTGACAAACAAGGTCATGTGCCATGATCCCAACAATACTACGTAGAAATTGTCGGGAGTTATATTAACTATATATTTATAAACAATAGGCGTTATTTCCGAAATTTAAGTAACTTAGTTTAGTTAAGTTAGAACAGTACCTTATATAATAGGGAGCGGGTAACTTAAGACCTCCGTACTAAGGTTAGTTGACTAAATAGGGCCCGGTTAATTATATATAATAAGTTAATTACTACCTACTATTCTAGTATCTTCGGTATCTTATAAGACTATAGGTAGGGCTCTCTCCCTATTAGAAATTTGATTACCTATATTCTATTCCTATATTCGCTCTATATCGGTTAAATTAAGATTAGAGAAGAAAGATCGAAAAATATCCCGTTTAACTATAAAAGATATTATATTCTCTTAAATTGTATAATTAGGCGAGTAGATATACTCTAAGAATAAGTACTTTTGATCTAGAAAAAAACTTTCTATATCTATTATTCTATAGCGGCTCTAAAGATTCTAGTCCTTAGACTAATCGTAAGTCTAAATAAGGACCTATATTATAACGATCTAAGGAGTTATTAAGCTAAGAAATAAAGCGACTTTAGTACTCTATTTAGATATTTGATTTTCCTTATATTTAAAGAACTTAGAGGGGCGAAGACGGATAAGAAGACTAAGAATAGTAGTAAACTCTAAGTAATTTATACCGGGATTAAATTTAGACCTTAGTATAATAAATCTAACCTTACTTATAAGAAGCCTAAGGCGCTACTATAGTTCGGATCGATCGAGGTATCGGGCCCTTAAACTTTAATTAAATCTAAGGGGCTATAAGTTAATTATTCTATAGAAGTAATATATAGTAAAAAGAAATAGCTAACGATATATAAACTAAAAGCTAAACTCTTTTAGGCCTACTCTCTATATAAAGTTATTTTCTAGAGACTATATATAAAATTACTAATTCCTAGGTACTATATAATAACAAAATATAGCCTAACGAATAGTACCTTTAAAATTTACCGGGAGAATCTTTTTAATAATATTAGTTATTACTTTAAGATATTTTATATTCTCTAAAAAAGTCCTAAAGGACAGAATTATCTTTCGATAATCTAAGATAGTATACTATATTTTCGACTATAGATTTAAGTCTTTAACTATCGAAAATACTAAGCTATCTTAGAAAGTATTTTTTATATATCGGTAATCTACTATTAATAAATAAAGGTAGCGTTCTTCTAGTATTATAAGAGTTAAAGGGTTAAGAAACTATAAATTTTAGTAGATAAAAAACTACTAAGCGGAGTAAATCTCTACTAAGAAATCTAAGAGCTCCTATAGAATAATAAGGTTAGTTAGATAAAATATTCGTTATTAAGTATTAGATTCTCTACCTCTAGATATTTAAGACTTAGGAGATAGGTTCCTATATACTATAGGATCTATAAAGCGGGAAAGTAGAGAAGCGTATCTAGTCTTCTTCCTAGGTAGCGGAATTTATCTTAGCTTTTTCCCTTCGGCTTATAAATCCGATTAAATTCGCTATATTTAGTCGGCGACTATCTTATAAGCTACTCTTTAGTAGTATCTATCTCCTCCCTTTACTAGTAATAGTAGATATTTCGAAATATTTTATTATTACTAAAAGTATACGACCTAGAGTTGTATTCTTATAGTCTCCTTCGGTAATTATTACTTAGCTTTTCAGCGTCGTATAGATTAAAAATCTACTACGTATTACTAGGCGCTAACTATTTACGAGTAGTAGTAATTCGATATTTTTCTTAGAAATAATATAAGTTCTAATCGTCTAGTAAGATAATCTCTTTAGGGTCGCTGCTACTTAAGCTAGAAACTAGCGGCTAGAGTTCTAAGAGTTTTATCTTATAAGGAATCTAAGTAAGTAGATCTAACCTACGATAGCCCTTATAGTTAAAGCGATATAGAAGGCGATCGATATTAGATTATCTAAAGGCCCGAGAACCGAATATATCGATATCGTCGAAGAGAAGCTAATTTAGCTAATAGATCTTAATAGAGCCGATTTTAGCTACCGATAGCTACTAAGCGATTATCAAATCGTTAGATACTATAAAGATAAGAAGTTAGTATTAAATTGTTTTTAAATAAGATTATATAAAAGGGTAAATTTTGCCGGGAAAGTATTAATTATAGCCGCTAGCTATAGGGTTCCGGGTAGGTAGGAAAATCGTGGCCTTAATAATAAGATAACCGGCGTTACGCTTATCTTATATTTTAAATATGATTAGGAACTAGTAAGATAGGCGGTAACTAGGTATTTTACTCGAAGTAGTTCCGGCCTATAATAGGTATTAAATAAAGATACTACCCGATATAGCTTATTTATAACTAGATATCGAAGAGTATCGAAGAGTATCGAGTATATTTCTATCTAGCGGCTATAAGGAGTTAATATATATTAGTAAAGAGTAGATATATAACTAGATAGATAGATAGTTTCTTTAATACCGGCTCTTTCTAGGCTATAATAAGTATACCTATCTATATATATTATATATATATAGTTATACTATAAAAGATCTGTATATATATACCTTATACTATATCGAGCGATCTATCTCTTAGCGGCCTTATACGGGCTAAGTCTTTTTAAAGGTATCGAAGGAACGATATTAGGTAAAGCGCCGAATAAATCTATACCGAAGTATATATACCGCTATAATAATAATCAAAGGTCCCGATTATCTAAATATACTTAGGCGTAGCGGCCTAAGTCCCTATTAGCTAGAACCTAGTTCTACCTATATAGGTAATATCGCGATTTACTAATAGATAAAATAATTAGTCCTAGTAGTCTATCTAGGTATTATTTATTTATAAGTAGTATATCGCCAATAGCGTTTTACGTAAGGCGCCCTAATTATTATAGTAGAAGGTAAACGCGCCGGCGTAGGTACGACAACTAATTATAGCCTATACGCAACCGTACTAAAGTATTATATCCTATCTATCTCCTTTATAGGGCTAAGCCTATATTATTACTTTAGCTACCTTAGTATCTATCCCTAATCAAACCCGGGGGTTATTTATACTATACTACCTTATCGGCTAGGCTAGGCTATTATTCTATTCTATTCTATTCTAATATTTATACTTTTAGTAATTTATAGGCTGTTAACTAGGCTACAATAAGTATATATAAGGGCTACTCTTCCCTTATTTCTTCTTACCTTTACTACTACTATTTAAGCTTAAGTTTTCTTCCCTCCTCTCTCTCTCTTCGGTCCTTTAATTAGCACTTAGTACTAGTTCGATTAAACGGTTAGTTCGCTAGCCTTTACCTATATATTAATAACTCTAAATATTAATTCTTTATTAAATTTATTCAAAGAATATAGACTTTTCGACGCCTAAGTATAAGATATTAACGGAGACCTTAACCGAGCCTAGAGTAAAGCGTTTATATAACCGAACCGAGTCTTTAAGCTTAACCTACAACCTTTTTAAGAACTTAGAATGTCTTTCGGATCTATCTAAGACCTTAAGATCGTTTCCTCGAATCGATCTTATAGTACTTCTGCGTTACTACGAGGGCGACCGGTTAAATCACGATAAATTAGAAGCTACCGAGAGCCTCTAGGATAATATAAAAAAGAAATAGAGCTTAGTAAAGAAATTAAGCTCGGTAAAATATAGTCTAAGATAATATAATAAGGAATTTGTAAAATAGTCGGACGACGAACTTTAATAGAATCCGTCTACGTAATCTTTTAAATTTCCGGATACTCAAATTTCCGATAGACGTTATTTAATAGAGTATCTCGAAAACTCGTTACGAGAATATAGCTTTTTGAACTATATATCGTCCTCGCTTCTTCTCTACCGGCTAATACTTCTAATAGGTAGCTTTAAATCTATCTTAACCGATAGATATAAATCTTATTAGGAAGTACGCTTTTACTATATAGATAGTTTTACCTTCCTACGACTCTAGGATAGTAAAGGAGGACCGAGGGCATTATTTTATAGGTTAGAGCAGTCGTAGAATAATGCCTTAGAATTTGTCAACCTTTTAGTAACGTACAAATTCCCGTATACCTATAACGGAACGATAGCTAGTACATTAGCTTAATCTCTAGATAGTATATTCCCCTTAGATAGCATATGGTAGGTGTGTATATGTTTGGTTTTACTATGTATTTCTATCCTTTGGATCTAGAGTCTTTAGCGTGAAACGAGTTAATATGTTGCCGGGCGATTATTTTATCCTCGATATGTGCCAAGTGTAAGAACTAGGCCCTAGGTTTGTGTGGGTAAAGTCTCCTCTGTTTAGCGGTTCTAGGAACATATGTTTTGTCGAATACCAAGTCCGAATACATGGTAAAAACCAGATATTATACCGAATCCATCATGTGATCTCGAGTACCCGGTCCTTGCCAAGTAACCCCACCCTACGGCAGCCGATTTGGACCAAATTTGACAATAGGGTTTCTGCCATGCAGAAACTTAGTAATCGGCACTAATGGAACCATACGATACTAGAAAATTACATAGTATAGTCACGCCATAGATCCATTTCTACGAACTTTTATTTAGCTTGCTTAGTTTCACCCAAAGGTTACGTATTGTAAGAATATACTGTTTCAGGTATATGGCCTGTCAACCGGGTAAGATACGTTGGCTTAGGGAGGGGAATCAAGGTGTATTGTTCTGTGTGTGCTAAGACTAATTCTTGTCAGAATTCAGGGGTCCCGGGGGACCCAAGGTTAAGAGGAATTGTGTATACTAAGACTCGGTACCGATTAGGTAACGAACCCCGTACGATCCCTATGCGCATCAGAACCTTCTATGAATACAAATGTTGTTCCATATTCCTGTTTCACCTTTGAAAGGACCTTTATCCTTTACACGTGGGACCATATAGGAGTCCTATCACCCCCGTAGGACTCCTATAGGAGTAATAGGGTAATAGGACCAAAATATTTTTAGTCCCGGCGGGAGTGATGGGACCAGGAAATAGGACCAAAAAAATTTTGGTCCCGTGGGAGTTGGCAAGGTCTAGGTCGGCTTAACCTTATCTACGCGCTCTTAGCTACGCGTATAAAGGTAGACAGTGTGGTTACGCTGAACCAGCTAACGGGCAGCCTTAAGGCCAAAGCTATCCGTAGAACCTATTATCAGGATACGGACCATTTTGCTTAAGTTAGCTGATTAAAACGAGAATGGTACGAAGAGCTTATTTGAGAGAGTATTGCCCAGACCAGAGGGGGAGAGAGATCAAGTCCGATTCTGTGGTAATAGAAGGAGAGATTTCGAAACGTGCGTCGAATATTCTCAATGAAAAGGTGGTTGAAAACTTGCAAATTCACAGCAAGCTACAAAGATGGGGGTTCTTAAGTATAGAAAGCCTGAGAAAGCAGTAGAATGAAGTATTTGACTTCCGTTGTAATTTCTCACGATCCGATGCGCCGAAGGATTGAGGGGTAATATTTGGTGGATCTCTCCAGCGCAGCTGATTCATGGATACCCGCCCCGTGAGATCCGCCTTTCCCATGGGGTCTGGGTCAATTTGTAATGCCTTTGTAACAGGCCAAGACTAAGACAGCTTTGAACAGCTCCTTGACATTTAATCAATCACTTCAATTGATTTACTTAGTATTAGTCTTTACAGAGACCACATATTGTAATTTCAGAGAATCCTCGAAGTGGGGGTAAAGTGGGGGGCATATAATTAAAAAGCAAGAGTTTCAAATGAGGTTCATATAAAATTGACTAAGCCCCAGTAACCGGCTCAAGATAGCCCACAAATGGGCCCAAGCCCCTAGCCCACAGCCCATTTCTGTGCACAAATACAGTCTTGGCACGCATAAAGTAGCTGATTAATGGTTGTATTTTTCGTATATACCAACCTATATATTCAGTATTGTTATATTATCATAGTAGGCAGGAATTATACTGATTTTAGCATCCTGATGCCAGATTCCATTCTAAATCCTTGACTTTCATGTCAGAAGACTACGTGGTGCATGTCGAAGTGCATGGTGGAGATGTGAGATCTTGATTGAATTGTTGAGCAAGCTAAGCTACGAAGACTAAGTAAGAAATCTGACATCATAATACATGATTTATTATAATTCTTTCTTTACCTGGTAGAATGACTTACTTATTCACTCAATCTAGGGGAGTATTGCTATATCGGCCGCCGGGCTGAAATTCATGTTACGAGCCAGGTCTTCAATGAAAGAAGGAGAGTGCTATTCAATGAAAAAGCAAACGATAAGGGGAAGGCAGAAACGCAGAATGACACCCCGAAGGATACACCAACCCCCAGCTTCTTGACAAACGACGAGGTATCATACTGCAACTGCAACACGTACAGCAACCCCACGATACAGAGCACACAAACGATATTGATATAAAAGATCCATCACCAGATCGTCCTCTCCCCAATAGCACCCCCAATCGGGATCCCCATATTTGTTCCTAGCAACCACTCGAATACTGCAATAGCCATATACAGACCTTGCTCGCTCATTGTCGATATATCAGACAGGATGACCTGCACCAGGTGGCTCATAGCTCCTACACCGATCAGCCATGTAATGGTTTGTGTGGTCGCACAGAGGATGCTGCCGAGGAGGAAGATGGATATCGATGAAAAGACACAACAAGACACAACAAGAAACGACACGAGTTGGGAGGGAAAAAAACAATAAGCAGCATGACTTTTCATTCACTTTATTCCCGCTGGCTGAATTTGGGGCTTGCCGGGGTCGTAGTAGGCTGTGCCTGATTGTCTTCTTTGAGCCGACTCTGGCGGAATATCTGCTCATTCCATCTTGGCAAGTCCTCCTTGACTTGACTGAGTGTCTTTTGCACTGTGAAGGAAATGGCATTCTGCAGGTACATAGCGGCGCGATTCCAATCCTGATACGACATCGCACCGAAAGCGACAGACTTCACAGGATACGAGTAGAAGATAAGGTTTTGGGTATTCTGGCTCTGTTCAACCCAGTGACAAAAGATGGTCATTGCTTGCTGTGTTACTGTGGCCGAACAGGCTTTGACAATCCGGTCGAATGATAGGTGGGTGGCTTCTTCCCCGTTTGAGCGAACTGAAAGCTGTCTTAAATTGTACAGCATGTTTGCTGTGTTGTGCCGGTTCTGCGTTTCCGCATCCATCCCTCCGCTGCCACCTTTGGCCTCGAGAGCAAAGCATGGGAAAACGAGGTCCGGAGTTCTTGCAATAGGCGAGGAAATGTGGTTTAGGTGATGTAGGGCTGGTTCGTAGTCAACGAACTGGCTGCGACGGAGACCAACAGAGACGTCTGGGTACGGTGCTGGGATATTCTTTGAGTTTTCGTCCAGTGGAAATTGGACAGGGAGCTGGCACTGTTTGCTGAATGGTATATCCATTACAGCCAGCGTTTCTGGGTCTAACAGTAGACCAATGTAGTCCATCAAAAGAGGGACAATGCCCCCCTGGATGCTTCCTTCATTCCCGGCACTGCGAATGATAACGTCAAAGGAGTCCAGGGTTGTGTTTGGAAGATCTTGCCAATTGGGTGGACGCTTCTCGAGGCGTGCCACCATCATTTCGTACTCCGCTGGCTTCCCGGTTGCTTGCTGCACACCTCTTGCTAGCAACTCACGGACATAATCGGGTGACTTGTAATTGACTGTCGTGGAGGTTGGAGTATTTTCTAGCGACGAAGCCTTTTGACGTTTCCGCCGGGACGTTGGACTGGACGTTGGGGTTCGGACAGGTCTTTTGGCTGGGGGTGTCGACGTTGGGATAGAATCCGACATTTCTTCATCAAATTGAGGCGACAGGGAAGTGGGCGATGGTACGGGGAAACCAAAGTATCTTGCAAGAGACCAGTTGTGCTCACAGAGCGAGAAGTCGTATTGAGACATCTTGGGCCGAGAGTCAGAAGGAAAGTGCGTAGAAGATGTTTTGAATCGGAAAGTGCGATATGGAGTAAGTGCAGCAGCCTTGGATCCATTGATAGAGTGAAAGGAAAGTGCGCAGAACACACTTTCAAGGGCAGAGTGACAAATGAAGGAGCAGACCTCGGGAGTGAGATCAAAGTACACAGAAGGTGTGTTAAGGAGGAAAGAGAAAAGAGAGAAAGGAGAGAAATTATTGAGAATATAACCTTCCCCGGTCCCAGGGTTACCCGTAAGAACAATAGAAGTTGCTACTAAGCCTATTTAGGAAATAGGTCTCGAACCTTGAAATCTTGGACCCTTCGATTGTTGTAGGGGGTTTCACCAAAAGAAGAAGCTACTAGTACAAGTGCAAAAGATTCCAGAAGGAAAACTAGTTGTCTATTTGCTCCTTGGGCTCTAGTAGACAAAGTGAAGCTTATTGAGGATTAAAAATATCAAAAAGTCAGCCATCATGGGCCTCATTCGCGAAACGAATTCAACTTGTAAGAACATCGAGATTGCCAAACCAGGGTCATATCCACCTCCTCTAGTGGCCGCCGAAGCGGGCCACAAGGGAGTCAACAGCAGCCTTCAACGCTCGGATGTTGTCCCGGTGGGCCTGCGGCAGGGTACCATCCTCGGCTTGCTCAGCGAGGGCGGCAGTAGCAGTTCGAACGGGTCGTAAAAGACGATCGAAGTCGCCACGCATAGCGGGTGTCATGTTCGACAGCCCTCGGTTGGGGATGACTCGTACTGCGAACGGGTTGACCACAGGGTAGTTGAACGAACACTGCTGGTGTCCGTTCGAACCGGCCCACCAGCAGTTTGCGCAGTCGTTTGGTACGCCGGGCTGGTGGTTCACGATACAAACGGGAAAGACTCCATATCCTTGGAGGCAATAGTCGCACTGGACGTTAGGTCGAACGCCAGTCATGAAAATAAACAACGCTTCCACTCTCCGGATAGATTCCCCGATTGCTTGAAAGAACTCCTCTCCACCCCAGTGGATTGTTTCGCGGAGGGTCGGCTCGCGGACCATCTCCTCCTGGTAGAGGGTTTGCAGAGTTGGGCTCAAAATCATTTGACTCCGGCGGGCAACGGGCCAAGGAAGGCGAAGGACGAGCTCAACCCAATCGCCGGGGGAATCTGCGGATTCCCCATGCCGGACAACGGGGATGGTAGTCGGTGCGTCACTAGAAATGTTAATGGAGTTTCTAAGAGAGTATCTTAGGGATACTATCTTACTTTGCCATGGTTGGTACCTCGTATTGAGTATTCGCGTGATAAACCTGCCGAATGAGACGGAATCGAGCAGAGGGAGATGGATAGGAGGAAGAAAGCAAAGCGGAGATGAAGGGATTGGATTAAATAGAGATGTGAGAGACAGGAAGAAAGGAAACCAGGGTAAAGTACTATCATTTTTCCCCGCCGCATTTAACGGCTTGGTTTGACCTACCCCATAAGCTGTTTGAACCTACCAAACTAACAGTAGTATTAACTTTACTATCTACACTTTGCTCAGTAGTACGTCTGTCTCCAGTCTAACCCAGATTACCTCTATGCCTTGGCTGTCCCAGGTCACTCCCAGATCTCCCCAGGTCTCCCCCAAGTCTCCTCAAGATCTCCCCCAAGTCTCCTCAAGGTCTCCCCAAGTCTCGTTTAGGTCTCGCCAGGTCTCGCCAGGTCTCCTCCAGGTCTCCCCAGGTCTCCCCCTAAATCAGACCCGATCTGTCTAAAAGCTTGATCGTCTCATGGAGGAAGCGAGATTGAAACGAGGGCGGCAATTATGTTGTATACAACGTACGTACGAAGAATATTGGGCGTTCTCGCAACGTGATTTTCAATGAGTTTCCTACACCAAATATGCTCCCTGGCCCTGCTTGACATCAATATCGCTACCATGAATACTTAGGAAAAACGTCGGGGACAGCCTCAGTCAGTCTCAGATTGTCGCATTCTCATTGATTTCATCCAAGACAATGCTTTCAACATACGTACGTAGTCAGCGTCCCCTCCTTCGGTCGAAGATAACGCTGATGAAGATGATTTATGATGTTCCTCGAAGCCTCTCAATCCGGCAAATCTCACTATATTTGGACGAGGACCCTACTAGGTCTATTGATGATGTTGGAATGGCGGGCCGTTTAGATAACGGCATAGAGGTAAAGGAGAGCAAGGTCAAGGCACCCACTCTAAAGCAGATAGATTATGGGCTCTCCAGGGCCACAATCTACCTCCCGACAGGTTGCTAATCAGGATTTTTCGCATATATGATCCACTTCCAGATGACAACAACGATCCCAGCTACGTTCCAGCAGTAGGAACAAGCTATCCTAGAATTCAAATGGGGTATTTCAAAGAATTTTGATATCGATAACGAAGGTATCCTTAAACGCTATCTTGCGATCAATGACTTGTGCGACACTGATCAATTTATCTCCCTCAGTTTGACCCATATTGACAAGATTCTTCTACGCTTTGGTCATCAGAAATGCAAATCTGTTACTAGTCATGAATGAAAAAGAAGCCTTAAGTCCTAAATCTGACGAAGTGACGAAAGGTGAAATCAAGGAATATTAGGCTCTCTGATTTGGCTCACGGTTTCAAAAATCAAGGAACAAGGAGGGAACGGCAAAAGGTAGGTAGCATATCTGTTTCCTGCGCTTTTCTTTCTTGAAAAGTGAGAGAAGCCGTGCTTGCGGCCTGCCAACTAAGGTAGTTTCAAAATTGAGGTTATTCTCACTTGTTCTATAGATAAACCCGTATATACCAAACCACTCTTCGCATCGTTTATACTGAAGTATTCTCATCGTACAGGGACTAAAGCACTATTCACCTATTAGTAAAGCACTTGACTTGACATATAGTGCAATCCGAAGACGGTGAGTCCAAGGGATTCGGCACGCTGTAGTGCATCGTTTATACTGAAGTATTCTCATCGTACAGGGATCAAAGCACTATTCATCTATCACCAAAGCACTTGACTTGACATATATTTCAATCTAAAGACGGTGAGTCTAAGGGATTCGGCACGCTGTGGTGTATTGCTAAGATTTTGACAGCCATAGATCACATTAGGCTCAATTCCTCAACCGAAGACCAGCCCTCCAAAACCCCATAAAACCCGGTATATACCGCTTACGGCGAGGCTGACCGAAAACCTGGATACTAGGCCAGAAGAGCGATCAGATGCCACTAGCCGAGAAGTTTGAACCATTCCAAACGGCCCCAAACATTGCTTTACAACCTCCGCTAGATAGACCTTCAACGGGAGCCAACACTGCAAAGGAATATCAAAAACCTAAAGCGTAAGGTAGGGGACGGATTGTTATTCGATAAGCAAGTGTCGCACCGGAGAGAGAATGTTGAGGCCCTAGTAAGCCAGGTAGTTGGAAAAAAGGTCTCGCATGGCCTTGCCTGCGACAATTGCCTGATACTAGATGGCAAATTTACCTCTTATGTTCGCATGCCTGGCATGCAACACTATGCAAACTACCATTGGGGGGGCGAATATATCCGGTGCAGCTTATTAAAAACATCCAACGAGAACCCCAACGAGAACCTCAACGAGAACCTCAACGAGAACCTCAACATTGTCCCAACAGACGGAAAGATGCAAGAGGACGTTCGTTCGCTAGATGCAGCTCTAGCAGCCCTCGAGGGCAAAGTTTCCCGCACTATAGGGACTATCAAGATGATGCGAAAGCAAAAGAAGAAATTGAAAACCACATTGAAGGAGCAGCCAAATATCAACTCGACTCACCATGAGGATCTACACCCATTACGCACAACCCTAGCAGCCTATGAACAAAGGCTCGCTCGCACCCAGAAGACTATGAAAATGATCCAAAAGCAAAAAAAGGAGATGATGAAGGAAATCAAGGAGGCAAGTGAAAATTGAGATTGCAGCCATAGGAGCTTTTGAACATACACCAATTCCTACAGATTTAGAAGGTGGTAAAGTGGGGTATTCATAAAGAACACCCACCTAGCATATATTCCCTATCAATAAATACCATTGACCATCGCCACAGGACCTGTTCCAGGTGATGTAAACGTAGATTCCAGAGTCCGAGATCGAGTGGTAAGGCTATATTATATTTCTCTTCCACTCATAACCTAGTACATAGGACCATAGGGTGTGTAAAATAGGCCTTTCCGTCTGCTCAACCGTACTCAAGCCACACACATCTAGTCAATCAATCATTCAATATGCCTTTCCCCTTGAAGCAGCGATGAAACCTTATTAGCCTGGGTGTGAAAAATTGAGGTGATAGTGGCGGTAACTTCACACCCTAGGTGAGCATCCTATGCACCGAGGGTGTGAGTCCCACTATAAAGCTGACAGACAGTGCACGTTTCTTATTTTCCTCTACTTATTACTAACTTATTATGTGTAATAATAGAAAATAATAATGTAATCATAAATAAACGGTATTCAAACAATACATATTATCTAGATGATACAGCGAGCGGGTTGTAGTTGCCTATAATTTTGTAGTCGCTAGATAATAAGTCGTGGTTAATAGAACTAGGAAGAGGAATGGGGGCGCTTCTCTGGGACAGGAACGCATGCCCATCCGTTCGAAATCAAAGGGTCTATAGGGTCCGTGAAACAAAAGAATTTAGAGCTCGTAGAGTACTTCATAGCTAAATCGGCCTAATATATAATCCTATATACTTCTCTATCCTCTAGGCAAATCGATTCCTCCCCTATACGCTGTAGCCGTATAAGAACTAAGCCACTGATACCTAAACGTAGTTATAGAGTAGTTATAATCACGGTATTATTAGTGGTATAAATGCCTTAGTATATAATAATATATTTCCCCTCGGGCGGGTTCTCTCGTCTATCACGGAGGAAATCCTATCCTCTCTTATATCCTAGTACCCGTACTCCGGTATATAAAAGGCACTGCCGGCCGGTAATAAAGCTATTAATAAAGAATTTAGCTTCTATCTTAACCCCTATAAATAGGATAAGGGCTTTAGTGTTAGAGTCACGTGACGGCCATGTGGGGCCGCAGGTGATCCTGACCCACAGAACTCAGGATATTGTTAGACAGTAGCTAGTTTTTTCTTCTCTTCTTTTCTTTCTCTCCAGAGTCTACAATATTAATCCCTTGAGGTTAACATTCATTCCTGCATAGCCTATATTCCATCTGATAGGTTATAAGCCCTTGCTCGTACGACTCCGAGTATCTTTTCGTTGAAATTTTCAACTAATCAGAGTTTTCATTTTTCTTTTATGGGACGCGTTTTTCGGCCCGTTCCGTATCTCCACTTTTCGACTATCGATCCTATTATTGATTTTCATCGACGATCTCATCGTAAGTCAATATTTTCATTATTCTGATTATCTAGGAAGCTTCGTTTTCCGTGGTTATCTTATCGACGCGACGGACGGTACCGCTTCGCGCATTTCTTTCGATCGAGACTAAAGACGGATACTCGACGTATAGTTAAAATAACTAGTTCCTACGATAATAATAATAACAGAGGAGAAGGTTCCTTACATTCTCTCCCCGCTTCTCGCTAATAATATAATCCTATTTCTAATAGTCTATAATAGCAACAACGTGGTCCTATTAGACGGATACGTATATAGGGGACTAATCTTCTGGAAGTAAAGGAGATTAAGCTTAATAAGGGTATTAAATTAGCTCTTAATAGTAGCAATCTAGTAAGATAGAAACGATAGATTATTAATAGATTAAGTATAGCGCGAATCGATTAGGTCGCCGACTATAATCTACCTCGTCCTACCGAATTCGATCCCGATTACAATCTATAGAGATACTAGTCGAAGATTTCTAGTAGATAGATCGAAGGTCTTCTAGATTAGAAGATTATTATAACTCTTAAAGGATATATAAATAGTTTCCCGATTTACGCCGATTATATACTATATAAAGTCGAGTCTATTATTCGTAGTACTAGTATTATTAATAACGTAAGACGTAAGGTAATTAAATTCGATAAGATAAAGAGATTATACTTTAGTTCTACTAAAGACTATATTAATGCCTACTAGACCTAATATAACTAGCTTAGTATATATAAAGTCGAACCTTACCTATTCGGAGTATTATTTATAATACTTTAATAACTAGAAGGTAAACTTAAATCGGTAATATTTACCTACGAGACTTTAAAAGATAAGATACTAGATTCCGTTATAAAGGAGGTTTTTAGCGATATATATAAGGTATTAACGATTAAAGTACGCGATATTCCTACTTTGTTATCGTTCGACCTAGAAGCTTCTACTAACGTTATACGAAATAATAATAATAATAATTAACGCAGAGGTAGAATAAGAGGTCGAGGCCGTAGTAGTAGAGGTCGTAGAGGTAGTTTATATAACTCTAGATCGGATAATAATAATAAGGATAATTAAAATGATTAGAAGGAATAGTATTAAAGTATAAAGAATACGCTACCTAAGGGTAAGTCGATTAACAAATAGGCGGAATAGTAGCGTAATTAATAGTTATAGTATATAAATAGTTCTAAATATACCTACTATAGATATACTAGATATCCTACTAAGATATATTTCTACCTAATAGAGGATCTACCTATAGAGGGATAGAAGCCGCGTAGTAATACTTAGTACTATATAACTATACGTAAAGGAAAAGATAAGGCTAGTATTACTTATACTAATATAGCTCGTTCTTCGGAGGACAACTAGATGATTAATAGTAGTACTTCTAAAACGATTACTAGATATCGTAAGGACTTCTACGAATACTTAACTTATAAGCCTAGTAAGGAGCTATATAACTATACGAATGCTAATAGTAAGGTCCAATTAGCAATTAGTTATAGTAAGGCGCCGATTTAAATTAAGAATTCGGAAGGTAAGATTAAGATAATTCTTATTAATGCCTACTATAATACGGTAACTACCGATCGTCTACTTTTATCTAATACTCTTAAAGCGGATTACAGTATCTATTATAATCTAATTGTTTCGAAACTAGTTTATAAGAATAGGGAGGAAGTTGGTTTAATAAAATAATTTAATAGTTTATCTTAGATTGATAGCCTACTCTATTAAGGAGTGATTCTAGAGAAGATATAACAATCTTCTATTTAAACGACTTACTTCTATAAACCGAATTCTTCTAATTTAGACTTAGATTTAGATAAAGAGTTTAATCGAATCAATAAGTCTATTTCGACTTACGAAATTTATCGTCGACTTAGTTATATAGGAAGACCGTATATTAAAGCTTCTCTTTCTAATACTATTCTTCTAGAGGAAGGAGACTAGGTTAAATTTTATAACTTTAACTACGAAGCTTATTAATTTAGTAAAGCTAAGAAATAGATTTCTTAGGATATATAACGACGTATAGAGAAGCTAGGTATAAAGTTTTATACGGATATATAAACTATAAACCTACCTAGACCTCGTAATAAATGTTATTAGGTACTAATTATCGATAATTATACTCGATATACCGAAGGACCGTACTTTCGAACTAAGGAGGAGATTATATCTTATATAATTACTTTCTATAAGAGATAGAAGATTCTTTATAGACGTTACCTAGCTTTCTAGCGGATTAATAGAGGAACTAAATTCTATAAGTTCTAGTTATAGGTAGAGGAAGAAGGTATAGTTTTTAAAATCACGCCTACCTATATACCTAAACCGAATAGCGTTACGGAGCGTATAGGTAGTTATATTAACTAGATTTAACGTATAATAAATATAGACGCTAAGCTTCCTAAATAGCTTTAGCCTTACCGAGTAGATACCGTAATTTATATTTATAATCGCTTAGTTAATCCGAAGACTACGAAGATACCGATTATCTCCTAGTAGGAGGGCCTTAGTCTTAGTAAGACGAAGGTTAATTTAAAATATCTTCGTATATAGGGTGCTATCGTATTTATCTATATTCCGAGGGAGATATATATTTAATTAGAGAAATCAGCTACTCGTATATTTAGAGGATACCTAGTTAGTTATAAAGGTAAGAATAGTTATATCTTTAAGATATAGAATCCTACTTCGAAGGAGATTGTTTGTTTACGGGACGTTACTTTTCCTAATAAACTTAATCTTAACTCTTCTCGATCGGATAACGATCTAAAGGGGGGGTTTTTAGCTAGAAAGCCGGTACCTAAGGATCCTAATTTAGATAATAACGCCGGGGTACTTTATAAAGTAGGTAGTCTATATATTCTAGATTTTATAATTAAGAAAGGCAAACAACCTTACGAAGGTCCGAAGGTTATAATTAGACTAAAGCTAGTTCCGTAGGTTTTTATTACTAGTAGATAGCTAGAGGTAGCAATTTAGGTTTTAAGACCTATGATTTAATAGAAGTAAGCTTCCGTAGGTCCGGATATACTAGGAAGAGTATAGACTATACTACCTATACTAAAGCCGTTAACTAGAATATAGGAGATCGAAGATTAATCTCTATTTTAATAACCGAATTTCCGGAAGTAAGTTAAACCGGCTTACCTTCTACTACTAAAGAGGTAGGTTGTTTAGCAGCTAATTTATTAGTTAGTTCCTTAGTTAATACGTCGTCGTCTAGTTCTTTAACCGTAGGTTTATAAGACAATTCGACGTTATATAGTTGATTATATAGATAGTAGACTATTGCTTCCGTTAGTCCTACCGTAGCCTAGAAAATAGGTAGTAGTATCTCCGGTTTTAGAGGCTATTCTAGAGTCTCTAGTTATTTACTAGTCGATCAAGGAGGACAACGGTAAAGATAGTAAAGATAGTAAATATAATGGTTTTGTTTATTAAGGGTAGTATATATAGCGAGCTACTCGTGATATAGAAGTTCCTATATAATAGGCTATTCCTACTTCTCCTTAGCATTTACCTAGAGCATTCCGGGAGGATACTCTATAGGAGATTTTTCCGTAGGAGGTTTCTCTATAGGAGGTTTCTATATAGGAGGTTTATAATCTTATTATTTTAGAGGAAGAGTAGGCAGTGGTTCAGCCTAGTTCTCATTAGGTTTCTAAACCTATTTTTAAACTATATATAGAGACGGTTTCCGAGGTCGAATTACCTTAGGAGGTCTTAGTTAAAACAATTACCGACAGTTCTATTACTAAGATAGCTTCTATTCTACCAGAACACTTTATTCCCCGACGATCGAGCCGGACGAGACGATCGCCTAAACGATACGGTTTTCCTACGGAACTCGCTAAGACCATATCGATTCCGAGAATAAAACCGAAACCGAAATAGACGAATCAACCGAAGCGAATTGTTATAAAGCCGGACGTTCTATAGGGTAATAATAGTACTAATAAAGGATTAGGTAATAATAGTGATTAAGATAGGGGAGACTTACAAAATCGAGAGTTATTGCGAAACAGAGTACTCCTTTTATTTATAACGGCAAGCCTTTATACGTTAAGGACGTTATTATTCCCTAGTCTTATAGTAAGGCGATAAATTCTCGATTTTTAGACCGCTGGTAAGTAGCGATAGAAGATTAGTTTAACAACGTTTATACGAAAAGGACTTTTAATATCGTTCGTAAACCGCCGGGGATAGTGCCTCTACCGAGTTAATAGGTTTTTAATCTTAAAGTGACGAAGGACAACCTTATTTATAGTTTTAAAGCGCGCTAGGTAGTTTATAGTAACTACTAGTAGAAAAAGGAGGATTCAATCTTCTATACTCTAGTTATTTAGAACGTTCTTATAAAGATTATCTTTATACTTATTACGTAGAGAGGTTATAAATAGCGTTAGTTTAACGTAGTAGCTACGTATCTTAATACTTCTCGTAAAGATTAGGAGATAGTTTATATCGTTTAACTAATAGGTTTTAAATACTCCGAACCTAATATTAGAAGTAAAGGTTAGGTTTATCAATTACGGTAGGTATTGTTTAGCCTTTGTAATTCGGTAGCTTTATAGAATAAGGAACTTAATAGAAGACTAGTTAAGATTAGGTTTTATACTCTTAATAATAATCCGTATATCTACGTTAAGATATATAATGGTTCAACGTGGTTTCTTCTTATTTATATTAATGATTTTATTAGTATAACTCCGACTAATAGAGAGGTCGAGATAATTTTTTAGTAGGTAAAGGGTTAGTTCGAGATTAAGGATATAGGAGAACTATCCCGTTTTCTTAGTAGTACCGTTATCCGGAATTACGATAAGAGAACAATTCGGATAATATAGTAGGCATACTATCTAGAGGCACTTCGCTTAGTAAAGATATAGGTATATTCTCTAATTTCGATTCCGCTTTCTCTAAACTATAAATAGGATAATAGTAATAAGGATCCCGACGCTCTTCTAGATTAAGAGGGGTATACTTTATTTAGGTCTTTAGTCGGTAGACTTAACTAGTTAGTAGTTAAAACTAGGCCTAATATCAAATTTAGTATTATAAAGTTATAATATCGTTCTGCTTCTCCGACTACTAATAATTTATAGGTAGTCCGTACTATCTATAGGTATCTTAGTAATATAATATACCTTAGTATAATACTAGGGGGGGGTAGACGATACCTCGTTCTTTACGTATACCGATACTTCGTATAGTGATTAGTATAATTTAAAATCGATAGAGGGTACTATTTAGTTTTTCGGTAGCGTACCTATTATTTAGTACTCAAAGAAATAGAGTATTATAACTCTATCGTCGATAGCTACGGAATAGTATACTCTAGATCGACCTACTAGGGATGCTTAGTAGATTTCAAAGATTACTAAAGTACTTAATCTTCCTAAGGTAGGCAATCCAATTATTGTTTTAATAGACAATATTAATACTTAGTTACTAATAAGCAAGAAATCGTATAAGAATAGTATACGTTAGCTTGATATAAAGTAGTTTTTCGTTAAGGACGCTATTTTCTAGAAGAAGATCGATCTATAGCGCGTCGAGACGAAGAGTAACGTCGCCGACGGGTTTATAAAAGCGCTTAACAAAGAAGTATATATAAAGTTCATCTAGATACTAGGTCTTAATTGATCTATATACTAAAGTTTACGGGTGGATGTAGGTTTATAATGTATAGGAAATAGTGGAAAATGAGAAAATAAAATGGAGAGTTTTTATTAGTAGAGATAAAGAGATATAGTGACAGTCTTCGTCCTAAAGGGGGTGTTGGAGTTACGTGACGGCTATGTGGGGCCGTAGGTGATCCTAACCCATAGAACTCAGGATATTGTTAGACAGTAGCTAGTTTTTTCTTCTCTTCTTTTCTTTCTCTCTAGAGTCTACAATATTAATCCCTTGAGGTTAACATTCATTCCTGCATAGCCTGTATTCCATCTGACATTTAGCTACTATTTCGATATCTAGGAATCTATTACTAAATATAATAGTATTGTCTAGCTTAGTAAGTCCGATATCGGTTTCGTCGATATATTCTATTATATAACCGATCCTCGAGTTTGCTTATAGTACTCGGAAATAATTCGGATCTCCTAGGTAATCCAACCTTTCGTCGAACTCCCGATCCTAACAGTAATACGTAACGGTAAGCCTCTACTTAGAACCCTTCTCTACTAAGACCCTAGCCGAGATAATATCCTCTTAATTAGAACAAATCATTACTCTAGGATTAAAGGACCCTATAGTAGCAATATAATCGGAGTCGTCTGAAATAAAGGTTTTTAGATCTACTAGCTTAGGGGCTATAAGCCGTTTCTACTCGGTATTAGCGAGCAATCTATTCGAGTAGGTTAGTTCTAACGCGAGATTCGCGAAGGAATACGGTAGGGATCCGACTCTCTCTCTCTCTATATATCCTTATCGACCTCGTCGAATTTAACTATAATAGTATTGAAGATAAAGGGGATAGCTACAGCTTCCGGGAAATATTATATAAGAACTATAAGGAGCGTTTCTGGTTTTGGTATCCTATACAGTTTTAAGTCCTAAACTAGATTTTGGTCTATATTGTTACCGGCCAGTTCTTTAGTAAAAAGAGTGCATTCAACAAGAATATTAAGTACAGAGAGAGAAAAGAAAAGAAAAAAGAAATCTACAAACAGGACTAAAGATATTGTGGGGTAGGGAGTCCTGGGTCAAGGGCGGAAACAATCAGTAGAAATCTCTGCAAGCGGACTAACACGGCAAAACCAACTGAGTAGTCTAAAGGCGGAGTCAATCGGTAGAAACCCTTCTAGATCGTTATATAACCCCCGATCAAAAAATATATTTAGTCCCTAAATGCCGGTTTGTTATTATCTCTATAATCTTTAAGAAAGACTTTATCTTTAGCTACGTCTATCTAGGCTTATAAATATATTAGAGGCCCGGGTTTTAGAGGGTAATTATTATAGAAATCCTAAATCTTCTAAGATACGTGCTTAAAGTTTCCTACGGGATACTATTATAGATTAAGGTTATAACTAAGCTATTAAACTTAATACTATAGCTTCCGATAATAGAGATATAAATCGATAATCTTATCTACCTCCTATTTATCTTCCTTAGAAATCCTAATCGGTAGCGGTAGATCTATATATTATCTATATAATAGTTCTAATAATAATACTTTACGAAGCTTACTAGAATTAAATACTAAATAAACTTTAATAGATTCCGGAAGATCGAGCTTATAGGCGTTTTCGATCTTCTCGATAATCTTATAAGATCTACTAGTAAGATAAGAAAGTGTTGGAGTCACGTGACGGCCATGTGGGGCCGCAGGTGATCCTGACCCACAGAACTCAGGATAATGGTAGACAGTAGCTAGTTTTTCTTCTCTTCTTTTCTTTCTCTCCAGAGTCTACAATATTAATCCCTTGAGGTTAACATTCATTCCTGCATAGCCTGTATTTCATCTGACAGGTTATGAGCCCTTGCTCGTACGACTCCGAGCATCTTTTCGTTGAAATTTTCAACCAATCAGAGTTTTCATTTTTTTTTTTCATTTGTGGGACGCGTTTTTTCGGCCCGTTCCGCATCTCCACTTTTCGACTGTCGATCCTATCGTTGACATTGATTTTCATCGACGATCTCATCGTGAGTCAACATTTTCATCATTCTGATCATCTAGGAAGCTTCGTTTTCCGTAGTCACCTTATCGACGCGACGGACGGTACCGCTTCGCGCATTTCTTTCGATCGAGACCGAATACGGACACTCGACGCATAGTCAAAATGACTGGTTCCTACGATAATAACGATAACGGAGGAGAAGGTTCCTCACGTTCTCTCCCCGCTTCTCGCTAGCAACACAATCCTATTTCTAATAGCTAGGGACAGCAATAGTATCAACGTGGTCCTATTAGACGGATACGTATATAGGGGACTAATCTTCCGGAAGTGAAGGAGATTAAGCTTAATAAGGGTGTTAAATTAGCTCTTAATAGTAGCAATCTAGCAAGATAGAAACGATAGATTGTTAATAGATTGAGTATAGCGCGAATCGATTAGGTCGCCGACTATAATCTTCCTCGTCCTACCGAATTCGATCCCGATTACAATCTATAGAGATACTAGTCGAAGATTTCTAGTAGATAGATCGAAGGTCTTCTAGATTAGAAGATTATTATAACTCTTAAAGGATATATAAATAGTTTCCCGATTTATACTAATTATATACTACGTAAAGTCGAGTCTATTATTCGTAGTACTAGTATTATTAATAACGTAAGACGTAAGGTAATTAAATTCGACGAGATAAAGAGATTATACTTTAGTTCTACTAAGGACTATATTAATGCCTACTAGACCTAATATAACTAGCTTAGTATATATAAAGTCGAACCTTACCTATTCAGAGCGTTATTTATAATACTTCGACAATTGGAAGGTGAACTTAAATCGGTTACGTTTACCTACGAGACTTTGAAAGATAAGATGCTAGATTCCGTTATAAAGGAGGTTTTTAGCGATATATATAAGGTATTAACGATTGAAGTACGCGATATTCCTACTTCGTTATCGTTCGACCCGGAAGCTTCTACTAACGTTGTACGGAATAATAATAATAATAATTAACGCGGAGGTAGAATAAGAGGTCGAGGCCGTAGTAGTAAAGGTCGTAGAGGTAGTTTATATAACTCTAGATCGGATAATAACAATAAGGATAATCAAAATAATTAGAAGGAATAGTATTAAGGTACGAAGAATACGCCGCCTAAGGGTAAGTCGATTAACGAATAGGCGGAACAATAGCGTAATCAATAGCTATAGTATATAAATAGTTCTAAATATACCTACTATAGATATACTAGATATCCTACTAAGATATATTTCTACCTAATAGAGGATCTACCTATAGAGGGATAGAAGCCGCGTAGTAATACTTAGTACTATACAACTATACGTAAAGGAAAAGGTAAGGCTAGTATTGCTCGTACTAATATAGCTTATTCTTCGGAGGATAACTAGATAATTGATAGTAATACTTCTAAAACGATTACTAGATATCGTAAGGACTTCTACAAATACTCAATTTATAAGCCTAGTAAGGAGCTATATAGCTATACGAATACTAATAGCAAGGTCCAATTAGCAATTAGTTATAGTAAGGCGCCGATTCAAATTAAGAATTCGGAAGGTAAGATTAAGATAATTCTTATTAATACCTACTATAATACAGCAACTACCGATCGTCTGCTTTTATCTAATACTCTTAAAGCGGATTACGGTATCTACTATAATCTAATTGTTTCGAAACTAGTTTATAAGAATAGGGAGGAAGTTGGATTAGTAAAACGGTTTAATAGTTTACCCTAGATTAATAGCCTACTCTATTAAGGAGTGATTCTAGAGAAGACACAATAATCTTCTGTTTAAACGACTTACTTCTATAAACCGAATTCTTCTAATTCAGACTCGGATTTAGATAAAGAGTTTAATCGAATTAATAAGTCTGTTTCGACTTACGAAATTTATCGTCGACTTAGTTATATAGGAAGACCGTATATTAAAGCTTCTCTTTCTAATACTATTCTTCTAGAAGAAGGAGACTAGGTTAAACTTTATAATTTTAACTACAAAGCTTGTTAACTTAGTAAAGCTAAGAAGCAGATTTCTTAGGATATATAACGACGTATAGAGAAGCTAGGTATAAAGTTTTATATAGATATATAAACTATAAATCTACCTAGACCTCGTAGTAAACATTATTAGGTACTAATTGTCGATAACTATACTCGATATACCGAAGGACCGTGCTTTCGAACTAAGGAGGAGATTGTACCTTATATAATTACTTTCTATAAGAGATAGAAGATTCTTCGTAGACGTTACCTAGCTTTCTAGCGGATTAACGGAGGAACTAAATTCTATAAGTTCTAGTTATAAGTAGAGGAAGAAGGTATGGTTTTTAAAATCACGCCTACCTATATACCTAAACCGAATAGCGTTACGGAGCGTATAGGTAATTATATTAACTAGATTCAATATATAATAAATATAGACGCTAAGCTTCCTAAATAGCTTTAGCCTTATCGAGTAAATACCGCAATTTATATTTACAATCGCTTAGTCAATCCGAAGACTAAGAAGATACCGATTATCTCCTAGTAGGAGGGCCTTAGTCTTAGAGAGACGAGGGTCAATTTAAAACATCTTCGTATATAGGGTACTATCGTATTTGTTTATATTCCGAGGGAGATATATATTTAATTAGAGAAATTAGCTGCTCGTATATTTAGAGGATACCTAGTTAGTTATAAAGGTAAGAATAGTTATATCTTTAAGGTATAGAATCCTACTTCGAAGGAGATTGTTCGTTTATAGGACGTTACCTTTCCCGATAAACTTAATCTTAACTCTTCTCGATCGGATAACGATCTAAAGAGGGGTATTTTAGCTAGAAAGCCGGTACCTAAAGATCCTAATTTAGATAATAACGCCGGGGTACTTTATAAAGAGGGTAGTCTATATATTCTAGATTTTATAATTAAGAAAGGTAAATAACCTTACGAAGGTCCGAAGGTTGTGATTAGGCTAAAGCTAGTTCCGTAGGTTTCTATTACTAGTAGACAGCTAGAGGTAGCAATTTAGGTTTTAAGACCTATGATTTAATAGAAGTAAGCTTCCGTAGATCTAGATATACTAGGAAGAGTATAGACTATACTACCTATACTAAAGCCGTTAACTAGAATATAGGAGATCGAAGATCAATCTCTACTTTAATAACCGAATTTCCGGAAGTAAGTTAAACCGGCTTACCTTCTACTACTAAAGAGGTAGGTTATTTAGCAGCTAATTTATTAGTTAGTTCCTTTGTTAATACGTCGTCGTCTAGTTCTTTAACCGTAGGTTTATAAGATAATTCGACGTTATATAGTTAATTATATAGACGGTAGACTATTGCTTCCGCTAGTCCTACCGTAGCCTAGAAAATAGGCAGTAGTATCTCCGGTTTTAGAGGCTATTCTAGAGTCTCTAGTTGTTTACTAGTCGATTAAGGAGGACAATAGTAACTATAAAGATAGTGAGTATAATGGTTTTATTCATTAAGGATAGTTTATATAGCGAGCCACTTATGATATAGAAGTTCCTATATAATAGGCTATTCCTACTTCTCCTTAGTATTTACCTAGAGTATTCTAGGAGGTTTCTCTGTAGGAGATTTCTCCGTAGGAGATTTCTTCATAGGAGATTTTTCCGTAGGAGGTTTCTCTATAGGAGGTTTCTATATAGGAGGTTTATGATCTTATTATTTTAGAGGAAGAGTAGGCAGTGGTTTAGCCTAGTTCTTATTAGGTTTCTAAGCCTATTTTTAAACTATATATAGAGACGGTTTCCGAGGTTAAATTACCTCGGGAGGTCTTAGTTAAAATAATCACCGATAGTTCTATCACCGAGATAGCTTCTATTCTACTAGAATACTTTATTCCCCGACGATCGAGCCGGACGAGACGATCGCTTAAACGATACGGTTTTCCTACGGAACTTACCGAGACTATATCGATTCCGAAAACAAAACCGAAATAGACGAAATAACTAAAGCGAATCGTTATAAAGCCGGACGTTCTATAGGGTAATAATAGTGCTAATAAAGGATTAGGTGATAATAGTGATTAAGATAGGGGGAGACTTATAAAGTCGAGAGTTATTACGAAACAGAGTACTCCTTTTATTTATAACGGTAAGCCTTTATACGTTAAGGACGTTATTATTCCCTAGTCTTATAATAAGGCGATAAATTCTCGATTTTTAGACCGCTAGCAAGCAGCGATAGAAGATTAGTTTAACGATATTTATACAAAAAGGACTTTTAATATCGTTCGTAAACCGCTAGGGGTAGTGCCTCTACCGAGTTAATAGGTTTTTAATCTTAAAGTAATAAAAGATAACCTTATTTATAGTTTTAAAGCGTATTAGGTAGTTTATAGTAACTACTAGTAGAAGAAGGAGGATTTAATCTTCTATACTCCGGTTGTTTAGAACGTTCTTATAAAGATTATCTTTATACTTATTACATAGAGAGGTTATAAATAGCGTTAGTTTAACGTAGTAGCTACGTATCTTAATACTTCTCGTAAAGATTAGGAGATAGTTTATATCGTTTAACTAGTAGGTTTTAAATACTCCGAACCTAATATCGGAAGTAAAGGTTAGGTTTATTAATTACGGTAGGTATTATTTAGCCTTCGTGATTCGGTAGCTTTATAGAATAAGGAACTTAATAGAAGACTAGTTAAGATTAGGTTTTATACTCTTGATAATAATCCGTATATCTATATTAAGATATATAATAGTTTAACGTGGTTTCTTCTTATTTATATTGATGATTTTATTAGTATAGCTCCGACCGACGGAGAGGTCGAGATGATTTTTTAGTAGGTAAAGGGTTAGTTCGAGATTAAGGATATAGGAGAACTATCCCGTTTTCTTAGTAGTACCGTTATCCGGAATTACGATAAAAGAATAATTCGGATAATATAGTAGGTATACTATCTAGAAGTACTTCGCTTAGTAGAGATATAGGTATATTCTCTAATCTCGATTCCGCTTTCTCTAAACTATAAATAGGATAACGGTAATAAGGATCCCGACGCTCTTCTAGATTAAGAGGGGTATATTTTGTTTAGGTCTTTAGTCGGTAGACTCAACTAGCTAGTAGTTAAAACTAGGCCTAATATCAAATTTAGTATTATAAAGTTATAATATCGTTCTACTTCTCCGACTACTAACGATTTATAGGTAGTCCGTACTATCTATAGGTATCTTAGTAATATAATATACCTTAGTATAACGCTAGGGGGGTAGACGATACCTCGTTCTTTACGTATACCGATACTTCGTATAGTGATTAGTATGATTTAAAATCGATAGAGGGTACTATTTAGTTTTTCGGTAGCGCACCTATTATTTAGTACTCGAAGAAATAGAGTATTATAACTCTATCGTCGACAGCTACAGAATAGTATGCTCTAGATCGACCTACTAGGGATACTCAGTAGATTTTAAAGATTACTAAGGCACTTAATCTTCCTAAGGCGGGCAATCCAATTATTATTTTAACAGACAATATCAATACTTAGTTGCTAATAAGTAAGAAATCGTGTAAGAATAGTATACGTTGGCTTGATATAAAGTGGTTTTTCGTTAAGGACGCTATTTTCTAGAAGAAGATCGATTTACGGCGCGTCGAGACGAAGAGCAACGTCGCCGACGGGTTTACAAAAGCGCTTGATAAAGAAGCATATACAAAGTTCATCTAGATGTTAGGTCTTAATTGATCTATATACTAATTTTACGGGTGGATGTAGGTTTACGATGTGTAGGAAATGGTGGAAAATGAGAAAACAAAATAGAGAGTTTTTATTGGTAGAGACAAAGAGATATGGTGACAGTCTTCGTCCTAAAGGGGGGTGTTGGAGTCACGTGACGGCCATGTGGGGCCGCAGGTGATCCTGACCCACAGAACTCAGGATAATGGTAGACAGTAGCTAGTTTTTCTTCTCTTCTTTTCTTTCTCTCCAGAGTCTACAATATTAATCCCTTGAGGTTAACATTCATTCCTGTATAGCCTGTATTTCATCTGACAGAAAGCTTCCGATTTAGATAGTCGAGCTACTAATCCTTTATTATAATAAAAATCTAATTACTAATATTAAAGTCTTTTTCTCTCCGATATTTATTTATCTACTAGACTATCTACTACTAAGACTTTATAATCTAATCTCTTATCTTTATTTAGATATCTTAGAGTTATAATAATATATTAATTATATCCCGTTCGTTATCTATTAGATTACTTCGGTCCCTCTAATTAAAAGATATAGCTAACTTATAACCTCTTTTAACGAAGAATAGTAATTACTTTATAATATTTTATAAAAGAATCGATATTATAAAATCTATTATTAGTAGAATTTCTAACTAATTATCCTAGTTCTATTCTATATATAATTATAACTTTTAGGCTATATACTAATTAGCGATTTTACTTTATCTATTAGTTTAAGGGTAGTAGGTAATTAATAATTTTCTTTTAATTCTAAGAATCCGGTAGAATTTAGTCTAAAATTTAAAAATAAACTATCCTTCTTAGTTAGATATAATAGTCTTCGGAATATCTATAATCTAAATTATATTATTAATAAATAGTTAAGCTATCTATTTAGTATTAGTATCTTTATAATAAAGAATAAAAATTAGTCTTTTATTTAGTTAATTAATAATTATAAAAATAGTATTATAATTATAATAGTCCTTTAGAAATAAGCGGAAATCTATTAAAATATATTATTAGGGTCTCTTAAGAATAAATAAAGGGCGTAATAATCTAGATATATAATCTCGCTAGGTTTTTATTTATTTATAAACTAAGTAGTTTTCTATATATTACTTTATATTATTAGCCTATTTTAGCTAATAATATCTCGATAAAATAAACTTCTTTAACTTCTCGATTCTAGGGTATATAGTTAATAATTATTAATATATATTATTAAGAAGTTTTATATATAAATCTCTTTTATCTAGAATCTTAAGTCGTCTTTCGAATAAAAGTAATCCTTTTTTAATTATCTACTTCTAATTACTATCTTTTTTAATAATCTATCGGAAATCTTCTAGCTTAGTACTTTCTTAGTTAGCTTATTTTATTTATTTAGTAATATCTATTATATACTCTATATTAATTAGATTTAGACTAACTAAATAAATATCTTTTTTAAATAACTCCTTAGTAGAAGTATTATTTATCTATTATTATTAATATAAAATAAGTCTTTTCGCGATAAGATATTAGCTATAATATTCTTCTTTTTAGAATAATACTTAATTACGAAATAAAATTAAGATAAGAACTTACTTTATCTCGCCTATTATTAATTTATCTATCTTATTATAAAGTATTTAAAAGACTAATAATCTATTAAGATCTTAAAATAATCCTTTTATACTAAATCTTTAAATTTAGGTCGCTATTCTTATAATATACGAATAATTACTAAAAGTTCTTTATCTTATATTTTATAATTTAGTTTTATAGACTATATACTCTTTAAAAAGAAAGCTATTAGATATTAGAAGTTATTATTTTTATAATACTAAGAGAGAATTACTCTAAGTACTCTATTAGAAGTATTAGTCTTAACTTTTATTTATTAAATAAGATTATAATAATAAAGAACTAATATAATTATTAATTTCTTTTTTAATAGCGAGAAAGCTATTTTATATTATTTAGTCTATTTATAAAAAATATCTTACTAAATAAGTTAATATAAAGACTTTAAGATAGTACTATATCCTTAAATAAATTATTAGTAGAAATTATAAAATCCTAAAAACAACTAAATCTTTTTTATAATTATTAGGGCTTATTATAACTAAATAATACTAATCTTTCTTAGATTAATTATAATATTATCTATATTTATAATAAAACTAAAGAACTTTATCTTCTATATTAAGAATTTATACTTTAGTAGTACTATTTAAAGACTAGCTTTCTATAGATATTAAAGTACCTCCCTTATCTATTATTAGTACTCTTTAAAGATCTTATTATAGATTAAGATATTATCTATAAAGACTATAGTATATTTATCTAGGTATTCTTATAATACGTCGTTTATATACTATTATAATATAGCGGGTCTATTTATTAATCCGAATAATATAATTTTATATTTAAATAATTTATATTATATATAAAAAGTAGTAAGCTCTTCTACTCTTAGTATTAAATAAATTTAGTAAAAATCTTACTAAATATTAAGCTTTATAAAGAACTTTACTTTATTAGTTCGTTATAAGACTTTATCGATTAATAGTAATAGATAATAATCTTTTTTTATAATAATATTTAATCTTCGGAAGTTAATATAGAAACGAAGACCGCCTTTAGGCTTTTTTACTATTAAGATTAGAGAAGTATATAATATAGAACTCGGGATAATAAATCCTTTCTTAAGATTCTTTATAATATACTTCCTTACTTTTTTTAGCTTATAAAGAGATAGCTTATAGAGAGGATAATATCTAGATTATACTTCGGCCTTAAATATAATATTATAATTAACTTTAGGTTTATAAAGTAGTAATTTATCTAATCTTTTTTTTAAGAAAACTTCCGCGAGATTATAATACTCTTTTAGTAGGGTCTAAAGTATCTTATTAATTTTAGGATCCTCTATCTAGACGCTCTTAATATTAATAATATAATCGATCTTATAAAGAGATATAATAAAGATTTTAGTTTTTTTATTAATCTTACTTCTTATATAAAGTCGATTAAATCTAATACCTCCGATCGCGTTAATATCGATACTAATTAAAGACTATTTTTCTTTTATTAATATTTAAGCTTTTAAAATCTTTATTTTATTCTTTAAATTCTAAATTATTTTTTATTTTTCTTTAATTTATTAATATCTATATTAATATTCTCTTATACGCTAGAGTTAAAAAGATAATTATTAATCTTATTATCTAAAAAGATAATTATATTATTTTATATTAGCTTAGTAGTTAGGATTTATTTTTAATAGCTTTTTTAAGATTTTAATTAAAAAAGGAATAATAATCTTACTTATAATTTTATTAAAAAAACTTTTTTAGTCCGGCTAAATTATTTAATATTATTAATAATCTAGAAGAATATTATATTTAATAAACTATATCCGCTTAAGGATTATATTATATTATTTAAGATCTATAATTAATATTAGAACCTATTATTATACTTTACTATCTATATAAATTATAAGAATAGTAGTATATTATATTAATTTAGCTAGCTTACTATTAAATTTATATACTAGATATTTATAGCTAAGCCTTTTTATTTTAATTTTAAATTACTTACTAAATAGTATAATTATTATTAAGTTAATAAAGATATATCTATCTACTCTAATATTACTAAATACTAAGATAGAAAAAGAATAGCTATTATATATAAGTTATATATTAAAAACTAAGCTATCTTTAGGACTACTAATTAATTTTTATAAGTCTAGTATAAATAGTAATACTTTCTTTCTACCTAGGAAAGAGACTTATTCTAGATAAAGACTTTTCCTAGATTCTCTTCGTTATTTATTTTAAGTTCTATAATCTTTTAAAGATAAAGAGTAATAATAGTAGCTATAATAATAAGCTACTAATTAAATTTCTTCTTTAGATAATTATAGATTATATATCCTTACTTCTTATAATTAAAATAATAGCCTTCTTTTATTAAGGTCTCCTACTTAGACGTAGAAAGACTTATAAAGTTAATATTATCTTTATATTTTATATAAAAAGTATAACTTAAACTAGCTATAGTAGTACTTACGCCGCTTTCTAAAGATAGATTTATATATAAGCGGGAAGTAGAACTAGTCGACTTAGCTTCCTACTATAGACTAATTTTATATAATATACTCTAGTAGCTCTATATAAATATATTAAATAAGATAATCTCTTAATTAATAGCTTATATAACCTAGGTTTAAAGTAAATATAGAAGTTTAGAATAAAGATCTTATTTCCGGTTCTCGATTATAATAGTAGCTTCTTCTATAAGCTATATAAACTCTATAAGGAAGTTAGTAAAGTTATCTCTCGGCTTTATCTTTAGTCGGTAGTATATAATATATACTTCGGTACGTCGATTAGGGTTCGTAAAGATAGTTTTTAGATAAGTAATAATATCCTCTATATCTTTATAGGGAGTACTAGCGTTAGCGCTTATTTAAGGAGTAATATATAACTAGGCTTTATCTTTATACCGGCTTTATATATAGAGCTTCCGATAGATAAGAAGAGGGTAATTTTGCTAAGCGTAAGCGAAGCAAATAATATAGGCAATATAGTCAAGAATACTATGCCAAAAAACCCGCCTTACGAATTCTGAGATCCTAGCCTCTAATTGGCTGTAGAATTCACTCCTTATATGATTAGGGTAGGGTTAGTCACGTGATTCGACTTTAAGGGCCCGGCCCGGATTTATACATAATAGACAATGCCACGTACTTAGTATATACTTCCTATTATTATCCGGCCTATATATAACCCGGCTTTAAATAGGCCTTATTACTCTTTTTATAATACGGTCCTATACCGCGTTATCTAATACTAACTATCTATCTTATAAACTACGTTGCCTCTACCTCTCGCTATAGCTCTATTTATATACGCCTATAAGCCTCCTCGCGTTATAATAGATCTTATAACTTACGTTAAATATAGTAATACTAAGCCTATAGATCAATTTAACGTATCCTAGGATCTTATAGCCCGTACTAAGTTCTTTTAAATCTATCTCGGTTATCGTACTACGAATAACTAGGTATCTATATAATATCCTATTTATATAATACGCTATTATCTAATACTTTATAGCGCTATATATATATAAAAGAGATATATAGGCTATAAAGTTAATATCTTATAAACCGCGTCCCCTTCTTAGCCTATACGTCGAGATTCCTCGCCCGTTATAGCTTATTATCTAATTAAGCCCGCCGGATCTCTAATTTAGTAGCCGTAGATACGCTAGATACCGCGTCTATAAGTATATAGACTAGTTCTAGAACCGCCGCTAACTAAATATCCTTACTACTAAGTACCTAGATTACTATTAGAGCTAGAGACTACCCGCTAGACCCCTATCTATTAAGATTTAGATCTATATATAGCCCGTTCTATAGACTAATTACTATATATATATTAAATATAGTACTATTAAGCCGCTAGACTAATTCTAGAATCGTCGCTAGGCCGGTCTCTTAACTTAAGCCTATCTCTAGTACTATAAGAAAGTCTTTACTAAGGTTTATAACTTCCTTACTATTTTTATATTATTAATATCCCTTATTTAAATAATTTATAGTATCTAGATCCGCTATTACCTATTTTAAGGCTATTCCCGGCTACGCGGTCTTTATTAGGGCCTATAATATAAAGAAGAGGGAATACTATATCCGGCGTCGCGTTAATAAAAAGGTCTTCTAGACGCCTCCTTTTCTAGTATCGTTAGTTCCTCCCTCCTTTTATATCTTTTTATATTCTAATCCCCTTATATTATCTTTATCGTAATATTTTTTATCCTTACTCTCTTTCCCTATATCTAATACCCCTTATACTTCTCCTAGTTAGTATATAGCTATCCTTATTTATATATTATTATATTTATTCTAATCTTTATAAGCTTACTTAGTTTATATTATAATATTTAGGCCTTTAATAAAGGCGTAATAGGCTCTAGTTTATAACTTCTAGGATATACTTCGAGAATCTACTATAAAGATCTATACGCGCTATAATAAGCGTTAGTTTAATATAAAATATATAATATAAAAGCCCTAGACCGGAGTCTATTATTAGTATTATATTAAGAATAAAGATAAGGACTAGAAGCTAGTTTTATCGGACTATATTTATTTTTATAGTCTAAATAATAATATATATCTTAATAATATCTTATCCTATCTCTCTATCTTAATATAAGTAGAAGAGATACTAATTTCTTTTATTTATACTATTATTAAAATCCGCTAGATTTATAGCTAATAATATTTCTACCGCGGCTATATAATATATTTCTTAGTAAATATTCTTAAGGTTTATAATTAGTTATTATTACTCCCTACTAAGCTAGATCTTATTATACTTCGACTTATAGATACTATAGACCGTCTATAGCTCTACCGCTAGTTTAATTATAACTTTATAATCCGCTATATAACGGTTATATAGTAGTTCTAATTCTTTACTACCTACTACCCTAGTTACCGCTATCTTACTATTAATCTAGCCTATCTATCTTAGCTACTATTTTATAATAATATCTCTAATCTTATACCGTCTTAAATCTAGTTTATTAAGCCTAAGGATCTACTAATATTATTTTAGCTAGACCCTTCTATCTAGGATAATTTAAGACCTAAATACGTAGCCGTTCTTAACCTTAAGAATAAACTAGATAAGAAGGCTATATTCTATAATATCGTCTTCGTAGCCCGCTTACTACTTAAAGAGTCCTCTATTTAGCCTAAAGGCGTATCGTCCTAGCGTCGTTACTTTATCTTATCTTTTATTAGGGCTACTCCGCTATTCGAGTTTAGTAGTAGCTAGCTTATACTCTCTCTCGCCTTCCCGATCTTTTTTTTATATAATAAAGCTAAGTTTTAGGCTTCCCGCCTATATATAGTTAAATTTAAAGAGTAGTACTAGTATCTAATACGCTATAAGTTAGGCCGTTTCGTATAGTATCCTTAGTTCCGCTTTATAGTTTTTAATATACTTATATAGCGCTCCGCTATATCCTAGGCCGACTTCTTTATTAAAGACTATAATAACTATAAGATCTTAGTAGATAATCTCTATATAGCTTTTAAAAGTAATATCTTTAAAGCCTAGAAGCTATTTTAGGATATCGCGCGTTATTCTACCTATCTTTAAGATATCTAGTCTTATTAGAATACCTACTATTATAATTTACTTATCTATATCTAAAATCTTAGTACTATCTATCTTTTTATTACTCTCTTAGCTACTAATTTCTATTAGGATAACCTTATACGCTATCTCTCTTAATATAGGAACTAGCTAATAGCTAATAGCGTTATATAGCGCTATATTATATAGACTAACCTTAAAAAGAATCCTTATATTATCGCCTAATAGTTTAATATACGCTTTAGGATCTTCTAAAAGAAAGTCTTAAAGTAGATATTTTATATTAGCGACTACTAGAACTAATATAAATAGTAAGGCTAAGGCTTAGTCTATAATTATATACTATTCTAGATCTATAGCTATTTAAACCCTAAGCTCCTAAATACCCCTAAGCTCTACTTTTATTTTATCTAATATTAAGATATATATATCTCCGCGGTAAACCTAACTCTTAGTTATATAGCGTACGTTATTTATAAATAAGCCTAGTCGGACTTATAGCTCCGGTCTAAAGATTAGTATAATACTATCGAATATCTAAAACGCGTAATTAATTAGGTTTAGCGCTACCGGTATAGCGTCTAATATTACTTATATAAGAATAATACTATAGGCTAGACTAACTACTATATAAGCTTTCTTTATTAGATTTATATAGAACTAGTCCTAGCGAAGCTATTTAACGCTACCTACTACTATTTATAACTAAAGCGTAACGACGTATATTTTAACCTATATAATCCGGTTATTAATATAGTATAACTAGCTAATATAGATATTACTCTATATACTAATACTAAAGCTTTATTAAATTACCTCTCTAAATATATTAGTAAGTCCGAGCGCTTAATATAAAACTATCTCGACTTAATATAGGGTATTCTATCTTATATTAATAATTATAATTTACTTCTCTTAGCTATATATAAGATAATAAACGCTTTATTCTCTTAGCGTAATTAGTCTACCTAAGAAGTTTTATAGATTTTACTTTATATCCCGCTATATTATAGTAGCTAGACTATAATCGCTATCTAATATCGCGCCTAGGATAACTAGACGATATTATATTATACCTAACTTAATAAAAAGATCTAGCTATATAAATTACTACTTATAAAATACCGCTAATATCCCTCCGAATATAGATATACTATATACTTAAAATTTCTTCGATATTTTAATTATAAGACTAAGAAGCCCTATAGTAATACTATATTAGACTATATCTTATTATATTAGCCCTAGTACCGGTTTAGTATACTAGACTATATCTAGATTAAAGTTACGCTCTATTACTTATTTTAGTATAAAGATAAGCTTCTCGAGTTTAATAATATTAGATTTAGCTTCTAGCTTAATATATATTAGTACTACTAGGCTTTTTATAGCTACCCCGACGATTAGTATAGCTATAAGATTAATAATACCCCGGAGGACTTATATAAGGATTCCGCCGACGAAGACGATAAGGATAAGCCGCCTTACTCCTAATAAGATTTAATATAGCGTAGTTTAAATTAGGACCTAGTTATATATCTCTAGGACCCTAATAATCTTAGAGAGCGTAATCTCGACTATAAATATAACTAGATATCTTATATATATTATAATATAGACCTCTATATCTCTTTAGATTACTAGAAGAAGTCTATCTTTATAGACCCCGCCCTTTTTAAAACCTAGTCTAACGCCTCGTCTAGTATCTTTTAGCTAAAGTAGTAGTAAGTATTTAATATAATTATTAAGTATTTCTATAAGTTTTTTTTAGTAAGACTAGACCTCCTACTACTAAATATCGATAATAAGATAAGGACTAAAAAGTCCTATCTAATTATACTCTTATCCGCTATACTTACTCGGATAGCTAGAGAGGCTAGCGTCTATATCCTTATCCTATATATAGTCTTAATAGAGGTTACTATATTTAATATTATAAGCTATATTTTATATTTATTATTCTACCTCCCGCTTAAATTTATAAGTAAATATATATCCTTACCTACTAATTCTCTTAAAGCTATATAAAAAATCTTTTATAATATCTATTATTTTATTATCGATAAGAAGTTTATAGTTAAGTTTAATATATTATTCTAGATTAAATAGCGGTACTAGGAGATTTTCCCCCGCTCTTAGGACCGCTACTTTAGTAATCTTAGTATCTTATTTATAAGAGACTTTTTCTAGCTCCCCCTAGTCCTCTAGAAGCTTATATTCTCTAACTTACTTATATCTAAATCTTATAATATATAAGCTAAGGCCTTTTATATAGCCTTTAATCGGATTATCGAGCTCGATATTATTATATATTAGTAAGATACTAATAATATTAGTATCTAGTTCTATAGTATACTAGACCGGCTTCGTAAGGAGTATCTTACTTAAGCGGATTTTAAGCTCCTTATATCCTAAGTCTATATTAATAATCCCTACTAGGCCGTTATCTTTATTAATATCTTATATATCCTACCTACTCGGAGCTAAATATAATAATTTAATTATAGCTATTTTTAGGACCTCGATTAGCCTATACTTACGCTTTCTACTACTTATATTAGTACTAGTATCTATATTACTTCTATTAAGGAGGTAGGTAACCTCTATTATATAATCTAGTTTTTTATTAGTAGTTATATTATACTTCTCGATAATATCTAGACCGAATATAGTCTTATAAATAGGATTTTTAGTACCGTTAAGGATATAATATAGCCCTCTAGTACTATAAACCCCTAATATAAAACCCTTATAGCCTTTTTTATATAGTTCGATTATTTTATAGGCTATAGAATTAAGCCTAATCGCTTTTTTATTATCCTTATTCTTACCGCTATACGCGAGTTCTTTATAAGGAACTAATAGTATATAAGAATCTAGTTTTCTTTAGTCTTATTATACGCTATAATAATATATAAGATATAAGATATTAATATAGATTAGATAATACTTAATATTATCGAGTAGCTTTATTCCTTAGGCCTTTATTATATTATAGTCTCTTAGGTCTATATCTTTATAGGAGTTCTCTTTAAAAAGGCTATTAGTTTCGATCGCTTTTAATCCGCTCGGCCTACGCCGACTATATTTATATATCTAGATAACTAGTAATATTATATACTATAATATATACTATTACTAGGCTCGATTTTATCCTCTATAGCTACTCTAGTCCTTCGCCTATCCCTATATTTTATACTAGGCTAATTTATACTATCCTATCTCTTAGTCCGGTCCTTTATTACCTCCTTACCCGTCTTATCCCCTTCTCTTTATAAAGCTACTATCCGCCTACCGTTATCGCTAAGACTACCGCCGAGATAGCTTCTAGAAAACTAGATCTCCTCCTCCCCCTTTTAATTAATATAGCCCCTAGCTTTATTCTTTCTATTATCTCTATAATAAGCGAGCTTATATTAATATAATATTTAATTTTTCTTTATAAGGACTTTTCTAAGCCTTATAAAAACTATTTTAATTACTAATACTATCTTTTAATTTATCTATTTATTTTATTACTTTTACCGCGCTTTTATAACTCTAATTTAAGCCTATAAAATTATAATTTCTATCCTTATCTCTTACTACTTTTTTAATATTTATCCTCTTCCTTCCTAGTATTTCCTTTAGGTAATCCCCTTCCTATTATCTTTAATTATATTATTATATATCTATTAAAAATACTATCGATATTTATACTCTAATTCTCTTTTAATAGCTACTTAACCCTTATTAAGCTTTTAACTCCTATATTCTCTTATTTTAGTCTAGCCGCTAACTCGTCTAGATATATATTCCGTTAATCCTTATATCTTTATACTATTAATACTTTCTTAGCCTTTAGTTATTCTAATCCTATTATAATATCTTTATCGAGCCCGGTCCTATATAATCTTAATACTAATAGTAATCTAGTATCTAATTCTAACTCTTTAGGCTAAGAGAGGGAGTACTAGGTATTAATCCGTACTAATTTATTATATTTAGATTAGCGATATTAGGCGTCTAGCTAGCCTTATTATTATTATATAAAGCTAAAGAGACTATCGATCTATTTAGTCTTAGGTTAGCGGTTTAGTATTATAATTAATCCCTTTAACTAATATATCTTTTATATATAGAGTAATAGACTATACTAGTTATATATCGTTATTATCTTCTTAGAATCCTAGGTATTATTTAGTAGTATATATATAAACTACGCTTTTAATAGTAGCGATAATTCCTATTTCTTTTATACTAATATACTAAATAGCGTCGCCTAGTATTTTATTACTTAGGCCTTAAGTATTAAGATTATTATTCCTTTTTAGTAAGGATAATAGATTAGTTATACTCCTACCTCTCGCTATATAATACTCTAATAGTCGGTAATATCTCTCCTATCTTACTAGAATATATAGTTTAAGCCTTATAAAATACGCTTATTATTTAAATTTATTATTTTTTTATTATTTAGTAGTATATTATACTCCGATATAGCCCGGCCTAGGCCTAGACTACGCTTATTATATTCTTTACTCTTATATAGATCCCTAGTTATCTAAAGCCTATATACTAAGCCTATTCGAAATCTATAGTATATTAGAGAGTAGGTAGATTAGGTATATCGCTAGGTTAGCTAGAATCGGGCGGTTCTTAACGCTTATATTATTAAGCTTAAATATACTATCTAAGAACCGGATCTAGTAAATAACGAAGCTAAAGAGGACCTTTCTATATAGATAATATAAGTTATAGGCTATTATCTAAGTATATATAGAATCTAGTTTATTCTAAACTATCTAGTAGTTCTATAATAGTTAACTCGATTTATACTATAATTAGTACCCGGATTATAATAGTATATTCGGATATATCTAATTCTCCCTATAGCCCTACGCCTAACGTATACGTTAGAAATAGAACCTTTAAGGGCTATTAGAGTATTAATACCCGTATCTATCTATCTATAAACTTAGTATATTATTATAAGGTACTTTTAAGGATATATATATATATATATATATATTATTAATAGACTTCGTTATAGATTTATTATATAGTATTATACTAGTAATCTTTAGGAGGATCCTTAGGAGTACCCTTTAGAGGATCCTTATAAATATCCTCTAGAGGATCCTTATAGATACCCTTTAGAGGATCCTTAGGAGTATCCTCTAGAGAATCCTTAGGAGTACCTTCTTAAGTAGTATACGCGGATTATACTCTATAGTCTAATATTTATATAATATCTATATTAAAAGTAGGATCCGTATATATATTATAGATTTAAAGCTACTATAAAGACTTTTAGGTCTATCTAACTAGGTCGGTATACTCTACTATAATCCTCCCTTAGAATTATAATATATACTTTTATACTTCTTCGCCTAAAGTATATAGTTAATTATAATCGCTAGTTAATAAGCCTTTTAGTACCCTATATCTAAACCTATATATTAAGATAGAGGTTATAAAGATTTATAGTATCTAGTCTAGAACCCTATCTATAAATAAATAACTAGTATAATTACTTTAGAATATATAATATATATATATACTATCGAAAAGTATAGAACTATTTATATTAACTATAATCTTATAGGTCTTAAAAACTATAGGCCCTATAATATATTATTTATAGTAATCTATACTTATAGCCTAGATACTAAAGCGTTATCTATATAGAGCGATATAGCCGGCTAAGTCTATCGATATTTATATCTTATAGGCCCCTCTATCGTCTATACGCTAGTTAATATTTAGGTATTATAAATCCTTAATACTCCCTAAGTATATTAATATATTAAATAGGAGCTAGATCGTACTTATTTATTCTTAGACCTAATATTTTTATAAGTTATCTACTATATATATTAATATATAGTCTATAATTAGTATCTAATATATATTCTTACTAATTAGAACTAATAACTTATCTAATAACCCGATATTTAGATTCCTATTAGGTAGTAGCTTATCTTAGTTTATATCTATTATTATTAATACTATCTTATTATATATATAAGATATAAGTATATCTTTATCGTCGGTCTCTTTCTTAGTATTTCTCTTATTATTATCTCGTACCGCTTTAAGAATAATATTAAACCGACTCTCTAGCTAATCCTTTATTATATTAATAGAGGGTAATACTTATAAGGCTTAGTAAAGTAAACTAAGGTTAGTAATAATATAAATTAACTAATTTAGGGAATTATAGGGTCGAATAGAGTTAGTATATTACTAGTAGTAGCTATATAGTACCTATATTCTACTTATAGCTTATATATTAGCCCTATATTTAATAGTCTAACTTAATAGATTAATTATTTAATAGGTATAGGTAGTAAAAGAGTCGATAATAGGGAAAAGCGAGTAAATATATAGAGGTTTTACTATCTATTTATCTTACTTTTTTACTAGATACTATCTTATTAGCCCTTTTATCTTTACCTATATATATAATAGTAGCCTAGTTAATTACCTCGATCTTATTTTCTTATTACTTTTTATTATTCCTTTTTATATTATATCTATTTAGTACTTATATATAGTAACTTTTATTATAGCTAATAATATTAAGCTAGTTATATTCTTTATACTACTATTATACGGTAAGTATTATAAGTTATAGCTTAAGTATACGCTTATATATTATACTAATATTTTTTTTAGCTATATAGCGGTTCCTAGATCGATAGGGTAACCCTATAATTAATCTTACTAGCTCTCTTAGGGAACTTACCTACGCTTTATTTATTAACTAGTTTAGTCCTTATATCGACTAGATCCGTAATAAGTATAATCTTAAGATTTACTAAGTCCCCGGCTATACTAATAATATTATAGCCCTCTTTAGTTAGCGATTTAGTTATATTATATCTTATAACTAGGCCTACTATAATTACTCCTTTTACTAATATACTTTCTAGTCTTACTATATTACTATTAATAAGGATAATAACGCCCTTTTTAAAAGGGTATATATAAATTATATATTTTATAGCTAGGCTACTACCTACTTATTTAGTATATTCTACTATTCCCTCTTATATTTCTAGTCCTAGACTCTAATTATATAGTCCCTTATAGTCTATAATCTACCCTCCTTTACCTATACCCTCTTTAGCGAGGCTAAATTTACTAAATTATATACTAAGGATAGTAATATCTATATACGCGTTATTACTACTTTCTAATATAGCTTCTAGGTAATCTATATTATTAGGATATAGCCTAGATTATAGTAATCTTAATAACGTCTATAGCTATCTCTTTAATTAAACCCTTTATAAACTATATTATACTTTATATATCTATAGCTATCCGACTTAATTTTTACCTCTACTTATTATAGTTATATTATAATTACTTAAGTTATCTTCCGGTATAATATTTTAGTTTACTATAAAGCTCGGTCCGGCTTAGATTATTAAATTCGTTAGATACTATCTATAATTATAGAATATACTATTTCTTATATACTAAAGCTATATATATAGTACTCTATCTTAAAGGCGTAGCCTATATATATACCCTAAAATACTAACTCTCTTTTTTTATTTATAGCTATCTTATAGGACTTAAAGAACGTTAAACCGGCCTAGTACTAGTCGTATTCCTAATCTTTAAGCGCTATTATCCTAATTCGCTAATTATAAAGAGCCTCGGCTTTATAATAATATACTAGAATTAGTATCTTAGGGATATTACTATTATTATATTTCTAGTCTATATTTAGGCTATCTTAATAGATTATATTATAGTATTTCTTCTCTACTAAGTTTTAGATTAGTTTCTAGTTATTAAGGTTTCTATTAATATTAAGATATATCTCTCCGGCTATATTACTAGTTAATAAAGTCCCCTAATCTTTCTCTTAATCTAGCTTACTATTTATTTATAATAGTTTTATTTCTAGTAAGCTACTCGGTCCTTTAGGATTTTAGGTTATATAGGCAATATAGTCGTTAGCTAGTAAATTGTATATTATTAATAGATCTATAGAGATATTACTAATTAAGGACGTATCTATAAAACTCTCTCTAGTATCCTTTAGTAGCGTAGTAAAGATATTTATAGCCGAATAATTATTATAATAGTATTAAGTAGGTATATATACTAATAGTATCTACTAAAAGCTTACTATCCTTTTTATATATAGTCTTTATTTTTTCTTTATCCTTTACTTACTCCTTTTTTTAATCTCTTCTTCCTACTTCTTATCCTAAGAAGACTTTTTATTATATATTTTACTATTATCTATTATTATCTCTAATAATACTATCGCCTAAGGCTAGAGTTAAGGCTAGAAAGTAGCTAGAGACCTCTAAATACCCGCGTTATAAGTCCCTAGTCCCCTCGTCCGACGATAGGGTTACTTTTATTAAGAGTAAGCCTCTTATAGCCCGAGGTAGGTTAATTATATACCCTACCCTTATATTTATACTAGTATAAACTAATGTTAATAATACCTAGCCCGCTATATTACTATCTTAGCTTAATCTATATAATCTAGATAAGTATTAAAATAGTAGAAGAATCTAAGCTTAGCTAACTTATCGCCCTTTATATCGTTAATCCTAATCTATATACTACTTACTAATAACGTCTTTATTTTATAGGTACGATACTATAAGTATTATCGCGAGACCCTAGCTATACTTACCTATATAAATTATAAGTAGTAGTAATTAAGCGCTTATATATAGTAGTTTTATAAGAAGTTAGTCTAAGATTTAGCCGAGTAGCCTTCTAATATTAAGGTTAAGATATAGGATAGTATTAAATAGCCTAGAGTAGAGATATAGAAGTAAGTAGGCGAGTTATATATATTTTCTATCTATATATCCTATCTAATCTTTATTATTTAAAATAATTAATTTATATATATATTCTATTAGTCTAATATTATAATATCTAGTATACTAATAGTCTATCTTATATCCTTATTATATTATATCCGGCCTAGAGAGCCTAATATTAATTAATCTAGCCCTCTATACTAGCCCTAATTATCTAAATCTTTTTATTCGTTATTATCCTTATTATTTATATTCTTATTATTAGTCTCTATCCTTTCTATAAGTAACTTAACGGCGTTCTATAGCTTAGTTATATACTATTATTATCGCTCGGTACTAGTTATTATAGTCTTTAATTAGGTTAATGTATTATTAATTATTAATTTAATTAAGTTATCTAAGGTAGTAAGATTATTAATTAATTACTCTATCCCGTTAATACTCTATATAATATCCTATAGTATCTTATACCGCCCTATCCTAGTCGGCTTCGACTTAGCGACTTAGGATTTACTCGCCTTCTTCCCGGCCTTACTTAATATATCTTATATAAGCTTCTTTCTTTTAGTCTTATTACTCTTTCTAGTCTTTCTAATCCTACCCCTATTTTTATTAGTCTTTATAATATCTTTAGTAGTCTTCTTACTTTTTACTAGCCGCTTCGTAGTAGTAGTAGTATTACTACTTTTATTATTATTATTATTATTATTATTATTATCTTTCTTACTCTCGCTAAAGGCTTTAAGGCCCTCGGCTATCTTTCCTATATAGCGTTAACTTATTATTCTTTTCTAGTACTAGCTATATTACTTACTAAGTCTATATCGAGTACCCTAATTATTCTAATAATAATTAGTATAGGCGCTTTTTAGCTCGCTTTTAATAATTATATATATAAGAAACGGACTATTCTTCTTCTAGTAATAATTATATATCTTTTTTATATTATCTCTAATAATATAGCTTATTAATATTTTTATATTTATTATAGACTTTTAAGCTTTTATAAAAAGGTCTACTACTAGTATTTTCTATATATAAGATTTTTATTTAATAATTAGTTATTAGAGTATTTATATTATTATCCTATTTATAAGATCTTTACTATCTAGACTAATTTATTTATATTTTATAATTAGCTTCGCCTATTATATTAGCTTTATATCCTTATCTTTATTATTAGCGATAATCGGAGGGATCGCTATATTATTAATTATTATACCTCTATTTTTATCCCTATCTCTAACTCTATCTTCTTTTATTATAGGCTTAGGTATAGGTTTAGCTCCTATTATAAGCCTAGCTACTCTTTTTTTATAGATCTAGCTTCTTTTATAGGTCTAGCTCCTCCTTCTATTCTTATTTATAATCTATTAGCGGTTAAACTCGTTACTATATATTACTTAAGAGACTACTTACTAGCTAGATTAATAGTCTTAAAAGCTATTAGTATTTTTAGATTATTTATTTTATAATCGGATAATATAGATTCTTTATTAGAGGGCGATCCTAATTTATTCTTAACGAGGGTATTTCCTAATCTTAATCTTTTTTATTATATACTTAATATATATAGAGAAATCTAATTATAAGAGACGTAACCTCTTTTATATCTTCTCCGGCTAGATTTACTAAATTATATAACCCTTTACGCGAGTAGTCTTTATCTTTTAACTAATTCTAGGTATATACTCCGCCTTTTAATTATTAAAGAAATCTATTAGGGACTATAAATATCTTACTATATTCTACTTCCTATTATAGAAGCCCTTTTATTAAGACTTCTGCGTATATATAGATCTAATTTAAGATATATAGCCGATCTTTATTAGCCGTCTAATTATAAAACCTAGGAAATCTTATATAGGCTCTACGCCTAATCCTCTAAAAGAGATATACTAATCGATAGTTAACTAGGGCTAATTATAATTAATAGTAGCTACTAAGGATAAAGGATAGTTTATCCGGGCTTTATTTCTCCTTTCTATATTCTTTAATTATAAATAAACTCTAATTCTATCTATCCCGGCCTAGATCTAATACGCTATAATCGGCGTCCCTTTTATATAGCCCTAATACTACTTACCCGGCCCTATCCGACGTTTATATAGTCTATAGTCCCTAGTATCTATTATTTCGAAAACCGGCCCGCTAATTATAGTCCGGCTATACCCCTATAGTCCTAATACCGCTATCGGCTATCTTCTATAAAATCCGGTATATAAAAACTATGCTATAGGCCCCGAAAAAGAGCCGGCTATAGGCTAGAAAGGCAGCCTACGGGCTATCTTAGCTCAGATCCGCCCCGGATTTGCTTCTACTAAGCTTAGTAAAATATCACCTATATGCGTTTCCACCCCCGGTAGGCGCTTACGGGTAGCTAGTAATCTATATTAGCTTCGAGTTTCTATCGGATAACTATTTCCTAGATTTTAAATCTTACTTCTTTATTATCGTTAAGTATTAGTATATTAGGTATCTTAGTTATCTTCTAGTTAATATTAGCCTCTATAATCGGTACGCTAATATTAGCTATATTTAGGTTCTAAGCGGAAAGAAGACGGAAAGCTAAGTCTCCGCGTTTACGGATTATAAGGTCGCGATAAGCAATCGCTTCGTCGCGTTTAATTATAAGGTTATTAATATTAATCCTTTTATTAAAGAATACTATAATTTTATCTTTTAGTTCTTAGTTCTCTTATTCTAATCGTTAGTATTAATAAATAAGTTCCTAGAATCTCTCCTTCGATAGAGTCTTCCGTAATTACTCGTATATAGAAGATAATCCTTCTCTAGTATTATCGTTATCTTTATTATATTTACTAGTATCTACTAGTCTCTCGGTATATAAGGTCTTCGGCGTTAATATATCGATTATCTAATCGTCGATCTCTTCTTTATTAAGTATAGTAGTAACCGGCTACTTACCGCGATTCGTAGGGTTCCGTTATATCTTAACTATTATAATTAGTTAGATAAAGTTTAGTTCGGGTATCTTAGCTATACGGTACTAAGGAACGGAAAGTAGGTAAGCTAGACCGAGATCTACCGTAATAGAGATCTATATAGTCGTACTACTTATTAGATTTGATTAGTACTTAATATTATATTACCGGCTAGTTCTTTAGCAAAAAGAGTATATTTAATAAGAATATTAAGTACAGAGAGAGAAAAGAAAAGAAAAGAAAAAAAGAAATCTACAAATAGGACTAAAGATATTGTGGGGTAGGGAGTCCTAGGTCAAGGGCGGAAACAATCAGCAGAAATCTCTGCAAGCGGACAAACACGGCAAAACCAACTGAGTAGTCTAAAGGCGGAGTCAATCGGCAGAAACCCTTCCAGATCGTCACAATTAATACGTTTTAACTAACATTCCCCTCGGTCCGAAATTAATTAGACACTATCAGCCACAAGGCTTTTACTCTTATACTCGGCCCTAAGGTAGATTTACGGACCCGCTATATATAGGCGATTATCCATAGAGGGTTTAGGGCGACTAAAACTAAAGGGGCAATAGATCGACGATAGACCGGCCGACTGATATATAATATAATATAACGAATCTGCCGGTCGGCGTAACGGACTAGGGGCAAAAATACCTTATCTCGAGCGTAGTGGCGAGGGCTAAGAGGGAACGGGGTAGGGCGAAGGAAGTAGCGTAGATTGCGCTCTAGGGCTCGAAGGACCGTATAGGACTGGCTGGTTTACGCCGGCGATAACGGGGGGTGGCGGAGCTCGGTGAACCGGATCAATGGCAAAAATGCCTTATCTATAAGGCGCGCATAGGGGGCGGGCCGGGGGGAGAAAGGAGGAGCAGGAGAGGTAGAAAGTTGAAGGGGCGATGGGGAGGACTTTATAGAACCACGTACGGCGACGCACAGGGCGCTATGACGCTAGACCGAAAAGGCCAGCGCTAGGCCTAATAACGTAATTTGCGGAAGTCATTTCAACCATCCGATATGGTGTAGTGGCTAACATCGCCGTCTCTCACACGGCAGCCGGGGGTTCGATTCCCCCTATCGGAGTTTCATTTTTGGATTTTTGTATCTTTATTCAAGAATACTCGTCTAATGTGGTCTTGCAATGAATGTATGTCCTTTTTGGATGTTCTTTTGATATGTCTTTTTAGGTGAATACGAAGACAGTAAAAAAAGAACTTTTTATGTATGTATATATTATATATGTATAACTAGTTAACCTTTGATGTATGAAATTAAGGTAGCCTGGCGTTTTCACTTTTGACCAGTGTTCTATTCCCCGTAAATTGTGACAGATTGTCTATAGAAAGGATAATGATGAATGAATTGAGAATCCCTTATTCCCTACACTTCACTTCCTTACGCTGCAACTCTTTCCCTTCTGAGGTATATCTCCCAACTTTAGGTTCACCGCCTTTGATATCGCGATAGGGGAGCTGCAATCTTGACCCTTGGGCATCCCGAAAGATCTATGGATGTGACGCGATGCCTATTTGCATCGAGTGCTCCTATCCGGTCTCTCACCTGTACAGCGCCTACAGTCGTGCCGATGACCGGTCCCAAGGCAAGGGTGTGCGATTGACGCAATGTCCCCGGTGCCAACGGTTTGCCGACAAATACGTTGAATATGACTTTGTCGTGCTGTTCATTGATTTGGTGCTCATTAAGCCTCAGGTGATTATTGTACACGTTCTCCAGGCATGCGACCTGACTGACATATCTTGAAATAGGTATACCGACATCTCCTCTTCAATCGGCTAGGACAAGACGACAACCAGTTCGATGTGGGTATATTGTCTTAGACAATCGTGAGCCACTTACTGATAAGGTGACCTTTTAGCGGTCCATAATTCGCCTAGGAGTTCTTCTCCTTCTCTTCGACGTCTACCTGACCTGGGCACGCATCGAGAAGGATCCATCCCTCGCAACGACCTTCCTATCACGCGCCCCTATCATTGTCCAATACCTCTTCTTCCTAAGCTTGAATGCAGCCGCAACCCTCGCGCACCACCTCACCGTGCGCCTTCTGGTCTCAATCCTAGTTCCAAAGTCGCGACGATACAGCGGTCCAGACATCGGCAGCAATGCCAACACCAATCCTACCACAAAATCTACAGGAGATGTCACTCCCTTCCCCTCCGGCCCCCCAACGCCAACAATGCATTCCTCGCCATCCGGAGTGCCAGCAACCCCACACGCCCAGAACCCCGCCAACCCTCCCGCAACCCTTTTAAGTCCAACCCATAGCGAGGTCACCCCTTCAACCGACCTCTCCCCACCACCGCAAGGCCCATCAATGGGACCAACACCCCGGCCCGCGCCGCCTCTGCGCCGGACATCAACAGCCCCTCTGCAGAACATCCAGCCCCTACCCCCTCCAACCGCCGCAAGCCCCGCAGCGATCAGCACCGCCCTGCTAGTTAGCAGCTGCGCCAAGCTCTTCCCCATCCTGCTAGTAATCTGGGGCTCTGACGGCAACGGGGGCGTCTCCGACATCCCAGAGCACAGCCAGTCAGCGGCACGGATCCTACCTTCGACGCAGGCGACAACGATGCCGAGCGCGGTGCATCAGAGTCTGTTGGCTACAGCCACAAAAACCTCTTCCCTCCTCTCTGCGAAAACAGCTATATCATCTTCGCCGTTGGATTCGGCATCTTCTTCTTCGTTCCTGGAATCGTGGCTTGCTACCACGGCTTCTATGCTTCGGGATTCTACGCCGACTAGTTATCTGACGGGGCTTTTTGACCTGCTTGCTTCGTTGCTTTCTCTTGGTGTTGTTGATACGCACCTGGTGCTTCTGAGTAATATCGAGGCTTTGTATATCTTGCTTGGCTGTGGGTATCTGCGTGCTGTTGCGGTTGCTGTTGCGGGTCAAATCGCGCGGTGGGCGGTGCAGAGGGTGATTCTTGGTGCTGTGGGGGTTGGCTAATAGAGTAATTCAGATGAATGATTAGATAGTAGATACAAAAATTAATTCAACCTAGCCTTATTAGTGTGCACTTGCTTAAATATATATATATATTTATCCCTAGGTCTAGGTACTCTACAGAGCGGAACTACATTAGTCAAGATCCCCAATTAATACATGTAGACATGGCCATCAGCATGTAGTACTCGACTAGTAAGGTGACCGAAAAGGATATATATAAATGCTTTCCATACAAAAGGAAACCAACCAACTACTAAATAAAACTAGATCAAATCGAAAACATAAAAATAAAACGCTGCCAAGAAAAGGCCATCTAAAAGACAAGCTATACAAAAACATAAAGCAGCTGCGAACCGACACAAGTTCGCAATGCAGGCCAATTCCACAAGTAGGCCGCTACCAAGCCTAAGCACGGAGCAAGAAAAGCAGTTCTTATTCCCATCTAACCCTCGGGATAGGATATGTAAACTTGACTTCATCTTATACTACCCCGTGACAGGATAGCATGAGACGATTGACACAACCGACAATTTCGCGAAAAGTCAGTTGACTGAATTGACAAAACATGAGAAACCAGAAAGGGAAATGCCTTTAATGCGGTACGCGATCAGGTCTCATGTCTGACCGCTTTGGTGCAATGAGGGGGTGCCACTGTGCGAGGAAGACGATTGCTATATTGGATATGTTAGCATCTTTTATGTAGCCCACATACCATAGATATGGATAGATAGACAGAATGTGCAAGAAAACATACCCCACATCAAGTAACAGGAAACGAACGTAAGGATGAGGCTGCTGCGGAAGAGACTGAGGAAAGTAGAGTCAGTATTCTCAAGTGTTTGCAAGTTTCATAGGAATGGCTGTTTGGCTTGACGCGTAGCATGCAAAGAGTGGATCATGGACTCACGTCTGGTTTTCGCCCTTCGGGCTTAGGAACCATGCTGCTGTCGAGAGGGCGATGATGATAACCAGGCCAATGACCATGCTCCAGCTGTCAAAGTTCGTGTTAGCGACTGTAATTTTGTAACTTCATCGACCAAAGCATCGGGAGGTCGAGGGCTGGCAGGATAGATTGAACAATGCGAACACCCGTAACCAGGTAATTATCGACCCATTGGTCGAGGGAGATATTCATTGTTTATTCCATGATCCGAGAGAGGGGAGAGCATACCCGTTTGCCATTTTGTCGGTATTTTGTTATTCTCTTCGTTCGTCGGAGCAAAGTACAACCTAGAGTGGGGATCACTCGGTGTGGTATGCAAATATCGGTGTGGGTGAAGAGCGGACGAGCTAGGGTGAAGAGCGCAGGAGGCTGATCGTTTACTTGATGGTATAGATTCTCTGCACAAGTGCTGTTGAATGCCCGGGTCCTTTGACGGCGCGGGTGGGTGGACAAGTAATCGATTGTTCGGTGCAGCGTGGCACGATTGGGATCGGCTCGATGGTGTTTTGGGTACGTATTCGAGGAACCAAATAGCCGGATATCCTTCTTGGGAAATATGCAGCTGTCAGGTGTGTTGCGAGCTGAAAAAAGCGACCTGGTGAAGTTGGAGTATCTCCGTTGATGTCGGAGCTCCTGGAGCTACCATGCCTGAGGCAGAATTAGCGGGCGGTGGGTCTCCAGGTCAAGGTCCCATATGACATCTATACATCAACGAAGGCTATGCTCCACATTTCCACTACAATATGGCTTTTTATGAGAATATAGATAGGAGGACCGAATTCCAGGTCCAAAAATCCAGACTGAATTATCTGTTGGGTTCGCTCAGCAGAAGCAAGCGGCTTAGATACAAAACACAAGGCCATGGCTCGGAGTAAGAGACAAAATCGAAGCCAGGCAGAAGGATAACAGGATAAACACGGCATACAAAACAACGCTTAAGCGCCCTCACGGATCTTGCGGTAACTAGCCTAAGAAAGAGTTAGATATGAGGAAAATGTAGAACGAGCATCACCGAAACTTACTTCCTGCTCGACCTGCAGAGCATCTACAGTCGGGGCAAGCTCGCTAAGAATCTCATACGACTTCTTGTGGAACTCAAGTTGAGCGGCGATCAGATCGGCCAAGTTGCGCAGGGGCTCGGGGGTATCAAGGACCTGTTGAAGCGATATTAGTACCACAGAAGGGATTTCAGAGTGCCAAACAAGAAGTAAATCAACCAGAACGTACGTTCTTCATCACGCTAACAGCCTCCTCTGTCTGGCCAACAAACTCATCTTCGGCCTGCTCGATCTCCGCACGGGCATCCTCGCTCAAGTTATCCAAGTCGCCGTGGGCACCGGCCTTTTTGCTAGCCTTGATAGAGTCAAGCATCAAGCGCGCGTTCTCAACATTCTTGCGCGCCTTAGCAGCGAACATCAAGTTAGTGTTGAGGGTGGTGTTCCAGCCGGCCAGGAAGCGGGACTGGATCTGAGCATCTTGGGCGAGGCGAGCCTCGCCAACCTGCTCCTCAGCCAGAGCATACTTCTCCAAGGCAGTTGCAAGCGGGTCTTCGCTCTCGGTGCTCTGCGCGAGTGTCTGGGAGCCAGCGAGGGAGGCACGGGCGATCGCGTGGTTGAAGGTCTTGGGTTGGGGTTTTGCGGAAGGCGGGGCTGTCAGGGCAGCTTGTGCCTCAGCGGGAGAGGCTGCCTGGGACAAGAGCTGGACCTTCTCGTTGATAGTACGGCCTAGGTCATTGAAGGACTCGCGGATGTTCGGAGGGTAGTCGTAAGCCTCGTTGGAGTATTGGGAGCTGTTCGCGCGAGGTAGCGCCGGTTAGCGCCAGTGGAGAAAGAGATGAGTGGCGCAGAAACCAACAGGGATTACTCACGTCACCTGCAACAGCTTCTGGTGGACAAGCTTGAGAGCATCGACGCGCTTCTCAAGCTCGATGTATTCATCGGGGAGCTGGGTCTTGTCGTCAGCCTGACCCAGCTGCTCCTTGATCATTTGCTGAGTACGCTGCGCAAAAGGCGTGAAGTTCACACTGTCCGTCAGAAAACCACAAGGCAAGAAGATGTTAGTAAAGCGACCGATCACAAGTCAACGGGGCGGAATGGTATCCGTAGGGTAAGGGGGCTGTGACAGTGGACTCACCTGAAGTTCTTTCCGAATGCCTGCATTCGATCCATGTTTGGTGTATTTTAAACTTTTGATTTAGAAAGAAAAAGGAGGGGAGAATGGAAAGGAATGGATGAGAGTGATGATAGGATATCACCACATGTGCTACGCCGAAGCCTCGACCTTGCACCGCCTCACGCCTCACGTGCGCCACATGTCATCTTATCAGGCACCCATCTAATGAGTTTGTAGCATCTTCCACCGTCCTTTTCTCCATTTCGACTAAGGACCTCCAAATATATGTTAAACTCATGCTGCCTCCTAGGGGCAGTCTCCTGTGAGGATAGAGTGTTAAAATATTAACACTTCAATGTTGTACCTAGGTAGGGATAACCTGCAAATCGACTAAAAAAGATACATAAAAACATCCGGAAATCCCAGAACCACTAGAATTAAATCAAAATCATAAAATCGTAAGTCTCTGCTTCAGAAGAAAAACAAGAAAGCAGTATGGAAATCAGATCAGGTCAGAGTTGCCATCATAGCACGCATGAGACGAGAGCTGGGTTCTAGAGAAGGTTAGAATCATCAAATCGGGATAGTAATCTGCGGCGTCATACCTGAGCGCTCCTGCCTCCGGATCTCAGTAACCTCCGCCTGATTCCCTCTATCGTCAACAATATCTGTTTCGCGTTGCTGAGTGATCTCAATCCCACCCTGCCTCTCCAGACGAAGAAGTCTTGTCTCCTCTTCCAGATCACGAATGTAATCGCTTACGTCGTGGTCGCTCTCCCGTGGACGAACAAGAACCATTGGCCCCGTCCGAACGGTATCGGATGCTCGTTCCCCGATGTACTGCACGGCAGACGAGAGACGAGGTGCATGATCATGGACTGATACTGCCCGTCGCCGGGAGACTCCATGCACTCGAGGTCTCTCGACAATCTCCTCATATCGGTCTGCATGGTGGCGTGATCGTGACCTATGCCGAGAAGGTGATGCTTCCACTATGAGTGCCTGGCTGGTGCGGGGAGAGGCCTCGACACGCAGGTGCTCTGTCGTCACCCGCTCACGTGGCCGTTCCCTCAGGGGAGGAGACGGAGACAGGCCGATGTATTCGGCTGTTCGAGGAAGGCAATTAGTATTACTCTTCCTCAGAAGGACCTGGGAATGCGGATGTGGGTTCTACTCACTTTCCACGGGCGAAGGCCGCCTGAACTCGCGGCTCAAGCTAAGCACTTCGTCGATCTGTTCCTTCGATAATGCCTTTTGGATGACGATCACATTCTCCTACTTAGGTCAGTAGCCGATAACGGTAGGATTAGAACACGGAGCACCCACCTCTTCCTTGAACGGATACCCTAGATCCATGATGGCATGGATATGAGCAAGGTGACGAGGAACACGAGTCTTCCCTTTGCGCGGGTAAGGCTTCTCCTCGCGATGTCTGCGAACAGTACTGCTGGAGCGGCGGCGACGATCAGTCATATCTCGGTCACGGATGTCTCTGAACTCTTCATCGCCATAGTAGTCGGGCTCCGCGATCCTAATATCCTCGTAGACTTCTCGCTCGCGATAACGGCCCGGAGATAAATGGCGACGAGGCGGAGCAACGACAGGCACACGGTGAGCGCGGGGTCTATGGTCTTGAGCCTCAAGGTGTTCCATTTTGCGTCGGGGTATGCGGTCAAAGGTGTCCAAGGACGACTGCCGCCTAATAAGTTGGGGACGTTGGAATGAGGGACTGGCATCACGACGCCGACGCCGGTCATGCGCCACAAGAGACATTGCAGGGGATGGGTGGTCTAGATGATCATCCTCATAGAATCTCCCGCGTGCACGCGCAGGGGGCCATATCGGTCTTCCTCGCGGAGGCGCTCTTCAAAGCGCTCTTCGGTATGGCGGGGTCGTTCGGCCACGGGGGACCCCGTGAATATCGATCGTATCGATCGCGAGAGTCTAGGGTCCCTGTTGACGATCGGTAGTCATCATATCGAGACATTTGGGAGTATCACCGGATTTCACAACAAAAAAGATGGGTGAACCGTGGATGACGCGAGCGGCTGACTTCCGTACCGAGGGTGGGGTTATCGAGGGACCACGGGCGAGAGAGATTGATAGTGACCTCGGGAAACTGATAGAAAGGCAGAGAGAGAGAGAGATGGAACACCTGGGAGGCAAAAGTGAGGGGAAAGGAACAGAAAACAGAAATTAAGAATCAGCCTTGGGAGAAAAGAGAATGTCAAAAAGTACAAAATAGGTAAAACGTCAGGCAGAAGTCGATCGGTGATGACATTGGGTCGGACGGATATTGAATGTGGGGGAGTAACTATGTACGTGTTTCTGCCATGCAGAAACTTAGTAATCGCCGCTGAATGACCGGCTCCACATATTCAAACAGTATAGTATGTACATGGATGGCTATTGCAATTACAACTGGGACCGGTGCCAATGGTACTGCGGCACCAGAAAGCTCAGGCTGCGGCCTCCGCAGTTCTTACTGGCTGCCCATATAAGTCACGAAATGTACCAGAAGAAGGTTCCAACCACGGATTTCGACCAGGAGAAATGGGCTTATAGGCTCAAGGAAGGCTCGACTATACAATCTTAAAGTCTGAAGAGGGGAACCATAATGAATGGAAACAACGAATGGGGTATATAGAAATGGAAAGAATCAACAGCTATTTAATAAGCCCTAGAAATCGCTTCATCCGGTCATAGACGTAGAAACTTGTCGCTACCATAGGGACCATTTTCACGTAGCCAATGGTCAGTCCAACGTAAAATCCCCTTACTCCTCTCTCGAGGTAGATACGTTGGATTGTCTCTAAAATTCCAGACTGAGTACCAACAACACTTGCGACCTGTATTCGCCGTCGAAGAACATCGATTGGGTAGGAAATTGTCTGGGCAACTATCCCAGCGACTGCTCCGCAAGAAAGCTGGGCAACAGCGGTAAGTCGAGTTGATGATATTGCTTCTAGAGTATAGGGTGCAAATGTAGATGAGAGAAGCAAGTCTCTAACTTGATCGTGGGTTAGGAATGACGTCCCGGCATACGGAAGTATACCTAGCATAGTTGGGGCAATTCCCCGATAAAGATGTGACAACCTCCCGTTGCCTCCACCTTCAAAGTAAATTTTTCGAGAAATATCAAGCCAAGATAAAGGATTCGTTTGTACTGTTTCGAAGGCAAGACGAGTACGGATCAACTCAAGAGGGTATGTGACAAGTGTGGATATCGCACCGGCCATACTACCGCACAAAAATCGACGGAACGGTGTTTCCTTCTCAGGGGCTGTAATGATTGCCATTCGGAACTGTTCGTATGCGAGAAAGTTGATGCTAGCATAAGGAAAGACGCGGATTAAGCTTGCCGAGTGCCCTTTGAAAAGCGCAGATATTCCATACTTCGTTTTAATGACTCTGGCAGCCTTAAACAAGCCATTCCAGTGGGCCGAATACTGTACAAATTGAGAATGAGAGGTCTGGAAAAGTATCCTGACCCTATCTAGTGGGGCCACAACAGTTTTTGCCTGGATAACTCCCGTTAGCGATCTTATGCGGGTAGTAAAGGTAGCAAGGCTTACGGCACAACCCGCGATACCTCCGGCTAGTCCATTCCGTAAAATGAAATCCAATTTTCGACTGTTATCATAAACTTTTATTGTTTTCGACGAATCTTCCGGGACTGGGGCATTGACATGTGTGCCACTCATTATTCTCTCGAGAACCAACCGGTAGCTTATAATGACGCGAGAGGAGAATGAAATTCGGGGTCGGCATACGGAGTGAAGTATAACATGAATAGAATCTGTCGAGCGGAGAGGTGGTATTGCGAATGCGTATGGCTGCCATCTAAAAGTGGAGGGGTACACGTGATGGAGCTAGCGTGTTGCATTCCAACCTTGGTTTTATTGACGTAGCTTACTCAGGATGCTCACCCCAATTCCAGCTCAGCCTCAGTGAGCGGCCCTCAGGTGACGATCAGAGCATTCCCAGTGAGCAAAAAGCGGCAAGGTCTGAGCACTAAAACGGAAAGGGAAAGCCAAGAAGTGGCAGAAGAAATCAAGTACGTAGGGAGGTACCTTCCAGGTACCTACCTGCGCCACATCTCTCAACGGGCACTACTGTATGATGCTACTGTATGTTGTGCCTAATGTACATAGATGTACTATGTATGTAGGTAATGGTGCATTGTACACCTCATCCAATCCTAAATCTCCAAATCCGCAATGTCCTCTTCCAAGATTCCCATAGCCCAATGCGCTCGATCTGGCTTTACCGTGACAAATCGACGATCTTCAACCTCCTGTAGCACAGCCTCAGTCTGTGGCGTATACATTAGCATGTATGTTCTCGGCCAAGGATATCCAATCGACATGCTTACCGCACGCTCTTGTTCCCTTTCTCGTTCTCGGTCAGTCTCGAATGACCTTTGATAGGGTGGCCCGCGACCTTGCTTTGCAGCGACTATCCATGATTTCTCACAGCCACCTGCAATAGCATCCGCGGTCTTCCACCCAGTCAGCCGAGATATGTCGCGAAGTTTTGAAATCGTCCAAGTTCGCTGCGTGTGATCATTATATTGCACAGCTGCAAAGAATAGCGGTACGGACATTTCGGTCAACGAAGAACCCAAGTTCGGACTCAAGCTTCCAGCTTCCAGGTTAAAGCGTTGCGGGTAGTAGATACCCGCCATGATCTTTCCAACAATCTGCGCAAATCCGGCTGTCGTTGGAGCAGAGACCCCAGCTGCCATCATGATGGCCGGTGGCATGGAGGGATGAATCCGATTCAGCAGCAAACGCATGGCATAATAGAACCCCCAGATCACGGCGATGGTGTGGGTACGGTACTGAAGCGCAGGACCGAACGGCGTAGAGATTGGGGGCGCTACATCTGCTGGCAAAGGTTGAAAATCGCGCCCCAGTGCCTGTGAGAATGTGTCCATGGCGACCAGGATGTCTTCCCATTCCTGTTCGGCTTCCTTGTAACTCATGCCGTTAGCCGGGTCATCCTCGTCTGGTGACAAACGAGGCTCACGCGGTCTATCTTGGAATCCCGAGGGAAGACGTGGAGGTGGTTGAGGGGGTATCATTCCATACATGGGTGGATTGTCGACCGAGGCCGGTCCAGAGTTTGAAGGAGGCATCCCAGTAGGCTGTGGCATGGACGAGTCCCTGGGGCCCCCTTGAGGCTGTATGTTAGACGTGCCAGATGGAGGCCTAGGCGGCCCCCCCTGGACCGAAGCCGCCAGGTGGTCCGGTTCTTTGACCGGGCGGGCCGCCAGCAAACCGACCCATGAATTTGAACATCTCAGGGCCAGGCCTCCAGTCCACCCCATCTTCCTTCAGGTTTCTCAATTTTCGCTTACGGTCACGGAAGCCAAAGTCTGTGACCCGACCGAGTAGCAGCCACAGATGATCTGCGGAGCCGTAGATGGCATCTAAACGGCCAATACCTGCTCGAGGCGGACATTGACCCCATTGAGAGTAGGGCATTCTGGTTTAACGATAAGTAAATCTGTTGTTTGCTAGTAGCCGTAGGCGTAGACTTACAATAATTTGTTTCCGCCGATAAAACTCTGGAATGCATCTTGCTTTGCATACCACCAGTATAGGTCGCATTGAATCCGGAAGACTTCAATGTCCTTGCGGGTAAAATGCCTTTTGGAGGGTAGCGTACTCTCGTCATTGATACATCCAAAATCGTCATAATTGACTGCTTGTCCCATAATGGCGCCTATGAGATCTTCATCGACGTTACCCTCTTTCTCAGAGAAGGGATCATCCTCAGAGACATCGCCAGACATCCCCCACCACGAGTCCGACCAGCCAGACTGGCGTCGCTGCTCATGAGCTCTACGTCGATGGGCCCGTAGGTCTCTGGTGGTCTTGGCAAAGTCTATCTCTCGGATAAGATGGGTAGACCCACCCAGGTGGTTATTCCATTTCGAGTGATCGGCAGATATCACCTCATAGTAGCCCAGTAGAAGAGTGGCGGCCAAGGTACCAACTTGCTTGCGTCGAAGGGGAAGGCCAACTGCGGAACCAACTCGTTTCAGGGCGTAGTGATAGTGCTTCAATGATACTGTCGTGGGAGCTTGCTGTAAATATGCAATGTGTAAGCTGCTGATAGCAAGTATCGCCTGGAGGAGGGCTGGATGTTCTAAGGCTTTGAGTGCAAGCGTATAAACCCATAGACCCTGTTGTGCAGATGGCACAGCCGCCCCCAGAACAATTGAGGAGTCAGTAGGATGCCGTTCAAAAATAGACAAAGATGGACCAGTCGAGTGAATGAAGTGAGCAAATATGCGGGCGGTCTTTGGGTTGTTTAGGGGAGAAGATCCAAGTGTAGGTCGGTATGAGGCGAGCACATTGGGCTCGTTCAAGTATGTGGTGAAGGAGCGGAGTTGTCGCTCGTCGCGGTTAGCAGAGGCCATGATGAGACTCAACTGGTTGAAGCCTTCGGCCTGCGATTGATCCACCGTCTCATCGTCCGAGTCTACGTCGTAATAATCCTCGCTTTCACCCTCTATATATATCACTTGTGGCTGCTGGGGTATTTCATGGGGTAAAAACTGGTCATGAGGTCGTAATTGCTGCGGGAATTGCCCTGGCGGTGGCTGATAATGGTATATCGTCGGCAACGGCTGGGTCATCTAAGAAATCGTACTCAGTACACCAGCTGCAAGAAACATACATCACGGCAATGCATACCTGAGGAACCGGATTCAGCTGGCTCTCCCTACTTCCCGGCATTGGATTGGGACCTAGTACCGGGGAGAGATTGCCGGCATATTCTTCAGCCGTCTGACCGATGGGATTGGCGACGTGGGCTACGTTTTGTACGCTTGGATGGGGCCTATGTAGAGCGCTCGCCTGGCCCAATTGAACTGACTGCTGCTTCTGTACTTGCGATAAGTCATTTGCATTTGACGGCACCGGTGTGCTCTCCATTTGAACTATCGGCTGAGTGTGCCACATATGAGTTGGTGGCTGCACTTGGGCTGCTGGATAATAGAATGGAGGTGCATTAACCGGCTGTATTTGACTCGACGAAGGTATTTGGGACGGAAACGAGTGGTATCCCATCGCTGCCGGATCAACAGGTCGCGGAGCTAACATTGGATGCTGAGCAGCGGCTGCCGCTTGTTGGGGAGGGAGTTGAGAGCCATAGCCGTCGGGGATCGGCGGCCTCATATGTTGCTGCTCCATCTGCGGATCCGGGCCGTGGCCAGTACTGAAAGATCCAAAGATGCCTATGGGGTTCTTGAACACGACCCGTTGGGCATATCCTTCGCAGATTCGCTTGGATTTCATGCAGTTGGCGCATATTGGCTTCTCTTCGCCACATTTGATCCGGCGCTTCCGACAAGCTAATATAGGGCTTGGTCAACAAGGAAAACTATGTCTAGCGTTCTATAACATACTCAAGCAGCCGGTCTTGGTTCGTTTCTTGGGGAGTCTGCGGGGACCTGACCGTGCGGTTGAGGCTTCCGCAGAAACGTCAGCAGTAAGATCCTCTGGAATATCCAGCTGATCCATCAGCTTGTCAGCCATGGCCTTTGAATGACTCAAGATTGGAGAGTAGACATGTGCAAGGACATCGTGGGGCTAAAAGGCACAACGATCAGATAAGTCAGTAAAAGCTCCAGGGCTGCCAAGGATCGCAGATCACCCGCAATACACTGTGGTTCGTCAAAGGGGGATATGATCACCTACTTATTTGCAAGGGTCTCTCTTAAGTGCACAACCAGACTTCTAGGTGTCCACTGGCATTGAATTTCACAGTTACAAGGGCCTACGAGGTGCTTAGGGGCGTACAGAGTCCACCTGCGCTCTTTGTGCCCCAAAACAAAGTCACAACCATAGGCCTTTAGCCGAGATTTACCCCGTCTACTGCCTAAATGCCTAAGGCACTAATGTGTATGTAATCTGATAGTAAAATTACCGATAACGAAATTTTGATAGGTTTTTTTTTCTGAGATACCGTTTCCTCTACTTCAGAGGCATTGGACATTTACAACCAATCCTTCAAAATTAATCATGTTCGCTGTTCCAGGATGGTCCGTTGAGGGCTCTGCTCTGAAGTCACAGACTCAGGCCGTGCAGCCCAAAAACGAATCCCAGCCGGAGAAGGATGCCCCCAACGCCGATGCGAAGAACAACAAGCGCAAGCGTGCCAATGACCGTGTCACCGCCGGAAATGTGGATGAGATGTACCGCAGGCACATTGAGAAGGGTGGAAAGCGCGGCCCAGAGGGTTCTGTGAAGACAGAGAAGAAGCAGAAGAAGGAAAAGAAGGAGAAGCAGACACCTGAGACAACCACCGCCCAGGAGCCTAGCGAAACTGTCACCACTGCCGACGTAGGCGCAGATCAGGCCGAGGAGACAGCACCAAAGAAAAAGCAACGGAAGAGCAAGAAGAACAAGAACAGCGCCTCAGAGGACAAGATCGAGACAGAGGCTACAACTGCCCCGGCTAAAGAAGCTCTTGCCTCTGCCCCTGCCCCCCGCTGCGCCTGCACTCCCACCAACGGCAAACCTGACCCCTCTCCAGCAGGCTATGCGACAGAAGCTGGTCTCCTCTCGGTTCCGCCACCTGAACGAAACCCTCTACACCACCCCCTCCGAGAAAGCACTCGAGCTGTTCAATACCAACCCTGAGCTGTTCGACGAGTACCATGCCGGATTCGCACGACAGGTCAAGGAGTCCTGGCCCTCCAACCCGGTCGACGACTACATCAAGACCATCCGCACCCGCGGTGCAATCCCGCTCCCAAGACGAGGAAAGCCCCTCAACCCTGCTAAGGGCTACCCGCTCCCCCGTCGTCCTACTGGAGTATGCACGTTCGCCGATCTGGGCTGTGGTGATGCACAGCTCTCGCGCGCCTTGACGCCCTCCGCCAAGAAGCTGAACATCAAGCTCAACAGCTACGATCTGGCAGCGCCCGATCCATTGATCACCAAAGCCGATATCTCGAATCTTCCCTTGGAAGATGGGGCTGCGGATGTGGCTATTTTCTGTCTGAGTCTGATGGGAACCAACTGGGTTTCGTTCGTCGAGGAGGCATGGCGTATTTTGCGCAATGATGGCAAGGGCGAGTGCTGGGTCAGTGAGGTCAAAAGTCGATTTGGCAAGGTCCAACGCAAGAAGTCTCAGATCGGTGCGCAGAAGCCCAGCAGCAAGGCAGACAAAAAGAAGCCCAAGAAGAAGGGCGGTGACGATTCCGAGGATGATGCTGACATCTTTGCTGAGGATGTGCGGCCGTCTGACAATACCGACGAGACTGATATCTCGGCGTTTGTGGAGGTGTTCCAGACTCGTGGATTCATGCTTCGCCGGGAATCCGTGGATAAGTCCAATAAGATGTTCGTGAGAATGGTGTTTGTTAAGCAGGGTGGTGCGCCTACCAAGGGGAAACACGCTTCGGCCCTCAGTGCGCCTGCGCCTGGTAACAAGAAGCGCTTTGTTGACCGCAAGCCTGATTCAGAGTCTGGCTTGTCAGCTGAGCAGGAGGCCAAAGTGCTGAAGCCATGTGTTTATAAGATCCGCTAGACATTGCAAAGGATCTAATTATATGTCATTGTACATAATCAAAATTTACCACGCATTGTCACTACAGGTGTTCATGGACCATCTCTAAATTGCTAGCTACCTGAAATACGACATAGTTAGGCCAGCATGTAAGCGTTGGATGGCATCGTCATTATTTTTCTATTGCTCCCGACATAGATACTAGCCTCCAAATCAAGTCCGAGGAGCCCCTTCAAGAGATATCTTCGACACTAATCGCACTCATTGGTTGCCACCCAGCTGTGTGACAGCCTGGCCCATCTCCTCGTCGTTGTAGATACGGAAACCCTTCTCCTTGGTGACACTGGCCAGCTGGACATTCTTGGAATCAAGCTTCTCCTCCATGACCTGCTTCAGCGTCTTGAGCACCAACGTCTCGGCCTCTGCAAGAGTCAAAGACTTGTGGTATTCATTCTGCAGCTCCGCCTGCGCGCCTTCGCTTCCTGAGCCGATGGCCTTGGCGTCATACCGGTAGAATGTGCCGGACGGTTCGGCGTGGTATCTAGTGAAGAAAAGGAGTCAGTAAATATATCAGATGAAAGGAAACTGCATATCTTACAGTTGGGGCCCGTCCTCGTCATAACCAGCGATTAACAGCGCAACACCAAACGGTCTACTCATGACACTCTCCTCGTCATCGCCGCTCTCACCGAATCGCAGAGCCAAATCGCAAATTGCCTGTGTGGTGCTCTCAACTCGCAGGGGCTCGGCATAGTGGAAGGCGTGATTTTGGCACTCGACGCGGGCGTGCTCAACCAGGTTGCGGGCATCGGCCTGCAGACCGGACATGGCACAACCGATGTGCTGATCAATTTCGACGATCTTCTCGACGGACGACGCTTCGAGAAGTGTGGATGTGACGCGCTTCTCAACACCGAGGATCACACCCTCGGAGGTTGCTACCTAGATGAGTGTCAGAAAAGACGGTCCCATAATCGCATTATCCTTGGTTTTGCGCTCCGATAACAGTACAGAGGTCGCTCGTTGTAGTGTTTCGAGGCCTTTCTTGGAATCGTAGAGCAAAGAGGAACTGAGTGGTATGACATACTCCGATGGCGGTGGAGCCTAGTTTGATAGCTTCAAGAGAGTATTCGACCTGGAACAAACGACCTTCGGGGGAGAAGGTGCTGCGGAGCAAACATTGTCAGGCTGCGGGTCTGTTTAAGGACACGGATTAATCTCGGCGAACGTACTTGATTCCACGGTCTGTCCACAGCTGTTAGTTGATTCCGCGGTGAGGGGAGGCCTTGATGAAGCTTACCATATTCTGATCGTGCAATGAACATGTTGGATTATCTGATGGGACGGGAGAGATTTATCAAAAAGAGAAGCAATAAAACAATATAGAATGACGATGGAGGAGAGAATCACTTGGAAGGGAAGAAGAGCAGAGGTGGGTGTCTGAGTGAAGCTCGGGAAGGGAAGCTCTCGACGTACGCAAGAGGTGAGGTGCCTGTTAATGCCTTGGTGCCTGAGGTGTTCATCTGCCCAAACTAAAAGTGGAGTTGTTTGGATACTTGCATCTTCTCCCCATATACATTGGTTCTGCTATTTTTGTTGCTGAGTCTTCGATTTCGCGCCTTTCACTCTCCTATGTTGCATGATTTACTCGTCGCCCTCGCGGGATTATGTCTGCCAATGACCGCGCCGCGTATATGAGCGCTCCACGACCCCGCGCCGTCTCCAATCGCGTCGATTCCGAAACTCGCGGACCGTCGCCGCTACAAGTCGAAAACAAGGATTCTCTGCGCCACAGCACCTCGAGTCAGAAACACAGAGCATCCCGGGATCAGAAGAGTATGTCCGATAAGCGCTCGGAGCGGATGGTGGTCGCATCACGGGAAAAGGCAGTGCGAAGAAACCCTGTGAACCCTGTTAAGGAATCTATCAGTGCAGCCAACAGAAGCGATTGGGATAAGACCCGGCCGAGGAAGGCTGTTCAACTGGATGACGCAAGACCCAGTTCCCGGACTGGAGAGAAAAACCTGGTTGATTGTGAGTATCCCTGTGTCGCAGTTTGTTGTGGAATGCAATGGATTTGCTGACCATGATCTTTTTTTTCCTTTACAGCCCCATGGAATCCGCAAGCGTCATTGATTCCTCACTCGACAGCTCCTCTCGCATGTCGTGTATCAGTTCCCCCTCTAGCTTCGACGGCCCCACAGGCCCTTCATCCTCGGCCACTTCGAGAGCTCTCACCCGATGCCCAGGAAGCAGCGATCTTGGAGGACTTGTTGTTCGTGTTCATGGGATTTGAAGGTCAATATGTTCACTACGCTAGCTCATATGACCCATCGATCGAAAAAGACCGCCTCACAGGCCCAGTCTTCCAGGTTGCCCCGGGTCTGGATCCGACCCTTCGTGACCTCATTCAGTCCATGTTGAGAATGGCGACGCACTACAGTGCCATGGAAGCATTTGTAGAAATACAAAGCCGCGCTGAGTGTGGCGCTGTTAGTCACTCTCTGTGCGCATCCATTCGAAAACTCCTCAAGGATTACTTGATCCTTATCGCCCAACTGGAAGGCCAGCTGCTGAACAATCCTACATTTACCTTACACCTTCTTCATCTCCACACAATGCCCACCAGCCAATGTCTGGCCCAATTATACTCGATGGGCCAGGAACTGTTGCTCAAAAATGGTCTTCTAGATGAGGAGCTCGAGGAGTCGATTGACGACTTTGATGAGGATGTTGACAATATACTTGAACAACTTAAAGAAGGGGGAGATTTAATACCAGGGTCTATGGCCCGCAAGAAAATCTGCAAAGGAGGCAATATTCTCGGACTCCTGACGGTGCGTCTGGCTTCATTCTCAGGTGATCCAACAACCAAGAATCTGCTTCAGACCTTACTGCGCGACGCCAGTAGGCCCTATATGGCCATGTTGAATGAATGGTTGCACCACGGCGGTATCAGGGATCCCCACGCCGAGTTCCTGGTTAAGGAACAGAAATGGATCAAGCGCGAGAAACTTGAGGAGGACTACACGGACGAGTATTGGGAGAAACGATACACTATTCGAGAGAACGAGGTTCCGCCTCAGCTGAAGAGCGTCCAGGATAAAGTCCTGCTGGCTGGAAAATATCTCAATGTGGTGCGTGAATGTGGTGGTGTCGACGTCAGCAAAGAGGTCAAAGATGTCCCAAAGACGCTCGATGATCCACGCTTCCTGGACAACGTAAATTCCGCCTATACCTATGCCAATGCTTCCTTGTTAAATCTTCTTGTCACAAAAAACTCCCTCACTACTCGATTCCGCTCCCTGAAACACTACTTCTTCCTGGATCGCTCCGATTTCTTTTCCTACTTCCTCGAACTTGGTGCTTCCGAGCTACGAAAACCGGCACGTGTCGTCAACGAGGGCAAGCTCCAGTCACTATTGGATATTGTCCTTCGACAGCCCGGCAGTGTTGCAGCACTGGACCCGTTCAAGGAAGATGTTAAGGTGCGAATGAACAAGATCGGCCTCACGAAATGGCTCATGCAGGTCGTGAATGTTTCGGGTGTCAACCAAGATGGTGCAGAAGCGGAGAAGCAACAAGTCTCTGCTGCCCATTCCGCCGACGAAGACAAAGATATTCTTGGATACGATGCGCTTGAGCTGGACTATTCCGTTCCGTTCCCTCTGTCACTGGTCATTAGCCGCAAAACCGTTCTGCGATACCAACTTATTTTCCGCCATCTTCTATCGCTGCGCCATCTTGAGACGTTGCTAGTCACGTCTTGGGCAGACCAAAACAAGACCATCAGCTGGAGGCATAAATCCTCCGATCGGCGGCTTGAAGTATGGAAACGGCGGGCGTGGAACCTGCGCGCGAAGATGCTGGTGTTTGTTCAGCAGCTTTTGTACTTTTGTACGGCCGAGGTCATTGAGCCCAATTGGGTGGGTCTGATGGATCGTGTCAACAGCGTTCACGCCGATGCGTCGGGGGTTGAGGAAAATGATATGAAGCAGGTTAACCGGACGGTTGATGAGCTGATGCAGGATCATGTTGACTTCTTGGATACATGTTTGAAGGAGTGCATGCTCACACAGGCTAAACTGTTGAAAGTACGTTTTTCCACACTAGGAATGATATTCATACTAATGACTATGTAGATCCATTCGAAACTTGTGACTTGCTGCACCATGTTTGCTTCCTGGACTGCGGCATCACTTTCACGCGCCTTGGCATCAGCCGATCCTGACTTGGCTGGAGGCAAAGTCCCTGGTGCAGATGCCAGAGGATATGATCCGACGCGGATTGGAAAACTCGAGGACACACTGAAACGATACGAGGACCATTTCTCGCGCCACCTCCGCATTTTGATGGACAGGTGAGTAACACCCTTGGACATTCATATTACTCGGTTATGTGTTCTAACATGACTATACAGCTTGAACTACTTCGCCGCAACGGAGAGTGTAGTGCTTCTGAAGCTTGCACACTCCCTGACCTCTATCAGCCGAGAGGAGAGCAAAGAGGATTGAAAGCTTGCAATCCCTTGCTCTGTATCTTTTACACCTTGATATCGTTATCAACATAATCAACCCATGACAGGGATGCGGTCAGGTGCTCTAGCTATAGGCGCAAGAAGCGAAGCGCTTCAGACTCATAATGTTTGCTGGCTGTCACCTGAAACTCCGCGATACCGAGAAATATGACGTAAGTCACGGACTTCGGATTCCATCGACCTCGGGAATGCCGCCGCATGAGTCACCAGAGCCTCCAAAACGGGGTGCAAACGGGGTCCAAACTGGCTATATCGCACTCAATCAAGCCTCATCTGTGAGGCCGTGGGAATCCGCCGAATCAATGTACCTAGATCCATGAACCGAGTCATGCCAGACATCGGGATTAATGATAATACGAGTAGCATAGCGAAATGAAACCCAGATTTACAATGTTCGGTGTACTATGTACGGAGTATAGCCCTACCAAATTCCTGAAAAAGAACCGGAGCACGCGATTCTTCGGGATCGCGTCAGCAAGCGGCTTCTCACGTCAGCCGCGGATTTGGCCCTACAGGGTTTAAAGGTCATTGCTATTTAATTTCAAGTCAATCTCTTGTACATTTATAGAGACCAAACACCCAACAAACCTCCACATCCTGTATACGATCGGCACAAACACCACAAACACCACAAACATGCCAATACCGACCCTCACCTCCGTCCTCCGCATCTCATTCCAACACCCCAACACACCCCCAAACCGCCTAACCCTAGCCCTCAGCGCCGCAGCGCTCCTCGTCTCGACCCTCATCCTCCCCGCCGCCTACCGCGATTACAAGATCTTTAAATCCTACGGACCCGGCGGGCTACCGAACAATGCGCTAGGGTGGATTGTCGTGCGGGTGCTATTCCAACCCTTCGGGCGCGAGATGCTCAGCACGGACGAGTACGTGCAGCGGGTTGCGGCAGCTGAGGGCCACGGGAAGGGCGACGAAGGGTTCTTGTTTTTATCCGAGGAGCAGTTGGGGAGTCGACATGGGGAAGAACGACCTGTTGTTGGACCGCATGTTGCACCGCAGAGACAGTTGACGCAGGTGCCGGACGAGACTGTTATGGAGGTATGTTATGTGTCGTGTGTCCGTTTTCCGGTCCTCTTGAGGTGTTGGGAAGAGAAGGCGGGGAGTCAACCTTGGAAGAGCTATTTGCTTATTATGTTCTTTTGTGATAGAAATTCCGCTCTGCGTTTAGTACCTTCGGACATCAGAACCATCACCTTGTGAAATTCCAGAGGTCGAATCTGGAACGGCATGCTGATGGGCTCTTTGTCGCGGATCATATTCCTGTCTTTGGGATTGCGAAGACTATGAACCGTGAGATTGCGCATATTCATTCTGGAAATGACCACTCGGTTCATGTGGTTCTTGCGCCGGCTGATTGTATGGTTTTCTCTTCTTTGTTTGATGCTCGTGGGTTAACATATCTGTCTAGGTATCAAGGTTATCGAGGCTGGTTGGGGTCAGCGCCATGCTTTCTCAGGTACATCTGCGATGACGTACCTTTCGCTTGGTACGAGGCCTGATATCCCAGCGGAGTATATTTTGATCTATGCACCGCGGACGGAGGCGGAAATTCAGACGGTTATGCAGATTATCTCGGCGGGTGTCGAGTTTATGACGGGGAGAGAGGATGTGTGGTAGGTTAATGAGTGCTTTTTGCACTGACCTTATGCCTGAAAGGGTACTAGTGGTGTTCTGAGGTGGATGCATTCTTCTGGTATATGCGTTGTGCTTGGTTTCTTCCTGTTTTCTTAACTTTATATACCACACTCTTCGATTTAATTACTGTTTATATGAGCATATATGGCAGCAATAATGCGGCAAATAAGGCTTATACTTGCGCTATTGAGACTTTATACCGCATTGGACCATAGAGAATATCCATGACATCTGTTGTTAATATTGTAGGTAAGAAGTAATGCCTCACTTCCAAGGTTCTCTATATATATATGCTCCCTCGAGCTGCCTTTCTAGTTTCTTCTGCTATATTGTACGTAACATATCCTGTCTCGTGGTCCTACTCTTAATTCATCACTTTGATTACTTGCTGTATACAATTTCTCCACGTACATCGTGCAAGTAAAAACGGTGAGCCTTATATCCCCACCTATCCACTTCTATAAACTAGCAGATAACTATGAAAGGCTTCTTCGATAATAGTTATGCTCAAACCCAACTAATTTCTAGTGGAAATGCCCTAGGTTGGCTCTATAGATATGAAATTAAGACACTATCATCTACTAGTGTCAGTTAGGCCGAGCACGTAGTAAAAGTGCCTTTTGTAAGAACCCACCCGCAACAGCCTAAAGAGTATTACGATGTGAGAAGAGGGAGAAAGATTAGTTCATCAATAGATATTCTAGAGTTCTGGTGGATATTCATTTGTCATATTGTCATCTCCATAGATCTATTAGGCATAATATATATACTAGTCCAATAGTGGGTTTCAAATTATATAGGTCAATACATCTATACCTGGAATCTGCTGACCATGAAATATTGATAGCAGTGTTTAATATTTTTTTTCTCTTCTGTGCTACTAGTACCTTAGGTAGTACCAGTAGTTACCACTACGGAGTACACCTACGTAAGTGTATCTAGCGCGATTCCACATATATCACTAGCGGGACCGAGGGAATGGTCAAATGCATATTAAGTAGACAAAAAAAAAAGTCACATATTCACCAAGTAGGCGAGAATACGAATGATCGTTATCCTTTGTTTCATCTTACAACGTAACATTGTAAAGGACATGGCTTGGCAGGAAGTCATCACGCCCGATTTGGAAGGCGAACCAGTGTGTTGGGGCTATGAATGAAAACGCTAATTAAGGGGGAATCTTTTTTTTTTTTATAAATTTTTTTTTTTTTTAAGATTTCCCGTTATGTATGTCCAGATTTGGATTCCAACTTCTTTTTTTAGTGATTAAATAGGAGAGACCTTTGAAATACCTGGAAGAACGATATCAACTCCCCCAGATTGAAGACCAAAAAGTTGGGTAGGCGGCCCCCTTTACGGCAGCCTATTTGGACCATTTTTGACAACGGGCTTTCTGCCATGCAGAAAATCAGTAATTGGCGCTAATGGAACAATACAATACTAGAAAATTACATAGTACAATTTCTATCAACTTTAGTTATTCGGCTTGCTTGGTCTATCCTAAACGGCCCCGTGGGACTAGGAGGGTATTAAAGTAGTAAATAAAGCTTTTTATCTATATATAAATAGTAGTATGTTTATATTTTTAGACGGTTTTGTTAAGGCCCCTATAGAGTTGTAGGCTAAAACGTAGGGAGGGAGAGAGTTAAGTGGAAGGCGAGGGGTTGATGCCTAAGGAATAAATATAGCGGCCTAAGGTATTAAGTTAGGATATTGTTAAAATAACCCCCTAACTGAAAACCGGTTACCGCCTTCCCGATCGAGTACGATACTAGATTCTAAGGTTAGTGCCTAATTCAACCTACCGCTCTTTATACCGCCTTTCTAATCTAGTACGATACTAGATTCTAAGGTTAGTGCCTAATTCAACCTACCGCTCTTTATACCGCCTTCCTAATCTAGTACGATACTAGATTCTAAGGTTACGTAGTGCCTAATTATACCTACCCTCTCTATACCGCCTTCCCGATTTAGTACGTACGATACTAGATTCTAAGGTTAGTACTTAATTCTGCCTATAGCTCTCTATACCGCCTTTACGATTTCATAAAGACGGTAGGTACCTACAATTTATAGATAAACTACTAATAAAATCAAGTTATATATATCTAAGAAGTATAATTATTAGTATATAGAGTATTATAGTAGTAATTAGGTAGAAATATACGATTTTTCTGATTAAAACATAGTATTTTTCACTATATAAACTAGAATTAAATCAAAAATAGAAAGAAATGTGGGTTCAGAATAGGCGGAATGTATTATGTTGTACGGTACAAAAGGCGGAAACTCTAGCGGTGAATCTTATATATGTATTAATAAGCGTTGTCAAAAATGGTCCAAATAGGCTGCCGTACCCCTTACCCGAGAGATGAACCATGGCGCTGGGTGAGCCAACGGCGGAGCCGGACGGGTAGGCCCTGTCGAAATCCCGACACTATGGAACTTCGTATATTGTACTTGTATGTTGTACTTTGTAGGTTGGTTTTCTTTTGCTTCTTCTCTCTTTTGCTTCCGACTGAAGAGTTTTTTTTTTTTTTTTGACGGTATGTGAACTTAAAACAGTGGTCGGACCACATATTCTTCTAAAATGGACATCGGTTACAAGCGTAACCAGAAAGGAAGTAACCTGCATGTTTTGACATATCCCCACTGTATGATCATCACCTATTAACTGTTATGTGTGAAGTGGCTCTATGCACCAGTCTTGGGCATCTGCACCCTGCAACCGCAACCGCAAGTACCAGATCCTTGCATTTGGCATGGATTGCCGGTGCGGTCATGATGTGGGACCCGATCATCTCGGAGAATTGACCCAGGATGAAGAAAAACCAGGAGTGCCTACCTAGAACGTATCAGGTGAGTTGAGAATAATTTCAAAGGTGTTTTCTCAGTGGATTCGGACACCGGAGTGGATACTGCCCACATTTTTGTATGTTGTAATAATGTACTCGCATACTCTGGAGCTTCCCCCCGAGGCAATGAATGTCCACATCCACATCCACACGGGATGGATATCTATGCCGCTAGCCAGCACTCGCCCCAATAGCAAGTACCATGCAACCAAGGTAATCCCTATAAGGCAAACTTGATAAATATCTAGAAAAAGAAGAGGGGCGAAACGGCAATGTCAGTCCATTGCCTCGGAGGTACTTCTGTCAGATTGTTTCGGGAGCGATCCGGAGACGGCTAAAAATCCCTGTAGCAAATCTCCATGTCCGCCAATTGCGCCAATGAAGTTGGAATCTTGGAACAAAACTGTCCAGACAAGCGGTGAGAGCGCGAGCGAAACAAGAGGGGCAAGAACGAAATCCACTGTCCTAAATCCAACCCACCAGAAATCCCGAGGGAATGGATGCTCCAACGAGGAATTTGCTGATCCTGCCCGTCGAACCCCACTCAAGTTGAGGGGCCATTGGAGCCATTTTGGTCGTGAGATCAGGACTGAATAAGCCACTTGGCACCCACAGTACTGCACATTGGCCCGAGGACACGGCCTTACTCCACGGCGTGGGCGAGAGGGTGTTGGAAATTTGTCGCCAAGCTGTTTCGTCCAATGTTGGTTAGTTTTTGGTTTTATTCCTTCATTAAAGTGACAGCGGGAACCGGCGGTGATCCCTTGTCATGCCTCTGGAATCGGCAATGCAGCGGCTCGATTGGCCTGTACAACGCAAGGGTTGGTGCGAGTTCCAACCCCACGGGCTCTTCTTCTCGGTCTGCTCTACCATGGTCAATTCCTTAATTCTTCTTTTCTCCGTATGGTATCCCCACGTCGCGCAGAGGCTGCGTTGTCATCGGTTCACCTCATGGCGAGATGCTGCTCAATTTGGTTGAATTGATGGGTGGGTTTGTTTCCCTCCATTCTTCACCAAGTCCTTGATACATTGTTGTTCGCTGGTGAATTCCTAGAAACTTGTGGAGTTATGATGAGCTGCCCGAGTAAGGTGCGATTCAATTTTCTGTAGACCTGCCGTTTAACCGCCGACGACAGTCGCGGACTTACGCACCATGTTTAGCTTTGCGACGATACCTGATGGGGGCATCAAGATCCCAGTCAGATTCAGCGGCGTGGCCGGATTTGTACTCGATCCACACCCTCGGGCGCCCTTGGACCCTCTAGGAAAGTAGGTACTATGCTAGACGGCGAACTGTGCATTAGTTGACGGCACTGCCGCCTAGTTTCAAGGTTCGTTAGCTTGACTTTAAGCAGCAGACCCGAGTCAAATCTATTCTGATACTTACCCATTCTGGTGTCAATCGCCCGGGATTATTCGTGAACCACCCTTCGGCTACTCAACTGACCCGCATTTTTTTTTCTTTCGTCAAGCCTTGGTTGACGTACCAGGGTCATCTAGTAGCAACAAGAGCCTCCTACTCCGAGCGTCTCAGGCCATCGTTAGTAGTTCCGCTAGCAAGGATGTGAGGGAGGTTTCGGGGTTGGCCCCAAAGGAACCACATGAACGATCCGGAGGGAAGTTAGGAGTCCGCATGATCAACGATCGTATTTGGTTACTACCCACGCAGGCCCCATCCGTGTTAAATATTCGACCGTTAAGCACCCCGTGTCTTCAAAAATCAAGTCGTGCATCTGGTGTGATCTTTAAAAGAGGTAATTCGCTTGGGTGGACCGCTTGGCCTTCCCCGTTCGTACATTTTGGTACGTATAATTGAAAGCCCCTCCATACAGCCTTCGCGAGCAGACGCCCAGGGGCGAATGATCCTCGTGCGAGCCGCTATCCTCTCCGTGGGTACCGCCGACGTCTTCAAGCGGCACCCGATCTCTCCCATGAAACTCCCAGCACATCAAATTTCACTCTTTTCCGGATATTGTGATTTGAAGCAAGATCTTGCACTCGGAGAATCCAACCCCGCCCTGGCCAGACAAATCAGGATATAGCAACTCGGATTTTCATCTTTATCCACAACACCACTTGATTCAGGAGTGACAATGGCGTATGCTAGTTCTTCCCGTTGTTCTTTTGGACCAAGGGCAACTGACGTTGATGGCCGCCAGGAGCCCCGATTCACAAACGATAGAATTAGACCGTGAATATCTCAATACGATCACAGTTCAGGGCCGGGAGTATCAGAAATATTCGATCGATCATCGTACGTACTTTGGACCGGTCGATGAGGTAAGACGTTCAGGTTTTCGTCGTTGTCTTCTCGCTGACAGCTAAAGCAGGAAGAAGCACAACAACTCGAAGACCAGCAACAACTTTTCCACAGAATTTTCGATAACCGTCTGATCTTCCCTCCAATCCGTCGATTGAAAAGAATCCTTGACTGTGGGCATGGATCCGCATCCTGGGCCGTTGATGTTGCTGAGCAGAACCCTGATTGCGAAGTGAGAATGTCCCTTTGATTGCGCCCGACAACATCCTAACATTTGGTGGTTCATAGGTCATCGGCGTAGACATTGCCCCTCACATGAGTCCAGACGACATGCCTGACAATTTATGGCTCCAGGTAAGTCAACCTGTCTCACATCTCACCACCGACCACGGTGTGGGTTACACCATGAGAGAGTTGTAGCACTGCCTCTTACCCATGCCTTGTGCTTCGTGACCTTTGTGTGATGAACAACAGTTCCGTTCAGGTGTGTACCCTCCTGAAACAGAGTCGCTAACTTGTGCCGAATAGGTCGATGACTTGAACCGCCGTTTCACCTTTCCTGCAAACCATTTCGACCTTGTCCATTCTAGACTCCTTGCGACCGGCATCAATCGATCCCGATGGCCATCCTATCTTCGTGACATAGTCAGGTGCGCGATCTCCAGAGCTGGTTGACCTTGCCGTCACTCCAAGAGGCAAGAGTCCTCCAACCGAAACCCAAGTGCTAACACAAGTGGTCGTCAAGGGTCCTCAAGCCAGGAGGTTGGGTCCAGATGGTGGAAATATACTTCAATGTTCAATCTGACAACGGCTCAATTACTGATGAACATGCCTTGAGGAGGTGGAGCACACAATACCTGCGTGCTCTGGAGGATAGAAAAGATCTTCGGATTGGATCGAAGCTGAGAACTTTCATGACCGAGGCGGGGTTTGTCGAGGTGGATACGAAGATGATTCCTCTTCCTCTGTCTGCGTGGTCGACTGGTTGGTATTTGGCTGCCCAAGATGAACGAACGAGACTGATTTTGATTCAATGCAGACCAGCGGATGCGAGACATCGGCCGACACAGTTGTGCGAACATGCAGCAACTGCTCCGCTCCCTCGCACTATACCCATTGACTCAACGTCTGCATATGGCTCCGGATACTTTCAATGCTTTGGTGGACCAAGCGCAGCAAGAGGCAACCGACCCCGCCCTGAAGGCATATTTCCCACTGTAGGTATTGTTCCAATATGAAATCGAGGGACAAAGTCTGACAGAGCAGATATGTGTGCATTGGCAGAAAGCCATAAAAACATCGACATGGGCAAATCGGCAGGTGCGGCAGCTCGATATGGGCAACCTCTTGCGGAAGAAAACAAATAGCTCGCAATGGGCCCGTTGTCGATGCCGACCCTCCTGCGTTCTGCATCCAGCATATTCCGGCATATTGTACAGCTTTTTGTTGTGTTGTTCTTCGAATCCCATTTGCATAACATATTGCATTAGCGGAAAGATGGTTAGTCGAATGAGGTTTTTTTTTATTGCACCTGTTCTTTCCGTTTGACGTCTGTAACGGAATAGGGATCCGTATCCCGCCGTCACTGTATGTTTGCTGAAGTCTAGTGGAGTATGGCCTATTGAAAGAGGACTGCATGGTCGCACAGAAAACGAATGGAACACCTCAATGGCGATTGGAATCAGAGAATGCTCGTAGTCGTGTGCATTGCATCACGGTTCCCACAGAAGCCAACAATTCCCACATGCATCAAGTCTTGGCTTTAAAGAGCCTCGTATCCACTCGAGATCGGGTGTTGGGTTACCGCCCAACGCGGTGGGAAAGTGAAGGTGCATTGAAGGAAACTCGGGGTCGAGGCATCGCTGTCGCTGCCTAGGGTAAGTTGAACTTTTAGTTGACTGCTTCTAGGCAGAATGGGAGTGAAACGAGACAGGAGAGGACTCGAGAGGGTTTGAGAGCAGGAGACTTGGTGGTGCAGATTAAGCTGTTGAGACCGTGCCCAGTGCGCGATACCCGACACCGTTGGACCCGATCTGACCTTACCCTTTGGAGAAGGATGTTTCCGACTCAATCGTGCTCCAAGATGTAACTGATCAGAGAAGTGACAAAAGACGAAGAACGCAGTGGGAGATAAAACAGGAGGGGACTTCCCGAGAGAGCTAGGGAACCACCAAATTTTAGGAACACATGATTCACACCCCGTTTCAGGCGGTATATACGCTTTGACTGACTTCCATGTTAATACCAGCTGTTAAAAATGTCCATACAGGCTTGACAATATGACAGCTTCGTGCCATTGCTACCATGCCTTCACACCATCAGGCCCTCATGCCTTGGGAGCGGACTCTCGTCTCATATCGAGAGTGATGACCCCAAGCGGAGGCGAGCTCCCTCGAATCCCAATGAGCTACCACAACGTGTGTTACACATCCAGAAACGTCCAATCCCGTGTCTTACCGGTATTATTTATGCGGCAGGAGTTCTGATAATCAATACACTCTTTTACCGTGTTTCCCGTACGGATTTGGTGCCCAATTCACAACATCCAAATGACCAACAATTGGAATTCTATATCAGCAGAGCTGCATATCGGGATATAACTAACGCTGGGTTCTTGTTGATTTGTTGATTTCCTTCTCCCTTGCCCGGGAAAAGGCCATACCGCCTCTTAGTGTCCGATTAGAGTTCCTCCGGAATGGCCCCTGTGTGAGAGCGTCGCTAGCTTGACGAGTTGCGGTATTTCGATTGCCGAAAAGACCCACAGGAGCTCAAGATGCCTTAGGTACATGCTCCTCCTCTCTTTATGGGTGTGTTGGGGAGCGGCCTTGAAGTGACCGTTGGGCACAGATCTATCCGAGAATTGTACCTATCGCGCGCAGTCTTTGTGATTGGTCTCCTCCAAGAGCTTCGAGGCCAAGACAGCCATGGGGGGATAATCTAGTCTAGACAGCTTGCGGCTTCAATTGGTCCTGATCATTTATGGAAGATTGGTACTTGGAAAACCCATACTGGTCTATTTATACACGTGGAAATCGCCGAATACTTTTCCCATGATCTATCTCCAATTTCATTTGTATTTCCTGTACCAAGGACTGAGACCAAGGTACCCCTGTTATATGCCGATGACTATTGGCCCCCAATTTGAGCTATTCTTAGCAATTGTTGTACTTCGTACTTCGTACACAGCGGGAATTAGCGTAGAGCTAGCCAAGAGGAAGATACACAAGGCTTGACCCCGATCTAGATGTGGTTGGTGCCTAATATGTAAGGCATCAGACACTACCCAATCGGGGAAAGCGGGGAGAAAAAAAGTTGGCGCGGATTTTCATTTGAGCTCCGGAACAATCACCAATTCTTTTTCTTGATTCAAGTCACCACCAACAAGATGCCTTCAACACACAATAAAGAGAAGGCCTGGGATACAGATGATATCGATAAGTGGAGAGTAAGTCAATACATACCCCTGCTGTCTTTTTTCACTGGTGAAAAACCCTTACTGACGGATCCTCGCACCAGATCGAAGAATTCAAACCGGAACACAATGCCGCAGGCAGTTTCGCCGAGGAGTCGTCTTTCATGACACTCTTCCCCAAATACCGTGAACAGTACTTGAAGGAAGCATGGCCGGTGATTACAAGAGCGCTGGAGAAGCAGGGCATCGCCTGCACACTGGATTTGGTTGAGGGTAGTATGACAGTGAAGACGACGCGGAAGACCTACGACCCAGCAGCGATCATCAAATCCCGCGATCTGATCAAGCTGCTTGCAAGAAGCGTACCGGTGACACAAGCGATGAAAATTCTCGAAGATGGCGTGGCATGCGACGTGATCAAGATCCGCAACCAGGTGCGGAACAAAGAGCGATTCGTGAAGCGACGACAGCGCATTCTCGGCCCGAACGGTTCAACCCTCAAAGCGCTCGAGCTGCTCACCGACACATACATCCTGGTTCAGGGTAACACGGTTGCCGTGATGGGTCCGTTCAAGGGACTGAAGGAGGTGCGACGCATTATCGACGACTGCATGGCGAACATCCACCCGATCTACCACATCAAGGAGTTGATGATCAAGCGCGAGCTCGCCAAGGACCCGACGCTGGCGGAAGAGTCCTGGGACCGGTTCCTGCCTAACTTCAAGAAGCGCACGCTGTCCAAGCGCCACGTGCCGTTCAAGGTTACCGACAAGGAGAAGAAGACGTACACACCATTCCCCCTGCGCCGGAGAAGAGCAAGGTCGATCTGCAGATCGAGTCTGGAGAGTACTTCTTGTCAAAGGAGGCCAAGGACCGCGTTCACAAGGAGGAGGTTGTCGAGCGTCAACGCCTCAAGCGGGACGAGAAGATGCGCGAGCGCGAGAAGGATTTTGTTGCGCCCGAGGAGGTTACACCGGCCGATCGCGAGGAGAAGCAGAAGAAGAAGGACAAGAAGGAGAAGAAAGAAAAGAAGGAAAAGAAGGAAAAGAGCAAGCGGAAACGCGAGGCCGAGGAGGATGTCGACGCCGACGAGGCCGCCGAGCGCAAGGAGAAGAAGAAAAAGAAGAAGAGCAAGTCCAAGGAAGTTTCTTCCGATGGGGAATGATCTGCTCTTTAATTGTGGTATCGGTATCTTGTATCGGAATTGGCGCTTATGGCAGTGCATAGGTCTGGCGTTTAAATGTCTTGTCTCCTGGTTCTTCGTTGCAACGTTGCAACCCGTGTACGCCCCAAGCTGGTGTGTACATTTACAAAAAATATTGTTCAATACCAATAAATGATCTATTCTTCTTCTACTCTACGCACTATTTTTTTAAAACGATAGTAATTTTCTTCAATCGTCTGATCAACGATAGGCTGTGCGCGATAGAGGTGCGCTTTATATCATATTTCTCATTGCAGTCGCGACATGTATTTATCAAAGGCATCAGAGTATTCCCCCAAGCCGCAGTGTCTCTAGATATAAACACCAGAAAAAGGCAACCACATATGACATATCTGAAGACAGTAGTTCAGACCGCTGTGGAAGTCTCCTCGTCAGAGGACGACGACGTACTAGCATCCAACCGACGCAACTTATCCAACAAGAACTTCTCCTGCTCTACCTGGCTCTTCTTTAAATCAACACCCCAGAACAGAATCACAAAGCTGGCAACACTCAACCCAAACAAAAAGTAGAATGGTGTCGAGACATTGCCCGACGGACTCGCATCGATAATTGCACTTGAGACGAGGGGACCAATAAAAGACGAAGTTTTGCCAATGATGCTGAAGAGACTGAAGAATAGGAACTCGTGGCCGCGGGGTGTGACTTCCGAGATCATGATTTGCGAGTAGCTGTACCAGGGGCAGATGAAAAGGCCATAGAACGCTTGGTAGACCTATAGGATCGATCCCATTAGATATTATTGCTGATAGCAGAGGGGAATTGACATACCCAGACTTCCCATGTATTGTGGAAACCGAACTTATTGGTCCAGATACCGATCATGCCCCAGCCATCAAGTAGGATGATTCCAACGGCGATGGCGTTGAACATTGTTTTGGTTCCGAGCCTGAAGCGTTGCTGGATTGTCCAGAATGCGTATATGCCAACCGCCTAAGAGAGATATGTCAGTTTGTAACAAATTTGCTTAGGAAATTAAAGCTCACCTGTGCAGCAATACCAACAATGAGTAGATATGTTAGTTCCAGCGTATTGTAAGCAACGATGCTATTCTGCAACGTTCCAATAACAGTCACAGTGGTGTTGAGAGAGTCTCCAAGTAAGAAATAACCTATTGCCAGCACCGTTAGCACCCATTGACCTTACGATAGACATAGTAGAACGCAAAGTCTTACCAATCAGATAGATCAGACTCTGCTTTAAATGCCAGATTTGCTTCATAGCGTGCCACAGTTGCCAAATGCCTGCAACAAGAATGGACCGATTCCCAGGGTCTTGACCGGGACGGCGTTTCTCAAGAACAAACCATGGAATCGAGACAAGCAACCACACACCAGAGACGAAAGCGATTAGCACACTAAGTCCCCAGTTGTTATTGCTTTCGCTATCATTGACTTTCAAACCGAACATGATTCCCACAATAATGGCCAGAATAAAGATCTCCGCGACGGACTGGACATAGAAAGCGACATTGGCAAGTTTGCTGCGCATCATGGTATCCGCATAATCGTATTCATCACGAGTAATCGTCCCGGCGACATATGCGTCTGCCTTTTCCTTCAATTCGAGGGAATTGCGCGCCAAGCCCGGGAATGCAGCAGTCCAGAAAGTGAGTGTAGTCTGATAGGCGATCAAACCGACCATATATAGACCAACCGCGACATGCCAATTGTCCGAGGTATGAACACCTAACCAGCCAAAACCGATGGCGTAGGCAATAATCGACAGTCCGATCAAGATGTTGGGTCGCCAGTAGCCGAAATCGGCGAAACTGCCAATTACCAGGAACACCACGACTTGGATCGCGAAGGAGATTCCATTTGAAAGGAGAACGATACTGTTGACCGTACGAGGTCTGCCTATGAAGTCGAGTAGTCCATCGGAAGGGGCTGCTTGGTAGAGCAGGTTTTGGAAAGCAGTTGGCGCGAAGTCTAGAACGGGTCAGCTTCTGCCTCCATTTGCCCGAATTAGGATATTTTGAGAATGCGGGTAGACCCACTGAACAGAGACAAGCCATTATTTCCAATGTAATAGCTGCATTCGTGGTGTTTAGTCTGTGCACATGGCCAATTCAACGATCCACGCACGCATAATATGCCCAGATTTCCATCCGGGTGGTGCGGTATCTCTCGTCGAATTGGTCTGGTGCAATTGGCTGGTCGATCTTGTTTGGGGGAAGACCATCCACCTCCACAGAGGAGTTTATATCGTCTTTGTGTTGATCCTGATCCATGTCTGACGAAGAGAAAGATGGAAGGACCAGAGAGTAAAAGAGGAAGAGAAAGAAAAAAAAAAAAAAAAAAAAACCCTGCCCCCCCGACGGGAAGAGACGAGTTAAATGAGTAGCAGGACTAGCCCCGCGGTGTTAAACCCTCAGCTTGAAAGGAACCAGTTGCGTTGCAATATAAGTGTCGATCCCGATAAACTGGATATGATCGAACTGGACTATATCCAGTCGAGTCTAGTCAGTGCTTGACTGCTTTATCTCGTCCTATCACATCGTCGAGGTTCTCAGCTTCCGCATTTGGCGTGGTTTTCCAAAGTGGATGGCTTGAGGAAATAGACACCTAGTTTCTCAGGCCAACAATAGGGCTTGAGGCAAGAACTTTTGTGAGAATATTGGTCGCTTTGCATCTGCCCAGTCCGTAGGAATAGATGAATCGTGAGATACTGACAGAATCTAGGGACGAGCTCTAGATAATAAACTAACACCAATTTCCATTTCCATCTGTGGCTTAGGACCTGGAGCACTCGACTTCCTGGATATGAAGGTGCCGGCTATCATGTTCGTGGAACCCGGCCGGGATGAGCTTCTCTCAATTTGCACCTGAATTGACCCTCGTGATTGTGGAAGATATGGGCAAGGGCACTTGATGAGGCAGTTCAAGGTGTCTATGGCGTGATTCATGATCAACATCCTCAACTCTGTGCTCAATCACGCTCCTGAAGTGAAACGCGTTGTCATCACTTCCTCTTTTGTCGCGATGGTAGACTGCAGCAAGGGCTCGTGGCCAGGTCACGTTTACTCCGAAGCCGATTGGAATATGACACCGTACGAAGTCGCAGCCGCCAAAGGGGCTCCGACTGGTCTGGCATACTCCGCTGCCAAGGCATTGGCTGAACGTACTGCCTGGGATTTTATCAAATCTGTATTTAGTAAGAAGGCACAATAAACAGACCTAGAACGCCCGCCGGTAACAATGTGGCACCTATGCCTTAGATATTCACATTATCCGTTCTCGTTGATGAGAGGTTTGCCAGGCAACTTGCTTTGTGAGAACGAAAAAAAGCATAGAAGGGCGGAAACTGGCAGAACATTCCACTCTTTGTTCTCACAGAGAGCAAATGCTTCTTCCTCAGATATAAAAACTTCTTCCTCTTCCATTTCTACCTAGAACTCCACCCCTATTTATATAGAGAAGTCTATCCTTCTCAACCAACCTGGTAGTTGCTGTACCTCATTTCCTGGTACCTGCAAGTCAAGCCTCGCTTCATTTTCCACATCTATCATGTCGTTCCTGATAGGGAATCCAGGCCCTGTGAACCCTTCACGTGATGGCTCGGAGCGTCGATAGCGAGATCATGCAGAACTCATAAAGTTGATGCTGGAAAGGACTCTATTGGATACCCGAATCACCAGATTTTGTCGTTTATACTCCCTGCTATATACATCCGCTCCGAAAACAACATTCACCCAGGTAGTAGTAAGGTATCAACGGGTGAGCCCCCTTATAGTTTATAACAGGTCATCTGGATACTGAGTCGCTAGTTCTATATTAGCGGAAGAACACAACCTGCAGGGTATACCATTTGGCCTTGCCACTCAACTTATGGAAGACAAAGGACAAGGTGGTACACTGGACTGGATGTTGAAGACATGTGATGTGTGGGATAAGAAGCTTAAATAGCTGTGTTATGCTAAGCACTGATCACATTGCCCCGGACCAGGACGCCTCTGATCAGCGTGGCAGTGGTTTAGGAGTATTTGCTCCCTATCGCATGGTGGATGTCATGAGTGAGAAGCCAATGGAGTGGTCGAGAGATACCAACAAAGATGGCCACCTCGAAGTGTATGGTTACAAGACAAGATAGATTGAGAGTTAAGGGAGGAACCTTCATAACCATGGAAAACTCCAACATTCCCACGAATATAAAACCATAGCGGAAACCGAAAAGACACAAGAGCGCGTAAGCAGCCGACTAGAGGGCTCTTTTATTTAATCAATAGCCTAACTTCACCCATTTCCGACTCTTATGTCACGCACAAGGAGAAGAGAATTCGAATATCCAATCACTAAGCGAATGAAACAGACTACTCGAGTGAAGTTAAGACTTAGGATTGTTACTTTTGATATAAGTAAGGTACAAGGAAACCATGTGATAACATATGTAAGTATGATTTTTAACAGTGGTAAAGTAAGTAAGCAAAAGTAAAGAAATATTACATAAAAACCAGCCGATTACCGACCATCAAACGACAGACCAATGAGTGAGTATCATCTAACCAATCACTCCAAATCGCCCAGGGAAAAATGACATGCTTAGAAAGTGAAAGCAAGGGCGAGAGCAACTACCAGGGCACCGGCAGCAGAGCCAGCGACACGGGTGGCAGAGCTGGAGGGAAGGGTGGGGGAGGCGGAGGCAGAGTCTGAGGAAGAAGAGCCAGAGTCGGAACCGGAGCCAGAGGCAGAAGATCCGGAGCCCTTGCTGCCACCGGTGGCGGTAGCGGAGGATCCAGAGGCAGTGCTAGAGGCGAATCCTGAAGCAGAGGCAGAAGCAGAGGCAGAGGCAGAAGCGCTCTTGGACTTGGGCTTGGTGGAGGGGCGGACACCGGGGGTCACAGATGGAGAGGAAGCACCGGCGGAGGATGAACCAGAGGCAACAGAGCCGGAGCCGGAGCCAGAGGAGGAAGAACCGGAGCCGGAGCCAGCGCCAGAGCCAGATGAAGAAGAGCCGGAGCCAGAGCCAGAGCCAGAGCCGGAGGAAGAAGAACCAGAGCCAGAGCCGGAGCCGGAGCCGGAGCCAGAGCCAGATCCAGAGGAAGAAGAGCCGGAGCCAGAGCCAGAGCCGGAGGAAGAAGAGCCAGAGCCAGAGCTGGAACCAGAGGCATCAGAGCCGGAGGCGGAGCCAGTGGCGGAGGGAGAAGCGCCGGAGACGACACCAGACTTCTCGGCGACACCTGAGGTGCTGGAAGAGGCGGCAGAGCTGGAAGATGTGGAGGCCTTGCAGCTCAGGTCGTACAGGGGGGTAGTGTCAGTGGAGGAACCAGTGACACCGAAGCTGGGGGCGGTAGTACCGGCATCCTCGAGGATGTACCACCAGGTGTTGGTGACGCCCAACAGAGGGCAGGCGACTTCGTCCCAGAACTGCTTGGCGTTGGCGACGTTGGCGACAGCCTGGTTCTCGGTGGCGCCAGTAGTGGGCCAGCCAGTCTCAGTGATCCAAACCTCCTTACCGGCGGCGACAGCCTTGGTGTTCTCAACGCCCTTGTTGAAGAGGGCCTTGGCATTATCGATGGAGTTGGGGTCGGTGTTCTCGTAGTAGGGGTATCCATCGAAACCGAGCCAATCGACGGCCTCGATGACGGCAGAGTTGGAGCCGTTGGTCCATGAGTTCCAGGTGTCGACGTGGCCGATGGGGGCGCCGCTCAGGGAAGTACCGGAGATGGCGGAGCGGACCTGCTTGATGTAGTCGACAAGCTCGGCGGATTCGACACCGAGACCGGCGTTGGCCTTGACACCGGTGTCGGAGCTACGGTAAAGATCCTCACTGCCGACGGAGATACCGACAACTAGGTCTGTGAATGCATCGCCGTAGGTGGAGATGGCGTTTTTGAGGGCAGCAATCTCGTTGCTCATGCCACCACCGGAAGCCCAGAGACCGAGGAGAAGAGTGGTCTTCTCCTTGATAGCGGCGGGGATGGCCTCAATGGGGCCGTTGGTAGTGCCACCCTGGATCATGGTGTACAGACGGGCACTGGTGAAGGCATTGTCGGTTCCAACGAGGTTCTTAGCAGTAGAAAACTCGGTCTCGAAGTCGGATTGGGTCTTGAGGCTGCCATCAACCTTAAGAGCACCGTAGTTGAAACCTTGAGAGATGGCCTCAGAGGTAGCGACGGCCATCGCGAGGGCAAGGAATTGAGCGGAACGCATTTTGAATGTTATTAAAACGAGTGTTGATAGTCAATGAGAATAAGATAAGATGACAGAGGGAACCTGGAATAAAAGAGTGTAGCCAGGAAAATTCAAAAGGAAAAGATGAAGAATAAAGATGAAAGTAAAAGTGAAAGTGGGAAATGCAAACGGAAAAGAAGTAACACTCGAAAGTCCTAAAGAACAAAAGCAAGGTTGGTTCTGGCCATGAAAAATTCAGTCTAGATTCCGCCACAGTGTAGCATTGTGGATTCCGTGGGTCAGAACACGTTTGCTTGTCCACTTTAACTCTGTTTCAAACCCTCCGATTGGCTGAGATGATAATTGATTGATTCCAAAAATATGCATGAGATGTGGGTCCTGGTAAATCCATGGTCCTCTTAAGGCTGCATTCGATGATTTTGCCCGATCTCCCCGGATACTTCCATCCGACTTTGGGAGTGAAGTGTTATCCCGACCATTCCACGTTTAGATTTTAGATCCTAAAGAATATTCACACCCTTTGAATTTATATATGTATCCAATATAGTGGGTCGTAGACACCTTGGAGTACCCTAAGCACTGCGGAGTAGAGGAAGATGACAGAAACATCCTGGTGGAGAATCGGTGTCATTGCATGACCGAGCTCATTCCCATCAGGGGTTTACTAATCTCCCCTATATTGTAACTAGTTATAGTTACAACACTGCCCAAATGGTCTATTATTAACCAACCCCTTTTAAGCTCAACCCTTGATAGATCAATGATCGACCAGTAGGGTAGGGGGGCATCGTGACGTCGTAATCTACGGTGTACTCCGTACTCTGTGCCTTTGTCGAGTCTAGATGTCAAACAATGGCATTTAAATAGATTTGTGTAATTACGGAGTATCCCTTACTCTATATTATAATTGCATCCAATCACACTAATTAATTGTGTATCGTAGTTCGGGCTACCCTTGGCCAAGTCAATATTGACTGATCATACTCCGTAACATAACTAGTTAGTCTTAAGATAAATAAAAATATCTTGTAGTTTTGGTGGTTCACGCACACTTTGTGTTTGTACCTAGTCAGCGTGGCTGAATGTCTTACCCGGCGACTTTGGTCTTATCGATCTTGTCGAAATTTGCGTGTAATGATATTTTACAGGTGGGAGGCTGCTAATAGGAGAAATATTTTGAAGTGAATGGTTATTATCATCTTTTGTAGTTAGCTTTTGCGAAACCACATGATTTAGAGGCTTCGGACAATCCGTAACTATAATAGTACTATCGTGTGATGATTAACTATTCTAAGTAGACGTGTTTCTTTGACTGTGTGGATCGACTCTCTCTTGATATATTTCCGATCTTCCGAAATAGATAGATTATATTCTTAAATAAAGGGACCTTAATGTCCATGTTTAGATGCCGAACACAAGCCTTTTAGGCTTGCCCCCTATCATCACTCCCGAGGTCCAAACTCACATTACTGTCTCTTATTGAATTGACTGACTGGCAGCCCAATACCAATTTGTAGTTCATCAATATTTGTTATAGTTATACAATGATTGGGTTCTATATATTTTTTTCTGTGCTATATTTAGCAACTGGTCAGCTATCTGCGATAACTGGAAGGTGGGGTAATTGCCAGATGGAACATCAAAATGTTTCCTAAGTTCCTTTCCCCTACATTAATCTGAAAGTATGACAATCACAAAAGAAAAGGTTCAAGAGATCTTGAACAAAACTGCCCTCCGCTCTCGAGGCGCAGGAGGTGCCATCGCCGTCGTCAAAGATGGCGAGGTCATCGGCCAACGCGTTTGGGGATTCGCCGACCTGGACCAACGGATCCCCATGACATCTCAAACGCAAATACCCATCTGTTCAATTACCAAACAGTTTGTGTGTGCCCTATTGATTGACCTGGAGCGCAACCCAACCCCAACATTAGCTGCAAAGGGCGATGCCCGGAAACAGCTGTCAGATCATCTCACAGAAATACTAAGCCCGGAGCTCACACGTGACGGCGAACTGACAGTTGATCGGCTATGCGACATGCAATCCGGTATGCGCGACTACTGGGCTATGACCACACTGTGGGGATCCAAGCCCGACGACGAGTTCCTGATAGCCAGAGACTGTGGTCCACTGCTTGCCCGAACCAAGTCATTCCATTTCCAGCCGGGAACGGAATATTCCTACTGCAATGTCAACTTTCACGTACTTGCCCGAGTAATTGAACGTGCTACTGGGGAGTCTCTCGACAAATTGCTCGAAGAGCGAATCCTCCGACCGGCTGGTATGAGCACAGCATTCCTTTGTCCGAACACCGCACACCACCCACCGCCATGTGTCGGGTATGAGGGTGACGAGCAGCACGGTTTCACAGCGGCTGTTAACAGAATGGAATGGTCTGGCGATGCTGGATTAGTGGCCTCACTCACTGATATGATCGCGTACGAGAAGTATCTCGATCGCTGCTACGCTGATCCGCAAAGCTGGTACCACACCGCTATTGTTGCCCCGAAGTTCAAAGATGGTACTCCTGCGAAGTACCGCTATGGACTAAGTCACACTGACATCGAGGGTGTGAACACGATCGGACATGGTGGAGCGTTGCGAGGGTATCGACTGCACCGGCGACACGCACCACGTGAGCGGTTGTCCGTTGTCGTTATGTTTAACAGTGATGCCGGCGCATTCGGCCCCAACATTGATATCTTCCGAGAGCTGTTGGAATTACCCAAGCCCGTGACAGCGTCCATTCAGGCTGATGCGAGTTGGGTCGGCGCGTTTCTTGACCAAGATACCCAGCTGTCGATTGTCATCACCAAGGGCGCACGGGACGGAGAGGTTGCCATCAGCTATGACGGCGCCGCCGATACTATCAATCTTAGCTCACCGAATCATGGGAAATCTGATTCGGCAGTCGCGACAATTGATGGAGATTACTTGAGTATTCATCGTGTGGGAGATAACCGTATACTCAGTGCTCGGCGTATTGTCCCGAAAGAATTAATCCTTAAAAAGACTGCATTCCAGGGCGTCTACCACTGTGACGAGATTGAATCTACCTTCCATTGCATTGGCGAATATGGCGTGCTATACGGGGCGTTTGATGGATATCTGGGTCAAGGAAATGCAACTCCCATGAAATATCTGGGAGATGACGTTTGGGTCTTGACTTGCCCACGTGGTTTGGATGCGCCAGCTCCGGGAGACTGGACCATTGTCTTTTCTCGGGATGAACATGATGCAATCCAAGGATTTACGATTGGTTGCTGGTTGGCTAGGAAGGTCAACTTTGTGAAGAAAGCATAAGGCTTCTATTCTACTACGTGGGAGAGCCAAATACAGTCAATTATATTCAATACAAGTAGGAATAAGATAGCAATTCTGAAACTGTTGGTATAATATTAAATTATTCATTACCGAGTAGTTGGCATATCTAGGGCCATTACCAGGAAAACCACTATTTTCTCGTTATTCAAACTGATCTGTTGGAAAAATAGACTGACCAAACACTGGGTATTATATATGGCCAGCCATGAACTGGCCTGTCGCTTGTCAACTGACATTATATCATTATATTAGACACTAAATACTTCGGCTGTTTCTGTCTGACAACAAATAAGCCACACGAACAAACAACAGGAAATTATATCATCAATGTACTCAAGGGAATTCGAAAAGACCACAATCGTAGAGCTTGAATCACCAATCCATTCCGCTCACTTCCAACAAAAGAAATCCACATCTGTTCAGGGCTTCGATAATTGCTCCCTTCGGAAGAAAAGAAGAAAGCCACCACTTGAATTCAAGCGTTAGACGGGAATGGTAACATTATTATAGGGGACCACATACCAGATCGAAAGCTGCAACAAAAGAGCAATCCAAAACCAAGCGTTACCCAATGCGCCCGCACCAGCCGTGATATCAGGTGATATAGGTCCTGGTCCAATGTTGTTTGGTGCGAAGGCTCTTGCGCAAATAGTGGCAAGAGAGCCCAGGACCTGTGATACCAGAAGGGTGAAGCAGATATGCATACGTGTCAGTGTTTGTAGCAGAATCATACCAAAACCGAGACCTTGTAATGCGTCCAAGACCCCGAGCCAGAGCCAAAGACTCCGGGATACAAGAGCTCCCGAGGTATAACTCCCAGCCCAGGGGAGATACAGGCCGGATCCAGATGTGCCCCACCAGATTTGGGCCCAACGAGGTGCACCCAGACCACATGCGAGAACTGGGAGAATCCAACTATGGGACTTGGATAGTCTAGCTAGCAGGAATAGAACTGCTATCCATACAAAGCCAAAGAATGCAACGCAGAGAAGTAGGATTTGCCACGAGCTGGCGTGCTGGGTAATCCAGAGGACTGTGGTAATCATTAGTGCAATCCCACATATAAGAAGGGAGAATGGACAACTGGGGGCTTCTGGGACATGTAGACTCACAATTCCAGTTTCGACCATACGGGGCACTCAAAAAGAAGTTTTGGATAATGACGACCACCCAGTTCCAAAGTACGATCTTGCGCCGGAAGACAGATTTGTAGAATGATGGCACTTTGCCGGGAGTTTGGCGATAGTAGTTTGGCAAGCCGAAATAGACGATGAGGCCAATTGCCCATAAGAACAGGGTGATTGGTGTACAGATTGCTCTATGGTAATGGTTAGAAAGTCTCCGGTCTTTGTGGTGAAGATTTCGATGTTATACGCACGTCATCCTCCAGGTGTTGGTAACACTGCCCTGCACATCCGTAATTCCAGCGTTGGTAGCCTTAGTCAAAGTTGAACCCCAGTACCAAAGAGCAATGACATAGGCTTGCTGTGTGCCCTGAATAAGACAAGCACGGAACACCCACTGCTGGACCGGTGCACCGCTCTCATCGCCGAAATTGAGGGCAAAGAAGATGGAACCACTTGATGATGCAGCAGCATAGATACTACTGCCGACATTTTGAATCCATCCGCGATTGTGTGAGTTGGGCTCAAAGTGTGCCATTCCGATGATCAGAAAAGCCGTTCCGTATAAGAACCATGGCACGCTCAGAACGATCACAGATTTGCAGTATCGGAAGAAAAACCACCATAGAATAGAAGTAATAAGGTAAACTGTCGCGATTCCGTATAGCTTTGTAGAGGTCTGGCCCACCTCTCCGGTGAGAAGGGTAATCTGGTAAGAGTTGGCAGCAATGATTTGGCCTAGTCCGAGGAAGAGAGAATATACCGGCCATTCTCCGATGCGCATTTGCATCCATTTCTTCAGACCTGTCGGTGGCACGTAGTCATCGCCAAGAAGGAATTCATCCCGCGGAGATTCTTTTCTCTCGCGCTCACCACTTTCATCGGATGTCGCATCGTCATTGGTAATTGACCCCGTTGGGGATATTTCTGCTTTGCCCCTATGTACTGAGCCAGCTGGGGATCCTTGGTTGAGGCCAAGGCGTGCATCACGGAATTTGTTGAACCATTTCTTCTCGCTCTTTTCGAGGTATTGTTCAATGCAGAGTTGGGTGTCTGAGTTCGCCCCATTGAGGTCCTCGAGTCTTTTTTCAAACACTCTGTAGTATTCGCCGTTGCTGTCAGTGAAGAACGGGTCGACTTTTTGAAGTTTGAAGTCTTTCTTCTCTCCAACAACTGAATCGACGGACAAGACTGAGGCGTTTGTGAAACGATTTCCTGGCTCCGCCCATGGGCGAGAAGGAGGGATAAGGGTGTCATCTGTCCCGACAGTACTCGGCGCCGTTGAACTAGATGGTGTGTTGCTGCATCGAGCCAACAGTGAGCCTTGGCTCGCGCGTTGGGCCGAGAGAGCCTCTTTGGTGAGTGCCACACCCGCAGGCTGGGCAGTTTGTGCACGTCCTGGATCTGTTCTTTCAGGTGATATGGAATAGTCATCATCGCCGTAGCAAGTGGCCATCATTTCATCATCGCTGTTTTCTTCAGCCTCTGGAGAGGTTCTACCAGCACTGTCGTCACCCTCGATAACGCTGCCTTTCCCGAGGTCGGATCGACCACGAGCCTCTATGGTGCCAGATAACGGCCGCACACTATGAGACATCTGGAAACTGAGTCCCGACCGAGGTCTCCCATCAAATCCAGGGCTTGCGTCACGACTGTAGATTATAGAACTTCGCTGTAATGATCCTGTCGTACCCGGGCGACTTGAGTGTTGTAATGGAGGCGTTGATGCGCCCGATCTTGTTGACGCAGCCTGCGGCGTCATCATCCCGTAGATAGCATTATATGCCCCAGCAGCGGTGGACTGACTCTGGGATTTAGCTCGTTCCTTTTGATGGACTCGAATCGATGTGGATTGTAAGATCTCGAGGTCTTCAACCCACTGGGCCACTGGGAATCGTTGCTTGGCAGACCTTGCACGCATTATTGCCCTCACCTCAGGCTTGGAGTTTAAGGCACTTTCGATGGCTAATTTGAACTGCTTTAACAGGTGGGAGGTAGTCGTAGACTCAACCGTATACCACCACCCAGGCATCTGCCCGAGTCCTCCTACTCTGGCACCAATACCAAGGGCACCCTTCCGACCAAATTCGACAGCGACAAGGCCAAAAGGTTCATCGCGTGACGGAATGAGTGCAAAGTCTGCACCAGAGAAGATGAAGTGTGGTAGGACCGTGAACTGAGGTTTGGAGCACACCCGACCAGGGTAAAGCTTCATCATTCGATCCAGTTTCAACGCGGCGAATTTGCCATATAAGTCAATGAGGGGCCCGATGCAAATCAGCTGGACATGTTCTCGACTCTCTAGCACACCAGGCAAGACATCAGCGATCAAGTCGATACCTTTTTGCATCGACCATCTTCCAACAAAGACTAACAAATCAGCGTCGGGTCTTTGCTTAAGACCAGCCCATTCTTGAGCTTGGCGTTTTAGCTCTGCTCTACGAATTTCGAAGTCATTGTCGATATTAATATCGCTTTCCTTAGGCAAGGCTTTATCCCACTCGCCTGTATCGGAGGGGTCTGGATTTGGTAGGTTGCCAACTTTTCTTAAGCCCCAAAAAATTGGATATCGAGCATATGACCGCTTTCCATACTTCTTCGACACACCAACAGCACCGAAGCCTTGTTGATGAAGGCGAAGATAGCTTGCACCGGCATGGAGAAGATTGAAGATCTCACCGAACTGGACATAGCGTGTTACAACGTCCAAATCAAGGTTGAAAACAGAACAGACTTCGGTTTTCTCTTTCTGTGTCCGCATAGGCCATAGGCCTTGGAATTCGGCGTTGTGAAGCGACAAGCAAATAGGAATAGTCTCGGGCAAAAGATACAACGGAGCTACCGAGCCGTGATAGTCATTGATGTGGTACATATCAACGGGAAACCGCTTCATCGCCTGGGCAATGCATTGGTTCCAGGCAGAGTAGTAGATGGCGCTGTCGAGGTCGTCCATACGGGCCGGGTAGGGCTCTGTGACGGATTGCTGGCGGAACACGGGCGCATCCAGCAAAACATATGTGATGTTCCTTAGTTGGTGGTATTGAATCTTGATTTCGTATGAATTGCCTAGGATCATGACAAACATTGAATCCGCTTGTTTATCAAGGGGATACTTTACTCCACCGACACAGGGAATAACCCAGACAAGATCCTCATGTCCGAGTTGTTTGCCCATCAACTGTGCCATGACACCCAAGCCACCGATTTTGATCTTGATAGCCCAGTCGTCGATCTCATATTCCATGGTTGCAATGAGTACCTTTCGTCGGTGCGCATTTCGATTGCCAAAGGCAGAATTACTCTGAAGGAAGTTTGACCTGCTTGCTAGGCGTCGGAAGGGGTTTCTAGACTGTCCGTCTTCCATGTGGCCGATGTTGAATTTGTTGAAGAAATCCATTGAAACGAGCGTCTTCTTTTCACTCACGCCGACTTGGTTGAATTTGATCCGGTAGAATGTTTTCATGAACACATAAGCGCAGGTCGTCGCTGTAATGACGGGAACAATGCAAAGAAGGAAAAAGAGAGCCATTTGAACATATTTGGAGCCTGTAGGAACAAGCTTAAACTGCAAATTCGAGTCATCCAGTTGAAGGCTCCAAGCCAGGTGCGGTTTCGGTGGATGCTGAGTGATGTTTATGGATGTCACACTAAGCGAAGAGGGCGGTAGACGGTCTAGGATCGAATCTCCGTCGGAATCTCCGTAGATATAGCTTTGATCTGGTTGGTTATCAGGGTTGATACCCCAGACATTCAGCTGGCCCTGGGCAGGCCATTCAGCCATAAAGCGGAATTTCCAGAGGCCATTGGTATCTTGTCTCACGATATTATCCAAGCCGGCATCATATCCGTACCTATTGAAAGGCCCATTGAAGAAGAAATGAGGGAAGCGGCGGCGGATACCAGGACTCCAGTCGGGTCCGTCACCCTCTTGGATATAGTCGCTGCTACCTGTGAGACGACTCCAGTACTCAACCCGAACGTGTTTTCCATCCCATCTCTGTTTCTTCGTCCCAGACCAAGGCAGTTCTTTAATACTGTGGTTCCCTCCTTCGTATGGGAGCCATTCGGTGAAGGTGCTCCCCCAATTGGTAGAGTACCGATATTTGTCTGCCCCTGCGGCGTGTTGTGAAATGAAAAGAGTGCCATCTTCGCGCTTGTGGAGCAGGCTGCTGGAGTAATTTGCCGATGTAAAGATCATGGGATTATCATACTGCCCAACTCGGATCAAGAAATGGTCAATGGCGTTTGTTGCTCTTCCGTCAGTACTTGTCGCATTGTTCACCGTGACTTTATGCACGCCATTGTAGACGCCGGTCAGGGTAGCTCTCCAAGCCCAGGTAGATGGTATTTGACCGGTCCAAGATGTACTCTCTGGCCCAACACTCTCACAACTGACGCTGTCGGGGTCCACAGAAGGCCATTCTCGAATTTCAGTGGACGATTCAAGTGATATTGACTCAGTTATCATAGAGCAATTCATCTCTGTGGAGAAGAAAAAACTGATATCCACCGACTCACTCTCATTTGGCGCGACAGCAGATAGCAACGGAGCATCGTGGCCAGGTAAGAACTTGGTTATCATAGGACGAGGAGAGACGAACTTTTCCTTTCGGATGTAGGCTCTAAATTCGTATGGTTGAAGCGTCATACTGTCAAGACAACCGTTGTAGTTGTCGGAGCCGTTCAAAGCAAGCTTGACCGGACTCTCTTGCAGTGTCAACTCATCGTGAGGATAAAACAGGTTCTTCACCGTGGTGTTGATGTCGAATGGAGCAATCAATCCCGCAGTTGGGTCGGAACAGTCGAACTCATAGTGCACGGTTCGGTTCTCATTCTGGTATACAAACCAGACCGTTTGGTTGCCCATTTCTCCCAGGTCCTGCAATTGGTAATATGGACTGCGCAGGACAGACCACATGCCAGTTTCTGTGGGAACTCCGTTGGAGCCTGGGAGATATATGTTGTGCGTTTGGTTTGAGAGCAGCTGAACCCACCATCCATCATTAAGAGCACCGAAGTCTTGTCGCATTTGATACATGTGTTTGATAATGTTCCGCACAGGGTGAGCGGGATCACGGTGGTCATACGTGACTGCGTCATCATAACATCCTAGGCGTCCTGATTTGATAGGCCACTGGAAATATTGAGTCGAATTCAACTGGAAACATCCGTGATTTTTCCAAGCTGTGGCGGGAGACATTGATTGACGACCATAGATATAGTTAGCAGCTGAAGCATCTAAAACATAAAATGCTTGTTCCTCGCCCCATAGAAGCATAGGAATGCCGGGCATGTGCAACGTTGTGATGAAAAGAGCTAGAAGTTGCCTTTCGATGCCATATTCAACCGTCGGCCATCGGAACACATCCTGGTTTGTCGCCCCATACATATGGCGTGGATCAAATTTGCCGGTGTTGGCATTGACCATATCATTGGTGAGCACCATTTGATACCAGGCCTCGGTCCAATTCACTGGAACGTCGTAGCCAGCAGCCAAGTTACCATCCATACCCAAGAACCGGGTGAGAGAGCGATACACGGAGTAGTGAAATGCGGCAGCATCGGTGGCCTGCTTATTTTGATCACGAATAAAGTAATCGGGATCAGATTCATTCGTCATCATGAATGCCTCCTCCAGCGTTTGCGACTGCATATCAGGTTGACGTCCTCGCCCATGAAAGATGGATCCAAGAGTGTTGCCACTGGTGATTTCACCAGGAAGGAAAAAATTCTCCTTTCCCACGCGGCGGGCACAGTCTCGATACGCCCCAGAGATATCCCCAAGAGCATCGACAGTGGCTTGTGTAGCTTTGTCGTAGCGAAAGCCGTCGATGTCGAAAGATGCGATGATCATACACGAATGACGAATAAGCCTCTCTCTAACACTAGGCACCCATTCACGTAACCGATCTTGCACGGAGGCAAATTTGGCGAGCTCTCGTTGCCAGTCAGGATAGACACCAAAGGCCTCGATGTCTCCGTATTGATCAAAGTCACTGTCGTAGCACCCTTTTAACTCGTAATCGACCCACTCGTCCACGGGGTACCCGGTCTCATTCCAGAAGCGAGGATATCCACATGTCTCATTGTAGGCATTTCCATATCGGAAGTCAACATATTGACGATCGGATTTCCAGGAAGCCTTGTGCTCTTTGATTGAAAATGGGGTAGTTGTATTCATGTACCCTTCAAAACCAATGAGATCTCCCATGCTGGTGCTGTTAGATACTTGTGACATAATAAGAGAGGCTGGAGACTTACGTTGAGACAGTATTGTCAAAAATGACATACATGCCGCGGTTATGAATCTCCGTGATAGCTGCTCTCCATGTCTGAATTGTCCCAAAATGCTGATCGAGTAGAGTAGTGTCAAGCGCCGAGTAGCCATCAGATCCCCACGGCTGGTTCATCAATACCAAACCTGCAAGATAAAGTCCCTAGAAATTCAATTATTAGTTAATATTGGCTATACCCTCAATGTCCATTCGTAAAGCTAACCTTGATGCCCATTCCTTGTAAATAGTCCAAAGTGTCCAGCAGGCCAGCCACATCACCTCCGTGTCGCATTTGGTTTGAATTTATGTCATGTTCAAAGAGTGTCGCATTTACATTGTCGTTTGTTGGATCACCGTTCACAAATCGGTCAAGGAAAAGCGTATATACAGGAAAACGCCAATTTTCTGGAGAAGGAAAATAGGTGTGGTCGGGCCATTCTCCCCAGTAGTCCAAGGGGTTGGTCGCTGTTTGATTCTCATTGATGTTATAAGCAGTCAGAGTCTCATCATAGGGCCAACTAATTCCTGTGGCAGCGAGAAAAGCGAGCGCTGGGATTGTATATCTCCAATTCATGGTCGACAAACAATGTAGGAAGCCGCTTCAAAGAAACTTAGGATGGTAACATGTGTCGAATATGGTGAACAGCGAGAGGAAGACCGTTGATCCGACTGGAGCTTCTGGTAAACAGCTATGTTTCACCGTTCCCTATTAGCATGTTTGTTAATCTCTTTGAAAGGATACGAGGAAGATGCTCGTGTACCGGACTGGTACCAATGGCGAATCAAGTCTTCTCATCCAGGTATTCCAAAAAGGAAAGATACTAACAGGACAGAGATAAGCAAGAGTTTGCTTTTTAGGAAAGTCACAGGGATTGTGAAATGGTGGTTGACGACGAGTGAAAAGGTCTGGTATCAACGACAGACTTCAAGCATTTTCCGCCAAGTAGATTATGCCCAATAGTCCTCCAATCTATGGGAGCTCTCCTAAGTAAAAAAAGAAGGGAAGAAAGGAAATCGAGAGCTGCGGAATGGTTAATAGAAATAAGAGAAACCTGGAAATGTTTGAGAGATAGTAGAGCACTACCAACGGTGGTAAAATCACTCGATGTAGTTCAAAGTGAGCATGATACTCCACAGTCTACTTCTTCCAATAAAGTCTCCTGATGTTGTTTCTAGTTCCCAAGACTAGTCATGAGCTACTTGGACAATTCTCCTTGGAGCCCGGAATGAACGGTCAAAGCTGAAGACGCAGCTGATAGGAGGCAAAGAGACGCAAGTACACAAAAGCATGTCCGCGCGTTGATTGACATGCTAATTACCACTATGTGCTATTTACAGATACCATGAGAGCTCAGGCAGCGAAGATCTATGTCTTACGAGGCGTCTCATCGCTCAGGTTTCAAGCAATAACCATAGCTCTTTGCATGGGACGGCCGTCATGGAATGGTCGTGGCTCGACGAGGCTAATTGAGCAATCCATGTATTGCAGGTATCACGGCAATCCGGTGAGACTACCTTATGAATGGTGTCCAGAGGAGCGGGGAGCCCGATCAGTGCGGAATACACATCCAGTCTTATATCGGTCCAGTTGAAACTTCGGCGGTAGACAAACTAGGCTAATTTTGCTGCCAAAGTACTTGGGATCAAGTCATTCCCGAGCCAAATATCATTGATATCGAACCATCGACGCGGTCTCGAACATTGCTTCTAGGGTCCTGGATGGATGATAGAGGCAACAGTCGCAGCAGATATGCCGTCTAACGCGCACCAACTCTAAAATGGTGTCCATCAGCGAGATAAAAGGTTAGCTCGGTGGTGAATGTATACAAAAACAGCTATGTTCACTTCCTATTGGGGTAAGTGTACATTTCCAAAGTTGTTATTCGGCCTGCAGAGAGATATGGAGTACATACGTATACAAGATCCGAGCCTCCCTGTACCCTGTACTATGTACTGATTTATATGGACTGCTAACTTTTCGTTGCTAGCACTAGTTTATCGTAAAGAAGGTTGAGTCCCTTTAACAGATTTTCAAGTCACTGCCCGTAGTAGACATTGACCGTTGAAACCCCCGAAACACTGTTTGCCCGTATAGTAAGCGTTCTAAACAAGGAAACTTGACTACATACTGCACTTATCAAATGTAACCTGACGTCCATCATGGACACCGGGATCACCGGGTGTTCTAGAATTAGCCCGCTATTCCAACTTTTTCTAAAAGGACGGCAGTTAAAGCAATATAGAATTGATGGTCTTAGTAGCTGTGAGTTAATTATTGATAAATATACTGCTCTGCCAATATCTCACAAGTAGTATGTCAGGCCACTGAGGTTTGATATGAATTTGATAGAATTAGGTGGTTAATTAGAACCGGGTTAACTGAAAGATAACATGTGATGCTGAATTATGGCCACATAGTGATGTTATTATGTAGTAGAGTCAAAGAGCACAGAGGTAACACCATGTCACCTGTAATTCACGGTGTGAAGAGAGTCATGGGTTTATGTGTATTCACTGGCTACATCAACGACCTTTACAGAGGATTGTGCTCTGGTGTACATAATAGAACAAGATGGAGAGTGTTTAGTAAATAAAATCATGAATTTATACTTAATCGACATCCCATCTACGAACATCGAGTAGGATGCAATATAAAATACTCCATACCCTAAACTCTACTAAAAGCTGCCATACAATGGCCCTAAACCTTTTATTTAGATAAAGAAAGACGTTATGTTAAGCCACTTAGTTTCTTATGCAATCTTCCAAGGTTTCCTCAGGTCCTAGATGAGACATCTAATATGTGCTGTATATACCCCTAATATACGGCAGCTTCCGGTGGGATCCCAATGGCTGCCTGTGTTTCACAAGGAGTAACAGCGCCGGAACGGGGGTATAATCGAGACTATTCAGTTATTTTCGTCTCATTAGAGATTATATACAATTATTGCTCGGCTAGCTTCAGTTTTGGAGATGTATTTCCAGCTAATACTCGAGTTTTATTCAGGTGCCAGAAGTATTCAAACCCAGCAATGCCAACCCCCGAAGTAACCAACAAATTATATAGCGAAGAGTCTCATCCTTATATATCTCTATAGAGCACAAAGATCCCTTAAAGGCCTTTTATCAACTAGTAAGGAAGAGGGATTAATATTACAGCTCCCAGCCACATAGTATTGGTCTTCTCAAGGCAACTTATTGCCTCCGAAACAAACTAGTTAATACGTTTGTAACATGATTCAAAAATAAATTGCATAAATAAACCTGAGGATTTCGAGAGAATATAGAGTCAATATAGGATATAGTTCTTATGATTGTGAATACTCACTTGGATATATATGTACCCAGTGGTTGATCTCCGTGTTGTTATGAATCGTAGCTGCGTGAAACAAACAACTAATCCATTGCATTTTCTACTTTTCGAAATCACTGTATACTGTGTCAGAGTGGGTTACTGATCAAGAGATGAACTTGATAGATACATATCGCCCGAGGGCAGCATCTGATATATACATCTCTCTACATATATATACTGCCGAATTCGTTCTGAATGAAGTACTTGTATTGCTTTTTGTGTACGCGGCGTCAAACACAACCTAGCACTGGTACCATCTGCCGTGCTGTGTGTCGCTTCCCGCGCCATATCGATTACTATTATTGGCTTGCCATGATACCCAAATCCAGACTATCAATTTCCTCGAGTTATGTGGAACATTGTCTTGCTCACAGGGGTTCCGACGTCCGAGTGAAACCAGTCAGTTCAGGGGTGTGATGAAATACAACATAGGTAGAGGTGTTCAGGCTAAAAAAATGCACTTGGTTATCAATATGTTCAGCTAGATAATCAGCAAGATTGGAGATCAGAGAGCTGACATATGCAGCTCCGTGTTTCCCGATTGGAGTACATATCGAATTTTCTATTGTCGGATTGAGCACCGGTCTCACCTGTTTTCTAGGAATCTTCGTGGGCGATTCCAAAAACGAAAGTGCAAGTCAATTTCCTTACCCATTATATCGTGCTGTTCCAAGATAAGCAAATGGGAAAGCCATTTGCTAGCTGGTTTAGAAGTATATGGTTGCATAAATTATCGAGGACGAATCAAATAGTCCATATATGAATGAGCCTGTCTCCTGGTGTGGATATGGGTATTGTCTAAGTAATAATATTTTCAGGGCAACTCCAAAATATCCTGGTATCCATCCTGTCTTTCTTCATACATCATGCCTTGATTTGGCGGATTCCACAAGCGGGTATCTATTGGGCACCGTAGCGCTCACGGTAGTCCTTCAAGCGCTGGATCTCACCGGCACCAATGCTATCACTCAGCTTCTCAATCAGGTCGTGGAGACCAATGACTGACCGGATGGGGATCTTGCCACCGAGATCACGCTGGGCAACACCAATGGCGCTCTTAGACTCGGTATCGCTGACGCGTTCTTCCCGATCCAGCAGGACAACGACACCAGCGACGATACCGCCTTCCTTCTCGATGATACCGACAGCCTCGCGGAGTGCAGTGCCAGCAGTGATGACATCGTCCACAATGACGACCCGCTTGCCCTTGAGCGGGGCACCGACAATGTTTCCACCCTCGCCATGTGCCTTGGCCTCCTTGCGGTTGAAAGAGTAGCTCACATTGTCCCAGGTAGTCTTGCCGGATAGGGAGTCGCGCACGGCGAGCTCGTTGGTGACAGATGCGCAAATGGGGATACCCTTGTATGCGGGTCCGAAGATAATGTCGAAGTTGGGTTGAGCGGTGCCGTCGGAGTTGGTGGTGACGAAAGGCTCAGCAGAGAGAACACTAGCGTAGGCAGCAGAGGATGCGCGTAGTAAAGGTGCAGTGTGTAGGAGGGAAGAGGTGAAGAAGTAGGGCGATTCACGACCAGACTTCAAGACATAGGTGCCGAACGAGAGGACATTGTTGGAGATGAGAAGGGGTAGGAGGGTGGACTTGTAGTCCTGATCAGCAGTTGGAGGAGGAACAGTCGACATTTTAGAGGTGGAGGGATTGTAGGTAATTGTCTAAGAGTGTCAAATCGAGTCGACAAGGTCAAAATGCAAATCTGAGCCAAGTCGGGAAAATTTTGCCGGAACTTCCATTCCCATAAGAGGGGCAGGCGGTAAGGCTTCAAGTATTGCGCCATAGAAGGTCTGAGCAAGTCATTTTGCACTATAGAAGTACCATTGGCAGTTATTTTTTAATATCAAAAAAGATAGAAATGAAGATATCACATATAATTTTCTATAATACGTACTTGTTCTTCACTTTTCTACCTAAATTTCCTCTAATTCCCCCTTTAAGAAACAAAACACGTGCCTCCGATGGCCGGCCTTCCCCGCCAAATGTTGTCCCCAAAACGTTCCGCTCACCGGATTCCTTAATTCCTCTCCTTCACTCTCCTTGGAGCCTCACAATTCCTTTTCGCACTTTTTTTTTACATTTCATTTTTTGGGGGTTTTATCAATTTGTTCCCCTTCATTCCTAGGTTCTGGACATTTAGGTGTCACAGTACACAGGGATTGTGCTCAGGTTCTCAGACAGCAGAAGTGGCCTGTCTCATCTGCACAGGTATCCCAGTTTCACAAACAATCTAATTAATTATTGCCAGCCGTTGGTATGTTTATCCCAGAGCATAAATACAAGACCTTGATGGAATCGATGGCCCCTTAACACTATGTGGTATGCTTACAAAAACTAGATTAACCCAACAAGATGCATATCCGAGACAAGCTTGCCAAAAATGAGGCGGAGGGAAAGACGGGAATCTCCTTTGAGTTCTTCCCTCCCAAAACTGCCCAGGGTGTACAGAATCTTTACGACCGAATGGACCGCATGCATGGGCTGGGTCCTTCATTCATCGATATCACCTGGGGTGCTGGCGGTCGCTTATCGGATCTGACTTGCGAGATGGTTAGCGTGGCACAATCGGTATATGGCTTGGAGACCTGCATGCACTTGACCTGCACGGATATGCCTTTGGAGAAAGTTGACCAAGCGCTCCAAGCCGCCTACAAAGCTGGCTGCACCAATATTCTGGCTCTTCGAGGAGACCCACCGCGAGACAAGGAGACATGGGAGGCTACAGAAAATGGATTCCGCTATGCAAAGGATCTAGTCAAATATATCCGGGACAAATATGGCAACCACTTCGATATTGGTGTGGGTGGCTATCCCGAGGGTGCCGATGACAACACCGATGTGGACCAATTGATCGACCACTTGAAGGAGAAGGTTGATGCTGGCAGCTCTTTTGTAGTCACTCAAATGTTCTACGATGCGGAGAACTTCATCGAATGGTTGAAGAAGTGCCGCGCCAAGGGTATCACTATCCCCATCATTCCCGGTATCATGCCCATTCAGACATACGCTTCTTTCATTCGTCGATCGAACTGGACCAAGGTTCAAGTGCCTCCTCAGTGGATGGAGGCCCTTGAGCCGGTCAAGAACGACGATTCCGCAGTTCGAGATATCGGAAAATCTCTGATCGCCGATATGTGTAGAAAACTGTTCGCTGCTGGTATCAAGCACCTGCATTTGTAAGTTTGGTCTACTAATTCCTCAATCCTACTATCCCGACATGTTCTGACAGACTGCTTAGCTATACTATGAACCTGGCTCAGGCGACTCAGTTGGTTCTCAAAGAGCTCGACCTTTCCCCGTCGGATGAGTCCCCAATTCAACGCGCGCTGCCTTGGCGGCCCTCCCTTGGCCTCGGCCGAAGGACAGAGGATGTGCGACCAGTGTTCTGGCGCAACCGGAACTCATCATACGTTGCTCGAACCCAGACATGGGATGAGTACCCTAACGGTCGCTGGACCGATTCCCGTTCACCTGCGTTCGGTGAACTCGACGCTTACGGTGTGGGCCTTAAGGGCACAAACGAGCAGAACATCAAACTTTGGGGCGAGCCAAAATCGATCAAGGATATATCAGATATCTTCGTGAATTTCTTGACCGGCAAGCTTGACCGACTGCCATGGAGTGACTCGCCAATCACGACCGAAGCACAAGATATCCAGGAGGACTTACTCAAACTAAACCAGCGCGGATTCCTGACAATCAACTCTCAGCCCGCTGTTAATGGAGTCAAGTCGTCTCATCCTGTGTACGGATGGGGCCCCAAGAACGGTTTCGTCTACCAGAAAGCCTACCTTGAGCTTCTGGTCCCTTCCAACTTGCTCGATGAGCTCATCACTCGCATCGAGAAGAACGATGACTTGACCTACCATGCCACCAACAAGAAGGGCGAGCTTAAGACCAATACACGTGACAGCCCGAACGCCCTCACCTGGGGTATCTTCGCTGGACGAGAGATCATCCAGCCCACCATTGTCGAGACAGTCAGTTTCTTGGCTTGGAAGGATGAGGCATACCTCTTGGGCGAGCATTGGTCCAAGTGTCACGATGCAGCCAGTCCTAGTCGCCAGCTGATTCAGCACGTGATGGACGACTGGTATCTTGTCAATATCGTCGACAACGACTTCCACAGATCTAACGCTGTCTTCGAATTATTCAATGGCCTCGAGATCAAAGATCTCAATATTGAGATGGCCGGGAAGCCATTGACCAACGGCCACGCCGAACCAAATGGCGTTGCTGCCAACTAAACCAGTTCCCCTCAACTCAGAACTGGGTTAATTATCCATTCACACCCTCGACCCCCTACCTCGGTCGTATGCCATCTTTGCACACCTCTCATAAAACCAACTCAACACCTTACCTAATTCAACATCACTCATCTCAACGATACCACAGCCCATACAAACAACTACTCCAACACATCTCGGGCTCCCCCTGCAATGTCTTATGGCGTCACGACTGAAGACCTCTCAACGATTTCTTCCACAGCGTTTTCATTTCAACATAATGTACCGATACCCCGTCTCTTTTAACAATGGCGCTTCGTCGGATTCTCTTTTATTTTCTCGGGTCTATTCTTCTTCAGGCCTGGTGCTTCTCTTCTGGACTATGTCATGTTTTCTGTTCGGTCTAGTACGATCCAGAACAATAGCCCAGAAGAATGGAAGAATCAAATGAATGAAAGAAGAACAAAAATTCAACATAATTTTGCCTTTACGGCCTATTCCGTTCTTATCGTCTTTGTTTTGTGTCTCTTCTTGTTCAATCCATAGAGCGCTGGCAGTGGCGGTAGCCCAGCCCTGCTTTTTCCCTTCCCCTTCCCCTTTTCTTTTTCTCTTCCCCTAGTTTCTGCCTTTTTCCTTTTTCTTGCATGCTACCTTCATCCCACAAACCGCCGGGTTACACCTCGGCTGCGTGGATGTCTCCTTCGCATGAACTAAAAAAAAAAGGATTGCTCAACGCACATCCGGACATGAAAAATGGTTGAGAAGGGAACCTTTCATGTTTAAATTCCTTATATTTTCTCTGCTTTTGCCTTGCTTTTGCAAGATTATCATGGGGCTAGCATACAGGACCATTCAACACCAGGATGACGGAGTTGGGTCTGTTTTTCATCATATACAAGATTGGATTCTGGATTTGGGCGACATGACAAGAGTTGGATGTTATTTTATTTCTCTCTTCAACATGGGAGAGTCGACATGTCACTGTGTTTTCGGTGTCTTCAGCTTTTGTGTCTCGGTTTCAAGTCAAGAAGATCAATATCAATGCAAGTTCTTGTCTACTACGTCCAACCACGTACCGTACAACTACGTACATTGGCATACCAAAAGAGTAAATGGTTCTATATAAAAAATTCAAGTTTGAGACCTATTTAATGATAAACTAGGAATACAGCCAAAAAGACACAACTAGGTGAGTAGGTAGAACCGCTCGAGACCAGGACAAAGACCCGAAAGCACCAAAAACGACGAACGCTCTCCTTCCAAACTAGAGACTTCCAAGGAAACAATCTTGTACAAGCATACAGCTAGGGCCTAGCTAATTTTACATCACCAGGGCACGGCCAACGCATTGGAAGAACCACGCAAAAGGCCTGGCAAACCATACAATCCAACTGCTCACGAGAACGATATAGCCAACAGTACGTGTTATCAGCATGGCTGCGAACCCAAGAATCAGGAGATACACAATGGCTTGAAGAAGCTCCACCATGAACTGGCTGGCGGACTGGTCACTGCGAGGCTTGGGCCAGGCACCTGTGGCTTGGTAGTGAGATATCATGGTGTAGATGGATTCGGAAACACGCCAACAGTGACTGGCCATACTCAGGGTGTTACTGGCCACAAATTTAGCGCAAGTGCTGTCGGTACCCATCCGGAGAGCTTTGTTCACTTGGGTGACGGCAACAACAAGAATATTGAAAAGAAGTGAAAGGGCCAAGGGATTGAGTCCCTGGGCATCGGAATAATTCTTGTCATTGGAGTGCATGTCACATAGATCGGCATTGACGTCTGTGATGTTGGATTGAAGAGACTCCTTGGGGCTTGCAACCTGAAGCCCATCGAGCTCGGCGATTTCCAAAACTTTACCAGAGGTACGTAGACGAGGTAGGGGCTTCACGTGTGCTTCCTTTTTTGGCGGAGTATCAGACTTCGTTGCCCTGGGGGAGAAGATCTTTCAGACACAGCTGATTTTATAGAACCAGAGGTTTCATCCAACTTGGAGGTCTCCTTCAACTTGGAAGTTTGGCTCAACTTGGACGGCTTTGCTAGTACGGAAATCTTTCTAGTTGATGTAGGGGGCTTGTCGGGTTTTATCGGCGAAGGACGTTCCTCTGATAAGGTCACCTTTTTCGTTACTAGTTTTGTTGGTGCGGGTGCAGGTGGTGGCTGTGGGGAAGGTTGTTTGTTTTCGTCTGGTTTCTTTTCCGTCGTGGCCATTTTTGGCGGCGAGGCAGGTCTATTTGTTGTGATAGGTGTGGTTTCTCCGGCGGACCGAAACGACTGTTCCGATCGTGATGATTCGGAATTGTCCCTGGACGGAAGAGTTGTTTGAGGACTTGGCGATCGCTTCTGGTTTGCACGTTGGACTGATCCTGAACCATTCCGCAGAGATTCCGCGCGTGCACGGAGAGACTCGGTCCTGTTGCGCAAGATCGTAGCAATGCTATCTGTAGGTGATCTGGCCAGCCCTGAAGGTTTTGCCAGCCCGGAGGTACGGATGAAGCCACGGATAGTATTCGATGTTGGACCTGCTGCTCGTTCTGGAGTGTGATCTTTCGCATGATCTTTGGTTGGACCCTCGTCGTCTTCGTCTTTCAGCGTGGTGGAGATGCTGGTGAGTGGCAACGTTTGGGAAGTTGTCAATGCACGCTCTGTTGGCTTGATATTCGTGTTGGGTCCCCCGGGCCGTAACCCCGATGGTGTGGAAATCATCTGAGCCCTTGCCCGAACGGCTTTGGTAGCCTCGGCGGTAACTGTGTGATTTGTGCCACCAGGACGACGCAACCCTTGCGGCTTTGGCGAAGACGCTTTCTTGTCGGACGTGGGAATCATAGTACGCGTGATAGTGGGTGTGATAATGAACACATCGTCGTCCCCCCGATTTTCTTCCAGACTGTTGGACCGCTCGGGTGTATTGCTGGTAGGATGGTAATTCTCCTTGCTCGAGTCTTGGGACCTCGTCCGCGGAATTGGGGATGCGTTCTGGGGGTAACTCGGATCCTGGTATATGGCTGACGACTTCGAGCATTGGGCAGGGCTCGAATTCTGAGAAATTTGTGATCGCTCTTTTTGAAGGACTACCGTCTCCCCGAGTGTGTGGGTGGTTTTTCGGTCTGCTGCTTTCCTCACTTCCTTCGCCGTCTTTCGCTTGTTCTTGGAACCCAGGGCCAATGGGGGTGGATGCAGACTGGTATCGTCTGGGGAAGTGAACCTGAGGATTTCGTCTGGATTCTTCTCCCCAGATATTTCTCTGCACCCTAAAAAAGATCCGTCCGCGTTTTGCGGGTCTCGCTTCTCCTTGGGTTTTGTGGGCGATTCCTCCCAAATTGTGCTAATCCTATTGTACCCTATTTCATCTGGGCTGTAGTAGTGGCTCCCTGGTTGACGTTGCGACGCAGGTGTTGGCTGGAGCTTCTGGGGCTGAGGCTTTGATTGTTTCTCCAGGTGAGCATTTTGCGAAGGCGGCGGCGATGGGTGATGTTCCTCTTGCGACAAGCTCGGCGCTTGGCCCTTCTCGTTCTTCTCGTATGCCCCGTCGTATGTGATGATCCCCCTTGGGCTCTGAATTCTCTGTTCGCTGGGGTTGAATCTGATCTCGGGAGACACGTTACGACTAGGCACTGTGCTCGGGTCTACCATTTGCCCACCATCCCGGTGTACCTGTTCAATGCTTTTCTGATACTCAGCAATCTGTTGAGCCGTCATCGTTGGCGGATTGGGATCTTTTGCAGTTGGCATATTCACAACGAATCGATCTTCCCAGTCGGTGATGGAACTGTTCTCGGCAGATACTGGCGAGACGGAAGGATGGGATCGAGGGCTGGAATCAGTCGTCTCGTCTGTTGTCGCTGATTTCTGGGGTGTGGTTGCGGGTACATCCATGAGGACCCATTGGTCGTTTTTCTTCTGCCATTTGTTTTGGCTGTCCACAGGAAGGGTTGTGGGAGTATCATTCCTCGACCCCAACGCGGGACTGCCGTTGATGGTGCGCGGACTCGGGATGCTTGATGGTGCACTGCCTGCCCGGTAGCTTGTCTGATCTTGGATGGTGCTGGTAGGAACCCTGCTGCGGTGGTAGGAGATAGGCGAGTTAGGAGATTGGCTCTTGTCGCTATCCTTGCTCTTGATACGTCGTTTTGACAATGGCGAATCTTCCAATTTATCCTTGATTTTCCTCCAATATTGATCGTGAGTTTTGTCCACGGCCCCAGACTGGTCACCAAGCCGTCCCGAGGAACGGCTTGATGGGATCAGTCCGGGAAGTGCAGTGGGACTAGGTGTTTGATTCGAACCATCGTTACGACTTTCAGGAACACTCCTCGGGATCGGCAGCTTGGTAGCTTTTGGCAGTTGAGAGGTATTGCCCGGTGAACCTCCTCCGATGGCATATTCTGTTGATCTCTTTTCTTGCCGCTGTCGAGGTGGTGTCGCCGAGAGCTCTGCTGATGAGGGCTTGTACTCGACTCGGTACGCTTTGTAAGCACTCGGGCGTACAGGTCGCGGTGAGAGATTCACGAGGTGTCCATCGGGCAATTTGACATGAGCTTCGTCCATGTTGGGATGAGACTGACAGCGATCGTAGTCGGAGTTGCCAATGCTACGGGCACAGACAGCGAATATTTGTCAGAGCCCATGCCGTGTATGGGCGAAGAGAGAGTAGTCGAGTAGTCTTGCCCTATGCTAATGTTCCTGAGCAAAGGTCTATGTCGGTTGGCTGCTGCTGAAGGAAGGATACGATAGACTCAAGAGGAGCGGGGCGATCCAAAAAGGACTGGCTATTGAGAGATCTTCACAGGTGTTCGCACTGATAACGCGTAAGGATAATGTGCTCCCCTTTGTCGGAATGCTAGGTCGGTAATGAGGAATGCCAACCCCTGGGGTGAATGCTGTTTGAAATGTCCCGCCGCCAACTGGAATGGCACTTTCCTTTTGAGTCCCACATTTTGGAAAATGAATTGTGTCACTTATGCATGGAAGTTGCGAGGGCAGAGTGTTGAAAAGAAAGCGCGATCCAGATGTCTAGATCACAGCGTGGACGTAGTACACTGCTAACTTTGGATCTCCAACGCAAGCTGATCGCCAATTGGATTGAATACAATGACCAAGTGAAGCAGATCAAAGACCAACATCAAGCGGTCGGAAAAAAAGAAATGCCATGGGTCCTAATTTCGGTAGGTTGCCCTAGACGAGCAGCTTGCATTCCTGAGCGTGGCGAACATGCATTAGTGCCATGAAACAAACGTCAAATGTAAAGCTATACCGGGCATAGCTTCAATTAAGGATAGAATGGATACATGTACGAAGGGTGCTGCTAGTTATCGCGTCATTACAGCACATGCCTTGGAGCACATCGGACGCCATTTAGGCCGGCAACATTTCATGCTTGTGGAAATGAAATTTGGTCATTCATTCGTCTTAAAACCGCCCCGTTTCTCGGCGAGTGTTGGGGTTATCTGATCTATTGACGGTGGCTGGGCCACCTGCGTTCATTCCTCCCGGTACACTGCTTCTTTTCAGTGGACTGGAGCTCCGCATCAAGGGATTTGTACCACGCTCCTTGTAAACAAAGTCTCCGTTGTTTTGTAAACGGCGGTCAAATGACGTTGTCGCGGACTTCCTTAGTGGAGAGTTTGCGTGGCTGTAAACACCGAGGCTTCCGCCATCCCCTCCTGTTGTTGTTGCAGTAGACCGGAACTGTGGTTGTCGCATTGTTGTACGGCTGGTGCCTCGAGCCATCGGCGAGCCATCCCCCGACATGCTTGGGGTGTTGGTTGGCGGGCCTTGGAATATAGAGGAGATCGGAGTAGATGTAGTGGACTGGCGAACCGGGGTGAAACCTTCTGGGTCGACGTGCTTTAGGTAATTGGGGTTTGGACTGGTCTTGAAACCACGGTTAATGATATGGGCCGGGCTGTAAGTCTCAACCCTGTTGCATTCGTCCTCAGTCTTCGGTGGTCCACCATGCGGATCCGAGAACTGCGTGCCAACATCTCTCATCAGGGGATGTGTCCGGGGTTGGACATATTTAGTGTCATATTCTTTAAAGACCTCTTTGTGTATAACCTTCTGGTCCTTGGCTTGCTGTGTGTAAGAAGAAGAGATGAAGGACATCTGCACAGAAAGAAGAGCCGTCAAAACGATCGTCGTCACCATCGTCACGCTAGGGCGTGGATCGGAAAGCTGGGTCGGGAGGAACAGCCAGTATACCAAGACGTGCCCTGGGCTGAACAGGCAAAAGAGCCGGAGACACAGTGGCGAAGGATCCCAAATCGCAAGCTCCCAGACATCCCGTTGTGCATCGGGGTGTGCTCTCGAGTGTGCCGATTCCGTTGATAGCGCCTTGGCAATGTATCGCAGGGGAGACGGCATCATGGGGCTCGAGTCAACGCGTACGCGATGTGCTGATGGTGTCGCCGGGTTGGTATCAATAGAGTTCTCAAACAGGCGATAGTGTCTCTTTTTGCGAAATGTGTAGAGAGCATTGGCCGTAGACGCGATGGCCATCAAATGGACGATGAATGATGCCTAAATAGAACAATCATGGCGCATTAGCTTTCTATCCATGAATTCCGAGCACAGGTAGGCAAGATGAGAGATATAAAACGGGAGAAGAGTAACGTACAAGCCACCCACGCAGGGATGTGCCATCGCCGTCGCCGAAAACATCGTCAAAAGCCTTGCTACTACCGGACCGACTATTCGCTCGCGCAATAAGGAATATCACGTTGAGCGCAATACCGATAGGCAAAGCCCAGTTTTGCTCGAGTTGGTCCCAGTCACCGGTTTCAAATTCCTCAGAAAGCCAAAGCAGAAAGTCATATGGATTCAGGTGGGAGAGTATACGCTCGGAGAGCGGGCGGCGGCGTACAAGTCGAGGCATGATGTCAGAGGACGGGGTGGGGGGGCGTAGTAGACAGAAGCTGTTCCTCAGCAGCTTCGTCCTAATCAAGAAGATAATGAAAGGGCATTAAAGGTGAGGGGTGGTTCAGTCAAAGATCATTCCAAAATTGTTTTGCGGATAATGAAGCCCTGGAGTAAACAAATGTGAGAAATTGCATCAGCTTATGTAATCTGTAGCTCCCGGCGATAACCACGGTGATCAACGGACGGCTGGACTAGATCTGTCATTTACTTGATCCATCTCGAGCTGCCAGTTCGAAGATTGTGTATCTCGGAAATCTCAGGTCGATCTTTTCTTTTCCCTCATCATGGCGGCATCGGCCGCAACGTACAAGGTACTTGACATCGACGCAATGGAATGACCCCTCAGATCGCTAACTCAGTACCCCCAGGAGCGGCAATTCCTTGCTGTCATTGGTGATGAAGAGTAAAGACCCGTCTTCCAATGTCCTTGTTCTCGAAAATATCGTGCCCAGCTAACCTAGCTCAATCTATTATGCAGCTCCGTCACTGGTCTTTTACTCGCAGGCATCGGGGTATGATATTCACTACCCCATCTACGTCACGTCTCTATGACACTTATATGGAAAGCCATTCTAACGTGCTGGCGCCTTTTTCTACAGCATGTCACCGAACCACCAGGATCTCAGAGAAACTTCCTCGTCGTTGATTCCAAGACCGAGACCTCGGAGATCGAACAGGCCTTCCAGAACTTCACCCAGGAGAGGAAAGACATTGCTGTGCTCTTGATTAACCAGCATGTGCGTTCCTGCTCTATATCCTGCGCTAAATAGTTACAGCGCTCGCATCTCATTATCTACATATTCGCTAACGGTTGCCTCAAACCTCAGATCGCAGAACGCATCCGCCATAGCGTTGACGCATTCGCCGATCCCTTCCCAGCTGTCCTCGAAATTCCCAGCAAAGACCACCCCTACGACCCGGAGAAGGACAGTGTGCTAAAGCGTGTCCGCCGCCTGTTTGGAGAGTAGGTCTGTTATACATGGATTTTTGTCTTTGTCATTTAGCCGGGAAATGGTGAATTGGTTTCGCCGTTCCTCAAGGGTCTACACAATACCTTTTCCCATCATTGATGATCTCGGCGCTTGAGTATAATTGGAAGAAAACATGGAAATATCAGATAGGGAAGATACCCAAAGCAACTGGAACGAGTTCATATACCCTTCACATATATTTTCTTCGCGGTTAGACGGCACTTATTTGACATATGTTGCGTGGTCAGTGGAGATGATGTGGTTATTTGTAGTTACAGACAGGTGTAGTTGCCAGGTTTACATTACAGTCATACTCGTGGTGGTTTATATAGATTATTGTAAAACAAAGCTAACAGATGCAATGAGCATAGCATGAGAAAGTCCAAATGATATCCGAAATGTACTGCAACGCGTTACAAACTTGAAACAACAAATGCGAATATAGAAGTAGTCGTGAGAAGGGCATGGAAAAGCGCATTGCGGATGCTTGATCCCCGAGTCAAGCACATAAGCCAATGACGTTGACAGTTTAGCAAATCGAGAGATGCCACCTGGTTGAGTGGATGCAAAGCAATGTCTAAGGTAGACAGAATTAGAAGTGGAACACGATGTCATCCGCCTTAAGGCAGGTGACCTGCTTCTGCTCCTTGTTGTAAACGTCGGCAAGAACGGTGTATTTGCCCTGTAGAAAAGACATTAGCTACTTCCCTGGCTCTAAACGGTTGTAAACACGACGTACTGGGGGGATCTGCCTGGGCAAGTCCACCTCCTTCTTCAAGCTCATTTCTCCCTTCTCCAGGGGGCACTCCAGGTCCACGTTCTTAAGCTCATCGCATAGGTCGACGGTCTGTTTAATCAAAGTGATGAGACCCCACTTCACTTCCAGGTTCACGGTAGCGCCCTTCTCGATTCTCTCGAGCAGGGTACCTTTGGCGGAGATTGTCAACTTCTGCCCTCTGTTATCACCAAGATGTTAGCTAGTGAAATCCACTACATTTATGCAACACTCTTCGTGGATGACATACGGTAGAGGCGGGTTGGGTGTCAGATCCACCGACTTGATCTCAAGCTTGTAATTGTCTGGTTTGGCGCAGTACTGCAAAGGGTTGTCACCATGGACTGGGTACTTCTCATTATCGTTCACCTTCAGTGAAGCCTGTGTAGGATCGAAGATAGAGATTGCGGCTGCGTTTGCAAGAGGAGCGGTAAGAACCAAGAGGCTGGCAGCTGATAAGAACTTCATGACTATGACGGTTGCGGTTCGGTCGGGGGAATAGGCGCAGGTTGTAAATCTCACGAAAAGAGGAGTTTTAGCTCAAACAAAGCGTGGAGCTGAGATTAAGAGATTGAAGTTGGGGGGCTGAGGAGAAAGAGATGTCACTGGATGACGCCTCCCCACGTGATCCAAGGGGGCAGATCTATACCGTATCTGTCACCCCATGGTTCTATGCTTCATGTACCTGCAGGATGTGGCTAAGAGATAGAAAACCCCTACTATCGACAGAGATAGCTTTTCTATTCAGGTCTGTAGCTTCTTCATCTTATTCTACTGAGAACATTCATTCCATACCCCAACATACAACTTAGGTGGGGAGTTGATCTGACCCACTATACTCCAGCTCCTTATCAATGATCGGCATCCGACCTCGCACCTGATAACTAACTATAGCGAGTTCTACCCACAATACCGACTGCTACCATGTGGAAACTATCCTCGTGCTGCGAAAAGTGCTTTGAGGTTCTAAGTAAGTGTGATTGGAATCATACAATAGTACTTAGAGTGAGGTATAATTATCTCTCCCTTTCTTAGGGCCACGTCCCCTGGTCCATAGCTTTCGGAGACATGGGTTCTGGCTATTCCGACTCTTTGTATGTCTATATGCTTTCTACAACAAGAGGCGCAAACATCCGGCGCACTATACAGAGTAAATGCTCAGATCTTGGCTTTACCACTCTCAATCTCAGCCCAACTTTGCTCTTCCAACTTCCGATACTTCGTGCCATCCAGCCAATACAGAATGTCCCCGCCACAGTCTTGGCGAGGGTTCCAGCCTTTCTTCGCTAGGTCACCTTTAGCTTGCTTGAAAGTGACACCTGTGGCAACTCTGTGGATCATAATTTCATTAGTGGTATGGTCAAATTATCGCAATCAAGAGAACGCTTACTTCTCAGTGAGTCGGACCAATCGAGGCAGAGCGTATGAAGGAACACCCTTCTTCTTGAGCTCCTTGTACAAGGTTGATATCAATTCTGCCTCAGCTGCTGGTGATTCCAGCGTAATACCAGCGGCTCCAGCTTGACCATCATACCTGGTAGAGACCATCAGCAATGCGATCTCGCCAAAAGGAGAGAACAAAACAGCCACAATACATACCCGTCCAGCTTCACACCAAATACCACAGCGTCATGTACACCCTCAATCCGGCAAATATGGTCCCGAATCTCGCCTGCGCTAACATTCTCACCCTTCCAGCGGAAAGTGTCACCAACCCGATCCTGGAACCTCACCCATCCAGATTCATCTTGAACAACCAGATCACCAGTCCGCTGGAACAAATCTCCCTTCTGAAACACATCACGTAGAAGCTTCTCTTCCGTCGCACCCTCATTACCCAGATACTCAATCAGCGTACCACGATCCCGGACACGACCAATGGCCTCACCCTCCTGTCCAAGCGCAGCCCTTACACAGAACCCAGTGACAGGATCCCGGTACGGCATCTCGGCATCGGTATCATACCGAACGATGAAAGTGTCGTCTTCCAGGAACCGGCGTATAGGCCCAGAAAATCCGACCTTACCAACACCCCATGCTCCAACACCGTGGTTATCGAACTTGGCAACCCCCTCGGTTGAACGATAGAACTCGCGGATCTCAGGAACGTTAAAGCGCTTACGGAACTTCTCCCAGATCTCCCCGCGCAGCCCGTTACCGCTTGCCACGATGCACTTGTGGTCTTGGTCGTAGGGGGATGGTGGCGTCGTGAGAAGGTACCGGCATAACTCGCCGATGTAGAGGATGCGGGTTGCGCCTGAGTCGTGTACCTCTTTCCAGAACTTTGAGGCGGAGAATTTTCGTCCTAGGCATAACGTGCCTCCGTTGCCGATGGCGCTGCATAGGCCGGTGAAGAAGGCCGTGCCGTGGAAGAGGGGGAGAGGGGAGTATACGCGGAATGGGTGGTACTTTGAGGGATTGTTGGCGTCCGCTGAAAGTGGAGTGGAAGTGATCAGGGTGAGCAGGTTGCGGATTGCGCAGGCTTTGGGCTTTCCTGTTGTTCCTGATGTGTAGATTAAAATGCAGAGGTCTTTCGGGTTCCGCTTGGCTGCTGCAAGCCCTGATGGGGAGAATTGCTGCAGAGTTTCCGAGGTGATGAGCTCGATTGTGTCTGTTTCGGCACCTTGGAATGATACCATGTTGAGTGTGAAGTGTGGTAGGTTGGTACAGACATGTTGAGACATATCCGCAGTTGAGATGATTAATTTGGAGCCGGATACGTTGAGGCAATGGATGAAAGTATCGTCTGTTGCTAGTATCAGCGGTCTATTCCCGTGGACTGGAATTGAATGATTGACAAACCTCGTAGGTTGGTGTTGATCATTGCTGCCACAGCGCCCAATTTCGACAGAGCATACACAGTTACGACCATCTCGGGAGAGTTGGTGGTGAAAACACCCACTGTATCACCGGGGTTGATATCACGGCTCTTCAACAGAGCAGCCATTCTGTCGGCCACTGCAAACAAGTGCATTAGCAATCAGATGCTATATTTTCTCCCAATAGAGGGCGAAACACTCACAGTCTTTCAACTGGCTGTATGACCAGGTCTTCTGCTCAAACCAGAGCGCATCGGTAGCACCTCGTTCTTCCACCTCCACCGCCCGCTCGAGCATCTTGTAGATTGTTGCTGAGCCATCGAGCTCAGCGATGCGCTTGTTCAACCGCTTCGCGACAGCCTTATTGTTGGATATTGTTTGTAAATCAGTGGAAATAGCAAGCTTCGCATCCAGATAAGCACCAGCGGCTACCGACAAGGCGGATGCCATGGCCACAGCAGGCGCGCTGACTTCAGAGAAAATGTCCATTGCGACCGAGAAAGCTGAGGCCTTTCCAGTCAAGTGCTTCTGGTCAATCCAACCACAATAACCCTATGAGTCGACCGGGTGAGTGATCCTTCTGCAACAAAAGGAGTCAGGGGAGTCTCGTCTATCCTATGTTTTAGTGGAAATTCTGAAGCTTTCAGAAACATGACGACGAATATAAAGATCCTCAGACCTCGGGGCCTCTGATGACGGAAGCTAGCCAGACTTGATCTGCCGTCCATAACAGAGTCAATATCCCACCTGGCCACAACTCGGAGTGGAGTCTACGGGAAATCCCCCATATTCCTCTTCCCAAGAGGCTTGGCTGAGCTTTCCCCGGTTTTGGGGTCACCAGCTATTCTAGAGCTTCTCAATCGCTCTTGAGAAATGAAGCCATATTATGGTATTAAAGTCAAGACACAAGACATAAGAGGATTCTTGACTATCTCCATGCCTTTTCTCAATATCCTCCGTCCAGGATCAATGTCCATGTGGGGCCATGAAACATCTTCGATACCACCAATTCACCAATCATAGTCTTTAATTACAAACCGAGGAATACCAATTAACGGTATCATACGCCTTGTAACCCCCGAAGTCCCGGCACTTCCATCGGCTCAAAATTGTCGACAAAAAAGACCAAAAGAGTCCAACTCGGCTCGGAGTGGAGAACTTGGGAGAAGCCGCGGTTCCTTTTTACTGCCATCTGAAAAGACATTCAGATATTAAACCAGTCCTTCTTCTTTGTTTTTTAGCTCATTTATATCATTTATATCATTTATATCATTCTTGTTGAATTCCCTATGTCTTCACCACAACAACGTCTAAGCTCCGTCGCCCATCAGCTGGCAGCTCCTGGCTCAGCCCGCCAAAAGATTCTGGCCAAGAACCCAGATGATGTGGTATGTTGCTGATTTTATAGCTACACTTTCTTCATTGCAATAATTAATCAATTGGCAGGTTATCACTTACCTGGCCCGCACACCCCTCACCAAGGCCCGCAAAGGTGGGTTGAAGGATACCACCGTGGATGACCTACTCGTCTCACTCCTCACGGTACTTTTTTCTCCACGATGAATTTAAAAAAAAAAAAAAAAAATGGTAATAATTAATTCACCAAACAGAACGTCCGCGAGAAGTCCAACCTAGACCCCAACCTTGTAGAGGATGTCTGCGTTGGTAACGTCCTCTGCCCCGGCTCTGCATATGTCGCCCGTTCCGCCGTGCTGGCAGCAGGGTACCCCGTAACAGCAGCCGCCTCTGTCGCCAACCGCTTCTGCTCATCCGGTCTGCTAGCCGTGCAAAACATCGCCAACCAAATCATCGCCGGATCCATCGATGTCGGAGTGGCCGTTGGAGCCGAGAGCATGAGCAAGAACGCCGACGGCGGCGCCCCCGAAATGACCGAGCGCATCAAAAATCATCCTATCGCATCCCAGAACTCGCAGCCCATGGGACAAACCTCGGAGAATGTAGCTAACCAATTCAACATCTCGCGCGAGCAGCACGACAGGTTCGCTGCCAATAGTTTCCAGAAGGCCGAGCGCGCCCAGAAGGCCGGCTGGCTGGAGGACGAGATTGTCCCCGTCAAGACTCAAATTAAGGACCCCAAGACCGGCGAGGTGAAGGATATCGTCGTTGACCGTGACGATGGCATCCGCTACGGTACTACCCCGGAGTCCCTCGGTAAGGTCCGCGCTGCCTTCCCCCAGTGGGCCCCTAGTGCTACCACCGGCGGTAACGCCAGTCAGATTACCGATGGTGCTGCTGCACTAGTTCTCATGAAGCGCTCACGTGCCCAGGAGCTCGGTCAGCCCATTGTTGCCAAGTTCTGTGGTGCTACCGTTTCTGGTCTGGAGCCTAGAATCATGGGTATTGGCCCATCTCTTGCCATCCCCAAGATCTTGAACAAGTTCAATTTGAGCAAGGATGATATTGATATTTTCGAGATTAACGAGGCTTTTTCCTCAATGGTAAGTCTACCAAGTATGTGAGTATGTACTTTGCAAGTCTAACATAAGTCGTTCATCATAGGGTGTGTACTGTGTCAACAAGCTGGGCTTGGATGAATCCAAGGTGAACCCTCGTGGTGGTGCTATGTAAGTGATCTTAGACCAAATTTGATTGATGCCATGCTGACATTTCCAAGTGCTTTTGGTCACCCTCTCGGCGCCACTGGCGCTCGCCAGGCCGTCACTGCTCTGTCTGAGTTGCGTCGACAGGATAAGCGAGTCGCCGTGACCTCGATGTGTGTGGGTACTGTAAGTTACCTCTGACCATCATGACCAAATATTTGAGATTTACTAATTGCTTCTAACAGGGCATGGGTATGGCCGGTATCTTTGTTTCTGAGCATTAAACATTCAGTACAGCGTTTATTGCCAATACGTGTGATGATATTGTATATATTAATTATTCGGTGGACACGAACACGATTATACAATCTTGATACTGTATAGTGTGTTGTGTGCTGGTGCGATGAAATTCCATTTCCTTAGCTTTTTTTTTTCCTAAGGTAAAACAGGAGAGGATCCCCAGCCGTACCTCGCCCAAATAGCCATCCGACCGCGAACTATGCCTTGTTAAGATTATAACCTTGCAAGATGTCATTGCTCTTAGCTACTGCACTACCCGGATTATTGCCTGGAATAACCTTAACTTCATATAAATCCCCCGTCTACCATGGACCCTTGGAATAGGCGTCGGGACCCACTTGGTGGGACCCACTCAACGCAACCTTATTCTCAAAGAATTAACCTCAATCGGCTCGTTAATATTATGGAGTTTTGTGGTGTATATACACGTAGGTAGGGATGAGTCAAGGTCCCTTATGCACTTAGGCCTGACGGTTAGTGGTGATCACAGGGCACCGAGAGAAGCAAAGACACCAAGTGAGAATTTTGACAAATACTTTTTTTCCCTCATTTTAACATTTTAACCATTATATAAAAGAAAGGAGGATTTCCAGTGGTACATCGTCCACATGGCCATCCGACCACGAACTATGGTTCCAAGTGAATTCAGTCGGTATCCCTCGCTAAGGGCAACCTTGCAAGTTTACTACACTACCCGGGCTATCGGGCTGTTGGCACTGCTCAGCCTCGTGACCTGATTTACTACTGCAGCAAACCGTTTTGCTGGGCCTTCGGATGTCAGACATTTGGTCGTCGACGGCATAGAACATCCAGTGACATTGCAGACCGCGGATTATGTTGGGCCGAGGACAAGGGAGAGTAATGGTCAAGAGATGTATGTCCCTTGAAGAGATATATATAACCTACAGATTGATATACGTACTTAACCAACATTACAAAATAGGGGAATACAAGGAAAACTTGTTCAAGTAGGTTTCAAATCGACGATCATAATTCATTCTCGTTGAAATTCGTTGTTGTAGGCTACCCAAATAATAATATAGCCCATGATTAATCCAAGGCAAAACAAAACACAAATAGTAGCCGCAACAAGTAGGGGAATATGATTCTGAAATCCAAACAAAGTGACACAAAAATGAATTGATGCAGCGCCAATGACTACTAAACACAGGCACTTGACAAACACAAAGAACACCTTTTACCACTCAAGAGGCTCGTCCTTCACATCACCACGGTTGGTCTTGGGAACGGGGGCAGCCTCGACCATAGTCGCACCACGACGGTCACGACGGAGGTAGGCACTGCCATCCAACCAGGGGGTATCAAGGGTACGCTTGGACTCGAAAACGCGGATCTTAGACTCCATCTGGAGAGTAAGACCAATATCATCCAGACCGTTGACAAGGCAGTGCTTGCGGAATTCCTCGACCTCGAAGCCAGTGATCTTGTTACCCTGGGCATCCTTGATCTCCTGGTTGACAAGGTCGACCTCGACCTCACGGCCGGCGCGGGCCTCATCGGCGATCTTCTGCAGAGCAACCTGATCAGAAACGACGACGGGCAGCATGCCGTTCTTGAAGGTGTTGTTGAAGAAGATGTCGGCGAAGGAGGGGGCGATGATGCACTTGATACCGAAGTCAAGCAGAGCCCAGGGGGCGTGCTCGCGGGAGCTACCGCAACCGAAGTTGGGACCGGTGACAACCAGGATCTTGGAGTCACGGTAAATTCCCTGGTTCAGGACGAAATCGGGGTTCTCCTTGTCGTCGGTGTAGCGGAGCTCGTAGAACAGTGCGGTACCGAGACCAGTGCGCTTGATGGTCTTGAGGAATTGCTTGGGGATGATAGCATCAGTGTCGACATTGGCGCGATCCAGAGGCGCGGCGATACCCTTCAGGGCGGTGAAGGGGGAAGACCGGTGCTCTTGCCACCGCCGCTAGCAGGGGCTGAAGAGTTGGTGTGGGGCTCGTTGTCAGCAGGGTAGTCGAGGACACGGTCGAGTTCGTCCTCGGTCGCGGGGGATTCGAAGACAGGCTGGACGTCGACCTTAGGGGAGGCCTTTCCGAGGATGGGGCTGGAAACAACGTGCTCACGAACATCGGCGAGCTTACCGACAATGGCAGCAGTGGCAGCCATGGCGGGGGACATGAGGTGAGTACGGCCCTGGGCACCCTGGCGACCCTCGAAGTTACGGTTGGAGGTACTAGCACAGCGCTCCTTGGGGGACAGGATATCTGGGTTCATACCCAGGCACATAGAGCAGCCAGCCTCACGCCATTCGAAACCGGAATCGGTGAAGATCTTGTCGAGACCTTCGGACTCAGCCTGCTCCTTAACAAGACCAGACCCAGGGACGATCATAGCGCGCTTGATGTTGGAGGCAATCTTATGGCCCTTAACGACCTTAGCTGCGGCACGCAGATCCTCAATACGAGCGTTGGTGCAAGATCCAATGAAGACCTTGTCAACCACAACATCCTTCATGGGCGTACCAGGGACAAGACCCATGTATTCGAGAGCACGGATGCAAGAGGTCTTGCGGTTCTCATCCTCGAAGTCATCGGGGCCGGGGACAACACCAGTAATTGGGACGACGTCCTGGGGAGAAGTACCCCATGAGATGGTGGGAATGATATCCTTGCCGTCAAGGAAGATCTCGCTATCGTACTTAGCGCCAGCATCCGACTTCAGGCTGGACCAGTAGCTGGTGGCCTTGTTCCACTCTGCGCTTCCGTACTTGGGGGCCAGAGGACGGCCCTTGAGGTATTCGAAAGTGATCTCGTCGGGTGCGATCATACCGGCACGGGCACCACCCTCAATGGACATGTTGCACATTGACATACGGGCTTCCATGCTCAGTCCACGGATGACGGATCCGCAGAACTCAATAACAGCACCGTTACCACCAGCAGTACCAATGACACCGATGATGTGGAGAACGACGTCCTTACTGGTGACACCAGCGGGCAGCTCGCCATCAACCTGGATGCGCATGTTCTTGCTGCGGCGGGTAATGAGGGTCTGGGTTGCGAGGACATGCTCGACTTCACTGGTTCCAATACCGAACGCAAGGGCACCGAAAGCACCGTGTGTGGAGGTGTGGCTGTCACCGCAGACAACAGTCGTGCCGGGCAGAGTGAAACCCTGCTCCGGGCCAATAATGTGGACAATACCCTGGCGCTTGTCGCCCATACCGAAGTATGTGAGGCCAAAATCCTTCACGTTCTCCTCCAGGGTTGTGCATTGGAGACGCGAATCATTCTCCTTAATGAAGTCCGCGGCGTTTTTGAAACTTTTCCGTGAAGAGGTGGGAATGTTCTATCCGATGAAAAAGGTCCAATTAGTCGGGAGCTGCTAGTGGATATATGATTTAACATACGTGATCAACTGTAACCAGAGTGCAATCTGGCCGGCGGACGGTGCGGCTAGCGTTTTTGAGGCCCTCGAAGGCCTGTGGGGATGTAACCTCGTGAACAAGGTGTCGGTCAATGTAGATCAAGCAAGTTCCATCATCTTGCTCATTGACGATGTGGTCCTGGAAAACCTTGTCATACAAGGTCCTGGGTTTCGACTCGGCGGAAGGCATGGTGGGGGTGGATAGAAAACAGCTAGGGAGAGAGTATATGAGGGTATAAGGTTTGAGGATGAGAGAGGAAGAGGAGATAGTGCGTGGAAGCTTCAATGAAGCAATATAGTATGTAAGTAATAAGTACCGAGACCTAGGGAACTGGAATTGGAATGACTGTTATATTTTTCTGCTCCTAAGCATCCGCGATGTCGCTGGAGAGCTTCTCGAGGGGCAACGCCGGTTTCGGCCGGTCAGCGGCGAATGGTACGAATTTTATTGGCCGAGGTGGCAACACAAGGGGCGGCCGATATCGGTCTGGGCCGGATGATCCAAAAAGGGGATCGCGGCTAATCACGGCTCTTGGCGGATACTCGTCGACCGCTCCGGACCAAAGTAATTGAGAGCCGCTGATTGGCTGATCACTTGGAGGGTTTCCCTCCGATCGGCCCGCCAATTTTTGACTCAACGCTTATACGCTTAGCACTGCGAACAGGGGGATGTGGCAGACACCAAGTGGATATGGGGATCATATCTGGGGTACCTCACCAGCCTATATTTTATAGCTTTGGGGGTTCGTCATGATCCAGCTGACTGTAGGTTGTATACATTGATCTCTCATTCCACAATATCAAAGAGGATGCATTCACATGTTCTTAGCAAAAAGTACTAGTTATCAAATTTTGAACCTGTTTCATGGTCTAAAACCCAATCTACCTAAAGTTATACCACAACGCCAATGCCCATGTCTCTAAAGCAAAATTTCATAAACGTGTAAGAACGCACGGGGCTACGGAGGCGCAGAACCCAGGTCGACCACGATCCTCTTTCCAGACACGGAACCACTCCGCAACGTCTCGAGCGCCGCATTAATACCGTCTAACCCACCCTCTGCATGAACAATCTCCGGTAATGTGAGATTCGTTGATTGCAAAAGGTCTTCCAACCAGCACACCATAGCTTCACCCACGGTAGGAGCCGTATGGAAGAGCTTAATGGGCACAGTGTGATATTGTACCCCGGGGTTTTTCTCTTTAGGCAGACCGGATAATCCAAGGAGATGGGCATGCCCATCAGGATTAAGAGCCTTTTCAAGCTGTGTTGCTGTCTCTCTTCCGACTATATCAATGGCATATCGCAGCTTGCCCTCAGTGACACCGCGAATAATTTCGACTGCACGATCAGGGTCATGTCGATCCACTAGCAGGTCTGCACCGGAATTCACAAGCTTGGCACCATGCCGGGCTGCATCAGCTATGCATATCACGCGTAACCCGGCAAGTTTCGCCAGTTGAAGAGTTATCAGGCCAGTAGTGGTTGAGGCTATAGTTCAAATGTCAGTGGTCAGATCATAGTAATGGGGGCATTGGTTGTCTTACCGCCCCAGATAGCAACCCAGTCGCCACGTTGTGGCTTTTCTGAGCCCAATAATGATGCGAAGCATTCTTCGTGTATATCGGTGGGTATGTCATTTCTGTCGAGCTTTTTGATGATATTGGGCAGATTAGGACCAGGAACTTGTGTGATGAGGGAGAAGTCTAGTCCAAATGAGACACCCAAAGCCAACGCAGCGGCGACGAATGCGACTCCGACAGAAGCTGAAGCGTGGATAGATGTTGAAGAAGGGATTCGAGCAGCATTGAAGTCGGTGGCGATGGCGTATTCTTGGAATGCTGCTTTCCTAATATCCCGGTAATCTGTTGATGGTACTAGCACAACGTCGCCTACGCGAAGACGTGATGACCCTTTGGGAATCTGTAGTACAAGGCCAGCCAGATCCCGCCCGTTGATCCATGGCAGGCTGGGGATACCAAAGTTGAATGCCCTAATCGATTCATGGGTTAGTCATCAATGATAGATTGCTTTCCAGCTATAAAAATAGTAATACTTACGGTCCCTTCCAATCAACTGGGTTGAGGCCGATTGTAAGAACCTGCGAATCAATAGTCAGCATCTCATATTATACAAGATTCAGTACATGTCATACCTTGACAAGAATCTCTCCCTCATGCAAGACAGAAGGAATAGCATGATCATCTACCAATGCATACTGTTCACGGGCCCCCTTGAGAAGCAAGACTCTTTGTCTTGACTCCTCAGACCGCGGAGAGGGGGGTTCACTCTCAGTTCTTGACTCATTGGAGTAATCCGACAGAGACTCAGAAAACAGGTATTGGTGGAACGTAGTTGGGGTCTTCTGCAACTCTTCAAGTTGGAGGCAAGTTGAGGTAGTCGACATGGTGCTTGGGGGTAGTAATGGCATGACTTGAAGCTTGGATCACAGAGAAACACCAGTTCAACTATTAGACTCTATCTATATTGCCCTTGGTGCCAGTCTATATAATCTCTCGGGCGAGAAGATAAAGCCAAAGCACGCCTCATTTCAGGGCGCGGGGCAGTGATACCAAATCCCTCCCATAAGCACGTACATAGGGGTTGGAGCACCTCCACTAATCGCTTGGCTCTGGGACGTCCTAGCAAGATCAATGGGATAATTTCGTCTCACATTGGCGCAATGAGAGCGTTTCCGTACTTCCGAGGCCTATTCGCAGTCGTTATCCATTGCTCATGGCGGGGCATAAATGGCGTGATGAACTCGATGACCGAGGGTTGATCAACGCTCTTATATTGAAAGATGGGGGACCATGAAGACTAGAATGACCAAAGGGAACTGATAGAGAGCTGACTATGGATATATACGGAATAATTCAATAGAAATTGAATATGCTCTACTTGCTTCAAGTACAAATTCGAAAATTTGAATCTCAAATCTCAAATTTCGATGTTTATCTCCAAAACTGATGTGATCCCGGGTTGCGATGACGAAACTTGCAACAGCCCTAGGATTTCAACACCTTGGACCCAAATCGCGAATATCTGCTTGGTAAGATCTAAAAGTAATGATAATCAGAGAGTATGGAGTAATTCCATTTGATTTGAGTTATTAACTTACATTGTTCATAACTGTGGATAACTATAGAACTACAACATAACATATATATGTTCCTGTATATAGTTAATGATTGCTTCGCAATAAGATGCTGAGCCTACCTTTTCATTTATTAATAGCTCCGTATACTGTGGAAGATAATCGTAAAACACCTTGACATTATTGAATGCAGACCTATTTCAAGACAAGTTGACGTTTCGGAATCCAGCAACCCATGGCACAGTCTGATTGTTGGCGGGATTAGCAGAATTCGCTAAAGCACACACGTAAAACATGCAATGTTTCATGGATACGTACGGGAAGGCGATTTGAGTCCCTTGGGGTAGTAAGAGGACGAGGAGATAGGAGGAGAATACCATACTTCCCAATCCCCACTAGGGGACTGAAACTATCGAAGGAAGATGGTACGGTTGTAGGTACTGATAAACCCATACTCGCAACCGAGTGCCTGCATGTCCCGCACTGGCTAGGCAAGCTTTCGCCGGAGGAAATCTAAGTCGAATATTGTCCCCTAGAGGTTATGGTCATCCACCCAAGGCACTTTCAACTCCCTAACCAGCTTAACGGTAGTATTTCCACCCATATATTGCAAACCAACAACGTCGGGGGTCTTATCGTAGTTGCTCCCTAGGCTTTTGAAGTCGGCGAAGTAGAAGTTGATTGCCTTAGCCTCTAGGACCGCCCCAAATGTTTGGCCAATCGCCTATTAGAAACGGCCCTAGAGGCTATGCTCATCCCCGATATATACCCGGTCGGTTTCCGTGGAATGGGGGCATCGGCATAAGGTGATGTCCTTCACCTCGCCTAATTTTGAGTTATGTACGTGTGCTTAACTGATCGTAGGAAATTGCTCTATAGGATAAAGGTCGGTATGGTAGGGCCCAATTTGAAGGGATGGAAGCGGACTTTCCACAATCTGCTTTGCTCGGATTGTGAATGTCATTGTGGGAACTGAGGATCTGAGGGATCTAATAAAGTGTTTCCTTAGTATAATTCTCTGAATGACATATATATCGATGTTTATAGCAAAATATATCTTACTATGTTGTTCTAATATGGTGGGGATTCACGCCTTGTGGCTTGAATAGGACGTATGCGAGGGCTGATAGTTGGAGTAGAGCGCCAATTCGCCAATTAGGCTTGGTGTATAATAATTTTGACGCGGCCCTTGACTAGAAGGGGGTTGGTGCTTAAAGAGAAGGAAAGATTAGAGGCTGCCGAGTCGCTTGTCGTATAAAGTCTACCTAGTAGGTAGCTATTAAGATAGTTGAGGAAAGTGACACTGACATAAATATAGTGGTTGCCTTATAAGAACATGATCTCTTCGTAACATTGTTTCTTAGCCACTAGCGAAGACCCTCACCTTAGCTGCTTGCTTCGATAAAGGAAAGTGCCGATCCCTATACTCTCTCTCAATATAATCCTTCCTCTATTTCTATATATCCTTAATAGGGTTTAGATCAGGTAAAAGATAGGCCATTCTATCATAATAACCCTAAAGTAAATTGAATCTAAATTGAATTTAAACTAAATCTGAAGTAAATCTGAAGTAAATCTGAATTTAATCTGAAGAAAATTGGCAGATCTCTTAGCCGCTAGTTTAGGGGTAGGTGAATCTTTATAGGGTAGACTATTGTACGACAAAACCCCGAAGTTGTCGGTCTGTAAGATATAGCTAGAATTACTACTATTAAGCTGGTTGGGAAGCTAAAGATATCCTGGGTCATTCAATAAGACATCCACTCGGCAAACCGCCGTCTACGTGACCTACGACAAAAGACTGCCGAGCCAGTGCGGGATATGCAGGCACTTGGTTGCGAGTATGGGTTTATCAGTACCTACAACCACACCATCTTCCTTCGATAATTTCAGTCCCCTGGGGATTGGGAAGTATGGTATTCACCTCTTGTCTCCTCGTCATCGCACTGCCTCCCAACAGTCCCTAACCCCCAAGGGACTCATCTCGCTCTCCCTCATGTATCGATGAAGCAGTGTATGTTTTACGTGTGTACATTAGCGAGTGCAGCTAACCCCGTCAATAATGAGACTGCACCCTGGGTTATCCATACGTACTGACGAATTCACCTACCTGCTTGATATATGTCTTCTGTCTGAATGACCAACAGTCCGGTGTCTTGCAACTTGCGAGTTACAGGACGACGATGTTACGCTGTCAAAGAGTAGCTTCGGAAATGTTCCTTTATGCTGAATGATTCTAAGGGGTTGTACGTTGATCTCCCACGGTATCAAGGACTATCAGTACGGAAATGCACTTACAATTGTCTTATTGAAAGCACTAGTTCAGCGACAGATACATTCGATCCGGATGCTCGAAATTCGATTGATAATGATCAAGCCCTTGGATAGTATCTTCATTGGCAAACTCTTGTTTAACTAAACATAAATATTCTAACCGATTGGAATTCGGTGTATTCATCTGCAGGATTTGTGCCGCCTGTTGAAAGTCCCGTGCGAGCACGTAATTCCACCACAGAACGACAACATTTACCGTGGACTAACGCTAAAATATCTTGGAAGTTAGGCAGGGGTCTAAAAGACCACAAAACAATAAATCCTTCCCTAAATTGGCATCGCGCGGGACCAGATGGTTCGAGGCAGTACAGCCGACATATACGTATATCTTGCGCGGGCGCCATGGGTTATAAACAAACGCAACTCCCTGTCAAGATAAATTCACTACTCAATTATCCCTTCTACTTCATTATGACGAACTCTGAAAAAGATGTTGCAACGAGTGATGAGGTGTCGCCGGCTGGGGGGCCACATAAAGGTGAGCTTGGAATAGTGCTCCTGTATAAAGTCGACAAAGCTGACCATAACTCTGAAAGTGAAATGGTACCGTTCGACATTTTACAATGCCTTCATCCTTGGTCTCTGCAATTTTCTTGCCCCCGGAATTTGGGGCGCCATGAACTCTTTGGGCGGAGGAGGCGAAGAGAAACCCTATCTCGTCAACGCAGCGAACGCCTTGACCTTCGGGCTTATGGTAGTCTCTTGTTTCTTTAGTAGTGTCATCGTGCGATTTATCGGTATCAAATGGACACTCATCGTTGGAACAATGGGATTCGCACCTTACGCAGCAGGGCTGTACACAAACAACCGATTTGGTAAAGAATGGCTGGTGATCCTGGGCGCGGCACTTTGCGGCATATCAGCAGGCATCTTTTGGATGGCAGAGGCAGCAATTGCACTTTCATATCCCGAGCCATACAACCAAGGACGCTTCTTGGGATTCTGGCTCAGCTTCCGTGTTGGTGGGCAAATTCTCGGCGGTGTTATCAGTCTGGGCATCAATGCCCATCAATCGACCTCGGGCTCTATCTCATACACTGTGTACTTGATTTTCATTGCACTACAAGCTCTTGGTCCTTTTGCTGGTCTCCTTCTGAACAATCCATCTCAGGTGCAGCGAAAGGATGGGGTCCCAGTTAAACTTCAGGTGACGAACAGTATCGGATACGAGCTGAAGAGCATGTCGAAGCTTTGGATCAGTCGCAAGTTTCTGTACATCGTTCCACTTATTTGTCAGGCTGTGTATACAGAGGCTGTGATGTTTTCCTATGAGGGGTTGTGGTTCACAGTACGGGCCAGAGCTCTTGGGTCATTCCTTTCTGGTGTGATTGCTTTGATCATCGGCAACCTTCTAGGAGCCTTCCTTGACAGCAAACGGATATCTCTGAAAAAGAGAAGTCGATACGCATTTTTCCTGGTTGTCGGATGGCAGGGCATGTGCTGGATTTGGGCTTCAGTGGTAACAACGGAGTTCAACAAAACACAGCCGACATATGACTGGAACGACCCAGGTTTCGGAAGAGCCTTCGCCCTCTTCCTGTTTTGGGTTGCTAGCTTCCAGCTCAACTATATGTATCTGTAAGTTGAACCTCGATGTGCGATGGTTCAGTTGGAATGATGCTGATTGATCAGGTTTTTCTTGGTGGGCAACCTTGCGGATGATCACGAAGAGGTCGTCCGGATTGCGGGCTTGTTGCGTGGGACTGAATCTGCCGCTCAATGTGTCAGTGTATGTTCTCCTCTTATCTCGCTTCTGTGCGACATGAATACTAACGAGGTGTCTCCAGTATGGCCTAAGTAGCGTGAGCATCATGGCTGCAGTGGGGAGTGTATACCTAAACTTTGGCTTGTGGGCTATCGCGATATTTCCTTCCTGGCTCATTGTCAAGGAGGTTGGAGAAGCCTTTGGAGATAAAAAGGTCGCTAGAGAGACTCCTGGTTTGCGCGAGGCCGAGATTCACGAGTAAATGGTTAGAGCAAAGGACCAAACTTCGGTGCAAGTCTAGGAAAGAATTAATATAGTAGAAGAATATAATGCTAATCTAGAATCTTTGGTGTATCCTCTCCATGTTGAAAATATATACATTGAAAGAAATTATACTTCTATGGTAAGCCTGATCCAGGATTCTCGTAACCCAGGACATTTTTAAAGCTATGCGATGAAACCGAATTCCCTGTTATCGTGGGGGAACACGAGCAACGCGAGACGATGTCGTACAAGCAGACCGAGCATTCCACAGACAGTTTGTACTGCAACCATGTACCATGCCAGTTGGTCTTCTCGCATTGGACCCATCCACACCAGCCAAAGATTCAGGATAGTGAGATTACTTGATTCAGTAATCCGACCATTCTCGTCTTGGGTAATTCGCACCAGTCTCAAGCTGTGTAATAAGCGTAGTGCGGTATCGATTAGAGGCGACGGGGGGGCTCGTCCACTCCGTGACAGAAGCGTCCAGCAACCCAGTGGAAGCGCTGAACTTTGGCAATCGATGGCGAGGACAAGGAATGAGCTTGAAGAGTTGGGGGATTGAGTACAGGAAATTGAAGATCTGCGGAATGAACAGCAGCAGAAGGGTTTTGCTGAAATGCCCTAGGATACCAACCACGGCAAACACCATTCCCGCGAAATAGCAGTACGTATCGCCCACGAACACCTTCGACGGATACCAATTATGGAACAGAAGGGCTGCTGATACACCAATAAATGGTAGCAGGAAGTATATCGACAACAGGTGCGAGTCCGTGGCAGGGTGCGGGTATGGTGTCATGGGCGCAAGGTACATCGCATCATTGAATAGCAATTGGATCGCAATCACTAGTGACTGAGCGACCTCGATACCGTTAATCCCTGCTAACATGTTGATCGCATTTGGACAGAAGATTGCCACCGCTGCCATGTACATGTAGTACAGCCATCCAAGATCAACAACGTCACCCAGGTAGGGTTGCAGCGGCATCGGCACGACGACTTGCGTGACGCCAAAGTCAACAAAGTACACAATTAGCATGGGAATTGCGGAGAAAGCAGGGATCAGGACTTTGTGTCTCCAGCGAATATCGAATAGGTCATCGCCGATTCCGAGAATCACTACAGACTGCAAAGACAAAAGACCAGAAAGGTAAGAGGCGAGCTATTCAGTTGCGCGTTAGCTTAAGACCTGTCTCGCTGTATGGAAGATCAAAACTGACCTTGCCGTGTGGAAATCGATGAAGGAATCGGCCATTCTCAATATGTTGCGATTCAATCACAACATCACGGTTTCCACCGCCCGATGTGGCCGCAACGATATCCTTGTAGAAGGCAAACGGAATGAACATAATGAGTGACATCAGATACACAACTGCACAAACGGCGCCCATGGTTTCAGGTCTAGATCAAAGGATTAGTACATGCTATGATCTCAAGTCCAAGAGCCATATACATACATTTCGGGCCGGCTAGGCTTTGCCATGTCCTTGCCCTTAAGTCCTGCCTTCAAAAATACAGGCCCAAGCCATCTGATAAGGCTGAAAGCCACCGCAAACACTATGCCACATATTGCGATTGAAGCCACTAAAGGGGCCCCATCACCTTGGAACGTGGCATTGAGTGTCGCTAAACCGGCCCCCACGAGGGCTAGTAGACGCCAAGTCTCCTTGCGAGAGAGGGTGCTTAAGGGATGCATGGCGGACAAACGACCGAGATGGCAGAAAGGAGTTCCCTCTACTGCGAAGAGAAACTCACAAGGAATTGACCTATGCAACAAGAGTAAAAGTCCACGTCGGCGACGCGCAATCTGTCTTCATTCTTCAAATACAAGATAAGCTTATCGTGTTCTGCCAGAATTATCTGACCGCTAAATTTAGCGGTGAGAGAGTATCCCGTGATGCTTGCGACCAAGAAAGGTAAGGCGACGTCAACCACCTGTTTCATACCTCATACGTGCAGATGCATGAAATTTAAATCGTCATTGGCCCAGCTGTCTAATTCGTCAATATTATAGCCCAGTCCGTTCCGATGGGGGCAGTGGAGCGTCCCGAGATAACGGCTGGATTTGCCGACTTCGACGCCGGCCATCGGGATCTTGTCACCGTCACCAGATTTAACTTCTATGGCAACCGTATTGTCACCGCTTCTTCTGATCACCGCATGAAAGTTTGGGATCTCAAGGATGGCCAATGGCAACTTATAGACACCTGGCGCGCACACGATGCTGAGATTCGCGATGTATGTCCCCAAACAAGCCAGGGCGCAATTCTAAGACTGCCATTGCGGCTCATGTACTAAAATACTATTCCAGGCCACGTGGAATGGCCCTTTCACGGGCCAACATATTGGCAGTGTTGGAGAGGACATGAAGCTGAAAATTTGGCAAGAAGATGTAACCCAGCCTCCAAACTCAGGACGGCGTTTCAAGTCGGTCTTTCGCATGACCGCACCACACAGACATCCATTTGTATCACTCGACTTTCGCAACATTGACCTAGAGTCATGGTTAGCGGTGATAACACGCGATGGCTACCTCATGGTTATGGAACCCGTCAGCCCCGATAGCCTTGCAGATTGGCAGCCTGTTGACCAGTTCCGAGTGTGCACCGCCCCGGAACGCGGCGAGGAAACAAGTTTCAAAGTCCAGTTTCATCATGATCCCGCCGACATCACTCACACTATCTCACCGGATTCTGATCGGAAGAGCCTGTCTCTAATTGTGGCTGCCATGGACACCGTCAAAATCTACCGTACAGATGCAAACCGGCGATTCTACCATGCAATTGAACTGAATGGGCACAGCGGTCTTGTGAGAGATATTTCCTGGGCCAATGGTTCTGTGCGTGGCTACGATCTTATTGCGAGCGGGGGTAAGGATGGCTTGGTCCGCATCTTTGAAGTATACACAATGCCAGCTGGCCAAGCGCCACAGGGCTCTAACGGCCGGAAGACAGAACTTCGCATGCAGTCACAGTCGCAGTCGCAGTCGCAGTCACCGTCGCTTAGAGCGACATCACAGTCCGGGATCGGCTCTGCTCTGGCAAGTCGTGTGCCTACATCGGCGACTGATCGCCAACCCAACGGGGATTCACAATTTAGGCACTCGTTCAAACAGGTGGCTTGCATTGACAGTAAACACCTCGATGTGTGGCAGGTTCAATTCTCGTTCTCTGGTGAGTATCTCTTTGTTTGTCTCTTAACCCTAAATATTTTCACTAAACCACTTTTAGGTGACTCGTTGATTTCCTCTGGAGACGATGGGACAGTTCGGTTCTGGAAAAGATCTCTGTCTGGAGAATGGCTTGAGTTCGCTGAAACAGACATGGCTTCTCAGTGATCTCCAAGCACTGCGAGACGTGATTGGAAATCCTTGAGAAATGCCCAGTACTTGTCTCTTCCCAACCTCTCGGCCATCACCCCTTGTATTTTCCTTCATAATCAATGATACCCTTTTACATTTGATTTCTGCATACTCCTGTCATCGCACTTGGTAGTATTTCTGGAACTAATTTGTTGAATGCAAGGTTGGTTTTTTGTTTCCTCATTCCTTTTTTTCCCTTTTTTGTTCTTTCTCGAACTATATCCATTACACGAGGAAGGAGCGATGTTCGGAACTGCCCTGGTTAACTCTGTTGACATTTTCTTCTCGAACCAAAACCATTCTCATCCTTCTTTCTCTCCCTCATCACCTAGTTATAACCCCTTCATTATCAATATTCATTGTTAATTTATCATGGCTGTCGGTCCGACCATTGGCACTGGCCTGTTCATCGGCGCTGGCCAGGCGCTCGCAGTTGGCGGACCTGCCTCGCTGCTCATATCGTATATAATCCTATCCTTCCTGACCTTTGTCATGACCACGAGCCTGGCCGAAGTATGTACTCACAAGCCGTCCCAGCATGGAACACTAGTCACAAACGGCTACTTGTACATGTCAAGCAGTCTGGCATTTGCTTCAGCATACCTTCGTTGGTACACTCTCGCTTTGTTCGTCCCATACGAGATCACCTCGGCGATGGTCAACCTTGGCCTGTGGAAACCGGGGTCCACGATCGCAATCAGATTGGCTATCATCACGACCATCGTTGTTGGATTCAACTTCCTGCCAGAAAAGCTCTTCAAAAGTTCTGAGCGATTGTTCACTGCGATAAAGATCGGCACAATGGCGAGCCTCTTCGTCCTCACTCTGGCTCTGGGTCTTGGAGGTATAAATGCCCAGCCCCCATGGGGATTCAAATACTGGAAACATCCAGGCGCCATGAACGAGTACCTAGTTCGAGGCGTATGGGGACGATTCCTGGCTTTCCTCCAATGCCTCCTCGATGGCTCGATCGCTTTCACGTTTGTCCCTGAGTTGATTGTGCACCGAGCGGAAATGCCGGCATCACTTGTGCCAGAATCACTTGGCGAAACAGCGTTTCTAAGCGCCGGCATCCCAAGTAAAGTCACCTCTGATGTTTTTCAAACAGCATTTCCATATATCCTGAGTTCCTTGGCCATGGGTGTTATGGCTCCTTTCAATGAGACACGTCTGACAAACAACGGAACGGGCTCCGGGTTGTCTCCTTACCTGATCGGACTCAAAGATGCAAATATTCAAATTGTACCTACGATCGCGATGATTGCAATCCTACTCTCCGCAGTGGCTTCTGGGCGAACCTTTTTATATCTCTCTTCTCGCACACTTTGTGCAATGTCGGAGCTCGGCCATGCGCCTTCGATATTTTCCACCCGCAACCGTTGGAATGTTCCATACTTGGCCGTTACAGCATCCGCCGTGTTCTGCTGTCTTGCCTTTGTTTCAGTGAAAATCCCTAGTACAATCATGAACATCTATCTCCTCCGCCTTGTCACGAGCGCCGGTCTGATTTCCTCGCTTGTGTCATGCACCATCTATCGCCACTTTGATCGACGGCTCAAACTGAAAGGAATCACCAGGCGTCATAGTTTCTATTCACAGCCATTGGGCTCATATTTCGGGATGGTGGTCAGTGTCCTACTGCTGTTGAGCGGCGGCTTGTGGGCAGCACCCAAGGGAAATCTGATTGGGCCCCGAGCAGCCAGACTGATCATCCCATTTGTCAACATCGCTGTATTCGGCCTGTTGTTCTTTTTTCATCGATTCCAAGACTTTTTGCCCGTTGTCGAAATTGAAAGACATGTGTGAAGATGGGTGGACACTGACATGGCGACCGCGAAGGACCAAGAGAAGAGAAGAACCTCGGACACCGAAGATGTACCCACATCGGAGTAAACTCGACGTGATCCCAGGGAGTTCCGGGGCATTTGAGCTGCGACTCGGCCAGACCATGTTCACAGAGCCTTCCTAATACACCGACAGAGATTAATGCGAGGATACATGCGAGATGGTATAGAAGTGGAATGGTGGAGTGGGCATGTCTGCGACCCAGGATTGTCTGTTATTATTAGAGAATGATTATCGTTCGTTTCAAATTCAAGAGCTCTTTATGTTTATTGCAAATCTGGTCGTTGACTGGTTGAGTAATATCCATACATTGGTAGAAAGAAGTGAAAATACGACATCGTAGTATAATACAGTAAGTTTCAATATATCATACCGAAACTGACCGGACTTTTCCTGTGTACTTTGTGGCGAAATGGCGCCAAATCTCATAATGGGAATCCTAACAAGCCCCCCCCTTTTACCACTTGACCCGAAAACCTCCTCCTTTTCCCTTTTCTCTCTTCCGGTTTCCATATATTTTATAACTCCGTATATATTATATATGCCTGAAACCTTGTCGTACAAGAACAGATGACCCTTTTGCCCCTCTTTGATATCTTTCCCTCCTATCTCTTTCCCAAGCATTTTCTACCCGCCTTTCCCCATGTTACTTTTTTTGACCTGCTTCTTCATACTTCCTTATACTCCGTCATACTGCCTGGATACTTCACCAGCCTACCTAAAACACTTCTTTGATCATCTAATACTCCCCCGTAGGTAGCCCTTCTCACCTCAGGTTCTCCCTTGCGTTCTCACGGATTTCGTTCCCGAGCCGAGTTCGTAGGAATTCCTTTGTCCTCCCTCAAGAAAATCCCCGTTTTCCTAAGAGGTTTTTTTTTTTTTAAAAAAGGACAACCAGATCACAAACCCTTTCAGCACACTCCAGACCTATACTATTATTTTGAGTTCTTGCTCACTTTGATGGTGATATCTCGCTTTACTGCGTGACAGGCCTGGCTTTCATTATAGCCCCAGTGGAAGAACCAATAGGGCTATCCCTCGATTCATTTTGGACTGAGAGTATAGCTATGGTTCTTTTTTTTTTTTTTCTTTTCTCCATATCAGTTTCCTACTCACCCATCTAGATGCTAACCTCTCAGCTATGGGGATTGCCCCCATTGACTTACTTCCAGGATGCCCTAGGCATCCAATGACATTCCCGTGACTTTCCCCACTACATTGAATTACGCTAAGTCCATATTGAGACTAGCGTATTTTCATGGCTTACTGAGAACAGTCGGTTTTGCAGATTACCAAATTACCATACCGGTAACCTTGGAATTTTCGCAAAAATTGACAGGAATCTGTCCAGTGACTGTTCACAATGAAATCCAGGAAATCCAGAAAAAGAAAGAGAAGAGACAACTTTGGGCTGTTTTCGGGTCGAGTCCTTCCCCCTCCTTCCTCGAAGTCCTCCGGTTCCTCCCCTCAAGTCTCAACCCCCCTTTCACCCTTACGCACTTGGTCTCTCTACTTACCCGGACGGCCCATTCTCTGCCTTAGGCCCCCGTAGCCTCCTCCTTCCTCTGTCTCCAGTTCCTCAAACTCACTCTCTTCTTTTTCCTCTCCTTTCCTCTAGCCTCTTTTCCTTCGCGCTTTTCTTCCTTTCTTCCCTCCTTTCTCTCATTTAACTTTTGCGCCAACCTCTTCTCATCTCTTCCGATCATCGATTCTACGACTTCCTTCCCCTCCCCCTTTCGCTTCCTTGTGACCGCACCGTCTTCCAACTTTCCAAACGCGTCCACTGTCTAACGAGACGAGATTGGAAATATACACGACCACGAGGAAAATTGATATGCGACTTGAACTGTGACAGCTTGGCTACGCCTCTGTCGAGAAAACATCATTTTGTCTTCGCCTGAGAGGGGGTCATCTGTCGGCGATGACAGATACCTCCTCCCTCGCCATCACGCACGCCACAACGGATTCCTATCCGGTCCACGCCCATCGCGGGTCCCCTGCCGCCGTCGACGGCGCCGCCTCTGACTCCGGCGCACCCGATGAAGAACCTTACACCATCAAATGCATTTGCTCGTTCGATGAAGATGATGGGAATACGGTTTTTTGCGAAGGGTGCGAGACATGGCAGCATATTCTGTGCTACTATCCGGACAAGAAAGTACCAGATGTGCACAACTGTGTCGACTGCGAGCCACGGCCCCTTGACAACCGTCGTGCTCACGAACGACAACGGCTGCGGCGGATCCGAGAGAAAAGCGAGGACGGTGACCGGAAATCAAGACGCTCTGGTCCCAAAACACACAAGAGAAAGTCCAATGATGCCGATGGGAATGCCTTCGGTCATAAACGACATGATTCGGGGTCCCGCGAACAACCACCATCCAAGAAAGCAAGGGTGTCTCGCCGCCCATCAACTTCAATGAATGGTATTTCGGTTGCCCCGGGTCTGCCGGCTGAATCGCGAAACCGTCGGTCCTCCACCTCAGTTGCGATGAGCCCAACAAGCATCCCTGGTCCTTCCATCCCTTATTATTCGGACGAGTTTCTCTCTCTTTACGACCGCGATGACCAATTTGTTGAATCGAAGAGTATACTCAATTACGGCGTGGATTTTGTCAATGAAATTGTAGCATGGCTCAAGGACCCACAGATCTTGGCGCCAGTTGCCGATGGACTCAGTGTGGAAGACTTCGCCAAACGGTCCGAAGAGGCCATGGATCGGTCTCGCTGGCCCTCGTTGGCAACAGAAACCATTACAGACTCGACAATTGAGATCAATGGTAAACACCCAGTCCACAAGATCTTGAAAACACGCGATCCAATCGAAAAGGACGATATTGTTGGTGAAATCTTTGGCAAACTAGGCCACGTCAAAGACTACAAAAAGCTCGACAGCAACCGATGGGAGGAATTGGGGCATGCCATGCCTTTCGTATTCTTCAACCGGCAGCTGGACTTATATATCGACAGTCGACAGGAAGGAAACGAGCTCCGCTACGTCAGGCGGTCATGTGAGGCCAACGTTAACCTGAAAATCTACATCACCAATGGTCGGCAGTACCATTTCTGTTTCGTCGCTAAAAAGCAAATCCCTGCAAACTCGGAAATTACCACCATGTGGTATTTCGACGACTCTTTCTTTCATGCCGACGCGACAGTGAAGGAGGAGTTTAAGGATAGGGTAGTAGATCCGAAAGACGCCGCTATTTGCATTAGCACCACATTGGCCAACCTTGGTGGCTGTGCTTGTGGTAACCCTCAAGCCTGCGTACTGAGCAAGCTTGATCGTCGCGCCAAGCCAGGGGCCCTTGCCAGCAAACACGCCAAGCCGAAGCCGAAGGGCAAGGGCAAGGGCAAGAAGCCAAAAACCCTCGGTCCTCCCACTGACATCGGTCGCGCCGGTAGCGAGACCACCAAGCATCTTGATGAGAATGACCCCGCAGCCGACGCCCGATCAACTTCTGGCTCTGCGCGTGGCCGACACACTGGCAGTCGCGATCTCAGCCCCACGGTGTCGCAACAGCTAACGCTGCCAGAACTCTCCAGTCGTGAAAGACGCAAGATAGCGGATGCCGAAAAGCAGTTCCAACAGCTAGAGCAGCTTAGAACCACCAATCCCAAAAGGAAAAAGCGTTCCAGTGGCCCTGCGACACAGTCCACCCCTGTAACGGTCTCGAGCTCCACCCAAACTGGTTACGACTTCAAACCTTACCACGAGCCTGGCCCGTCTCGATCCTCTGAGATGGCAGGACCATCGTCCCGGCGTGATGTTGCTTATGTCGACGCTCAAACCGAACTTTACGATGATGACGTTGAACGCTCCTTCTTGCATGCAGAGCGTTTGAGGCGAGGGTACAGACTCGACTTGATCCATCCAACACTTATGCTTAAGATTCGGTGGTGTGCGGGACTTCACGTCGCAGAGGACTGTGCTCAGCGAGATGCATGGGAGGCCGGAAACTTGAATGTCGTGCCATCTGGAGTCCTCCCCTGGTGGTACGGTTGGTTCCCGCTCCCAGTCGACGACAGGTCTCATATCGAGTTGCTCAGGGAAGATTCCGACAGAATGGGAATACCTCCTGATCACGGCCCCCTTGCGATGCCCCCTCGGTGGTCTTTCCACCAGTCCAAGTATCCCCAGCCCGAATTCAAATACCATGGGATTTCGATCAGAGGAATGCATTATGATCCTCCTACGCAGCTCGTCCAAGGCGATATTGATACTCGGGGTGCTCTCTCACACAAAGTGGAATCATCTGCATCTGTGTCTAGCGGTGATCCGCTCAAGCCGTCAGTTCCGCCTTATTGGCCATCTACTGCGGCGCATATTTTTAGGAATCCTGGAGCTGGAAATCGTGGCAATTTGCATGTTTCCATGCCACCGCCGAGGGCCTCGAACCTCCAGTCAGCGCTTAGCCCTAGTTCCATGTCGACAGGGAGTCTCGCATCACCTAGTTCTCATGACACAGCTTCCCCAATCTCTCTCGTGCCATCTTCCGGCTCTGCACTCGCAGCCACACCTGCCAAGAAGAAACTAAGTCTGGGTGATTATCTGATTCGACGTGGCACCATGACGACCACCCCAACTTCGGAACCAACTCCTGCCCCAGCTCCTGGTCCACCTCCTGGTCCGCCTCCTGGCGATTCTCGTCTTCGCACCCAACATTTTCTAGCCATAACGACGGTGTTCGGTGATAATCATCAACCTCCCCGCAAGACCGAAGTTGGAAGTGACAAGAACGAGCCCTCCGACTCTCTAGATATCTCCATGGAGGATGCACCGGAGACAACACCCACCAAAAACCCGTCTATCTCTTCGTAATACGACCATCCGCGTGGTAGTAATGGTGGGCCTGTGATAAAAGGAAAATTCCGCCGTGGATTTAACGTTTTTTACGACCCAAAATTTCTTTTCTCGTGTGATTTCATTTCGATACCTTATAGCGAGGCCGGCACGGGCGTTTGGACTACTTGTTTCAACTTTTTGTTTGTTTTATTTTGTGTGCCAGCTTCTCTTTTTTTATTTTCCCCCTCCGACTTTTCGGACTCTGGATGGCGTATGGCGTGGTTTGGGATTGGTTCTTGGTTATGGGAAATACCATTTGGGTCAGGGTCTTTGAGAAATGTGTCTGTCTGAGTTGCAGCACTTGATCTTTCACGATTTGTCCGGTTTAATCTTGGATATGTATGGCCTCTTTTCGAGACGCTAGATAGCTTGTATGAACAATGTAACTTTGTCCTGTTTTGTTGATCTCGCCGTTGTAGGTTGGTTGGTGTATGTTCGACCTAGCATGTTTTATTCTCCGATATCTCTCTGTATCAGAAGTTATTGCTAATCTCAAACCCAAGTTAGAGCCCTTTCTTTTCGAAACAAAGTCAGACTAGTTCAATTTGAATTTGAATATGCGAGATGATAGGCTGAAAGCACAAGATGACTCAATTGTCGCGAGGGGAAACTCCCCACGCGATCTCTCATTCCTTCATTTATCAACTTTGTTCTCATCTTCAACTCATATGCATTGCTTATGCCATTGGTTTTAAAGCAAAATGAACGACTCTAATCATGAAACTCTTGTGTTGAACGGGATTCATCCTCACAGATCTACAGAGGTCTCTGAGATCGAACAACCTACACTTCCTCCAGCAGATGAAGGTAAGGCAGCATGGCTGATGTTAGCTTCATGCTGCTTCATTCAGATACCAGTCTGGGGTCTGTTGTTACTAAACAATAAACCGCATGTAAATACTAACCAAGCATCTAGGGTTCTCCGCTGTCTTTGGTGTCTTTCAAGAGTACTACTCAACACATGACGTCCTAGAAGGAAGCAAGAATGACTTGGCAACTGTTGGAACTACTTCCACCGTATGCAAAGGATAAACTAGGACTCCGTCTTCAGTCTACTCTAATGCTTTATGATAGGGACTTCTTTATCTTCTCTCACCTATCACTTTCACGCTTTTAACAAGATACCCGCATCTACAATACTATTCTGCACCCGCAGGCCTGGTCATCACCGTGATAGGATCTCTATTATCCTCATTCTCCGAGCAGGTATGGCATTTGATTGCCACCCAGGGTGTCATTTGTGCTATTGGGAATGGGCTCTTGTTCAGTCCGTCCTCTTTGTACCTTGACCAGTGGTTCTTGCGCCGCAAGGGCCTGGCGCTTGGAACTATGTGGGCTGCAAAGAGCATTGCTGGAGTCGCCTTGCCTTTCATTGCCAGTGCTTGTCTGAATAGGTTTGGCTCAAGTACTACATTAAGGGCTTGGGCTGTTGTTACGGTATGATCTAAACCCTTTCCTCTGTATTGTTGGTGTTTGTGAATTGAAGTATAAGATGATGTGTTTTTGGTATAATACCAGACCACCAGGCTATCAAGGATCTTCACGATCACAAACCTCGGCTGACAAAAAATCCGAATTGTCGGAATACAGTTGTTAACTACCCTCATGGCCTTACCATTTATGAAACCCCGTATCCCAATATCGCCATCTTCTTCAGCACGCCGCTTGGATCTGAGCTTCCTCACACAACCCACTTTCTGGATGCTACAGACAGGGAATATTATCCAGAGTTTTGGATATTTCTTACCAACGACATTCCTTCCTTCTTATTCGACAAGGACTGTCGGGCTATCCCAGAACACCGGTACAATGCTAGTCTCATTATTCAACGCAACATCTGTCTTTGGTGGGATGGCCCTAGGAGCACTCTGTGACCGCTTCTCCGTCACAAACATCATGCTACTATCCTCAGTTGGATCGGCATTATCAGTACTTCTATTCTGGGGTATGGCATCATCCTCAAGTGCAGACTCGTCACAGACAGCCATTGCCCTTCTTACTATCTTCTCTATCACGTATGGCTTCTTTGCTGGAGGATTCAGCTCCACCTGGTCTGGGGTCATTACTCAGATTAAGCGTGACTCGTCGCCATCTCTAGACACTGGACTTGTCTTTGGGCTTCTTGCTGGTGGACGAGGAATTGGAAATGTTATTAGTGGACCGTTAAGTACAGTGCTGCTTAAGTCGGGGTCTTTGGGGGAGTCGAGTGGTCTGAGAGGTAATACTGGTTATGAAACACAGTATGGAACACTGATTCTTTTCACTGGTATCACGGCATTTTTCGGTGCATGGAGCTGGATGTGGAAGTATATCAGCCCTGCACTGCGGTGTCTCTGTTGATTGTTCGGAATAGCCATGGAGTATATGGGCAGAGGATAGACAGCGACAGTTGGTGTATGCATAGTTAAAGAGGGTATGACAAAGAGAATGAATTAGCAGCTATCTCTTTATGAAAATATAAAATATCATGTTCAAACTATTCTTTTTGAAGAGTAGAAGGTCTCACTCGCAATAGATTGAAACACCACGTCACGTGCAATCTGCGGAGCTTCGACTCCAACTGCGCGTTCTTCAATCCCAGCCCCGGCAACTTTCTTTCATATACCTGCTGCAACCAAGGGCCACTGCCCTATCTACAACAATGGCATCCGAGGCCGCACTCCAAGATCCTCTTCTGTCACTACGACGGGCGATTGCCTCTGGCAACCTCCCAACACCGACAACCTCGTCCGAGCTCTCCGACCAACCTGCCACAGACGACCTGGCCAAAGCCACACATCTCTACTTCGCTCAACCGGCTCCTCAAACAATCGCATTGTCAACCCTCACACGATTCATCTCAGCATCTACCAAATCCCCTGTTGACCTGCGCAGTATCCTTTTCGCCTGGCAGAACAAAGATGTCGCCATTCCCGAGTACATCGCCAAGGCGCAGGAATTCAACGAAGCGCTGAAGCAGCAGACAAAAGAGGGTGACAAGGAGGAAAGCGTCCAGATTCTTATCTTCCTCGAGCGTCTTGACCTTTTCACCTGGCTAGAGGGTGCCTCCGACGACAGCGAGCACATCAAACCCCTCGAGGGTGCCGCTGCCGCTGCTGAGGCCGCCGCCGCGGCAGCAGGTGTTGCGCAGGCCGATAACGCCGCCGGAATTGCCGCCGGTGCCATCGGCGGCGTCACCTCCGTCCCCAGTGGAACGACAGGAGCAGCCCAGCCTGGAACCCAACTCGGCCGCCCACAAAAGCAGATTGACCCTCGACTACAGGAGATTTACAATGGGGAGCGCAAGACGGGAGACCGCAACACAGTGCTGCGGGGAATCAAGCCGACAGTGAGTTTACCCTAGACCAGATGCAGGATGCGATAGACCGCAAGCTAACCCACTTCCAAGGACTTCTCACACGTCCGCAAGAGCGCCGAATTATTCCTCGACCGCAACCGCAGTCGCCCGGGCCAACCAAGCGCCAAACCAGGCAGCAAGGGCACCATCCCAGCCCCATCAGCCGGTCTCTCGATGTCATCATCTCGCAAATCGAGCTCCTCCCACGCCCGCCCCGACCCAATCATCCTAATTTCTCCCTCCGCCTCCTCTCTCATCCGCATGTCGAACGTGAAATCCTTCCTCGAAGAAGGAATCTTCGTACCCCCGGACCACCCAACACTCTCCAGCGCCACGGATGCCAACCTCGTGAAGCTGGAGCGACCTCTCCGTCTGAACGGCGACGCCTCAAACCCCAGCGCGAGCGCAAGTTCCCGCGCGGGAAAACCCACCCGTCCAACCAAGTTCATCGTCGTCGACGGAACAGCCAACTTCAAGCCCGAGTACTGGAACCGACTCGTCGCCGTCTTTACTACCGGCCAAACATGGCAGTTCAAGTCTTACAAGTGGTCTTCGCCACCTGAGCTGTTCAAGCATGCTACCGGTGTGTATGTCGGGTGGCGGGGTGAGGATATCCCTGGTCAGGTTAAGGGGTGGGGTCGTGGTGTTTCGACTTATGCTGTTGAGCGCTGGGACGAGAAGAATGGTGTTCATGGTGGTGGACGGTGGCGGGATCGGGAGGTTGTTGAGGGTATTTGGACTGCTATTGAGGAGGGAATGAGACTTCGTGGATGGGGAACTAAGTAGAGCTTTTTTTTCTTTTTCTTCTTCTTCTTCTTTTGTTTGAGTCTCCGTTCTTCTTTCTCGATTTCCTGTCATCTTGTTCTCTCAATACCCTCTATTTTCTAAGAATATGATGACCATCGGCATTCAAGGCGCAGTTCTAGGCGTTGTGGTTGTCTTTATTTTTCTTTTTCGTTCTTGTCATGTATAGTTGATCTAGGCTCAAATACATTTGAATTTCTGTCTGTATCTTGGACTTTTGTTTGATATAAAGGTACTTAGTTCATAGCACATTCTAAGGGTGTTGAAGATGTTGAAGATAGCCTACGACTAGAACAGTTTCTGGGAAAGACCATTGAAGATTTACTTGGAAGATATGAGAATATAAGATCATGTTCGTTGAAATTCTCAATTAAAGAATAATATGACATACACAAGCAGACCAGAACTCACTCGCTGTGCCCGGGTAGAACGATGCAGGGAACTTAAGGGAAAAAAGAGACTCAGGAAATCGAAATCGAGATAGAAAGAAAAGCATTAAAAAAAAGAAGAAATTTGGAATCATGACATGCTCAAATGGAGAGATAAAAAAAAAACAAATGTAGAAAGGATGATGAGTTGTATGAAAGAGAACAGAGAATAGAATATGAAGAAGCACGTAAGGAAAAAGGACATGCAAGGAAACGCCGGGTCTGATGCTCAAAAAAGAAAAAGAAACAGCCTCTCCAATCTTTCATGTTTTCAGTATTTTGTTTTTTGTTTTTTTTTTTTTGTTTTTTCTGATTCTTCAAGTCTTCCCTTTCAACACTTCCCCTGGGGAAATGCAAAGAGTAAGGGAATAAAAAATAAAAAAAAGCAATGCCATCCAAATATTACAAATATTTTCCAGTTCCGGACTTCTCTATAACATGAGCCATCGATCATAACGTCTTTCGTTCGGAGTGGGAGATTCTCGTGACGAGTGGATTAAAAAAAAAAGAAAAATGGGTATGGTAGCCAGACACATACTCGTCAAGAGTGTGTGACTGGACTGCATGCGGAGGAGATAGAGAGGTAGAGAGAGAGACAAAGAGAGAGAGAGAGAGAGAGAGAAAAAGTAAAGAACTTCGTGGTCGAGAACGATTATGACGAGATTGATGAAATCGGGTGTCAAGGTCGACCGGATATTTCATGTTCCCCTTTTGGATAAGGTGACGGGGGCTTCTGTGTTGGGGCCACAAGCATGAGTGCCGGGTTGCAAGGTGGTTAGAGATTCGATCTGTGCCTTGGGGGTGGCATTCGAATGTTAATTTCCAGACTGCGTGTGTTGAATGGTTCGGGCAGTAATGCACCGAAGAAGGGGAGGCTCATGATGAGTCGGAGTCGGAATCGCAGTGATACGAATCGTCTTCGAATGGGTTGCGGACTATATCAATACTTGTGGGCGGTGGTTGTCAGGCACGCGCAGAGCGACTCATGCTGCGTTCTGGAAGTGAAGGCGGACCGGCTGGCGTGGGCGAGTATGAACGTGGGGCTCCCAGGATGTCTACGTCGTGTTCTTGTAGAACAACGGAGTATTTGGGGTCGCGCAGGAACTTGGGGACAGAGTCGCTTGACATCAGTTTGAACACGGAAGTTTGAGCAAGCTCGAACAGGTGTACCACTTCTTGAAGACTCTTAAACATGGACTCGTCGTCTCCCACGGCCTTGGTCATGCGGCTGGCGAGGCTGTTGCGAAGCGCGTGGTCGATGTTCAGCTCACAGGGTGAGCCGGGAGCCAAAAACGCGTTGTACAATCCGTATGCTGCCGCCAAAGTTTCCCGCACTGAGTCGACCTTATTAAATGTACCCATCTTCTCGGCCTTGTGGTAGTTCGTAGTAAATTCCGAGACATCGAGATAGAAAGACAGGTTCTCCTCACACAGCGAGTAGCGAAGGAATTCCCGGAAAAGCAGACGCAGAGCGGGGTCCTGCAGGATGTGGGTCAATCGGGCATTATTGGAGTCGCGTGGCATGCCACGACTGTCGTATGTCATCGCAACCTCGCGGGTCTTCTCGCGGGCAATCCATCCACATACGCGCTGTCCACGCTCGGTAATGCCGTAGATGGCATACTTGGAAGGCTGGAAATGAGCACTGGGTCCAACATCAGGGTATTGTTTGTCGTCTTGAATCATCGTGATCAGGCCGTACTTGAGGAACAGCTCAGAAATCAAGCAGGTTTCTCGACGCTCAATAGTAGTTGAACAATCCATCAACCAGTCCACCGATGCTTTCCCAGTGAATGTGTTGCTATAAACCTTCCCATCTAGAAGCTTGCGCTCCCGAGCCACTTTCACACCAACCAGGCCGTTGGTGTAGTCACTAAGCGAGTCGGAATCCGATGTTGAAATACTGCTTTTAATATTCGGGCCATCCTGACCAGCAAAGCGGCGGAAAATAACCTCGATCGTCGCGCGATCATGGGACAGCTTGTCGCTTTCCGTGTCACGCTCGAGATTCACCAGCTGCATGGTGTTGCGCGGCGACTCTAGTACATCCATCACGTGACGAGCGGTGATGCCATTCCGCTGGCAGAAACGCTGCAGGATATTAATCCCCTTCGGGGTGAGCTGGAAGAGGGCGCCCTTGAGCGGGAAGATCAAAAGCGCTTTGCCGTCGACAGATTCAATGAAGCGCGCATCAACAAACCGTTGACAAACGGATCGGGCCATTTCCTTGGCCATGGAGAAAGTGGTAGTCGTGGTGGTGGTGACGATGCGGGATGGGTCTTTTGGATCGGGCATGCGGTTGGACTGAGAGAACTTGAGCGAACCCAAGTTGTTGATGGCCTCTTCTGAGGTGAATGTGTGGTCATATCGTGTGAAACGAACGCGGTGCGAATCCAACTTCAAGCTGACCATCAATGTGGAGAACAAGTCCATGAAATCCTGCGCAAATCAGCCCTATTGTTTCCAAAAAATTTCCTTTTTCCCATTCATATTTTTGAACCTACCTTGGTGAATGGTCGCTCATCCTCGGTCATGCGCAATAACCTTGACGACGTCTGATGCATCTTGGGTGCGGGCGGGGAAGAGCGGGTTTCGCGGGGGGAGTAGGAAGACGCTGAATAGTCAAACGACGCTTTGGAAGCGAATTGGGAGGATTGTCGACCAAGGCCGGAGAAGAAGGACGCGAAGTACCCGTCAATTGCACGTAGGTGTTGTCGAATGGTGGGGTCACAGGGGTTGCGGAGAGCTTATGCGGTTTCGATAGGCTACCGTATGAAGTCGAGGAACGTAGTGTACTTCCAGATAAACTAGCAAGAGCGTTGGAAGTTTTCTGTGCTAAAGCAGCGAAAGAGCGACGATTGCGGGAGATAGTACCGCCAAAATCAGAATCAGGAACTGAAGGGAGAGAATCTTCTCGGGTGTGGCTCCCGGTTTGAGTTGGCATTGAATGGTTTTGAGTCTTCGGGTTGAACCAGAGGGAAAAGTGGGTTATGCTAAACACCTGATACCGGAAAAAAACATGGGACTTTTTTTTTTTTTTTTGGTCAAAAGAAAATAAGAAAAGAAAAGAATATAAAAAAAAAAAAAAAAAAAAAAAAGGATTTAAGAAGTGGACTTGCTAATTCCCAAAGGTAAAAAAATGTAAAAAAAAAAAAATAGGATAAGAAGAGGGAGAGAGTAAGGAAATTATACACTATGACAATTTCCTCTTATTATTTTCCTTTTTTTTTATTCTTTCGAATTAATTTCAATAGAAAAGAAAAGGGAGAAGTAGAAGAAAGATGGGTCTAAAGGGGGAAGAACGGGATCGAAGGGAAAATAATATATTTAAAATGAAATAAAAAATATAAAAAAAAGAAGAAAAAAAGAAGAATAGGAAAACGAAATGAGAAAAGAAGGGAGAAAAAGAGAAAAAGAAAAGAAAAAAAAGAATAGAAGCACCATTCGGCCTGTCAGCCTATGATCCACAGCCCACGCGTGATCCCGAAAGAGTTTGGTCTGATGCATCCAAACAACGTGGGCCATGAAGATCGGTGGGTTCTGGGGTCTGGTATTTACACATGTATAATACCATACCTGCATAGTACATACTTGGTCTTCCAATTTCTATATTTAAATTATTTAAATTTCTTTTTAATAGATTCTTCCAGGTTGCATTTAGAATGTAAGGGGAAGGTTGAAAGTATATCTTAACCAAATAGCTGGGATATATGAAATATACCTAGGTAACTAACTTTGGATTCTATAGTCCACTGATAGTCTATTCTCATAGTTTGGATATGATTCCAAATCAACCGATGGAGCCAACTAAGAAATTAATTAAAAAGAATGGATCCCTTCCCCCAATCTGTTCCAATGATATCATGGATTTACCGATGCTCCATGGCCAACCGAATCGATCCGCTAGATCGTGATACGCCCGTACCGGTAATACACGTAACATGAACATTCAACATTGAAACATTTGAATGTTGCATACCCAACACGTTTCATTGTTCTAAAATCCCCCCTGTCTGAGTCACTACTACCTTACTGACTTCGGACTAGCTCTCTGTCTTTTTTTGTTTTGTTTTGTTTTGTTTTGTTTTTGATAAATATCTGGAGCTTCGGAGTATTAACGGGCAAATCCGAGATCTGAATCTTCAGTGTGACCTATATACAACATAATATCTACTTCGTAGATAATGTACATTATACACCCTAATTTTAGTTGTATTTGGAATGATCTACTCTCAGCTTCAATAGAACATTTGAATACACCCCATTTCACCATTTCTCATGCGTAAGCTGTATGCTGACAAACCAGGTAATGATGTAAAGCTTGAGCCCACGTGGGAATCCTTACACTTCCCGAAATGCTCACGATATGATGTTGACATTTTCATTGCCTACCATGGGAGTCCTGTTAACCTTATCGAAGTGGCAAAAACCCTGGAGTAATTCCGATGTCTACCTAGATATGACAACGGGGGCTTTTCTGTGCTTATTCCTAAATAGTTACTGGCCCACACCAAGCCACCTCAAACATGCCCGGAAAATAGATCAGAGACGTTATTATCGATATTAGTATACACTAAGTCCGGAGTGTAGCCGAAGAGTGGGCATTATTTGCCCTAATTACCATTATCTCCAGATATTCAAGAAACACCCTCATACAGTGGACATCACATGTCGCCATCGGACTAAACCCCCCACTTCCACACCGATCGTCCAATGGTGGGGACAACAGGAACCTTGGGACACCTATGTTTCGAACGGAGTAGATTGATCCAAACACGAGTGTTTCGTCTCGTCGCTAATCCTAATTTGGCATGTCGCATATAGGCTTTGATCCTGAAACTACACTATATTGCACAGCGCGAAATGGAGATACGATAATTAATATATAATCATATAATCCCGTTATTATACCCGACAACCATATACCAGGTTGAATAGTCATAGTGGGGGGAGGGGTATTTCCCTTTTAAGGATCTTGCGTGTAACCTTGAAATATATCAAGGCGGTCAAGAAGGAAAAAAAAAGGTCCAAATTTCCAGGCTTCCATGGCGATTCCAAGCGCCTTCTTTTTTATTTCATGTGCATAACCCATGTGGTCCCACGTGGGCACACGTGGAGAGAGATGCTTAGCGTCTGACCGCCGAATCCCTTTTTACTATTTTGCGCTTAGAGGGAGGCGCAGTCTCGCGAATCATTTCCTTGGGTGTCTAAGTTACGGGTTATGATGGGGGGCATCTCTCGCTAATAAATTCCATAAAATTGAAGCGTAGATTATTACTCCGTACCTTTCAACGGTTTTGGTTCGTGTACTCCATCTGTATCTTAGTTCCTGGAGACCATGTTAGCTTCCTCCCCGTCCAGGTTTCGCGAAAACCACGGGGTTTTACCGTCTTGGCGAAACAATTAGCGCCTTCAAACCGGAGACGCCCTAGTGTGGCATACCCGCCAAATTCTGGAGGATCAGATCATGATCGTCAATTTTGTTATCGTCCATATGGGCTCTGGAAATACGTGATCAATGCGCAGTGGATGCAGGAGTTGGTAATCTCACCTTCTCCGCCGTTGGGGACCAACGTTAGCGAGCTAACGCCAACGGTCACCCCGAGAGCCTCATCTTACACTTGATTCCCGTTGAGACAGCGCCCCAAACACGAGGGCACAGATATGGATGGCCCCAAGGTTTTCATGTTGCATGAACCACACTCACAATTGAGAGTTTCGGAAAAGCTAATCAATCATCCCGTCTAGATCGAGCTATCTGACACGTCAGCGAGACCCCTTTAAGAGTCAGTGCTCGCTAAGAAACAGGGTTGACCAACTAAACCTCCCGGGACAGGTCACGCGAAACGACAATGCAAGACGTCAGTGCGAGTTTCATCCGCCAGGTGCCGGCTAGCCTTACCTAAACAAGTTGTATTCTGCGTACGGAGTAAACACAACATAAGTACGGAGTACGAAGTACCTAGATCTTCAACTAAAAGGTTTAGACGGCTCAAACCTAGGCAGAAAGACAGATTAAGCAAAGATACACAGTGATTGCATACCATATAATACGAGATTGGCTCCCCCGCAAGACGAGATTAGCCAACGGAAGTTAAATTGGATAGCGCAGATCGGGATATGACATTCTACATCACAAGAAAACTTGGAAGGCGATAAGAACATTCGAATAAGTGACGTGTCATATCTACTGCAAAACTGTTGAGATCTATCGAGCAGGATCGAACGGTGCCACGTGATATTGAAGCAAGGGAGATAATCCGAGAAGAAAAAAAACAGTCCCAACAGGTGGGGGTTGGGTGGAGAGGGGCTTATGTGATGGATTTGGGGGCCAAAGGGGGTTTTCCGGTCGCATAATTTCGGCTCAGCCCTGTATGAGCAATGCCGATGTGGCTACAATTACTTCCGTGCGGCTCTATACTAAGAGTGATGGGGTTTAGGCTGGTTTCAAGGAGTCTGAATAAGACAAAGTGAACAATTCAAGGGGGTTAGCGAATAATTCGATACCTCCGTATTCCATACCCCCTCTGTACTTCGTACATATACAACATATGTTGTACTCCGTAGATTATTTCCAATCCAATTAGTCTTGCACATCAGATCCATTATTGTGAGACACTAAGCCCAAAGAAAAGCTAGTGGAAACTATCCCTGTCGGTTTATTCCGCCTAGTATGTTTAAAGTGGATTGAAGCTATCCAATATTGAGACCCGCTAACAGATTGGCTCACGGAGGTTTTCCTATTGAGAGTCTAAAGTTGCGGTCAGACATTCAACGGTAAGCAGGAAGATATGACTTCAGTTGATCCTTTTGTTGATCATTGCGGTACGTAATATTGTATACAATATTACAATACTTGTAATCTATGCCACATGGTATTGTATTTTTCCAGCTGTCAACATCCCTGGTGGCCACGCGACAAGGGATTCCTGCAGCCTTGAATATTCAGGGGTAATAGTCACCACCTAGATGCATATGATATAAATATAATGTGGATTGCATAAGATACACGTTTCGATACGAGTCATGAAAAGTCAAAATAATCCCCAAAAGAGAAATAAACTGCCTAAGTTCAACTGCCAAGATGCCAACCCTACCCTTTCAGGACAAAAGTTAACATCCTTCATTTCAGGGCCAGGGTTGTCCCTAGATTTCGGTCAGCACGAATGGAAAGCCTATGTACATGGGTTAGCTCTGGGACATACCTTGCCGAAAAGATACATAGAACAATTCTCATCTTGTACAAGTTATACAGGCAACTTACTTTCCTTGCCACATATCACCTCCTTGCTTATTCGAGGGTCCCTGCATGTAGCAGGTGTACTTCATAGTTACATACCCCGAACTACATGGTTGTGCGCAGATCTCTACGGAATTCAGGGAGCCAACATCCGAGTACTAGTTCCCTTTTCTGTAGGAATGTGGCTTGCACGATTGGGATTTCAACTATGCTCTGATGCTCCCTAGGCGGGCTGGCCATGCTAAACTCTAAACACCTAGTAAGCCCTGGCCTCGGGGTAACTAGTTACTGGGTGAAGTATACAACATACATTTAAATTTAGGCCAGGCTGGGGATAGACAAGGCCTAGATGAATCTCGGTCTTCACCGTCACTACCCCTTGATATCCCAAAGTACACTTAGATGTTCTAGATCGCCATATCATCTCAATCTTCAATTACAGGATCGATCTTCGTTCCCGAGGCCCCATCAATGGTCCAGATTTAGACTGGCTAAAAAAAAATCCCCCGAGACGACGTATCACATTGCAGGTGTCGAATCTGCTCGGGAGCGACACACATGTGGGGGAAGTATAGCTGAGGTTGCCACGTGGAATACCAGAGAGGTCGATACGATAATTTAGACCTCGAGCGCAGATCCGATCATCCCCTAGGTACAGTAGTTGGCCGCAATTCGTAAGCAAGGTGTCTAGTGATTCTCATAGGTGTGATCCCCGTATTGGGACCATGTGGCTTGCGCAACGACCTCTCCACCGTACTTTGTTATTCAGCCACATAGCCAATCTTGCTGGGATGATGATCCTGACAAAGAGTCTGATTGACAGAATCTCTCCCTGCAAGACTAGCGAAAACACTAGTAGAATCCCGTGCACGCAGCACTTGGTGAACAGAGCCTCATCACATCTGTTGCCTATTCGGTGGCAGGTTGGGGGAGATGGGTGTATATGTACTATCTCTGGGGGCTTGGTCTGGAGTTGCCGTTCTAATATTCATGTTTGAACCCCTTATCGGATTTGCGTCTTTCACGTTGTACTTTGGACTTGCTGGACTCGAATATCAGTTGTTCTCGGATATCCCGATTGTTTGTGAGAAATGCCAAGTAGATGTTTCCCATATACGCCATCATCAAGGCTCTGATCTGCGGGCATATCCAGAGTAGATAAGAGATGATCTTCAATGTCGCGAAGTTGAAGTTGAACTCTGTTTACACAAATGGGAGTGGCTGAAGTGTGCACATCATATACCCGAGGTCCCTAGCCGTTTGTAGTAATATGACCCTTTCGCCCGTGTGTATTATACGAGTATATTATACTGTATCTTGATGTAAAATACGGTGTATTCGTACCCGTTCGTGGTCGACTCCACTTGCTGAAAACAGATGATGCAGAATGAGAGTGTAGCAGTGAACCACGTCATAGATTTTAAATGGTTGTAGACTATGAATTGTCGAACCAGACTTTGAAAATGCCCTGAATCATACCTATACGGAGTACGGGGTCATCCATTGTGCCGTCCGAAAGGGGTTAACGGAGAACTCCGATGTGGGCAAAATCCTTGGGAAGCGCTAGAAGCCTTCTAGAAGGATTCTGGAAGACGCCAAGAAGCCCGTTTCAGGTAGTTCCATGGTTCAGCGGGCCACCATATACCCAGATACCCAGATGAGTGCCTGTTTCGCTTATTTCTGCTGTTTTTCTTGATTAAGGGGCAGCCTCCTAGCAAATTTTTGAGTCTAGTGTCGATGCTTTGTTGTTTTTCTCCTGTTCCTGAAATTTCTACTGGATTGGGGAATAATAAGGCTTGGCAGGTGTCAATTGTCAATGGTTGCATGTATGTCCACGCTAGGGACTACTTAAAATGTCTGACAACCTGATTAGGTATATTTGACGAGATCAAGTGTACACACAACACACACACACACACACAGAGAGAGAGAGAGAGAGAGAGAGAGTATATATCAAGGACTAGACAAAAGAGATCTAAAGACCTACTAAAAAGACGTGACAATTCCACATATCCGGCCGACTATTCTTGTTTTATATAAACCATGTTCACAGGCAAAATATCAGGTCTAACTACTTGTACTGCGTACCTGATCTATAAGTACGTAAGGATAAGGCCAAAAAAAAAGGTACAAAGAAAAAGGTCCCATGGGTCAACATACGATGTACTTTGTATACCCACCGGGCAGACAACTCCACCTTCATGATAGACACGGCAGAGGAGCCACACGGGAACAAAAGGACCTTGAAGTCCACGTGGCAGATCGGCAGAACATTGGTGACAGAGAACACCCGACTGACATATGCAGCTACGCTCCTACTTGGTTAGCGTGCGAGATATTATCCGGCTGGTTAAATTGTTGTAAAAACTTATTTATTCCCTTCTTTCCTTCCGTGATTTTTTTATTATATTCTAGTAGAGCATTAAAACCAGGTATTCTTGAAAGAAACAAGAAATATTCGTCTAACACTCGTCTTTTTTTTTTTTCTTTTTTTTTTTTCGAAACGCCTGGTCCATTCATAGATGTATATATCGTAGGTAAGACAACTAAACCAAATATCATATTAAGACGCTACCAAGCGACAATAAAACGCAGAGCAACCAAATTTCGAGCAATCATCACCAAAACTAAGCATTGTTACTTATGCTTGGACTTGATTTCAGACCCTCGGTCATGTATCCAACACATACATTCAACGGTACAATGTCCGATACCTTCCCCGTCTTTAGCGGACAATCGACGTCTCTCGCAGCATAGACTCCCTTTCGTAGAGTTTTGGCACTTGACGGGAGTGTGTTTTATTGAGTTTCTCCAACTGCTTTTCGAGTTTCTTGAGATGCTTCAGTTGCCAAGAGTTGCATCGATGCCTGCAAGCTTTCCCACAGCTCTAATATTATTATTCAACGCATCTTCTCGCAGCAAGTTCTATGGTAGAATATCGGTGGAGCAAGCCATTGGTATTGCTACAGACCCTAATTTGGCCGACGCATTTTGCCACAGTATGACCAACGTGGGATTGCTTACTTTCTCAAATGCCACGCAGAGACAAGTACTGACTGATGCTTGGACAATATATACTACCAAGTCTTGCCCCCAACCTGCTATTCGCATAATTCTAATGGGGAAAGAGATTCGATGCACGATAGACCTATATTGCAAGTTTGGTTTCATGACTACGATAAAGCAATCTTCCTTACGACAAACCCAAGACCATATTTATGTTTCTCCAAGGTCTTTAGAACAGACACTTCAGGCTCTCATTGGGGTTTGTATTTAAGGTTTCAGACGGCTTGGTTTTACTTTGGCTGTTTAGAAGCTCAGGTTATCGGCAAAGCTGTTTGTATATTGTATGCCTTTTGAGTAACCTTGTTTTGATCCTTGAGATTTAGCCCGTTAGGTGTTGCTAATAAAGTTTGCACTCATCCTTTTTATATATTTATATTATATACATATATTATATATATGTACGTATAGCACCTTGGAAAAGTCGGTCTAGATATTTTAACCTTTTTTTTTTAATCTCGGTATATTATAACTTACCGCTAATTCCGCGTATCCCTTTAGTTATAGGACGGATAAGGGGAGAAACTATCCATTCAAAAAAGGTATAGCACGAAGGTTTATGGCGGTAAATGAGTAGGAGTGTAGGTGCCGACATAAAAATGACTTGCATCATAATCTTGCGGGGTTTCTACTGGACACCCACGTGGTGAAGAATCCAAACTTCGGGGTTTGTTTTCGGGGTTTTAATGTATGGATGATCATCTACTGTATGGTCGATTTGATTGGTTAATTGGTTAATTAGTTGACCGTGTTACAACATTGTACGCAGATAATCTCTCCATATCGTGTCGCCCGTAACTCTGGTATGACCACGGCAGTTCTATGAATAACCCTTGAACAACCTTTATGCAGACAACCATGTCGCGAATCATGCACCTCGCAACGGGAATCGGGAACCGAGGAGGTGCATATGGTACTTGCGCAGATTTGAGGCCATAGGGATCTACAGAGTACCCGAGTACACCAGACACCATACATGATCGAATTCGAAGGTTAATCTTATTATTGACAGAACGATATCAGCTCATTTATGCCGTATGCCGTACTATTCATGGTAATATTCTTACCCGTGATATTAAGCCATTTAGCCTACTTTGGTTCTTTCTTGGTGATCCACTACTGCACATGAAGACGGAGGTTGTCCGAGTGATACCGATCATCGCAAGGAATATCAGATGAGATGAGATCATCGACTTTGTTTAATTGGAAATTAACAAGATCATCCTTATTCGATATCTCCTCAATTAACCCCAAAGCCTAATAATCAACGCCAATCTCTCATTCGAAGAAGTAACTATCCGACTCGAGATAATCCTCCGGTCACGCACTCACTTCGCACTAACCTTGCAATGCCAGAGATCAGCCGGCTTGGTGGGTCAAGTTATGCATGCTACGAAGCCTGAACAAATGCGTAAACAACCTTCTACCTTCTTGTCTATTGCATCAAAGCGGGGTAATCAGAGCGAAGCCAGTGACAGGAAGATCCTTGACGTTCGCTTTTCTTCCCGGGGTAAAAATACATTATATATATATATATACATACATACATACATACCTTTAGATTGTCACAGAACCTACTACAGTTTATACGGAAGGCTGTAGTCCGATCAAAAAGCAGATATATTTACCTACAACCCATATACAATATATGGATAAACAAATCCACGAGAACATGACGTTACACCAAATCTCCATTTATATTAACACGTCGTGCCAGGTCTAGATTTACCCCACTCTCCTGAAACCAGGTCTCCTATTTCTCTCTCGAAACCGCAGTCATCCGGTCCCTACGGAGTACAAGAGCTGCAGACTCGGAAGTGTGTAAGGGGTTATTCCGGGCTACTGCATAGTCGAATGCGCTAGGGCTTTGCACATATGCACGACCAGACACATGGTCATGTAGCCATCCTTACATGGAAACAGAAGTGAGAATATTGATCTGCAAGCTGCATCATGCGCTGGATTGCTAACGGCTAGTCGGGTTATGGGGCTAGTATAAACAAGGAAGAATGGAGGATTACATATCGAAGTGCATCAAAGCCATGCGAGTATTGCAGGATTGTGGAGTCGATTTTCTCAACATCTTTTGTTTGGATTAACTAGCTCCATTATGTTTTTTTACACTAAGGAGAAATAACATATTATGCTTATTATAAGGAATTATAAGGCTATAATTTTACTTCTCAACCAGTGGAGCAATATAACATAAGAATACAACTACAAAAAAAAAAAAAAAAGAAAAAGAAAAAAAGAAAACCTCCAACCATGTGAAATGCCCTATATGCAGATTTCGCATGGTACCCCAGTGATCGGTGTCCTGCATGCGGAGTAATATGCTCAACACACAACTTGCCATTCCACACCAGCCCCTCCTTGGACCATTTGTGGGTAACAACGTGAGAATCAGACCTGTCACTTTCAACACATGGCAGGCTACATGCATTTATCGAAATGCCGCGTGTTTGGAGGGACCAATCAAACAGAGTACAGAAATGACAATCTAGAAGCACAACACTTGCATATTCCTGTACTCCGTACGGAGTAATAATATATTTTACCTTTTGAATGACTGTACATAGTAGTGCGAGCAAGGAGATTAACGCAAGGCAGCGATATTTGAAAAGCTGCCAGTAACTATCATTATCCATGAGAAGTAGCACGCAAAGAAAGAATATGCAAGATCTCTTTCCTGAAGAATCAACAGGCCAGTTTGGAAACTACCTACTCCGTACATGGGATCCATACGTATCCAACAAGACCCCGATATCGCTACCGTCTCTTATATACGTTTTTACCCGTTGCAGATCATCGAATTCTAATTAGATGACATCCACTCTACGGAGTGCCGCCTATCGTCTAGCGTGGGTTACGGAGGATAGTATAGAACTAGTAGAACTAGTAGAATTCTGTATCCCGGTGCGGGAGCGTGCATACCCCATCGAAGCAAAGACAAGGATGGCCTGATTAATCATACTCAGCAACTAGGATAGACGATGGGAAAAGGATGATCGGTGGATTTCCTAGGTTAGATGGAGGTCAGGTAGGTTTGGGACTAGTGAAGTTTGCCAATAACACCTAAAAGAGGGAGCTGGGGAAGGGGGGGGTGCTTGCTTATTTGTTTTATTTGTTTTAATGTTATGTACATTTATAGTTAATTAACTAGTTGGTGGTTTGTGATATATCCGATACCGGGTTGAGTTCGGGATATACGTATCTCGGTGGGTTTGGTGTAAATCCCTAGGGCTGGGTTTGGGTTGAGATATGTTTATTTCCTTGTATGCAATAGTAGGGACTATGATGCGTAATGTGCTGGTTTATTTCTCGTATATTAGGATAATAGAGGTGGACTTGATACCAATTCCGGAATGATTCGATGGAGAATAACTGGAAATAAATTAAGCTGTATTCCAACTGACAACTCTTATCATGATAGACAAGATAGTCAGAAAGCCAAATGATATGCTCGCCACTGGTGCAAAAAAAGCAACACAGTAAGACATGCTCGTAATATATCCAAATCACTGACACGTCTCTATTCGCGCCACCACTGACCCAAAGCACCACCAGAGCCCGCCATTTCAATGACCTCCTCGAAACTAATTTCCACACGGAACATCTGTCCATCAGCAGTGCCGTTCCCACTGCCGACAGGAGTCACAAGTCCCCAACTGAGTAGCTTTTCCCATGACTCTCGGGCCACATCTCGGCCCCAGACACGACCAGGTGTGGCAGCAGCTCCGGACACCGAGGCGGATGTCTTTGCGGAGGTCAGGAGCCGAACATATTCAGCGTATGCGGCGGGGAAAGAAAGCGCAAGTGGCGACATGCTCTGTGGCTGGGACCCGTCATTTCCGGGGTCGAATAGGGCTGCCAGGCGTGTCGCGGCTACCAGTAAAGCCAGTGGCAGTGATGAGGGACTGGATGATGTGATGGATGTGGAGAAGGGGAGAGGTGCTGGATCAGGGCAATCGAGGGATTGGGAAGCGAAGCTTTTCGGAGTTGGCACTTCGGGTAAGGGTGCGTCGGGAATCGAGACACTTTGTAACAAGTCGCTGATAGGGAGAAGAGCACTGTTGAAAAACTCCTTTGCTGATTTGGTTTGGTTGTAGATACGCTTGAGATGGAATTGGAAGTCTTTGTCGTTCCACAGAAGCTATTTTCAAGAGCGAGGTTTAGCAATAGACTGGATAAAGGGAAATAGGTCAAATCTTACCTTCAAATATTCCTTCCATCCCTTAAGCAGGGTATTCCATTTGTCTGACTCTACTAGAGTGCGTTCAGACCCAAGTTCATCTGCAATATCGACCATTTCAGCGTCACTGAGATTCAAACTCCCTAGGCAGATATCCGAAAAGGTCTCGAAGGATCGAGGTAGAGGGACATAAGTATAACGATGACTAAATCGACTCTTGACACGCTTCTCGAGCATTTCGGTTACGTCGACCTTTGTCGTGAGCCCAATGACCGCGATGGGGGCTTTGCGGGCCTGGGCAATATCAAACAGATTATACAACAGAGTCTGTCGTGGGTGAGTGACGAATAGGTCGAACTCATCCAACAAGATCACAATGGATTTCGCAGCAGTCTTTGATCCTGGGTCTCCAGAAGCCCCGAAGAGCTCCTCTGGGTGCGACAATAAAGCCAAGAGCGTCGCCATCGTATCCGCATAAGAATTGACCTTGGCCGCATCGTCCTCGGTATGCATTTCACGGCCAAGTTGACGCCACATCTCGCGCAAAGCGAGACGGTCATCTGTGTGCAAGAATCCATTGAGACGAACGACGTGGAAATCGTTGCTGTGCTCCTTCCTAAGGGACGAGATGATGGATTCCACAATTGCGGTCTTACCGCATCCTCTAGATCCAAGAAGAAGCATAGAGTTACCCTCGCCGACAGAGACAGTCTGTTCAATGAGCTGATTAACCTTTTGATATTCAGGTTCGAGTCCTCGCACTGGAATCTGTCGTTTGCCTGACAGCTTTTCGAGAAGAATAGTCGAGAGAATACGCATTTCGTCCCCAAGGCCCGTCTGGCAGAGCGCTTGGAAACTTTCAGCATATTCCGGTAATGGCTCGGAGACATCAGCGGTCTCATGCGCCTCCGGCTGGTCATGATAAAGGTCTTGCTGGAGCTGCATCGTAACGAGATCATCCAAACCGTCCTGATATTCAGGCGAAGGTGACTTCTCTTTCGGCTCGGCGGCCACGGCTTTCTTGGATCTGGGTTTCGCGATGCTTCGCTTCGATCTGGTCCTTGTGATTGTCCGAGGCGCGGGTTCCGGGGACGGCTCATCGAGGTCCATGTCATCATCATCGTCATCATCCTCTTCTTCTTCAGATTCAGGCTCATCTTCGTCTTCCACTGGGGATTGCCTCGGCTTTTGCGCGCTTCGGGTGGCACGCGCACTTCGTGAAGGAGTGGCAGCTGGTTTTCTCCTCGATGAGGGTGTCACGGCTTCTTCCTCGTATCTCTTTGGTGTTTTGCGCTGCCGCGCACTTGTTCGTGTCCCGACCCGCGCGGGTGTTTGTGACTCCTCTTTCTTGTCCTCGCCATCTTGACCTGTCGTTTCGGGGTCTGCGTTGTCTCCGCGGGCAGATCGACGCCGTGATGCACTTTTCACAGGCGTCGGGGAAGTTCTGTGGTTGTTGGGAGATGACGGCACAGAGAATACATCTTGATTATCATTTCCCATGTCGATGTCTCCATCAACGTCCTTGGAGACCCTTCTCCTCTTAGATGCTGGGGCCATGGTTGTAGTTTGAGGGATGGAATCGCTGGTGTCGGGGAAGTTTCAATTGGATGAAAGGGGAATTTCGTCAAGGCAAAGGATCCAAAACAGGAATCCCTCGTGGTTGTCCTGTTGGATAAGTGTTTGCGCCTGTGTCAATTAGAATCAGATTCAACCAATGCTGTTGATTTGACTGCCGACCAGCTTGAGCCTAGGAGCTTGAGCCCCGAATGTATGGACTTACAATTTGAAAATCAATGGCGCATTTGTTGTTAATCTAGGCCAACAAGCGCAGCGCATCCAATTCCAATTCGAACGGAAGTCGGTGGTTCAATTGCTGCTTCAATTGTTCAAAGGGTCGGCGGACAACAATTGGCCGATTTTCGCCTCAGGCCGAGACGCGTGACGCGAAGTCAGGTGCTTCCAGAGGTCACTTTGACAAGGAGTTCTCCCCTTGTAAAGACTTTGCAAAGACTTGGAATTATTTTTAATATTGTCTTACTGTATGGAGTTGCCAGAACTTTCAAATAGAATTTAAACAAGACAAACATGAAGAACTAAAGGCGAGCTGTGTGATTGAGTGGAAGGTTGCGCACTATGTATCAACTGAACAGGAAATTAACAGGTACGCAGTACTCGCTTTGTAAATCAAGATTGAAGTGTTTAACAAAATAACCAGAAAACGAAAGAAAAAGGAAAGAAAGATGACAAAACAAGACAGATCTGAATGGCCTAGTCATTCAAGACCAATATCGTCGCCACAATACAAGCACTCTAGATAATCCCTAAGAAGTCATAAAACAGCAGCAGCAGCTGGAGTAGCTTCATTCCACACATCCCCACTCTCTCGACTGGGTCTACTATCACTGAATGCGATATTCAACCTGCGATAATTCCAGTTACGAGCGAAAACCAACACACCAAAGGCTAAAACCGGTACTATCAGCAGATCGAGTACACCAAAGAAGAGAAAGCCCCCGGTAACGCCAATCACATTACCGCCGTCGGTCAGACCAAAGGCCATCGGATGAGATACAGCAGCCATAATAGATTCGACCACCCAGCAAGGAAAATATAGTCCCGCTCAATACCAAGCAAAGCAGCAGCCTCACGACTCTCGTTGATAGCGCTCATGGCGAGAATGAGCCACAAGAGAGTGCCGAAGGTGAAGAGCCCCCACGTGTAGGCCGATACAAGGTAGCTTATAACCCAATACCAGGCGATAGCGATAATGCAGAAGATAGTAGTCCAGGAAACACCTGATATAAGACCAAGGCCGAGTGCGAGGGATGGGAAAGCAACGACCCAGTTTATAAATTTGGCGTAGAACATCTGGCGGATAACGCCATTGCCGAGATGATCGATTTTCTCAACGGCACTCCAGCCAAGATCGGATGCCTGGGAGTAGTAGGTTATGGCGCCAACCAAGAGGGCGAAGGTGGAGAGATAGTGGAAGACTCTCTCGCTTTACTTTGCTGCGAAGGATTGTACTTCACTCACACTGTGAGTAAAGTAGTCAGGTGCAACAATGAAATAGACTTCTAGCGGCGTCCGATTGTCCGGGGGCACTTTGATTCAGCGACTACAGGGCCGTGTCTAATTCCTCCGAGCAAGACCAAAAGGTCTGTAAATAGGTAACTATAATCAATGAATAATCACCATATTTCTATATCTTGCTACATCTCTATAACCAGCGAACCCCTTCGCATTCATATTGCGTGCTTCTCCGTAGTTAACTATCTAATATGGAAACTACGGACACGACTACACAGCCAAAGCTAAACCCAACCACTAAAACCACCAGGAAAGCCCTAACATTAAGCTTTCAAAATCTAGTTAACAGAAACATATACGGACCACTGGGCAGAAGCGCTTCAAGGGCTGCCATGGAGGGATGTACTGTGAGATAGCCTCTAGCCCTTTTTGGCAGGGCTGCTCGATCCGGCAATTGCCAAAAAGACGGAAATTAAGTCCTGCCATGCTGGGTGTATTGGTGGAGATGTCAGAATTATAATGGCTACTACTAAGAGGGAAAAGAAGAGGAAGGATCGATGAGGCATATTCAATCTAATAGGTATTTATAGTGTGCAAGCAAACGCATCCAAAAACAACGCCGGGGTTGAACCGACAACCTCAAGATAGTTAGTTTGTATGTACATGGTCTGAAGGCCAGTTAACTATAGTTAAGTTACCTAGGTATCTATATCAAATCGAAATCTTGCGCTAACCATCATTAGTTACCCAATTAAGCTCTAACTAATTGGCCCGCTTTTGGGTGTAAATCAAAGAAAGAGACATTGCCTCCCAACAGGCAAAAAGGTAAAAAGCCCAACGCCGGGGTCGAACCGGCAACCTCAAGATAGTTTAAAGCTACATGATTATATCTTAGTAGAAGTCTTGCGCGCTAACCATTGCGCCAGTCGGGCTTTTTATATCGAAGCTAAATTACTAGTTAGTTTGTTAACATAGTTAACTAGTTAACTAATTACCTAACTACCTAACTAGGTAACTAGTTAGGTAAGTAATTAGTATAAACACCTTAAAAATGGGCATCAAATATAACGTTGTTCGTACCTATATACAGTGACTCCGCAAAAGTGTTACATATGTAACTGTGAACGCAAACGAAGGGGTCTAGAGTCTGTATTGACGAGAAAATGGGAAAAGAACTAACATCTGCCAAATCAGCCTTATACGCCTAAGTGACACCCTGTGATCCGGGACATCGAAACCGGAGCAGCGTTACCGTCAATAATATTACATTGCAATTAAAAATGATTGGATATTGTGTATGTACGCTATACCAGCTACCCGTAAGCGCCCACCGGGGGTGGAAACGCATACAGGTGATATTTTGCTGAGCTTAGCAGAAGCAAATCCGGGGCGGATCCGAGCTAAGATGGCCCGTAGGCTGCCTTTCTAGCCTGCAGCCGGCTCTTTTTCGGGGCCTATAGCGTAGTTTTTGTATACCGGATTTTGTAGAAGACAGCCGATGGCGGTATTAGGACTATGGGGGTATGGCCGGACCGTAATTAGCGGGCCGGTTTTCGAAATGATAGATACTAGGGACTATGGACTGTATAGACGTCGGATAGGGCCGGGTGAGTAGTATTAGGGCTATATGGGAGGGGCGCCGATTATGGCGTGTTAGATCTAGGCCAGGATAGATGGAATTAGAGTTCGTTTATGATTAAAGGATATAGAAAGGGGAAATGGGGCCCGGATAAACTATCCTTTGTCCTTAGTAGCCACTATTAATTATAATTGGCCCTAGTCGACTATCGATCAGTATATCCCTTTTAGAGGGTCGGGCGTAGAGCCTATATAGGGTTTCCCGGGTTTCATAATTAGACGGCTAGTAAAGATCGGCTGTATATCCTAAATTAGATCTATATATACGCGGAAGTCTTAATAAAGGGGCTTCTATAATAGGAAGTAGAATATAGCGAGGTACTTATAGTCCCCGATAGGTTTCTTTAATAGTTAGAGGGCGGAGCATACGCCCGGAATCAGTCAAAGGATAGAGACTACTCGCGTAGAGGGCTATATAGCTTAGCAAATCCAGCCGGGGAAGATATAAAAGGGGTCACGTCTCCCGTGGTTAGATTTCTCTATATATACCAAGTATATGATAAGAGGACTAAGATTAAGGAATACCCTCGTTAAGGATGAATTAGGATCGCCCTCTAGTAAGGAATCTACACTATCCGATTATAAAATAGATGACCCGGAAGTACCGGCAGCCCTTAGGGCTATCGGTCCAGCTAGTAAGTAGTCCCTTAGGTAATATATGGTAACGAGTTTGACCGCTAACGGACTATGAATAAGAATAGGAGGAGGAGCTAGACCCGTAGGAGGAGCTGGACCCGTAGGAGGAGGAGTAGCTAGGCCCGCGGTAGGAGCTAGACCTATACCCGGGCCTACAGTAGGAGGAGACGGAGCCGGAGACGGGGACGGGGACGGAGGCACAACAATTAATAGTGTAGCGATCCCTCCGATTGTCGCCAATAACAAAGGCAAGGATGCGAAGCTAGCACGATAGGCGAAGCTAGTTATAAAGCATAAATAGGTCAGTTTAGATGGCAAAGATCTTATAGGTAGGGCGACGATATAGATACTCCGACAACTAGTCGCTAAACGGGAACCCCGTACGCGGAAAATACCGGCAGTAGACCTCTTTATAAGAGCCCAAAAGTCTACGGCGAATATAGAAGCATTAGTAGGCTATATTATTAGAGATAACGCGGAAAAGATATATAATCATTACTAGAAGAAGAACGGTCCGTTTCTTATATGTGTGGTTATTAAGGGCGAGCTGAAAAGCGCCTATACTAATTATTATTAGAATAGTCAGGGCACTCGGTGCGGACTTAGTAAGTGATATAGCTAGTACTAGAAAAGGATAATAAGCTAACGCTATATAGGAAAGGTGGCCGAGGGCCTTAAAGCCCCTAGCGAGAGTAGGGAAGGTAACGATAACGATAATAGTAACGATAACGAGGGCGGTGGTACTACTACTACCGCGAGGCGGCCGGCAAAGGGCAGGAAGACCACTAAGGGCACCGCGAGGACCGGTAAGAGCGGGGGTAGGACTAGGAAGACTAGAAAGAGTGATAAGGCCAAGGGAAAGGAGCCTATACGAGATACACCAAGTAAGGCCGGGAAGAAGGCGAGTAAACCCTAAGTCGCCAAGTCGAAGCCGACCAGGACAGGGCGGCGTAAGATGCTACGGGATATTATACGGAGTACCGACGGGATAGAGTAGTCGATTGATAACCTCACTACCTCGGGTAACTTAATCAAATCGACGATCGATAATACGTCAACCTAGTTAAAGGCTATAATAACCGGTACCGAGCGACAGCAGCAGCGTATGACCAAGCTACGGGACGCCGTCGAGTCACTTATAGAAGGGATAGAGACCGACGATAAGGACACAGACGATAAGGACGATAACGAATAAAGAGGTTTAGATAATTGGGGCCGGTATAGGGGGCTAGATCAGTTAATACTAGGCTCTCCGGGCCGGATATGATACGATAGGGGTACGAGATAGACTACTAGTATACTAGATATTGTGATACTAGACTAATAGAATATATATACAAATTGATTGTTTCAAATGATAAAGATTGGATAGGGCATATAGATAGGAAATATATACGGCTCGCCCACTTACTTCTATATCTCCGCTCCGGGCTATTCAATACTATCCTATATCTCAACCTCGGCATTAGAAGGCTGCTCGGCTAGACCTTAGGCTAACTCCTTATAAAACTGCCATATACGAGCGCTTAGTTGCTACCGCTCATAATCTATATAGGCGAGTACGGCTAGGGTCTCGCGATAGTGCTTATAGCATCGTGCTTATAAAGCAAAGGCGTTATCGGTAAGCAGTATATGGGTTAGGATTGGCGGTATAGGGGGCGGTAGGTTAGCTAGGCTCAGGTTCTTCTACTACTCTGACACTTATCCGGACCGTATGGACTAGGCTAAGGCGGTAATATAATAGGCTAGGTATTACTAACGTTAGTTCATACTAGTATAGACGCGAGGGTAGGGTATATGATCAACCTACCTCGGGCCGTAAGGGGCTTACTCTTAATAAAGGTGACCCCGTCGTCGGACGAGGGGACCGGGGACTTATGATGCGGGCATTTAGAGGTCTCCGGCTACTTTCTAGCCTTAACTCTAGCCTTAGGCGATGGTATTATCAGAGATAGTGATAGATAATAGTAAAGTATATAATAAAGAGTCTTCCTAGGGTAAGAAGTGGGAAGAAGAGGTCGAGGGGAGGAGTAAGTAAGGGATGAGGGGAAAACAAAGACTACGTATAGGAAGGATAGTAAGCTTTTAGTAGATACTATTAGTATATATACCCACTCGACGCTATTGTAGCAGTCATTCGGCTATAGATATCTTCACCACGCTACTAGAGGATACCGGAGAGAGTTCTATAGGCACGTCCTTAACTAGTAATATCTCTACGGATCTATTAATAATATACGACTTACCGGCTAACGATTATATCGCCCATATAGCCCAAAACCCTAAGGGACCGAGTAGCTTACTAGAGGTAAAGCTACTATAGATAAACGGTAAGCTAGATTAGGAGAAGGATTAGGGGACTTTACTAACTAGTAATATAGCCGGAGAGATATACCTTGATATTAACGGAAACCCTAATAGCCGGAAGCTGATCCGAGGCCTAGTAGAGAAGAAATACTACGATATGGTCCGTTAGGACAGCCCGGATATAGACTGGAAACGTAACAGCAGTGGCATCCCCAAGATACTGATTCTAGTATACCGTTATGGAGCCGAGGCCCTCTACGGCCAGCGAATCGGGACAGTAGCGCCTAAGGGTCAGGAATACGACTAGTACCGGGCCGGCCTAGCGCCCTTTAAGTCCTATAAGGTAGCTATAAATAAAAAAGGAGAGCCGGTGTTTTAGGGTACGTATATGGGCTACGCCTTTAAGATAGAGCACTATACGTGTAGCTTTAGTATATAGGGAATAGTATGTTCTACGATTATAGATAGTGCCTAACGAATTTAATAGTCCGGGCCGGACCGAGCTCTATAGTGAACCGAGACGCTACACCGGAGGGCAACTTAGGCGACCATGATACAGCTATAGCAAGTAGAGGTAAAGATTGAGTCGGGTAGCTACGGGTATATAAAGTATGATATAGTTTACAGAGGGTTCAATTGAAAAGATAGCTATAGGCGTTATTAAGATCACCGTAATCCGGGCCGTATCCTAATAATATAGATCACCTAGAAGCTATACTAGGAGGTAGTAACGGCGCGCACATAGGTATTACCATCCTTAGTATACAGTTCAGTAAGTTCAGCCTCGCTAAAGAGGGTACGGGTAAAGGGGGGTAGGTCGTAGACTATAAGGGACTATATAGTTAGAGTCTAGGGCTAGAAATGTGAGAGGGAATAGTAGAATATACTAAACGAGTAGGCGGTAGCCTAGCTACGGAATGTATAGTTCATATATGCCCCCTTAAAGAGGGCGTTACCATCCTTATCAACAGCAATACGGTAGGACTAGAAAGCGTATTAGCGGAGGGAGCAATCATAGTAGGCCTAGTTATAAGGCGCGACGTGGCCAAATCGCTAACCGAAGAGGGCCATAACGCTATTAGTATAGCCGGGGACCTAGTAAACCTTAAGGTTATACTCGTTACGGACCTAGTCGATATAGGGACTAAACTAGTTAACGGATAAGGCGTAGGTGAGTTCCCTAGGAGAGCCGGCGAGGTTGACCATAGGGTTGCCCCATCGGTCTAGGAACCGCTGCGCGGCTAAAGAAAACGTTAGTATAGCATATAGGCGTATACTTAAGCCGTAGCTCGTAATACTTACCGCGTGATAGTGGCATAGGGGATATAACTAGCTTAGTATTATTAGCTATGATGAAGGTTGCTACGTACGAGTACTAGGTAGGTATAGTATAAAAAGGAGTGATGAAAAGTAATAAGAAAACGAGGTCGAGGTGGTTGGCTAGGCTACTATCATATATATAGGTAAGGATAGAAGGGCTAATAAGATAGTATCTAGTGAGAGAGTAAGGTAAGTAGGTAGTGAAACCTCTATATATTTACTCGCTTTTCCCTACCATCGACTCTCTTACTACCTATACCTATCGAACAGTCAACCCGTTGAGTTAGACTACTAAGTATAGGGCCAGTACGTGAGCCGTGAGTAGAATACGGGTGCTATATAGCTACTACTAGTGATATGTTAACTCTATTCGACCCTATAGTTCCCTAAATCAGTTGATCCACGTTACTACTAACCCCGGTTCACCTTACCGGGCCCTACGAGCATCACCCTCTACCAATACGATAAAGGACTGGCTAGAAAGTCGGTTTAATGCCGTTCTTAGGGCGGCACGAGATAGTAATAGGGGAGACACCGAGGAAGAGACCGACGATAAAGGTATACTTATATCTTATATATATAATAGAACAATATTAATAGTAATAGGTACGAACCGAGACGAGCTACTACCTAACGGGAACCTAAGTATCGGGCTACTAGATAAGTTATTAGTTCCGATTAGTAAGGATATATACTAGATACTAATTATAGACTATATACTAATATATATGGTAGATAACTTATAAGAGTATTAGGCCTAAGAACGAATAGGTACGACCTAGCTCCTATCCGATACATTAATATGCCTAGGGAGTATTAAGGATTCGTAATACCCAAATATTAACTAGCGTACGGACGATAGAGGGGCCCATAAGGTACAAATACCGACAGACCTAGCCGGCTATATCGCCCTATACGGACAACGCTTCGGTATCTAGACTACAAGTATAGATCGCTACAAACAATGCGTTATAGGGCCCGCGGTTTTCGAGACCTATAAGGTTACAGTCAATATAGACGGTTCTGTGCTTTTCAATAGCGCATATATGTGCTACGTATTCCGAGGTAACTATACTAGTTGTTTATTTATAGGTAGGGTCCCGGACTAGGCACTATAGGTCTTTGTGACCTCTGCCCCGACGTATAGGTTTAGGCATAAGGTGCTAAAGGGCCTATTAGCTAGCGATTATAATTAATTATATGCTTTAGGCGAAGAAGCATAAGAGCGTGTATCATGATTCTAGGGAAGGATTGTGGTGGAGCACACCGACCTAGTTAGATAGACCCGAAAGTCTTTATAGTAGCTTTAAATCTACAATATATACGCGGATCCTATTTTTAATATAGATATTATATAGATATTAGACTATAGAGTATGATCCGCGTATACTACTTAAGAGGGTACCCGTGAGGATCCTCTAGAGGGTGCTCCTAAGGATCCTCTAGAGGGTGCCCGTGAGGATCCTCTAGAGGGTGCTCCTAAGGATCCTCTAGAGGGTACTCCTAAGGATCCTCTAGAGGGTGCCCGTAAGGATCCTCTAGAGGGTGCTCCTAAGGATCCTCCTAAGGGTGCCCGTGAGGATCCTCCAGAGGGTGCTCCTAAGGATCCTCCTAAGGATTGCTAGTATAATACTATATGATAAATCTATAACGAAGTCTATTGATGATATATATATATATATATATATATATCCTCAAAAGCACCCTATAATAATATACCAAGTTTATAGGTAGATGGATATAGGTATTAATGCTTAAATAGCTCTTAGGCGGCGTATTCAAGCTTAGTAATACGGGCGTCAAGGACCGCCCGATCCTAGTTAACCCGGCGATATACCTAATCCACCTGCTCTCTAGCGTGCCGTAGATTTCGAATAGGCTCAGTGTATAGGCTCCGGGTGACTAGGGACCTATATAGGGGTGAAGGATATGGTAGGCGTAGTCTAGGCCTAGGCCGGGCCGTATCGGAGCGTAGCGTGCTACCGGGCGATAAAAGAATGGTAGGTTTAGATGGCGAGCGTGCTTCACGAGGCTCGGACTACGTGTTCTAGTAAGGCGGGAGAGGTGTTACCGACTATTAGAGCGTTACACGGCGAGAGGTAGGAGTATGACTAATCTACTACCCTTGCTAGAGAGGAATAACAATCTTAGCGCCTAGGGCCCGAGTAATAAAGTACTAGGCGACGCTATCTGGTATATCGGTGCGGAAGGAGTAGGAATCACCACTACCGTCGAAAGCGTAGTTCATACATACACCACTAAACAACACCTAGGATTCCGAGAGGATAGCGACGATATATAACTAGTATAGTCCATTACTCCGTATACAGAAGGCGTATTGGTTAGAGGGGTCAACTACGACGCCAAACCGCTGACCTAAGGCCGAACGGATCGATAGTCTCCCTAGCTTCATATAACGGTAACGAGGCTAGCTAAACGCCTGATATCGCCAATCTAGGTACGGTAAGTCAGTGCGGATTAACGCCTAGCACTCCCTCTCCTAGCCTAAAGAGTTAGGATTGGATACCGGATCACTATTAGTATCGAGACCGTATAGGGCCGGGCTCAGTAAGGGCGTTATGACGGGGTTAGAATAGCCGAGGGCTAAGAAAGTGTTAATAGTATGAAGGTATAGGGACTAGCGGAACACGTACTTAGACGAGTTGGCGGCCGGACCGAGGTAAGAGAACGCGGGAGTTAAGGGCTCGGTGAGGGTTAAGTGGCTATCAGAGGGGAATTAGAGTATAAACGTCGACGGCGCTTCTAATAGGTATATAACGATATAGTCAAAGGTAATAGAGAGGGGATTGCCTAGAGGAAATACTAAGAAAGAAGAGGATAAATACTAAAGGGGTAGTAAGAGATAGGGACAGAGACTACAACTCTACGGGCCTAAATTAGAGCTACAAAAGCGCGGTAAAAGTAGTGAAGTAAACGGATAGATTAAAAGACGGTATTAGTAGTCAAAATAGCTTCTATAAGGCTTAGAAAGGTCCTTATAGAGAAGAATCAGACACTACATTAGTATAGGCTCGCCTATCGTAGAGACGATAGAGAGGATAGGGCCGGGGGGCTACGCTAACTAGGGGGGGAGGAGGAGATCTAGTCTTCTAGAAGCCACCTCAGCAGCGGCCTTAGCGACGACGGTATACGGGTGGCAGCCCTACGGAGAGAAGGGGACGAGGCGGGTAAGGAGGTAATAGGGGACCGGACTAGGAGACGGGACGGTATAAATCGGCCCGGTATAGAACGCGGGGATAGGCGAAGGACTAGGGTAGCTATAGGGAACGAAATCGAGCCCGGTAGCGGTATATACTGCGGCATACGGCGTCGCCGGTCATCTAGATATATGAGTATGGTCGGCGTAGGCCGAGTAGGTTAGAGGCGATCGAAACTAATAGCCTCCTCAAAAAGAACTCCTATAAGGGTACGGACCCGAGAGACTACGATGTAGTAGAGGCCCGAGGAATAGGGCCGCTCGGTAATATTAAGCACTACCCGGTCTATACTAATGCCCTATGCCTTATATACCGTTATAGCGTATAATAGGACTAGGGGAAACTAGGTCCTCGTACACTATTAGTTCCCTATAAGGAACTCGCGTATAGCGGTAAGAATAGGGATAGCAGGGGAGCGATCAGGCCTAATTCCACGGCCCATAAAGTGATCGAACCGCACGAGGAGGGCTATCGGGGTTTCGTATCGGGGGTTCGTAGTGGTAGGGGGCTATACCACATCCTTAACAGTGCCAAAGGCCCCGTTCACAAGGCCACGTTCGGTCTAGATATTATTAAGGAGTATAACATAGCTACTAATAGAGAACTAGATTGTATGATAGAGGTTGCCGGCCTCCTCGGTAGAAGCAGCATCGGCACCGGTACCGGTATAGGCGGTAGTAAGCGTAAGCATAGGCTAATCGAGGTCCCGGAGACGGCTATAATTAAACTACTATACCTAGCTCCGAGTAAATAGGATGCGTAGGATATCAGCAAAGGCGACAGCCTTATAGGGATCATTATTACGGACTCGGGATACGAGGAGCTTAAAGTCCGCCCGAGTAAGACGCTCCTTACAAAACCGGTCTAGTATACCGCGGAACCGGACGCTAATATCATCGGTACCCTACTAGCGCATAATAGTATCGAGCTCGATAGTCCGGTCAAAGGCCGTATAGAAGGCCTTAGCCTATATATCACGAGGTTTAGATACGGGCAAGTTGGAGAATATAGGCTTCTAGAGGACTAGGGGGAGCTAGAAAAAGTCTCTTATAAGTAGGACACTAAGACCACCAAAGTAGCGGTCCCGGGAGCGGGGGAAAATCTCCTAGCACCGCTGCTCGATCTAGAATAGTATATCAAGCCCGACCATAGACTTCTCGTCGATAATAAGGTAGTGGATATCATGGAAGACCTCCTATATGGCCTTAAGGGTGTCGGTAGGTAGGGACACGTACTCACCCATAAGTTTAAGCGGGAGGCGGAATAATAAATATAAAGTACGGCCTATAATATTAAATACGGCAACCCCTATTAGGGCTATACGTAGGATAGGGGTACGGACGCCAGCCTCTCTAGCTATCCGAGTAAGTATGGCGGATAAGAGCATAATCAGGTAGGACTTTCTAGTCCCTACCTTACCGTCGATATTTAGTAGTAGGGGGTCTAGTCTTACTAAAAGGGACTCGCGGAAATACTCGACAACCATATCGAACACCTACCGCTGCTTTAGCTAGAGGGTACTAGGCGAGGCGTTAGACTAGGCCTTAAGGGGGGCGGGGTCTACGGAGATAGACTCCTTCTAGTAGTCTAGGGGGATATAGAGATCTATATTACGGTATATATAAGGCATCCAGTCATACTCACAATCGAGATCACGCTCTCCGAGGTTGTTAGGGTCCTGGAGATACGTGGCTAGGTCCCGATTTAGGCCACGCCGCGCCAAGTCCTACTAGGAGCGGGGCGGCTTGTCCTTATCGTCCTCGTCGGCGGAATCCTCGTATAGGTCCTCCGGGGTATCGTTAACCTCGCGGCCGTACCGATCGTCGGGGTGGCTATAGGAGGCCCGGTAGTACTAATACGCGTCGAGCCAGGAGCCAAACCTAATACCGTTAAGCTCGAGAAGTTTACCTTTATGCCGGAATAGGTGGTGGAGCGTGACCTTAACCCGGGTATAGTCTAGTATACCGGGCCGGTACTAGGGCTAGTATAATAGGACATGGTCTAGCACGGTACTACCGCGGGGCTTCTTAGTCTTGTGGTTAAAACGTCGAAGGAATTCCAAGTACGTGGTATACCTATATTCGGAGGGACGTTAGCGGTACTTCGTAAGCAGTGACTTATGTGGCTAGATCTCCTCGTTAGGTTAGGTATGGTATAATATCGCCTGGTCATCCTAGGCGCGATACTAGACAGCGACCATAGTCCGGCTACTATAATGTAGCGGGATATGGAGTAGAATCTGTAAAACTTCCTAGGCGGACTAATCACGCTAGGAGAGTAGAGCGTTTATCATCTTACGTACGGCCGAGAGAAGCGGATTACGATCATTAATATAAGGTAGAATGCCCCGTATCAGGTCGAGATAGCTTTATATCGGGCGCTTGGACTTACTAACGTACTTAGAGAGATAATTTAACAAAGCCTCGGCACCGGTATATAAAGCGATGTCTATATTAGCTAGCCACGCTATACTGACAACCGGATTATATAGGTTAAGGTACGCGTTATTACGCTCCGGTTATAGACGGTAGTAGGTAGCGCTAAGTAGCTTCGCTAGGACCGGTTCCGTGCGAATCTAATAGGGGAAGCCTATACAGCAGTTAGTCTAGCCCGTAGTATTATTCTTACGTAGGTAATACTGGGCGCTATAGCGGTAGCGCTAGACCTAGTTGACCATACGCCCTAGATATTCGATAGTATTATACTAATCCTCGGGCCGGAGCTATAGGTCCGACCGGGCTTATTCATAGATGGCGTGCGCTATACGGCTAGGAGTCGGGTTTACCGCGGAGATATATATACCCTAATGCCGGGCAAAGTAGGAGCGGAGCTCGGGGGTATCTAGGAGCTCGGGGTCTAGGCAGCCACGGATCTAGAATAGCGCGTGGTTATAGACCGAGCCTCGGCCCTACCACTCATATCGGTTCTAGTAGTCGCTAATATAGAATATCCGCTTTAGGACCTTCTCTTAGAAGGCCCTAAAGCGTATATCAAACCACTAGGCGACGATATAAGGATTCTCTTAGAGGTTAGTCCGCGCAATACGGCGCTATATAACGCTATCAACTACTAGCTAGTCCCTATATTAAGGGAGATAGCGCATAAGGTCATCCTAATAGAGATCGGCGGCCGAGAGGGTAATAAAGAGATAGGTAGTACCGAGGTTCTAGACATAGGCGAGTAGGTCATAGCGGCAGGCATTCTAGTAGGGCCGGGTGCCTCGGAGGTAGGTAGAATAACACGCGATATCCTAAAGTAGCTTCTAGGCCTCGGGGGCATTACTTTCAAAAGCTATATAGAGGTTATCCGCCGAGATCTCACGGTCACTATAGCCCTTAACGAAGAAGTCGGCCCGGGATATGGCGGAGCGCCGTATAAGTATATTAAAAACCACAAAGCGGAACCGAGGATACTATACGAAACGGCCCGACTTATAGCGCATCAGGTGCCGGCACCACTCTTCAAACTTAACTATACGTAGGCGGGAAGCCTAAAACTCGGCCTTATCATACGGGAAAAGGGTCGGGAAGGCGAGGGAGAGTATAGGCTAGCTACTACTAAACTCGAATAGCGGAGTGGCCCTAATAAAGGGTAGGGTGAGGTAGCGACGCCGGGACGGTACGCCTTCGGGCTAAGTAGAGGACTCCTCGGGCGGCGGGCGGGCTACAAAAACGATATTACGGAGTACGGCCTCCTCGTCTAGTTCGTTCTCGAGGTTAGGAACGGCCACGTACTCGGGTCCTAAGTCATCCTAGATAGAAGGGTCTAGCTAGGACGACGCTAGTGGATCCTCGGGCTTAATAGGCTAGATTTAGGACGGTATAAGGTCAGAGACATCATTATAGAGCGGTAGCTAAGATAGGCGGGCCGGGTCGATAGTAAGATAGCGGTAACCGGGGTAGTGGGTAGTAAGGAACTAGAGCTACTACGTAACCGCTACGCGGCGGACTATAAAGTCACGATTAAACTAGCGGCGGAGCTATAGACGGTCTATAGTGTCTATAAGTCGAAGTATAACGAGGTCCAGCTCGGCAGGGAGCAGTAGTAGCCGATCGTAAACCTTAGGAATATTCACCAGGAAGTACGCCACGTAGCCGCGGTAGAAATACTATTAGCCACGAACCTAGCGGACTTCGATAATGGTATAAACGAAGGAAATCAGCATCTCTTCTACCTATATTAGGACAAGGAGGTAGGACGGGACGTCGTCAGGACGCATATCGTTACTCGGACCGTAAAAGTAGGTACGGTCCGATAGAACCGGCTTCCGGTCCTCGTCCTTATCCTTAATACGACACTAATAACAGACTCCGGCCTAGGGCCCCCGTATTACGCACTTCATATCGAACTAACGCTCGTCATAGCGCGTATAGGTCTCTATAGTAGATTCTCGAAGTATATCCTAGAAGTCACGGACTAGAGCCTATTACGCCTCTGTCAAAGGCCTAGACGTCGCGGTATAAACCGAGTAGGCCTATAAAGATTAGGATAAATACGGTGGTATATAAGTAGGGGTAGCTATACGCCGACCGGGGGAAGCGCGAGGGGTGCCGGGCGTAGGGAGAGGGGGCGAGGACGGGAAATACTACGATAAAAATAGCGTAGGGGGATCGGAATATAAAGAGACATAAGAGGAGGGGGAACTAACGATACTAGGAGGGGAGGCGTCTAGGAGACCTCCTCACTAGCGCGACGCCGGACGCGGTACTCCCTCTTCTTTATATTATAGGCCCTAGTAGAGGCCGCGTAGCCGGGAATAGCCTTAGAATAGGCGACGGCGGGCCTAGACACTACGAGCTATTTAGATAGGGGATATCAGTAATATAAAGATAGTAAGGAAGTTACAAACCTTAGTAGACGCTTCCTCGCGGCACTAGAGATAGGCTTAAGTTAGGGGACCGGCCCGGCGACGATTCTAGAATTGGTCTAGCGGCTTAGCGGTGCCACATTTGACGCATATACGGTGATCGGTCTACGGGACGGGCCGTATATAGATCTAAACCTCAATAAACGGGGGTCTAGCGGGCGGTCTCTAGCTCTAACGGCAATCTAGGCACTCGGTAGTAAGGACACCTGGTTGGCGGCGGTTCTGGAACTAGTCCGTATACTTATAGACGCGGCACCTAGCGTATCTACGGCTGCTAGATTGGAGATCCGGCGGGCTCGATTAGATAATAGGCTGCGGCGGGCGAGGAATCTCGACGTACGGGCTAGGGAGGGGACGCGGTTTATAGGGTATCAACGTCGCGGCCTACACGTCTCTTTTACGCGCGTAGCGCTATAAAGTATTAGACAATAGCGTATTATATAGATGGGATGTTACGCAGATACCTGGTTATTCGTAGTACGACAACCGAGACAGGTTCGAAGGGACCTAGTACGGGCCGTGGGATCCTAGGACACGTCAAATTGATCCATAGGCTTAGCATTACCGCATTTAACGCAAGTTATGAGATCCATTATAACGCGAGGAGGCCTATGGGCGTATGCAAATAGAGCTATAGCGAGAGGTGGAGGCAACGTAGTTTGTAAGATGGATAGTTGGTATTGGACGACGCGGTATAGGACCGTGTTATAAAAAGAGCAATAAGGCCTGTTTAAAGCCGGGTTATATATAGGCCGGATAACAATGGGAAGCATGTGCCAAGCACGTGGCATTGTCTGTCACGTGCAAATCCGGGCCGGGCCCTCAAAGTCGAATCACGTGACTAACCCTACCCTGATCACATGAGGAGTGAATTCTACAGCCAATCAGAGGCCAGGATCTCAGAATTCGCAAGGCGGGTTTTTTGGCATAGTCTGTTGGGTATATTGCCTGTATTATTTGCTTCGCTTACGCTCAGCAAAATAACATACTAAAAGATAAAAGATAGAAAGATGAACATATTCCCAAATTTAAGCATTATCTGATCCATAGTAACATGGTCGGCTTCACCACAGCCGAGGTCCAATATAGGCGATCCGAGAGCTGCGGTGATACTTAGCCTTAGCTAGTTACCTCTACTTCCAACCCTTCTTCCCATCCCATCCCATTTTGATTTTCGCATTTGTCATTCCTTTCAGATACAATGTCAGGCAACGCAATAGGCGCACCGTCCAGGAAACTGGACGAGTTCGAGGAACTCGTCTACGAGTATACGGCGCGAATGGGCCTAGGGAACGAAGCAGTAAGTACTCACGTACCACATGCCATGCAGCAACATTACATACATATTATATGTATATAAACATACATATGAACTACATTTCCGCTACACACCACGATGCCACATAATTACCCAGGTGAATCCAGCGCTTACTTATTTCAAAAAGCATTGGGATGTCGACGCCCGCAGCTGTAACCTCCGCTTCGAATCCGCAACCCGCGGTCCTCCGGCTACAGTCTCGTTCCTGTTGACGATTACTCCTACGCTGAGTAATTACATGGGCAATCTTCACGGAGGCTGTGCTGCTACTTTGATCGATGTTCTATCAACGACTATCTTGTTGGGCATTTCCGAGCCTGGGAAGTTCTCTTTCGGTGGTGTTAGTCGCAATCTCAAAGTGACTTATCTGCGGCCTGTACCTACGGGAACTGAAGTGCGGCTTGTTTGTGAGGTTATTCATGTTGGGAAGAGGTTGGCTTTGCTTCGGGCTGAGATTCAGAAGGCGGAGAGTCGGGATATTTGTGTGATTGGGGAACATGAGAAGGCAAATACCGATCCGGAGGTGACGCAGAGGATCTGATCTGATCTGGGTTGGTTTTTATATGTGTAGAAGGGGGATACTATATATTCTCAGGATTTTAGAAGGTACTTGAAGATCCATTCGTATAGATCTCATTTGCATCAATAAAATTGGCAAATCCTATCAATCGCACGAGCGAAGAGCATGGTATTGACCAGAAATATTGTGCTTCGTTTGTTATGATAGGGAATAGCGGATAAAGAACAGAGAGACTATCGCACATGCCCAAGAGAAATATAAGCAATCTAAGTAGTACTAGATTATCCGATTGTCAAGGCGACGCCTTTTTACTCGGTGGCCAATTGCTGGTCTTCCCGGAGACCCTCAACCTTCAACTCCTCGCCAGTGGCACGGCGGTACACATCACGGACATCATCTGGGAGAAATGGTTAGTTGAAATTCATAAACTTGCAATCATAAGACAGCTTACCGGTCGTAGTCTCGAAGTGAGATGTCGCGTCATAGCTCTTAGAGATGAAGATGTTGGACTGCTCGCCATTGTCAATGGGCTCGTAGAGAGGAATGGGGGGTCCCATGAACTTCTCTTCGATCTTGCCCAGACGCTCGAAGCCAGCCTCAAGCTCAAGGTGGTGGTTGGCATCGTTCTCGGCGATGGTGGACACGATGGCGATGTAGTAGCCCTTAGGGCAGACGTTATGCGCGGATGAGACCATGGCAATGTAAATATCTGGAGAGGTTAGTGCCCTGTTAATAAATCGGGACCGCATTGAACTCACCGTGCTTACGTCCAACCTGGGACTGGGGAATGATCAGCTGCACAGAGTCGCTGCTGTCGGTCTTATCGATGGGGTGGTTCAGAATGCAGATAGCCTTGAGCAAGTATCCGGTGACCTTAGACTTGCTCGGGAAGTAGGAAGGATCAGCGATGATCTTCTTGGTCTTGGTCTCAAACTTCATGGCCTCGGATTGGTCATCACGGTCCTTCATGGTCGCCTTGATACCGGAGACCTTGCCGTTCTCGTAAAGCACCTCGTCAACGTCGGTGTTCAACATATAGGTACCGCCGTAGATGGCAGACAGACGAGCGAAGCCCTGGGGCAGCTCGCCGAGACCGTAGAGAGGGTAGATGTAAGGCGATTTTCCGTAGCGTGCCATAGAGTTGACATACAGGCGGATGCGGTTAATGGTTTCGACGGCGGCACCGTTCTGGTTGATATATCCGTCGGAGGGGTACAAGGCCATGGAGTGACCGACGAAATCGCGAGTGTTATCCTCGAGGCCAAACTTGTCGTAAACCTCCTTCATCGTGCAAGCGTGAATGTTCAATCCTGGTCTCTATTAGCTATCCGCTTTGGCGAACCGCGAACTGACTCAGATTGCAAATACTCACCCTGGTGACTGGCTGGGTCGTCCTCCTTGAAATCACCAACCCACTCGAGGAACTTCTTGGCACGTCGCTTCTCGAACAAGCCCATGAGCGATGAGCGGAGAGCTTCACCAGCATCCGAAGGCACTTTAGCCACGGTCGCCTTGGGGCCCTTGCCTTGCTGGACATAGCTGCCAGCAATCTGCTTGAACTCGAGGTACCGGGTAACATCGGTGGACACCAAAATGTTGGTCAACTCTCCATTGGACATGAGCAGCTTGGGGACCAAGTCGATGTTCCAGTCATTGACCCTCCCGTATTTCTTCCATGGCTCCTCGCCGGGTTTGACGTTGCCGTATTTCTTGAACAGCTGCAAAAGGGTGTCAATAGGGTAAGTTGAAAATGAATCGGTGCACATACTGCTTCAATGTTGACGGAAGCTGCTTCTCTGTGGCTATTGTTAGCTATTTTGATATTGGTGCTGTCATCGTGAGCTTCTCCAACTTACCCTCCATAGTGATCATTGCGATCGATGTGAAGGACCTTGTTGCCCTTGACACTGAGGACACTGTAGTCGAAAACAATGAGAAAATGGTAGAATTATTAAAAACCAAGCTCAAAGACCTACCCAGACAAAACACACTCGGTTAGGCCTGAAAGAAAATGGTCAGTTGTTGACGTTTGGGGGGGATGGCGGGGTAGCATCATACCAGTACCGAGCACCACAACATCATACTCGGGGGCAATCTCGTCCATAATGAATATGGAATATTCTAAGGGTAGAGAAAGATAGAAAGATGATTCAAGAAAATGAGTAGGAAGAGAAAGTTGACTACACTCCCCGCGGATCAACGAAGCGGTAAGAAAGGGGAACTAGTTATTTGACGGATCCGCCACTAGTGAATTACCTCACGATATTAATGACATGGGACAATTTGGCTTCAATGAACCCCTGAATATGTATACGCTTGAGTTCTTTTATTTCAGGGGTAAAATATGATCGGTTCCCAACATTCTTACCTACAGGGTTAAATTAAAAGGAGGTTTGTGCCAGATGATGAACCATCTCTCATATATCCAATGTATAATTTGACATGCGCACTACTAAAACCACCTTGAAAAGCTAATGTTACATACTTAATTGACCCTTGAAGACTTGGCGTAAGTCTCCTCGACTGGGTGTCTAAAACCTCTTCTCGTGCTTATTGTTCCTTGCCTTGGGCTGGTCCCTTGGCCTCTTGCTCGACCTCAACATCATCGAGCCCGTAAAAGTTCTCAGGGCGGTATCCACGCTTGTACATTCGTGAGGCGTCCTCCCAAGCATACCAGCGTTCACGTAGAACGTGCTTGATGTTCTTCATGGTGCCTCGAATCTAACATGATCAACGAGTCAGTCGGGTTCAGACAATTTCAATCAATTAATTGTTGTCTTGAAAGTAACGAAGAGAAAAAAAGTCTCCACACAGCTTTCCAAGATATGAAGATAAACGAGAAGGCTTATACAGCTGGGGGAAAACTCACCACCTTGTCCCGTTCCTGGGATTCAAATCCACCGTAACCAGCCTGAATTCTTTCTCTCTCGAAATCCGATGTGGCAATGCGGTTTCGTTCCCGAACGCATACATGCCACAGACCGTGGAGGTCCTCCCAACTCCTTTCGCGGAGTTCCTGGATACCCCACTGACGACCTAGATTGCCAACATCAGCATTGCTCGTAGAACATTCATTCTATAAGTTGGAGACCCATCAAACTAACCATGAGTGTTGTCATAAGATGGGGTAGGCAATGCTTCCCGGTTAGGGGGGAAGAAGGCCCAGAGTCCATGGTTGGGGTTTGTTTCACGTGGTTGCATGTCTTTTGGCGACACAGGCTTGGGCAATGGCCATCTTGACACGGCAAATGGGGTTCGGGGACCGGTTCGATTGATGGCCGATACGCCACGGTTTTTGCTCTTGTCGCGTCGAGGGTTGGCGCCGACGGAGGCAGTGGAAGAAAAGCTTGAAGACTGGATGGCTGACAGAGTCACGGAAGGGTGAAGTGATGGCGCGAGATAGGTAGGAGGCAATTCAGCCATAGCCAGCCCTCTCAGGCGGCTAGCAATGCGTGGAACCTGCTGCATTATTGTGATTGCTTTCCCCAGGATGGTCGGAGTCGGAGATTGATGGCCTTTCTTTTCGCAAAGGCGGCAAGGCTAGTCACGTGCAACCACCAACTCAAGATGAGCTGGGATGCTTCCAGCCTCGGGTTCATCGGATTCTCACTTCTTTTTCTTTTCTCCCCAAGTCATCTTGGTTCTTCTAATCTTTCTTTAATTCAGTAATCTACAATCCCAAAAAAACTTATCATTAGAGATATCTTTTATCTTTACCTTTTACACCTTCCACCGCGGTTAATTACGGACTTGGCCTGTGCATTGTTTCGCACCCGCGCGTCTAACCACCCAATCGACCACTCGGCGGAGGTGTACCGCATCAAGCGTGACCAAGAGGCCTTGTGGATTCCTCCCCTCCACAGATTCACTTCCGGTCTATTACTCGGCCAGTCTGCTTTTGATTTTTGACATATCCTGGGATATTGGGAAATACCTTCTTCTTCAGAAATATCGACTATGAATAGGCCAGGTTCGTCATTTTCCTTCAATGCCTTCGCAAACCCTTGTGCCTTTCTTATCTTTCCCTACCTCCGCGGACTACTTGATATAGTCGGACTTGCTGTTGCGCTGGGATATACTCTCATTGGTAGTGGGAGTTACCCTCAGAACTGTGGAAGCGTCAGGGAGTCCAATGTCAAGCCTTGGTGCAGATGGTTTTACATTTGCGACCGAGACATTTGCAAGGACATACCCTCACATTCCTGTGGTGTTGATCTGAGCAGCTCTTGATGCGACGATCGTGCTGACTTGTCACGCTTGTGTCAGGACCTGGCCCGCAGCCACTGAAAGGCATGTCCGGATTCCCCACACAACAGCAAGCACAAGCTCGAACTGCATCATTAGCCTCCGCGCGATTGTCAAACGGGAAACTGGGTGCGATTCTCGAGTCATACTTTCTGGACACTCAATATTATCTTTTATGGAAGGCGTGCTAACATGGGAGTATCAACAGGCGCCGGTGCGAATTGGAGCTTCAATCTACCTGTTAGCGGAACATCTGGCCTACCGGGCACTCAGCAGCGCACAATGGGCACCATGGGAAGTTTTGCGCAAAGTCTTGGAGGATCTCAATCTGCGGCACCACTTGATCTCTCGTAAGTACTCTTTTGCCATGGTTCGCGGTGGTCTCCTGTATCTTTGGCCTTCCAATTTGTCTCCGAACTGACGAAGTCGGTGATTCTAGGGAGTTCCCTTCGCTATCAGGAGCATCACAGCAATCACAGTCACAAACTCCCGGTCAGCTAATGTGGGCCAACGCAAGTCAACGCGCTGCTCAGCAAACACCTGTGCAAAGACAACAGCTCCCTCAGCCATCGCAAACCCCCTCCCGTTCCTCCCAACCCCAGGGTCTTCCTACACCTCAACAATCTCAACCACCGCATGATGACATGTTTCCTTCTGGTTCGCAGTTTGCCAATCGACTTGATGACTTTAGAAATGGTGGCCAGGGTATCAGTAGCCAACTTGGTGCGGGTGGCCAGCCCCAGACAGGCAACATTGAAGAGTTCCCCCCTTTAGGTCGCAATGCTGCTGCTGAGCTTCCTCTCGGTCGAACTGGTTCTTTGATGCAAGGTGCAGGGTTTGGGGGTTATGGGGCTGGTCTGGGGGCACCACGGTCACCAGTCAGCCAAGTGCCTAATGGCATTTTGGGACAAGAGAAAGACGTACGTTCCTGCAATCACACACACTTTTAGGCAGTACTAACTTTACAACAGGACTTGAACAACGGTGTGCTTCCAGGTCAACGTAACTTTAGCGACCCACAACAGCTACAGCAAAGGCAGCCAGAAAATAACGATGGACAAGATGTTTCTAATGCGCCTCAGAGTACTGAGCAACCGCCCCTTGCACAAATGAGTGAACTTGACAGGTTTGGGTTGGCGGGTCTTCTGCGCATGATTCACAGTGAGAGTCCTGATGTTGCAAGTCTCGCTGTTGGCCAAGATTTGATGACACTAGGATTGGATTTAAACCAGGCGGAGTATGACTTCCTTTGTTCCCATACTATTCACGCATACTAATAATTTGCTTCTCCGCATAGGCCTTTGCACACATCGTTTGCGTCACCATTCGTGTCATCAATGTCAGCAGTCCCTTTGGAACAGGACTTCTCCTTACCGGGTTGTTATAATGTCGCCAATATCCAACCCCTCCAGTCTCGCATTCCTGGGTTCAGCGATGAGACTCTCTTTTTCATCTTCTACAGTATGCCTCGGGATATTATGCAGGAACTAGTAGCTGAGGAATTGATGGGCCGCAAATGGCGGTACCACAAGCTCGAACGGTGCTGGCTAACTCGTGATGAGACATATCCTGGGCCCGTTGACGTGGAACGTGGTGTGACAGAACGCGGCGTCTATCTTTTGTGGGATTCATCCGCCTGGAAGAAGGTTCGAGTAAGTAACTTTCATCCTTTTTTGGGATCTTAAGGGCTGGTCAAGCTAACTATGATCACAGCGTGAATTCATCCTTCGATATGAAGACTTGGATAACCGGTTGGATCCTAACCGAGGCGCCGCCCGCCCACCTGGTGTGATGCATCATGCCTCATGATTTGAAGTTGATATGATCTAGGCGCACGCAGAATACAAGTGGCGTTCGGTTTACTGGTCTGTGTTATATTGCCCAGGGATGGCCAACAGTACATTAGCCTTCGGGGACAGATTTCTTTGGTATTAAACGGGCTATGTGAGAAACCAGGATACGATATTTGAAAATCAGTGCCCTGGATGATCTTGTCACAATATTCTGAAATGCTATGGATTTCTGTAGCTTTCCCTATCCACTTCCCTATCTAGCAAGACTTGCGCGCAGTGGACAGAATAGCCACCCAATCGGTGTCCATGGTCCCATTCCCGTAGGTGTCTTCCAAGTACTTCTCTAGAGCGGGACGAAGCTTGTCCTTGTTTTCTTCCTGTTGCTTCTCATTCCAGAAGGACTTCATCATCATGGGAAGAACCAACATAGTCATCTCAACAAAGACAGAGCATGTGAGTGTCAACTTTATCGTTTTTGGGCGGACGTCGATGTCCTGAAACCCACGCTCCTCGAGCTGACACTCGATCCAAGGCTTCGAGTGCCATTTCCCATCAGTCACGGTCGCCATGAACTTTTCGGTCTCAAAGAAAGGCAGGTTGCCTGGCATTCTTTTGATTGCTGCTCGGGCGATAGCGATCCAGCCGGCTGTTTTAATGTCAGTAAATTTGTTGTCTGGGACAATTGTTTCGATACTCACGCTCGATCCAGGTTGAGAAAGCAATAGTCCCGCCGGGTTGCAGCATTCGGACGGTTTCTAGTGGTGGTCTCTATTAGCCTTGGATATAATCAGAAAGGAAGCCATAATATCCTTACCATCGAGAGCCTTAACAGACTCAGGGAGTGCCATATAGGCTATAGAAGGAACATGCTAGTTAGCCAGTCGAATAAAATCAGAGTGCATCGAGAAAGAACAAACCGAAAGCAGTGAAGATGTGAGAGAACTGAGCGCTAGCCAACTCAGGCTTCTGCGCATCCACGATCTTTGCCTCCGCGTTTTCCCAGCCCTCTTCTTGTATACGGCGTGTGGTATACTCGATCATTGCCGGCGAGAGGTCTCCGCAGGTCAGCTCCCACATCTTCTTGACACCATCATCAAGCTTGTCATTGAGGGAGCTAGAGATAACACCAGTTCCGCAGGCATTGTCAAGGACCACTAGAGGCTCCTCGGGGTTGGCCTTGGACTCGGCGGCCACCTTGCTCTGGTCAACTAGCATTTCGGCGAATGGGCGAGTGACCATCTCTCCGCGCTTGAAGGAGCTAGCATAGGCTTCACTCTTAAAGAGAGCCTCCAGATCGGGTTTGCTAGCCATGGTTGGTAAAGCTGTAAGGTTGTTGGTTATTGTGATGATTGAAGTTGATAGAGGTATATATATCTGTTTAGAAAGAAACTTTGGGTGGTGCGATTCAAAGTTGAGATTATGGAAAAAGACATTCTTGCCAGGTGAAAACGCCCTCTTAAATAGACAGGAGTTATTCTGGAGCTCCCATAGTTCGCCTATTGTTATATCACATGGTACTATCAAGTGCTGTGCGATATGGAAAGTGTCCGAGAATGTCTCCGAGGGTGGGTTTCAGTTGAGTCAACTCCTAAAAAAAGCCCCTTCAAGGGGGATATAGTAACTGCAAACCCCTGCTACATCGTATTCCAGCGCTATATGAATGGCAATGATTGGTTGTGGGTGGGGTTTAGGCAGTTGAAACCCCCAAGGTTCTCTCTTGGTAGTTCCTGATCATTATGAGTGAATTGGCAAAAAAGGAGCTTTGCAGAGTCAAGGCGAACGTAACAAAGTCCTTGGCCGACATTTCACATCAGACATACAGAAACAAGCTTCCGAATGTCAGCCAATAAACAACTTTTGGCTAACGGAGAGATTTAATCTCAAGTTGCCGAGGGCCATTTTTCCATACTTCGATATCACGTGAGCCATACTTTGATATCACGTGAGAACAAAGCCCCCGCGCTGACATCAGCAAAACGACGCCAGACCCAAATGGGCAAACCATCAACAGCGGCTGCGGCAAAACAATCAATCCCCTCCACTTCACATCTGGCCGACCTATGCACTCTGCTAGCGAGCAGAACGCCGTTTCGGAGTCGCAACCATGAGGATTACTGAAATTGTCATAGATGTGAGTCTCAATATTGTTCCTTGGCTATTCACTGCGCTAACTAGATTGTCAGGGTTTCAAATCGTACGCTGTGCGTACGGTGATTTCGGGATGGTATGAAATCCTCCGCGTCAAAGCATGAATTAAACCATGGCTTTTATGCAGTCTTGGGGCGATTGGGTTTACTAATTGCGCGATATAGGGACGAAGCTTTCAACTCGATCACCGGCCTGAACGGCAGTGGTAAATCCAACATCCTCGACGCCATTTGCTTCGTGCTTGGTATCACCAACATGACCACAGTTCGCGCGCAAAACCTCCAAGATCTCATCTACAAGCGCGGCCAAGCCGGTGTCACGAAAGCCAGTGTTACAATCGTTTTCGACAACCGAGATACCGCGAAGTCGCCGATCGGATTCGAGGAATATGCCAATATATCCGTCACTCGACAGATTGTGCTAGGAGGCACAAGCAAATATTTGATCAACGGCCACCGCGCGCAACAACAGACTGTTCAGAACCTGTTCCAGAGTGTCCAGCTGAACATTAATAACCCCAACTTCCTTATTATGCAAGGTCGCATTACGAAAGTCCTGAACATGAAATCGGTCGAAATTCTGTCGATGATCGAGGAGGCAGCTGGTACACGAATGTTTGAGGATCGAAGAGAAAAGGCGAACAGGACAATGGGAAAGAAAGAGCTGAAGCTGCGCGAAATTGAAGAACTGCTGAAGGAGGAGATCGAGCCTAAGCTCGAGAAGCTTCGGTCGGAGAAGCGAGCCTTCCTCGATTTTCAACAGACGCAGAACGACCTCGAGCGCTTAACCCGACTTGTTGTTGCCCATGACTATGTTCGTGGCGGCGAGCGGTTAAGAGTTGCAGGCGAAGAGTGCGAAAATAAACACAACAAAGCACAAGCTCTCGAAGATAATGCGAACAAACTGAAAAGTGAAATTGCTCATTTGGAGGAGGACGTGAAACGGGTGCGCACAGCTCGCGACAAGGAATTGCGAAAAGGCGGCAAATTCCAAGGGCTTGAAGATGAGGTCAAGAACTACTCGCACGAGTTGGTCCGACTGACCACGGTCTTTGATCTTAAGAATGCAAGCATGGACGAAGAGAAAGAGAAACGACAGACTATTCAAAATACTGTCACTGATCTCGAGAAAGTCTTGAAGGAGAAGCGTAAGATCTACGAGAAGCTACAGGCCCAGTATGATACCGCCAAGGCCGAGTTAGACGCACAGAATGTGGAAGTGGAGCAAAAAGAGGAACTGCTTCAGACATTGCAGACCGGTGTCGCATCAAAGGAGGGCCAAGAGAGTGGTTACCAGGGTCAACTGCAAGATGCGCGTAACCGTGCAAGCAATGCCGCCACAGAACAAGAGCAAGGAAAGCTCAAAATCAACCATCTTGAGAAGCGAATCAAAGAAGAGGAGCCTCGCGCAGAGAAGGCAAAGGAACAAAACTTGGGGCTTTTGCGTGATCTCGAAGGGTTGAAGTCTCAAGCTAGCAAGCTGGAATCCGAGCTGACCCGGCTTGGATTTGAGCCTGGGAATGAAGAGAAAATATACCAGGAGCAGACCGAGCTTCAACGGGACATTCGTGACCTCCGCCAGCGGGCTGATGGCCTCAAGCGACAGGCAGCGAACATCGATTTCAACTACGCAGACCCTCATCCCAACTTTGACCGGTCGAAGGTCAAGGGTTTGGTTGCCCAACTTTTCACCCTCAACAAGGATCAAGTCCCGGCTGCCACTGCGCTGGAGATCTGTGCCGGTGGACGTCTTTACAACGTGGTTGTGGACAGCGCAGAAACCGGCACTCAGCTCCTTCAGAAAGGAAAGCTGCGCAAGCGTGTGACTATTATTCCCCTCAATAAAATTTCTGCCTTCAAGGCCTCCGTGGAAAAGATCGGAGCTGCGCAGAACCTTGCCCCTGGAAAGGTTAACCTTGCTCTATCCTTGGTTGGATACGATGAGGAAGTTCTGGCGGCGATGAACTATGTCTTCGGCAACACCCTTATCTGCGAGGATGCCGACACAGCTAAGAAGGTAACATTTGATCCATCAGTTCGGATGAAGAGTGTCACGCTAGAGGGAGATGTGTACGACCCGTCCGGAACACTTTCCGGTGGAAGCTCCCCTAATTCCAGCGGTGTTCTCGTTACTTTGCAAAAGCTCAATGATATCACCAAGGAGCTGCGGACCAAAGAACGGCAGCTCGCGACCTTGGAGGAACATATGAAGAGGGAAAAGAAGAAGCTCGATTCCGTTCGCTCTATCAAACAAAATCTGGATCTCAAGAACCACGAGATTAAGCTTACCGAGGAGCAAATTAATAGCAACTCTTCGTCTTCGGTATGGCTTCCTCCTAATCTGTTCCTCGCAACTTGCAACTAACCCGAATCAGATCATTCAAGCTGTTGAGGAAATGAGAGCAAACATTGAACAACTCAAGAAAGACATCACCGACGCCAAGACTCGCCAGGCTGAGGCATCAAAGGATATCAAGCGAATTGAGAAAGACATGAGTGAATTTAGCGACAACAAAGATAGCAAGTTGGAGGAGCTACAGACAACGCTCGATAAACTCAAGAAGAGCTACACCAAAAATTCTAGCTCGGTCAAAGAGCTACAGAAGGAATTGCAGACTTCCAGACTAGACTCTGAACAAGTTGGAAGCGACTTATCCGCCGCTGAGGAGCAATTGGTTGAGTCAGACAACACCCTCAGTGCTCAAGTAGAAGAGATTGAATCACAAAAACGGGAGCAAGCGCGGCTGAAGGTATGTGATGCCCTTCCAACATTACTCGATAATCATATAACTGACAATTCTAGGATGCCCATGACATCGCACAAGCTCAGCTTGACGACGAGAGGGCCAAGCTGACCGGCTTTGACGAGGAATTGCGAGAATTAGAACAAGCCATGAAGAGCAAGTCCTCTCAGATCACCGAGGATGGGCTCGAGGCGCAGAAGCTCGGCCATCAGCTCGAAAAGCTCCAAAAGGATCAGCACACTGCTAGCCAGGCCGTAGCACACATGGAACAGGAACATGAGTGGATTGCGGATGAGAAGGAAAATTTCGGACGTGCCAACACTCCCTACGATTTCCAGAACCAGAACATTGCGGAGTGCAAATCTACCCTACGCAACTTGACAGAGCGATCTCAAGGCATGAAAAAGAAAATCAACCCGAAGGTCATGAACATGATTGACAGCGTCGAGAAGAAGGAGGCTGCCCTGAAGAACATGATGAAGACAGTCATCCGCGACAAGCGAAAGATCGAGGAGACCATCATGAACCTGAACGAATACAAAAAGGAAGCCCTCCACAAGACGTGGGTCAAGGTCAATGGCGACTTCGGACAGATCTTCAACGAACTCCTACCGGGAAGTTTTGCCAAACTCGACCCTCCCGAGGGCAAAGACATCACAGATGGTCTCGAGGTCAAGGTGTCCCTGGGCAAGGTCTGGAAGCAGAGTCTGACAGAACTGAGTGGTGGCCAACGATCACTCATTGCTCTCTCGTTGATCATGGCGCTCTTACAATTCAAACCCGCGCCAATGTACATTCTGGACGAGGTCGACGCAGCGCTGGATCTGTCACACACGCAAAACATTGGTCGACTGATCAAGACCCGATTCAAGGGTTCTCAGTTCATCGTTGTCTCGTTGAAGGATGGCATGTTCCAAAACGCCAACCGTATCTTCCGCACACGGTTCAGCGAGGGCACCAGTATTGTTCAAGCGTTGACTCCTGCAGATTTGAAATAAGCATGCACATGAGGTTGGTTTGTCTATAGTTTCTTTCTTGGTGCCGGTGGAGTGTGACATGATCATGTCTGGCCTTTGGTGTTTGGTTGATTTTGGATGGGAATGGATCTCTGTCTTATGAATTACGCATGATAAAGTCTATTTCAATTTCTTCATAAGTATAGAACATAAAGCGTACAATGTAGGTGCGTAATATAATAGTCGTGGAAGACAACCTTCCAAACTCGGAAACTCCGGTACCCGGCACGTGCCCGATTCTCAACCTGACCCGTGCCACCTTCCAACGCGCATTGCGATTTCATTGCGATTTCATTAAAAGTTCCTCCCATTGCGCCCATACCTAAGTATCTCACCTGGGCATCACTTATATTAAATCATATCCAACTCGCAGTCTTTGAGTCTCACAGAACCGCTACAGCCAGATACCAACATCGGGGACCCTGAACGCCTGACTCAACTTGCGCTCCGCCAACACAAGATGACAGACGAGGAACCTTCGCTGAACATACCGTCGCTTCTCACTCTAGCGGTTGTATCGTACTTTGTTCTCCGGTGGTTCTTTAACCGTGATGAAAGCCCCGCGGGAGGAAGCCGAGGTCGGGGGCGTGGCAATGTCGTCGATCCGGCACAGGTAGAACAGATCGCGCAGATGTTCCCTCAACTGAGCACACGGGATATAATGTGGGATTTGCAGCGTAATGGGGGAAGTGTTGCCGCAACGACAGAGCGGGTTCTGACTGGACGGGGCCTCGAAACGGTACGTGCTACGCTGATGCTGTCATTAATCTTCCCCGCCTCGGTCCAAGACAAGGCGATTTGGTTGCAGGCTGCAAACATGAACCTCGAATTGATATACAAGCATTAGCTAATTTAATATCTTAGCCTCCTCCGTCCTTCCAGCCTCAGGTCGCACCTCCCCCCACCAACATCCCGTCGACGCAGACCGCCACGGCCGCACCCGTGCCCAAAGCAGACGCACAAGACTTGATATCTCGGTATAATTTGAATGAAAAGGCTGAGAGCCCTCCCACAGAGTCACAAACCGAAACACCTTCTAAGTCCTCCTGGTCTCAGAACAAGGAAGAGCGCCAGCGGATACTGCAGAAGCGTCGGGATGATATGATCTTGGCAGCGCGGAGGAAGATGATGCAAAAAAGCAGGGCGATGTTCAATGATATGAGAATTATCATGCTCGCCCGTTCGACAATGTGACTTTCTGTACACTGCTTTTTGACCTCGATAAACCTGGCCAAACCCGGCACCAGTGTTTCCTCGAGGCCGATATACCCTCCATTCTTTCGGTTTTATTTCGCGGCATGATTTTTGTATTAAAGCGTTCGCATGCTGTATGGTGTTAGTTCAAATTGGAACAGTATCAATGATAACCGTTGGTCGTTGGATCCGAAGGGTATATTGGATTATATACATGAAAGTCGTTTTGGGCATTGGTCTGCGTCACATATGCACCGAATAACTCCAAATGAAAGATACCCCCAAACAGGAAAAACAAAAATGGCCTCAAATGCTTAGAACTCCATGTAATCTTCTTCGTCATCGGCCTGGGTGCCATCGTAACCACCGTTTGCTCTCTGCTCGGCCATCCGTTCACGTCGAGCCTGTTCCTTGGAGGACCCAATTCTCCTATGAGCCAGTTAGCCATGTACTCGAATATACAAGTATCCGAGAAAGAAACCAAACATACCGAAGACCATCTACCACGCCAGTAACAAACCCTCGCTCCTCTCCCAGCTCCATAGAACCGACACCTGTCAAAGCAACACCGCCGCCACCGGTCGCCGCAGCATCTAGCACATCAACACCAGACCTCATTTTCGCCATGCGCACCTCGCGCAGGTCCTTCAGCAGTCTCCGAATCTGATCCGGATCCACGAGGTCATTGCTAGCGGCGTCAAGCAGCAGATTCCCAACCTCAACCCAGTGAAACGGTAGTGAGGGGGATCCCGCGAAGAGGTCACGGTCTGGGCTGTGTTTTGAGGTAGGAAAGGTGGCGCGGCATAGTACCGATTGCCATCGGGTGTGTACTGCGGCCGAGCAGATGGCAGGGCATCGCGGTCCAAAATGCTAGGTTGACCGGGCAAGGGAGGAGGTGGGGAGAAAGCGTTTTTGTAGTCTTGATGCTGGGACTCTACTTCGAGGATGAGAGCTAATGGCTCTGGGTGTAGCCATGTTGGTGGGATAATGTTTGCGCGGCGTTGGCGTTTGAGGAGGAGGGCCAGCCAGAGGGGGAGCGAGGCGCGTCGGGGTGGGAGGAGAGGTTCAATAGGGCCCTGGAGATGGTTAGCCTTTGGGGGAGTTCAGAGAAAGCAGTTTGGGGGCGCATTTACTCCTAGTAGTTCGAGGCCTTCTAGACGCTGGCGGGGCACAATTGTCACTGTTTCCATCTCTGCCAGGAAGGCGATCTCTGAGGCCGTGACGCCCCGAGGAAGATGGAAAGCCATTGAGGGTGTGAATAGGAAGATGAAGGCGATTTAAATTGTTATGAGAGTCGCGATCTCATCGTTTTTTTGGGATGATATCGGTCGTCTTGATCGTGGTCTTGACCGGTTGCTCTGTGTGTCTTTCGTTTCGCTTTTTTCTCTTCCTTCTTATTTGATGATTGTGTCTCTGCTCCTCAAATGATCAATTGGATTTTATTAAATGTCTTCTTTCAAGTCGCGTCGAGATGGTGACTTCGAAACGTTCAAAAACGTTTGAAACGTTTGCATCGGTCGAGCTCCGCAACCTCCGACTGGGAGGCCGACGAACTGCAGATCGTCTGGCAACTTCACTTGCTTGCTGGGGATGATTATTTGGACAGCATGGCCAATCCCCCAGAATCAGATCGCAGCCGGAGTGCTCGATGGTTGGTTCCGTTTTGCTTGGTCTTGATTCCTCTCTGGGTGAGTCTTGTCAACAAGACCGTCCCCGAACCGTACCTCGACGAAGTCTTCCATGTCCCACAGGCACAAGCATACTGGTCGCATAAGTGGACGCAATGGGATCCGAAGCTCACAACGCCGCCGGGCCTGTATTTGTGCTCATACATCGTGTTCGCTATTGTGCTGCTGTTACGCGGATCCCCGACAAAGCTCACCCCGGATGTCCTGCGCATGACGAATGTCGGTGCGACAACAGTTATTTTCCCTTGGAGACTGCAAAATTTGCTTGATACCATACAGAGGACGACAAATACTCGGCCATTGGGAGCGAACGTGTCTCATACCGTGCTGAACATCTGCTTGTTCCCCCCGCTGTTTTTCTTCTCTGGCCTCTACTACACCGATGTTCTTGCTTTGTTGGTTGTCGTGGAGGCATACAATTGGGACCTGAAGAGAGACGCAGAGACAGACCAGCAAACCGATTCCGGTAAAGACACGATAAAAGCGCCTCGCAATAAGGTTTTGGATACATTGGGATTTCTGGCTTTCGCGCTGGCTGCACTGGTTTTCCGACAAACCAATATCTTCTGGGTTTCGGTTTTCCTAGGTGGACTTCAGGTGGTCCGCAAGATTCGAAAGTCTGCCACGCCCTGCATGTCATCCAAAGTGGCAACTATCGTGAAGCAAGGCTTCCAGAATGAGGTGTATGATCCTCTTGTTTCGGAGGCTTCCTTGGAAGGTAAATTGATCTGATATAAGCAATCAGGGGGCCATGCTAACCCAACAGCTAGATTACCTGAAGACCGCTATTTCACTTGCGACTGTCGGCCTGAGACAGCCTTTCTCTCTCCTCGTTTCTCTCATTCCTCACATCGTCGTCCTTGCGGCCTTCGGTGCATTTGTACTTTGGAACAACGGAGTCGTCCTAGGTAAGAGTGACTTGTGTTATTACAACAAATGCGATTTTTTACTAACAGCTGCTATTCAATAGGCCACAAGGAGTTCCATACCGCCGGTATCCACCTGGCTCAGATGCTCTACATCTGGCCGTATTTCACCTTCTTCTCATGGCCTCTTTTCGTCATTCCCCTGATCAACATTTTAACCCCAAAGCCACTTCCTCAATATTTGAACCTCGGCTTCCCGCCGAAACAGAGGAAATATCCCAAGCTCATGGCAGCCCTGATTGTAATCCCGATGATGCTTGCCGTTGTCCACTTCAACACCATTGTGCACCCCTTCACCCTTGCTGATAACCGCCATTATGTATTCTACGTGTTCCGAATTCTTTTGCTTCACCCAGGAATCAAGTATGCTGCAGTGCCGGTCTATTTCCTCTGCGGATGGGTCGTGATCTCCGCCTTTGGATTTACCACCATCCAACGTCCGCCCAAAACCCTGCGAGTTCAGAAATCTGCCCCAGTTGTGCCCCCGGATCCAACTCCGGCTCCAGCTCCGGCAGCTCAAGAGCCCAAACCCACCAAGCCTTCTGTGCGCAAGCCTTTAGAGGCGCATCAACAACCACCAAAGGGAACGAAGAAGCCCAACCGACCCACTAACAAGAAGACCAAGAAGGCCGATCCACCAGCAGAGACCAAGAACGGTGATCCATCTCAGCTACCAGCGGAGATTACGGATCCAAATGACCCTGCGGTCCTGGCTAGGGTCCAGGAACACATCTTCGCGCGGCAGAGAGAATTACTGGAGGCACCGCGCGTTAGCTTCGTCCTGATTTGGCTGACCGCTACTTCCCTTTCGCTCATCACAGCACCCCTTGTCGAACCCCGCTACTTCATCATCCCGTGGGTTATGTGGCGTCTGCATCTTCCTCCTCTGCCATGTCTGTTCAGGGACCGAGAGACTCGCCCCCGCACAGAGGAAGCTAAGCGCCGCTCCGACCTCATTATCAACGCCCCAAAGTTCGTGGAGACGGTTTGGTTCTTGACCATTAATTTCATCACCGGGTATGTCTTCCTGTACAAGGGCTTTGAGTGGCCGCAGGAGCCTGGAAAGACTCAGCGATTTATGTGGTGACCCTTCTGCCTTTTGTCTCATTTCAAGATGTATCTGTGGAATTGCCAACAGGAAAGGTTCAAGGTCATCGACCCCTTTCATGGGCGAAGATCACATCGTCTTGGTTCCCGCCCGGGTGCTGGATTGTATGAAGAAAACTGGGATATGATTCCTTCGCCGAGTGAATCACCAATTCCAGTTTCCATCCAATAGCTTCTACCAGTGTTCCCTTTTCAAGGACGATATTGCATGGGACCGACCTACAACTGGTTCGCCTGTGTTTTTGCTAATTCCTGAATCTCAACCAACTAGACTCAGTTTAATAGTAAATAAAAAAACACTCATATAGATCCTATCTAGTCACTAGCGAGTACTAACCTTAGGAGGGGTGCACTTTAGATTAGAATGAATGTATAATCGCGACTTAGGGCTACAGAACACTCCCTGACTCGAGGGAACCAAAAAAATGGACTCGCGGGGAATCGAACCCCGGACCACTCCCATGCTAAGGGAGTATTATACCACTAAACCACAAGCCCAGTTGATTGGTTGACTGACCAGAATAGTGTATTATCAGCCAGACAACAAGGTGAGGTCAGCCAAATTTAATTCAACAACATATTTCAGTTGACCAGTTTGCCTTCATTGTAACCTCACTTTATGGCAGAAAAGCACCGCCTTCTTATTTGGGCAATATGGTTGATGGGGCGGTGTGATGCCCGTATCCCCGAGCCCTATCTTTTTGCAGAAAGATAATAGCCGGACCCCGAGTACCAAAAAGGGACCCCGACTGACTAGTTCTGACTAGTTACTCGACGGATTTTATGTATTCCATACAAAGTGAACGATTATTTAAACCTTCATCCTGCTAACCTAGGTAACCCCTCTACATCAGTATCATTTTCTCGAAAAACAAACATGGACGCTATGGACGCTAGTTTCCAATCCGCTATCAACGCCGGGAAGATCAACGGCGTTGTAATCTGTGCCACTAATGCCGAAGGTCACTTCGTGTACAACAAGGCAACGGGGGAGCGCACTCTACTCTCAGGCGAGAAGAAGCCACAACAGCTCGACGACGTGCTGTACACAGCCTCGGCCACCAAATTGTTTACAACCATCGCCGCCCTACAATGCGTCGAAGATGGCCTCCTAACTCTAGACGGCGACCTGTCGTCGATTGCCCCAGAGCTCGCTGCTAAGCACGTTCTCACCGGGTTTGCCGACGATGGAAGCCCTCAGCTCGACCCACCAGCTCGGCCTATCACCCTCAGAATGCTGCTCACACACACCTCTGGCACCACATACTTCTTCCTGAACCCGATGATCGCCAAGTGGCGCGCGCAGTTCGGCAATCCCGAGAATGGAGACCTTCGCCCCGTCGAGGACTTGTTCAACTACCCGCTCAGCTTCCAGCCCGGTACTGGCTGGATGTACGGGCCTGGCCTTGACTGGGCTGGCCGTATAGTGGAGCGTGTCACTGGCGGCACGTTATTGGAATTCATGCAGAAGCGTATCTTTGACCCGCTCGGTATCACAGATGCTCAGTTCTACCCTGTTACCCGTGAGGATCTGCGAGCACGTCTCGTCGATCTTAACCCCAGTGACCCCGGTGCTGTTGGTAGTGCCGTGCTCGGCGGTGGCGGCGAAATGAACTTGCGCGGCCGTGGTGACTTTGGTGGTCATGGGCTGTTCATGTCCGGATTGAATTTCGCGAAGGTCATGCGCTCGCTGTTAGCTAATGATGGCAAGTTGCTCGATGCTGCTACCGTCGACGATATGTTCCAGCAACATCTCGGCCCGGAAGCGGCAGCTAGCCACCAAGCTGCGCTTGCTGGTCCTATGGGGCCCTTCTTCCGCGTTGGGACTGATCCAGAATCGAAAGTTGGGCATGGTTTGGGCGGTTTGCTGACGCTTGAGGATGTTGATGGTTGGTATGGTGAGCGGACGTTGACCTGGGGTGGTGGCTTGGCGCTGGCTTGGTTCATTGATCGGAAGAACAATCTCTGTGGTGTTGGTGCCATTCAGGCTGCGTTGCCGGTTGATGGGGACTTGCTGGCCGAACTGAAGCAAACCTTCCGCCGTGATATCTACACCAAATATACCGCATGGAAGGACCAGCAGTAGATATAATTGAGGATGAAGAGGGAAAGGTGTTTCGTTTCGCATTTGGTACATATATATAATTTATTCATCACAGATCGGATCTGAAATAAAAAAGCTAGTAATTTTACTGAGGTCAGATAGCACCCATAATATGATTATGTCTTGGGTTGACACTGGCATGTACACTAAGCTTAGCTGACCAAGCGTCCTACAATCCGGCCCCCATTCTCATGCCAGGTGGCATCTGCCATCTCAAACATGAACAGGCCTATACAGTGGCATTCCATAACGCACACCGGTAATTCGTCAAATGGATCTTTTTCACTCGGCAGGGTTTGCGTCAGATGTAACAGAGTTGATGAAGCAGCAGCATGTCCCGGGGCTGGCGATTGCAATCATACACAATGATCAAATTGTCTCTGCGGGATATGGACATGCGAGCCTGGATCCCGAAATACCTTGCACAGCAGATACGCTGTTTGACATTGCATCGTCCGCTAAATCACTCACTGCTGCGGCAGTGGGATTGCTAGTCGACGATAATGACATGTTCCCGAATATTCAGTACGATGCCGTAATGTCGACTCTTCTCCCCGAGGACTTTGTTATGTCTGGAGAAGGATACACAGAAGGAGTCACTGTGGAAGACATCTTAAGTCATAGAAGTGGAATGGCTAGGTGAGCTAATATTTCTTTTTTAAATTCCATGTTTGAGTTCAAGAACTAATGATATTGCGCCAGCCATGACGATTCGTATATGAGTGTGCGAGCGACGAAGCCAGACAATGCTCGATCCATTACGAGAAACCTCAGGAATCTCCCTGTCGCCGCTCCCATTCGATCAAGGTATATTTACTGCAACATGATGTATACAGTGGCAACCCATCTTGTGGAAGTCAAGAGCGGACAGGATTTTGGTACATTCCTCGAAGAGCGATTTTTCAAGCCACTGGACATGACATCAACTACTCTTCAACCCAGCAGCGCACGATCCAAAGGATTTGAATCCCGCATGGCAACTGGCTACACATGGAAAAGGGCCGACTCCACATATCGTGGGTTAAAAAATCCAGACTGCCCAGAGGGCCAAGGCGCAGGGTCTATCGTTTCGAGCGTGAACGACTTCATCAAATTTGTCAAGGCTTTTATCAATCGCGAAGAGCCTATCAATAAAAATGTTTATGAAGGGCTCACTCGTCTGCGAACTTTTGTGAATCCAAACCCAGGAAGACGGAAGCGGTACACCTCACCGGTAGCATATGCTGCTGGGCTGGATATCTACTTTTACAAGGGACATATGGTTGTCGGCCATAATGGGGTATTCTCTGGATTCGGAAGTCGCTTCTTCTTTCTCCCTGATTTCTCATTCGGTGCTGTAATTATGGGAAACTCAGATGGGGCAAATGGCGTTGCGACGACCCTTGTCCAAAAGCTAATTGACAATCTCCTTGGAGTCACGGACGAAAGACCTCATGACAGCAAAAGCAAAGCCACACGACCTGTTGAAATGAGTAAGAATCAGGAAAAGAAGGAGAAGAAAAAGCAGGAAAAGAAAACCCAGAAGAAAAGTCAAGGTATCCAGAAGGGCCAAGTGAATGAACAAAGACCAGAAGGGAATACTCCGCAGCCACCGACAATGCCTCTCAGTGCTTACGCTGGCAACTACTGGAATCCTGGGTATCATAACTTACTGGTTCAAATCAGAGATGATGCGCTCTTCATCGATGCTACAGATCGCTCAATGGGGTTTACCTTGAAATTCGAACATGTGTCCGATGACCGAAAATTCGATGCTCATCTTACTGATTGGCTCGATGGCAGTGATGACATGGTAAAAGTGGATATTGTAATAGAAGATGCTCAAGTCATAAGGCTGGGTCTGCAGTTGGAGAAAATGCTCAAGGAAATGATCTGGTTCGAGAAGAAGGATGAAGTTCTTTCTTGACAGTCCTGATAGAGATGGATACATTTACACAAGAGGATATGTTGCAAAGAGAAGGAGAAAATGGCCTGTGTTCAAACTCTCCGAAGTAGTCGTTCAGGCTTGAAGATATGATGTGGTATGTGGTGGCACACAGGCAGCCCGGAGATGGATATTTCTAGTAATGATTCATGAGCTCGAATAGAAAACTTTCAATAGATGTGCAATTGGAAATGAAGATAAATCGAGGGGGTATTAAATGGAACGACAAGCACCAGCAGAACATGCAAAAGAAAGAGACAAGTATCACTCATTGTGACAAATGGGCCAAGCCATTCGATCTCGGCTTTTGGTTTTCCGTTCCTTCGATTTGAGCTTTGACGGGTCTTCGCTTGACCTTGGTGGTTTCGCCATGGTTTCGATTGTGGTGGGAAGTTAAAACCGGTAGACAACTCACAGAAAGCAGGTTGCTGACATCTGTGCTACCATCTTTCGCTAGAATGGGATCAGCATCATCAAGATCTCGCAAGAGGTTCTCAATGAGTTCGGCGCGTCCACTAGCGTGGAGAATGTTACCTATGGTAGCATGGAGTGCCAGAAATTCCGGGTTTGCAACTCCGAAGCGGGGATCATTGCTTGTAAGTGTGATAAACTCATCTGTTGGGTACACCACGAACTGAGAGCGAGTCGGGAATTTCTTCAGTCGATATCGGTTTTGAACTGTCGTTGGCTCAAGGACAAAATGGAACTTTCCGAAGTCTTCATGGAAAACAGAAACCATCATCAGGATGTTGTCTTCACGGTTAACATCCCCCAACATCATGTTAAGGCGGTAACGTAAGCTTGGAAAGCATCGGAAGATGTTAGTCCATACTGCCGACATTCTGAATCGCTCATCGTCATTGCGAAAATTCCCGAGGGAGAACGGAAGAATGTGAACTGCTTGTAATGTGTGTACAGGTTCTCCGGGGGGTGAGGGGTAGTGTTGATATCCCAGCATTTTGTTAAGACACATCGATGACCATCACGAGCTAAACAGTTCTGACGGAGTCGCCGTTGGTCAACTCGTGTCACAGGTTCCACATCAAATGTGTTCAAGTGGTCGACAGACTCCTCAAGTTCGAGACGAGGAGAGGGAGTTATTGCTGGTGTTTTACCGCCGGTGGACAACATAGGTCGGAGAAGACCTGTGTCGATGCTCTCGGCATGTTGTCGAAGCTCCTGGTCGTTTTGACATCTGGATAAGTCTTCGATCAGGTTGAACTGCCCGTCTGCAGGTAGATACTTGAAAACAGTCTGAAGAAAGAAGGGTGTGTCGTCTTCTGAGTTCAAAGGCTGGTAACCCTGTAAGATGTCATTCAGGGAAACTTGACGGTCGACAAAGGTGGAGAGATCTGATTCGATGGATGGACTTAAGCTTTGCAGGTCCGACATTGTGGATAGCAAAAGTCAAACAGATTATAGGAGAAGACTTGCTAAACTTTGGATGGAATGCTCATCAACATTGTAGAAAAGAAGGGCTGAAGTGAAGTGGAGCGAGGAAATTGGAGCGAGAAAAGAAATGGGGCGAGGAAAGTGAGGCGAGCTTACCATCATGATCATGTGACATGTGAGATGATATGCTTCAATGACATGGAATATGTAGTTATTGAATATTCTCTCAAGACAGTCCTTGTACTTGCTAGTTATCCTATAACAGACTTCTACACTCCCTTAAATGTCATTGGAATTTTTCTCATATTTCCAAAACTTCATAACAGACTAGTCATTAACATGCAAAATCCCACAGCAAATCTATTTTTTTGACGCATATGAAACGGAAGGATCCACGGGTATCAGTGTCCATCTAGTCTTCATCCATCGATTCCCACCCATCACCACCACGAGGCTCACCCTCATCAGCATCTTCCTCCTCGTCATCATCAGACTCATCATTATCAGCATTGATACCAACAGTGCGCTCCTGGACATCACCAGCAAGGTCAGGCAGACGAGACACAAACGCACGACGGACAGCGCCGTTAGTGGAAGCATCCCAGATCTGCACATTACCCTTGCTACCAGCAACTGCCAACCGGAAACCGACCTCCTGGTCAGGGGCGAAGGTAGTAGAGAACACCTTACCGACCTCAAGCTTGCGCGTGACAACAAGAGTGGGCTTGTCATTCTCGACGCTCCACAGCTTAACGGTCTTGTCTGTTGAGCCGGTCACCAGGAAGCCGGGGATGGAGCGGTTGATATCGAAGGATGAAACGGAGGAGTCGTGTGCTTGCAGAGACCAGACGGGCTTGGACTCGGCCGGGGTGGTGGGGACATTGCGCATATCGTAGCGGTAGACCATTCCACCGTCCGTGGTCACGTAGAAGTAGTTGGAGTCGTGCGAGTCCCAGCGGACACACTCGACGTCTGCGTCGACGCCCCAGCGGGCCTGTGCGTCTGGTGCACGCATATCCGCTGCCACGACGGTGCGGTCGTAACTGCCGCTCAGCAGGATGGTGGACTCGGTCGGGTGCCAGTCTAGTGAGCAGACCTTGTCCTTGTGGTTGGAGTAGGACTTGGCGCAGGTGGCGGTGTTGAGATCCCAGAGCTTGACGGTCTTATCGGCGGAGCCGGAGGCAAGAAGGTTGCGGTGCTGACGGTTGGCGGCCAGCGCCAGGACGGCATCGATGTGGTACTCGTCGTTGGCCTTGGCCTTCTTCTTTTGCTTCTTCTTGGTCTTATCGGCGTCCTGGCCACCCTGTCCGAGAATGGCGTTGGGGTACATGCAGTCCACGACATCCAGATCCCAGATCTCGATATCGGGCTCCATGGTTCCGACAGCCACGAAGTTTCCTTGTGTCCGACCTTCTGTGTTCTTGCCAACGGGGATATCAAGCCACTCGGTGCAAAGCGGGATACCGGGCAGCATGATGTCGTGGTGCACATAGAGGTTGTCTGCTTTGTCTTCGTAGACGTAGACCTCCAAGTGCGCGACTTCGTCCTCCACCTTTCCGGCCAATAGAAGGTTGTCGTGGGGCATAATCTGGAGCTCCTCGCGTTCGTCATCATCCTCGTCCTCGGGGATCACAAGGTATGGGTCCTCCTCGTTGGGCTGGTGGTAGGCCAGGGATTGGACATTGCCGAACATGGTGACCTTCTCGCCATCATCATCGACCTCCTCCTTGTCGTAGTTATCCATGTCGAATTCCTTCAACACATCATCATCGCTGTAAATCGGGATTAGCACGAGTCAAATCCTCACTGCGCTCAACACCACTCACTCCTTTGCATCGGTGCCATTAGCAGAGGGCTTCTCCTCGGTATCATCCTCCATAGCATCACCACCCTCATCTCCGGATCCTTCCTGGGCAGCATTCATATCGTCCTTCGCATCCTCAAGCTGCATGCGCGCAAGCTTAGATATACGGCCCATCTCGGCCTCGTCAATCTCATATTTTGTAGGGAACTGGGCAGCGACACCGCGCTTCACCCATGTCGTAGTCGTAATCATGGAAGACATTGTGAAAGTATTGTGATAAAACTGATCACACCCATCCACTTTTTTTTATCGGGCGATATTTTTTTTTTATCGGTGTGCCTGAGGGGTTCTCCGCCCGGCAGAATCTGGCCGATCTCCTTACCGCCCGGGTGTTTTGCGGAACCGCGATGTTCTTCCTTTGCGTTGATCGTACGATTGAACTTGCAGTTAATTGTCTTTCAAGTTGTTCTGTTTTTCAGCCTAATACCACCGCAATCATGCATTCTCATCTCCACACCTCTTACAACGTCAGTACGTCGAGTCCACCATACCCGGAAGATCTATCCAGCCATCCCATCCCGCTTTATAATTGCCCATACTAACTGATATCACACAGATTGCGAAGAGATCATGACTGCTCTCGATGAGTGTCATGCCAAGGGATTTATACACAAAGCCATTGGAAGTTGCAATGATATCAAAGTCGAAGTAAACAAATGTCTCTCCGCAGAGCGCTTCGACCGCGCAAAGCGCAACCGAGACGAGGCGCGCAGCAACCGCCGGCGTGTCGAGGAGATCTGGGCTAAAGAGCGCGAGCTTGATCAAGGGCCTGCGGTGGCGTCTGCGGCTGCTGCGAATGTTGCCGCGGCTAATGCTGCGAAGCAATAGACTGTGCCGTGAGATGACCATATGCCATCATGGTTGGGACTGGAGTTTGGAGTGTGCTTTTATGCTATTCTTTGATTTGGCTCAGACCTGAAAAGACAGCACTGCTGCTTGGTATTCGTGGCAGCCTCGCGCACGGCTTCGAGATTACAACTCGACTCGGAGATGTTCTCATGAGAATGTACGGGGACAAGCAAGCCGAGGCCAAATTACCTCCTCTCATTCCATCTGGGGAAGAAAACTTGTATGATATCTGAACATGTAAATATATATACGACCTACTGGCATTTACTCTTGTCTTCTTTCTTATGTTTTATCTGGCACCAATGCCGAACACCTAATCTACGATGTACTGGAAGTTGTAGAATCTCTTGAATGATATCAGACGTACATTACTATTCTGTACATCAGCTGAACTTTTAGATATAACCCATCCGATCTGAACGCCGCACCCTAAGAGTGAAATAAGGTTGAGAATGCATGCAATGATAACCAGCATCATAAATCGCCTATGCCGTAAAGATTCAATCAAGCGTCAACCTCCATAGCCTCATTAGGCTCGGCGGCCTCCTCAAAGTCTTCACGAGGACCACTCTTAGCATGACGACGTTTCCTCCTCGGCTTGGCCGCGGCAGTATCCTCGCCATCATGTTGCTCGGTAGCATCTGCGACATCAACCTCCTTCCGAACGGCCTTATCCTTCTTAGGTGCAGGCGCATCAGCCTTCTTCTTCTTCTTCACGCTGAGAGGATTAGGCGCCTTGACCTTAGGACCGCGCTTCTTCTTAGGTTCCGCCTCATCAGCACTCTCGCCATCAGCCTCGCCATCTCTCTTGCGCTTGCCGAGCATAGGATCCACATCCAATCCAGCGCGGAACTTCCCACGCTCATGGCCGTCCCGGACCATCTCTGAGGGACCGCTCATCGGCTCGAGGACCATCACCGAGCGCTTGACGTAGATGATAGGCACACCGGGGATAGAACGGGCAGCGGAGCGCAATGTGTGAGAACGGCGCATCGCTTCCTCTTCTTTACGATCCTCCTCTGTCTTCCGTCTGCGGGGCTGGTTCTCGCTGTTGTTCGTCTTTCTCAAGATTGGATCCGCGCATGCGAGAATGTAGTGCTCCTTGTTCTTCTTTGAGTCTGCGTTTGGTGAAAGCAGTGAGAGGAGACACTCGATTTCGTCGATGGGCGTGGAGTCCGCGTTGTGCGAGCAGTGGCGGAGCGGGAGTTCTGTGGGCGGGGGAAGGAAGAGAGGTCTGTATGGCTTTTCGGTTTTGGGGTTGATGGGTTGTGCGGCCATGATAGCGGCGAGAGAGCACTTTGTCAATACTGCGAGATTGTTAGATTGGGTGCGTCTTGGCGGATGGGAAGTTTGGTGTTTAGGCGACTCACGAGGCTTTACCTTGCCTTGGACTGTTCGTTCAAGTGCAGGAATTAGTTCCATTCTGAAGGAGTCGGTGGCGCGAAGGAAATTCGAGTCAACTATTCGAGCGCAAGTCAGTACTGTACATCAGAGCAATGCATTGAATGGCACATACCCAGGACCTGGTAGGCCTCTCGGAAACCGAAAGTGAGCTCATACTGGTGCATAAGCTTGCGATACTTCTTTGAACGTTTGGCCCTCATTGTGAAAGGTAAATGTCAAGTATTTGAAGATTGAATGCAGCAAAAGACATGAGCTTGTATGTCGACCGAAACTTTTTCATTCTGCCGGGCGGGAGCAGTGGTGTTGTGGTCTGTGCTGAGTACTTTCTTCAAGTGGGGCCTTTAGCCTTGAAATTAAGTATCCTATACATACTTCGCATTTACTGATATCCGCAGGAACATATTATGTATTGAGTCGAAGAGATTATATTATTTATTCCGTTTAGACCGAGAACGAACTATTAAACGACGGACAGCCACATCGTGCCAGTGATGGAATCCTCCATAGGCGAATGTAGAAGGGAAAAGGTCCAAAATACGGTAGATGGGATATTGGGTATAAGTAGGAACCACCGGGTTATCAGGTTGACAGCAGGGATGCTGGCCATAGAGTTGCCTGAGCTGGTGGAAGACACGAATGGATAGGGAGTATGATGATGACCAGGCGAGGCTAGATCAAGCAATCAAGTCTTGCTGAAGGACCGGGGAAAATATATTAAGAAATCCAGCCGAGGTAGAAGTCATTTGCCGGTCCTTGGTGGGATGGGTGTCTGACTGCAATGCATATCTGGCTCTTGATTTGACACTTGCAAGGAAGGAATCATAGCTGTGTAATAGCGATGCAGTTGGACAAGCTTGTGGCAATACATGTGGACATCTAGCCTTAATACTAGACCGAGAATAAAAGCCTGCCTCGTGGTCCGAGATTCGGTATCAATGAATACTAGCACAAGTCTGAGAGACAGGCGCGGAATTCAAGATCGGCGGATATTTCTGAAGGAAAATCTGAGCGAAAACCAATGGCTGCGTCTCATCCATCACTTTTCTTGCAAGATGCGACCACGACGGAGATATCGTCCATTTTGCCTCCTTCAATAGCAAGACCTTCTTCCACTGCTTTCTCCATAAAGGGACTCTCCGCAAAGGGATCCTGGGCAATCGTCAGAGCAGCATTAAGCAGTTCCCGAGCGACAAAGACATTGCGATCATCGGGCATATGAGTATGTTGCGCAACATCCTTTTTTGACGCCGCGCGCCCTTCTTCCCATTTGCCAATACTGTCCATCACGACTTTCAAGACCTCATGCTCCCAGAGGTTATCCATAACGCCATCCGACAGCGCCAGGACGACATCATCTTCCTGCACCGCGATTTTGGACAGAACTGCATCTTTCCGGGGTGTGTCTATACTGTTTGTCCCAAGCTGCATGGGACAATCGAACCAATGCCACTGCTCAGCAGTGCGGAAAAGGACTTTTTTCTCGCCTGGTCGAATCACGAGGATCTTACAATCGCCGAGATTCGTAACGTACAGCAATGGCTTCTGGGCGCCGTCTTGTTCCTTGGTCCAGTGTAGTATGGCAGTGGCCGAGGTTGTCGTTCCAAGCCACTCGGTAGGAGATGTGGTTGCCCGCAAGGTCTCCTCGTATGCATACTGCAAGTATCCGACGGGGTCGATGGTAGATGCGCGGTGGTCGACATTATTTTCGACCTCGAGGGCCCAGAAATGTAATAGGAGTCTAGACCAGAGTCTGTATTTGGCAATAAAAAAAGTTAGCGATGGTGGCCTGATGTGCAAATTGATATTGAGACCACTCACGCAGCATGACCACGAGGTTTGGTCGCCCATGCGCCTACGCCATCGTCGACGCCTATGAAATTCTCCGCGACGATGATCGCATCGTCTCCGTTGTTCAGGCCACGGACTAGCTCGCCCTTGACGGATAATCTCTTATCCTGGCTTAGCCCGTGTGTTGTCAAGGGATCGGAGAAGGATGAAGAGGGTGGGGAAAGGAAAGGTGGAGGGAAGGGTCGTGAGGGTCGTTTGGCACATAGAGCGTAGCCAGTCTCGAATCGAAAGGGCGATTTGGTGGAAAGGAATGTCTGGTCGGGGACGGGAGTGGTGATGCCGTAGGAGGGCCACACTGCCGCGTGATATGGCCGTGCGGTGCTCGGTTGTCGGAGGTGGGCACGCTGGATCGGGGTTTGATTTATGCTTATGTTTGCGATCCACTTGCTAATGGACGTCCATGATGATGATAATGAATGTGACACGGCCGCTGTCTTGGTCACCATCCCTAACTTGGCTCTCTGTGCACCAAGATGGGCTCGGCGAATGAGTTCTGGGGCATTAAGGCATGAAAGGTGAAGAAATAAAGTGCCAAAATACGAGAAGAAAGTAGAAAATAAAGTGTTGACTCAGACCCTTGGGCTTGAGAGCACCGAGAAAAGAAAAAAAGTTGTCACCGACAAAGGCCGAGAATGTCTCGAAGATTTCACTGGCCTGCGCCGCCGACTGTACCTTACACTACGGAGTATCTTTGAGAATAAGAAAAACATCATTCAAATCTCGGTCTGACATTTTATTCTTCTTTTAAATACTTTTACTTTTTCTTTGTTTTTATTTTAAATTAGTTGAATTAGTTGAATTTGTTATATTAGTCCGAAATCCATCTGTTTGATTTAAAAAAAAGAACAGTTGAGAATCCAAAGACGCGGCTCTTAGGGCTATATTTACTTATCTATATCCCTGCAGATCTCATGATCCTCTCTCACAACTTGTCTATGTTGTATATAGTATTCTAGAAGACAATCCAGAGCAATCTTTTCGTTTAAAAGCCCATCAGTGTCCTCAAAATAGACCGCAAAAAGCACATGGTTAGCAAGAAGTCCAATGAGCGGAATCTGATTTATATGTCCACTATGGGATTATTAGTGTGAAAATGACATTAGCCGGCCTGGTACCAATCGCTGAGCTGGCTGGAACTGGGGAATACTTCAAAATACTCCAAGATACCGGCAAAGATGGGTGGGTTGCTTGTTAATGTGGTGAAGGTTGTATATAACCATTGCGTGTGGAGGTATTACCACCAAACCATGGGCCCCGTGAAGCCAGGTGATCCAAAATGACTCACTTATGATGAGTTCCTGAAGGTGCAGCCCTGTATTCTGCTGTTGTTGATGAGGTTCGTCCGATTGTACGAAACATTAGCTAGCAGATGGGGCTGAACTCATTCCATTTCGAGACTAGATATGTAGACCTCTCGTGTTGGCTTCCATCAAATAAATGACATGGCTCATGATCAGTTTCCGATATCTGTCAAATGATGTTATTCACCCTTCGGCTTTCTCCCATTATTACTTCCCTTGGGCGGAATCTCCTCCTCGCCTCGACACTTTCCATCTGGGATCGACAAACCTTTCCTCTTTTCCGTTGTTGCTTTTTTTTTTTCTTTTTTGTTCTTTTCACTTTTTTTTCATTTTCATTTTCGAGTTGCAAGTTGAATTCCTTTTGGGTGATTTTCATGAGATTCGGATGACAGAATACCCACTGTTCTGGGAATCCTTCCTCCATTTGAATGATCGTTGTAGTTCATGGACTGAACTAGCCGTGAATCGTAATCGTAAATCGTAGCCGTAGGTGTTGTCGTAGTCGTAACCATAATCGTAAGTCGTGGCAGGAGTCACAGGACTGCGATTTTAGATGTTTGCCTGGATGTCATTTCTGCGAGTCTCACGTTCCTTGGAGATCAACAGAGAAAACAATTCGAAAGCCTTGCCCAATTCATTGGCAATATCAGTGGCCTTAACGTCACGCTTGAGCTGAGCCAAGCCATCGAAGAACATGCGAGCAGTAGTAGATGCAGTAGCGGCGAAAGTAGGCCCATTCTTTCGGTGTCCAAGACGACGCTTGGTCGACATGATGCGCACAACGCGTTCCGCACAAGGGCAGGGGCGCTCCACCTCTAGGGTACACTGTAGGGAGCATGAACAGATAGAGTCGCAAATGCACTTTTGCTGTCTAACAAGGTAGTAAAGACCAGGGGTGGGTGCGTTCTTGCGCTCCTCTCCGATACATGTTCCCAGCTCCTGGGCGCGCTTAGACATGCGCCTGTCAGCCACAATATCTGTGTCCCAGATCGCCATGCCAATATCTTCCGGGAAGATCCATGGAAGCTGCTCAAATGGAATGTCGGGCGGCGGAATAGTGACGGGATGCATGGTGAAATACTTGTCCGAAATTGCTGCCATGGTCTCTGCCGGGATGGAGTCGAAGCATGGAATCAGTCCTTTCCATTTCTGAAAGTAGGATCCGTGTCGACAAGAAACAGTTCTCTTCGCAAACGGGCGATATCTGAGGGCATCAAATGGGAGCTCATCCAGACTTGGCTCTTTCGTAATAAGGTGTTTGACATATTCTCGCTGAAAGTGGTCAATGATGTCTTTCCGAAGGATTGCACAAATCTCCGGAGAGTCCAGTACATCCTTGAACGTCATGACGATGCGGTAGAGATGATCAGCCTCTGGCATAAGGTATGGAAGCTCGATTCGCAATGCACTAGTGTCGATTCGGAAGGAACCGCAGAGCTCGATGCTGGCTAGTTCAATCGTAATGCAGGCGTAGAGGGCGTAATAGAGATTTTCGACAGTGTCAATCAGCACAGCCATCTTCTGGGTGCGCAAGTTTTGCTCGCTGCGTTTGATCCAGTAGGTCAGGCCGGTCTCAGAGTTGTTGGGCTAAGAGGAGAAAGTCTGTGTTAGCAGTTATATCCCCAAGAAGCAAGAGATAGAAGTATGGAGCAAGAGGAAAGTTGGAATCTAAAGACATACCTCAGCACCGTAATACAAGGTGATTGTCTCCATCATCTTCGACACAGTGTACAACTTGCCGAAAATGCGAACGATGACACCGAGATGAATCGATTCCTCCACAGGGTCCATGTTTTCGGGGGCCACAACCTTGGTCGGAGAGGTGGGCGAGGGCATCGATGGGACCATGACCCAGTCGTCGCTGCTGACGGTGTAGAGACGAAGGTGGCGCTGGCCGCTAGACGCGAGCTATCACAGGTTAAGGTTAGATTTTTGAAAAGTCAAAGCAATGCATGGAGGTGAGCCACTTACCAATGTCTCAGAAAATTCCCATCTGTCATCAAACGAGCTAACCTCCTTTGGAGTTTTCGGCTCAGACTCAGTCGTGGCGGAAGTTGTGGTGTCCATTGAAGGCATGGTCGAGTTGCTGACCTTGCGGGACTGACTGGTGGCACCGCCTGAGATCAGGGACAATGCTTCATCGACGATTGACTGGCAGTAATTGAAGAAGCGTTGTTTCATCTGTTCAATCTCTTCGTATGGAGGTTCCTCTCCATCTTTGACGCGGGCACAAGCATCTTCCATCATGGCCTTGGTGGCCTGGGCATAAGCATCAATACAGTCCTTACCCCGTTGGAAAAACTTATCCAAGTCCTTTCCTGAGCGCAGAGCATTCAGGCGGCCCTGAGAAATGGTAGAAGCCATTGCCAGAGGATTCAGATTAGAATCGGGCGCCATAGGAACAGTTGGGAGGGGAGTGGGTGGGAACATGAATTCAGAATAATCAGGGGTCTCATTCGACACCGGGCGTTGAAAACGAGGATAGACCATCTCGTTCTGGGTCTGCTCACGGGCAAGCTCTGGCTCACGTGGAGGTTGGGCAGACTGCGTTGGTGTCTTTCGTAGTTTGGAGAGGGCAGCTCCCCATCGACCGGTTTTGGGTGCCATATTTTGTGTTTCACGTCTTTTCGTCACAATAGTTTCCGGAAGTATGAGATTATTGTAGAATAAAGAAAGAAGAAAAGTGTGACAAACAAGAATAAAGGTATTTATAGGATTTTTCTATTTATTTCTATTTATTTTCTTTTTATTTTTCCATTCCTATTGTGTTCGTTTCTTTGATATAACAATCGAAGTATAGCGAACGCTCCACATTTGGAAGGTGCGACTCACAACGACTCACAACGCAGTCAACCTTAACGAGAACGGACCAATCAGCTTGCTAATTGAAGTGTATACTTTCTGCAGGCGCGTCACGCAAACAATGAGATGAGAAGCGTCGGGGAACTCAATGAGATTGACGCGCAGGGGACGCGCAGGCTTCGCGCAGGCGTTGGGATACCACGCCGAATGTAGTAAGTAAACTGGGATCCGGAACCTTCAAAAAGAACCTTGGAAGCATGCGGAATACCTAGTCCTGTGATCACAACCTTGGTTAGGGTTGGTTAGGTAAGTATGTACTACAACACCTGTATACTCCTATATACGTATGTAGGTAAGTAACTTGGTTAGCTGAACAGATTGTTTGCTATGTACATCCATCATCCATGGATACTATGTACATCCATACACATAACTATTGTAGTGGGGGACCTTGCCTTCCACCGCGTACTGGCCTTACCTATCCTGTCATTTGCCAAGCATATTGTTATGTAATCTCAGGGAGCGGAGGATACAAGTAGTAGGAACAGATTGAATAAAAAGCACCTCTACTCTCCGAATTGACTCCTTGGGCATCGAGCCCAGGTTCCTTTGTATGCAAGGTTGGGTATGAGACTGAACTGCGAGTGCTGAATCGACCCGTATGCCTCAGAGCATACTGCCTTGAGCGTTCCCCTCTTCACTATGTAACTACATACATATACATATGTATATGCGACGTAGCCAGGTAGCTGGATAGGTGATTCAGATCGTTCGCATGAGACCTTGAAAGTGAGACATCAAGAGCTATGGTTCAACTGTTTAAGGGTAATGGTTTTAAATAGTACTACAAGATGGATGCTGCGACGGAGCATGTCGCCAATAGAAAAGGCCAAAAGAAAAGGCGTATCAACAATAGACTTGAATTGGCTCATACAAACAAAGAAATTAGAAGCTCTACCCCTGCACTCGGAATGTGCGACCACTAGCAGTCTTGCGCTCTCGTTCTTCATTCTCCGGTCGAGCTCGGTTGAGCACTGTCGTGAGTTAGCGAGAAGTATATTTTGTTGAACTGGATGATTCATACCCTGGAGGAAGTCCGCTGTCCTCTTCCTCATTCGAGTGTGGATATAGGCCTGCGATGTACGGTTAGTCATAGTCATCCATGGATGTAAAAACAAGAAGACTAAGAGGAACCACATACCTTTGAAGCTTTGATGTGGTAGTGGAAATAATCGCGGAAGGTTTGGATATGAGAAATATTCTCATAACGACGCTGCGGGGTCAAGTGTCGAGGGAACAGAACTGCAGGCCGAGTCGAGTCAGTACTTATGCAGAATGGAGGTTGATAGCGCATTGTGCATTCATACCAAAGGTGACATAGCTAACTTCGCCCCCAGAAACGTTCAGGCCAGGAACATTTGCAAGCTCAAGGGGAGGGTCGTTACGGAACAGAACTTGAGGGGCATTCTGGAGCGTCAAAACACGTCGCCGGGCGTCCACGAATTCCTATAGGTCTGTTAGTGAGAGCTCCTCATAAATGCGCAGATCAGTTATGGCAAAGTACGAACCTGCAGGAAAACCTTGCCAAAGATCCGGTCAGTCTCTTCACGGAACACGGTGCTGAAGATCACCGTGACTCGGTCCCAGTTGGCTTTGATGTAAATGGCCTCCTCTTCACGGTAGTGAATCGCCATAACTTCACCGCCTTCTTGGATACCCTGTGGTGCTGATTCTGAGGTGTATCTGGAAGCCTCCTCGGCGAGCTTGTTGAATTCATCGAATGCCTTCTCGAAAGGAGCAGCCATTGCGTTCCGTTTCATGAGGGCAAGCTTCATAATCAGGTCATTCCGGGACTCCTCCTCTGCGGGCAAGTTTTCGAGATCGATTTGTACCGAGAAATCATATCCCGGTTCCGGAGATACAATGTAGGGACCGTATTCTCTCTCCAACACCTCCTGGGCTCCGTACTGCACCAGTTCTTTGTAGCATTTCACATTGATCGAGATGAGGATCTTCGTCTTAGACTCAGGAGTGGAGAGATGAAATGTTACACCGTCGAAGTCGGAAACCACTTGGTCAATGGAGGCGGGGGGTGCTCTGAGTTCAGCTTGTTAGCCGGGTGCCTGCTTCGGGGGTATGTGTATAGAATGCGCGGGATGGCAGTGCGGGGGGAGAGGAACGAATCATACCCAGAAAAACGCTCCGTAAGGAGTGACTGGATCAAAGCATTCTGGTAATCTAAGAGAAGCATGACGGGCAGGGCAATGGATGGTATACAATGCAGGTGGGTGGCTGTTGTGAGGTTGCCCGTGATCGTCATGGGCGGTGGGGGGAGCCGTAGAGGTCGCTGTCACCGCCCGTATTAATTTTGTCCTATCGATAGCAATCGGAGATTCCAAAAATTTTCCCATCCACCCTCAACGATGGTGAAATCATACTTGTACGTGCAAATTTTTGTGATTTGGAATCATTTGATTCAGGCGCTAACTTTTACACAGTAAATTCGAGCATTCGAATACATTCGGGCTCGTCGCCTCGGCGTCTTCCAATGCGGTTTGGGCTAAAGATGACCAGACCGGCATTGCGCGCCAGACGGGCGCTGGACGAGCCATTGTCGGAGCAAGTGAGGAAGTTCTGTGCTGGGATGTGAAAAAGGGAGAACTTCTTGGAAGATGGCGCGATTCTGCCTGCAGAGCGCAGGTTAGTGTGGTCACTCAGAGCATGACAGATGAAGATATCTTCGCAGTTGGGTGAGTGTCCTACGGTGTGACCTGGTGGGATGATTTTCCTCTAACTATTATGTGTCTTCTTAGCTACGAGGATGGAAGTATTCGTCTTTGGGATTCGCGCACCGCCACGGTCATTATTTCTTTCAACGGTCACAAATCCGCCGTCACCAAGTTGGCCTTCGACAACGCAGGCGTGCGCCTCGCCAGTGGTTCAAAAGATACCGATATCATCCTCTGGGATTTGATCACTGAGACCGGTCTTTTCAGACTTCGCGGACACACCGATCAGATCACATCGCTACATTTCCTATTCCCTTCCCCAGAATTGCTTACTGCTTCCGGATTGAATGAACATTCAGGATTCCTATTGACCACCGGAAAGGATGCCTTGATCAAAGTCTGGGATCTTGCCTCTCAGCACTGCATTGAAACACATGTGGCACAGTCAAATGGCGAGTGCTGGAGCTTGGGTCTTTCACCTGACCAGGGCGGGTGTATCACAGCCGGCAACGATGGTGAACTCAGGGTTTGGTCGATCGATGAGGCGGCTATGATGGAGATTTCAAAGGAGAAGGTGGGCGCCGATGGTCGCCGAATCCTCACAGAACGAGGAACTTTCTACCGACATGGCAAGGACCGCACACTTGGCATCCGATTCCACCCCCGTTCCGACTACGTTGGATTCCACGGTTCCGATAAGTCGGTCGAAGTCTGGCGCATTCGCTCTCAGTCGGAGGTACAAAAGAGTATGGCCCGGAAGAAGAAGAGAAGAAAGGAGAAGGAGGCTCGCACCGAGGAAAACGGACCGGAAGAGGATAACAACAAGCCTGAGGATGTTTCCGCCGCTCCTGTATCTGAAGTCTTCGTCCAACATGTTATCGTGCGCACTGGTGGAAAGGTTCGTTCCTTCGACTGGATGACCAATAAGTCAAGTGGTCTGAACCTGCTTGCCGCCACAACAAACAACCAGCTTGAGGCCTACAACATTGTGCCTGCGAACAAAAAGAACACTGACGGCGAGGATCTGGACTACACTCGGAGCTTAGCGGTGGATATTCCTGGTCACCGAACAGATATCCGGTCGATTGCATTGAGCTCCGACGACCGAATGCTTGCCTCTGCTTCGAATGGCACTCTCAAGATCTGGAACGTTCGCACCGAAAGTTGTCTCCGAACACTCGAGTGTGGATATTCCCTGTGTTCCGCATTCCTTCCTGGTGATAAGATTGTCGTTGTTGGTAACAAGAACGGAGAAATCGAGGTGTTTGATATCGCATCCTCAACATTGCTCGACACTATCAAAGCCCATGACGGACCCGTGTGGTCACTTCACGTGCACCCAGATGGCAAGTCTATGGTCAGTGGAAGCGCAGACAAGACAGCCAAGTTTTGGAATTTCCAGGTTGTTCAGGAGGAGATCCCGGGAACTAAACGTACCACTCCCCGCCTCAAGGTGGCACACACAAGAACGCTGAAGGTTAACGACGATATCCTCAACCTTCGTTTCTCTCCGGATGCACGACTTCTGGCAGTTTCCCTCTTGGACAACACAGTGAAGGTCTTCTTCGTCGACTCGCTGAAGCTATTCCTCAACCTTTATGGACACAAGCTTCCTGTCTTGAGCATGGATATTTCCTACGACAGCAAACTCATTGTCACTTGCTCAGCTGATAAGACCGTTCGACTCTGGGGTTTGGACTTTGGTGACTGCCACAAGGCTTTCTTGGCTCACGAGGACAGTATCATGGCAGTGGCATTCGTTCCTCACAACAAGGATGGAAACGGTCACAACTTCTTCAGTGCAAGCAAGGACCGTAACATCAAGTACTGGGACGGTGACAAGTTCGAGCAAATCCAGCGCCTCGTTGGTCACCACGGTGAAATCTGGGCACTTGCCATGAGTCGCACTGATGATTTCATTGTCAGTGCCAGTCACGACAAGAGCATCCGCATCTGGCAACAAACAGACGAGCCGTTGTTCCTGGAGGAGGAACGTGAGAAGGAGATGGAAGAGGCATACGACAACACACTCACAGCGTCTCTCGAGCAGGAGGAGGACGGTGAAGACGGCGAGAAGCCCGAGGCTGTCGATGCTGGCAAGCAGACGACCGGCACTCTCATGGCCGGAGAGAAGATCATGGAAGCTCTGGAACTAGGCCTCGAGGATCTCGAAGTCGTACGCGACTGGCGCAAGGTCAAGGCCGCCAACCCCAACGCCGCCGCGCCCGATCGTAACCCAGTATACCTGGCTCTCAACAACGTTTCCGCCGAGCAGCACGTTCTGAACACCGTCCAGAAAATCCCTGCAGCTGCCCTCCAGGACGCTCTGTTGGTTCTGCCATTCTCCAAACTCTCCGCTCTCTTCACCTTCCTCAATATCTGGGCCGATCGCGAATGGAACGTGCCCCTTACCTGCCGCGTGTTGTTCTTCATCCTGAAGACCCACCACCGCCAGATTGTTGCCAGCAAGATGATGCGTCCTATGCTTGACAGCATTCGGGCATCTCTGCGTCGGGTTCTTGCCCGTCAGAAGGACGAGATGGGCTTCAACCTTTCCGCGCTGCAGTTCATCGGCAACCAGATCCGTGAGCAGAGTACCACGGACTACGTTGATGAGGATACCTGGGAGGAGCAGCAGACCTCCAAGGGCACGGGCAAGAAACGCCAGTTTGTTAGCGTTGCCTGAGTTTAGGATTAGGTTTGTGTACAAGCATGTCTATTGGCGTTATGATCATTTTCGACCTTATTACTTTGGAGGTCTTCTCTATCTTGTTTTCCATATAAAAGTTTTATATCCTTGGGAGTTGAAGAGAATATAAGGGATGTATGATAGTTCAATTTCGAAGTAAAATATAATCTTTTCTCTTGGATAATTGTTTGCTGGAATTTTCATACAGCCAAGTGTATCAAAGTAATAGAATAGAATAATTCATTCAATTTGTCTAGCTATTATATCCTCCCACATGCAACAATCCAGACACAGTCGACGATACCGAAAAAAGAGTATAGAATCTGTATTGCAAAGAGACATCATTAGCGATTTACTCCAAGCAGCGACACGTTGATATTTCCAAGGCCACAATCAAAAGAAACAACAAGCATCCAAAGACTCTACTCAGGAGAACCAATGTAAGCATCGACGACAGGGATTTCAGCCCCTGTCATACCTCTTCCGGCTCTTCCTATTAAAATTCCGGTTCTAATGCGAATCTCATCATGATAGAGTCTGTTTGGTGGATGTTTGTTGTTTCCTCACTCGTGGTCCTGTCAGGGGAGTTAAGTACCACATACCTATTAGTGTATTATTCCAGCATGAACCAAATAACAATCTCAGTTATTAATCTTGGTCCACACTGGACTTTGGTGTTGGTTGGAGCTTGAGAGGAGGAAAGAGTTCAGTTTGGAGTTTTGTGAGAAAATTTGGTCTGGTGGAGCTCCATTAGTCATGGGAGTCACGTGTTGGTTTTGTATGGGGCGGGTCTGCCCCTGGCTAATGGGCATGGATTTTGTATAAAAGAAATTGTATAATATTTAATGGTCCATGCTATACTGGTATAGATTTCATAACGGTCATGATTCTCTTGGTGCTGGTTAAAGCATGTGGGGTGGAACATCTCCAGATTTGATCAAGAGGACGGCTTCATTGTCCCACAGCAAGAACATGTCCACCACTGAGTTTCCATAAAGCTACTACACGAGGTGCAAACCCATCCAAGGGGCTTCTTATCTACACCCCGATCCAAGGACTTGAGGGTATCCAGTGGACGGGTTCGGTTCTTGAAAAGAAATGGGTCACCAGGATTCGCGTCTTTCTCTTCCTTCCGATCAAGAGTTAAAGGCCTTTTCTTCGAGTTTCGCGACGTCGACTGCACTGGTTGGATATTGTTTGGGACAGAGGTAGATGTGGATAGCGTATTAGTCGGAGGCGGTCGTTCTGCTGCACAAACATCACAACATAAGAAGGTAGACGGGTTCTCGAGAGTGCACATTGGGCAGCTCCACGGTGTCTCGTATGAGCTATTATCGGCTGAAAGATCAACAGTTTCATTGCGAGTCGATGAAGGGGTTTCTTTTGGAAGCGCAGATGAAGTTTTAGAGATAGCAGGCGGGATGTCGGAAGCAGTAGGTGGCGGTGATGATTTTGTTCGGGGTCCTGCCGGGTTTTCTTGACTTGGCGGAACATATGACGACTCATATTTCTCCCTTTCTTCCTCTTGTATCAGTTCGATAAATGCCTCCATGATAGCCCTCTCGTTTGCGTCATCCTCCTCGGCTTGGGTTCTGAACCCATGCGAGGCCTCTTCCGCAAGTTCAGTGCCTCGGTCTGTACCAGAAGCACAACCCTGGGTCACCTCAATACGCCGCTGGGCAGCGTCAGCCCGGAGCTTCCGTATATCTGTTCCACGGAGCACGCGGGTGCCGCCAAGCTTTTTGCCGGAATTTTTAGTAAGAACCCTTCGCTGTTCAGCAGCCGCACGAGCTTGACGTCGAGCTTCATCCAGCGGAATTCTTTGGCCACCCAGACGCTTTCCTTGGGATAAGAAGCCCTCTCCGGTGTAGCCTTTTCGGGCTAGTTCCTCGTGCTCATCACGAAGTTGATTCCACAGTGCATGAAACTGCTGGTTGTGCGGACCAATCACGTTATGGGCGAGTCTAAACTTTATTAGGATTTGTATATTGTGATGTTTAGACATTAGATCACTCACTCGTGAAGCATAGTATCCAAAACCTGCTCGATGGGGAGAAATTGCCGTTGATCGGAGGGATACCGTAATCTTAAACAAATCTTCTGGCCCGAGTTGACATTCAACCCCAGCAGGTTTCGCTGCTGTGGATAAAACTCACAGAGCGCGCCCACTCTCCAGGCGCGCTGTCGCATGATCGGTTTGACCAATGATGCAACTTTGCGCAGGATCAACAAGGCCTCTGCTTCTCTGGGACGTTTCTTTTCATGGCGGTATTCTGAGATCAGAGGATCTAGCTCCCGCATTTTTTGGGATTTCTGATCAAGGGCCTGGAAAGTACGGTAAAACAAGATGCCGAGAATAGGTGAGATGTTACTGCCTTTGTTTGGATGGCCTCCTCCGAGGCCAGGGTCTAAACAAGAAGATTTCACATCAGAGCAGGACAAAACGATGGCATTACACAGATGGCCTCGCGGGTAGCCAGGAACAAGTCAAAGGAACATAGCCAGTGATGGAAATTCCAGAATCAATCCAAGTTCGGGGTATCCATGGGTGGCCTTTTGGCATTGATAATCAAGCAAGGCACCAACCAATTTGAGGCCTGATATTTTAGGATTCAAACTCGATCACGTGTCTTGGTTTTACATAGTTGTGTAGTGGAATGACAATGGTAGGAGAGACGATTTTGAGTGCAATTAAAATGCTCTATCTGGGTAATACCAATAATTGCTAAAGCGATGATTTTCGTTTAATCTCATATGTTTAATCTCAAATTTGTAGGTATCATCTTGGGTCAAGATATATATTCACAGTATCCTACGTTAATACAGGATAGCCAAGTTTCTAAAAACAATATTTTGCTAGTTTCTCCCTATCTCTGATCACAGAAATTCATATAGACCTTGAAGGAATAAAAAGAACAAGCATAAAGAGCATAACTAGTCCTGCATACTTCCTGTCCTTAACTGTTGTATACAAAGCGCTGCTCATGTGACCTTCCCGATAACACTCTCGGTGTTATCAGCATCCATCTTATCGAACTTTCGCTCTTCTTTTTCTTTCCAACTACTTCCCAAATAAACAAGATGACGAGCGACGACCTATTCTTTTTTGACTACGTGAGTATCATGGAAGGAGACAAAGAATATGTTTGGCGCTGATACTTCCTCACTAGCTCGCGTCTATACCCCATGACGTAAGACGGTATTCCCTCGAAGTCGCAGACTCGATCGACCGACAAGTCGACTATGCCGCACACGCGATCAAGGATACGCTGGCACAGCAGTCATGGCTACCACCCACTGTTCGCCCAGCTCGTGTTTCCCCGAGAACGCGGTCATCGCAAGGCCTGACAGACCGGATCCAAAGCTGGATGGCTCAGAATCGCGCATGGTCGGCGGCCATGCTCGCCTTTCTCGGAACCGGTGTTGTATTATACTATGGAAACAAGAAATTGCACGGAAAACGGAGAAAGGCCAAAAGGGCAAGCAACGGCGCAAGGAAAGAGATTGTTGGTATGTGTCATAATGCCCGCATTTGATCTACACCGGGGTCTGAGTGCTGATTATCATAGTCGTTGCCGGATCGCCACATGAGCCGATGACAAGGGCTATTGCCATGGATTTGGAACGTCGAGGATATATCGTATATGTGACTGTTTCTTCCGCGGATGAAGAGCATATCATCAAGTCTGAGAACCGTGTTGACATCAAGGCTCTCTGGTTGGACCTAACAACTGTAAGTGTTGTTTATGTATGTCTTATACGGGAGAACACAACTAAAATTTGCACACTAGCCATCCTCCTCGCCATCCGAAACCCATCCTTCGTTGCAAGAGCTTCGCTCCTTGATCACTAAACCGCAGTCGCCTATCGCCGGAGTGCCTCCGCACACCTGCCAACTGAGCGGCCTTATAGTGGTCCCATCGCCCAACTATAGCGCAGGCCCTGTCGCAACCATCCCGCCATCATCGTGGGCAGACACAGTCAACACCCGCCTCCTCTCGCCTATCCTCACAGTGCAGGCATTCCTCCCCCTGCTGACTCTCCGCAGCAATAACAGCACTATCGTCTTTGTCAATCCCTCCATATCATCCTCCCTTTCCGCACCATTTGCCGGACCTGAAGTTGCCACAACCCGAGCAATCTCAGGCTTCGCAGCCTCGCTTCGCCAGGAACTTCGTCTCCTCGAACAAGGCAATGTCGACGTCGTCGAGCTGCAGCTGGGCAATATCGACTTAGGGCCCGCCTACCGAAATGGCCAGAATCAGATCGCAGGCACAGAAGTCCTCGCATGGAGTACCCAACAGCGAGCCCTTTATGCCTCACAGTATCTGTCCAGCGTTGAGCAGCGCCCAGTTGCCTCTGCTGGTCCCAGCACAGTACGCGGGTCTCCGGCACGGAACCTCCATTACGCTATTTTGGATGCTTTGGAGCCCACCTCGCGGAATATGTTCGGCCGGAAAGTGTCCAAGAAGCCTGTCATGTATGTGGGCCGGGGAGCTCGGTCGTACAGCCTGATCGGGGCCTGGGTTCCCAGAGGACTAGTGGCACTGATGATGGGGTACCGCAGTGGGAATGGGATGAACTCGGAGACCCCGAGTGGCAGCGGCAGTGAAACCAGCTGGGAGAGAGTTTAAGCTCGTGTACTATGCTCGACACACCTCCCTTCATGCCATTCTCATCTTTAATATGTCAAAAGCACTCGCTTTGAATAATGTTTTTTTTTGTACATAATATCATTGGAAATACTCTTCACTCCTAATAGCACTGTTCTGTGCGGTTTTGCCATTCACATCATCACATACTAACATATAGTCTCGAAGCGACACAATTATTAGATTAGCAGTTACCTAGTCGGATATCATTGGGCTTACGCCGCACTATCCCATGCCTATGCACCTAGACAATTCCCCCAGAAGAAGAAAATCGACCCATCGCCTTACCCCAAACCGACACACCCTTCATCTCAGTCGATTGCCCACCACCACACGGCCGAACAAAACCATCGTGCCCGCAAAGCGGATCGCGTCTCGTCCGCTTAATCTTACCGTGCGTCAGTCGGCGACGCAAATGAATCAGCGCCCAGGAAACAAGGAAGCAAACCAGAACCGCAGCCAAGATGCCGAAACAGTATCCCACCACACGCTTGCTCTTCTGTCCGTGTTCGCCGACGTCGAGGAAGGTGTATGGGTACCAGCCCTCGGTTTCGTGGGTGATATATGCGACGCAGAGGTATAACAGGAGCATGAGGATTAGGAATGGGATTGCAATGAATGGGTGCGGCGCTGTGGCTGGGAGTATGATTTCCAGGAGGGCGTAGACGGAGTTTAGGCAGTGCTGGGAGATCTAGAAATTGGGGATTAGCTTGAACTGTGGCTTGTAGCAAGTGTCTTTAGCTTTTTCGCTGTATATCTGCGGAATGGAGAAATGTTGCGGGGATGGGATTGGAAGGTAGAGCTTCTGATATGTCAATGTCGATGCCCAGGTTCTTGTTTTGAACCGATCCCACTGGCTGAATCTTATTTATTTGACGAGGACATATCGGAAAGAAAGCACAGTGGAAAAAAGCCGAAAGATGATACGTACATTTTGCCAGCCGGTGAATTTCTTCTTGTACCACGGCGGAGTGAAGAGTACAGCCCAGAAGACAACCGTAACGAGGAACGGGTACGTTGTGATTGTCACATACAACAGGCTGTGTAGCACTCGAAAGGCCCGCGGCCAGTAATTGAGGAGAACTGAATGACCCGTTCGTGCGTAGAAGGCTGTATGGACTGCAGCGAATAGCATGTAGAAGCCAATACCCCAGTAAGTCAGCCAGGTGAAGTAGCTGAAGGAGTGACCGATCGAAGCGTGATCATTGTGGGTGCCATACCAGCCCCAGAAGACGAAGATGGAGGTGAAAATGTACAGTGAGATCAGACCGCGAAGACCGGCGAGGATGGCGGGGGGTAAGATCCAAGACGTCTCGAAATGGTGCTTGTTATCGGTAGTCGGGTCGACTCCGAAGAGAGTAGTTAGTGAGGGTCGAGGCATGTTGTTGTGTGTCTGGTGGTTTCGTTGTATCTCAGGAAAATTGAAGCCAAAGAGGCGAACAAGCAAGAAAAAGAAGATTAGCCGTACATGCACTGGCTTAGGCGGGCAGTAAGTCGATGGTTAGATGCTGACATTGGAGCTGGGGTAATCAATGGCTGCTTTCCCGTGATATAGAGTGACCTCGCAAGCCGTTCTGCACCTTGAGGCTTCCATAATGAGGAGAGACCAGAGCCAGTCATGTAGGCAGCTTTTCTCTAGTCTCACCTTTGATTCATTTTGTTCCGGCAAGCAATGACTCTACACACTGAAAAGAGTTTGAAGACTTGTAATTGAACCTAACGTTGAATTAGACTTAGGGGCGAGACTTAGGATCGATTCTATGATCATGTTCATGTCATGATATGCTCGAACATGTCACGCCGCTTTGCTCCTCACATTCTTTTCTCTCTCATGCTCTTTCTCTCGCACGCTCTTCCCCCCGCGCTATTCTTTCCTACACTCTTTTTTTTGCTGTTTACTCACTCCAGCCATGTCAGGAACTTACCCGTCAGGTAGCGTGTTCTCGCTCGCTTTCTCGATAGCATTGCAATACCAGACATACCAACCTATCCAGCCATGTCTACGGGCGACTATAGAGATCACCGCCTTGAAGTAAGGTACATTAATTTCAACTTCTCTTTTACATACACTGACATCTTACTAAATCTTCTTTTTTGGATGTTCTTCTTAGGGTCTTTCTAGTTGTCTTTCTAGATGTCTTTCTAGATGTCTCTTTATATATCTTTTCTAAGGCATTATAAGGCATCATCTAGGTTCAATATTACTACTAACTACATAACTAACTAGTTACTGCCTAGCAATATAAACCAGCGATGAAAAGGAGGATTATTGATCAAGACTCAGTCTGGGAAACATTCCTTGCTTTGTATGTATAACCAACTTGCATGGGTTGATCATATGCGAGACATCACAAAGCTCAAGTCTGAGGATGTTGTTCGTTCCCATATGAGTTACTCATTGAGGAACAAAGCCACCAATTGGTACGACACGGAGCTCACTGACTTTGAGAAAGCGTCGCTTCGATGGATGCCCCTCGAGGAGGGATGGTATCCTCAACTTATCAAGCGCTGGAAGCCGCCGAGGGCGGAAGCCCTACGCAAAATGGACGTAACTCGATACACATGGAATGACGTCCGTATAGGCAAGGAGCCTAGGGACTACGCCCAAGAAATTATGAGGCACTCGCGCGCCGTAGGGCGCGACGAACTCTTTGACCAGCTGGTCAAAGTCAGAGACAACATCGAACCATCCTTACGGAGAGATGTTATAAATCCGAGCGACACGACCACATTAACCGAGTTCCTAGAACATTTGGACCTGAAATTCCTCGACTGGCAAGACCAAGTCGTTTCTCGAGAACAGCGCATGACGACCAGACGTATGACAGCACCCTTGCCCCAAGCCCAACTCAACAGGTTCCAGAACAGACCCAGGCCCCAGAACCAACGGACACAACACTGGACAAGTTATCAATTCAGCGCTAACCAGGACCAGCGCAATCACCAGGCAGACATGTTTGTGGGGGCAAATCCAACGGCCCAACAGCAGAATAGGATGCCTCCGCAACCATGGAACCGACACCAGACACAAAGAAGATGGCAAACCCAGCAAAACCAGCAAGATCAAGGTCAGCAATATCAACGGCAACTGCCACAGCCTCCCCCGACAAATCTCCAAGTCGGAAATCAAAACCAACTGCGCATTGAGCCTTCCAATTGCCAAACATGGTCCTGTGCTGGATTGCCGGAATGTGGATTGAGACATATGATAGATAACTTCCGAGCGTATTTTACGAACTAACGCCCTGGGGCATTCTCTGTCAATTCTGAGACTGTTTCTCGGAGGTTTAAGGGTCCAGTAGATGAGGGAAAGGTCTTGATAAGAAAGAGGGGCCGCTATTCCATAACAAGTGCGATTAAGGCGACTGAAAGCTGAGAGGGCCGTGCGTGAATCCAGACCATCGGCGTGAAGCTAAAGGTTTTGGTGTCTCACAAGAAACGAGAGAGCGATATGACATACGGAGTACACTGAGACATATCTGGTACAAGAGCTCTGGTGGAAGATGATTTATTTCTGCTTTGGCCTTGCAGTCTTTGCAGTCCACATTGGGAAGGTACCGCGAAAGGATACAAGTGCCTGTAAAGATCCAAAGAGAAAGAGACTCAAAACTAGTGTTTTTTCGTAGTTTGCTAAGCGTTGCTAAGTGTTGCCAAGTGTTGCCAAGACGCGGTTTCTAAATCGCATCGAAAACACAATGTCTTACTAGTTCCATATGATGGGTAGTGATGTGTGGTATTTTTAGTGTTCTCCTTCTTAACTTATGTAAAAACCCACATAGGATTTGCGCAATCATTATGGATTTCAATAATAGGTGCGTGCCCTCTTATAGAGCTGATCTTATGTGGTCTAGTCTCTGACCTTTGAGGAACGAAAATGATAGTACCTCAAATCCAGGGAAATCTAGGGTGAAGATGTTTTGAAGAAATTATATTCAAAAGAGAAATAAAGGGAGGATGCGCCCTTCTTATGGACACTTGATATACAACCTACAACTACTATTCTTCCAATGTTAAGTTTAATGTTCCTCAGGTGGTGGTACCTAGTTACCTAGTTAGGTATAGTGCAATGTTCAGTCTAACCGTGGGCCCGGAAATGCATGCTGAGTAATATGTGATACTATTCCCAACTAGGGATAGTGAAAATCACAAACCATGGTTGAGTTGACCCAAAAGGCCGCGTATGTATATTTGTCCTTTCATCTCCCAGAGACTTCTAATGTAGTGATTGTACTACTAAGATGGAAAAGAAATCTCATTATACAACAGTTTCATAGAAGAGATTCTATAGGGCTATATATCTATCCCATTACGAGCCATTTTCAACCCTTTTCGGACTGTGGTACCCGCTCTCGTGGCTTGCAATATAACTAGGTAGGGGATGGTTTCACTTCTCTCGGCTATTGGTGCGAAGCTGGAAACCTCGCCCATCCTAGATTTTATATATAACTAGGCACCAGCTGCTTCCAAGGCTGTCATATTTCTACAACATAAAACGCAATAGAATAGCTCATGCATGTGGTTCTTCAGATCAGCGAATGGTGAAACCACCCGTGTGGGGAGAGACGGCAGAGGAACTAGGACTGGAACTAGAATTCTAGAAGATAGCGGGTCAAACTCCCGAGGTCAGTTACAGTGAAATTATTTGTGAAGTCAATAGTAGATTCCCAAGGTTATATATTTCAATTAAAGAATCGTTATAGCCAATAACAATGCATAATATGCTTGATGTTATTCCTGTGTTCTTGGCGACCCCCCTGAGCAGTTCTCTTTCCCCTGAGAAGATCCCTTGTCAAACGTCGAGAATTCGGTGGAGTGACTGTTTTATTTTAGTGCACGGGACGCTTCTATTTACTACTTGTCATAGTCTCGTTCCAAGGTTTGCAATTGTGATCGTCAGTGCCCTCCGTTTTTCTCCTTTCTCCTTTCTCTTATCTCTCTCTCTATACTCTCTTCCTCCTTTCCAAATGCCCTGAAACTTCTTATTCCTTGCTTCAATACTCTCGGTAGGGCTGTCATTCCTTTGGCTCTATAATCTCGCCTCCCCGCCCGAACCCTTCCCCTCCCCCCTTTGTGTATTATCCAACTCCGCTCTCGACTTCGGAACTTCAAAGACTACTCCGATGCTTTCTGCGCAAATCTCGAAAGATCCAACCGACTCGGGATAAATGATTCAATAGCCGACCATTTCATATTTACCTATCTATCATGGACATGCGAGGGAAACTAAGCGAATGTCGCTCCATATCCCACGACACCCTGCGGAGTGGCTCGCCACGGGTGGCGCATTTTGATGGCGAAGTTCCTCCCGCACTCTCCCCCCTCGACGCATTCGCCGCTCAGAGTCGATTTCTTGCCCGGCAACTCGATGAGTCTCGACGAGGAAACCGCCGCATGAGTCGGCTGCCGCCGTCGAGTGTGGCACGATCACTTTCGCAAGGCCGCCCGGGCTTCTACCGTTCCAAATCATCGACTGAATCCCGCACAGAACTGACCCGGCAACCCACGCAGAAGGGACTGCCGGAGTTCGAAGACCCCAAGTACCGCCCTATCTCCGAACATCCTCGGTTGAGCTCAATTTCCCATGCCAGCACTGAGGCTAGCTATTACGAGGATAATGACAATGCGACACCTCGGACAACGATGTATAACACTGGCCCGGAGACCTATGGGATGCCGCGCGCCGAGTCACCAGAGGAGGTTGCGTCACACGCAAGTGGAGCGGAGGATGCGCCTGCTGGTGTGGCGGTTGCTAAGCCACAAGGTTCATCGATCGACTCAGCTTCGCGACTGGACGTCCCACGCACCTTGGCACCACCAGTGTCACCGCGGTCGCGCCCATCCAGTAGTGCCAAGGTGACACACCCTGAGAGTTCTGATGATGATTACAGCAGCTCCAATGGTGGGTCGACCTTCTCCCAACCTCGAAAGCTGTCCTCTGGAAGTGCTGCGTCATTGCCATATTCCCCCATGTCGACATTCCCTGCACGACCCCACCCTCGATCACCATCCTTGAGTTCGGAGACATCAGGAACGGGGACTAACCACCTCCCCCGCCCTTCTTTCAATTTCTCTCGACCTCTGAGTCGGTCCAGTACGAGCTTGTCTGCTCCTGGAGCCTCCACGCCTACAGAACCGATCCTTGCTTCTGGGTCGAATCATATGCACCGTCGCAGCAGGCCTACTCCGCTACAACTTTCGACCGAAGATGTTGATGCAATGGCGGCCATGGATGGTGATCCGTCGTCCGCCGTCTCGTCTTATGTGTACGCCAAGTACGCGCTTCCGCGCGGACGCTTCATGTCACGGGATTCCGTTGTCTTTGCGGGCTTGCAAACACCTCATTTCGAGTGGGAGGAGCCCCTATTCGAGAAAACTCCTCCCCGGCACCCAGAGGAGCGGCCGCGGATGACACGAACACCATCCCCTACTCCCCACCGCCAATTTGAGCACTCACCGAAGCCTCACTCGATGTACGAAGTTCCAGCTTGCAAGCCTGAAATCCCGACCCCGATGCCGATATTCCAACCTCAATCTCCACCTCAATCCCCACCTCAGCCTCAGCCTCAGCCTCAACCTCAACCTCAACCTCAAACCCCCAAGTCTCGACGAACCCCACAACCACCGCCTGTGTCCGACTCGCCGGTGGAGCCTGCATCACGGCCCTCTGTTGAGAACACCAGCCAGACGATCAACGACAAGGATGAAACTGCCTCTTCTGCGGATTCGGCCAGCACCATGCGGCCCCAAACCGCTGCCGCTCAGGTGACGGCTTCCGGCCTCACGGCTGATGACCATGTCGCTAAGGGCATTGAATGCCACGAGCGAGGATCCCTGAGTGAATCGACGTATCATCTGCGGGTTGCCGCGAAACAGGACCACCCAACGGGAATGCTGCTCTATGCGCTTGCCTGCCGACACGGCTGGGGCATGCGATCCAATGAGAAGGAAGGCGTGCGATGGTTACGCAAAGCTGTGGATTCCGTCGGATTGGAAATGTTGGCTGATCCGGATGCTCCCGGTGCGTCGAAGGCGAAGGAATTGCAAAAGGCATACCGGGCTCAATTTGCTCTGAGCATTTATGAACTGGGCGTCAGCTACTTGAATGGCTGGGGTATCGAGCAGGACAAGTCTCTTGCGCTGCGCTGCTTTGAGATCGCCGGTCAGTGGGGGGACGTTGACGCCATGGCCGAAGCTGGATTCTGCTACGCGGAGGGTGTTGGCTGTAAAAAGGATATGAAGAAGGCGGCACGCTTTTATCGCCAGGCTGAGGCCAAGGGTATGAGTATGGTTGGAAATAGCTGGTATGTTTTTTTTCTTAGTAGTTGCATTTCCATTGACCTCACTAACGAGTATGTATTTGCAGGATCTACAAGGACAAATACAACGAGGTCGAGTCCACGTCCACATCCACTGGACGCTCCCGTGGCCGAAATGCCAGCGGAGAGAAGGACAAGAAGCCGCGCAGCAAGTCCCGCACTCGCAGTATCTTCCAACGCAAGAAGTCCAATGTGTCGGAGGCATAGACTATCTGTCTGTTATATTTCTGTCTCAATGCGCTCCCCTTGAAATTGTGGGAGAACCATCCATTTTGCATTTTGCATTATGTTTGGAGCGTTCTGAGCCGATGTTTGATTTATTCGCATTTTTCTTTTTTTTTTTTAACTCGATTCTTCGACTTACATTCCTTCACTTTCTCTCATCTGTTCTCATTTTCTCATTTTCTCATTTTCTCCTTTCCCCGAGCCGCCTGGGCAGCTGTTATCGAGCATAGACCGAGTTGGGTTCACGTGTCTCGCTTAATACTTCAATTCTTCGTGTTATACCCTTTCTTCCCATCATTCGCCAATTTTTCAACTTTTTTTATATTTTATTTTCCTGGCACCCTCTTTTTCATTTCTCTTTTCATATTTCTCTTGGTCATATTGTTGGGTATGATCCCGTGAACAATTTGGTTCATATTTTGACAGATATTTTGCTTGCTGCCTCAGTGTGGCGATTCATGAACTCATGACAGAATCAAGACAGCGTTGATCTGTATTCTTTTGGACTTGTAGGAACTATTTCCTTGATATTTTCCCGTTTCCGGTTCCAATATACAACATATAAAGAATATAAAAGAGAATAATAAGTTCTAGACCCCCGCATTGTTCCCCGGCTTTTGTCTCGGAGCATTGACCCGAATTGGCCTCATCTCCGGACTTGATCCCCCAAATCCACTGGCATCTTCCACGTCTTGTGGTTTAGCGGGGGATTAGCGGGGATGGACAGAACCAATTCGGCTTGTCTGGCTTGTCTGGCTTTTACGTATAGACGTATAGCACTGAATACGGGGGGTGCACACTCCTTGCATCCAGGGTCGCCCCCTCTTGGCAGCAACGCTATCTTGCTAGTCTCACCGTTCACCAATGAGAACCCTGTTATTCGATATTCCAGTGCAACCGGGCTCCATATGAGTATCTCTTAAAAAGGTCACTCCAAATCTCTCATAGATCATTTAGGAAAAAGGTTCTGGTAGGACAAATATACCCGTCCCGACGCATGCCGCTTATGAGAACAGTCATTCTTGGTTTTTTTGGTTCACCTCGGCTTTTCTCTTTCATGTGGTGATGATGATTAGACTTGCACTCTCTTAATCTGAAACGTTCTATACAACCCCAGACTGATTGATCGTATCTCCCCGGAAATCTGGATTTCCCCAGATGCTAAAATGAGACCTGGAGTTACTATATTCCCCATATTGAAAATTGTCAAATAACTAAAAATAAAAAGGAAATTAGATGAGGGACTACGGAGTATATCGTACTTAGTTGCATTATATATTTCCCCTTTCTTTTTTTCGGATTGCATTTTGGTGGCTTTTGACCTGCTGCATAACATGTGACGGACAGAATATACCTTGTCAGCTCCTTCATTTTTCCAAGGTAAATTCTTTTTTTATTATAAAGTACCGACTACTACCCACACCCTTTCTAAGCCTGTGCTTGTATCACTTTCATTCATTCCCATTTCCTTTCTGGCTTCGAAGCTCTTCTCTTTTCCTAGGTGTTTGTTCGATTCGGTATGTATAATGTTTGGCCTAGAACCATCTTCCAGTCCCTAATACAACCACAGTAACAAGATGTCAACCGCAAAGCCCGAATTCGTCGAGGAGGAATCCCACATAACCCAAACACCAACCAAGAAGAGCTTCGGCGCACGTCTCGGTGCCCATTTCAAGAAATGGTGGTGGGTGCACTTGATTATATTCATCGCCTGTTTCCTCATTATCCTACTGCCGGTGTAAGTTCAAGTCCACTCCATCCTTGTTTAAAATCCGACTTGACCACGCGGACGCCACACGGTCCAGACCGCAACATAATCATGAATAATCATGAATATGAACATGAACATTCCACTCACCCGGCATTGCATCATCTAGTGTCTACGTCGCTTATCCCAAGATCGCACAAGGTGCCGTCAACGACTCAACCCTCAGGATCTCAGAGATGATCCTCAGCGACCCAACGCCCGAATCCTTCCATCTCGAGCAGAGACAGTTCCTCGGCTCGGATAGTTCTTATCATCCCCAGATCTACGCTTTCAATTCCTCGGTCTCGTTGGCCGGAGCGGATCCGTTCGCTTATGTTACTGTCCCGCCCGTGAAGTCGAAGGACGGGGCGGAGATTCACTTCGAGCAGGATGTGTCTTTGGCTGATGCTTCTGCGTTCGGGGATTTTACTACCGCTGTCATGTTGAACGAGGAGATTTCCTTGAATATCTACGGAAGACCCGATTTGAAACAGGGTGGTTTGCCGACGACTACGGTTACTTATAACAAGACTGTTGTTATGAAGGGTATGTTTCTCTACCTGGTTACATTACTTGAATACACAAAGTGAGTGTATGATTGGAACAGCACCGTGGACTAACTCGATGAACCAGGCCTGAACCACCTCAAGGGCTTCACCGTGGAAAAGTTCTTCATCATGTACCCACCCGTCAACGGGTACGGGCTGAACGGCACTGTCATCATCCCCAATGCCTCGGTCATGACCATTCCACTGGTAATTATTCCTCTTTCAGTACATATGATTCCCGTTTTCCATAATGCTAATATACAAACAAATAGGGCAACGTAACTCTGAATCTCGAAATAGCCGGCAAACCAGTGGGAACAACCTACCTGACCGACCTAACCCTCAAACCAGGCAACAACAGCGTGCCAATGATCGGCAAGGTCGACCAAGCCACCATCATCACCCTGCTCGCATCAAAGTCCAGCCCTTATAAAGATGGTATCATGCCCTTCGACATCACCGGAAACGCAACATCAACATACAACGGCAAGGAACTGCCGTACTTTAGCAAGGCGCTGGCTGCGAATAAATTGTCTATCAAGCTGGATGTTAAGTCTGCGTTGAGCGCGGCTGGTGTTAATATTTCCCTGTAGTGGGCTTTTGTGTTTTGTGTTTTGGGGGTGGTATACCGTTTCTGTTTCTGTTTATGTTTATGGGTTATGCTCTACGTTCTATATTTCTATATTTCATTACCTTGACCGGTAGTGGGATTTGGGATTTGGTGATTTATGTGTTGTTTGGTGATTTGTTTCACTTTTGTGTATATTTAATACCCTTTTTTTATAAGCTTGCGCGGTGAATATGATTTCCAGTATATATGGATTTGTTTCTATAGAAGTGTAGACTGGAAGATATTGTAGATGACTTTGAGAAAAGAACAAGAATGACTGAGAAAGACAGGAATTGTCAAGAACCTCCCCGGAGAATAAAGTTGGGGCGCCAAGACAACAAGTGGGTCCTGTGTTACCGGCCTCAGACACTAACATTCCCTTTTCGGCTAGCGGCCTTTCGAAGTATAACGACGGCCAATGCGATTGTTTCGAGTTGAATGTATTTTTATTAGAGACGCGAGGTTAGCGACGTATGTGTATGAAATTCATTTACGTGTTATTGAGTGAGGAGAGAAATAGTTTGGAGGAGGAGTAGAAAAGAATCAAACAAGGAAGGGCCAGGAGATGATGTGATGGGAAAACAGTTTCACTTGAGAAGGGGAAAATAAAAAGAACGAGAGAGAACCGTGCAAAATGATTAATGAAATGAGAGGGATGGGAAAGGGGAAAGGAAAATAATGGAATGATTGAAGATGAGAAGGAAGAAAAGGGAAGGAGGGAATAGGGTCAAAAATAATTGGAGTTGAGTTGGGGGAAGAAGGGACGTGAATGACTTCAAAAAAGCCGTCATGGGAATGAGAAGAAATATCCAAGAAGAAAGGGGTAATCGGGGAAGTGCTAGACAGTTGGGAATAGCCTCAACCGTGAGCCGCAGGAGTGGGTGAGATAGGAGTTACCTCGGAAAGGCAGGTGGGGATAGCCTCAAGAATGGAATGGTGATTTCAAGGGAACACGTACAAGGAATCAATAAAGATATTCATAGGATAGCAAGGAATAGCATCAAGAACGACGAGAAAAGGTGGGAATAGCTTCAGAAGGAATCTAGAAAAAGTGGACCTGGGGATTGTGAATAGCTTCAAGATCACCTAATTGAGACACCTAGAATCCAGCCAATCAGATCACTAGAAAGATAAAAAAAAGCACAGTTACCATGAAGATCCAGAGTAGTTCATCAACCCCAAGCCCCACTTAGCTCAGTGGAAACAAGCATCCGTTGGTGTCAGACCGGAAAACGGTTACTAGGCGAGACACCTTCCGATTGACTGGGATTGTAGAGCGCGTGTGTTCGAGCCAAGGGCGAGATCTTCTAAGAAAATAGTTCCTAACAGGCGTTTGGCCCGCCTGGCCCCGACCGACGGACAAGGCGTGGGCCTTCTCTGGCATATAGGGGTAGGAGCGATTGAAGGTTCGCTAACAACACACCGTAAATATCTACTTCCCAGCCGGTGAAGACGGGCTCGAGCTATCCCTTCGGGGCCCTCGCCTGTGATACAAACGGGGTTAGGTCAAATGGGGTTTTTTTTTTTTTTTTTTTTTTTTCTTTTGAAGATGTATTGATTCTATCAAAGACCCTATTTCCCCAGATATTTCTGGTCTCACTCACAATTGATGATCCATCCAATACAATAGAAATGAACTTGAAATGGAAAAATGACCATTGATATATGTATGCTATTGGGAGCAGCGAGAAAAGACTACCTCCCTTCTACCATTTTCCTCATAACAGATTCCTCATTAGCTGAATTCACAAGGATTCCCTCCGTAGCCGCCAGCAATCCACCTTTTGCATTGTTAACCTCCAGATACTTCCCGTCCCAGCTGTATATAACATCTTGATGATGCTGCTGCTCACTAAAAAGAAGTGCCACACTTTTAGCTACAGCCTCTGGTCCTTGAACAGCAACACCAAGCCCTTCAATAAAAGCAGTAAGAACCACGGCAGTTGCGGTCCAAGAAGGTGCAACCGCATTGAGTCGAACCTTCCCCTCAAGTTGAGACCCGATTCCACGGATAATTCCCAGAACGCCATGCTTTGCGACTGTGTAATCACCAGCACTGAAGTTCTGGAACGAAGCCGTAGAAGCATTGATCACAATACTGCCAAGTTCACCAGATGCACGATGTGCCGAGTGTTTCTGTACGTAATACGCAGCTAGACGAACGGTGAAGATCACACCGACAAGATTGACATTGATCGTCCGCAGATCAGGAGGGGTAAGGTGGCCATTTTCGTCAAGGCTGTCGTCCAGGAAATTAGTCGTTGGTCTGATGCCTGCATTGGCGAAGACATGGTCAATGCGACCGAACCATTCTTCAACCTGGATAAATGCGTCCCGTTGACTTTCCCATGAGGAGACATCCAGTTGGATGAATTTGAGCTTGTCTGAGATCTCGAGATCCGGGGGTAGTTGCTTCATGTCGCCGATGATTACATTCGCGCCGTGCTTGAGACATAACTCTGCAGTTGCCTTTCCGATTCCCGCCGCGCCGCCTGGTTTTTATTAACATTTCTGGTTCGGTATGTGTGGCGATAGAATGGAAAGACATGCATACCGGTGATGAAAATTACCTTATCCTTCATTGCCTTGAAGATATGCTCGGAAATTTGTACGGCCGCCATGGTCAAAGAGAAGTAAATGGTAAAGTTGTGTAGTGTCTTTATACTCGAAATAGAACCCTGTACTTATAGATTTTGCTTCGACCCCCATATATATGACCCCTCAATTCTCAAACAGAATGTGAGGTGTCACTCGTGGGTCACACACGGGCCTGGACGAGGCCTGCCGAATCAAGATCATCGATTGCTGCAAGATCGATCTGCGCCAAGCTTCAGCAATGGTACTTATCACCTTCTGGTAATCTTCGACTCAAGTGCAGCTCTGGGGGAATGGCCACACAGCGTCTAACCAAGTCGAGGGTACCGCCGACCTTCATTTTTCATACATGGTTCTTGAGATGTTCCTTTACCGAGCCATTCACCACTACAGCCACCAATATCAGATGACACAGACCCAACCTCGATGGCTCTTCCTGACTTGTTAAAGAAGACTTGACATTCGATAGACACGTCTTCGATCAACTCCCAGTCATGAATCCCATGCAGCTTGCCGAGGAGATAGTATGTACATTTAATCAGATAACTCCCTCTCCATAGCCCAAAGAACAAACCCTTTACTATAACCCCAGGTCAAAGGAGGACAATATTGCTCCCCGACGACGCGGAAACCCCTTTTCAGCCAATAAGCACCTCGAATCTCGCGAACGGACCTGAGCATCATACACGCGCGAGACAATCCAGTGCGTCCCGCAAGAGACATTCTCCTCTTCAGTTCTTCTTCACACGCCTTGGCCAAGCTTTCCCCAATGCCTTTCCTCCTATACCGAGGATCCGGCGTGATTGCGACAGCTACGAGTTCAAAACCACCCTCGCAGTGCGCATTTTGAGATTCATTATCGAGGCTATCGAGCACCGTAGAGCTAGCGGCGAAGATCTCATCCGCACTGAATTGATCAAAATGGCCCGGTAACTTCCACGGTAGGCCTTCGGAATCCGGCGAGTAGACTTTCAAACTTGCAGTACCGATGATGGCATTTTCAGCGAATGCAATCGCAGTGAAGCCGGATTCCTCGAGTTCTTCGGCAAGTTGCGTGTCGCTCGTGAGCCGAGGTCCGCTTTTTACGAAAGAAGTGCCAGTCGTATCATAGTAGCTGATGTTGATAATGTCCCGGAGCTCGGGTAGGAAGGACTGCTTGAGGAGATCACTTTGAGTGAAGGTTTCGATTCTGTAGGAGGGAGCTGATGAAGACGGGATGATTGTTATAACCTCCGGGGTGTGTAGTGGGCCTTCCATGGTGGTAGTAGACATTTTGAAGATGGAAAGAATACCCAAGAGAAACAGTATTTAACAATTGATATAAATAATACTCTAGTTCTTCGAGAATTCAAAAGAATGTAACTTGTCAAGGGAAAGGCGTGATAGACGAGGAGTGAACGGAAGGCCGCAAGATAACGCCGAATGCCGGAATGGATAGCGGCCAGTCCGTGCGTATCTCCAAATTCTCGTATTCTCACGTTTCGTGTGAATCAGAAACCACATGAATGATGCCCAATCATTCGCCAGTGCCAAGAGAGTAAATACTCCCTAGGTTCCCAGTGCATAGGTGCCCACCACTTCTCATGAAGAACAGCATAACCCGTCTTTATATCCTCCGGCCATGGCCACTAAATATTCCACGAGAAGTTCACGGTAATCCATGGGGTAGGGTCAGGGTCTCCACGAGAAAGGGTAACGTTCAAGACGGCCATGCTGGTATCAAAGCTATCCTCGACTGCCAGCAACTCCTCGAAGTAGTGGAACATCTTCAATGACGGCTGCAGAATCATAAATCCAGCATTCAATGTATCCCAGTCCCAAAAGTCCTCTAGGACACGCGACGGATATAACGAGTGATTCGACCTAAGTTGGGGCAAGCCAGCAGCAATGTAAGTCCCTACCAAGGGTATTTCAACCCGTTAATGGATAAGAGGTGTGAACCTTGCAAGCTACGCCACATAGGTGCTGAGAATTCTGTCGAGGCATCTTGCCAGGACGGAATCACCACTCAAAAGCAAAATCCGGTCGTACTGGACCATCTCCCACAGCCGCAGTTTTGTCAGGACATCGGCCCATCGGGATTCCGTCGGTCGAACCCAGTCCACTCGAAAATCGGACCACTCGGTGACTTCTGCACCGTCGGTTTGGAGACGGTCTTCTTTTTTTATATATATATCGAAATTCTGGTGAATAAAGACCACGAAAGGGATGGCCAACCTGGTTTGCGTTTCCGATGCGTGGAGGAGCTGGTATGTGAGGATTCGAGCCGCGTCAAAATATGGATCCCTGGTGTTGCGGAATTCGGAGATGAAATGATCTTTGTGTTCGGTGGGGTCGCTCAGATAAGTCGCGTAAATTATTCGTTGCTTTCTGCTTGCTTCTGGTCTTTCCATTTGAGACAAGTAGATATTCCATAACCACGGCAGAAACAAGCACAAAGCCGCTGAAAGGCCCAATGGGGCCGAATAGGTTCCATTCTCATCAAGGTCGGGATTATTGGATGCTAATATCCATGGCCGTCAGTCACCGGCACATCTTTATGTATATCAAACCGGAGTACCTAGAAAGTGTGCGAGCTCCTCTCATTGTGCTCTCTGCGCAACCCAATATAGCTGCTTGTCTCAGTTTCTTTCTAGATTTGTCTAAATAGAGAACAAGCAATACCTAGTCATTTAACCCTCAGTAAAACGATGATTCTAACACGAGCTGGGCTTTTGCTAATTCAAGGTTGATGTTGTTCTTCTTGCAAGACCACTCCTAGTAAGATAAGGGTCCCCGGTTTGCCGCTGAATGTGATATATCAATCACGACTAATACATCTAGTTGCACAAATGACTGTATACCAAAAGATCAACTGCATATAAATCAAGAACTCTAAACTTAATATGACTCTGAGTCTCGTTTTGCCTTTTTTCCTTCTTCTCATACACACGGCTTTTTCTACATCTTCGGTATAGCGATGAGTGGGGATAGCCAACATAACCAACACCATGTCAATTCCCAAGGCATTCACTCTTCCGAGAAACATACAAGGATGTTCTACGAGCGTCTGAATTATAATTGGGCAATCTTCCCTCTAACAGCTACTCTCTACTTCGTTGGTACGTCTTCACCATGAGCACATTGTAAAATATATGTATATAAACGGTATAGCTTTATATCGCATAAGTATCTGGATTGGCTTCTACGACATGTTTGTTAAGCCAGGGGTGCTCTGGACACCCGACTGCACCATTCTAGTCATTATCTACGCTCCATTCCTAGTAGGACAGCTTCCACCATACTCGATGTTATGGGGTCTTTGTCTACCGATGCGGCCTTTTGCATATAAAGAGTCACCCAAGGGACGTTATTTCCGCGAACTCAAAGTATGCTTAGTTACGAAGGGAACAAACCTTCAGGTAAGCTACCTTTCTTTATCGCCTTAAATATCCTTTCGTACTATATCGAAGCTCATGCATCAGTGATAGACCGTGATGAACTCTATCAGACCATGGCAAAATTGCAGACACTCTCAGAACATCACGTTTCATGTGGCGTTAGATTCCACCGATGATGATTTCCAGGCAGCACTTCCAGATTTTGTCAATGTGGTGAGAGTACCAGCCTCATTCCAACCGGCCTATGCGAAATATAAAGGACGGGCCTTGGAATGGTGTCGCCTGCATTGGAAACTATCCGAGCTTGATTGGGTACTGCATCTAGACGAAGAGACTGAGATCGATGGGTACCTGGTACAAGCCTGTCTTGACTTCATCGAGCGAGGAACAGAAGACATCGGAATGGTATATGTTCCGCCTGGATTATGATCTTACACAGTACTAAAACAATGTACAGGGAACAATCTACTACACTTCGCATAATTATTGGAAAAATCCTTTCTTGACCACTGCTGAGATCTTCAGAGTGGCTGAGGACTTTGGCCGTTTCCAACTTCCAATCCGACTTTTCAAACGCCCTTTACTTGGCTGGATGCATGGCTCCTTTATATTGATCAATGGTGCCGTAGAGAACAAGGTCACCTGGGATACTGGATGTCTTGCTGAAGACTTTTGGTTTGCATTCCATGTATGTGATCTGATTACATCAACATCTAGTTGCTAATTTAGAATATCTTACCGAACAGGCGGCACGCCGAGGAGTCAAGTTCGGCTGGATTCACGCAGTTGCACGAGAACAACCTCCCGTTAGTGTTTCGGATTTGATTAAGCAACGTAGAAGGTGGTACACGGGGATCATGTCTATGGATAGCTGGTTGGTCAAATTGGTCCTCGCAATCTCCATGATGGGACCGTTAGCTTATGGAAGCGTGTGAGTATTTCGAAGGATCTTGCTGGCTCTGACACTAATATCGACCGTATTTAGCAATCTATATACATTGGTACGCGGGTGGAACATATCCGTTTCGCATTGGTTCTTCGGGTGGAATCTGTGCAACATCGCCGTGGACACGCATGGTCTTATTGTGGGGAGTGTGCTCCAGGACTTATACCTCGGTGACACTCCTCTGGGTTCCTTGGTTTTGCATATAATTTTGACATTGCTGTGGGCGCCATTCGTGCAGTTCGCGCATTCAATAATCTTTATATCGGCATTAATTTGTCCGGCAAGTAATTTTGTGGTGATCAAAAAGGTATAGCATTGCGCCGATAATATGATGAAGATCATTTTGGGTTGATAGAAAATATATGACATCCAAGGTCATGATTTTATTGTATGAAGCCCAAGTCGACTATTGTACACATAGCGACCACTAGTTACTTTGATCGTATTGCCTTTCAAAGATACAGCTGGAGGCTACCTTGGATATAGTGGGAATAGTATGACCCAAAAATGTCCATGTAGAGTACCATGGCTGGTAATTCAAATAAAAAAAGAAAGAAAGAAAGCATCAAACGATCTCTGTGGCATATGGCATATGCAAAGCATGTGACAATGTAGATCGTGACAGTCCAAATGTTTCGACGAAAGGGTCAACCAGAATACCAGACTCTCCTCGTCTGCACTAGCCCATTCGACCTTCTTATATCCCAGCTTGCTCAGTCCTTGGGAAATGTAGGGAAGTCCCAGTGTTTGCCGCCTTTAATCAGCTTCTGGTCCAATCCATCAGTTCCACGGCTCACATAGAGTACCTTGGTGAAGAAGACATCGCTCCGGTAGCTGTAAGACACATTTCCGGGTATGAAGGCCACATCACCCGTGGTCAACATCGCAGTTGGATAGTCTCCAATCTTTATTTTCAGGATTCCTTCAACAACCTGGAATGCGCTGGAACCAGACTGACTGTAAACTGGTGCTGTGATATTGCTTTGCAGTCTGGATATCGTGATCGTGGACTGAGTGAAATTGACATCCTGGGCCTGAGTGGGTGTGACAAGCGGTTGTACAATTTGATACCCATATCGAGAGTTGAGATACTTTGGCCCGTACCCATTGGCAATGAAATATGGTGTAGCGGGAGCTCCCAGTGAGTTAGAGCCTGTGTGCCATTCTGTGCCAGACGGCGCGGTTCCATTAATCAAATCGCGGCGAGGTACGAAATCCAGTTGCGAATAGACGTCAAACTGCTGAAGGGCGGAGATGGTACTAGCATCACTGCCGCCAGAGGTTGAATCACTGCTAGCTGCGGGAACATAAGGTGTGTTTGTTGACGAAGTGAAATTAGTTCCCAGTGCGTAGAACAAGTCCCTACTCAAGTGTCAACGTCAAGTTCCACTGCTGAATTATTTCCCCAACTAGGGAATACGCCGTGCGGGTTTGGTACTCACTCGAAGCCTCCGGGAACAATAGCACCGATCATCTCAGTATCTGGATCTAAGACTTGGAAGGTATGGGTCGTATTACGAGGCACCGAGCCATAATCGCCTTGAGACAAAAGACGAGCTTGTTGCCCACCATTTCCTTTATCCGCCCACAGTTGAAAGCGGCCCTTCAAGTTGTAGAAGTTCTCATAGTGTTTCTGGTGGATATGCGGTAGGACACCTAGTTCTGTGCTCACAGGAGCGCTTGTGCTCATAAGGGTGAAGGCATAGTCGGAGGACGGACCCGTTACCATAAATCTGTACACTTGGCTGCCAACGGAGACTGCATGAGAGTTCGCATAGTGCGGAATCACATATGGTCGGAGATAGTCGGGGGCGTTTTCAACATAGAGATCTGAAAGCGATGCAGTGCTGAGTTTGCCCGGAGTGGTCGAAGGTTGACCATGGGAAATTCCAGCAGCGAGGGTTATAAACACGACCAAGAGAAAGTACATGGTGAAGTGTACTGTCGAGGATAAATTGGTCACATTTAGGGAGGTAAGGTGGGTTTTATATAACTGTAGAAGGGGTTGTAGAAGAGGTTACAGAAAACGGAAGGTTGCCTTGATCGGGACCTGCGAGCCGCTAGATATATTTACCGGCAAGTTTGAGGCATAACCGTGATTTGTCCTTGAAGCCATTGAATGCCTTTAGCCCACACACACTTTGTCGCTCACTTGCCAAATTCGTCTTCACTCGGCTGACTCAGCGGCATAACGGTGGACTACAAGTGCCGACTCAGGGCCAGAGCGGCATCAGAGGTTAATCGTCATAGGTTTAAAGCCATATCTTTTAGTCCAAGGGATTATACAAAATATCGAATGCGTGCTGAGTCTGCTGACAGTATGCCAACTTGGTCCGGAAAGTCCGACGAGACGACTGGGTTTCAGGGGGCATATCGCTCCATCTAGCTTCAAACTGTCAACGCGATCGTTGCCCAAAAGTTACAAAAGTTCACAGAAGCAAAAAGACTACCCATAATTGCTGCGGAACACTTATCCGATGGCTTGGATTGTTTGCAGTTGTGAGCTCCTGTTGTCTGGTCTGAAATCTCAGGTATAAATCAATGGGCATCAATTCTGTCGTTGAACACTGGATGGAGCATATGCAAGCAGTGATGATCTTTCTCGGCTTTCGGTGAAATAGGCGCCGAATCCACCACCCTTATTCAGATCCACCACTTCACTCAAATTAGGGATAGTACTAGTATAACACGTAACTGTTGGTTCCTTAGTGGGGCTTCCATAGGACTATAAGCACATAGATGGGTCTTGGCATTGTAACAGTCTATATGTGGGGTCATGGAGAGTCAAAACTGATGAACAGTCCTAGGATGCATCTAAGAATATCCCTACAGGGTGTGAGTGCGGCGCGGGCTATCTTCTCACACCCCGGGGCACTGAAAAGCGAAGTGCCGAGTTTCTTTGCCCAAAGCCAACACAGTCTGGTGATCCTTGGACGGAGCCTTGCTGTTTCACATAGTTTATCGTAAAATGTCAATGAAATATGAAGCAGTCAAGTCTATACCTAATCCATGAGGGTTAGTGCTGATCTCAGAGTCTCGGAAAATCCGAGTGACGCGGTTTCGGTTTCGGACCACCCGATGGGGGGCCGCACTAGCTTTCAAATGTAGGAGCTGGAGTGCATTCTCAAGGAAATTAGAACGGCAGTGGGAGTTGTAGAGGGAAACTAACACTTTATTGTCCCACAATCTCTCAAAACCCCACTTGTGTGGTGGACCCTACACGGATGGTAGTTGGGTAAATAAGGAGGCTTGTGAGATATAAAATCTCAATCCCGTACGGAAATTTTGTGAAAGAACTCAATAACAAAATCATTTTTCTTTCTCTGCTACCACTTCATCATCGTGCTTTGGGAGACGGTTACTCTTCTGTCGCTTTTTGCTTCCCGTGCATGGGATCGGTGTCATCTGACCCTATGTGACAGGACTGTAGTCTCCTCTCCCTCATCTTCCTTTCCCCTTCTTCTTCAGCAGTTAGCAGTTAGCACGAATACAGTTGCATTGCTCTCTCTCTCTCTTCTCCTGGCTTCCCATCACAAACCAAGCCTTCAGGTAGAGGCCCCCCGGGACCCCCTAAATTCAAGTAAGAATTAGTCTTAGTATATATAGATCAATATACCTTTATTCCCTCTCCCAAGCCAACGTATCTTACCCGGTTAATAGGCCTTATACCTAAAAACAGTATAATCTTACATACTAGTACTAGGTAAGTACCTAAAGCGAGAGCTAGAGTAAGTTATAAGAGCTAGAGCTAGAGCTAGATTAGAGCTATATTTAAATAAGAACCTATTATACTAGAGCTAGTTACCGCTTAGTATTAGTACTTTTTACTAGAACGAGTACTGCCTAGTATTATTACTAGTACCTATACTATTACTAGTGTTTATTTATTAGTTCTATATTACTATTCGATATATTTAAGGGGCTTTTCTAAAGGATTAAGGGGGTATATTAGGATCATAGTATATAACCTTATTTATTAGAACTATCATATATCAATAACCAGATAGTCTCCTCTCCTCTCTCTTCTTCTTTTCCCTTTCTTATCAATCATCATCCATTAGCAGTTAGCCTCAATACCATTACATTGCTGATCTCTTCTCTTCTCCTGACTCGCTATCAGTTGGTGTTAAGATAGACAAATTTGACACAAGAAGAGATAATGGAATAATAGGATGACGAGGAACGGTGAACTATATAGTCTAAATTGGGTGGATTTGAGCTAGAAAGAGAATGTAGAGTAGTATTTCACCCAAATGGTTCAACAAAAGCAGTATGAAGCTCGAATTATATACTTCCTCTCAAGACGTACGTCCCATAATCCGATAGAGGACAGCACACAAGATATAAAATACAGCGGCAGATATCAAGAACGAGTAAGTGCCAACCCAAGTAAATGAATAGTTCTCAGAGGGCTGGTGGTAGATATAAAAAGGCATCAAGGTGAAGAACGCACCAAATGTAAAAAACAGGATATTGACCAGGTGTAGGAGCCTTTGAACCCATAAAGGCATATTGGACAGATCTAATTCAATCGTCAATGAAAAAATAACAAGCTCCCAAATACCCATCAATGCGATGATGACAGGTAGATAGAATACTTGAAAGTGATCTATAAGGTTGGCTGTGCTATTGTAAGTGCAGATAAGCAACAAAGTGATAGTGCATATGAGCATGAAATAAATTATTGCTGCGCCGAGAGTTTGAGCATGGTCATCCCAGTTGCTGTTAGGGTCATCTAGCCTCATAGAGGTTTCAGGCGTGAAGGGGAAAACAGTCAGATTCATCGACTGGGATCTAGAATGCGAAGATTCCCAAATATGATCGCTGCAGTCTGTTACTACCCCGGGTCTCTGTTTATTAGCTAATCATATCCCGTTAGTGTCTCTGTATATCAAAGGTTCGGAGCATTGAGCATGTAGGAAGTACCGTGATTGAAGTATTTTATGATTGTAAACAGAGGTGCAAGCAGTAAAACGAGGGCCACAACCTGCCCAAACCCCCAGTCACCATCTCTCTCATCAGAGTCCTGAACCAGCTTTATGGATGTTGGCTCCCCGGGATATGGATCCACGGACTTTTTAATAATGCCCAGTATCCCGAATAGGCGCATGGTACCCCAAATGAACCCGAGTACCAGCCAGCACACCTCGTTTATTGTCAGTCCTGGAGATGAAAGAGAAACACAATTAGATAACCGAGGCACACTCACTTCTGAAAACATTGAGGACCACCCATCTAGGAAAAGACGTGCCACCAAAAAGACCGTCAGCAGAGGACGGTAGAGAAGGGTACGTTTCAGGCTTTTGTAGGAGTTGTTTGAGCAGCACCAAGTGAAAGCGATCCTCAACAAACGGCGCGCTTGCATGCTGAGCCTAGCTCTAGCTTTTCCCCAGATACTGACGGAGATAATCTTATGCAGCTTGATTATACGAGCCACAAACCCAAATATCACCAGCAGTATCGACAATACCATTGCGTAGTATGCCGTAGGTGATCTTACATCAAAGCCCGAATGACACATCGCGTGTCTAATGATGCTCCATGCCATTTCCTCGTCGGGGATTTGCCCTCCCTGCAAGGAAGACCACCAATATCCCCCCGTGAATGAGAGCCCTATAGTCAGGAGTATGACAAGAGCAGCCATACAAAACAGTCTCCATATGCGCTGGAGCGAGTGATTGTACAGATGGTTTCGGAGAAGTGTTAGGCAGGCCAAATGAGTGAGGCTGGAAAACCAGGCCAGGCCGACGATAACCATCCAGTGGTAGGATGAAATTCCCTGGTGAAGTTGCGCATACCCACTTATGAGTATTGAGAGTCCAGTTACAATCTGGAGGTCACTCATTGCGAGGATGCACTGTATGTAGTATGTCAGTTGAGTTACTTTCGGCTCAACACAAAGGGTATCTGTACCTCAATAAAGCCTTTCTCAATTTGAGCACTGATATGAAACTTGCGATCGCCCATCAATAGCTTAGGTATATGTCGCACGGTCCGCAGAATAATTTCGTCTACTGGATTTGGGCGAAATGAGTGATTCGAAGAGTCTTGATCTGTCTTCCTAAAGGGGTCCAGAGCTGGGTCGTAAACCACAAAGAAGTATATGATGATGAGCAGCACTGCAATCCCGGCAGTTGTGACATAGTTTGCAATTACCTAGGCATGAATTAGATGATGGTATTGATAATAAGTTAGCGACATACCCCTTGACCAGTGATGTCGTTGTTGTCCGGCACGGGAGGTTGCGGTCCGTCGCAATTGTATGGGGAGGGCATAATGACTCGAGCCAAAAGCAAGAGACCTTGGAATGCGGAGTAAAATGAGGCTGAGATTGCCTTTTTTTCTCTTTTCTTAATTATGTCTGCCTTGATCACGTGTTTTAGACTGTCGATCAGTAAATAAATATCCGCACAGCCCATCAGCCACGATGTTGATGTTTTGGTGGCCAGAAAACAGAGAATTCGCCCATCTACAAAAGTTACACCTATCAATATGGACGAGTGGACATGATGATGATAATAATGATAACGTCATTTGCCCGATGTAGCTCGCTCTATATATATAGTATGTTGCTATGCGGGAGTGCTGTTAGGCCTACCGATAGCTAGAAGGTGGTCGCCTGCCCACTAGGCCCCCGTTAGGGAACTCACCTTACAAGTTTCTGATCAGTCGTCCTCGAATGAAAAGATGTAAAATATATAAAAGAAATGCACGGATGTAAACATAATAAACACAATTTTACCCCTGATCGCGGGTAGCCGCATTTGATACCCTCTATCGTTCAGCCCTCCCGACCAAATCTTTTAGTGTCAATCCACGGATTTACTCGCAGTTCATTCCGACCTTAACGATAACCTCTCGGTCCTCGCGAAGTTCGATTTCCGGTAAAAATTATGGAGGCAATAAATTAAAGTCGTTCATCTGATCCAACAACCCGAACCCAATATCGATCCTATTTGGTGGGATACCTATTCTAGGGGGTCCTCAGACGAATGGGGCCTCTGCAAGAACCTGGTCTCCCAATATGGGCCAGTCTTGGAGGAGCGTTACGAAACCTGGGTCACCACATCAGATATTGACAAAAATGGCCCGCCTAGGAGCCACACTGTTACGCATTCCTACCACCTATTCGGCCTGGATCCAATTTCCAGGACCTCGGCTTTATTCCGGCAAGCAGTCTTCATACCTGAATGACATCGCCACATTATTGAAAAGCATGAAATGCATATTATTCTCGATGTGTATGGTGGGATCAATCGATCGACTATCGGCGAAGCTGCTGGTCATTGGGGTTGGTTCCATAACCAGACTCATTTCGAGTACTCGATGCAAGTCATAGATGCTATAATTTCATTCATCCAAAACTCTGGTCACCCAGAGTCTTATACTCTCGAACCTTTGAGCAAACCGCCGATAACCGCAATCTGTCGGTTTTTGGAACCCCTGCTGCTCTTTCTGATAAGGGCGCCGCGTGGATCTTGAAGTATATCCCCGCTGTGCTTGATCGTGTGGCTAGTGTGAATACTGTTTTTCAGGCATCAACTCACACGGAATAATTTGGCCCCCATCTACGGCCCCGTCTGGATTTTAGCGTGGATCTTGAGGCTTAAGTTTTGGAAGTGCCCCTGAAAATTCGGGGGCCGTTTATTAGCTCCATACTTGTTTTATTTTCTTTTCTATCGAAGACACACCTCCTCGCCTTTCATCTCCCATTATTCCTAGGGGTAATTTACTTCGACTGTTCTTGTCGCTCTTTCTCAAATTCTTAACAGAATGGCCTCCATCCTTCACCTCTTTGCGTTGTCCGCTGCTTTGGGCCAGGTGACTGCTACCTTCGATCTCAACACTGCTGGTCCTAGTTGGGACTATACAACAAAGGACTTAGCAGACACGACCTCGCAAGCTTGCAAAGACGCCTATAGCGCCAGTATCAACTGCGATGAAACCCTCCTCAAGATCGTGGCCTCTATGGATCCCGACTTCGACCCGCAATCGTCGGACCTGCAGGCTATGTGCACAACAACATGCAGTGATTCATTGACCCAGTATATCAAGAAAGTCAATGCTGCATGCGACAAGGACGGCGATCTAGCCGGGATTTCCAGCGGGAACAAGAATATCTATCAGGCTCCCGTTGCCACCGTGGGCGAGGTGTTCCAGTACAAATACGGCCAAGCTTGTGCCAAGAGCGGGTGAGTTCCGTACATAGTGTGATTTCCTCGGGGTATATATGCTTAGATGTTATTTTTGCAGGTCTGACTACTGCTACTTGACCTATCCCGAAAGCGACGATTGGGCCAAAACCGACTTCCCGTGTAGCGACAAGTGTGCAGTTCAGTTTTTCCAAAACGCCCACGAGCAACCTGGCTCGGCATATTTCTTCAGCTACTTTTCTCTTGGTAACCAGTCCTCATACTGGGAGGATACCTTTGCCGGTGGTTGGGAGACTGTGGTTCAATGCGGCGATGGTGGAAGCAATGTAAGCTCCGTTAGCGCAAGTTCGACGAAGACCGATATCGTTAACATCACATCTTCCACCAGCTCAATTAGCAACACATTGGCTATTTCTCCGACCTCAACGCCGACTGCTGCGGTGTCAACCGCCGTGCCGGTTCGGTCTGCCTCTGAGAGTACTTCAACTACAGCCACTGGTGGTGCTTCGAGGCTCAGAGCTTCCTTTTTGCTTTTTTAGGATTCTATTTCTGAGCATAAAAGTTCACCTTAGGTATTTTCAAATCTAGTATAATGATAGAAGCTCAGAGATTCATCTCCATTCCGTTCAAGTATTGAAGTACATCATCATCTTATCAGATTCACGCGTGACACCGTACTCCTCCCCATCCACGACGAAGGGTGTGTATCCAGCGGAGCGGAACTCTTTTGAATATTCGTATTCCGTCGCAAGGGAGACTGCCTCGCCGTCAAACCAATTACAGGAGTAGTCTGCGTCGCCGTAGATCAGTGCAACGCGTACAGGTCGCGAGTGGAGGGCTTCGAGGAAATCGGGGTATACGAAGTCTCTGGTTTGATCACTAGAGGATATTGGCGTTGGAGTTCGTGTAGTTTACGTCGACACCGATGGCATCTAGTACGGAAGCTTGGTTGAGGTATTCGAGGTAATATTTTGGAGGCGTTGGGTCGTCGGCAGGGTGACGGATATCGTAGCTTCCGCGTCCACTAAGGAAATGGTATAGGCCCTCTATAGGAAGGTGTGAGAAAACCTTCATGGGAAAGGAAGGAGCAATGGGTCGAGACATACCAACATTATCGCGATATATATTTGTAGCTTCGGAACAAATTGAGAGGTCTGCGATTGAAGTTCGTTTCTATACAGAGACTGACTCTGCCAAGCTCATTGGAAGGTATCAACTATCGTTTGATACAACGGCTCCAAGATTGCATCAAGTGAAGATTCCATTATTTCGTTATAATGAATCCCTGGATGTTACCGATATATCCAAATACTCAACCATCTTGTCCCTGGCACGCTCAACCTGATCCTGTACATCGAGATCCCAAAGCCACTTCAAACGCCGATCAAGCGTTTCCCTCAACTTCACCGGATCATCACGAACCCCATCAAAACACAGACAAAAGATATGCGCATTTATGTGATGGTTAGTAAGAAAATGACTGTATCTAGGTACGTCCGACGTCGGGAGTTAGACAAGAGGGGTACAAATCTTTGAATACGGCACTTTTGGAATAGAAGATGGGTGATTGGACAGGCGTCAGGGAAGTGGGCTATCAGACATCCCGCGGTGGTGTCCTCGATCTGCACTGCTAGCGGCGTGCGTATAGTTTGCCGAGAAATGCACAGCATGGATAGAGGGTCCTAGATCGTGAGGTACGTATTGATATCCACGGTGCCTACAGGGGTCACTCTTGAAGGGAGAAGTTTATATTGACATTAAAGTTGAAAGGGTACGTGATAGCGCCAATCGTCACAAATTGTGCGTTTGCGTGTGCAACTCTAATCTGCCATATCTGTCTCATTCCATGAGACGAGAGAGCGAACATGAACTCGATATGTAGCTCAGCGCGGTGGCCTTGGTCGAAGTCGCGATCCTGTCGCGGGGATGCTGCATTGACATGTGTAAAAGAATCGACAAGCCCTGGGGCACATACCCATTTAGGCAGTCTAGAATATATGGAGAAAAAAATGAAACCCGCTAGAAAGAAAATGGTGGAAAAAGTTGCATATTGTGGCAACATAAAAACAAATCAAATCATAGGGGCAGTGACAACTCGTTGACGCTCCCATTTCGGAGGACCGAACGGATCATCCCAATCGGAGTCGGTGTCCTCAATACCAGTGCGCTTATCATCTGACCTCAGCGCTGAAGAGCTATCAGAGTCATCTAGTGCGCGACGGAAGCGTAGGAACTGCCGCGACTCCGTGGAATGCGCGGGCTGCATGCCCATGCCTACACCCGACTGCATGGACTCGAGAGCTGTGCGCTGCAGATCACGGATATCATCGCGCAAACCGCCAACTTGTGTCTCGAGGTTTCTGCGGGCTGTTTGTTCACGACGCAGGAGCGTGACTAGCGTGCTATATTGCTCGATCGAGACGCCGTGGTAGTCGGACAGGGATGAGGCGGATGGGGCGGGGCGGAGGGTGCGCGAGGCCATTGTGTCTGCGCGGATGGTGCTCGTGCTGGAGGGGCGGGTGGAGATGTTTGGAAGCGGGCTTGGGGAATCGTCGCGGTCGCTTGCGGAGAGGAATGCGGTGTGTTTGTTGCGCATGTGAGGGGGAAGGAGTCTGCTGAAGGGGGGTGTCGGGGGCGCGATGGTTTTTCGGTGGGGTTTTCGGGGCCGTTGGTTTGCATTCGCGCAATGGCGAATTCCAAATCAATTAGTTTCACTTCGAGTGTGGTCAACCGCTGTTCCAGGGTGACGCTGTCATCTTGCTGCATTGTGTTGACTAGACTTGCGAGGTTTGATGGTAGACTGGGTGGTTGTGTTGTTTGCTCGACTTCCATCAAAGATGGATCGGCGGACATTCGGGTCACACTGGTTACTGTTGTTCCCGATGAGGGACGACCCGAATGTCCACTATTAGAGCTTTCGTCTAGTGGCGGGGACTGCGAGTCAGGAACCGAAGCTGGCCGAGCCGCGGATGATGTGCGCTGTGGCCAAGAGGTCATGATCTCTGGCATGTTATCTGTCATTTCGCGCAATGCATCTGTGCTCCTTGATAAGCGGTGGGAGAGCAAGCTGTGCCTACGCTCTGGGACATGGCTCCTATCCTCTTGCGGATCGGATATTGCTATTGACGCCACGGCAAACCGAGATTCATCGTCTGAAAAAACCACGCTAGGAAGAGTTGCGCGTCTTCGACGTGGCTGCATGCTACCCGGCATTGAATCGCGCAGTGTGGCAGATGAAAGGGGAGATAGTGGAGACAGAAGCGGCGACAGATGTGTTTCTGCAAGCTGCAGGTTCTCCGCCGATAGTGGACTGCCCCGGTGTGAATTCAAATTCAGAGGAGGCGGCACAGCCAACAATGATCTTCCTTTCGCTGGTCCTGATTTTCGCATCGGTGGCGTTGCAAAAGTGGATTCGTATGGGTTCTCCTCTAGTTCATCTGCTTGACTTTGTCTTTTGCGGTTGAAGATCTTGCGCATGACTGTTTTCAATGTGCTTCCCGTTCGGCGATGAGCAATGGATGGGTTGGAATGGGAGTGCGACTGAAATTCCATTGACGGCAGCGCCGTGTCATCGTTGTCTCCCATGTAAGATGCAGGGTTCGAGCCGGAGCGCTCTCCACGGGGAGAAGATCGTTGTGGAATACTCCGAACAGACTCGCTGCCAGCGCTCGCTATAGATCGTGGTTGTCTTGACATGATGACGGAGTATTGAAGGTCGTAATCGACAAATAGTAGGTATAGAAGGTACGGGTGGGATATCGACTCTGATCATTACAAGCAATATGGGTATATGGCGGAAAAGAAAAGGAAAAAAAAAGAGATTCAAGCGAGTGTCGGGAAATAAATATCGAAGGGTATCAACAGGTATAACGAATTCGAATAAAGGCTGGATTTAGTCGACTGAGACTATGGAAAGCTATCAAACGCAAGTTAGCTGAAGAACCAAGGTGGTACAAACGGAACATACAGTGTCGGATATAATCAGGAACATAATGATCAGAGTTGTTCCCGTTTGCCAGTCTCATAAGAAACAAAGAGAGAAGAAGAAGAAAAAAAGGACAAAGGCTGAGTGGGGGAGAAGAAACAAAGGGGAGAGAGAAGTTGGAGATTAGGGAGAGACAAGAGAGGAAGAGAGGAGAGAGGAGAGAGGAGAGAAAGAGAGAGAGAGACAGCTATTATCCCCACACCTGGAAGTTGCTTCACACCAAATAATAAAAGATAAATCATGTAACTATATATTATATTGTTTATATTTTGTATTGTATAGTTATAGTTCTATTTTCTACCTTATCCCTTCTACCTTCTATTATCCTTCCACACAGAAAAAGAATGAAAGTGGAATGTTCTGAAACACAGATACTATTATCCGCACTAACTACATATGCACGGAGTAGCCCAAGTGACACGACACAGTTTCAACAGTTTCAACTCCAATTAGTCCAATTAGTTAGTCCATTACCCCATTATCCCATTAGCCCACGTCTGTGTCTTTGTGCCAGCACCCCTCAGCCGTGGCCCTCATTCCTGGATTGGCAGGAGAAAGAAAAGAATCCGCCTAATTCTGTTTCGGGAAATGCATCTCCGACACCTCATTACAGAAATGATCGTCTAACTGGATGTTTCAAAATACCTTATCTTCGTCTCTCAAACTCCCTTCGGGGGGAGGAAAAGTATTTGAGTTGTTTAAGTCTTCCCCCCTACTCCTCATCCCTTACATAGGCCGTGCACCCGGGACTAAATTTAACCTTGGAGAATATCCCGTCTATGCCGCGTCTAAGAGAGAGATCGACAGTGTTCTGGAACAAGCAAAATGGGGATTCTCAATCTACACCGAAAATTCCCGAAGACTATAGTAAATCTCCAGCGTCGGGGTATCGTAGGTCGGCATGTTCTTCCAGGAAATCCATCCAGTGCTTCAGGAAGCCACTCCCACTATAAAAAACAAAACAATGTTGATCAGCATGAAACCCTCAAACCAAAATGGCTCATCCCGTACTTACCGACTGATCGTCTCCGAGTCTCCGCAAATACACAAATGCCGCTTGGGCCGCGTCATGGCAACTATATGCAGCATAGTTAGCAATATATCGAATGTCCTGCAGGTACAACATACGGAAAACGCCCGCAAGAAGAAAAGGGGGAAAAGCATATACCATTTAATCGTCGCTTCTCGCCAAGGAACCCCACTTCGTGTTCCCCATTGCTGCGCACTAAGCTCACCACAACAGCTTCTTTCTCACGGCCCTGGAATCCATCCACACTGCCAAGTTCAAGGCCGGGGTATTTCTCTCGTAACATCCGCGACAGTAGCGCCAATTGCCCGTTGTAAGGGGTGATCACGGCAATGCCCTCGGGTCTGACACCCGCGTCAATCAGATTGTCCACGTGCCGAGCAACGACCATGGCTTCCATTTCGTTGCTTTTGCTGTCGCCAAGCAAGGCTCCCTTTTTGCTAATCTCATCCTCTGCCTTTTCGGGAAAATCTCCACCTTGCGTGTCCCAGAAGACCAGGGGTTCCTGCGTGTCGTCTGTGCCTTCTACCTCGTATGGTAGGTCGATCAGTAAACGGGCTTTCACCGCGTCGCTGGCGATCAGCTTGCCCTCGTAAAGTTCGTCGGAGGGAAAGCGCATGATCTTCTCATGCATGCGATATTGGGTGGTTAACATGCGTTTAATCCCCGGTCCATGCAGGGCTAATAGACGATCGAATAATGTGCGTTCAAGAGAGACACCCTTCAATGTCTCGGTGTCGCTGTCCGTCCTTTCATCAGTGTCCTTCGAAGGTTCATCCTTGGACTTCTGTCCAGTAGACTTGACGGTCGGTGGTAATTGCAGATGATCACCGGCAAGGACCACCTTTTCTGCACCGAGAAGTGAAATCCAACATTGTGCTTCGAGGGCTTGACTCGCCTCGTCAATAATCACAACGTCAAACTTCTGGTTCTTGAGTTGGTGGCCTCCAGCCCCATGTAGAGTAGCCAATACCACGCTACTCTCGCGCACCAGGTTATCCACGCATTTAGACTCGCGCTGTCGGAACTCCTTCCGGAGTAGCTTCAACTCGTCATAAATACCTCGTCGTTCGCGACCAGACCTGGTCTTGCGAATACTAGCCTGCTTTTCATCAATCTCCTTGCGAATATCCTTCACAATACCCCCGGCATCAGAGGTCTGTGTAAGAACTTCAAGGGAATGCTCAAGAACAGAAGGAAGCAAACGAGCCGGATGCCCGATGCGCACAACAGGAACCTTCTTAGGGGCCAATCGTTCGACAATATTATCAACAGAAACGTTCGACGGTCCACAGACAAGAACCCGCTTATTGCGCTGAACAAATTGCAAAATCAATTCAATGAGCGTATGCGTCTTTCCTGTCCCAGGCGGACCATGAATTAAAGCAATATCCCGCGAAGCCAGCGCAAACCGAATAGCATCCTTTTGCGAATCGTTCAGCGTGGGATCAGTGAACTCCACAGGCCCACAAGCCTCAGTATCCAGCTGCAGCGGCGTGGTATGCCCAAACGCGACGCGCATGAAATGCGAGTACTCAGTCCCAATCATCTTGACCATCTTCTCCATAGTTTGTCTCATCCTAGTCCGAAGTCAGTAACGCATCCAGTAATCCCAAATCCAAATCCAAATCCAAATCCAAATCCAAATTCAATACTCCAACCAACATACCTCCTATACGTAACATCATTGGCAAGCTTAATAGCCCACACCTTCTTCCCCCAAAGCTCCTCAACAGCCTCATCATCCTCCTTCGACATCCCCCCACCACCCTGCCGCCCAAACGCAATCCACACAGCTCGATCACCAGTCCGTGTAACAACGCCCTCAACCCCCTTCTCCGCGTCTTTGTCTTTTTCCTTATCTTTGTCTTTCCCGCCGACCTTCTTCCCCGCCCCCGCCACATCACTAACTCTCACAACATCCCCGACACGAATCCCATGCGACCCAAGACGAGGCGTCCCATCTGCAGCTCGGGATTCTTCCGATGCGACTGCTGGATCCGGGGCGAACTCGCCGACGACGCGCCCACCGAGACCGGTTCGGCACTGTGAGAGGATGAGGCCTGTTAGGGCGTAGCCGGTCGCTTGAAGAGTTCGACGGGTTGCAGGGGAGACTGTTGCGGCTGTGCTGGCGAGTTTTGAGGAGGAGACTTCGGCGGCGTGTTCTTCGTGGAGGAGGGTGAGTTGGGTTGAGGCGAAGAGGGGATTGAGATTGGGGTTGGAGGGGGCATTTTGGGTGGTGCGGGATGCGTGGAGCTTGGAGTTGGGATCTTTGGAGAGTAAATGGGTGTTCTCATAGATAGATTGAAAGTCCTCCGTTTGGTTGGTGTCGATTGACTTCCACGGGTTGGTGGTTGGAGCTTGATTCGGGGAGGGACCGGGGATAAAGAAGCTTCAAGTTGCTTATCTCCGAGATCGGAATTTGATTGGCTGCGGGTTTGGAGGATTCAATGTTGTCTACAACATACGGGTGTACAAGCATGACGTATTCAGACAATCTCATCCAGCTAAGAGAAGAACCAACAGCCCAGGGAACGATAGCCACTGTTCTCGAAATACAAGTACATCTCCGTATACACATTTTACTCCTTCCAGTGCATTTTGTGCAAACTGTTACCCTGAGCAGGTGATATTCTCTTATTCCATTTGCTTCACCAAACGATAGCCGTCTACAACGGATTTCAATCAGTCCCTAAAGGCTCATATAGTGGAATGTCCCCCAAGTCGAAAGGAAACGCCCAATAACTGGTCGCAACATATCTTCCGACATATATCCAGTCGTTGGAGCGTCCGTATAGAGAATCCCAACGAGCAAGCCTCTACCAGCGAGCGAGAACGGGGTCGACGAGGCGTACCTTGGTCAGCCCCGTCCTAGCTCCCGGAAGATCGCATTTGTCTTTTGGATACTATGGCATGTGATAGGCGAAGCGAAGCGCCGAAGATTGTGCATGGGGACCAACGAAGACAACGAGAATTCAGAAATAGAGCATCTCCAGCCACCGGCTGCCCCAGTGGGCACAAATCCAAACAGAGGAATAATCTTGGAAGGTCGCATCAAAGAAATATTAGCGGTGTTTAGCGCATGCGCCTTAGCGATAATTCTGATTCAAAGCGACATATTTCCAGAGGCTGGGGTGTATTCGACGAAGAATACATGTGTAATTATATCGGACCATTGTAAGAAAGCCGTACCAAGGGGGTACGCCGGAGCCACGTTCTCTCATCCAGAGAAGGACGGACGGTATACATTAAACCAGTAATTCAGAAGCAGACAAATGCGAATCAAGAAGCCTCAATCTTGACCTTGGGCTCATCGATCTCAGGACTCTTCTTAACCTTCAGCATCGTCGGCTCAAGCCCTCGAATCTCACTCTTACAAAGTCGCAAGCCAGCCAGATCACAATCCCCACAGCGACGCTTAACGGGCAGACAAACCGTTTGTCCGAGGCCAACAAGCAACTTATTAATCTCATGCCACTTCTCGAGCGGCAACCACGATTGGAGCGCTTTTCTCGTCTCCTCGGGGGTTTTAGTCTTATTCCAACCCCAGAGGTTGGTAATACGATGAACATGCACATCAACACCAATCCCCATGTGTTTGCCCCATGCCGCGCTCAAACAGAGGTAGGCCATTTTGGGTCCTACGCCGGGGAGCGCCATGAGGCCTTCCGGCGTGGAGGGGATATCGCCGTTATGCTGGTCTCGCAGGATCAGCGCGGTAGCTTTGATGTATTTTGTTTTATTGTTGTGGAAGCCGACTGTGTGGATTAGTTCGTTTAGTCGCGTTGGCTCCACCGCTAGGATGTTGGTTAGGTTCAGGGTACTGTCGACAGGTTTTGAATCCTCGTCTTCTTGTTTGATTTTGATATCTTCAGCCAGCGCAGTGTCGTCTCCGAGTTCCGTGTGAAGACGCTGCATTGCTACCGCTGTGACCGTGTCTTTCGTCTGGGATGAGAGCATCAACGCGATAAGGGTCTGGAATCGACGGTCTATTAATGATGATGCCCGCCAGTATAGCTCCGAGCAGCCCATTGTGTCTACCGGTGCAGTCGGGTTGTCTGCCCTCATCTTTTTCACGATCTCGTACATCGCCTCCCAGTTGGACGGCGGCTCAACTTTAACCGAGCCGTCGTTGTCGTGGATTGTTCGGGCCGGGACTCGTCTTTGTTTGGGTGTCACGGTTGGTTTCTGGTCGGGCTCATCCTTCACAATGGGTTTGCGTTGTATTCGAGGACTTGAACTTTGCTTGAGGGCTCGCGGGTTTAGGGGGCTCGCGCTACGCTTTCGGCGCTTCAACGGCGGTTCAAGGAGGTCTTCGATATCGGCTGTGTCGGCCTCGGAAAGGGAAGATTCATCATCGCTCTTGATGGGACACAGACCGGGCGTTACCGAGACATCTTCTGTCTTCGGCTCTGTCTTGACGGTCGGAGTCGCATTTGCGTTGTGGGCGAAACTTTTCAAAGCGCTCGCATTGGAGCTACGCGTTTGTCGTCGGATAGGGGGTGAGAGTGCCTCCAGCACCTTCGCGGTGTCCCTGGAAGTGCGAGAAGTGCGCATGGTCAATTAATCTTAATCAATTAACAGAGACCGAATAAACAGAAAATGACCTCGGGACCAGGGGATTTCACGTGAGAAGATGATCGATCCATGGGTGTGGGTCGGGCAGAATTTCCCCAACCTCGGCGATCGCAGTGCCGACCGACTTTCCCAAACTCCGTGGGGAGGCGCACTTCAACTACAACATACACATATAATCTATACAACCTACCACATTCCACATGACCTCTTCTATCTCTGCGTCAAAGCGGCTCAGGCAAGAGCTGAAGGCTGCTATCAAGGAAGGGGAAAATGAAACATACCTGTACCTCCGAACGGTCGATTCAGACGACCTACTACACTGGGAAGCTGTATTGAAGGGTCCAAAAGAATCACTATACGAAGGTAAGTTCACTAGGCTCGGGGAATCTGAGCCGATCTAACGCGAAAACAGGTGGACTTTGGCACCTCAGTATTGAAGTCCCGGAAAATTACCCTATTGCGCCGCCGATCATCCGCTTCACGACGAAGATTGTGCACCCGAATATCGACTTCAACACGGGCAAGATCTGTTTGCCGCTCTTGGATGACGGATGGAGGCCGGCTGTGACTCTCGAGACCACACTAAAGGCTATTCAGTGGCTGCTGAGCGATCCGAATCCAGATTCCCCGCTAAATGTTGACATCGCGGTTCTACTACGCAACGAGGATATTGCGGGCTGGGAGAGTGTTACCCGGTACTGGATGGAGGAGGAGCAGTGGAATGAACGTCAGAATCTTGTACGATGATAACGGTTTCTCGGAACCAGTTGAGACATTCGGACCGCACATACCGCACCACCGTGCACATTCCGATCATCTCGGATACCTTTTACCCACTACATATACGAATCAACGAATCTCTACGGTCAATAACCTAAGGAGTTTAATAATGGAGCACAATTTTTGCATTATCTTCAAAGTGAAGAGTAAACATGGACTAAAGGTTAATCACATGAAATATTAGCGTGTGCTTCGCGCCATAAATGTTTGAGACCGCTGTGTAAAACACGATAACAGGCCAAATGAGGCAGATATTGAATGCCGGATTGAACGCCCAAGAGAGATAAGGAGAGACATGAGTATCGTCACGGGTCATGCGGAAAAGATAGTACAATGACTGAATGTCATGAGGATGCAGAGCCAATGCGATGTGCTGGAGAACGCCGTTCAAAAAGATAAAAGATGCGAGCAGGCGATGAGGCAAAACTGATCATCCACTACAGAGCCATTGCGACCACGACGGCGCCACCGACGATGGCGACAACCTCACGAGCCATACCGGTAGCCACCGCAGCAACATTAGTCTGCAGACCGGGCTTACCAGCGGTGGTTGCGCCTGCGGCCTTGTCGGTTGCCGAAGGGGTGATCACCGTGATAGAGGTGATGGTGCTCAGACTGCCGTCGGGCATGGTGGTCGTGCTCTCGAAGGTGGAAGTGCTCAAGCTGGTGTGGGTAGAGGTAGTTGATTGACTATCGGTGGTTGAGGTAGACGAGGTGGACGAAGTGCTCCGAGTAGTCGATAGGGTGGAAGGAACACTAGTAGTGGTCCGAGTAGTCTGAGTGGTCTCAGTAGTCTCAGTAGGGGTAGTGGTCGGCTGAGCAGTAGTAGTCTTGGTTGAGACCGTGCTGGTGGTCTCGGTGGAGACGGACGCAGAGGTGGCAGAGCTGGTCTTGCCGGTGGTCTCGCTGGTGGTCTCGCTGGTGTTCTCACTGGTGGTCTCACTGGTGGGCTCACTGGTGCTGGTTTCACTAGCCGAGGTGGCCGAGGTGACGGTTGGCTGGGCGCTTGTAGTGGGCTCAGTGTTAGAGGCCGAGGTGGTCTCACTGGTCTGACTGGTCTCAGCAGCTGTGGTGGCGGGCTCAGAGGTTGGTTCGATGCTGGGAGTAGTCACCGTAGGAACCGTGACTGGGGTTGTGTCAGGGCTGGCAGTGGCATTATCCTGACGCTTAGCAAGCTTGATAAGGCTGGCAATAGTGGGTTCTTCAGCTTGCAGAGCCTCGGCGGCTTTAAGGTCAGTCGGGAAGACTCCATGACGGAATTTGGTGGAGATAGCATGCAGAGCATCATGGAGGTTGACTTCCTTGATGTCGGCAAGCCCTTGGGAAGACTCACTTGACGAAGTCCCCTGCACTGCATCTGCTGCGAAAACCGCAGACAGAGCGAGCAGTGTCACAAAGAGCAATTGAAGAAAGTTGGTACGCAACATTATGGTAGATTGAAGATCGGTGGATCTTGCTGATAAGATGAGGAGTTGGGTAAAGACAATGAAGAGAGAGAGAGGGGAGGAAGAACAACAAAGCAGGTGAGATTATTTAAGAAAGGTGAAAGATGACTTGGAAGGAACCACACAAGTCCCAGATTGGCAAGTGTATTCTTCCTTTTTTTTTTTATTATCTTTTCGTATTTTTTTTCCTTCTTATTTGGATACCTTTCTTGATTTTTCACACTAGTAAAAGATAATCCCGAGAATCATCGGCGTGGCTGATTTTTTATGGCCACTTAAATGTCTCGGATCGGCCGAAAACAAGGCTTAGTATATATACATTGATGAACTATTTTAGATCTTATGTGCAGTACATAATAACTAACCATCATAATGTGGATAATATAGACCTCGGGAGTAAACCAACTGTGCCACCAAATCCAAAAGTAAAAAGTAAAAGTTCATTCTGTCTTATTATTGGTCCGGTCTCAGGGCTAACAATAGTAACCTTGGAAATAGTCAGAGTCATCTTGTCATGCGTTATTGCTTTTTTACTCCATTTGGTAAAACTTTGGGTAAAAAGGAAAAAAAAAGGGGGTATTTCCCCTGGAACTTCCATGGTTCTATATAAATATCCACATGTGCACACTCATAACAATTCACCCCGTTTACTTACAACATAGGCAATATACCTCAGGTGTACGAATAACAATAGTATCTAGTTGGATCCATAACATCGCCGACCGATCGAGGCTGATCGAGGATACCAAATTCCATCTCCATATCGACCGTGACAAGCGGCGCATCCGGCGGATTAGACAGCCTATTCGTACCATTAAGTGCAAATCGACGATGGTCCTCATCTTTGGCCTGCCACATACTCCATAACCGATCGATCATACCATGGTGCAGGAAGAAAGCCGGGTCTTGCGGCGACGTGAACAAGTCTTGGAGGGTAGCTCCGAGGCTGAAATGTCCGCCGCCATGCACGCCCAGCACTCCGCCGGGCCGTGCGGGCCAATAGTCCATGACGGTCTGGAAATCGGAGATATTAGCCGCGGATAGGAGTCGGTCGACGATGGTCTGGTTATCGTAGTTGCTGCTGACGAAGTTATTCAGACTTCGGTTGAAACAGCGCGGGTTGTAGTCGAAGCCTGGGGCGGGGAGTTTGTCGAATGAGACAATGTTGCGGTCGAACGGTCCCATGTGGATTTTCATGTCTTTGAAGGGTCCGCAGCGCACACAGCCGCCGCCCGATCCTCGTGGTATGGTTACGGCGCCGCCGGAGAGGCTTTGCTCGTCTGGGTTATAATTTCCATCGCCGGAGAGGGAGCTGTCGCTGCAGTCGAAGAGAGGACTAACTTTCAGGTTCTCTGACCACAATGGCCAATTCCAGTACCTGCACATGTGGTTCGTGTTATTATGGTTCGGGGTAGTAAATGAATGGCACTTACGGGAGATGGCCGGAGTAACCACACTCGTCTCGCAGGGCTGTCTCCCAGAGCCAGAGGAAGTGACGGTGCCATGGGAGGAACAGACCACTAAGGTGGACATTGAGTGTATAGTTGATATGGGTTCTGTATCCTATGTTAGTACCCAGTCCTTAGCATATAGAATGAGGTTATAAAGAACCTACGCCACAAAATCGTCGAGCCGGTTCTGCACTCCCGGGTACTCTTTTCTTGGAAGTTGCTGAGGCTTCCCCTGCATACACAGTACCGAATCAATATAGTCGATCCGCTCAGCTTTCTTCAACTCCCCCTATGTAATGTCAGTTCTCAATTGGCCATAGGAAAATCAAGAAATACAAACCATTCCTTCCGGACAGCAGTATTATCAGTTCCACATGCTCGCTCGGGCAGGGCAATGTCGGTGTTGATATCGAATAAGGAGGAATCGGCTGTCGAACCCCAAACCCCCAAGGCAATGACCAAGAAAGACGGATACAGCCCAACCATCCTATCAATCCCAACAAAGAAAATCCCGATTAGCAGGAGCTAATAAATTCCCGCAAAAGCTCCCTCGGCCTCGTCCATGAACGCCGTTTATAAGTAACCACCGACCCCCCACTAACAAGCCAATAAACCCTGATGGCATCCCTTGTATGATCTGTAAGTAGACGGAGCATTTTAGATTAGCCTATTTTGGTGAACTCCGAAACTTTTTTTTTTGGATATGCAGGTTCCAAGCCTGTCAGTCTGTGAGCTGTCACTTTACGGGGGTCTAAGTACCTCCATCACACTCCATTGGTAACGGTGCGTTTTTTCACCCTGCATGACATGGGGCGATAGAGGTTCTAGCCATAGACCGTTCCCAAAGCTTAGCGAGGCAGAGCTCCAACCAAATTAACTTACTTGTTTACGGTGTTTATCAACGAGATAAATTGTTGTACCCAATCTATGTCGTGCCCAGGTGAACTGTGTCTAGGTTTGATGTACATAGTCTGTCCTTGGCCCCGTCTTTGAGCGGTGGGGGAGAGGGGTGTCCTAGTTGATCTTGGAATTATAGCTGCATCTGTTATGGAACGTCTGCAGTGCGCCACGGCCAATGGTGCCGGGCACCCGAGGGAAGACTCTGATTATGTTCATAAGCGGCCGACGACCGACGTTGTACCTATATAAGCAGGTACTCGGATGAGGTAGGAGCATTACATTATTATCTCTTTAAATTATCAGTTCTTTTCAATCTCCTCTCAAGTCAACGTAAGTGGGCGATTCACCTAGACCGAGGTACGTTGTAGTAGGAACTACGCCGTACCACGTTAGACCAGTTCTCTCCACAATTATAAGTCCACATAGGGTGTGCGAAACTACAACACATGTCGTAGGGAGATAGAAAGTACGTGCACTTGCTAGGCTGTCACGCTGCAGAGATCACGAACTAACTATCATCAAATGGGTTTGAGGATCGAAAGTATTTCATTCGTTTAACAATGACATTATTCGTATTGACATGCTCAATATATACCACCGATTGCAGAGCTATCCATATCACAGGCAGATATGGTTAATTGTAAGTGCATCGCTCGTATCCGAATTGGTTGGGTAAATGCGTAGCTTTACCAATCAATGTACCACATCAAACCCTACCACTACCCCAGTAAGCAAGCATCACCGAATCCAAGGAGACCCAACTCCATTTTCTCTCGCATCATCACTGGCTCTTTCGCATGGACTCATCTTGCTACCATTCATCGATTCGGTGAGAACAATCAGCGTGAAAAAGTACCGATGTGGCCTGTGGCCAAGCAACGGTCTAGGCGAGATATAAATAGTGCTTTTACGAGTCTGTCCATATCAAGAACTATGCTTCGCGTGCTGGATGCCGCGGCAACCTCGAGATTTGCACCAGTCTGACATGTCGCTGTGGTGCGAATGCTATAGTAGACCCCATGGATGATTGGGCTTGGGAGAAGTGTTCCTAGACCTACACCAGGGAGAATATACTGCTTCGTCTCTGGTGATGTAGACGGCTAACTCCGCATTGAGAATCGGCCTACCGCTTCTACCTGTGCTCTGCGCTGTGCGTCTAGTTGCGATCCGGACGGGCCCACTCCTTGGTGCTGAAGTTCGATGGTGGGCTTGCGGAACTTGGAAAATGCTGTAGCTTTGGTGAAGAGAACTCGGGTTGTGCTCCACCAGACAGCTCTTATGTTCATGGCTTTATAGCCCCTTCGTCTCTCGGCGTCTTCCACTCCGTTTTCTTTTGTGGCGGGTGAGCTTTCTCACCTGCCTTTGAGCAAGTCCAGTGAGCCTTCATAGGTTACAGATACCCGAGCTTTAAGCTTTTTTTTCACATGGTATATAGCAGAACGATCATTGACAGCGATGCCGAGTGCGGGGGAAAGAGTGTGGGGAACTAACCGAGGCAGATCTATCAAGGACGTGAAAAATGCAGATTTAACATTGACCCCAGATCCTGTTCTCAGACAAGGTCTCTACCGCGCAAACTACTATGGATGCTGCAAAAGGCTTTCCGGGTCATGTTCTACCCCAAGCCACAGCCTCCTGGGCTCACATCGTAGCCAACTATTCGCCTCAGAGAATTGAGTTCATGGGTACACTTCTCGCCCAGGTACTTACCTTCTGGCTACCATCAATATGCTACATGTTCCTCGAAGTGATCGCGCCTTCATTCTCCCAACGCCACAAGATCCAACCAGCACCCAAACAGCCAACCGGTCGTGAGATCGCACGCTGCTTTACGGTCGTGGTACAAAACCAGATCATATCATCGATACTTCACCTGCTATTGCTGTCCGCCGCCAGCCACGCTGGCCTGAAATCAACATATCGCATCGAGACCTCTCTACCAGGTCCAGTCGAGATCTTCCGGGACGTCTTTCTCAGTCTGTTGATGCGCGAAGCGTTATTCTATTACAGTCACCGAATTTTACATATACCCACCCTCTACATCCGCATCCATAAGAAACATCACCGATTCACTGCTCCGATCGCGCTGGCTGCGCAGTTCGCCCATCCGATTGAGCACATCTTCGCTAATACATTGCCTATCTCTCTGCCGCCGCAGTTGTTGGGGAGTCATATTGTGACTTTTTGGGTATTCTTGGCTTATGAGCTTGTGAATACGGCGACGGTTCACAGTGGATATGATTTCTTTTGTCACAAGGCTAGAGCGCATGATCTTCATCATGAGAAGTTCAATTTGAATTATGGATCGTTGGGATTGTTGGATTGGGTGCATGGAACGAATCAATTGAAGAAGCGTCGCACTAGGTAACCTCGGTTATTGTTTTGGGTAGGTCCAATTGTGTACATAACTCTGGGGGACCGTTATCGACATGGCCAATGGTACACCGTGGGGTTGTCTCATATATAACTTTCTTGAGATGCCCCGGGGTCTCCGAAGAAACGAATACGGTGGTGTCCCATGGTTGCAGGGCGGTCGCACAAGGCGGCGAGGGAATACTCGGCTATAAACTCCCAAGTCAAAAAGCCTAGTGAAAAAAAAAAAGAAAAAAACTTGCGGTCGCAGTCTAATTATCCTAGTCTTGGTAAAGTTCAGGTTCATCTCCGGAGTAGAGACTCAAATTTTTTTTTACAAGCTCATTTAGATGCAACTTGAGCTGGCCACCGTCTTGAAAGATATAGCGGTCAAGTCTAGGGGGTGGATGGAGTTTATAGCTAACAATAGCAAGAATACCAAATTAATGAGGAACTTTAGAATATGGGCCAGATCTACAGGATCTATCATGATTTGTCGATCTGGTCGAAGTTACTGATAGAGTGCGTACGGCGTACAATGTACAATGTACATCCAACGCATCCCATGACGATGCGTTGTACAAAAGTAAAGAAATAATAGATCAGTTTGATACATGGGAAGTTCTGGCATTGTAATTGTTGTACTGTGGAGTGTCTCAGGTCTATGTATAGACCGTTTGAAAAGTGAGAGAGCCATGGACATCTGGGTTGGCGCCAAGATAAAGGGATTTAGCGAATAATAAAAAAGACCAGGATCCAATTGACAGTTGATTGGATTCTAGAATTTGAACACGTTTTGACGTTTTAACCCCTATGTTGTATAGTATATGTTGTAGATTTGACCCCTTAGACCCTTAGAATAATAAACGACCCCCTGAAGTGCGATCGACTTATCCCACAAAGCGCGTCATTGCCAAGCTAGGGTCCACTCAGAGTTTCATGGAGGCAACAGGATAATTTGGGAATAGAGTGTTTTGTATAGAGAATTATAGGTTGTATACGAAGACATTCAAAATGGTTGATATAGTGAGTACATACTTCTATTATATAAATGCCAGTACATTGCTAACCACATATGTTGTATACTCCGGATATTGTACCTCCATATTGTTAAATACCACGGACCTGACGATCCAAAGAATCAAATAAATAACAAGACCAAATGAACCAATTAAAATCATTTAATTCAGGATTATCTCCACATATAATCCACTGTAAATAATGACCCTTGCTGATCAGGACAAAGCAGAACAGCCAATGTACATAGTACACCCTGCCGGTCCCTTGGCGTAGCACAGCCCAGCCCTTTGCCGGGAGAGCCTTGGCCTCATAACCCTTTCATCCCTTGCCTTTTCTCCTTCTTTTCATTCTTTCTGACCTCACTTTCGTTTCTCAGTCTGTCATTCACTCTCTTTTAATACTCTGAGCGCATCTTATTTCCCACTCTCGTTCATACCAATTTTCGCTCTTTTTCACTTATTCCCCCACAATGAAGTCTTCCGTAGCCTCCATGGCCACGGCCATCACCATGGGCGCCTCGACCGTCCTCGGTGCCGCAACCAACCTCCAGGCCCGTGACAGCGATATCACCCCTATCACTGTTAAGGGTAATGCCTTCTTCAAGGGCAGCGACCGCTTCTACATGCGCGGTGTCGACTACCAGCCCGGTGGTTCTTCCGACCTCAGCGATCCTATCGCTGATGCCGATGGTTGCAAGCGTGACATCAAGAACTTCAAGGAACTGGGTCTCAACACCATTCGTGTCTACTCTGTCGATAACTCCAAGGACCACGATGAGTGTATGAGTGCTCTCGCTGAGGCCGGCATCTACCTTGTTCTCGATGTCAATACCCCTAAGTACTCTCTCAACCGTGCTGAGCCCGAGATGTCCTACAACGATGTCTACCTCCAGTACATCTTCGCCACTATGGAGAAGTTCGCTAAGTACGACAACACTCTGGCCTTCTTCTCCGGTAACGAGGTTATCAACGACGGTCCTTCCTCAAAGGCCGCTCCTTACGTTAAGGCCGTTACCCGTGATATGCGTACTTACCTCCGCTCTCGTAAGCTTCGTGAGGTCCCCGTCGGATACTCCGCTGCTGATGTCGACACCAACCGTCTCGAGATGGCCGAGTACATGAACTGCGGTACCGATGACGAGCGCAGTGACTTCTTCGCCTTCAACGATTACTCTTGGTGCGACCCCTCTTCCTTCACCACCTCCGGCTGGGACCAGAAGGTTAAGAACTTCACCGGTTACGGTCTCCCCCTCTTCCTCTCCGAGTACGGTTGCAACATCAACACCCGCAAGTTCCAGGAGGTTAAGGCCCTCTACTCTGACAAGATGACCCCTGTCTACTCCGGCGGTCTCGTCTACGAGTACACTGAGGCTGGTAACAAGTACGGTCTGGTTAAGATCAGCGATGACAAGGTCACTACCAACAAGGACTACGATGCTCTCAAGAAGGCCTTCGAGGGCACCGAGAACCCCTCCGGCAACGGCGGCTACAACTCCACCGGTGGTGCCTCCGGCTGCCCCAAGATGCAGAAGCCCAACTGGGATGTCGACTCTGACTCTCTCCCTGCCATGCCCGCCCCCGCCAAGAAGTACCTGACTGACGGTGCCGGCAAGGGCGATGGTTTCTCCGGCAAGGGCAGCCAGAACGCCGGCACCAAGTCCTCCGGCACTGCCACCCAGGGCTCTGGTGATGTCGCTGCTGCTACTGGCGGCAGCTCTGCTGCCTCCAGCACCAGCTCCACCGGTGCCGCCGCTGGCCTCAAGCCTGTCCAGTTCAGCTTCGCCCCTGCTACCGTCGGTCTCGTCACTGTCCTGTCGACTGTCTTCGGTGCTAGCTTCCTCCTGTAATGCTCCTACCTTTTTTGAAGGGGCTTCACATCTTTTTCGATTCTCCCTGACATGTATCTTTTTTTTAACTGGCTTTCACATTTTTCCCTGCGATGATCATCGCTTGGACTTTGCAAATTGGGGGATGGCAAGATGCTTTCTAGTTGGTGTATAGCAGTCCTTAGTATCTACGTCTAGTGTTCAATGAAAACGGAGCTGAACTGCTCATATATTCTGATTCTTGCCGAATAGAGATAATGAGGAGCCCAGAGTGGCAGAATTCTTTGTTCTTCCAGATCGTCACAACACCTCACCTTAGGACCTAAGATGAATTGAACCACCTAAATTATGATAGCTCGCAATGATTAAGAGAGTTATTGAATGCCTTAGGGGGTTATGAGACACCCGGCTATTATCTCGGGCTTTTTAACAACATTTCACCCCCGACCTAACCTTAGTTACACATTGTACACGAAATATTTAGTTATTCAACCTCGCCATTAGAACACCGACGTTTTTTTACCAACTACCCAGTCTTATAGTGCTCAGGAGGTCAACCCCAGTTTTAGGGGACTCAATCCACGGTAGTACGCAATGCGGATAGCATCATGGGCAGAGATAAGACCAGCAGCATATGCCGCGGCGATTTCGCCCGAAGAGTGTCCGACGACCGAAGCAAAAGTAAGGCCAGCTGATTGAAGAAGGTCGACAAGCACGATCTGGATTGCGGTACATAATGGTTGCGATACTGCTGCCTCGGCGATCCGGGAGGTATCTGCTCCGGCGAAAATCTCATCTGTAAGCCGCCACTCCGGCTGATCCGTGGGGGAAGGATGGCCAAGGATTCTTCAAGGCGTTGGATTGTGTCCCGTACAAATTGAGAGGAACGAATCAACGCAGCACCCATGGCTGGCCACTGGGCACCTTGGCCAGTGAAGACGCCGAGGATACGAGGCGTTGCAGGCTTACCGCTGGAGCGGATACCAATAGTCGCAGTAGCCTTATCCTTAGTAGCTTCAAGCTTGCTATCAATCTTCTGGATCAGCTGCTGGATGGTACGCGCGGAGAAGGCTGTTTTGACGGGCAGCTGGCTTCTGCGTGAATACAGAGTCCACGCTAGATCGGAGGCATCGAGTTCATCTTGGTGGGCGGTCAAATACTGGGAATACTGCTCCAGAAGCGCGACCAAGGATTGCTCTGATAGAGCTGAAAATACAAACGGTGTGAGTGACGATGACTTCGATGGCTCTTCCTTGAAGCGAGTAACCAATGGCACATGCTCCCCCAAGATAGCATGAGCATTGGCACCACCAAAACCTATCATAATTTGTAAGAATCCGTTTCAGTTAGGAAAGATTAAATAACATACCAAAGCTGTTCACACTAACACGTCGGGGAACACCTCGAGGTAGTGTCGGCCAGGGGGTCAGCTCGGTGGGTATATGCAGGTTTTTGTAATAGGGCTCGACGCGTGGGTTCAGGCGATTGAAAAGTAGATTCGGAGGGATTGACCCATTTCGAATACTACTGATACCCTTGAGAATACCTGCTAGACCAGCAGCACCCTCTAGATGACCTATGACGGTCTTCACAGATCCTACATAAAGAGGGGTGGCGCTGGCATCGATGTGCTGACCAAAAGCTTCGTGAATAGCGGCAGCCTCCTTGGGATCTCCTGCTTGAGTGCCCGTGCCATGTGCCTCAAAGAATTGAGGACAGTGGTCGGGGTTGTTGACAGGATCCAAGCCGGCTTTCGCGTATGTCTGGCGGATCAAGGCGGTCTGGGCTTCTGTGTTGAGCACTGTGGTGTGATGCCGTTCGAGAATCCATCCTGGTTGGCGCCAGTTTCGCGAATGACACATTCAATATGATCGCCATTCGCAATCGCATCGCTCAATCTTTTCAGTACCAGGGCGGCAACACCCTCACCACGAGCGTAGCCATCGGCATCGGCATCCCACATGCGTGATCGACCAGTCGGAGAGAGCATTTTCAGCTTGCTCTCGACAATGTACATCTCATGTCCCAAGATGACTTGCGTGTCACACACCACGGCGACCCGTGACTCGCGGTTTCGTAGTGTCTGGACTCCCTGGTGTACGGCAATCATGCTAGAGGAACAAGCCGTGTCGATGGTCATGCTCGGCCCATGCCAATCGAAGAAATAAGAGACTCGGTTCGATATGATAGCACGATTAGTTCCCGTGGCAAAATAGGTGGGATAGTATTGAGGTCTCGAAGTAGGTCTCATGATAGTCGACGCCTGAAATAGATCAGTCGATGACCGTGTGGGAAAATGGCAAAGACAGAGAAGTACTTACCCACGAAATTAATTTGAAGCCCAAGTGGCAAGGGCGTAGAGTCTATTGACTGACAAGTAGAAATAAATAGTATTACCCTGAATGTAGAACCAACAAGAACAAGACAGCACAAATACGAAAATATCTCTCAAAACACCTCAATCACCGGAACTCGCTTGTTGGTCGCAATCCCAGTCCGCTCTTCTCATACGCCAGGTCAATCATTTTCATCTGATCCCATGAATCCTGACCCTCAACCCAATAGTGTGCAGGGCGTCCCTTAACACGATTGACAAACTCCTCAAGCTGGTACCGATATGACATCCACCAGTCCTCACCGGGGAGGTTCGCAAATTCACCCCCAGCCTCCTTGTAACTGTAAGCCTTATGCGAGTTGGACTCGGTCCAAGTCTTGAGTGGCCTGCGATCAGCCTTGTTACGAATAACGAAGGTATCCTTAACATCGATACGGTGCCAGATAAAAGCGTGGATAAACCCGTGCAGCGTCACGATCCGGGTACGTAGCTTTTCTTGTGTCTCCGGAAGGGCCTTATCATCGACGATAACTTCCTTATGCGTGACGCGGGCTTCGGACGGTTTCCACCAGATCGGCCCGCGCATAGTGGTAGAAGCTTCGGCAACGCCGCCGTTCAGGAACCGGAATTTAGCCTTGAAGTCGGTGTCGCACTGGTCGTGGATGCCGTCGCCGAAGATGCCAGGTTCGCAGGTCAAACACTCCACGGGGTCGTCGTCGAAGGCCATACGGATAACACCGAAGTTATATGTGCCTAGCATCATCATGCTACCGCCGGCGAGTTTGTAGTTAAACCCGATGTTATCCTTATCGAGTAGTATCCCTGGAATCATGGAGTCTGTGTGGACGTGGACGACATCAGCGGGGGTGATGAAGGAGCGGAATTTGTGCACTGCAGGATGGAACCGGTTGTGGAAGGCCTCGAGCAGTATAGGGGCATTTGGCTGTGATAGTTCAAGTAAGGTAAAGAGAATCTCGGCCTCGGTAGAGTTAGAGGTCGAAGGCTTCTCTAGAAGGACGTGCTTGCCGGCGCGAATAGCGCGCACTGCCCACTCAAAATGCAAACTGTTGGGCAAAGGAATCAAAACTGCATCTATCTTGGGGTCCTCCAGGATTTCTGTTTATAATTAGTCGCTGTTCTTCTAGTCTGCGAGGCTAACATACCCTCATAGGATGTGCGAACATCGGGGATGTTGTGCTTTTTGGCGAATGCTGAGGCACGAGCATGGTCTCTAGCGGCGATTGCTTGCACAATAACCTCGGGATGTGAGAGGGCGGGTGTGATCAAGGCGAGAGGTCTGAAGATGTTAGCCAAGCGCGATTAAGCATTGCATGCGGCTCACGCAATCTGCGCGGCCCCCAGGATGCCAAAACGGATAGCATCGTTCTTCTTTTCGACTTTCGGAGGGCCGAATGCCGTGAATACTCGCATAACCATGGCTGCCATTTTGTTTTGTTTCTTTGAAATCTCAAAAATCAGAGAGGCAAATAATACATGGATATATACAAAGGTGGAAGGGAAGTTGGGCCGTCGGGGGAAAGGTTGGACCGACTGACAGGGTATAGAAAGGGGAATAGAGGAACGACGGAGTTTTGAGCCGATAATGTCTTTCATTCTTTTCCTCTCTCGCTCGAAACATTCGGACCATTACATTTGTCAACGTCGGCGCTATTCTAAGATTGACAGACCGGTGCGCCGATGCCGAGTGTTCAACAAAGAAAATGGGGAATGGGGATAAAGCACAACGATCACGACAGAGGGTGAACTAGATCCCCTAACGTCTTTTTTTTATTCCAGCATGACTTTCGTGGAATCCCCTCAATTACCTCAATTCCAAACAGCTGTCGTGGCTCAAGGCCCCGGCAAGCTCGGTATTCAATATAATGTGCCTATTCCCACTCTAACCCCCGACATGACACTGGTGAAGACAGCCGCCGTGGCCATCAATCCAGCCGACGCCAAGATGTTGGACTACTCTGCTGCCCCAGGGGCCATTCATGGCTACGATTTTGCCGGAACTGTCGTTGCGTTGGAACTGTCGTTGCGTTGGGGGAAAACGCCCGGGCTGGACTAGCGGTGGGGGACCGTGTGGCGGGCTTCGTGCATGGGATGAATTGCCTACAGCCTGAAATCGGGGCCTTCGCTGAATACGTTGGCGCTACTGCTGATATCCTGTTGAAGATTCCTGATTCGCTGAGCTTCGAGGAAGGGGCGACTACGTGCCTTCGGAAGCTCAGCGGTAAGACATCGACTAGTCAATTTTCTATAGAATAAAAGAATATCATAAATGCAAGGGAAGGTGTTTTTTTTCTAGCTTTTTCTTATAGTTTACAGTGTTCTGTGGGGGATTATGCGTGGAACATATTTATTCGTATTCTATCTTCTTTATATAAAAGTCCAAAATATCAACTATATAAACTATAAACTCGATAGACAAAGTCAACTCCTATCCACCGCAACCCTGTGCAATTTAATCCATGAATATATAAACCAGTCATCAGGGGGTTCATCAGCATGACCCATGTACTCCGACAAATACCCACGAAACAAAATCAAGCTGCCCCTGCACCCTAACTATGGCGACGACGGGACGAAGGAGTAGGAGTAGTAGGACTATGGGCAGGAGGGGATGCAGGGCCGACTTGGCCAATCGGCTGAATATCAAAACGTATTTGTATGCTAGTTGACCAAAACCAAGTATTGATTGTAGTGATCCGATGGGTACCTCTGGGCCAAGCGGCTAGAACAAGACGAGATGTCGCCCTGCCCAGCTTTGATCCTAAGATTTGCTGGAACTCCGGAGTATGGATGTTCCAAGCATGCAGGTTTGATCCGTCTCTATGCTCAGGACCGGGAAGATTGTTATTTCGGTACAGTACCTTCCCCACTAAGGGTTGTGTTTCCTTATTATCAACATTCGTGTAGAAAACATATCGAAGAGTGTCGATTTCTTGATCATGTTTGTATAAAGCTAGAGCAATGTCAGTCCATTGGGGTCCCTGCTTCCTTCTTCTAATATCTTGAACAATGATAGCACCCGTTACAATGCAATGTTCGTAAGCGGGTACATCAATCGACTTCCCACTGCCTTGTATTTTTGAAAACCGGTAAACATCGTTATCTGGGAGGCCTGTCGATTGTAGACTCCCCCTGATTTCAACCGGCGGATAAACGAAATTGGTTCGCCATACATTAAATTCAGGCTTCTGCGGGGGATTGCCTTCGATTAGAGTGTTAAGGGTTAACGTGGACTGGATTACTGGACATGCAGGACCAGCTGTGTTGGTGTTGGCCATCCATTCTTCGAATTGAGCCCCTGTCGCTTGATAACGGTCGATCTTTTCCCTCGGAGGTGTTTTATGCAATAGAGAGATTCTGTCTGTATTTGCGTTCGAAATAGTATTATTCGTGTACATCCGAACAGTCCTGGGAGTTTCAGGTAAGTCGGAACTGGAACGGGTCCTTTTATGAGTTGTTTTGGGATCGACTTCGCCTGTACGTTTCCGTTTTGAGCTCTCGGGAGTAGACCGAGGGTCATTGGAATCATCTGAGCCATCTCCACCCTGTCCTCTCTGTCCAGTCTGTTCACTCTGTCCAGTCTGTTCACTCTGTCCACTCTGTCCAGTCTGTCCAGTCTGTCCACTCTGTCCACTCTGTCCACCCTGTCCACTCTGAGTCTTTTTACCAATACGTAACCAACTTTTGATTCTCTTGACGGGGGAAGATGTAGGCTGAGACATCTTGTTGAAAATTTCAAATGAAAATAATAAAAATAATAGATGTGGATTCGGATGTCCTGGAAGGTTTGTGATGTTGTTATTCGGGGGTTGATATACTTGACTGATTTGGCTAGATGCTGGACCAAGCAGATATTATATAGTTCTGGACATAGGCCATGCCAAGTCCATGACCGAGTCAGTGGTTGCATCCGGTCTATGTTAAGATGAAACAGACAAAGCAATGGATATGTATAGACTTGAAAGGGATTCAAATATAGATCGGGACAATGAGGGACTTGGACAAGTGATTTAACAAAGAAAACGGAAGGCAGAACAAGTATGCCACCCGACACATAACTCTTTGGTTCATATTGCCAGGCTTCTCACTTCACATGTACCAGGTTGGATCTATAATTACTTTATATAGTATTTTTATAAATGAATACTGTTGAGCACCCTGTTACTATGTAGAAAGCAGAGGAAGAAATATTAATTGATTAAACTAGAAATGCAGGGCGTTATATACCCTACTAAAACCATCTAAACTCTACTCGATTGTAGCAAACAAGCTAACAAGTAGCAAATTGTTAACGAACAATCTGAATTGAATCTGAATTGAATCTGAATAACCTGGATTGAATCTGAACTGAACCTGAATTGAACCTGAATTGAATTTTATTATGATGTGAAAGAAGGAAGACTTCAAAATAATAGCTATATATGTTCAAAACAATAGCTCTTGGCCCTGGAGAAATAAAAGAGAAGTTAAAATTAGTAAATGCTTCAAGAAGGCGGTAATGAACTAGACGGTGAGGTAGTAATCAGTGAGAGAGTTAGTTTTGGTATAGTTAGTCGCCCGTAAGCGACGAGAATTGCATTATGCCAACAGAACAGTGTGTGATATCATACATACTACCTAGGTAGCTAAATTTAGCTTGAAGCTAAGAGCCCACTATGACAATGAACCTGAGAATAAAGAGGTCGACCCCTGCAAGTCAAATCCAGAACATCCACGAGGTCATAACTCTAAGACTATTATCGCGTGTTTATTTTCCTGGGTTAGGCTTATCATTGACATTCGATATCATTACTCTGACCGAGGGCATGGGAAAGGAATCCATCAGAAACCGTTTCTGGCGTACACTTAATACAGGTGCCAACTTATATAGATATAGAACCGCTCTTGAAGCTAATGGTGTCCCTGGGAAAGAAGGCCTACTTTACGTAGAACAAACTGCCTAAGATCTCAGATTCACGAACCCGGTAATATTCATAGGTAGAAGTAGCGAATAGCGAACTTCATTTCACGAAGGATAGATATCTCATTGAGCAAAAGAAAAATTCTAAAAGGACCGACAGACATTCTGTCGGCCACCCTGTAGCATCAAAAGCCAAAAGTCAACCAGAACAGACTCACAAATTAGGAGTTAGCACTCCATCCAAAAGCAAACCTGTAAGCCTGCCTAGCCTCTCCGGTCCCTCTAGCATTATCAACAAACCTACCTTCACCACGAAGACCAAGCAACCGCAGCGTACTATACCCCTGCAAACGATCCGCATCCATCCTCGTCAAAACAGTATTCCGCAGCCGAGTCCACGCCGCCTGCTTAACAGCCGGAGCCCAGTACTCCGCCAGCGAAGACTCATTGCGACCATACGCGTAACGTTTATCCCGCGCAGAGCCAGACTCCTGTATAAGTGACGCATTCCAGCACGTGTGGACGGGTTCGTACCGCTTCTCTATGAAGAAGATAACCGGCCACGTGATGATCCAGAGCTGGAGAAGCACAACAACCCACCAAACGAACCGGTTCGTGCGGAGCCGGTTGATCCAGTGTGGCGAGTAGATTGTAACGGAGCGTTGAGCGACTGATAGGTCGAAGTCTATGCAGCCGCGGTATTTGAGTTCGCGGATGTGGGAGTAGAGGACGCTTCTCATGGCGTTAGAGTTGAAGCCGGCGAGTTTACGGTGCATAGTGAATCTGCATGTGGTTAACCGAGTTTAGCTGTGTGTTTTATGCACGAGTCAGGGGGTAGAGCTACGATTTCACCGAAGCGGGGTCAAGACAGAACCGCTCGCACCACATCATTAGGTTCTTCGCTTAAGGAGAGGTGTTAAACTCCTCGTCGGCGACATCTCGGGATAGGTTAGCATCACTGTCCCCCGTAAGACTATATGCAGCACCCGACTTGGGCGGTTTGTACGTGCGCGAGCAAAGGATTCCTCCCCGATATGCGGGTTTGAGGTCCTCGTCTGTGAGGATTTCCGTTTCCCTCCAGTACGTGTCTTTGGAGCTGCGCTCCCAGCCGGTCAACATGGTCTCGGCCAGATCCAGCCTAAAGCAGAAGTCTGTGTAGATGTCGTATTCGTCTTTCTTGTTGTCATTTGTCGATACAGCGTGGGTGCCATGGATACAGAGTAATGGCCGTGGCGGCAGCTTGAGTTGGCGGCGGATTACATCGTAGAGCTCGTTGGGGTTGCTGGAGAGCGATGGTTCGAGGGTGTGAGAGACCTTGTTGGAGGGTCTGACGTGTTTAGCGCCGGGGAGAACATAGGCTGAGTTGATTAGGCAGAGGGGTTGGGTGCTTGTGGGAGGCTGGACAGATTGGACAGATTGGACAGATTGGATAGGTTGGATAGGTTGGATAGGTTTGATAGGTTGGGCAGGTTGGGCATGTTGGATAGGCTGGGCATGTTGGACAGGGGCGGGAAGGGGTCCGGGACCATCTGTGTATGGAGGCGGCGTGCCGAGAGAATGGAGGGAGTGCGATGACGCAGGGGGATCGGCGTGGTGGAGCCCCATGACTTTGATATCTCGGGGAAAGTACGGAGTAATCAAAGGGATCAAAATGATCAAAGGAATCAAAGTAATCAGTGGTTAAAGTGATCAAAGAGAAGAGATTTGAAAGAAAAGAAAAGAAAAAGGATTTTTGGATCAAAGTTTGAGGCTGAAAATCTAAACTTGGCCGGTTTTTGTTATGATCACTTACCTACCTAGATAGGTAACTATGATGCAGTATACTATTAATGGAGGTTATAGATAGATTGGACTATCAAATACAATGGGCTTTCCTCTAGAGTAGGAAAGCCTAGCGTAACATATACAATCGTCTGTCTATCCCAACTGTCGTCTTCCCAGCACCAATCAAGTCTGCAGTATACAGTTTACCCCTTGGATAATCGTACGAGGTGTATCCCGATTCCAGGCCAGGGGTCGGAAACTAATTATTACTAATATTTCTGCCTTAAGATGCCTGAAGATGCCTTATTATATACCGCCTTTTGGCACCGCTCTTACAGTGTATTGTAAATGAACTCCCGGGTAATTATATTGAAGCTATTCCCACCGCACAAATCTTTGAAATCTTCCGTTTCTAGCCGTTGAAGCCCCTCATACCATATTCATACATTCCATCGATTCCAATGCCCCCTGACCGTATGTCACGATCTATTTTCATCGATGCTAACTGTACAAATGCGACCGTACAAATCGCCATCCATCCTCATAAATTTCTGGAACTACTTTACTTACTAAGGGATGTGTTATGGTAATTCAGGTATTTATACTTTCTGCCGGCAAATATTTAGGCAAATTCAGGCATGAATATTACTAATATTAGTTTCCGACCCCTGGATGGGATACACCTTCGCAGTCGTACTTTCTTTCCCAGCGCTAAACTAAATTCGGACAAGAAAAGTCCCTTCACTTTTTGAAGTATTTCTAGTACATACCTAGGTAGGTAGATCACAAAGGTTTCCCTGAGGCAAATGTCGTAGAGATTTAGGATGTGAAAATGTTGCGGGAAGATGCGACAATACCCACAGTTGTTGTGAGAAGGCGCTGTCAAACTCATATATCGGCAAGGGTGATAGGCCGAGTATTTTGCCCATTTAAATAGTCTAAACTGACATTGGTATTAAAATCCATCTTTTTCCTGTCTCCCCCACTCGAGGCGCTTTTCTATTGAGCATAAAACCTACAGTGTCAGTTCTTCCCAAAATGTACGCCAAAGGTGCAACACGCGCCTTTCATTCCAATGCCCGGCGATTCTCCACTGCCACAAGTTTCCAAGCACCATCAGGTCTCAAGATCAATTCTGAGAGGCTGTGGAACACATTGCACGAAACTAGCGAATGGGGTGCTGCACATAAATATGGCGAGTATGTAGATTCTCTAGACCAATGAATAGAATCTAACAACGACAGAAACCCAACGGATACTGGCATGGCACGGTTGACTCTCAATGATGATGATGCCCGTGTGCGCAAGTGGTTTGCTACCGAAGTTCAAAAGCTGGGATGTTCTCTTTCTATTGATCAGATGGGTAACATGTTCGCAAGACAGCCGGGTCGGCTGAACTCGACTGCTCCAATGATTGCAATGGGAAGCCACCTCGATACTCAACCTCGTGGCGGTCGGTATGATGGCATTCTTGGTATTATGGCCGCACTAGAGGTCCTTCGGACGATGAATGAAAGTGGTTTCCGGACTAATTTTGATGTTGGAGTGGTAAATTGGACCAAGTAAGGATCCGTTTTCACTCAACCAAATATGGGAATGTCACTAATTATGAGTTAAAAAAGTGAGGAAGGCGCACGTTTTCCCAAGTCCATGTGTGCTTCTGGCGTCTGGGCCGGTGCTATTCCAATTCGAAAAGCTTGGGACTTGCGCGATATTCATAATGCCAATGTCACCCTTCGCTCCGAACTTGAAAGGCACGGTTTTCTGGGTGAGATTGCTTGTTCCAGCGATCCGATTACCGGATACCCACTTGGAGCTCATTTCGAGTTGCATATTGAGCAGGGTCCGATTCTCCTAGAAAACAACCGAGCAATCGGTGTTGTCCGCGGTGCTCAAGGATACAGGTGGTTGACTATGACCGTCCACGGGAAAGACGCACACACTGGAACAACACCGTTCACTGCCCGCCAGGACCCCTTGCTCGCATCCTCAAGAATGATTGCAGCTTCGCATGATATCGCTAAGAAGCACAATGCCCTAGCCTCTACTGGTATTATCAAGGTTCCCTCGAACGCATCCACCAACACCGTCGCATCGCAAGTGACTTTCACGCTTGATATTCGTCACCCACAGGATAGTGTTGTCCACGCCGTGCAGGAGGAATGTCTTAAGGCATTTGACACTATTGCATCCCAGGACGGCAAGGGAGTGTCCTTTGACTGGACATTGGATACGGACTCCCCGGCTGTCAAGTTCGATGACGACTGCGTGGCATCTATCCAGGCGGCCGCAGACCAACTCGTTGGTCGGGCGAAATCGATGCTCATGACCAGTGGTGCAGGACATGATACGGTCTACACCAGCCAGCACTGTCCCTCAGCTATGATTTTTGTTCCGTGTCTGGATGGTGTTAGCCACCACCCGACAGAATTTTGTAGCCCACAAGATTGGTTAGTCTTTCACTTCTACTCCTTGACATGTTTGAATTCTGACCTTTGCAGTGCCCTTGGCACCCAAGCTCTTCTTGAAGCGGTTGTGCATTATGATCAATTCCGGGCGAAGAAAGATCACTAAAACAGTATCATTCACTAAGACTTTCCACATTCTCGTCTTAGATACTATGGTTGATAAACGTGGAACTGTCGAAGTTACCACATGGGTTAGCAAAATGTAGTGGATTTTCAATCGAAAGAGATCAACTGCAATCTGAGTAACGGGAAATAGAATCAAGAGTATGTACCGAATCCATGTGATCGAAGGGATAAGCTGCGGGTATAAAAATATAGTGGTTGGTATTACCGACTGTCGAGTAAAGTAAAACATTTAGATCGATTGTTGAGAATAGAAAAGAAACTGGAACAGAGAATATCAGATTTCATAATAAAATGCGGTGAGAAGGCGCGAGAAACGGCTATACTTCTGATTCTCGGTCCCATGTTAAAACCTCATATGCATTCACATTCAATGCTCTAGTTCCTCTGTTGGCCTATAATAGCAGTCAAGCGTCACATTTCAAAGTAGGGTACCAGATTGCTGATATGTTCTTTGCAGTTGAGCTTATTTTGACGGTCATTATTGCCACAATTGAGAAGCGATGACCAGCTCGAGAGTCTGGTAAAAGGGAAGCAAGTATCTAGTACTGTATAATGATTTCGGTCGGTGATAGCTGTTTGAGCATCCCATATATGGTTTATAACCCCTGGTTTGCTAGATTGAATACAATAACTACAACAATGATTCTTCCTCTGCTTTCTCCCCTCCTTAGTAGTAGTCCTCCAGCAATAGCTGTTTATGATAATTTGATTGCTAGGTTCACAAATTAAGGGGGAAAAAGCCACAACGCCTTAAGCGCCTGATTTGAAATAGAAAATTTATATATACACCAATTTCCACCTTATCCAACATAACACTTCAAAGATCCAAATGTCGGATCCATCGTCTCACGATCATGGCACAAACCAGGACCCCGCCAGCCATAAGTTTGGGAAACATCATTGACAAGATCGCACTGCGTATTAGGAGAGACGGTACAGAGACCATTCGACATACGCCAAGATCTAGGTCTATTCAAAGCATCACTTTTACAGTCCCTCCACTCCCAATTACCACTTTTTGGTTTAGTCCACCAACGACACGAAACGGATGAGTCGGTAACATCGGTCTTGAGCTTACTCGCACGGCGGAACTTCATACAGTCACTGTCCTCCAAATTCTTGTTGTGGCCTTGAAGCAAAACGTAGCTGCCAGTGCAGCCTATGTCATCGAACATCTTCAGTGACCACCCGCTAGGTAAGGTGACAACACCATTCACGGTCTTGGTGACGGGGGCTTTGGTTGTGGTGGTTTTGATGGACTTCTTGGTTGTTGTAGTAGGTTTGGCTTTGGTAGTGGTTGTGGTTGTGGAGTCTTTTGAATTCCGAATTCGGCTCGCCAATAGAGCGAGCTCATGAATCTGTTTGAAGCGGTCAACATTAGTTGGAGCGGCAGCTGACGTGGTGGACATGGTATCCTCTGGATGTAGAAATGTCAAGGGTACATCTACCAAGGGTACATCTGTCGTGAAAGCGTGTGGATTCGCGTTCTTTTGCGCAGCTTTGGCTTTGGCTGTAACTGTCACAGCTGCGGCTGTCATTGTTACAACACTTCTAGCTGACAATGGCGCATTTTTTGTTTCAGATGTAGCTAATGTAGCTTGAGTTGTGGAAGTAGTCTTCACCGATGTAGCTTTGGATGTAGTAGATGTAGCTTTGGTTGCAGCTTTGGTTGCAGACGCAGGAGGCACGGCAGCTGCGGGTGCAGATGAGCCACAGAAGTCTGCACCAGTGCCACATTTACCCTTTGTAGAGCACTAAAGATATGGTCAGTCTGAGCCGCGGTATCAAAATCAAATATTGAGAAAGCTTACACATTGACCCGCAGGGCATGGATTCAAAGAAGCAATCTCAGTCCACATCTTGGGACGTGCTGTTCCAGGTACTTGGGGACCACAGACTGCATCACCAATTGCAACTGGCATTGGGGGTTGGCCGTCGCTGAGACAAACCTGGCCCCCAAGCTGCAACTTCTTGCACCCGTACCATGCCGTGGTATGTTTGTTCCAAGTCTCTATCTTAGCCTCTGTGATCTTGTACCCCTCGGCAATCTTCGCGCAGGTATCGCCAGCGCGGATAGTATAAGCGTAGCAGTAATAACCACTGTCGGGTGGAAGGACAGTTGTTCCCGCCCCGCAGCATACGGGTGTTCCGCGAGACAAAGAGGAGCACACAGTTTTCAGGTTGAAAGAAGTGAACGATGCTTTCGAGATACTACATCTGGAAGCCAAATCGTCGCATGTATCTCCAGTGCCAACAAGAATAGAAGGGCAGGTGTAAGGGTAAGTGTACTGGGTCCGGTCTTCAATTTGGTTGTACTATTTTGGTTTAGGACTTGAGTGACCGGTGATGTTAAGTGTTAGGGGAATTAGACACTAACCTCGGGTTCAGCTAGCGACAACGCAACTGTCCCATGAATCAAACGGAGACCACACAGAACGAAAAATGCACCCTTCTGAAAAAACCCCATTTTGTGTTGGTTTGCCTGAAAATGAGGGTCTTTGAAGAACAACGCGCGGTTTTATATATAACCTTCAAAGAACTATATCATGAATGTCGCATTCAGAGCAACATCGCGGAGGCAATATACATTCATGCAGCCAGTGAATCATATGAAACACAGACATGCTCTTTACAGTGACATACAGGGTCTGAGAGTCTCTTAAGAACCACTTAAACATTCGTTCTCGAGGACATCCTTCTGGATTGTTATCAAGAACAAGCCAACGTGTGCCCTCTGCCACAGCCAACAAAGAAAGTTGTAACCCCCAGTGTAGATGTGACCCAAATGACCTTTGTTTGAGTATTTCTCTTTCCCTTTTGGAGTTAGGATGACAGTTTCCCTTTCCACAAGCGATCTCACACATCGTGCCGCTAAGGTGTTCTAGGCTACCGGGGTGGCTGATACCTACATCAAAGCCACCGGTTGGTGGGGGTTTATGCCACCAAAAACAAAGAAATGGCCCAATAATAGGAGGATAGAGATACTGCGATCGTCCATAATTCAATTCAAAACTGACCTCAAAATATTGCTTGTGTGGGGTGGACACCACCAAAGAATAGCGCTCATTCATGGGAGGAGTTTAAACGCTGTATCTATATTAGACATCTTGAATATCAGACAAGATCGTCAATCCTATTACCGATGGGTTCAGCGCATGTGACCGAGTCAAAGAACAAATACTAAGAGTTGAAGTAACAAGATTGGGTTATCTTTGTACTACTGTTCAAGGATTCGCAGGGACATGGTTTCAGAGATTTCATTGAACTTGAGCCATGCTAATGGTAATATTAGAAACCTTGACCTACCCAAGGCAGCGACACGAGAGTATAATGCTAATATTCCCCAGAGCTGCGTCAAATTGAAAAGTTTTAAACCCTTGACAATGGGGAATAAAGAATGCGACGACGTATAGATTTTCCCTACAACCAACAAAAACTTCAAAATCTACTACAACAAGGGTATATACTATTCAGTGACAGCTTTATGTAGGTACCAATCCAGGATAAGTTGACCGTATGCGAAGTGAGTAAACTTCAAAAGTGAGCAACATTCAAAGTGAGTAACATCCAAAGTGAGGAATATTCAAAGGTGAGTAACATTCAAAGTGAGACTATACTTATAGATAAGTGAACGCGATGTCAGGACAACCCGCCTTACTATGGAAACATATTGGATGGCACTTCATTCAAAAGCACCAACCACTTGAACTCGAATGCTATAGATTTACACTCACACATGACTCAGCAAAACAGAATGAAAAAGGAAGTAGCACAAAATGCGGTGACCTATAACAGATTTGTGATATCGAAAAAGAAAGGTGGCTCCGGCTGACCTGTAGCATCAGACATAGTACACCCTTGAGCAGTGGCCAAGTTGCACAATTTGTCAAACGAGTCCGAGTCCGAGTCCAGTAGCTCCAAATAGGTCATAGCTAAATTATTCCCACCCTGCAAAACACGCAAAGCTTTTTTCAAATCCTCCAACTTCTGCTGTTTATCCTCCGACGCGGAGACACACGTATTCAATTGATCGGCATGTGTCTTGAGAAACTTTGCCGAGAGATAGAGTAGCATGGGAGAAAATGCATGCGCCTGTGCAACATCGTAAGACACAAAAAGCCACCGCCAATTCACGGGGAGGAGAAAGGGGGAGGTCTCACCTTGAAAAAGCTGGATCGGGTGAGGGGCTTCGCCAAACCTACGATCTCGCACGCGGAGTAAAAAGGAACTAGGATAATCTCCTCGTCAATTTCCACCTGCAGGGTCTCCATTATGTTGTAGAACCATATTACGGCGGCATTGGCGAGCATGTTTGTAAAGAGACGCATGGGATCGTGGAGTTCCGGCGAGGATGGGGGTAGTGAGACCAGCATCAGTCGCTGTTGTACCATTTGGTATAGCCGGGTATGGCGCTTCCAGGCATCTCCGTCTGTCGGAGAAGTTTTGTCGCCGTACGCCGCGCGCTGGAATGCAACGCTGTGCCAGCATAGGGTGATCAAGACGATTGTCTCCGCGAAAGGCGGTAGCATTTTGTGTCCGGATGTCTCGATCTCGTCATATAAGGAGTCCATAAGGACGGGCCTGCTGTGTTGGAAGTCTGACTCCGAGACGGGGAGATATATGCAGAGCTGGGGTAGATGTTAGTGTTACTCGGAATATTCTGTAAAAGAAAAAGAAAACGGAGTAACTGCTCACTGCTTCCTCGTGTAGACTGAGAGGCCACTCGTCAGAGATATTGAGGAATCGGTCTAGACAATATGCCAACCAGTATGTCCGACGTTTTTCCTCGGCCTCGGCCCATGCTTCGGGGTGGGCCATATTTATGCTAACGTCATTGAGCCGATCGATCTCGTGTAATTTGGCGAGTTGGATAATTCGAAAGGCGCGTCCTGCGGTAAGCCATGCTCGGCGGTAGCCCATGTAGCGGAACTCGTAGTGGGTTAGAAGAAGCCATGCTTGGGCTACCTGGAGACAGGCCACACTGCTGGATTGGATATCGTGATCTAGAGCGTCAATCGCAGATCGTGCACGGGTGTAGAGAGATTCCCGCATGTGTTGTAAATGGGCGGATGAGGCTGCTGCAAGTGCCCACATTGCAAATTGTAAGCAGATGTGGGAGGCTGGTTTGCTAAAGCTCTGGGACCAGGAGAAATACCGGCCCTGGTGGAGCATGGGGGCGACAGGGTGTACTCTGTCGAAATATAGTTGGTCCCTTCACTGGGTGTTAGGTATATCTAGATTCGGAGGATATGGTTTACGTACAGATCTGCCTCGATTATATCTAAGCTCTCATGCTCAGGTGGAGCTATTGGTGTAATAGGTGAGGTTATTGTTGATACCTCGATGGAGTAGGGGGTGTCGCGACATTCGGTGTTCGTGAGGTTGGGGATATACTCGTGAGGTGGACTCAGCAATTGAGCTGTCTCGTCGGAGTGATGTTTCTCACTGCCGTCCAATAGTTCCTTGGAACCAAGACTGCCCTGGTCACAATTTATGATGTTTTCTAGCGTGGCTAAGAGTACAATTAGCAGGGAATGCGCATAGGTCATATTTCTAACAAACCAATGCGATTTCGCAAAGCCTTGAGATGTCCCTTCTTGGGGCCCCGTGGTGACCGAACTTGATTTACCAGGCAGGTTGTGCCAGAGTCTTCGCACTGGTCACATTGAGGCCGTCGTCTATCGCATCGAAGTTTCTTTTTGCGGCATTCCTCGCAAGCCTGAATTATCAGCGCCAATAGTCACTTTATGAGCTACATGGCTATTGTCTCACCAGTCCAGGTTGCTGTCGTGATGCCGACATAATGAGGAGTGGAACGGAGTGCTGATGTTCTGATTACCACGTCTCTAGGAAAAACAAGACTACCTGAGTCAATAAGACAAGGTATTTGTAGTGGGTATTTATACCCATTAGCTGAAACCATTCAGTGCACTCGAACTAGTGTCGCTCAAGCATCGGCAATTACAAATTAACTGTTTGGTTCGGCAGACACCCTCCTTTGTAGAAAGGTTCTTTCACGATCTTCCAGATTTAGGAATGTGCACTTATCGAAAGTCCACCCTTCTTGCTGGATAAAGCCCAAAGATAACACCATGCGCATGGTGTGATCAGCACTAATCCTAAATGATCCTATACCCATGACTCTCTTACTATTTCGAGGTAACCAAGATGGTGCTTTGTCAAGGCTAAACGGCTAATAATCTTTATAGCTCTAAATAGACTTCCGTCCCTGCGCTGGCTGCACCGTTAAAATTTTTATCACGCCATTTGGGTAGTATAGATAAGCTGTATGGTGGTAGAATGTACCAGCCGGTTGGCCATGTTCGTCGATTGTTGAGCAGATGTTGAGTGATCCCTCATTCCAATTATGGGTTCCTTTGCCAAATTGGTTAGTTGCTGATCAAGATTGAGGCTCGTATTCCTAATTTGTTCAAAGTGTGGCAGGTTGTCGTGTGGATATGGTACACCGAATGGCTGTTACATATCGTTGTCAACCGCGGCACATGCAACACGTGGACAATTATTTGGAATTGTGATTCCAAATAACAACTACGGCAAGACAAGCTGAACTCGAGCTAGCACTGGTTCTCGGCATAGTAAAGCCGGGAGTGTAGCACGAACAAGTTATGGTCCGTGCTTTGACAAGCCAGAATGTATGGGGCATTAATTGTGTCATTGACTGTTTTCGGAATATCGTTATTATACGACGCAGAGAAGTATAATGTTTACAGTATTTGGTACACTCCGTGTATCTCCTATGGCTAAGATAAGAGCTTGGGGGATACTGTATGTTTATATGTTTACTTGAATTCATGGCTTTGGTCAGGCACTCGTTGAGTGTATAAAAGCAAATCAACAGAATTGGGATCTAGATCCATGTGAGCTTATCAGAAAATGGGTTGGGTTACAGATAGATCAAGTAGAGCCGAACAGGAGGAAATCTCACACCTTGACCTGCTCCTCCACATGGAACCTAGTACACTCCCGTGGTGGCCATGGAAGACAACACTTGATATCGTTGCAACCAGAAACATCGGCCGGCTGTGCCTTGAAATAAACCAGCTTGGATGTGACTTAACCTAGTCGACTGACCGTAGTAACAAGAAATATGTGTACATTGTACTACTCCCTTTGCCCGACATTGCAAATTTAACTCCTCTATTATTGGACAATAATCCCCTGAAAGAACCACGCGAGTCTGTCGCATAACTGGGGGCTATACTAACCCAACATGGTAGCTACAACAGTGCAGCATAAATGTATTACCATGCTGTCACCGTTATGACTAGGCCGGGCTTATCTGCAGGGCTGGTGCACGGCAACTACTCACGGCAGCTGGTCAGAACTGTAAATATTGCGAGACGCCAATGTCGATACGCTCACTATCCCTCCCCGGGCCAAACAAGGTTGTATGTATTTGGAATTGTTAAACGGTTATAGTCCCTGAACGCCATGTGACCTCCGGAACGCGGCTCTGTTCCCCATCGTGCTTCTGGTCAGTAACATGACGCTTACTCATCGGTCACTATTACCCAGGTGGAATCTCGACTAACCAGACTCGGTTTCTGCAGGATCTCAGTCGATATGAGTGTTGCAATAGGGGATGATTCGGCCATCCCATTGCAATTCTCGAGTGTGCGTTACTATAATATCTGCTTGTGCTCTGCTACTCTTTAGCAACATTTTAGTAAGTTCGTGTGCGATATGAACGTAGTTCCTAGTCAGTATCAAGACTATCAAAATCCAAGTTTTTCACGAAATAACTGGCAGACGAAACCAACATTTCTCCACCTATTTGTGCGAATTGAGCTTACAAATTCCTAGATTGAGTATAGCCGCCAGCAGAAAATAACCATTTAGTTTGCGGTTCTTCTATGTGAGCAAAAATACCTTTTTATGCAACCATACTTGGGAGGAAATGCCGCCTATTTTACCACTAGAGCACAACGATAACCTCGGTTCCTGTTCAGCGCCTAGGCGGCCGTAGTCCTAGTTTGACACATAACATTGGTCGGCGTTCGAATGCAAGAATTGCCGGGTGATGCTCCTTAATATAGCTCCGGTATCTAACAAGTCGATCGTTGGCTAGGAGGTCTGTGCGTGGGTAAGCTTAAAATAAATGTTCACGTGACCATATGTATACTATGTAGATTGTCACGTGTTGCTTCACGTGACGTTTGATGACATCGTTGGTGGCAAACAGAGCAAATAGATGAGTCAGCCACAAAAAAAGTTGACTCGAAGCCCTGGAGGCGGGGCAAAAAAATTACATTTGATTCTCCCATCACTTCAACATTTTGTTGCTCCAACTTTTATTGGATTCGCGATTTGCATCTTGAATCCAAGATGTCAATGGAGTTGGATACCCCAGTCCCCATGGTGGGACTACAAGATCAGCAGAATAGTGCTGCGACGTGAGTTTCTTATCGCTACGATTATTTTACTGCCTGACTTGATCTAACCGGCTTCTATATAGTATTCTTTGCTGTAACTGCGGTGCTGCCATTGATGGAACCACTTCTGCTGGAGCAATGTGCCATGATTGCCTGAGGCTCAACGTCGACGTTTCCCAAGGGTAAGTTGAGAATCACCCCACGAATCACCCCACATGGAACAAATATTGATTTATCTGCTTGGAAATTTAGTATTCCCCGCGACGCAACTCTTCACTCGTGTAGAGACTGTGAGCGATGGCTCCAGCCCCCCACCAGCTGGGTGGTCGCAGCCCCCCGAATCAAAGGAACTACTTGCGGTCTGTCTGCGCCGTCTTCGTGGCTTGGCGAAAGTCCGCATCATCGATGCCAGTTTCATCTGGACTGAGCCACATTCGAAGCGCATTAAAGTCAAAATCACAATCCAGCAGGAAGTATTCCAGGGTACAATCATCCAACAAGCATTCGAGGTTGAATACGTCGTGGCCTCCCAACAATGTCCCGGTAAGTTTTGCTATAACATCCATTAAGACCTCGCTAACGACTCAGATTGTCAAAAAGTTTTACGCATAACACTTGGGCGGCAGCGGTGCAAGTTCGACAGAAAGTGCCCCATAAGCGCACTTTCCTATACCTAGAGCAGCTTATCCTGAAGAGTGGCGCTCACAAAGATACGGTCAATATCAAAGAGGCAAAGGATGGTCTCGATTTCTACTTTTCGGCGCGCAATCACGCGGAGAAGATGGTCGATTTCCTCTCTTCAGTCGCCCCTTGCAAGTCGCAGAAGTCAGAGGAGCTGATATCTATGGATATCCACACCAGCTCTCGAAAATTCAAATTCACGTTTTCCGTGGAATTGATCCCTATCTGCAAGGACGATCTTGTCGCTCTACCTATCAAACTCGCCCGTCAGCTAGGAAACATCTCGCCCCTCACATTGTGCTACCGCGTTGGGAACTCCGTTAACGTTCTGGACCCGACCACACTTCAAACTGCGGATATCCCAACAGCCATTTACTGGCGATCTCCGTTTAGGAACCTATCCGATGTCACAGAGCTAAAGGAGTTTATCGTCTTGGACATCGAGCCTACCGGCCAGTCAAAGGGCAAATTCCACCTCGCCGAAGCAACCGTCGCGCGTTCCTCAGATTTGGGCTCTAACGATATCACCTACTTCACCCGTACGCATCTCGGTGGCATCCTTCACGTCGGTGACGCCGTGCTTGGCTACCATCTCAGCGGCACTAGGTTCAACGATGACAACTTCGAGGCCATTGAGGCGAGCAACCAGTACGGCTCCACAATCCCTGATGTGGTTCTCGTCAAGAAGTCCTATGCCCGTAAGAGAAAGCCCAAGAACCGCGCCTGGCGCCTTAAGCGCATGGCCCGCGAATACGAGGAGGAGGCTGCTCTCGTTGGTCCCACTCAACAAACCCGTCGCCAGGAGCAGGAGGCCAACCGTCTCGAGGAGGACTACGAGATGTTCTTGCGTGATGTCGAAGAAGATCAAGAGCTAAGACAGACTCTGGACCTTTATAAGGTTCAGAGACAGGCTGATGCTATGGTCGAGGACGATGACAATGAGAGTGAGAATGAAGTTCCGCAGGTCAACATGGAGGAGCTGCTTGATACCTTTGATGAGATGAACATGGGTGATGAATGATTTTTATACGAGTGATATTCATGGTGATCACGGCTGGCGTTTTATGTTTCGATTTTCTGGTGGGTTCCAAAAACTGAAAAGGGATTATTGATATTCTCGTATTTCATCCATTGGAAAAAATGCAAATGTTTTCATCATCGAAAAAAATGTGAATATCTTCAATTTGGCACAGTGTAAATGCCGCCTATCTGATTTTATTACCTTAATGCCTTATTTTGGCCTGGCATAAAAATAAACATACACGAATTACATCCCTTGATAAGCAATGTACACTGCCTAGGTGGGCAAGGTAGGAATGGAAATGAAGCTTTTGATTCCCATACAAACGGAGACATCCCCATTTTTTTGGCGGTTTGCAAGTGTCAAATATGAAGCTTTTCATCCCACACAAATAGGGACATCTCCATGTTTTTGGACGGTTTACAAGTTTCAAAAATGAAGCTTCTCACGGAATAGTCAGCGTCTTCACGTGGCTCTAGCTCCTACGGTGTCGGTAATAACTTGACATCGATATAGGCGCTCATACATATAGGTTCGAGGAGCTCGATACCTAGTGCAGAGAGTCGCCAAGCGTAATGTCCGCATGCATGGTCATATTAAAGCTATAAACGATGACAGTCAGGACGGGATTTGCTCTGCCGAGGTAATAAACTGACAAGTTGGTCTAAATCCACTCGTCGACCGCACAGTATTCCAGATCCGTCCTATGCAAGGGTGGCAAAAATTCCCAGCAAACCGCCCGCCAACGGTAGAAGGCTTCGGAAGGAATTGAGCGAGATCCACTTGCTGACAAGCTCTTCAATCTCCATACTAACGTGGGCAGTTGGTTCGGAAACCAATTCGGCCTTAGCCAATAGCGCATTGTTAGTACTGCTCATTGCGGCAATAGTGTAAGGCATGATGCCGAGGATTAAAACAGCCGCTGTGCCGTACAAGGTAGTAGTATTGCGCGCGACTTGACGGAATAAAGGCACGCCGGAGCGCGTAGACCAGGCAAGATAGAAGAAGGCAGAAGCGGTGAGCACGGCAATGGGGGGATTCTGAGATTTTCCTGATTCATAGAAATTCCGCCACAGCTTCGCCACGTTTGTGATAGGTAGACGGTCTTCACTCCGGGCACGCAGGAGTGCCGGTGCAGCATTCATGCTTAAAGCGGCAATGTTGCCTACATGCGCACCATATCAGTCAGCTTTTGAGGAAATACATCGAAGATAGAAATATGTATACCAGATAGCCAAGCCGCACCTGTGAGGCCGATGGCTTGGGCGACACGATATGCAGGAGGAATCATTGCGGAACAAGTTACAAAGACAAGACGTGGGACTTGAAGTTGTAGAGAGGGGTGCAGAGACAGAACACCCGGGCAGGTTAATGTTTAAATAAGTTCATCAAACGGAAACCTTCCTTTTAACTCGTAAAATAAATACAAAAGCTTATAACCACCACTGGGCTTTTTGTGGAGTTATAGGAACCAATCAAATCATCTGCCGGCAGATCCCAGCAATCTACCAAGAAAGGGGCGAATTTAATTGGTGGATTTTGCTGAAGTTTCCAAAGTTGTCGGGTTTTGCCAAAATGCGATTGACCGATGTAATTCTGCGGTAGTTCTGATAGCAGATTTTGAACCGGTTTTTCCGCATGAATACTGTAAGCCGAACTCATAGTATCGATAACAAACTCTTTAATTGTAGTATTATAGACCATAAAATGGTGTGTTATATACGGTGTAAGGGATATATATATTTTGAGGACGGACCCGAAAAAGTTGGAGTGGTCTACGATAGGTGGAAGGTCCCAATGCTTTTGTGTAGGAAACAGTATATTCCAAAAGGACGACAATTGCGTAGTAAGACAGTATATAGATACAGGAGCCCGCCAACCCCGGCAACATCGGAGGCTCTGACATCGGGGCCGAAACAACCTTGGAACATACTGACATCGGGAAGTGGGGCCGGAAAATAGGGTTGGCCAATGGTCTATCGGCATACACAACCTTACAAGGTTGTATAGAGTTGTCAAGAGTAAACAGTGTAGAGGTTAATGTTGAACATGAGAGAAACGAGTATAGGTATGTAGGGAAGGAGCGTAGTCAATACTTCGGGGAAGTCACGATCGGTCTCAAACCATTGCGGTCCCCAAATTCCGACAATTATCCCAACTCTTTGGCAAACCTTCCGAGAATGCACCACACTTCCTCTCTGCCCCGCTCACAGAGGTCCCTTCTACGCAAGCATCGAACTTCGTGGCAAGCATGAAGCTCATCATAGCTGGCGCGACCAGCCTATTAGGCACCGAGATCATGAGACAAAGCTTGCAAATCCGCGAAATCACTCAGGTTGTTGCTTTGGCTCGCCAGACGGTGCACCTCGACGAAAGTATCGACTCATCAAAGGTGAGAACCTTTGTCATTGACGATTATGGTCAATACCCCGACGACGTGAAGGCGGAGTTTGCCGGGGCTGACGCTTGTATTTGGTATGCTTCAACACCCTCGTTGTCTTATAAAAGGTGACAATAACACTTTGTGGTACCCTAGGACTGTGGCCCTCACACCCCTCCAAGCCGACTTTGACTTTACTGAGGTCAAGCGTGTATGTCAGGACTGCACCAAGCTTGGTTTTGAGGCCATGTACGAGGCTGGACCAGCGCGTCCCTTTCGCTTCATATACCTGAGTGCGGAGGGAACACCTCGAGACCCAACAAAGGATCCAGTAATCCTACCAGACTTCTTCATTATGCGGGTAATAATCAGATTCCCGTGATATTCTGTGGATTGTACGCTGATATGTCTTTTGATTAGCGTAACACAGAGCTTATGGTTCAAAGATTTCCCACAGAAAAGGAAGGAGTCGAGGTTTGCATCGCTCGGCCTGGTGTTATTGCTAACTCCACAACTTGGTCAAGAGCCTTGGTGGTCAATCTGTTTCGTATCATCAATCGCTTTGGACGGACCCTTCCGAGTATACAACGAAGTGAACTCGCTGCGGCAGTGCTAAACCAGGTCATGGATGGGTTCGAGAAGAAAACTCTCTTGAATGCTGATCTTGTTCGACTGGGCCGAAGGGAGCTGAAACTTCGCAGTACGCCTCGACTCTAAATCATTCCTCGGGAAGATCATTGGATTCCGCTGTCGTTTTATGCTTTTTATCTTGATTGATAGAGCCTATGAGCGTTGACACCTCTTCGGCAGGGATCCAAATGGACTTTTCGAATTCAACAAACTTATCCCTTTACCAAAAATGTCACTATTCGCCCGGTGAAAAGGAGGTGGCAAGCCACACGACTGAACCCTTTTTATCATGACCGCCCTTGTTCTAAAGGAAACAACTGATTTTGAGGTGCGGAGCCTCTAATAGTGAATTGTTCTGCGATTCATCTGAGTCTCGTACCCAGACGTGCCACGAGCATATCTGAACAAGTAGAATGACTTGATGAATTGGTGGCCAATTTATTTGAGGCGAATGTACAGATTGAATTTCATGACTTACCCTTTGTTATGTTGCAAGGTTTCGAACATCGACCACGGACAGTCTATATTGAACCTAAAATCACACATTATAACAGCAAACCCATGAATCAATTTCTACTTCATACAATCTTCCCTTCTGAGAGGCGAGTTTCACGCGGGCGACCTGTAAAAATGTCATGAATAGTCATGATGACGACGCAGAACCATGCCAACATATAACTATAGCCACATCTCCATACAACCATCTTATTCCCAATTCCCAACATAGTTGTACATTGCGGAATCCATATTGCACATCTGACGTTAAATCAAGTTCACAAGATGGCCAACCGCATGCAATCCGAAACCTCCAATCCCGAGAACGATGCAAATGACGCCCCAGAGCTGAAAGACCCCGTCCAAGCCAACTCCTCCGACATCGACGAAAGAATGAGTACGCAACTTCCCTCACACCATTCATTCTCTACATATTCCCCATATTTCGGTTTTCTCTTTTTGCAGACCTGCTAACAAACACCAACCCCAGCCCGAGATTATAAGGAGGCCATTGATAAGACAGACGTCATCACCGAAGAAAGCATTCGTCGTATAGTACCCGAGTCCTCAAAGGCCTACCGCGAACCGTCTGAAGAGGAAATTGATATTTCTTGGCGGCCTGATCCATCTGGACATCCGCGGAGGACTTTCTAGGTGGTTGTATAGGAGTACGGTTGGTTCTTTCTCTGTTGGTATTAGGGAATGAATGACATATCTCTCGTTTTACGCATGCTGGTATCGTCTTATGGGAAGGGTAGACAGCTGAAAATCTGGGGACTCCGTTGGCCCGTACTGGTTATAAAACTCCTGGTTCTAGTAAGAAAGGTTTAGTGACACAGCTTCCATATCGTGATTGATGGGAGAATATTTAGTAGCCAAATCGACGTTAAATCCTGTTGGTCCATATGTTCTGACCCCAGATTCCAAGCTACGTAGGCGGGTACATGCAGATTAAGATTTCGCCTGCATATCGGGAGATCTACACGATCGAAAACATTACACGGGCCTAACCGGGGTGCAAACCTTGAATCCTTTTAAGGTGATAACGCGAGCCCTTCTACGTGACATTGTAAATATGGGAGAATGCAAATGCGGCAGGAGAGACAAATAAATCGTGAAAACGTGAGATTATCTCGTGGAAGTTCAAGTAAATGCTTATGTACATGTGTCATGTCGAACGCCGTCCCAATTGTGCAATCGATTCCCATCCGCTCAAAGCTTTCCCTGGGCCTGGGACTCCTTGGCCGCCTTAGCGTGACGCTCGAAGGAGGACACGGGGGGAGCGGAGTTGGGGTTTGGGTGGTGCTTCTTGAGTGCCATCTTGACGTTGTACTCCAAGTCGAGAGTAGCCTTGGGGTCATTGGTCTTGGGCTTGAAGTCCACGACGAGATCATCCTTGACAGCGAAGACGGAGTCGATAGCGAGGTGGGGGTCGTCGCTGGGGTAGATCTGGTTGATGACGGTCGCGTATTCCGGGTGGGTGATCATGAGGTGGATGTGAGCGGGACGCATGGGCGAGCGGTCCATGAGCTTGAGAAGGACACCGGCGGGACCGTCGGTTGGCAGAGAGTAGGGAGTGGGGTGGTAGCAGTACCAGTTGAATTCTCCCTTCTCGTTCGAGCGGAACTTGCCGCGGAGGTTGTTGTCGGTCTGGGTGGGGTCCTGGAAATCGTATTGGCCGTTGGCCGAGGCTTGCCAGATATCCAGGACGGCACCGACGACCGGCTTGCCGGTCTCCATATCCTTGATCACACCGTGCATGAAAGTAACACGGCCATGGGGATTCGGGTCTTGGATAATGCTGTCGCCGAGAGCGCGGAAGGGAGCGTTGGGAGACCAGAAGGGGCCGAGAATGACGTTGGAGGTGGGGGAAACACCATCCTCGGTGACGATCTTGTTGGCGATCTCATCGACAAGACTAATGAGATCAGTTAGCTTCTTTTCTCGAAGTTCTTCATTTTCATTTTCTTGATAACAAATAAAAATAAAAAATAAAAATCCAGTCAGATGTGAAACTTACGATTCGAGGCCAATCACGTCACAGATGCGGTGACCTTCATTGCGGATGGGAGTACTAATTTGACCGATCGAATTGATAAACTCAACGCCGAGCATCCACTCGGCGGAGGTTAACTCAACCTCACGAGCGAAATCGTGGATGTGCTTAATCAGAGAGCCCAAGATCACGCGAGCACGCTCGGGAGTCTGGGGGCCCATGCCATTAATGACAGAGGGAGTGAAAGTAGGGTCAAACTGGCGTGTGGAAGACATATTGTATTATTGAAGAGAGTTGTAAAAAAAAAAAAGAAAATTAAGAAGTCAAGAAGAGAGCTTCAAGGGTCTATATACATAACGCGCGACGGCATATCTTTCGGCTGGTCATGGATGTGGGGGGAAAACCGCGATAGTACCAAACCGCCAAAAATCCCGTTGCCACCTGCCGAATATTGTGATCGCGTGAATTCCAAGATGGTTCCATTTTGGCATCGGCCCTCAACAGCCGAGTGGCGGCTGGTCCCCTATTATATCAGCGCGGGGGGACCGGGGTAGCTCTTATCCGCCGGTAAGCCCCGGGATATGAGCCCCCTTTCACATACCCGCTTTCACCGCCTTTTGATTGGTTCGGCTTTTACTTTTCCAGCACTTCCGGATCACGTGCCGGCTGGTCATTCTATGTTATATCCATGGATACAGCTATTGTTTATAACTATATGTTGTAGATTAGATCTCAAACAGTCACTGTGGATTAAAATAGACCCACGTCTCCAGTGTATATAGAATCTCGAAAATCTGAGGGATTTTCTTTGATGATCACAGCGAATGTTAATATTGATTCGAGGAATCCCTACAATCATCTTTTAATCACGATCTCATCACAGCCATAGTCTTAGCAAATAATAAGGCTAAATCCAATTTAATAAAGTCCAAACGTCATGTAGTAACCGCAAATAAACTAATGCAATAGAAAAGCCGCTTCTCAAAACAATCACCAAGCCAAAACCTCCTTCTGCGGTCCACAGGCCAGAGAAGCACAAATCTCCTCATCCTTCTCACTAACATCTGCATTGCATGCTACTTTCGGTTTCGCCGGCCAGATCTCTCGTCCCGCGGCTTTCTCACGCTCAAAGTGCTCTGTGACGACATCGCGGACTGTGCTCTGGAAGAACAGCGGCGCCTTCTCATACTTGGGGTGAAGCTCGCCACTCGTGAAGACATTTCGGTCGAGGTTCTTCTGTGCGTTGTTGCAGAGGACTTTGTCTTCTCCCATGACACGCGCGTACATATCACTGATAAGCTTGAAGTCGGCATCGGAGGAGTTTCGGTTTCGGTAGACTTCGTAGGCCATCTTGGAGCTTTTGGGGCTTGATGGGAGGAATTTCTGGACCATGATGAAGTGTGGCCTGTATATGTTAGAGGATGTTCCATTTTAGAAAGAATAGGCTAGGAATACTTACGAGACAACCATGGCAGACATGGGGAAGTAGTAGGTACTGGCGGTGTAAAGACCCTTCTCAATCTGCTCTGGTGTGGACTCGCAGTGGTGTTGGATGTGTCCATCTTTGAGATCGCTGTCGAAAGACTCAAGGTTGAGGAATTCTGGAATATCGGCATGTGTCGTGGGACAGTGGTAGCATTCGTTGAAATTATCGGCCAGGATCTTCCAGTTGTATTCGCCTTCAAGCGCATAACCATGGTCAAAATCGTAGTTGTCAAAGTTGTAGGCTTTGTAGCGTTCTTGTTTGTCCACGTCGCGGAATTGATCCTCCCATGATACTTCTGGGACTTCATTCGCATCCATGTTGACCCAGATAAAGCCATTAGCGTCGACCTTGAGGTGGATTCTGTAAAGCCCGTTCTGCTCCTTGTCGAAGTTGCTCAACTCTTGGTATTTTGTAGCTTTGGCGAGTTTTCCATTCAGTCCGTAAGACCAGCCGTGGTATCGACAGGCGAGGATTTGGGTATTTCCTGAACCCTCTTTCTCAACGACCGGATACGCACGGTGTCTGCACACGTTGTGGAATGCGTTGATGTCACCCTGTCGGTCACGAGTGATGATGAAATCGAAACCTGCAAGCTCGTAACGAAGCCAGTCGCCGGTTTTCTTCAACCGCATGCTGTGGGTGATGAAGAGCCATCTCTTCGAGAATATAGCTCGGCGCTCCAGCTCGTACATCTCCGGTGAAGTGTACCATGATGCAGGCAAGGCACGAACGGGGGCAGCTTTAGTATCCTCCTTGGAGGCAGGGGCATTGAAGCCAAAGTAGTTGAACATGGAAGACATGATGAAGTATGAAGTAAGAAGGAGGTACAATGGAAATGGTCTTTGTTGCTTTACTGGTCATCATACGGACCCCTTTATATGCTCTGGTACTGTTTATTATCAGACTGGTAACCATGTCTATACTCCGATCATATGGACGGCCTGGTTCTAGTTTGGTAGGGCAACCCATCACCTGGCGGGTGGATCTTCCAAAAACAGACATCGAACCCGCCAACCCGCCAACCCGCCACCACAGTACTACAATTCTTACTATAAGGCGGGGGATTTGACACCATGATACTATTATTTGGTCAAAATGTTATCAAACCCGACATATACTCGGGCTGGTATTTCTTTTCCCACGCTACAGCGCATTGTTTGGAGCTGGGCAGGCATACTTCGAAAGCCGATCGGATCCGGTAGCCAATAGAAGTAATAGAAGTTCACATCAATAAGCTGCATAAGCCCTAATTGTCAGGATCTACTCCTGACGAAATCACGAGGACTCGGGTTCCTCGAGTTGTGGAGATAAGTGACTGCTACAATTAGACAAAAGAACAAGATGCCAAGAATTAGCGCTGAAACTCACAAGCCAAGGCTTGACTGCGTCTAAAATGCAACTCTTGCTAGTGAACACCCCTGCCAAATTCACCTTTTTCGTAAAATTCAGGGGCTCAGACAACATAACTTCTCATTTGTGCCAGATTTTGTCTTATTGTGGATTACCAGTACTAAATTCTCATCGTACAATGTATTTCCTTGGGCTTCTGGTGGCCCTATCGCAAGTCCTATGCTGTTGGGCAATTGACACTCGAATATTGGAAGTGGATTTGATCCTACCGCGAAATGACACCTATCCACCTTCGCCAATCTTCCCGATTATATTCGCTGTTCAAAACCCGAGTCTCGCGAAAAGCTTCCAACCTATGATTACCTTGCAGGTTGAGCAGGTTGACGGAAACTTCAGTACTACCGATACTTTCAAACTATGGGAGTCATCAAATGATACTAGCAACACCCGCTTTCTGACTTGGGGTACCTCGAAGTTTGACTTTGAAGGAAATTTCCGGTTTACCTGGGACCTCAGCATGGATCGATGCTCTCTTGACAAAGAGACAGACGAAGTGAATTTCGGAAGATTTAGTGAATTCCAATCTCTCTATTTCACCACCAAGAATGGCACCTCATCGGCGGATTTCGTCGCTGCAACAGACGATGATACTTGCGACAAAGCGTTAGCGCAGGCTATCAATTACGCGGATGTTTCTAAGCTCCCAGCAACAGAAAGTACCTACGGACCCTCCTGTCTAGTAGAACCGACTACGCTGCCCAAGACTACCAATCCCTGCAATGCCAAGATTAACTCATCAGCCGCAGCAAGTATGTCTGCAGCCATGACATCTATTGCATGTGCTCGAGATCGACCTGGGGTAACTTGCCCAACTCCGTCGTCTAGGAATGCAGCCTCTAAGACGCATTTGAAGATGGGTGGCGCATGGATTCTGGCGACGGCTTCCCTGCTCACTTACTGTCTCGCATGAACCCTTCTAACCTAACTGTGACCAGTTTGCAGTGCGTAACAGGTTGCCCCCATGACTGAACAAAGTATATTTTGAAAGCATTTGGATTCCAACACCTAAAATTGAGGTCAAAACTTGAACCAAAGAGAACCCATCCGTATCATTCAACAACAGTAAACTCGACAAAATTAGATGACGGGACCATTATGACCGGCCTTCCATCGTTATCAGCGGGGTCGACGACAAGACCATACAGCCAACATGGTAATTTCACTACCGTCTTCGCATGCTCTTCGCAATCACCCCAAATCCACCAGTCAACGCAGCCACCACAGTACTGGTATCGATATGTGTCGCCGACCACTGTATCGGGATGCAAGTCGAAAAATTCAAGGTAATTCTTTCTGACAAAAGATTCCCCTGGTTTGAGGCTGCGGAAAAACTCGGGATCCGTGACGTTGACCTCAACGTCAGGTTCATCTACAATCCTCCAACCCTGATTGCCTTCGTCTTCAAAATAAGTCTTCCACTGGATAGATCTCCCGTTTGAATCTTTCGACGGATCGTAATCGAAGCAGCGGCGTTGTAGTCGAAATTGATCATAAGTAAAAGGGTAATCGTGTATGATTATCGGCTTTATATCATCATTGATAGCCTCATGGTCCTCATTCGTTGGACCATCATAGGTGATCTTCATTGTAATATAAAAAAGCTTTTCCGTTTTAGACATTTCTGATGGGCCTTCTAGAGACACACTCATATAAGGGGCTCTAGGGCTGTAGAAAGTGTATCAGTCAGGATAAAGACGGATATCAGGTTGAAGAATTTCTCACATTCGGTCCGATTTCTCCACCAGAGGTTCGCCGTACGGCCTATGCTCCAAAGGTTCCTGCACCTCTACGCAGAGAAAAGAACAGGAGACTCCCCCGGATGACAACAAGGAGTAGCCCGGAGTTACGCCCAATTTCTTGCTCCCAATGCTCGCGCAAGGTGCCCCAAGCCCACAATGCATATTCAGCCCCGAGCCAGACTAGCTCATATCTCTCACCAGCCACCATGTGGTCCAAAAAGGGACCCGGGGCGCCTATATTTCTTCTGAGAGTTTGTCCAGGAAGAAGTTCTTCTGTCTCAACTTCATATCCTGTGATCTTGATAGTGTGAGGAGGTGGCCGCTTGGGCGTTCCTTCGATCCTTTTTAGACCATCTGGCGTGTGTTGAAAGATTACGAAGCCAGAGGGACCCCATGCATCATACAGGCCGCTCCAGCGAAAGATACAGGGCTTGTCACAGTCATCCTCTGCCCGACGAATAGTGACATTGAACCCTCCTGTCGGGTCGGCTAAAGATATAGCTGGGAATGTCGGCTCCACCTCCATGGAAAGTCTAGGCGTGTTTGGACTAGGATATTTGTTAGTTTGGAACAATAGGCAGGTAGGGGAATCTCACGGTCTATCATGTTCAAAGAATCTAATAATTGATTGAAGCTCAGAATCCATGGCAACTTTATTGAAAAGTATGAGGGAAAATAAAGGTAAGAATAAATAAGGAAAGAAAAGGATGGCAGAAGAGAGAGGGAGAGAGAGAGACCCCCGTTGAACTAGTAGGTAGAACTAGTAATTTTCAATTTCACAGGCACGTATCTAGTATCCTCCCTTTGTTTTTTCCACTTTCTTTTCAGTAGATATTTAGATATTTAGAAACTTCGTTATATTCGCATAAGGGAAGTAAATCAGTTTCTCAAGGCCAGCAGATACAATGCATGCTATACTCTCGCGCTCTACTAGCAATTTCTATAAAAGTAACTTTGAATAATGTTATGCCAAATCCCCATTCGACACCAAGAGTCTCATTTCTTTGCATCACGCAATTCACTTCGCTCCTTCACTAAATTCGAAATTGCAGTCCCGGTATCACCTCCAAGCTTCGCGAAACCCTGGATCACACCCTCACGATCCCCGGGCCGCATTTCCTGGCTCATCTTAAACTTCCCCTGAAGCTTGGTGATTCGAATCTCAATCCCAACAATGTTCTTCTTCAGCAGGTCAGTGTATGACTGAGGCGCATCGGACACCTTCCACGGCTCCGGGTTCTCGCCACCAGTGTATCCCATAATTGACTTCTCGGTATGTTGCGAAAGATCATGCAGTTGCTTGGCGAGGAATTCGCCGGTCTCGGGTGTTTTGGAATCATAGTATAGCGACATCTTGCCATACGCTTGAACGGCGGAGTAATTCCATGTGGGCACAACCTTCCCTGTATCTGGCTTTGTCTCGACGTAGTATTTCGGAGTCACGTAATGGTCGTGCTTGCCATTGAAGAGCACTAGGACGTCGTCGTCGAGTTCAAGAACATTCGGCGGCTTATCATCCACCGCTTCCATCATCGTCTTGACTTGCGGGTTCTGCTTGGCGATGTGGGCGCGAAGATAGGGATCTGTCTTGCCTGTTTCCTCTGGGAAATCTACCACGAATGGGGCATGGGTGCACTGTAGGAAGTCTTGCTGGGAGGAGTTCATGCCGGTGATTAAAACCCCAAGTGGGTTTTGCCGGATGAAATGGAGCAAGACCTCTTTGTCTTTCTCCTCATGGGCGCTTTGGAAGAACATTTTGAAGAGCAACTGAAGGGTAGCTGTCAGAGAAGGATGGAGGGGAAAGACAGGGAGTTGTGAAGCCAATTGGGCCAGAACAAAATAATGACCAAAATCAAAATCCCCCCAAATCTCACATTATCGCTGATTTGTTATCAGTGGCCAAGGATTCGTCCACTAAAGGCATGTACACCCGGCTGCAGAGACCCAGCGGGGCAGGAAAGCGCGACTTTCGACATTTCCCCACCGGATTATCAAGTGCCCGAGAAAAGGCCACGAGAATTGAAATGAAATTCAGATCACGTCCATCACCATCATTCAATGTTGACAATCTAAGACCTGAGATTCATGATTGCGCTCCAAAAAGAAAAAGCAGTGTGGTCCTGGGTAGTTGGAGTCTAACCCAATTAGGTATAGCGTAGTATTTGGGAAGATGACTGGCTGCTATTGGCTACCTCTCTTGCTGACCCACCTTGCCCTATACTTGGAGAACTTCACTCGCATAGAGGAGCTTTTCGCCAATGACCTCAAAGTCACCTTACCATATTTGGACTATCAGAGCAATATCTATGCCCATGTTTGACCAAAATACGCTTCCTTTTCGAGGCTTGTCGAACTAACGGCTCAAGTTGTAAAAGGGAGACAAGGTCCAGACCTCGGGATGGTGAGATCTAAAATAAAAAGCGAGGATAAATGGGTGTTAGGTATTCCAATGGATGCTTGGCACAGTACATGAGACACCACTTGAGTTACTACCAACAGAAGTCGTAAGAAAATCATTCATTCAACACATTTATATAAGATGGGGTAATAAAAGGAGGGTATAGATTGAACGTTGCAGAAATAGGAAAGAAACCATAATAGAAGCCCCAAGGGGACTAGAACCAAAACTCCATCGCTCCAAAACAGAAGCAATTTGCGTAAAACAAAATGATGCGCCGATTTTTGATGGTCAGGAGGTCGCAAGACCTCCCAGCATATAACAACCGAATCCCAATGACGATTAGTCAATGACACGAGAGTAGAATATCAATCAAACAGAGAAACATGAGGACGTTCCGGCATACGGGTCCACGTTCAGAAGGTCATGGACGCAACTCGAGCGCCACATATCGTAATTTGTTGACATCATCTTCGCCGTTCTTCATAGAACATTACATTGATGCAAGACTAGCAGAACCTGCAGCCGCAGATCCCCAGCGCAGCTTTCGAAGTCCGCCGCGGACCGCTTCCTGGCCACACGCTGCTGAGGGGCGAGGACCAGGAACACCATCTCCCATCATCCCAACCTCGGCTCGACCGACCTCACGGCCGATCATGTACCCCGCGGAAAAGCTGATCGCAGAGAATAGAACGACAACACCGGCGCTAATGACCCATGTCATGATCGTGGGGCTCACAGTCATTGTTGAATCTGTCATGCTCACACGACGACTCTTCTTCGAGGCAGCACCGCGGTCTTTAGGGGAACTTGAACGACGCTTTCCTTTGGCGACAGTGGGGTCAGATGATACCGTTGGTGCTCTTAGATGCCTCTGTGGTACTCCTATAGACGGACTTGATTCTGGATACTGCGGCGAGGATGAGTCCTCTTCGTCGCTGCTCTCCTCTCCCATAGCAACTGATGGGCCTACAAGTCGGAATGAAGCGGGTTGTCCGTCTCCAGAGGGAGCAGCTGGGGTGGATGGTGGTCGGTTATCATTCTTCGGGAGACCTCTGGCGGCAGCCGCACATGAAAGAAGTGTGGATAGGCTAGCACGAAGGGCAGCATCGTGGTCAGCATGATGGGAAGGGGAGATCATATTGTAAGGGCTGTGCTGATATTGAGTTCTCCGCGATGATCGTGGGCTAGGGTATGATTCTCTTCGAGGACCTGCACGGTGAGTAGAGGTAGACGGTACACCGGATTGAGGGCGCCGTGCATTCCATCCAGGTTCTGACGTGGCTGGTGGGTGTGTGAATATATTCGGTTGAGGTACGAATGGTGATGGGCTGATGCCCATTCCTAGGGCAGTAGAACTATCGTCTTCATCATCGCTGAAGGCAGCGTCTGAACTTGATGATAGCGGTGCAGAGCGCGCAGGTAATGCAGCTGGGAGCGTTGGACAGGCTATATCTTCATTTGAGCTGCTGAGAACGCGATCAGACTCGCTTTCGCTCTCCTCATATTCCTCTTGGCTGCTACTGGCTTGACTAGCCTCCCGCGATGCATAGTCCACCTGGGCTGTGGTGATAGCAGCAAGATGTTGTAGGCGGCGTCGCCGATTACGGCGCTGATATGTGCCCACTTCTCCACGCTCGACCTGCAAGCCAGTGGTAATTATGTCTTCATTCGTGGCAGCAGAGGAGAAGGAGGAAGAGGACGGTTGCGAGGACACGTCGATCCAGGAATCTATGTAGTATCGTAGTGAGTACATTATGGAGATGTGAGGGGGATTTTGTTTGCATATTAAAAGTTCCTCGGCAGGGGAGGTACCAGTCAGATTATAAAAAGGACTACATACCCTCTGATCTCATGGGCACCGCACCGGATTGCTGAGGCTGACCGTTATCTCGAAGCGGCTGATGGCCATCGCGCGTCATCCGACTTGCGGCTCTAGGCTCGCGCACCTGACCTAGCAGGTCGCAGTGCTTTGGTTGCATAGCCGAGGAGTTGCAAGAATATAAGAGAAGGGGGTATATGAATAGAAGTAGAAATATAGAAGAGAGGGGATCAGGCCACCCTGGAGTACAAGAGAGCGGTCAACGTGGGTGGGGGGAAGATTATCTTATCAAATGTGGAGTCGACGATCACTGATGCCCAAGGGAGTTTATACTCCTTTCTGCTCGCAAGAACAAGGAGATAAAAGGAGAAAAAGGAAACTAAAACGGTTAGATTAATCTTGCGGAATCAAAAAGAAGAGTGAGAAGAGAAAGATGAAGATCCCCCAGGTGGAAAGATTCGAGAATGATGAGGTGATCAGCAGACCGAACAGGTGATTTGCAGCCCGTGACGAGGCAGAGGGTGAAAGACGATGCGAGAAGCTGTCAGTGGGGAAGGGCGAATATTGAGGTTCTTATTGTAGAATCTTGGGATTCAAGACACTCGCAATGAGACCTTCTTTCATCAATAGTCCGATCAAAGAAGCAATAGACCAATGTTCCAATGTACTTAGGAGGCAAAAACAAAGAATATTGCGGGGAAGTCGGCATCCAGCGGCAATATACTCACCGATGATTACACAAAACGAAGATATAAGCGGTCAAGTTGGACAAAATGAAAATTGAAATGTATCAAATTAAAGATACCTGGAGCTAGCTAAGATCATATTACACGTAATTAAACACGAACTTTTCTCTCAAAGAAAACCTGAGACCCATGGACACCATATGTTGCGGAAATCAAACGTATGCAGGAAAGAACCTCAAGCTTAGAAGGTGACCTTGGTACCCTTGTACTCGGGGATGGAGCCCTTACCCTTGTTGAGAGCACCACCACGGCCGCCACGGTCGCCGAAGCCACCACGGCCACCGCCGCGACCACCACCACCGCGTCCACCGAAACCGCCGCCGCCGCCGCGACCACCGAAGCCACCACGGCCACCACCACGACCACCACCACGGCCGCCGAAGCCACCACGGTCACCACCGGCAGGGCGGGGAGTAGAGAAGTCAAGACGGATAGCACGGCCCTCGAGCTCGTGGCCGTTGAGAGCGCCGTGGGCAGCCTTGGCCTCATCGATGGAAGAGAACTGAACGTAACCGAAGCCCTTGGGGCGGCCGGTCTCCTGCTCAGTGGGGAGACGGATTCCGAGAACGGAGCCCTGCTCGCCGAAGACCTCGTGGAGAGCATCCTCAGTGGCGCTGAAGGGAAGGTTGCCAACGAAAAGAGTGTCACTCTCGGGGCTGGTCTGGTCACCGTAGGAGCGAGCACGATCCTGGGAGCGGTCGGCAGGGGGGTTGGCCTGACGGGGAGCGGCGTAGTCGAGGTTGATGGTGCGGCCATCAAGATCGGTACCCTTCTTGGCCTCCATGGCCTTAGCGGCATCGGCGGCGCTGTTGTACTCAACGTAGCCGAAGCCACGGGAGCGGCCAGTCTCGCGGTCGGTGACAATGCGGACACCGGAGAGCTCACCGAACTCGGCGAACTCACGCTGGAGCCACTCCTCATCAACGTTCCAGGACAGGTTGCCAATGAACAGGTTGGCGACAGCACCTTCGGGGACCTCCTCGGTCTTGGACTTCTTGGCAGTGGCAGCAGGCTCCTCATCAGCCTTGCGCTTCTTGGAGACAGGGGTCTCCTCGGAGTCAGAGTCAGAGTCAGAGCTGTCAGAGTCAGAACCAGACTCGGAGTCGGAAGAAGCCTTCTTGGCCTCGGACTCAGACTCAGAGTCGGAAGAGTCGGAAGACTCGGCCTTCTTCTCGGTCTTCTTGGGGGCGGGCTTCTCCTCCTCAGACTCGGAAGAGTCAGAGTCGGAAGAGTCAGAAGACTCAGCCTTGGCAGCGACCTTCTTCTCGGCCTTCTTGGGGGCGGGCTTCTCCTCCTCGGACTCAGAAGAGTCAGAGTCGGAAGAGTCAGAAGACTCAGCCTTGGCAGCGACCTTCTTCTCGGCCTTCTTGGGGGCGGGCTTCTCCTCCTCAGACTCGGAAGAGTCAGAGTCGGAAGAGTCAGAAGACTCAGCCTTGGCAGCGACCTTCTTCTCGGCCTTCTTGGGGGCGGGCTTCTCCTCCTCGGACTCAGACTCAGAGCTGGAGGAAGCATCCTTCATGTCCTCATCAGACTCGGACTCGGATTCGGAGGAGCTGGGAGTAGGCTCCTTCTTCTTGTTCTTCTTGGAGGCCTTCTCCTTGGAGGCGACCTTGCTGGCAACGGCCTTGCTCTTGGCAGCGGGGGACTGGGAAGCCTTGGTGACACCGGCATCCTTGACCTTGTTCAAGGCCTTGCTAGCCTTACCGGCCTTATCGGCACCCTTGGTAGATGTCTTGGACATTTTGAACTAGAGGCGAAATGAAATGTTAGCCTTTGCTCTTTGATAAAATTGAGGGGGCTGATGGGTAGAGAGGGCTTGGAGGCAGGCTTGTAGCTTGGGTAGGGTGGCACATACTGTAGTGACAAGTGAAATTCTTGTAGTATGTGCGGCAAAGCCCACGATCCCTCAAAGCACCCGTGTTTTGGATGTGTAAAATGGAACAACAGCCCTCAGAAGAACTGCCAGAAGTGAACTAAATCACAGCTGGACGTTAACCCACTACCCACGGACGGACAAGTTTTCAAGCCCACAAGCAACCGACAGCCAATACTGTCTAGAATATGTAACCCACGAGGAAGATGTCCCACAGAGCCCACAGAATAGATGTATGTCAAGCCCACAGCCCTCAGAGTGATAAGAAGCCCTCGGAGTATCCAAACGAACTTACGATATGAAACCCACGCGACTGCGTTAGTTAGTGTGTATAGAGATCTCTTGAGTATTCAAGAGATGATATAAAATAAAGCAACCTGAAACAGACTGCTTTTTTTGAAAAGGGAATAAGAAAAGGAAGTAGAGAGGATGGGAAGAAGAAGAAGAAAAAAGTGAAGAGCTGGGGGACCATCAGCTCTGATAAGGAAAATTTTCTGAAAAAAAAAATTCGGAGGCTGGCAGAACCACTCCGCCTTCCAAAGAGGGTTAGAACAGGCACTTAGTCTCAGTAACTATGTGGGTACCTGTCCAGGGGCTGTTGACCACTCACAATCGCGTGTCAATTGGCGGTATCTTCTGCTTTTGTCTACGTTGTACTACATATGTTACAACATATGTCAATTCTTCTACTATCACTTCTACTCCTTCAGACACTGTTCAACTTATCTTGACCTCGGTCAATGGGAAGATAAGTTCCCTTTTTGGCCTTTATCGTGATGGCCCCTCCGACACCCTCCTCGCACCGCCCCCGCAAGAAGAGAAAGGTTGCGATCTCCTCCGGCTCCAATAATAACCTGATCTTGGATCTAGGCGAGGGGAAGCAATCTCCAACATTTCCACTGGTCTCATTCTTATGGGCTGCTCGGGCCGGTGTGTCTCAATGGCTGATCCTACCACTTGTCCTTATGGCCGTTGGCCTGTTCCGATGGGCTGTGAGCTTGTGGGGTTACTCTGGTATGCGACATTGTCTCTCTTTGGATATGTATCCAATAATTGACCCCCTTTAGGCTTCCAAGTCCCCCCGATGCACGGTGATTTTGAAGCACAGAGGCATTGGATGGAAATTACCACACATCTGCCTTTAGCGCAGTGGTACACATACGATCTGCAATATTGGGGTCTCGATTACCCACCATTGACCGCATATCACAGCTGGCTACTCGGAAAGATGTATATATCCCTACCTACCATTCATCGTAGAATTATTCTGGCCTCCTGCTGACCTGTCGGCCTGTTTAGTGGCTCTTCCTTTGATCCAACCTGGTTCGCCTTGGATGCCTCCCGAGGTTTTGAGGACCCCCGTTTGAAAGTATACATGCGCGCCACCGTTGTTGTATCTGAATACTTTGTCTTCATCCCGGCCGTGGTCAATTTCCTCCGCCGCTACACTCGGTTGCAGGGTGTTCATGCATGGTCCGCCTCAATTGCTCTAGTGGCAATCCTCCTTCAGCCAGCGAATATCCTCATCGACCATGGCCATTTCCAATACAACACAGTCATGCTGGGATTGGTGGTTGCGAGCTTGGACGCTATCTTGGCGGGGCGTATGCTCTGGGCTTGCATTTTCTTCGTTGGTGCACTGGGATTCAAACAGATGGCGTTGTATTATGCACCGGTCATGTTCGCCTACCTTCTCGGTGTCTGCACATTCCCTCGAATCAATATCCCCCGCCTTGTGAGCATAGCCCTTATCACATTAGCTACTTTTGCTTTGCTGTTAGCCCCTCTTTTGGTTGGTGCCTCCAATGCCGAAGCTCGAAAGGCATTTGCATCTTCTCCAGTTCCACCTCTGTTGCAGGCACTTCCTGTCCAGATGAACAAGGACTCCGTTACATATGGCCTGTTATTCCAAATAACACAGATCATTCATCGGGTGTTCCCCTTTGCGCGTGGGCTCTTCGAAGACAAAGTTGCCAACGCTTGGTGCGCCATTCACACTTTCTACAAGCTAACCCGCTTTGATGCTACGTTGTTGCAGCGAGCATCGCTCGGTGCCACATTAGCGTCAATCATTATTCCCTGTGCTATCATCTTCCGCCACCCCCGGGCCTCGCTTCTCCTCCCCGCTTTATCGGCCGTCTCCTGGGGATTTTTCTTGTTCTCTTTCCAGGTCCATGAAAAGAGCGTGTTGCTGCCTCTGTTGCCGATGACCCTGCTACTTGCTGGTAACGGTGGACTGAGCAAAGAAACACGCGCCTGGGTGGGCTGGGCCAACGTGCTTGGCTCGTGGACCATGTACCCCCTCCTTAAGCGCGATCAACTCCGCGTTCCTTACTTAGTTATGACTTTGCTTTGGACTTATCTCCTCGGCTTACCTCCTACTTCTTTCGAGACCTACCGAAGTCGGGCATCCCCTGAAGACTCCAATGCTCACCTCGAGCCCGGTACTCTCACAACTCTCTTACACTTTGGTTTCTATTTGGCCATGATTGCCTGGCATATCCTTGAGGCATACGTGCCTCCGCCGCCCGGAAAGCCAGATCTTTGGGTAGTCTTGAATGCCCTGATCGGAGCAGGTGGGTTCGGGATTGCCTATGTGTGGTGTATGTGGAAACTATATACCCAATGTCGCCAAATCAGTCAGCAGGCTACCGAGGAGGGAAGCCAGAAAAAGAAGCAGTGATTATTTGCCTAGGTGGATGGCTGTATGATTTTCAGTGATACCCCATATTATGTGATTATCCAAAATGAGGCAGTGTAGCTGCTAGATTACTTTATTAATATGATTGATTCGTTTTGAAATTCGTTTTTTATAATCGTTTTTTATAAGAGGTGAGATGTTGTATTGGGAAACTCATCCCTTTCATATAGAGTCCAAACTCTAGGTTTCAATATGTCACACATCAGCAAACTTGCCTCAAAACAGACGATATCTAAAGAAAACAAGAAACTCCCGCCAATGAATGCTATGGTACAATGTTGTATAGTGATAGTACAGCCGAGGCCATTCGGTCAGAGATCGAGTCTAGACCTTGAAACCAAATCCGGCCATGCAAGTCTTGTACTGCTCAATGGTGGACTTGCACTCCTGCTCAGGGTTGTCGGACTTGGAGAAAAGCATGCAGTCATCGCGAGCGGTCTTCTCGGGTTTGCAGACGCAGCAGGGCTAGAATGAAGGCATTATTAATCGCTTGCGCTTGTTGGACCGGTAGTGTCGGGTCGTACCTTGGGCTTCTCGGACTGGGCAGGCTGAGCGGGCGCTTGCTCAGGGGCAGCGGCGCTTTTCTCTGTGAGCCAATGTGTAAGCAAGGGTCGATGTCTTTCTTTGATATATAGGGCCGGCGCATTGCGCAAGTATTCGGTTTAGGTAGATGGAAAGAGACATTGGTGCTTACCATTTGAGGAACCGAAGAGCCAAGACATTGTGATGGATATGCAGATGTACTTAACGTGTACTTTGAGTAAATGAAAGACAAAAAAGGGAGTGTCAAGTACGAGAGTTGGGAACAAGTCCTTACAGGTGACCTCCAGGGCTGACACCATCGGACATTATTAATGGTGCATGTAGCGTAACTGGTCTCTATGCTACGCCGTAGTTATTATTATTTTTTTTGTTATCAACAAACTTGCCTCTTCGGGGTCATCTCTCCTTTCCTGCTACACTACAGACTGTTTCGGTTTTCTTCTTTCTATCCTTGGGTCTACTTGGTTTCCTCATTGCTGGGATATTGTCTGCCATTGACCTCACGTTCATCTTATTTTATTTCTTTTTCTTATCTCAATATCCCACTTCAACAACTACCCCGCTATGGCCCCTCCCAAGGTCTTCTCCCTCGAGGGCAAAGTCCTCAAGCTCGACAGCGCCGAGGACATGAATGCGCACATTCAGCCCTTGATTGACAATACCGACTACACTGAAATCCGTCTCGGTGGAAACACCCTGGGCATTGACGCCTCCAAGCGCCTGGCCGAGGTCTTGCAGACTCAGAAGTGCCTCGAAGCTGCCTACCTCGACGACATTTTTACCGGTCGTCTCCTGACTGAAATCCCCACTGCTTTGAACTCGCTCCTGAACGCCATCCTCAAGATCTCGACCGTCCACACCGTTAACCTTAACGACAATGCTTTTGGTCTCAGAACTCAGGCCCCTCTTATCGAATTCCTCTCGCGCCACGTGCCCCTCCGTCACCTCATTCTGAACAACAATGGACTGGGCCCTGCCGCCGGATCTCAGGTCGCCGATGCGCTATCAAAGCTGGCTGAGCGCAAGGAGGAAGCTCGCAATTGTGGCGAGGAAGTTGCGCTGCTGGAGAGTGTTGTCTGCGGACGAAACCGCTTGGAGAACGGCAGCATGGAGGCATGGGCTCGGGCCTACAAGGCCCACGCCGCCGGCCTGAAGTCGGTTAAGATGACACAGAACGGTATCCGATCGGAAGGTATCTGCCACTTGTTGACCCAGGGTCTCTACCACGCGCATTCCCTTGAGGTTCTCGATCTGCAGGACAACACTTTCACCAATGTGGGCTCCACTGCTCTGTCAAACGTTTTGTCTGGCTGGCCCTCTCTGCGCGAGCTTGGTGTAGGCGACTGCCTGCTTTCTGCCCGTGGTGGTGTGAAGGTTGCCCAGGCTTTGGCCGCGAACAAGAACCAGAAACTTCAGACTCTGCGTCTGCAGTACAACGAGATGAAGGCGGAAGCCGTCAAGAGCTTCACCCACGCAGCCAAGACCGCGCTTCCCAGCCTCCGTCGCATCGAGCTCAATGGAAACATCTTCTCCGAGGATGACCCTAACATCGTTGACCTGCGTGAGCTCTTGGAGGCTCGACAGGAGGAGCACGGCACCGACGAGGACCCCGAGGATAGCTGGGGTGTTGATGAGTTGGATGAACTCGAGGAGGAGGATTCGGAAGAAGAGGATGAAGAAGAAGACGAGGAAGAGGAGGAAGAGGCCAAGGCTGAGAAGGACCTCAAGGATATCGAGCTTGCTGAGGAAGAGAAGGTTGCTCAGAGAGATGACCAGGACGTCGATGACCTGGCCGATGTTATGGGCAAGACGGCTATCTAAACTTCTGGAGCTGTTGGACAATTGTCACTCCCATCAGTACCTGCCTTCCATCACAGATGGACCATGGATCCAACGCCACGTTGATATCACCAATGGCTGCGACCCGCGCCCTTGGCTTATTGGTGTCCTCCTGGCCATCCATGGTCCCTTTCTGTGTCCACGGCCACTCACAAGCTTCGGGTATGAGGATCTGACTGACGACGCTTACGCTTTACCTTCAAAAAGACCCCCATTTGTTATACCCCCAATCTACAATGATGAAACCCTAGCTGCACATAATTTCCTTTGCTTTGATCCATATTCTGTTTGCATAGCCATGGACTCTTCCTGTTTTCATCGGAAGATGCACAACCATATAGATGGAATACATATCTGGACAAGCAGGACCATTCAAATAATTATAAATTTACGAAAATTAAGCAAGCATTTGTCTATAAAACTCGCATATAAAATTGAAGGGAAAATACTTTCCAAAAATGGAATGCCAGGCTTGGCGCAAACCTTGGACATCGCAGCTCATCAAATTCCCTTTACCTCGTCGGCTTTGACATACCCCATCTACCATACCTGTCATTACTGGCGCTTCAATTGCCGTCGCCTTTCCGCTCTTTGTTTTCTTTGCCGGTCCAATTTCGCAACACTATACCGTTGACGTGACCGTGAATTATCTCTAGGTGAGTGCCAGCGCAAAACACCCCTCACTACATCTTGCTTCTACGCAATTCCCCATTGTTTTATCTGGCGCAATCAGTATAACAGCTCTCATATCATTGTCTCCAAGCTTTTCTGCTTGTTTTGGTCAAGTTTCAGAGAGCAAATGGGGGAGAAGGTGGACACGTGCAAATTGACAGCATAGCACCTTTCGCCGCATGAGTCTCTATGGTGGGGTATTTGGATGACCATGTTTCGCGTGACATTTGTTGAAAGCATATGTGCTCCATAATCTGTGATCCCAAAGGCACAAATGTGCATGGCGTAGTTCTGCAGAGTGCGCCGGCATCCGGGACTTATAAAGACCCTGCATTCTAAGCTTTTGAGATGATACGCTGACTGTTGTGGCTTATAGGTCTCCTAGAACTTTCTCTCCCGGACCTCCATTGACCCCATTACGCACTCCGATCGCGTTATCCCTCTACCCCGCACAACATGGCGATGGACGCCAAAGAGATCGAAGCTAAGGCCAAGGCCCTGGGCAAAGCCGCGACATCGAACGAGTCTTCAGCTGTGATCCTGGGCCTCCTGAAGGACATCCAAACCGGCGTCCGGGCAACCGAAGACCTCCTCCGACAGACGCGCATCGGAATCATCGTCAACAAGTTCAAGCAAAGCAAGACCCCAGAAGTCGCACGGCTCTCCAGCGAGATCGTCTCCAAGTGGCGGACCGAGGTCAACAAGCAGAAACAGGGCGGTGGTACAGCAGCCAGTCGTGGCTCGAGCGGATCTCCACGACCAGCGCAAAACGGCACAGGAGCGTCCACCCCAGCCGCTGCAACACCCTCAGACAAGGCGTCGAAGCTATCCGTGCCTCCGGATAAGCGAACCTGGAAGGCAGATGGGGCAGAGATCAATCATACCGGGAACCGAGTCCGTGACAGCTGCACGGGACTGATGTACGATGGACTATGTGTTGGATCAACCGAGTCTCCGAAGGTTGTTCTATCGCGCGCCATTGCAGTGGAGATTTCCGCGTACAAGTACCTGGGACCGGAGACGAAGGAGGAATACCGCACGAAGATCCGCAGTCTTTTCCAGAACCTGAAGAACAAGTCGAACCCAAAGCTGCGGGTGCGCGTTGTCGAGGGAGAAATTACCGCTGACCAGTTCGTGCGCATGACGCACGACGAGCTGCGCTCCGTTGAGCAGCGGGAGGCGGATGCCAAGATTCAGAAGGAGAATATGGACAAGGCTATGGTTGCCCAGCAGGAACGCAGTATCAGTAAGAGCTTGCAGTGCGGAAAGTGTGGTCAGCGCAAGGTTACCTACACTGAGGCTCAGACTCGTGCGGCTGATGAACCGATGACTCTGTTCTGTACGTGTCTGAACTGCGGCAAATCCTGGCGACAGTGAGCTTAGGGGGCATTTGAGAGCTAGAGCGGAAATGTATTATTCTTTGGGGGACTCGGTGTTTCCTTTTTTTTCCTTTTTTTTTCCATTTCTCTTCCTCGTGTTTTCATCCTTTCTATCATGCGAAGGCTATGAAAGCCGACACTGGAGTTCTACCGTGGGCCTTTGATTTATGTCTTCCTCTACATCTGTTTCCCTTTCGGGGGCGAAGCTCGTCTGGGTAAATAGATAAATAGATGGACAACAAGTCGTGAACTATCCACCAAAATTCAGATATCCCACAGATATCCCAATGATTTATCCCGACTCTTATCCAAGTATAAATTGTTGTTGTTGATACTGCATACATAAACAATAGTACTGAGATATCAACAAATATATATCAACGTCATATTGATATCAATGCTCACCCCCATCAAGTTACCCGCATCTATATCTCCAACATCTATACCAACTACATCCAAGGTCTACACCTTCAAACAAAAATCCCTAAACATGACAACACGGACAGACCTCCTAAACCCAATCCACACTTTCCTAGAAGCCCTAACAAACCCATCCCCAAACCCGAACAACCTCCTCTCAGCCTTCACAACTTCTCCAAAACCCCTAATCCACGAACACGGTCTCCCCCAACTAGCCCCCTTCCTAGGCCGACCATTCACCGGTCAAGATGGGATAGCAACTTACTTCGAAGTTATCTCGTCGCTGCTGTCTATCAAGAACATGGTCTTTGAGCCCGAGGAGAACTGGGTGGTTGATACGAGCTGTATGGCTGTTTCGCTTCGTGGATCCGCCACGTTCGGCTGGAAAGAGACGCGGCAGGCGTGGGATGAGACGTTCATTTATCGTATCCAGCTTGCTGTTGATCGTCCTGGGAGTGGGAGTGGGAGTGGGGAGGGGAGGTTGGCGGTTTGTGAGTATCAGGTTTGGGCGGATACGGGGGCTGCGTATCTTGCTAGGCTTGGGAAGTTGGGGGATCTGGTAGGGTCTAAGGATGGTGAGGGTGGTGGTGAGGGCATTCATGTTGATATTGACGCAGAGGGTACCAGATAGGGTAGGAGGATATATATATAACAGCCAACAGCCAACAGCCAACAGTGAGGAGTGCCAATCATAAGGAGAGTGTTATTATTTGGGAGATTTTTCTAGATAGATCCGGACGGTATATACACCTAATCTATACCGACTCTTGCTTTCACAATTATTGAGAAAAACCAAAAGAAAATAACCAAAAAACCGGGGTCTATCCCTCGAAGACGCTGTGATTAAGCTCAACCCCCATATCCTTAGCCATGTTCTGCATCTGAGCTTCAATATCATCCTCCATACCACCACCCAGATGCAAGAACTGTCGCACCTTGGTAAAATAAAAGAAGATATCAGTACTAAACAGCACCATGCGGAAGATAAAATGGCGACCGATGTTCCGGATCTTCTCGGCCAGCGGCAGATCCGGCGACTCGATAAGCGCACGCGAAGCCCAGATACCAGTAATCTTAACGCGGTTCACCGGCGAGCCCAGGAACTGATTATTTCCTTGTACGATGCGCAGATTGCGACCGATGAAGATCAACTCCTGCGGCCACTTGGTTTCATCACCCAGCATATCGCGGATCGCCTTTCGCATGGCCTGCTGCATCTCGTAGTGTCGCTCTGCACGCTCTGACTTGCTCAAGCCCTGGAAACCGCGCTGCGTAGACTTGTTCCCGCCACTGTAGGGACGCATTAATGTTGCCGACGCGAAGAAATCTGGGTTGTTCACGCCCCAGCCCTTGACAATCTCGCCCAGCGTGCGATTGTCGAAGGTGAGGAGCGCTTTCCAGAAGCGCGCGTATTGGTGGCGGAATCCCGGTTCCATGTGGATGTACAGGCCGTGGTCGATTAGAACCAGCTCTGGCTCCCCGGACGGCTTGCGGCGGATGAAGATGTTGCCCGGGTGCGGATCGCAGTGGACGTATCCCCACAAGAACATCTGGGCAGAGAACAGGTCTACCATAGTCGTCATCACGTCTTTGACAGACAGTCCCAGTCCACCGCGATTGTTGCGGCCTCGCCAGTAGTCACGCCCTGGCTTGGTCATCGATGCGCGCGGGTTCCGCTCCGCAGATTTTGTTTCCGGTTGGTCAAGCGGTGTACCGTGACAGCCTGGACTTCCTTGACGCCAGCCGCCGCGCCAGGGCCGCGTGATGGCGTCTTTGTCCCAGAGCCGTACGCCTTCTACCCATTCGGCAGTCATGACGCGCTTGGAGCTCAGTTCGCGGTATACACGAGGAATGTACACACGATCGCGGAGACGAGGTTCACCAGCCACTAGCTTGGCCATGTTTTCCGAGTTATCTGCTTCGTTTACAAAGTCTGTTTCGAGTGATAGTCTTTCACTGATGTAGGGAACGAGGCTGTAGAAGGGGATGTCGAACACTTTGCTGTAGATAAAGGTCACAACTCTATTGATTTCAATGTCAGCGTAACATCCTCTCGTGGGTCGAACTCGGACAAACTCACTTGAAAGCCCAAAGATCCCATGCCAATTGCTGCACGATCTCCCGTTTTTGGATTTTGATGGCGACCTCCCTGCCATCCTGCAGACGAGCCCAGTGGACCTGCGCAACACTGGCACTGGCTCGGGCTTTGCGCTCCATCACACCCTTGTCAGGTGCACCGGTAAACGAGATACCGAATACCTCCTCAGGCGACTTCCCAAAGTCCTCACGGATAACCTTCTCGACGTCCTTCCAGTCATTCTGAGGCGCATCATCGAACATGCGGGAGAACATATGCTGGAACTCAGGGGGCAGGATGGCAGATTGCATCGCAATCGCCTGTCCCATCTTCAGGTAAAGACCGCCATTATGCCTCAACAGATCCGACAAGCGCTCTGCGTTTCGGGCGTGCACGGCAGCAATAGAGCTGGCCAGTGGCGGGTGTGGGCGGAAGTTGATTTTGTAGTCGAGGGCGACGAAGAGACCGAGAGAAAATGTTCGGGCTGTTCGGGTCAGCGACGAGGCATAGAACTGGCTGTCGATGCCGTAGACGACGCCTGTTGCTAGTGAGACATAGATGATTCGGCGTAACCATTTGATGGTTCGTTTGTAGGTCTTCGCTTCTGTGGGTTTCCCTAGGGAACTTGGTGACGGTGGTACGAAGGGTTGGAATTGGCTTGAGTGGGCATATCGGTGCGGGCATCGGATTGAGGGACGGATGGTGGGCCGCAGAGAGCGGAGTAAGATCGCGTGCGCCATATGAAGTTGTGGAGAGGCGAGTGCCTAATCACTGCATGGCGGTGTTTACGATCAAATCGAGTCTTATATTTGAAGTGTAAGGCAGAGTAGTGTTGTGTGTTGTGTGTTGTGTGTGTCGTAAGCCCTGGAGATGTTTTGTCGTCCGTAACTCCGCGCGGAGTCGGAGTCGGGGGAATTCAGCGTTCTTGTTACTCCGTACCTACACTATACAACATACTCCATACTCCGTACTCGCATCCAATTTCCGTGATATAGTTGATACAGAGTGAAATCAGTATATATGTGATATTAACTACATGTAACTATAACACTATTTACAGTTAAATCCAGACATAAATCATAATTCATCATGGTCATTAGGCCCCAAAATGTCACACACTTTCGCATAATCTCTCATATTCTGAGGAATCGTAATATCCCACAGTTCATCACTCTCCAAAAACCTAAGTTGTTCCTTGCACGATTCCTCCGAGGCCATTGGGATCAAAGCAGGAAGATGTTTGATCGAAGCTTTGAGGAAATTGCGTTTGAAACAGTTGCCAAACCCAGCCAAAGTCTCCGAATCAGAGCAAATATGTATTCCACCACCTAGCATTGGTCCACAGCTTTCCTTGATGTTGAGCGCAACATCGTCGCCCATCTTCAACAGAGTCTCTTCTTTGTGGGGTACATTCATGCGCTGCACCAGACTGCGGACAGCGGGAACAAAGGTGTTATTGCGCGTCCATAGATCCCAGTGTGGGACGGTCGGCTGACATCCAACGTCGCAGATTTCACTCTGGAATTTATCGAAGAGGTGACCTGGTCGGCTAACCAGTGCGGAGACAACTTTGAAGCATGATGTACCGAGTGCTGTGGCGGGGGAGAAGAACAGGACAAGGACGAGGAATAGGCGATCGAGGAAAACCCGCATTATGCGAGGGGAAGCCGAGAGGATGAGGAACAGAAGACCGAGATCGATTGAGGTCTTCTATTTGCAGTTTTGTAGTTTTGGAGTTTTGTAGTTTCAGGGGAAAGGTGAAGGTCATTCCCCCGCATTTGTGGAGAACTCGGAACGTCTGAGGTTCAACTTTCATTGTGTGGACTTAACTTTTGGTATACAACACACATAGTATCTGCAATGAATTTGGATATTCGCCATGATCCTTTCAGGTATTTCTTATATTCCCTTCTCAAGGAGCCAAAGTCTCTAATTATAAATCTAGTGATGACTCTGAAGAAATGTCCTTAAACCTAGAAGAGGTAGACTCTCTCGAAGCCATTGTTATCATCGACAATGAGCTAGATCCGCTCTCTCCCCCAGCCCCGGGCACTGTCCAAATCTCGGGGAATCTGGGGGCAATTGGCATGGGCTCAAAGCATACATTGACAGACCGTGGGGAAGCCTGCAAGGAATTGAGGCTGGAAGATGTCTGTTGCGCAGCACATGGCTTGTCAATTCTGGTGGTAAGGCAATGCTCTGCCATTGGACTCTTGGATATGGTTTCGTATTAAGCCTACCCTATATAGACTGCCACTAAAGGCGACAAGAAGCACACTATTCTCTTCGATGCTGGTCCTGAAGAGGAGGCTTGGGAGAGAAATGTGAAGCGGCTGCGACCAAGTCTCTCCTCTGTGGAGGTGATTCATCTATCACATTGGCATCGAGACCACTCCGGTTCGTTATTCCGAGCAAAAAATGGACACATTGACGTGTATTCTCTTCGGTTCGGCTGATATTCGGGTAGGTGGTCTTCTGCGAGCAATCAGCATGATAAAGGATGCCAAACGAGCCGAGAGCCACTCTGAAGACCTGGTCGCGGACTTGCACCCAGACCGACCGGCCTATAGAGGTATTGCTCTGCCCGAGCATATCATTTCCCTCGAGGCTGATCCTACCTTTGAGGAGATTAAAAGCGCAGGTGCGGTGGTCGACAAGCGGAGTGAGCCACACACCGTACTTGATGACTTCTTTCTCGTCTCTGGGGAGATTCCACGAGTGACGCCGTATGAGACAGGTCTGAAGAATGCAGTGCGATATGACCCTGATGAGAATGACTGGTTCTCTGACGAAGTTATCCTCGATGAGCGTTCCCTCATCTGCAATCTCAAGGGTATATGCTCCTTAAACCCCGCTCACAGCGTTATTGAGCTAACATGTTCTTTAGGAAAGGGTCTTGTTGTCTTCACTGGATGTAGCCACGCTGGGGTAGTCAACACCACCAAACACGCCGTCGAACTGACTGGTGGGGGATTACCCGTCCATGCCGTCGTCGGTGGGTTTCATCTCGCCACAAGCGATGCGGAACAAATCCAAAACACCGTCGCCGATCTCAAACGGCTCGATCCCGCCGTACTCATGCCGGGTCACTGTTCGGGCTGGCGGGCCAAGTTTGCGATTGAGAAACACATACCCGGGTCATTGGTGCCCTGCACCGTCGGATCAAGAATCACATTCTGATACCTGTCGTATTGGTTTCACCCGGGACATTGATGCTTTCTGAAGCTGTTCCTTGCAGTCTTCTTCTCCACGTGGATGCAGGGTCTTGATGCATGGCATGGGTTGCTCGGAGCAACGGATCTCAAAAAGGGGTTATCTCGTCATCGGCTCGGCATGACTGGTTTCATCGATCAGATTCCGATTCCTGACATCACATCACTTTATCTCCTTGCTGCATTTTCTTGCGATCGGGAGAATGCGGGATGGATGCGGATGACTGTTTCTAAACTTATGGTAGTAAGCGTAAGCGTGATAATGGTAATGATAATACTGAAACTCATACAGTCGGCGTAGGCATTGATGATTCTGAGTCTGGTTGTAGCGATAGCTTATAGGGCACTTTTGAATATTATATATTTCGTAATAACAATTGCAATTGGCATTAATTCGATAGAATATTGAAAATTTAGAGCCGCATAAGATCTGTAGTTGAAGAATCGAATCTGATATATACCTCCAATATTTAACAGCAATTATACAATAACGCTACTAACATATATTTCCTTTTGGTGGCAAATTTACTACAATTGATATATAATTTTGTGCGTCTTCTAAAGAATTGTCAATATATATGTGTTCTATAACCATGCATAGGATACTATCCACTACATCAAATCTTCAAGTTCCACAAACTGATATTTCATCCATGTACATTTCATCCCATATCCTCGTCCAGATAAGTCAAAAAGCTCATCATCTACAAGATACAGATAGGATACAGTGTAACCATCAGGCCAGCAACTACATCCAAGCACGCCCGAGGTCAGCTGGACCAATCCTTCACCTCTCTGCTGTGCATTGTTCTACAGCCAAGATCCCTTAGTAGTAAATATCTACCGAATCCCTACGATACAGCCTACAGATATGAGCAAAACAGTCCGTCGCCGTCTTGGCCTGAGAAAATCCCTCAGCGACAGAGTCAGCCCAAGCATCGACATATCGACGTACGGAGTAAAGCAAATCTAAATGCGCCCCTGACAGCACCACGCCCCTCACAGACGAGACACATCTGATAAGAAACACTGACTCTACATTTCACATTGCTACATACTCATGTGCATTACTCCACGTATGGAGTACTTCGTACTCTGTACAAGCATGCACACTGCCCCCGCCAAGACGCAAGCACAACAAGCATTACCACCAACGACCCTTGCGCGTGTCGACTCCCTCTCCTCTCCACCCCGCCCCACGATCACCGAAGCCCGACTCAATGACCTCACGCCGACTCGACAGAAAAAAAAGGGGCTGGTCAGAGGTCAAATTCTCGCCAAGACGATAATGCGGGAGGAAGGGATGCACGGCGTGGCTTGGCGTCGGTGGACAGGTACAGGATGAGATCAGCAGATCAAGGGGGAAATTCCTCACATGGTGTTTGGTGCGATAAGCAAAAGACTTGACATCATTCAATGACTTTATCGTGTTGTCTATCATATAACATTGTAGAGGCATGCCAAGAATATATTTGAATAGCGTCTTCCTTTTTTTTTGACACTCGGCGCCAAGATAGATTGTCAAGAGGAAACAGGGATGAAACGCAATATTCGGGATGATTTGTGCGCATTGATTTTTGAGACTTGTCGATGGTTCCTGGTCGCTACAATATATGTTGTAGTTGGTGTTCTCTTTGTGATATCTGGACACATACCCAAGTGTGATCTATATAGTTAACTAATCAGTTACTAACTATCAGTATCTTTCCTTATGGGGTAAGTCGGATTTGACGATGCATGTCATCGATCCTGCGATTCATAACGAACTATTGATAGTCCAAGACAATGAGAACAAGGATGCGAAGTCGATCATACATCCCGTTCTAACCTCAGACTCTCATAAATGGGCAATGCCCAGTATTGATGTAGCCGAGCCAAGAAACTCTAGTGAAACAGAGCAGTGAAACCCAAGCATGATTGTGCTCTCCGTCCGTTGTTGGATCTTGGCTTTTTACCTATCTGTCGTCGATCATAGAGTTTAATCCCACATTGGTGCCATCACTGCATAGTCCACCACTCACCGCGACGAATGTTATCTATGTATAGACAATAACACACTGCACGCCAGGCAGCACGTCGATCCCCCAGCATCCCCCACGAATCTATCCCTGTCTTGCTTGGCATACCCGGACCAGGTACAGTATTCCCAGGAGTACCCCAGGTATACGGTATCTGTAAGATTTGGAACACAACAACAAACCCACACTAAAACCGCGTTTGAGCTATATTATGCAGCTTCGACTGCGCCCCCAGATTTCACCAGGCACCGGCAGATATTGATATTCGGCACTGATCGGGGAGTTTAACGGTGGCTATGCAGATCTGCCGACAGGTGCATACAAAGAAAGAGCGAGATATCTCGTAGCCTAGCAGGCAGTCTTATATCTCCATTCTAACAATAGTAACAGAGAAGCAAATAGCAACCGCTATACTCTATTCTCTATCCAATTCGTCATACTCATCATAATAGCCTCCGATCCTGTCTGGAGGGAACTAGGATTAAGCAGGTATCGTGAACAGCGCCGATCATTTGTGCCCGAGTGGCAGTGACAGCCAGCCCGAGACAAAATACTGTAACGTTTAATTCGGTCTGGAGAAGCAGTCTACACTGTATCTATATTGTATCGATATAACACAGCCAAGAGGAATATCAATACTCCCATACAACATACAATCATTGAGTACTCCGTACATTGTCACTGCAGCACGGGGAGACAGGGAGCGTGTGCATTGCAAAACAGGCTGTTTTCGCGTATAGTGTACGTTCGGGATACCTACCCTACGCAAAACGTCTCTCTCACAAGGGGACAGGAAGCACTATGCGTACATATTCTACGAAGACTACTTGACTGGGTGTATTACCCCGGAGCCATACTAACTAAACAAGGTAATTATGTTCTACGTGCATACTTGCCTTGCGTCACAGGGGGCAAAAAACAACAACAAAGTGACCGCACGTCTTTTCTTTTATAGTGATTTAGTGATTTGTTATTTTCCCATCTAATATGGTAGGTATATTGTAGATAGATAGCTGAAACCCTTCCCGACACCGGACACAAGTCGCGCTAATCCCGGTTTTTACTTTAATAGTGATGTGCAATTGTTATATATGGGGACCAGTAGTAAGCGCGGGAAATATCCCTTTCTATGCGCACCCCCGAGAATACCACTTGCCTATTGTGAGGGTTCGCGTCCAGCGAGTGTGGGGTGTTTGTTTCTCCTGTCGATCGCGACCGGAAGGGGAAGACTAGCTAAGCATGCGGTCTGGATTGTTTTGGATGGGGTAATCTAGTCTCTTAGGGGCTCTGGATTATCATTTTGAGGTTGTGTGAATTGTCATAGTAGTTAGTGCGGTGATCTGAGTATTGTTTGTTTATTGCTTATTTGGGTATCGTGCGGTAACTAGGGAGGGAGTATAATATAACTAACGTATGGCATCATTGCTAGTTATCCATTGCTACCCTTGAAAAGGTTTAGATGGAGTGATTTGTGCGTTATCACACGAGCTATCCTATATAGTATATTTCTCCGTGCAATCTCCACGGTCAATCTCAAACACCGTCCAAAAGATTCGGATTTGCAGTTCTCTCGACTAAAAGTGTTCAAACTCCGAAGCTAGAGACGGAGAGAGAGATGGAGGGTTGTTCCAGGATATTGCTCATTGCTCATTTTCGCTTTTCCCAGCGGACTGGGCGTATTGGCAGGCGTGTGTGTGTGATTGCTAGGATCTGATCGACACAGGGTTTGTATGCAGCCAAGAGAAAGGTGTAACATCGCATACGATCTCGACATATAATATATACGGTGCACACGATTAAATCGAGGACGGGTAAATACTTCAGGTTACACGATTCAGCTTGGTGAATAGGGCTGATTAGGGCAAATAATTTTCCCACTATTAGTTGGTGGCGTACAGGAATTGATTCGTCGATAAATGAATGTGAACCAGGAATCAACGAGTTATGAGCAATTAAATTGTGATATGTAACCATAGTACTAAGTACACCATACTCCATATATTGACCCGATCTCCTTTCAGGATCCCAGCAAATCTCCAAAACTGGGACGTGGACGTGGACGTGAAACTGTGACGTGCCGAATTCCCGCGTGCCGTGTCGCCCGAGTCGGGGGGAGCATTGAACACGGGATCACCGAGGCTGGCCGATTTTTGCACCTCGGCGAGAAACACACAACACACAAGCCAAGACCGAGAGGGGGGTCCGATATAATCCCAAATCACTAGCCCAATGATGTCTCCTGAACGAGAAACCTCAATAGTCGGGGGATTAGCTGGTTTAAGGTAACGTCGAGACATTCAATCCTGAACGGGTAGTAGTCTTGAAAGCACAGACACGCGGGGCTATACGAGGTACGTATGTTGCACTCTGTTAGTTATTGATTCCATGGGGTTCGAATTGGCTGTTCAATTCAAATAATACAGAGTGCTACGTAGCTAACTAGGAGGGTGAAAGAGAACCCCGGTGATAATCATAATCATTTCTCCAAGCTATGACCATCACCATCACCATGTCCCCGGGAAAACTCCAGAATACCTCCATAACGATAGCCGCCAATTCTGGAGATTACTCCGTACAATTGGGATATTTTTAATATATTCCATCTAGACTATGTTCAATTTCCATTCGAACACAAGTAGACAAGATATTTCTCGTTTCAAAAAAAAAAAAAAAAGACTTAAAGCTCTCCTGCAGGTGCGGGAGCCACATGAGACTATTCCTAAATCGGCTTTGGGGTGAGGTACCCCCGTGCACGGGGGGGATTGACTGTTCAACCCGCGTTTTTTTTTCCTTTTCTTTTATTTTATTTCTCCTCGGCCTTTGTTTCTCCATGGGCAATCAAATTCTGGGGTGACCAACGCTGAGATGGCTTGGCGAACCGAGTTTCGTACTTTGGTTTACTCTCGATATATTATTCAAACTTCACTAAAATCCATGGATACATACGCAATTGGGAGAAGTGAGAGTGACAAAAATTGGCAGTAGGGTCGTCAAGACGGGGGACCTCCGCGGACAGATAACAGTTTAGGTCAAAGGATGATAATAAAGTGAACCCTTGTCGGTGTGTGTGTGTGTGTGTGTGTGTGTGAAATGAGGAAGAAAATGACCGAAAAATGCCTCACGATCTGAGATCGGCAAAAGTCCTCGGAGACAAGTCCCAGTTCTGACCGTACGAGGTACGCGGAGCGAGGCGTACTATTATTATACACCGTATGTGGTAAGGTATACTTCCCGTAAGGAACGATTTTGGCAGGGCGATCATTCAGTGGGTCCCCACCGGTGAGGGTTTGATTCGGATGGTAGGAGCTCTTCTAAGCGTATTTGGGGACATTTGATTGCTGGATGGAGCTATGCCTCCATCGCACTACTCGCGCTACTGTAGGTACACGGCTGCGAGGTGAAAGCCAAGAACCGAGTTAGGATATTTGGTCAATACCTGACCAGTAGATATCGATAAAAGTAATGCCAATGTAATTACTGTGGATTCGGGATCTGGATTTAGATCATTTAGACGGGGAGGGAGATTAGGTTGTGTTGTTCTCATCGTCCCATGTAGTTGACATTTATATTTATATTTCATCCTTCCAACAATATACAGACTTCATTGTATTTCTTCTTAGGGCTATGTTGTATGTAGAACACGGCATGTCCAAGCCGAGTGTAATTTACAAGTTGGTACGTATTTTACATATTTCCATAAGAAATGTACCTGAGCTTAGCCGCGGTAATTAACTGACTCAGCTGTTTATAAGGACTGTGATTGGTGGGGAGACTGGGGTAATCTCGCTATTCGGACTTTACCCGAGTGGGAGGTTTCATTTTAGTATTCGTTTTCGGATACGGAGTATTTGCAATGTGGTGTGTGCGTAATAATAAGGAACAATTGGGTTAGTCTAACAAAGGCATAGCGAAAGCGGCATGATAAGAGTCATGACGTGATACTGTTATTCTTATCATCCACACTGTTTTGGTGCCGATATCCCGTCAAAACGATTTTAAAAAAAAAAATAAAAAAAGAAATTTAAAAAGAAATTTCACGCAGTACGGAGTAAGCTGCATTGCATCCATGGTACGGTGACCTCCAGGGAAGCCTTCTAGAAGACGTCCAGAACACCCTTAATCTATAACCACACGCACCGAACTTCCTGGGTCCACTCCGATGTTCCAAATGGAGATTGATCAACTCGGCACCGAAACCCCATTAGGGCCTCCAGTTTACAATATACTCTCCACGCAGCAGTTTTGATATCGGAGAAAACACGGCTTCACCGTGCTCACCGTCCTTTTACCATAGTTAAACAAGCCTCAATTTTTCCAACTTTGCCCCGGTCCGGTCCGGGGGCAATCCATCAACTCGGAAAAACGCAAAGAAATTATTTTGAGGCATTTTGTTGCATGACGCAGGAAAAAGACAACACGATCGGAAAAGCCCGTGCTTCTCGCCGTCAGCACACTGAATAACTATTGATCCTGCGGTACTTCCCCAGATCAACCCCTCTCCAAGCTAGACGGTATCAGCGGCACGATCGCCCGACAATGCGAGGAATGTCCGCTCCTCCTGTCTCTCCCGCTTGGGTATGTGGTATCGTGCTTCACGTGTAGAAAGGATTCCTGGCGGCTACGATTGAGCACATGTCCGACCGAGGAGAGATGTGGTATTGGCCACGAGCAAATGTAGATTAAATTGTGTAGTACGATGGGATTTAATTGTAGATACTTGTTGCTGCGGTAATTGTATCTGTGGTAGCATCCGATGGGATGGGAGATCGTGAAACATGTTCCCAGCCCCCAAAAAATCGCAGCCACATGCGGACATACCGTGAATCCCCGATTGTTATTAACAATCGAGTTGGCTATTACTCCGTATCTGTACGGAGTACGGAGTTCAAAGGATCAGTAATAATGACAGGCTACGGTGACTCCGGTCAATTTCTCCAAATCGAAATTGATTGTCGACTTGGTTATGACATGATATTTTGATATTGTGCACGTGTGCGTAGTATAATTTACCTCCTACGGAGACGGCTATTGTCCCACAGCATATGATCCACGGGTCGCGGCGTGGGGGAAAAGAAGAGAAAAGGGGCCATGAAAAAGATGGAAAAATTTCCTAATACAAACATATATTTGTACATAAGGAATTCTCGATGCTTCGACGGCCCCGTTCGAGCCATTTTTTCCATATTTAATTGGGGTTGAAAGAGAGAGCTCTCCACTTATGCGCCTCGGTTTTGGAGATTCTGAAAGGTCGTGGGCCCAACAGAATTTTCTATTTTTCTATTTTTTTAAAAAAAATCACAAGATACATCTGGCGCAAACTGATCCATCAAAGGAAAATTCGTTGCTATGTACAGTAACCTCCAGTGACCTCGGCGGCGCTGAGGACTGTCCATCCCCAGGATCGTGCACTTGCCAGCTGGGCTTGGCTGACGTGTGTTATTGAAAGGCTAAACGGCGAGAATCCCCCGGAGTGATCGTAACTCAATTGGACTTTTTTTCCCTCCTTTTTTTTTCCTTCTCGCACGGGGCTGCAGGAGGACGAAGCGTAAGCGTTGCATCGAATAGGGGCCAGTTGCGGATTTCAGACTCCACTCACGGCCGGCTTCCCGAAAGAGTTTGGGCTAAGAGCTATCTATCTTTTGTAGCTATTCCTTTGGCTGATATGGAAAGATCTGAGCCAGAGGGCTCCAGAGTGATGACAGCAGGTTAGAGAAAGTGGAAATTTGTATCTTTCAGGTCTCCTCTTTTTGTCGGAAAAGCAATAGCTCCTACGGCGTAAACTTCTATAGTGGAAGGTAATATTTATTCGATATATATTATCATGGCTAGACTCGGGAGCTCCATAATTACCGCTCGTTCAGTTGCCCGCAATTGGTTCGTATCGTGAACGGCACGCCTGCCGCGGAAAGCGCCTTCTGCTTGAAGTATATGTATGTACTCCGTACAAAGTACCCCCAAGGGACGGGAAGACCGACAGGGTTGTTTGAGTGATTATCGCAAGCCATCTACAACGTATAATCGATCGACAATAGCGCCTCCATATTGTACTATGTACGATGTATGGAGTAGACGAGAACGAGAGGGATTTGTCTAGATCGCATAGACTCGGGCATAATAGGATCTCATCTTTCCCGCGCCGTTGTTCACGGCGCGTGCACGATCAAGGGAAACCCCGGCCCTAAGAAGTTTCGTCTTCTGGGGAAGACTTTGCCAAGGGCACTCACCGGAAAGCCGGGGTGCGGGTGTATCCTTCAAAAGTCTGGGAAATTCGCCGACATACCGTGGGAGGATTGTGATTGACTGGAGTGACAGTCCTAACTGAGCATATACTTTTTGGGCTACAGTGTGATTCGAAGACGAGGTTTCCATCCAATCGCCTTCAGCCTTATTATGTTGTCTGCACCGAGAAGCTTGATGTGATCGATGGAAGGTTCGGTCGCGGATCATCGCCGATAATATGTGTCCAATGATCCCTAGGCTATGTCGAGGATTTGCCCGCACTCGAGCAACGAGGGTTTGGCATCGCGAACTAGGTTCCCTGTACGAAGTATATTGTCGGCGCAAAGGCATTTCTTTTTTCCCTTTTTGGTCATGCACACTGTCAGACGATCAATGGAGCTGTGTGCTGGCCGGGAGGGTAATAACAGTCTATCATAATTAAAACTACCAGTCTACATGAAGTAGCATCGAAATTAGCCTTGCTGATGCACTCCCATCTCGGGCAATTTCGCCATCTTTTACAACATAGACGAGCCAGAAAGATTGCCACTTGAGATATCATGAAGCATTCCAGCTGTATGAAGCAGGGATTACTTTGTACAGACCATATTCGAGTCAATGTTTGGAACAGCACCGGCGATCAAACAACGATGAAATCATCGGACGGCGTCTGCACCCGGTGATTTGATCGAAGCCGCCCGGTTATTACTAGGCGTTAGTGGGTGGGGGCTTTCACGGCCATGTCGACCAGTGAGGAGCACCGAATTAAATGACGCTCCTGGGGACTCTTTCCACGAGGGCAAGGATCGACTTGTGGGCAGAAGTACGAAGGAGGCAGCTTCAGCGAGGGCGGTGGAAATAAAAGACAAAGTGCGTATTGATACGAGAGTTGAACGAGATCCCGGGAACATATTAGCTAACAGATGAGGTAACAGATGACATAATGGTAAATAAAGGTAAATAATTGTATTTTACTGGTAACAAGGTACTCCGTAATCTTTGCTGGCTCGGCATGCTTCCAATAGCATTGGCATACATATCAATAAAAATCAAAACCTGTCAACCGCTTCCGGACCCCTTGCTATGTTTAAAATGGGTTGGGTGTGACGGCCATGCGATACTGTCGTCACCGTAGTCACTGTGGCATTTTTGTTACTTCACTTTGGTGTAAAAGCCGGACTCGGTCGAGGGAAAAGTGAAGTATATGTACGGAGGATCAAGAGGACATCTGGTAAAATGAAAGCGTGCCTGTATTAATACAATATAACTAGACTGGTTATCTTAGGACTATCTTAGGACTATCTCGGACCATGTCGCTGAATATAGGAACATTCTCCTGCAAGGGCATTCCTGTCTATTCCCTTTTATTTTTTTGGCCATGACCGTGTGAATTCTCCGTTTAAGGTCCTGCCAACCAACTAATTGCAAATCGAAATACAATATACATCAGACTCGCAGTGCCAATTCCATTAGTTTATTTTATTTTATGTCTTGGGGTCTCGGGACACAGTAAGGATCCAAATGACCCCAGACACAAAAATCGCGCATAGTTAGAACTGGGGCAACATCGGCTAAGGCATAGAAACTTGTGTAAAATTTATGTACTCCGTACCAATTCATACGAATGTGATGTCTGTGGAGGCCAACTCGGCAGCTCAGTGCCGGTAGCAGAGACCTCTAGAGGGAGAGTGGTATCGGTATCAGGTATTTTCATTGTTTTGATACTAACCCGAACGCAGCCATGGATCCACTCCTTGTACTGTACCTTGGACATGACTGGCTGTAGACGGGTATCCGGTTGGAGCTTTTTCAGTAGGGCAAGGGGTAAAGTTTGGTATCAACGAGGAAAACAAGACAGGAGTAAACTACAAAGGGAAGGAAAAATGGAAATAAAAAACGAAAAATACACCTAAAAGTCAAAATCATCCCAAAAGGAATGATTGAGGAGCGATCAAAGAGTACCTAGCTTATACCTTCCCCAGCAACCATTGTCAGAAGTATTTCCCTTCCCCCCTCAACTTGACAAACACGGGATTTCAGGCAAAATACGCAAAATACCTTTCTTTCCTCGTTTTATTTATTTATTTTAAAATTTAATTATTTAATTATTTTTTTCTTTTCAATTCCGGAATTTCAATTTTCAATTTTCAATTTTATTTTATTTTTTTTATTTCCCTCACTCTTTTCTCTCATTATCCACCTACCCACTCCGTTCCCTCTTTTTGACGACCCCCCGGTAATCCATTATAAAACAGACCTTCCTTCACTCATCTTGTTTTTCTCTTTTCCTCTCTTTACATAGGATCTGTTCCGACTCTGTCATATTGTCATTTCGTTGTTTTCACTCATATCGTTGGGTTCCAAGGCTGTGTGAGCCGAATCAACAACAATGGCGGAGCGGAGAATTTCCTATGCTGTTGACGTCGAAAATGGTGAGCGTCACACCCGTGAGGCTGGTGATGAGGGCAATCTCGACGAGTACTCTGCTCTCAACCGCTACATCTCGACTGCTCAGGCCAACCGTCGTGCCTCTACTTCCAGCGCTGGTGCTCTGAGCACTGGCTCTGAGAAGAAGAAGCCCTGGTGGAAGTTCGGTGGTGCTGCTGCTGGTGGTGTCGAGGATGGTTTCGTTACTCCCGATGAGTGGCTCGAGACCGACCTTCGCAGTGGTCTTAGCTCTGCCGACATTGAGCCTCGTCGCAAGAAGACCGGCTGGAACGAGCTGGTTACCGAGAAGCACAACATCTTCCTTCAGTTCATTGGTTACTTCCGTGGTCCTATTCTCTATGGTAAGTGGCCTCGACATCCGTCTCAATTGACGCGTCTTGTGCCAATTGGTTACTAACACGCCTCTTTTTTTAGTTATGGAACTTGCTGTCCTCCTCGCTGCCGGTCTGCGCTCGTGGATCGATCTCGGTGTTATCTGTGGTATTCTTTTGCTTAACGCTCTCGTCGGTTGGTACCAGGAGAAGCAGGCTGCCGATGTCGTTGCTTCTCTCAAGGGTGATATCGCTATGCGTGCTATCGTTGTCCGTAACGGCCAGGAGGAGGAGATTCTCGCCCGTGAGCTCGTTGCTGGTGATATTGTTATCGTCGAGGAGGGTACCGTTATCCCTGCCGATGTCCGCCTGATCTGTGACTACTCTAAGCCCGAGATGTTCGACAACTACAAGGAGTACCTCGCCAACGCCACTTCCGACGACCTCAAGGAGAAGCACGGTGATGATGATGAGGATGAGGGTGAGACCCACCAGGGTGTCTCTCTCATTGCTTGTGATCAGTCCGCTATCACTGGTGAATCTCTCGCTGTCGACAAGTACATGGCTGATGTCTGTTACTACACCACTGGTTGCAAGCGTGGCAAGGCCTACGGTATTGTCACCGCTACTGCCCGTCACTCTTTCGTCGGTAAGACTGCCGCCCTTGTCCAGGGTGCCCAGGACTCCGGTCACTTCAAGGCTGTCATGGACAACATCGGTACCTCCCTGCTCGTTCTCGTCATGTTCTGGATTCTCGCCGCCTGGATTGGTGGTTTCTTCCGTCACTTGAAGATCGCTACCCCCGAGGACACCGACAACAACCTGCTCCACTACACCCTGATTCTTCTGATTATCGGTGTTCCCGTCGGTCTCCCCGTTGTCACTACCACCACCCTCGCTGTCGGTGCCGCCTATCTCGCCGAGCAGAAGGCTATCGTCCAGAAGCTCACTGCCATCGAGTCCCTCGCTGGTGTCGACATTCTCTGCTCTGACAAGACTGGTACTCTCACTGCCAACCAGCTCTCCATCCGTGAGCCCTACGTCTCTGAGGGTGTTGATGTCAACTGGATGATGGCCGTCGCTGCTATTGCCTCTTCCCACAACATCAAGAACCTGGACCCCATCGATAAGGTCACCGTCCTGACCCTCCGTCGTTACCCCAAGGCTCGTGAGATCCTCTCCCGCAACTGGATCACCGAGAAGTACACTCCTTTCGATCCCGTCTCCAAGCGTATCACCACTGTCTGTACCTGCGACGGTGTCCGTTACATTTGTGCCAAGGGTGCCCCCAAGGCTATCCTCAACATGTCCGACTGCTCCCAGGAGGAGGCTGTCCTCTACCGTGAGAAGGTCACTGAGTTCGCTCGCCGTGGTTTCCGTTCCCTTGGTGTCGCCGTCCAGAAGGAGGGTGAGCCCTGGCAGCTTCTGGGCATGTACCCCATGTTCGATCCCCCCCGTGAGGATACCGCCCACACCATCGCTGAGGCCCAGGTTCTCGGTCTCTCCGTCAAGATGCTTACTGGTGATGCTATCTCCATCGCTAAGGAGACTTGTAAGATGCTTGCCCTCGGTACCAAGGTTTACAACTCTGAGCGTCTGATCCACGGTGGTCTCGCTGGTTCCGCCCAGCACGACCTTGTCGAGAAGGCTGATGGTTTCGCTGAGGTGTTCCCCGAGCACAAGTACCAGGTCGTCGAGATGCTCCAACAGCGTGGTCACTTGACTGCCATGACTGGTGACGGTGTTAACGATGCTCCTTCTCTCAAGAAGGCCGATTGTGGTATCGCTGTCGAGGGTTCCACTGAGGCTGCCCAGGCTGCCGCCGATATTGTCTTCCTCGCCCCCGGTCTCTCTACCATTGTCGATGCTATTAAGCTTGCCCGCCAGATTTTCCAGCGTATGAAGGCTTACATCCAGTACCGTATTGCCCTGTGTCTCCACCTCGAGATCTACCTGGTTACCTCCATGATCATCATCAACGAGACTGTCGACTCTTCCCTGATTGTCTTCATCGCCTTGTTCGCTGATCTCGCCACCATCGCCGTTGCTTACGATAACGCTCACTTCGAAGCCCGCCCCGTCGAGTGGCAGCTGCCTAAGATCTGGGTTATCTCCGTCGTTCTTGGAATCCTTCTCGCTGTCGCTACCTGGATTATCCGTGCCACTCTTTTCCTCGAGAACGGTGGTATCATCCAGAACTTCGGTTCTCCCCAGGAGATTCTCTTCCTCGAGATTGCTCTGACTGAGAACTGGCTCATCTTCGTTACCCGCGGTGGAAAGACCTGGCCCTCGTGGCAGTTGGTTATTGCCATCTTCATCGTCGATGTCCTCGCCACCCTGTTCTGTGTCTTCGGCTGGCTCGCACCCGAATGGGAGCAGACCTCTCCCCGTACCCCCGGTGGTCCTGGCTTCTCCAAGAACGAAGATGTCGACATTGTCACTGTCGTTGTCATCTGGGCCTACTCCATCGGTGTGACTGTCATCATCGCCGTTGTGTACTACCTCCTGACCATCGTTCCCGGTCTCGACAACCTTGGCCGCAAGACCCGCTCCAAGGCTGACACCAAGATCGAGAACATGATCGCTCACCTTTCCAAGCTTGCTATCGAGCTGGAGCACGACTCGGAAGGAAAGACTCGTTACACCCTCGGTGCCCGCGCCGAGGAGATCGAGGACAACGAGTAAATGCTCGTTTCTTAGCCTTTTTTTTTTGCAACTCGTTACTGATTCGAGGTCTAATTTCTTTTTATCTCCCTGCGATTACCCGCAAATTTTGCCGTGCCACCTACTTGAACATGCATGCCGTGGGAGTATGAAAAGCCGAGTTCCGACTTTTTTTTGCTTCCTTTTACCCGTATTATAGACTTTGTGTGTTTCATTTACCCCCCTGGCTGTGGTTTGCTTTCGAGTTGCTAGAGTCATGTTTTTATTCTCTACGTGTATGTATGTCGTTAATAGTGGCACTTAGTCAATCTAAGGGATTCTAATCATTTTTGTTCTTTGTAATTTCAATTGTAGTCATATAACATTCCTTATTGGTCTTTCTTTATTCTTGTTTATTCCTGCTCACCATTGTTGATCTACTTTTACTGTCCTGTCTCTTGCCCAACGCTCACAGGTGGAAGCCAATTCTCCGTCCCCATACCTTTTTTCCCCGGACGAATTTCCATTTCGTGGAGACAAGCTTTCCCCGTGAAATCCCCCTCTCTCCCCAGTACTATGTATGCACCAAAATATAGAGAAATACCACTATCTTGGCATTAGTCTTTGCTCCCGCAGGAATCTTCTAAATTTTCCGTCTCATGCCGCAACTGGCTGTGATTTCTATACCCCCCCTCTCTCCAAATGTCCTATAAAAGAACAGTAAAGCCCCCCCCGTAGACCACGCCCATCGCAATTGAGCAATCACCCACACCCACGCAACTGCGATGCTTCCATCCATCCTCCCCTTACTGTGTCTCCTCCTACACACCGTAGGAGCCAACAGCATCGCCATCCACCCAATTTCCCGACAAACCTGCCAATCAACCGGAACCCACTGTCCGCCAGGAACCCTAATCGTCAGCGCAACCTCCAAAAACGCCTCTCACAAAACCATCCAATCCGCCATAAACTCCCTCCCGGACGACGCAACCCCGCAAACAATCCTCATCCTAGAAGGAACCTACAAAGAACAAGTAAACATAACCCGCTCGGCCCCAATAACCCTACTGGGCCAAACAACCTCCCCCAAAGACGCAACCCGAAACCGCGTGCGCCTCACCTGGGCCGCGGGGAACAGAGACAGCACCGGCAGCATCGACAATGTCTTCTCCAGCGTGCTGGTTGTAGCACCCACGCTCGAATCGAGTCTCACGGGCTCCGGACCAACGGGGTATCCCGTGCCCGCCGATACGCCGTTCGGGAATAAGAACTTCCGCGTGTATAATGTCGACTTTGATAATACTTGGGCAGAATACTCGGATGGGCCGGCGCATGCGCTGAGTCTTAGTCGGGCTAATGGGGGGTTCTATCATTGTGGGTTTTATTCGTATCAGGATACTGTATGTTCTCTCCGACTATTCTATTCTCTCGGTCTCAAATACAAACCATAACCACTAACGACTAACTAACTAACAACTCTACAGGTGTACATAGGCAAGCTCGGAAACGCTTACTTCTACCAAAGCATCCTAGCCGGCCAAACAGACTTCCTCTACGGCTTCGGCACAGCCTGGATCCAATCCAGCGCCCTGCAACTCCGCGGCTGTGGGGGTGGTATAACCGCCTGGAAAGGGACGAACACAACAACACCGAACAAGTACGGCGTGTACATTGTTGACTCGAGCGTGCGTGCGGCGAACACCTCCGTCGCGGCTGATATCAAGGGCTCGTGTGCGCTCGGCCGGCCGTGGAATAGTCAGCACCGCTCGATCTTTGCGCGCTCTTATGAGGACGGTAGTATTGATGCGCGGGGGTATGTTGATTGGGTCATTGATGGTGTTGGGAGGTTCGAGAAGGGCGTTACGCTTATGGCGGAGTATCGGGTTTTTGGACCTGGGGTTAATGAGACTGCTCGTGTTGAGGGCGGTGTTACTTCTGTTCTTGGATCGGAGGAGTTTGAGACGTATAGTACTCCACAGAAGGTTTTTGGAGATACGAAGTGGGTTGATTGGGAGGTTGTTAAGGGGAACTAAAGTAAGATTCTCGTATAAACATTACTAAATAGCTAGTATTTCATGCACCACTCCTATGCACGATGAACATGATGAAAATATTAGTTAGAGACGGCAATGAGAAGATAGATGTAGATCTATGAAAAAAGAGCAGATCTTCGAACATTAGGATACACGTATGTGTATAAAAGAAAAAAAAAAAGTATATAAATAAAACTCCATAAGGAGGACAGTGGGTATCATATGCGCTCTAATCAAACATGCTACAAATGCACGGGCGTCCACTCCTGTCCGGGGTAGGACGTGGGGGACATGAAGATCTCCTCGCTGGAGTCGTCCGCGGTGATGGCAAGCTCTACTGGCTGAGGCGGGTCGTTGACGATACGAGCCTCGCTCTCACATCGATGAGGATGGGTGGATATCGCGGAGGCGTTGGAAACGGCGATATTGCGGGTTGCATTGTTCCCATAGGCTTGGGATGTCGAGTCCGAATTCACTGGCTTTCGGGATCGAATGCTGAGCTGAGGAGCTAGACTTTGTTGCTTGAGATCGCCTTGTAATTGGTGTTGTTGTCCGGGGTGGTTCTGTTTGTTTGTTGGGGCCCCGGGTGTTTCCCCATATAGTTCGTGTCGAAGGCGCTCCCCGTGCCTGCGATCTTGGTGTTCCTCCTGTTCCTCCTGTTCCTCCTGTTCCTCCTGTTCCTCCTGTTCCTCCTGTTCCTCCTGTTCCTCCTGTTCCTCCTGTTCCTCCTGTTCCTCCTGTTCCTCCTGTTCCTGGGTCTCGCTCAGTGTGCCTAGCTGCGAGTCCTGGTTTTGGTCTTGTTGGGTTTCTTGCTTGCGCAACTTCTCTTCCTGTATCTGATTGCCTCGTAACTCCTCCAGCGGCGATAGTGGATGTGCAGCTCTATTCTCGGGGAATGACCCGGGAGACGGGGACCGGGAATGACTTGGGAGAGGCTGGCTGAGATGGCGAGAGCTGGTGGGGGTTTTATTGTTGGATCCGGACTGAAACTGCGAATAAAATCGACCAGGCGCCAGGGAGTTGGATGACGAACTGGATGGGAGTGATATACTGGCACGTTGACGATCATCGCGCGGTATAAGGTTTGCGTCGCTCGGTGGTGGCGGTGGAGGTGCGCTGGGGTGGGTTGGCAAAAGCTTTTGTTCAAACGGATTGCTGAGGGCCGGCGGTGCATCTTGTGCAGCGAAGCGAGTATTTATACTTCCATTGGTCGACGGGCGTTTCGGCAGATATTTGCTCTGCAGCTGTTCTGACACAGCCCTTGTGTGGTTGGTCGGTTTTCTCTCAGAGTCTTGAGCGTCTTGCCGGCCAAATAGCACCTGTTTAAGTTAGAAAAAGAAACTAAAAGAACAGCCTAGACTTGACTTACACTAATCCTGCTGAATGTTCGTTTCTGCTGACCTGCCGGGGGCCCCTGAAGCCCCTGAGTTTGAATACCAGAGAGAAGGTCTCCCATCGAAGTGCGTCGTCGTCTCCCGAACTCCTTGAGTCTTCCAATAGTCGACTCCCCATTCTCCGCGGGAGACCCGGATTCCGAAGGCTCCGAAAGACCATTAGCAGGCGTGGACGGGCGAGTCCCTTTGCCATTGGTGCTCTGCTTTCCGAAGCTACCAAAGCTCAGCATGCTGCTTCGGGTTCCCGGCGAGTACCTGACTTCGTTTCTCAAGGGGCTACGAAAATCTGGAGCAGATGGAGGTAGGCCGCTGATCGATTTTCTTTTGGATTCGAGGATCTCGGCAGAGCTTGTAAACTCTGACGACCCTGATGGATAGAAAGGTATGAAAGACCTCCTTCTCTTCCCTCGAGCAGATGAGTGGGAGCTACCAGGAGGGTCATCCATAGAATTTTCAGCCTTGTTTTCACACCGTGGTTCTGGTGCTATCTCGTTTGCTGTCTCTTGCAAAGGAGAAGGAGGTTCCCTGTCGAGATCCTCATTCGACGTACGTCCGGGTTGCTCATCAGCTCCGAGTGTTGAGACAGATAGATGGTATCTAACTTCCTGGCGAGGTGCAAGCCCATCATTAGTATCCTTGGGAGGAGGCGAAGGAGGTTTAGGGCTTTCGTCAAGCACTGGACGGATTGACGGAGTAACGATCTCCGGTGTAGACTTGCTTGGCCGATGTCTCTGGCTGTTGCTAATCGGAAAAGGGACGTGGAAAGGTTCATCAGGAATGACTGGTAGACTCTTTTTTACGACGGAAGCTTTGTTCGCCGGCACTTCAGCATCGGATTGATTGCCAGTCGTGCTTTCTCCCGGTTGTGGCAGTGGCTCTGTAAATTGCCGTTTCCCGCCATTTACCTGGCCGAACGCATTCAACGCCATCGGGGTACTTGCGGCCCTTTGAGGATGAGGACCCGTGGGCGAAAGACCTAGCGCAGCTATCATCTCCTGCTCCAAATCTCCAGCTAAGGCGGACTTCCCCGGAACTTTAGGTTTAGGAGGGATACCGTTGGGAACTGACAGTCGCTTTGGTTGCACAGTTGTTTCGCCAACACGGTTGTGCGACAGGTCGTCATTCCCCGATTTGGTCGCCTTGACGGGTTTGCGGGCATTTTGTTCATCCTGTGGATGATCTAGACAGAAACGGACCCCCGGTGGATCAGGATCAGAGTTGAGCCCCGTTCGCTCGGATTTGAAGATGGGCAGGCTGCCAAAGTTGACAGAGTTTCGTAGAGAAGAGCTACCTGATGCTTCACCAGACCCTGAAGGGAATGAGAACTGAAAGCTGCGGCGAGAAGCAGTTTGAGTTGACTGAACCTACAACATTACCAACATCAGAATATAAACAAATAAGGGCGGGGTGTTAGATTGTAGAAAAATGGCGGGTGCATCAATCATGTCTCATTCTAGAGCTCAATGCCAAAAAGAAGTGCTCGGAATTACATCGTGGTATCCAGATAAGTGAAGCAATGCAGCGATATCAAAGGGAAACATTAAAGCGACGGCCTGTACCGTGCTTACCCAACTCGCTCAGACGAAGAAAAATCAGATATCTACCTTCTCAGAGCCTCCACTGGGTCGGAACCTGCTTCTGCCCTTGGCAAACAATCCCTTGGCTGCCCCAGTTGCCTTGCCACTAAACGCTCCCGCAGTATGGAGGAGCTCCTTTCCTTTCTCCCCGACTTTATCCTTGTTCATCACGGTACCGATATGGCCCGACGGGCGTCTGATGTGAGTGGCGCCGGTCGGAGTACCGTCATTCAAGGAACCGAGGTTTGAAAGAGCGCCCAACTTTGGGAATCTGCTGCGGGAGGGATCTGATGGTGGTGGCACGGTAGGGGAGAGATTCTGGCTCTGTCGGACTACGTCGGCATGCTCGGGGTGATCGTGAACAGTGAACTGTAGCCAATGATTCAAACCGGTGTCAATGGTGGCGAATTGATCGCGGGTGTGCTCGAAAGACTTGATACGCTGGTTGATAGAGGTGATACCAAGAATGTCACGGAAGCCCAAAAGTTTAGACTCATCAAGAGATGTGCTGCCGGCGTTGGAAGTCACTTGAAGTTGTGGAGGTGGCGTAGCCCCTGGTCCCATAACTTGCTCCGGTGGTGTAAGGTTCTCTGGGATAGGTGGAACAATCGAAAGTCGAGGTCTTTCCACAGCACGCTGGGTAGTGGACCTTTCATCTTCAGAAGCAATCGGGTCGTGCGACACCTCCGACACCAATGGGGCAGTCTCCTCACGTATAGGCTCAGGCTCTTGCATAGATAACGATGTGGCTAAAGGAGGGGGCGATGAATAGCTGCCAGGCATTTGATGCGGCTCTGGTTCTGACGAATCAGAAGATTCCCATGAGAACCGTCTTTCTAACTTGGGCTTCTTTGGCTGACCAATGGTTGTGGATGAAGAGTTCCCGGCCGCACCTTGACTGGTCGCATAAGGGTCTTGAGACACCAAAGGAGGCGGGCTAGTCCAGTCTGGGTGGCTTTCAGAAAGAATAGCCTGGTGCGGGACGGACTGTGCGGGTTCCTGCGACTGAGGTTGGTTGCTGGGCTCCGGGTCGTCCATGGGGGTGGTTTCCCGGCTTAATGACCGGATAATCTCTTCCCTCAAACGATCATTGTCGGCATTTTGTGGTGATTCTTCGGCTCCCATGATGGTGGGTATTTCGCCATGGAAGGAATCAGAGCCTGAAGCGCTTCCGAATTTGAGAGGGGCAGGCATATCCTGCCCATTGTTCGCGTATGGTTGCATCGATGATTTTTGGGGAGAGATTCCCGCATCAGATGATTCTGGTGAGAAATTCTGGAGTAGAGGAATGGAGGACAATTCTGCACGGCCTGCCGTTGGGGTGTCCTGGTCTGTGACTTGTGGTTTCCTTGAAGGACTGTTGTCCGAACTAGGAAGGCTCAGGTCCCGGCGATGACCAGGGTTAAACGCTGGGACCGCATTCGTGGCTGCCTTCGGAGTGCTTGACTCATTAGGCTCCTCGAGAATGGTGGGTGTTCTTTCATCAGTAATAGTACGAGCACCCATGATAGGGCTGATTGTCGAAGTGCCATCACTGTTCGACCGCGCGACACTAGTGGTAGTGGATTGTGGAGTTTCCGGGACATCGAAGGCCTGATTCACTACCGATCTGAACCCCGTCGAGGGGTTGTGGTGCAATGAGGGTTCCTGAGCTGCAGGGCTATCCTTTGGCGGGTTGGAGTCTGCACCACCCAAGAAATCGGCACCAAAGCTCGACATGCGCTTGACTTCCGGTAGACCCAAATCAGGGCTCTGTTGATTTGTTTGAGGTGGAGCTCCAAACCCGTCAGGCTTGGGATCATTGCCACCAGGGATAGGAGACTGCTGTGTCGCTTTCTCCTCGCGCATCCGTTTATAGAGGTCGGCCGGCCTTACAAAGGGAAGGGGCTTCTGGTCCCCTCCACTACCACTAAGGCTTCTACCTTTGCCATCAGCCAAATGCGGCTCACCGGCTCCGGCTCCGGCTCCGGCTCCGATGCCAGACAAACGTCTCGAGGACAACTCGGAGGAACTGGCAGTGTTGTGGGTAGCATAGGGAGGCCGAATTACTGCGGGAGGTACCTCCTCTTCCTCCTCTTCCTCGTCGTCACTACCCCAGTCACCTCCATCATATGAATATTGTTTCGCTTCCACCCAGCGTTTTGTTTTGGAGCGATTCACGTTTGTTTGGAATGAGATCGGGGTTCCGCTGCCGCTGCCTGACGAGAGCGGACTGCGAACATTTGGCGGACGAACATTTGGCGGGGAAGGGCTAAAGCAGGTCTCAGTATTTGTGCGACTAGATATGCGACTGAGTCTGTATGGATAGACTTACAGTTTTGGGGCTCCGCCACCTTGCGATTCTTGCGATTGGGTAGGGTCTGCCATCAGGGGAACAGGATCAAAAGGACCGAGGCAAGCTCGATTACCAGCATCGACTATTGCGTTTGGTGATCTCGGAGTTGGCACGAGAGCAAAGTTGTAAGGGTTAAATGGAAATAAATGAGAATGTGAATAGTACTGTTCCCTTTAAAGATAGTTGTGTATGGGGGAAGGACGAAGGTGGCAATTTGGGCGAAGTTGGGCAAGGCACCGATCAAATGGGTTGAGATAATTGGGAGGAAACAATAATTAGTGTACGTGTACAAGATTGGTGTACAAGAATGATGTGTATTCACAGAAGAATACAAGAATATCAAGTCAGCTACTCTGTATATCAAGAGATCATAAAGTGAATGAATGTATTAGAATCATAAAATAAGCTACTCCGTAGATTCTCCCCTGATCGACTAAATTTAGGCGGTGCGGGGCTTATGTAAGGGCACGTTTCAGTTGTTACGTGGACCAACGGGGTAAATTTAGATACGTTGACCTTGAACTTGCTTGATCTTGAACTTGACCTTTCATCCTTCTGACTTGAACTATACGGAGTATATCGTACGGAGTATATCCAGTCTCTTTGTTTTTGTTTCAGAATTTAATCCCAAGTCACCCTGTACCCTCTCGGAGCTCTCTCTGCAACCGGACACTTCTTCAACCTCGCCCCCCCCTTATCGATTGCAGATAGAAATCACACTTCAGTGTCCAAGACCGAATTCGGCCTCTGTCGACCTTAGTTTACATTTGGTTCTCCATACTGGTCCTACTTGAAAGACTATAGCTACTTGTCTCCCATCCTCGATTCACATACCTTCACATCGCAAAATGACCGGCCCGTCGATACAAGACCGGACCAGCGAGTTCAGCGCTATCTTGGGTCACGCCCAGAAGCGTCTAGGAACTTCAAAAGTTGGTTCACAACGCCAGGCCCTGTTGACTGATGCGCAAAAGCGACAGGCCGATGCGTCGCCCCAGGGTGCCGCACAGGAGAAGGCGGCAAGATCGGAGTTCGCGCGGCGGGCGCGAGATATCGGAAGGGGGATTACTGGAACAATGGCAAAATTGCAACGATTGGCTGAATGTGAGTATTGTCACATTGGTAAAGATTTCAGCAATCTAACCAGGAAACAGTGGCGAAGCGGAAAACACTCTTCGACGACCGACCTGTCGAAATCTCCGAATTGACATACGTGATTAAACAAGACCTAGCCGCCCTGAACCAAAACATTGCCTCGCTACAGGCTCTCACCCATGCGCAACACCCCAAATCGAATCGTTCAAAGACAGACCAGGAAGGGGAACACAATGATAATGTGAGTGAGACATGCACTGTCGCGCGCGGACAAAGTCGCTGATTACCCATTACAGGTTGTTGTCATGCTGCAGGGAAAGCTGGCCGATGTAGGTGCCAGTTTCAAAGAGGTGCTCGAAGTCCGGACGAAGAATATTCAAGCATCCCGAACTCGAACCGAGAACTTCGTTTCATCGGTATCTTCCAAATCACACAGCGCCCTCGACGCACAGCGCTCAGACTCGCCTTTGTATAACACCTCGGGACGACGAACCCCCCAGCCTGGATATCAAGGCAACTCCTCCGACCTTTTGACCCTCGAGCCCTCAAACCCTTCGCCGTTAGGACGTCCATCATTCCAATCAGACCAACAGTTGATGGTAATGGAAGAAGGAGAATCAAGTAACACATATGTTCAAGCTCGAGGCGAAGCCATCGAAGCCATTGAGCGAACCATTAGTGAATTAGGTGGTATTTTTGGTCAGCTGGCGCAGATGGTCAGCGAGCAGTCAGAAATGATCCAGCGCATAGATGCCAATACCGAAGATGTCGTCGACAACGTTGAGGGAGCGCAGAGAGAACTAATGAAATATTGGACGCGCGTCTCCGGGAATCGCTGGCTAATCGCCAAAATGTTTGGTATTCTGATGGTATGTTCACTAATGTTGAATTTCCTGCCTGCACATCCAACTAATGACCGTTATAGATCTTCTTCCTTCTCTGGGTCTTGATTTCGTGATAGACATGAAATCCGTTCCTTTCTCAATGTTTATTCATACTGTATTATAATACCTAGCCGGTGTGCTTTCGACAGATCATGGCCCTTCTGCATATCCGCACTCGCTGAGCATTTCCCTTTTTTTTGAATTCTGGCTAGACTCTGGGATGTCTAAACCATCACGCTCTCTATCTTCCTTTTCATTTTTCATTTTTCCCCAGTGCTTTTTGCTCTTTGTTGCTTGGGACTGTGTCCTCAAGAGTCACCTGCGTAAATACACCTCATGTACTATTCGAATTCAATGAACCGAGATCATGGGATACCCATGAACCACTTTAGAAACACCTCCAAGCTAGTATTCTATTCTAATTTCACGAATCAAACTGCGACATCACATTCCATAGTTCTGAATCTGCCCACCCTAACGACGGCTGATTATCGAACAAATCCCACACAAGACTGTCATCCCATCCCTCCACAGACGGTGGAGCAGTAGGACCTCCTCCAGTGGAATCTGTACTCCCAAGACTGACCAAAGCCTGATCGGCATTTGCAGCACGGCCAAGTATATCTGTGTGGGATGCCACCTGGCCCTCGGTGATTCCAGCCGTGTGCGCATCAGAGAGTGCAGCTGCTGGCTGTTCTGAACGGGAAGGTTTGGGATTCCCTTTCACCAAAGGTGCACATAGGTCTAGGAATTTGGAGAATAGCTTGTACAATTTACCAATTGAGGCATTCGCCTCTGCGAATTGGCGTAGGTCGTCAGTGATGTTTTTGATCATATGGAAGTCTCTCTCGTTTGATGTTGCGATCACATTGCAAAACAGGACAAAGAATGGTGCTAACGGGAATAGCAGCATTGTCCTATTGAAGGGTCATTAATTTTCACTGTGCAAGGTAAATATGTGTTAAAGGATGACTGAGATGTCTGTATCATACCAGGTAAGAAAGTGTGGATATGAGTCAATGGAATTGGTGTGGGTGGAGAATGCTTCCTGTAAACCTCGGAGAGTGATGAGAGCTTCTCGGGCTGAGTATAGACAGTTCTCGCAAACCAAGCGGGACTTGAGTACCGAGGAGCGGGCTTGGATAATTGTCGTGAGAACGGAGTAGTAGTTGAAGTCCATTGATGGCCATTCGCGCACAATTTGCCGCCATAATTCTGGGGATTGCTCTTCTTGGCGACGACGAAACTTGAAGGAAGTTGGATTAGCGGTTGTTTGCTGGCGGATGCTCGATCTCTCTTACCATTTGCATACTGGAGTGAATTATGTGTGCTCGCGCCACAAGATCAGACAGTATATTGGCCTTCTCGGTGTCTCCTATTGTCTTCTTCGTATCAAGCAAGACGTTCAGTAGATCACCTTTCAACTCTGAATACTCGACTATGCCTTTTATCATGGCAGATGTTGGCAGGTCAGGGTCAAGGTGGACTAATTGAGTTGGTCTAACTTTCAGATCCGGTAGAGACGATGGTCGGAGGAGCAGCAGACTGAGGGTTTTGTCAAAGAAATAGCATGTGTACACACAGTCATGAATATTTTCCTCTATCTCAGTTCGAGGAATGGTATCTGTGATGTTGTGGTAGTTTAAGGAAACGATTATCATGGAAGCTTGTGATGTCAACATCCAGCTGCGTGTCATGTTTCCTAAATACCGCATCAAACGGGCCTGCCGCGAGTCAGAAAAAAAGTCGATATATATGGAGCCACACGAAAAGGACAAAAGGAACACACCGCAGACAGAATGGATTGAAGTAAAAGAAGGCTAGGTTCAGCTGCCAGCGGAATTTGATTCAAAATTTCGACGGCAGCGGCTTCATATCTCTTTTTGAGTGACCGAAAATGATCCCTCAAACGTTCGCTGGTGAGCAGAGGGGCCATTTTTGATATAAATCCCATGGCCTTTACCCAGACATTGATTCGATAATGCTGGAGCACTTGCTCACATTCTGTGCCCTCGATAATTGCAAGCCCCATTTGCTCTAGAACTTTGTCGGAGATATGATCAGGCCAGTTAATTGTTCCCTGGGAGTTTGTTCTCTTATCGTGCCCTAGGTATACAATCAGCATTGCTCACATCTGCCCGACTGTTAGTGACTTACCAGGTAGCATCATAAAGAGTAATTCCGGTGTAAGAGTAGGGGATTCTAGGTTTTCTTGAACATCCATATCATGCACAGCCGCAGTCTCCTCGAAGTTTAACGTCGGATTGGATAGCTGACTGACGAACTTGCGCGCTGATTCAAGTGCAGTTCGTCTATCTTTTGATAGAGCCTGGTTGCATTTAAGTTCATGCTCAATGTATTCTCTAGCCTCACAAGCATGATGTGTTGAGCTAGGAGAATGTGTCTGGTGAACATTTTGTTGCGCCACAGTCTGAGACTTGCGGTGCTTGCTTAGTGGTGGCAGCAGGGGAGCCGTATCATGGAGATCATATGCTCGATATCGCTTCTGCTTGTCATTGAGCACTTCCGTAATACTTGCCCGGTTAGCCGAAGGCGACGAAGAGGTGCTGCTAGCGGCGTGATGCCTTGCTGGAAAGTATGCTGCCTCTTTATTGGTTGACTCTTCTAACTTCGCTAATCTTTGGGTCAATGTTTCCAATCTCGGAAATGTCAGCTGTTGAGTCTGAAGACGTGCAATTCACATTGCACGTACCGAGAGACACGCGGTCTATGAACTCGTGCATGGCGATTGCGAAGACATTCTGCGCCTGCATCGGTGCAGTTCATACAAGGATCCTGGCGATCGCATTTCACCTACAACGACTGAAGATGAGCCCCGGGACATCAAACGATCGAATGCGAGAAATGAATGAAAGGTCATACCTTTCGAGTATGACATAAATCGCACTGATAACTGATTAGTTGTGCTACATATTTCAGAAACTGTGTATGCCTTTCGCATTGCCTTTATTCCAGAAAACTTACCGCAGACATATTCGGAATTTGGAACGGAATTTCGGAATCAAAGCAGATTCATTCCTGGGAAAAGTCCAAGTAGCTCTGGAGGAGCCTGGTTGAAGTCTTGGGTTGTCGCCCGAAATGCCGGGAACCGACCGAAAGCGGTTTAGTGCGGAGCTTTCTATTTGTATGTTGTATACAACATACAACAGCCCTGGAGGCTTGTTGATTCGTACAATTCCTGGAAATCACAACTGGTTGCCCAATAATTTTACTGAGATTTGAGCTATCATTCATCATAACAATCATAACAGTATTCACATTCCAATTTCACAACAGACCCGTGGAGAACGTGCACCTCTGAATCCTCAACGGTATGGGGAATAGCCCCCCGTTCGTCCATCTCATTTCGGGCCGCTTGGAACCATACGTGGTTAAGCTTTGGCTCGAGGAGTGTTTGTTCGTCATGGTCACTGAAAGACGCCATGTACTCATTCAAATCCTGTCGCATCGCCCACAAAAACTCTTTTTTATGAGACCACGTATAATTATGTTCGCCCTTTTGTTTCCTTTGTTTATCCTTCGCAATGGACACAAAGAAGCCGAGGATTCTCTCCATGGTTGAAGTGGTGAGAAGGAGACTAAACCAGCTTTCGGCGGTGGAATGGGGAATTTCCGGTCCCATCAAGCGCCGGACCGTCGAAAAAAAGAAGCTGCATGCAGTGGTGGGTCAAGAGAAATATAAGTATATCGTCAAAAGGCGCATTTCGAAGAATTGATTGCTGGCGTTCAATAGAACAAGCAATATTTTTGTGGTGATGACCCGAGTGGCCAGAGTCGGAGGCAGAAGATGCAGATGATTCCAAGAAGAATACCACATAGGCTCTATATTAGAGTAAGTATGCTTGTCAAAGAAAGAATAAACGTAGTGGGCCATACATGGGATACAAAAGCTTGGCTTGGAGCGAAGCCACAGCTTTGCTGTAGACAACTTCTTTCTCTGTCTTGGAAGATGACCACAAAGGCTGAGCAATTGTATCAGTCTCCAGATGATGTTCAACCACATGAGCAGCCAAGTGATGGGAGAGTCGAATGCAAGTGTCCCAGCATCTTTTTAAATCGCCGAGATATCCCAGAGAATATTCCGCGTTGTCATGAGGCATGCCTCTGCTATACTCAGGAGGCGGGGGAGGAAATAGCTCGGAGATGAAGGCAATGTCATCACCCGGCGACAGGCCTCCGTCAATACAATGTCTTCGGTGATGCATCTGCTTTCGGAGTTGAATATATGCCCATGCTATGGCATATTCCAGCTTGGAAACCCGGTCATGGAGTGCTCGACAGGAAAGAGACAAACTGCCGATATCCTTCAGATCACAGGAGGCTAGAATCTTAACAAAGACATGAGATGGGAGCCGGTTCCACGCTGAAGTTTTAGGCCCAGCCGACATCGAGTCCCGTTTACCTTTCCGAAGGACTGTTCTGACTCGATTGAGAAAATTCATTATGGCTCATACATTGGGTGAATCATTTGGAATATCCTTTAGCATGTAATTTTGGGATCCTTGACATGAAAACGACCGGTAAGAAAGACAAACGGATGATAGAAATACTCAGATAGAATCGCTCCGGTTGATATTTTGAGTCTGTTGAGACTGCAGAGGCACAAGAATGGGACCAGATATAGTATTGCAAAAATACATTCGAAATACTTTGGGCGAAAATGTGAAGTTTTAAGAATAGGAATAGCAACCTGAAATCAAGACAAGCCAATCGAAGCACATAAATGTGAAACAACCGAGATTGGGGTGATGTCGGACTTTATGCCTTATATCCAAGGCATCAAACCCCCCCCACCGGGACCGACCTTTCCGATCCGAACATATCATATCCTTTGCTCTCAATGCCACCAAATGTCAAATTGCTCAACTATATACACCAGCTCACTCATGCCTATCTCGGTGGTATTCCAAGGAGTGTGCTGCAGCGATGGCTAACCTGAATGGCTTCTTCGCATGACCGAGCCAGCCTAGTTGATCAACGGAGCGACGAAAAGTCGTCACCCCCAGCGGCTTAGTATAACCATCCGCTGCTTGCTAGTGTGTAGCAATGTATAGTAGAACCACTGAACCAGATGAAATCTCTTGTCGCAAGAAGTGGTATCGAACTCACTACTACAGTGGGGCGTGGCTCCCTCCGTTGCCCTTTGTTGGTTATTAACATTCCTATATGCCCGATGTTCATCCATCTAATCTTTGCTTCTTGCGATCTAAAATATTGCCTCGTGTGATAAAATCTATCCGAACTGCCAACTGCCATTGTCCTAATGAAAATGAACCGTTTATTTTCCTTGCTGATGTCACGATGATCGCTTCATACCTAATTATTTATATTTCCCCTGTAATCAGCTCCTTGTATTATATATTCGATTATAATCCTCTGATGAGATTGACAGGACATGGACACTGAATCGCCATATCCCACGGTGCCTGTATCCAAAACAAGCCCATGTGCTGATCTTCTTTGCTGCTCTTGTTTATCGTTTTTCAAGCCCGATTATCCTTGGATGGCAAGTTATCGAGCGGGTAAGTTCAAAATTGGGGGGGGAGGGGTAATTATTCCATCAAACTGAACATTCATAGTGTATTTAACCCCCGACGGAACCCAGTTGTCGGATGTTGCTGTAACCGACTTTGACTGGCTTGAGGAATTGTTTAGGGATTCCCCAAGTCCGCTGGATTTCGAGAAATTTGGCCCTTGGTTTGATATGGCACAGGATCGTGAAAAGGCTTTCTTATTCCATGAGTCCTGTTGGTCGGCCTTGATTGAGCACTTTGAAAGCAGAGAGGTCGATTTAAATAGGCTTTTCGAGGTCTGTAAGAATATCCCTGGCTCAGCAGGACCTAGCGGAAGTAAGGTTTCCATTCCTACGAGAATAATCATACTGATTGACACACATGCATATAGTCTTAGATTACGGGAGGGAAAGGGAAGATCCATGGCATCCTCTAGAACGGCCTATTATCCAGGGGATTGAAGACGCCACGAAAAAACTTCCTAAAGCGAAACGTGAAAATATTTACTCTAGCAACAACCCGACTTCTACGACTCACTGCTTCGGCTTACTCGCGATAGAGATACGGCCTGAAATCGCATCTTACCTTTCTACTATCGATTTCTTTAGCCTTCGATATGCCTCCCGAGCGATGGCACCTCTTTTCCAACTCCAGTCATTATGGAAGACAAGATTCCGAGTAAATGGAGACCGCGGGTTTCTAGCCTATCTAGCCGAGGCACCCCGAAGCCGTGAAAAGAAGAACTGGCGATTGATCTACCATTGTACGGCAAGGATCGACGAGCCACATCTTCAACTCTGGACCTTACGCCGGATTTGGAGACACAACCAATGGCTAGCAGATAGATGTTCGATGGTTAAAGCCTTAGACGATCAGTCTAGTTCCGACAATAATTTGCTTAGTGAATTATCCTGGGAGGAGGCTTCTACTAAGATGCGATGCGATAGGACTTGCCGACAGGGGCAAGATCGTACTACGTGCCGAAGCTGCTGGGCATACCACTATGCCGTTATACAAACTGTTTCACTACAAAATATAATCGGCTTCGCCGTATCGATCTTACCTGAAAGAACGAGGACGTATATCACTAGATTTGATCTGATAAGTGCAGATGCGGGAGCCCAGAACATTCTTTTTGGCTATCGGCTACCAGGGAAGCAAATAGCAATCAACTTCCGCGGCCAGAAACTACGGGGATTTGATGTTTTCTTAGGTAATAGTGGGATTCAGGCAATAAGTCCTATCTTCAACACCGACACCGACACCGATACGAGGTGGATAGGTGATATAGAGGGTAAGTGTGACTACAGCGTAACAGAGACCATTACTACACAGCTCATCTTGGAGGACGGAATCAAAGCTATTTCGGGAAAGTTTGATATAAGTCAGTTCTGTCACTACGTGCCACATATAGCTCGAGTCCAGTTAACCCCAAAACAGTATTGCAAGATGGTTAGTCTGTGCATAGCATAGGTCAACCAGGCCTTTTCCGATCAATGACTGTTCTATCGATCATGGGTTACTCATATTGCTCATATTGCCAACAGTAATTTAGATCCACTCTCACTTTACAAAAACTAATGTTGTAATTAGATGCTTAAAGATGTCTGAATACCTAAAGTATAAGGTTAATAAAATTGATGCCTTCTGATATGGGCATAGGGACTTTTAAAGTAAATTGAATCTGAATTGAATCTGAATTGAATCTGAAGTGAATCTGAAGTGAATCTGAAGTGAATTAGCAGATCTCTTGGCCGCTAGTTTCAGGAGAGTTATGTGCCAGTGGCATACTTAGTCGTCCGTAGTGGAGAGAGACTTACTCGCTGGGATTGGTGGCCTTGCTAGGCATACTAGCCTTACTGGCCTTACTGCGCTTGCTTAGGTTGCTGGATTCCCCAGGCTCGTTCCGCTTGCTGGGGCCACTGCGCTGAGACATTTCTTCGGCTTGTCGAGTACTTCAGATGCTTTGAAGTATACCGTCGTGATTAGCTTGTGGTGGTATTAATCAGTGAAATCTGCTCGCCGTCATGAGCATCTGAATCGATGTATGAACTTGTTGTATGGAGTCAAGATATCAAGAGGAAGGACAATCGACTTCATTTACAAAATTATTTATACCCTGTAGCTTTATTGTAACTTAACGACAAATAAACAATCCATTAACTCGGAATGATCAATAGGGGCTAAGATGAACGAATAGCATACAAAGTGAATACCTAAATCATCAATAGGCATTGACTATATAGTAGCCTGGAGGTAACAATGCCCAGACGTGGTTCTCAATGGCATTGGGACCTAGTCAAACATCCCTATTACTCTGTGTCGGAACTTGAGAAGTGGGCCCGGGAGAGGAATGCGAAGGCCTTTACTTTCCACTGGCACGATCAATACGGCAAAGTCGGCCTAGTCAAGAATGCCGTCTACTTGCTGCGACCTGATCAGTATATTGCGGGCATTTTTGAGCGCTCCTCTGCGAAGGCGGGGTTGGACGAGTACTTCGATACTCGGGGGTTTTTTCCACATCCAGGTAGAGACTAGACTTGTTTCAAAATATTACCCAGACCATCGTTATTCTACCCTTATTTAACCACGTGCATTATCATATGTCGCATTTTCCCGTAAATTTCCCGTTTAAGGTGCGGAATGTAACCGACTCAAGACTACTCCAAGATTGCTCCAAGATTAATCCAAAGGATAACGTGAACGTGGGATATGGGAGCCACATGGTCTTCACACCCCTCGGCATGCGAAAGGAACGAAGCGTGATTGGTGACTTGGCATATATTAAAGTCCATTGGGTGAATGATTTGATTGGTGTACCTGTGGGGTTAACCATGGAAGCTCAAGTCAAAGTGGATTCTATGGGACCCCATCACCCCACTTATGTACAATATACTTCCACTTGGACATGCCTTTGCCAGGAGTCTTCCAAAAGGTCATTCCATCCAATCTCTACACGGGAATTGACAACTGGTACTCTTATACAATCAGTCCGGTAGCATCCGAGCTATCTCAACTCCACCCGCACACCCACACGGCCTTTCCAAGGCGTGCTCGCTTGCCATCGATAGCTCGTTGATCGGCCGTTGAAAGCTCACAGGCTGAACATGTGGCAAGAACGGCCACCTTTCATTTGCTATGGAGTCTAATTTCCGCCTGTACATTTTCCCAGCGCAATTATCTCTACTCATGCACACATCATACATGTAGAAGATAATATAAAAGTCGTCCAACGACCGAGGAAATGATTTTCGTATTCACTTCAGTCCAACTCTCTCTACCACATCATCTACAGGCACAATGAAGACCACCGCTCTCATTTCCTTGCTTGGCCTGTCCGGCAGCGCCCTGGGTGCCGCCGTGGAGAAGGGCAACGGAAACACGCCCTTCGGCTATAAGTCTGGTTCGAAGGAGTCTATTGACAACCTGAAGGGCAAGATCGAGAACGTTGTCTGGGTTCTCTTGGAAAACCGTGGATTCGACAACATCCTGGGTGGTGTGAAGAAGCAGGGTTTGGACAACGTTGTCAACAATGGTCCTTTCTACAACCTGGAGGATATCGCCAACCCCAAGAGCAAGAAGTGGTCCACTCAGTCCAAGAACTATGATTCGGTCCTCAATGACCCCGACCACACACTCACTGGTACCAACTTCGAGCTCTATGGTCAATATAGCCCCAGCAATGAGGCCATTGCCAATGGCACTTTGACTCCCGACCTATCGGGCTTTGTCAACCGTCAAATTCTTCGGCACCCCAAGGTCTCTGCTGAGCGCGCAACTGATGAGGTCATGGGATATTACTCTGAGAGTCAGGTCCCCACCATCGTTGACATTGTTGATGAGTTCACTACCTTCAACAACTGGCACTCCTGTGTCCCTGGTGTAAGTACTGTCCATTTTTCAAACCAGCCAAAGATATCAAACTGATCATCAACCAGCCCACCAACCCCAATCGTCTCTGTGCGGTCTCTGGTGTTACCGATGGCCACGGCAAGAACGATGAGGACTTCGATGTCTCCGCCATCCCGGCCACCAGCATCTTCGAGGCTGCCTCCGAGAAGGGCATCTCGTGGCTCAACTACGACGGCACCAACGGCGCCTTCCTTCCTGATTCCATGTTCTTCGACTGGACCGCCAAAAATGCCAAGAGCAACGTCGTCCCGGCCGCGAATTTCTACCAGGATGCCTACCTGGGCCTCCTCCCCCAGCTATCCTACATTAACCCCTCCTGCTGTGGCCTGAACACCAACTCCATGCATCCCGCCGGCAACGTCTCCTTCGGTGAGGTTTTCCTGAAGCAGATCTACGATGCCGTTCGCACTGGCCCTCAATGGGAGAAGACTCTCTTCCTTGTCTCCTTCGACGAGACCGGTGGGTTCTTCGACCACGTCGCTCCCCCTCTTGCCGTTCGCCCCGATAACAAGACCTACACCGAGACCGCGTATGATGGCAGCTCGTACACTTTCAGCTTCGACCGTCTCGGTGGTCGTATCCCCACCTGGTTGCTCTCTCCTTACGCCCCCAAGGGTCACGTTGAGGGCTACGGTTCTGACCCCGTCACCGGCGAGTCTGCCGCATACAGTGCTACCTCCGTGCTCAAGACCCTCGGTTACTTGTGGGACCTGAAGGATCTGAGCCCTCGTGTTGAGCACTCGCCCGCCTTTGACCACCTCATCGGCCCCAACTCCCGCACTACCCCCAAGACTCTTAAGAACCCTCACACTTTCCCCGATGCCATTTGAGAGCCTGTTGGACAAAATCGCACTGGCTTGGGATTTCTGTCTTATGTGGTATAGATAAATGGTTGAATAGCTTGTTAATAGTTATTAATTATCCTTTTTCTTTCTATATATTCTATTTATGCCTTTGATGTCATGTTTGAAACGTTAAAATTATTAAAATACTACTACAATTCATTTTTCTAATTTCTTCTTAAGTGTCTTATTGTATGTCCTTACATGTCTCCTGAAATGATCAGTCGTAGAGCACGGGAAACGCACAACTTGTACAAAACAAGCTTTCTAGATATAACTTGTTACTATTTTGAGAGAAACCTCAACAGAAGCCAGCTCCAAGAGTTCGTTCCGTCTTTTGTTCCTTTACAAATTGAGTGTCAAGCTGCACCCCAGACTTACTGTAGTACAAGCCTGCACCAGACCTTGGCATATCTCTGGGAGACAATATCACCCGAGATGGCCTTGTATGCATGTACAACTTATATCTTTGTTGATTGGTGTGTGGCTGGACGTCTTGGATTTCCATTGGAAAACCTTGGCGACCAAGTGTAGAGTGCATTTCTTTTTCTTCTAAGAAACAAGTGCCCGTGTAGTGCATCTAAAATTGGAGAGAGCAGTTATGTCGTACAAGAAGCAAAATGGACGATTAGCGCCTGAGGCAGCCACACTAAACTTGATTGGGGTGCCGATCTGGAGATTCTCGAATTCCGCCCGGAGTTGCCAATTGATAATCAACCTCCCCTTCAAGATCTCCCCCAACCACAGCTTCACAACAATCAAAATGCCTTCTCCCATGAGATTGGCAAGTGGGCTCTTAACCCGAGCCACCCGCAATATCGCCATTGAATCTACCCCAACACAACGTATCCTCCCTCTCCTCCGAAACAACACCGCATCACAATGCCGAGCCTACACCCAAGCACAGCGCCCACGATGCAATCAAAGCATGCGCACTATGATCTCCACACAGAACAACTTTTCAACCTCCGCCTTCCGATCAGGCCCCAAGACAATGGGCCAGATGCGCCAGCGCAACTCGACCGGCCCATTCTCGTGGAAGGCCGCACTTCTCTTCGTCCTGACTGGTGCCGGTATGATGCTCTACTTCCGTGTTGAGAAGGCCCGTCTTGAGCGCAAGCGCATGACGGAGATGAGCAAGGGTGTTGGTAAGCCGAAGGTTGGCGGTCCGTTCGTCTTGAAGGATCTTGATGGGAACGAGTTTACGGCAGAGGACTTGAAGGGCAAATACAGCTTCGTGAGTTACCCTGGACAATGGAACAGGAGAGGACCAATGGATCTGATACACTAGAACGGTATTCGCTAACAAAATCTCGCTTTTTTTCTCTAGGTCTACTTCGGCTTCACGCACTGCCCCGATATCTGCCCCGATGAGCTGGACAAGATGGCCGAGATCATCGATAAGGTCAACGCCGCTACCGGAGACAAGAAGCTCTTCATGCCCGTTTTTATTACTTGCGATCCCGTCCGTGATACGCCCGAGGTGCTGCGCGAGTACCTGAAGGAGTTCCACACCGGTATCGTCGGCTTGACTGGCACATACGAGCAGGTCAAGAACGTCTGCAAGCAGTACCGTGTGTACTTCAGTACTCCCAAGGATGTCAAGCCCGGCGAGGACTACCTCGTGGATCACAGTATCTACTTCTACCTGATGGGTGAGTTGATGAAACGTTCCAACCTAGGTTATATATCTTCAGCATGCTAACAGTTTACCATAGACCCCGACAATGACTTCGTCGAGTGTATCGGTCGCCAGGATACCCCCGAGTCTGCCTCCAAGGTGATTCTGGAGCACATCAATGACTGGAAGAGGGAGGGAAGGCCACTCAAGACCGAGTAAGAGTCTTGCGCTAGGTGTATGTATGGAAATTGTACAATATAGTCATTCGAATAACTGAATACCCTACTCACGCCGGAACCATGTTCCAAATGCTCCTGCTTTTTGTTCATGCTCGTATATCCGGGGTGTCCGACCAAACTTCGTCGAAACAAACAAATATAGAGGCCCAGGAAACCAATCTTGTCTGGGCAACACCTGTAGAAACGAACCATCAGCATTACTCCCAATCTACTCGCAAAAAAAAAAAAAAAAACCAACCAACCAAGTTCACCAATCATAAACTCCCAACTTAAACACCCTCAGACCCCCAAAACCCTCCCCTCAGCATCCCGATCCACATTAGCCCTCCACTCCATCCCTCCATCAACAAACTCCTCTCTCTTCCAAATCTCCGCCTTCTCCTTACAAGCCTCAAGCACCTCCTCACCAGCCCTCCACGCAGCACCCCGATGTCCCGCACTAACAGCAATAGCAATAGAAGCCTCTCCAATCGGCACGGTACCGAGTCTGTGCGCGATACTCACGCCCTCAAGCTTATGTGTCTTTACAGCGGCCTCGGCGATCCCCGCTAGCGTCTTCAGCGTCAGAGGCGGGTAGGCCGTGTAGCTGAGCTGGGAGACGGAGCGGCCTTCGAAGGTATCGCGCGTAGTGCCGAGGAAGAGGATGTTGGCACCTGCGGCAGGCGAGGAAGTTTGGGATAAACAGGTGGTTGCGTCGAGGGTTTCGTAGGTTAGCGTTATGTGGATGTTTTGTGTTGCGTCATGGTGGGAGCGTGGGTAGGTTTTTGGGTCGAGATGGGCCGGGAGCGGGGTTTGTTCTGAGGAACTCATTTTGTTTTGGACTTGGGATTTGGGATGAGCGATTATTCGAGTGGATTGGGTTCTTTTGAATGTTGAATTTTGTTGGAGTTTGTGATCGTAGGTCCCCCTCAATGCTTATCTGCTGCGGGGATCAGATAAGAGCGCGCCCCCGATCTGCGGAGAGCACCGAGAGTGTGGACAGCTTTGGATATTTAGGATTTGGGTGGATTCTATAACTCAGGTTATATTGCTTGTGGTTAAATCCATATCTCTTCATTGTAGGAAACAATCTAGGTACAATGTATGAGCGAAGTGGCTTGTGGTTAACCTCAGTTCACATATATATCACACATCACAGGAGCAGCACAACAGCCTCATACGGCCGAAGAGTCCATTTTCCACCAGAGAACCGTTGGGAAGCTTCCTCAACACCTTCATAAGTGTCAAGCAAGACCTGTTTGACACCAGTGATCCCGTTGCCCGCCGCATCCCACTCCACAGTCTTCTCCGTCCAGTGGCACACAACCAAGGCTTTTTGATCTTCGTACTGACGAGTGTATGCAAAGACCTCCTGGTTCGGCCTGTCCAGAAGTGTGAAGTCACCATACACAAAGATATCAAGGTACTGCTTGCGCAATTTCAGGAGAGTTGCCCAGTAATGGTATGTTGAGTTGGGATCTTTGACTTCGGCTTCGGCATTGATCCGCACATAATCGGTGTTCACAGACATCCAGGGCTTGACACCAGGGCCTGTAAAACCGGCATTCTCAGCAGCTGACCACTGGACAGGAGTGCGACCGTTATCGCGGGACTTCTTCTGATATTCTTGGAGAGCGATTGCTTGCGCAGCGGTGTCATCCTTTGGGATTCTATGGAATGTCTATAATTAGCCAACATGCACAAGCCCCACCAGGAGAGTGGAATTAATTACCTTTTCCAGTGGTTCAGACAATCAATGTCTTTGTATTCCTCAATACCCCATGATTTGGGCACATTCCTGGTCCCCAGCTCTTGTCCTTGGTAAACAAACGGAGTACCAGCCTGCAGTGCCAGCGCAGTAGCCAACATCTTGGATGCCACCAGCCGATACTCCCCACTAGTATTTGTGTAACGATCAATAGAACGGGGCTGATCATGATTCTCCCAGTAGAGCGCATTCCACCCATCATTGGCATACATGAAAGTCTGCCAACGCTCAAAGAAATCCTTCAAATCAGTGAGCTTCCAGCTACCAGGTTCAAATTTACCATATTTGCCATGGTCGATGTCAACATGTTCGAAATTGAAGATCATATTGATCTCATTGCGATCAAATTGCACCGCACGGAGCACCTCTTTCTCATCAGTGACGAACGGCATCTCACCAACACTGAAGGCATCATACTCCTTGAGAATCTTGCCAAGATCCGCGAGGTACTCATGCAAGCGCGGGCCGTTGGCATACCATTTGTCGCCCCACTGCCACGGAGTCCGCGGGTCCTTGATGGGTCCATCCGGGAAACTCTGCTCCTTGCTAATGAAGTTGATTACGTCCATGCGGAATCCGTCACAGCCCTTGTCGAGCCAGAACCGCATGATGTCGTGCACAGCCTTGCGGACGGGTGGGTGTTCCCAGTTGAGGTCGGGTTGCTCGACTGCATATAGGTGCAGGTAGTATTCTTGGGTCAGTTCGTCCCATTCCCAGACACTTCCTATAGTAGAATTTGGGTCAGATGGGGGTTTAATCAAATCAACTTACGGGAATATCAAACTACATACCTTGGAAATGAGAAACCCAGTTGTTCGGAGGCTGGCGGTTGCCATGTTCATCATACGTGGCGGGCTTCCAGACATACCAGTTACGGTACTCATTATCCTTCGAGCTGCGTGACTGTTTGAACCATGCATGCTGGTCGCTGGTGTGATTGACGACCAAATCCATGAGGAGTTTCATACCCCGCTGGTGGCAGCCGGCAATCAACTTCTCGACATCTTCCACTGTGCCATACTCATCGGCGATGCTGTAGTAGTCGGAGATATCATAACCCATGTCCACCTGCGGGGATTTGTATGACGGACACAGCCAAACGATATCCACGGCGAGGTTCTTGATGTAATCCAACTCGGAGATAATACCGGGAATATCACCAATACCATCATCATTTGAATCCTTGAAGGATGCAGGCCAGATTTGGTACACAGAGCTTTCTTTCCACCAGGCGCGGTGGTTGGATTTTGCTGTAGCCATGGCAGGTTGAGATGCGGTAATTGAGAGAAGAGATTAAGGATTTAGGAAATTCAGAGAGGAAATATGAAAGAATTTAGGATTCTGGAGCACTTCCTATATAATAAATAATATGGTTATTTGCTGTGAGAGCTGTGCTGGCAAGGACACTTGGAGCATGGTCAATCGCTCATGTTTATCCCACCGCGGGGTAGGACCAATCAATCAGCTTTATTGATATGTCGGGCCGAGATCACTAGGGGCGAGATGTACTTTGGAATTTGGTGGCTTGTATATCTGTTGAATCAAGAAGCCATACGATGTGGATCGGAAGTACGATGATGCAAGTGAATTGGCGATCTATTCCGACCGCCCAAGTGGCCTTGTCAATGTCTTTTTGTGGTCTTTTAGGGGTGGTTATAAATGTCCCTTCAGAATGTATACTTCATAGCACTGTAGTAGCACTGACAATGACTGTAGCAGCACTGTAGGCTATAGCAGCTCTGTAGGCTATAGCAGCTCTGTAGCAGCTCTGTAGAAGATCTGTAGCAGCTCTGTAGCAACTCCGGACGTATAGTTTACCTTGAGGGAGGGAGGGTTCACCACCAGTCAACTTTAAGTATCAGTGTCACCTGTCAAATCTTTTGCTTCGGAAAAAGGTAGGGCCGGTTGTGTAGTAACTAACATCGCCTCCGCATGGGTAAATTATCCGTTATCGTTATCGGGAAAGGCACAAGGTAAGACATTCACAGCCCTGGAGATCTTCCTGCTTTCACTTCTCACTCATGGCGCCTCCGTATCATAATGAGAAATTTGCTTCGGCATCAAGTCGTCGTCGTCCCTTTCCTTCGCGAAATGATCGCGATGGTCGCATGTATGATGATCGTTCGCGATCTCGCTCGCCTGGTAAGCATCTCCCCGCACGTCAAGGGTGTATGAGGCCATACGCGCCTTCGTCGCAGGACCAATTGGAGATTTCTCCAATGCATGGAATTGTGGCTAACTTGAGTGTCATTTGAATCGATGGATAAAGATCGTGCACGATCGCCTCCTCGAAGACTAGCAGCCGATAGCAGACTCGAGTACTCCCGAGACAGAGAACCTGGACAAGGTTACAGAAGCCGTGATCGCGATGATTATCGTCGAGACTCGCGCTCATCTCCTCATCGGGGTAGACACCCATACAAAGACCGTGACCGTGAGGGCTATCGAAGCGCGAGCGGCAATCCAAGCCGGAGTCGCAGCCCTCGTCGAGGTCAGCCCCATATGGGGCAGGTGAGCCGAGAAGTTATGATGAGTGGACTTCCGGTGGACATGACGGAAGAACATGTGAGTTGTCAAAATTGACATTTGAATATCTGTATTATTGAGGACAAATGCTGACATTGTGCTCATTTATTCGTGAACAGGTCGCTGTTGAACTCAGAAATGCTTATCACATCGACGGCCTAGATCGCATTAAGGTTATTCGTGACCGAGAGACAAGTATGTGGAAGTGGAAGTCCGCTTGGAGAGTTTGCACCGTTCTAACCTGGTATTGCGTCCAACAGAGTTGTCGCGGCAACTAGGGTTCCTGCGATTTCCCACAATTGACGCATCGCGCGAATTTGTTGAACGAAACTTCCCTTACATATTCTTTTATGGTCCCACCAACGACCGAAGTACACAAGTGCGCATCGCTTACAGCCGCGAGAGAGAAGACCACCCTCGTCCAAGTGACTGGAACTGCAGGAACGTAAGTCAACGCGGTGGCTCCAGGCAACCTGCTTTCCCACATCGGAGGGGTACCTAGTTACCTTGCTATTGTTCTGCGCTTACAAAATCAGTGTCACGTCCTGAACTTTTCCTCACGAACAAAGTGCTTCAAGTGCAGAGACCCACGACCCAGTACGTACACCATCACCACCCTTCACACAATTCTCCTTCTAACATTAAATCATCCAAGCAGATATGGATATTTCTGGCCCTCCTGGAGTTCCGGCTCCCAAGATACCTAACGAGGGTGACCATGATGTCGCTCCTGAGACCGAACCCTCCCAGTTCCTCCTGATCCGTGGCCTGGAGGCATCTACCACGGAGGAGCTTCTTGCAAAAGGAGTTTCCAAATTGTATCGGCCTTCCGGCAACAATGACAGTGCCCCTGATAATCAAAAGAAGGGATCAAAGGTAGCCTCTACCACTGGTGACAGCAACCTGGGGGCCCGTGAAGGCTCTCTCCGTCGCGTGCTACTCGTACGTGATCGCAACACTAATGCAAGCTGGCGTTACGGATTCGCAGAATTTGTGACAGTTAAGGTACGTTTATTGTATTCACCTCCTTACTTTTTTTTCTCCCCCTAATCTTTGACATCATAGGATGCACAAGACGCAATGATGCGACTCAACTCTTTCGAAAAATTTACCATCTCCTCCAAGCCGGTGTTGGTCACCTACATTCACGGCGGAGTGTTTGTTCCTATCACGAACGCCCCATCCGATGCTAGCAACTACACGTTCAGCCTGTCAAACAACACCTCCGTGCGGTTGAAGTACTGGGATGAGGAGGCATACGTGTCAGAACTGGTGCTGTCGACAGCAGAGGACGATGCCGCACAGGAACAGAAAGCCAACAAGATAACTTCGAACCATGGAGACGGTCAAGCCAAGGACACAAAGGACTCTGATAAAGGAAAAAAGAGGAGAGCTGATGCCACGACCAGTGCGAGTACCAAGAAGCTTGCAATGCCACCCCAGCTCCAATTCTGGAGTGACCGCCACGCTGAACTACACGGGATCAACAGAGATGCTGTTGGGAATCCTGCAGAGGGCTCGAACTCGGCAGCTTCGACCACCGACACTGCTGCCCTGACCACCGACACTGCTGCCCGGACGACTGACTTGGCAACTCAGACTGACTTAGTTGCTTCAGTGGCTCCATCATTTGCAGACTGGGGCAACCTCCGCTGCCTCTTGTGTGAGCAAGATTTTGTGAATGAGGGACATCTCAGAACGCATGAGAACGGCAGTGTGGCCCACTTCGAAAAGCTTCAGGATGTCGACATGAGAATAAGGGGTGTATGCTTGCTGATTATCTACGGTGTCATTCCCATGCCGACGCCAAACTACGAAGGCAGCCATGACGAATATCGCGACGAAATTGAGAAGAAATATTGGATTCCACCATCACCCCGATCCTTTGCCGACCTAAACCGGGGCTGGTGCTTGTTGTGCTTCAGCAATTTTGATCCTCCGGAAGAGCTCTTCGCACACGACCGTATCAGTGAACACCATCGCAAGCAGCTGCAAGACCAGGATGAGGTGGAGTGGGGCCTGAAAAAGCTCAAGGAGGCCGGTATCGCCCAGGATATTGGGCAGGCTGGCCCAAGAGCTCCAGGAACCCCCCGAGTACCGAGACCGCGCAGAGGAGCGTCGTCAGGCATTCGGACATAACGATGCCAATACCCACCAGCGGGCCCCCGCGCAAGAAGAGGAGGGCGAGTCTCCAGTACAGCCTACCTCGATCGGTGCCTCCCTTCTGAACAGGATGGGCTGGACCGAAGGATCTGGCCTTGGTGCCCAAGGAACCGGCGTCACCGAGCCGATTCCCACCGAAGTGTATGCCCAGGGTGTGGGATTGGGGGCGCCGGGAAGTCGATTGGGGGAGGCGACCGAAGAAGCCGGGCGGAACACCAGGGGCCGGTACGAGGAGTTCCTGGAGAGGACCAGGGATACCGCGCGCCAGCGCTACGAGGACATGGACCGTTCCTAAGCAATTCTGAAAGCGGTTGATCGGGGGAGTTGAGGGGGGAATGAAGTGGGTGAAGGGAAGGGGGATGACATGCGATGAACACCTTTGAGCCACAACTGAGTGGCCGATCCCATGTAAGATTACGACTTAATGAACGTGTACTAGTATCATTGCTCGCATCCGTTTCGGGTGTCATTCCATTTGTAACCGGTAATCCACGCCCAGTAGATGCATGTCTAATGTACAGTTGGTATCAAATCATGAGTAGAGTGTGGGTAGGTGTGTGTGTCCAAGTAAGTAGTATTTGCAAAGTCCATAATCAGTTACTCTCTTTAGTATCCTGATCGACCTTTTCGTCCCGGAACGCCTTCTTCATCTTCTCCTTCTCCAACTGCTTCTCAAACTTATCACCTAGGATCTTAGTAACCCACTCCGTGACCTCCGTCTCAAGCTCCTCATCACTCTTCACAGGCGTATCACTACCACCCTTCAACCCATTGCGCACGAATCTCCGCATATCCTCAAGCCCATTAATATTCAATGCATACCCTACCGCACCGCCAGCCATCAGTCCAAACGAGATCACATTGAGAGTCGCCAGATTCAGAGCCTCGAATGCATCGCCTGCGGAGTTGGAGTGCGGCTGGTGGTAGATGGAGCTTGTGTAGAATGGCGGGATGCAGGCGATACGTTTTTATGAAACGCGCGACGTGTGACTAATACCGACAGCGCGAAGAAGGTCATTCCTCCGAAGAGGAGTTTGAGGTTTGTGTTTGTTTGCGGCGAGGGTGGTTGCGCTAATTGCGTTTGTGTTGGTTCTGGGGTTGCGGATTCATCGGGTGTTCGATTGTTTTGGGGAGGTGTTGGCTGACTCGACTCCGGGGTTGGGCTTGGGCTTGAGCCCCAGCCGAATAGTGAAACCATTGCTATGCGCGGTGTGTGGGGATGAGGGTTGTTTTGTTGGTGATGCGAGGCGGAGCTGGATGGGTGGGAAAATGAGGAATGGTGGAAGATCGAGGGTTGGAAGATCCAATGGAGAGGATTGAGAGGATGCTTGGGTATGGGTTTCTTCCGCGAGGGTAAGGTAACTAACTCAAAGCACTGTATCGGAGAGGTTGTCCTGCTGTTCGCGTGGATGAAGCAAATCCGTGGGGAGGTGGAGATGACATTGCAGATCCACACGTGACCCGAATCTCACCGAGGATTTCCAATGTCGGGTGCCTTCATTGTTGACATATAACCATTTGGTGGAAATTGGACTTATCAAATAGAAGGCAGGGCTAGAGATCTACCATTCTAGAACCGACCACACGAAGTAACAAATGGCTACATCATAGACGAGGCCGAATTATCACCAGAGTTTTTAGGGCTCGGTCATCGGGCTGACTCGGATATCTCATTGTATAAGCCCGATTGCATAGCAATTGCGACGGCATAGGGCAGAAATCCAAATCCATGATTGAATTCGTTAATCGTTGTGTGCTTTACAAGTTCTCACATTTCTCATGCGTAGAAGTTCGAGATACCTCTTTGTCTAAGTATAGTCTGAGCATTGACCTCAATGGTGTACTTGAGCGATGAATTCAAAGGGAAACTGTATATCCAGACTGTTATTGAACGAATTATCTTCTATCTATTACCAAAATATAACGCCAATCAAATCAGAAGTATATAAAATATGCAAAAACGCCGAGTATGCAACTGTCAGAATAACAATAGACCAAACCGAAAATCGTTCAAAAACATTTCAAAAATCATTCTCATATGTTCATAATTCAGCGCGCTTCGAAAGAATCGTCAATATATGCTTATAAATATGCAAATCATAATAGCATCGCGGAAGTTGCTATCCAAAAAGTCGTGAAGGGGAAGATTATTTCATATTACCCGTGGTAATGAGCATATCAGTGCGACCAGGGCGTTGGAAGCGATCGATACCAAGATGCTCCTTACCATCGCGACCGACATAGATGCCAAAGCCATACAAAGGCAGCTGACGTTCCGAGGGCGGAGCAACAATAAGACGAGTGACGAGGTCAGTCTTACTCCTGGGCTCGCGCAGGATTTTATCGGACAGGAGAGGTGACTGATAAAGATAGCTCATCAGATCAGCCAAGGTGGTGATATCGTGTGGGAGATAGCGACGACGACCTGGCCAGATTGCCACGAAAGATATGGCATATAAGCCACAGAAGCCGATCAAAGCGTAGAATGCTGGAAGAAAGGTAGCAATGCGGATTCCGTCGTGAGAGGGGAACCAGAGGGCGATGAAAACGCCGCCGGCGAGGATGGGGATGCCGATGGATAAGAGGCTCATGAGAGAGATGAATGCGACTTTGAAGTGGCGGTTGATGATGGCCTGGATGGTGACTTGGAACGGATATGAGGATGGGTAGGAGAGTAAGATGCTCCGTTCGGCGGATGCGCCGCTGGGGGATGAGAGCTCGGCATATGGCTGGAGGGCTCGGAAGTATACGTCGACGGGTTGCCAGGCAAGGAAGAGGGTGTTGCCGATTAATGCGGGAATAAAGCTGTATACAAAATTGGAGGCGGAGAATGCGCTTGTCGATGGGAGGGTTGGAAGTCTAGGAGGGAAGCCGCTCACGATAGCGTTGTTGATAAAGCTAACGGCGACAAAAGCGACGAAGAGGGCGAAGACGATGATAATCCAAATAAATACCGGGATTTTGCGAAGGAACCAAGGTGTCCAGCGATACCGAGCAGTTGGCGAGTATAGGTGGTGCTCGTTTGGGTCATTGGCAAGTTCACCGTTGTGCTCAAGATCAAAGCAAACCTTGGCAAGTCCGTTTGGCTGATTCTCTCGACTTTTGCCAGCCTGGTGAAGAGATGGGGTGCGCACGGGAGCATCTACTTCGCCGATTCCGTAGAAAATCTCGGTCTTGCTTGAGAGTTTCCAGTAGCCCAGTCGGAGGACTCGGGGATCAAGGGATTCTCGTACCGAGGGGAGCGTCTCGGAATGCTCGAAGTCGTGGAGGATGTTCGATCGCTGAATGATCGAGACCAAATCTGCCAGGCTAACGGGATCCCACATCAAGCCAGACCGACCACGAAGGAAACGGACGAAAAGCATCATCAGACCTAGAGTCAAAACACCATATAATCCCACCAATGTCCAGCCCACAGATTCAACTGAAGCCCATTTCCAGACACCTTCTCCGTCGATGATATAGTACTTTGCCTGGAAAAGACAACTGAGGAGAGGGATGGCGAAGAAGTTTGAGAGCCAAATTGTGAACAGAGAGAATCCGAACAAGGCCTCACCATGTCGGAAATGGGAAAAGTCGGGAAAGACGAAATTTTTCGAAAGGATAGGTAGGCGATTCATTACTAGGCCTTCCTTCCGCTCTGCTGACATCATAGAAAAAGGTGCTATGCGATATACTGCCGCCTGAATGACGAATGACCAGATGATGATGGGCGCAGCAGCAATCTGTGGTAGGAACTGAAGCACAAAATACCTCGAGTCCCCTTGACGGAGGTAGTTCCATAATCCGCCCTCGCCACGGGACCAAACATTGCAAAACAATATAGCCGCCATCATGGCCAGACAGCAAAATATCGTGAGTGCCAAAGCCCCCGGTCGTAGAGCAAGAGGCAAGTAGTCCAAGGAAGGATACAACAAGCTTTGCTCCGGCGCATCAACGGCTGTGAAGGACTCGGGGTCCACTGACATTGGCCTTTGCGGCAAAGCCTGTGGTGAAGGAGATGTATACGATGGTCTCACTGGAGGCGTGTCATGTCGAATCGGGGTGCGTGTGCGGGTGAAATAACCGAGTCCCTCATCCCATACAAGTCTATCAGTTGGATAGTCACTTGTCGTCGTGGTGGAAATAGAGTCTGTCCTTTGGACACCGCGAGCTCTGTCTTGGGTGATCTGATCGATTGCAAACCGGACGTATGGTGAATCATCCAAGCCTGGGGTTGGAGCTGGTCCCGGGTAGTCACTGGGAGATCTGTGAGAAGCCTCGTTTGATCTTGACCCGTTGGATATGGGACTGATGTGACCCGGTCTGTCTTCTACGAACCGAACTGTGCTGGACGTTGGTGGGCGTTGAGACTCGCGATCTTCTTGGGCAAGATTTATCTGCGACATGGCGGGTGATGGTGCATGAGAGTCTGGAGTCCTGAATCGCATGATTGTTGCTAGACTCTCAGGACTAGAAGGAGCTCGATCTGAGAATGAATAGTAGTCGTCTGATGCAGCCACAGATTGTTGAGATTCTGTTCGGGCAAGTTGCGGCTTGCTTGCTATATAGGAGTCAGTTGACTTGAGACTTCTGAAAGCTGTGCGATGTCTGTAATTAAAAAGACAACGGGGGCGGGAGGTCTTATATGCACGTACTGTTAACGTTGCGCAGGCTGAAGTTTCTCGTCGGGTTCGTCATGCTGGCTGGTTATTGATCCCACGCGCAACTATAATCAATCTAGAAGCATTCCTCGACGCCCTTGAGATCCGAAGGGATTTTTTTGAGGACCAGCAATCGCTGCCCAGCGGGTTTTTGTCTGCCATCGTGCTGGGGTGACGTCCCCCAGCCACCCCAGCCACCACGTCGAGCTTTGCACTCGACAAGCCAATAGGGATGGATTAAAATAAGGATTTTCAACTCAGACACTATTAATTTGATGAATCACAGTCAAAATGATATCGAATCAAAATTCGAGGAACAATTTTGGAAATGGTTGAGTTGTTTCGCGGCCCGATCACCAGCACATCCATCGCCTAAAGCTTGGCCTTTTTGCGATCTCCCCAAGTCTCACCAGGTCTCACACCAGATCGTCTTCTGTTTTAATGTTGGTGTTTCAATTTCAATTTCAATTTCAATCAGCAATAATCTCCATGGTAACAATTTCAACTATAGTCCTGTATGTCTTGCTAGACCCCCGACCTACAATGTAACAATCTGGACTCTTCTGCCTCGCATCTCCAGACGAGTTCCACACTGGGTCCTAGGCAATAATTGCCAACAATTGCTACCCTAGATGACTGCTGTACGCAATACACAAGCAGGGTGTGTCCCAAAAATTGTCAATGGTCCCAATTCAATGATGCAGTGTGGTGTTCCAATTGTTTTTTCTCCCTTGCTGGTATGAGTGGCTGGAACTAGGGCTTCGCGGGCCGAACACCACATAAAAGCATAAGGCTGTATCCAGGGGAGCATGAAACATATGATCGAGTTCAATTTTACTTTATTAGACATTGTTTGGGATACTCCTATTCATCATGATTAAAAATATTTATGGCTTCTAACTCAGTTGCCATGGATAAACAAATTTGACAGATACCATCCGCTATGAATATGAATGATTGGTTCAAGGGATTTGGGAGTTGAGAACCACAGTGACTATATACTATGTAACATGGGTAATTATTCCGTTTGTTATCAGGCACTGAATTTGAAAGTGGCCTGGCTCTACAATAATCACAAGTGCTTCCCTAGTTCTGTTTGAAGGTTGCCATTTACCACTTGGGAAAGCTGGCTTATAGGTTCTAGGTCGATCAGCTGCATTTGGTGGTCTTGTTAAGTTCCTTACCTATTTAAATTTCCAGCATGTCGTGGCCATTTACTAATTACTTGGACTAAATCTTTGTTGTAGCTGGGTATACCTGTACCAAGCACATTGTTTGCGTGGAAATCCGACAAAGGAGGTTGAACGTAAGTGCTTTCAACTTGACAATAAAGGCCTACGTACTGACATCCTAGATAGAAAGGTATGGCTCTGCTCTAGTTCCGCAGATTCATATTTAAAAGTATTTTCTGGATATTACTAAGCTCCTTGCTCTTCTATATATATATTGTCGGCAATACTAAATAAGGAGCCTGAATTGTAACATATCGGGTACTTCTAGGGCTATAGGCAATTTTGTGAAACCGGCTTGCCCCTTGAACTGCTGTGCACACCAAAGAAAGTATTTTGATGCAACTAGAAATGGTAAAATACAAAATCGGATTAAAAATTTGAAAGCCGCACCGATGAACTTGTTGCACTTAGGTCTTCTAGCCGACAATCGCTTGGATTATTGGCCGCGAAGTTATAAGTTGAGAGAACATATCGAGAGTCAACATGTTCCAAATATTAATTAACTTCTTTCAAAACCACTGTGTGGATGTATTCAAACATTGACAAACAAGGACTTTACCAAGCCATTTAGAAATCCCCGAAACTACTGAGAAAGAAGAAGTGCTCTAGTAGAACTATAGAGCTAATTAAGGAGCAGCCAAAGAAAATCCACTTTTATGATGGAAGAAAAAGGTATTTAGTAAGAAATTCTTATTTACCCCGCATCTTAAGTCGTTTGTTATAGAGGACCCTTAAAAAGGATTTATCTATAACGTCTGACAGTCTCTACTCAAGTAGCCGAATCAGCTTTAAATCGGGATTCTCTGCAGCCAATTCCCCTCTAAGCTCTCGATCAACAACCCCTGGGCTTAAGGTGATTGACCCAAAAGTCCCTAAGCCCACTAGGTACAGCAATAGAATTGAGCAATAGGCTTGTGATGAAGCTGTCGCCGGGTCGAACTCACTAAGTCTCTCTACCACCGATTTCGACACCAAAAAGCACAATACGATCCAATTCCCCTGCCTCAGACCTTATCAGAGGGTTCGCCATGAGTGCTAAAGAATTCCTCGCTGACGTCGAAGGCGGCGTGGTGTCGGTGGACTGCCACGAGAAAGTGCTGCGGATAGCATTCATCTATATGGACGAGGGGCTGTGTCTCGGCAGCGGCATCTTTGATGTTGTCGAGAAGCTGCACGCGCGTGGATGGTCGTTTGGCGAGGGCGAGTTGAGGTTTAATCGGTACGTTCCAAGGTTATGTATAATCCCGTGGGTAATAGCACTGTACTGCGAGTATAGATACTAATAAATCACAGTACCCTGGATATATTCTATCTCGCCCAGCTCACAGCGACCATCTACCGCTCCACCAACCAACTCGAGGACGACTTCCCTGATGATTTCCAGTCCTTCTACACCACACACTACGCACTCCTCCACTCCTCCGCATAGCGCTCTTATTACTCTACTGCCTTCCTTACCCAGCGCACTACAGCGCGCTTCTACCGCCTACCTGACCTCCAAGACCTACCCGACTCTGATTCCCCGTTGACGCTGCCACGCCAAAGACCCCCCCGCATACGCAATGAAACTTCCCCGCTGGGCCTACAGCGTCGCGCGCACACACCGTAGGCAGCCTTCCCTCCCGCTCGCGACTCTTACTAGATTAGCCCTTAGCACGCTCGAGACGAGTATCACACGCCTACGCACGGCACATCCTAGTGTGCCGCTCTACTCGGAGACGCAAGCGCACTTCTGGCTTGAGTATATGGGGCTCGGTTCCCCTAGCCAATCTGGCCCAACCAAGGTAGTTTCCCGGGAGGCGTGGGGCCCGAACAACTTCGGGATACTAGTCGCGCAGGGAGCGTATGATGTATACGCGTGGGAAGCAAAGTACTCGGCGCAGCTGTGGCAGGCGAGTGAGGCGAGGAGGGATGTTGTTGAGCCGGATATGGATGGCGTGTGGAAGAGTGAGGTGATGTCGTGTGGGTGGCCGGATGGTGGGGTGGGGTGGGAGGCATGGTGTAGGGGATGGGAGGCAGAAGTTGGGAGTGAGGAAGAGGTAGAGTTTTTGGCTGCTGTTGCAGTGGAGGAGACGGCGGGGGTCAAGGCGGAGGTGGGTGAGTTGGACTTTATAGTGCGGTCGCATATATTGGTTGGGGTGATGCGGGCTGCGGTTGAGGGGGGCGGCAGAGGGATGTCTTTCTGGAGGAACTAGAGAGAGGGATGGTGGGGACAGGGAGGATTGAGGAGGGGAGGGCAAATAGGTGGCTTAGGGAGGTCTTGGGGGTCATGGAGCCATACGTGAGGATATGGGAGGGTGTGTGGCCTGCTGCAGAGGAGGGGAGAGGGGAGGTGCTACGGCGGATCTTGGTAGATAATGGGCAGCTCTTTGCAAGGTGGAAGCTTCCGCCGGGTTTGAAGGAGTTCAGTTTTGCGCTAGGTCCGAGGGAGTGGAAGTGACAGGCATGTGTCTATTCAGATATCCATGTCAATAGTGAGGACTAGGTATATGCATAACCTGGATCATCATGCTAGATGTATATTGTACGCTAGCTTAATACAATAAACTATATTGGCTTTTTCCTCGTCGACTACGCTGAAAGAACAATCCGGGCACTGAGTGATGTGTTTTGGGGTCTCGAGGATTGCTTGTCTCGTTTGCCTTTTGGCGACGGCTTTGCTTGTTCATTTATCCCCATGAAGCTAATTATATAGCTTATGGTTTTCTCTACCTTCAACAATATCTCCACACGGTCAACCAGGACTTATTCTTATTTCTCGTCCATTATGGGAAAGTACTCTGTTCATCCAATGTATGTCAGTAAGAGGTAAGTCCAACACACTTAAGAGCCGATAAACACCCAGGAAAGGGAAGCAGGACTTGCGCATATTGCCAGCACCTCCAATTCCAAATCTAACGTAGTGCTCTTGAAGACCAGATGTCGACCGAGTATCCTGGCCCCCACTGACACGAGAGTTCTCCAATGACCGCATCAGAGTTACTCTGTCAAAGGTTTCCAACGGTTGCCCCTCCTCATCCTTAGATTTCTGGTATTTCGGCCAACTAAAAAACCTCCGTAGGCAGCGCATGTTGTTTCGCAAATAGAATAAACGAACAACTTCGGAGCGAGTTCATCAAGTCAGTCCTCTAGGCCTTGATATCTTAATGGGCTCAACTTACCCTTGGCTCAAGGCAACCAACAAACTTAAACGACTTTTTGCATAACCCTGTCATATTCGGGAATGGGAGCTACCTAGGTAGTTATACCCCTAGCTAGACAGTCCCTTGCCGTGATTCACACGCTGGGTTACGCAGACACTGTACGACTCATGAAGCTTCAATTTCCCCAAAACGTCAGAATACCTACGGTTATATTGAGATAGGAAGATAGAAAAACCTACAAGATATCAGTATACATTAAAATTTTGTCATCCTTTGGGGATAGATCAGTCACACATTTGGAATTTGAGTAAAGTGTCCATGACTATTACTGATAAGGACATGCACCTAGGTCCAAGAATTGTAACTCTATTACGATGTGTAACAGCATATCCCCGTGGCTTTTGGACGATTTATCAAAATCCCAAGAAATCAAGATGAGGCCTAGAGAACTTCCATTCTATATATTTAAAACTAGCGTAGAACACTAATATTTCTAGGCGTAGCTTTCATTCTACTAAAAGCAGTTTCTCAGGGGTTAAATAATGTAGTGGTGTGTCCGGACTGTAAGTGGTCACACTACTGTGATACAAGAGTGAAACCCTACCTGGAAGGTATAGGTCGATGAGATCACAAGTTTAAGCTTATTGACTTGAAGATATCAACTTCGTTCAGGCCGAGCCTGTGCAGTAACTTGCACCAGCAGGAACACATCAACTGGCCATGGCCAAAGGCGATTAACCTTATCTGGTCTCTAGCAAATGGAACGAAGTTTGACAATCGGGTTAGAGCTTCGAGGTGGAGACTGCCTGTTTCATATTAAAAGTGGAACTGTGGGCCTCCAACGGCGTTAGAGTCCGGTCCAAGCGTTTTCTGGGGGCCGAATTTCGCGACTGAAAGTAGAAAGTGTTGTGCCGCATTAGTGGATCAAACGGTGGCTGGCGAGATTGCGAGTTCTGTTTGAAGGGTGTGTTCATTGATGGATCACGACATGTGACTTCATAGGAAACATTTTCAAAACGCGGATCTCGTTTCACCACGAATAAGATGACGTTTCTGAAACTATGCGCATATCTTAGTCCGAAAAGAGAAATGAGCTTCATGGGTCACTTGGTAGCAAAGCCAGGACCCAATCGAACACGGCAGAGAAAAAAGTCTTGTTTCCATCGAACAAACAAGGATTCAAGAAGTTGGTAAATTAGCCAGCAGACATAGCCAATGGTCATGGGTACCAACGGAGCTCGATATTGGCCTCGCCGTCCAGAACTACTTCGACGCCAGGGCTTGGCAACCTGTCCCGATGCGGCACTTCGACCGGACAGAGCGAATGAGAAGGCAGAACAGCTGTGCACCATTAACCCCGACATTCCACGGAGGGGAACCGTGCAGCAGGCATCTTGTTTAGCCTCACGTTGGATTTTCAAGGGGGCATTGAAAGAGAAGATCCAGATGATAGGAAACTTCACATAATAGAGAAATGATGAAGTAATGTAGATGGAGTAATGTAGACAGAAAGTCAGACGTGGAAATAGAGTCGGATCATCTGACTGCTGCCTGAGGCCAGACATCCAAACCTCCTCTCCTCTCCCCACAAGACTCTCTTTCCCCCCAATGGCTTATCTGCACTCTTGTCATTCCTTTATTCCTTTATTCTTTTGATTCTTTAAATTTCCTTTGGTTCTTAACTTCTTGGCCTCCCCCCTAATTTGCTTATTTTTTTCCTTCTACTTCTTTGCCTTGAAAGCTTTTGTTTCGATCTCGTGTTCAGATGTTTCCTGCCAATGCGGTGCTAGACCCTCAACTCTTACGTCGCGTGTGCCATTAGGCCATTGAAAATAATCGCATATTTTGTTTCTATCTGATTTCTGCTTTGGCCTGGAAGTAAACACAAGGTTGACTTCCAGGGTCTCCCCTCATCATGTTGCTCAAGCCTGCGACACCCCTCACCATCTTGCTGCTGATCGCATTTGTGCTTTTGCTACTCTCATGCCTTTCAACTCCTATTGTTAAGGGAATTCCTGTAGCAAGTTTCAAAGATGTCGATTATGGTGTTTTTGGATATTGCAAGGGTGACACCTGCACCGATATCCATGTGGGATACACGAGCAGTAAGTCTCTCCCTTACGTTTCTGCCTGCGCTCTGCTAAATTTCATGCAGATGATATAAGTAGCACCGGCAATGACTTCAATCTCCCTTCCGGTACTCGGGAGTCCCTATCTGCGATCCTCATCATCCACCCAGTCGCCGCCTTCTTAACCCTCATCTGCCTCTGCCTGGCGATCGCGGCCCACTTCCATGCGCCCTCCCACTCGCCGCGCTTCCTGTTGGCGCTCCTCATATTGTTGCTGCCAACACTCCTCGTCACTCTCCTCGCATTCCTCGTCGATATCTTGCTCTTTGTGCCACATCTAGGATGGGGTGGTTGGATTGTGCTGGTCGCGACCATCATCCTCACCTCTTGCGGAGTCGTCACCTGCGCCATGCGCCGAACCCTTGTCAGCAGGAAGGCGAGGAAGCGCCGGATCGCGGAAAATGCTGAGATGAGCGGGGAGAACTATTACAACCGACAGAATGGCACTGTGGCTGTGGCCGCGGCCCCTATTCCGGCTCCTGCCGAACCCAAGGAAGCCTTCATATCGAACTCTCTCAACTCCGATTCGGGCCCAACATTCGCATCCTTCCACACAGATACACGCGACAGTGATGACGATCGCACACCTCTCAACTCGCGGACACCAATGAGCGATATCCAAGCACCTCCGGACCATCGCGGTGCCCCCTATGGCGCTGCGCAAGATGAATTCGCCAACATCCCGCCTCACGGACCGGGCCAATATGGCGCTGGTCCGGTGTCACGGAATCCCTCCGATCCGCGCATTCGTCCCCAATATTCCGATGGTAGTATGGGCTCTCGAAGAGGAGGGGCGCCGCCTGGCTTCAACGGACGTGGGCGGGGTGGATATCCCCCCCCGAGGTGGACGCGGAGGACCTTACATGGGACCTCCTCGCGGTCCTTCTCCCGGCTCCCGGGGCGGATACGTGGGGCCGATGCTTGGCCGTGGAGGTCGCGGTGGAATGGTGCCACCTCGAGGACCCCCAGTCGGCTATGGACCCGGTCCAGGCGACCCCAACGGCGGTTTGGACGCATACGGTCGACCTGTGTCGCCTCACATGGAAGACCCTTACAACTATGGGCGACCGGGCCAGACGCGTCAGCCATCTCCCGGGCCCATTGGCATGGCCGTGTCACCGGACACGGTAGGTCAAGCCATTGAGATGACTCCGCAACATCGGCCGCAGTACGATATGCATGAGCCCACTCAACCAATGAGCAGTGTACCACAAATGCTCTCAGCTGAAATCAACAGCCCCGTCCCTGAAAGCCCAACAAGCATGTACAGTCGACCTGGGTAAGTCAGATGTTACAAAATACGTCACTAAATTGACCACTGACCTTCTATCTTTAGTTCTTACGTTCCTCCTCGCTCGGGCTGGACTGCAAATGATCCTCGTACATCCCCGCGGCCGCCGGGACAATCTCTGCAACCTAACAACGGCGGACCCAACTACTATGAAGACGTGGATCCCCGTTTCGCTCATCGACCATCGCCCCCCAATGACTCTGCTATCCCCCCATCCCTGACACCTGGAGCTGGAGCTGCTCACTGTGCGTACTCTCACCTATCACACGCGCTGGCGGAGCCTTGCTGACTTTCTTGTAGTTTAATGAAATCTATTGGCTTCCAAGTGTCAATGACGCTTGACACGATTCTTCCACCTCTTCTACGCTTTGCGATACCCTTTCTTTTACTTTACTTCTCTGGCTAAATTTTGATTGGAATTTTTTCTCACTTACATGGAACACTCGGTCCTTTTGAGGAATGGAGTTACGGGTGGGCTTTTTCTCTTCCCATTCCTCCACAAACGCTCTCTCCCTATGGACGATCACTCGACGTCTCATCTCTTGTCCTCAAACATCCGCCACGAAATAGTGGCGTGAGAACGAGAGGTTTTTTTTTTTTTTCCCGTACTCCGCCTGAACTTTGATGTATAGCAGCAGGCGGATACGATGTACAGAACCCGATCCCCGAGATCTCTGGATTTATCTGAGATCAAAAGCACTGGACACTGCTACTGATCTGATCACCTTTTTACCTTCTACTGTGTACCTTCTTCCACTGAGTGGACAGTGAATTTATTATACTCAATTCAACATACATTTCTGTTTCCCGGTACATCTGGCTTTTCCTCGACTTAGTTCTCGTACGTTACATGTCAAACTCTCGGGTGATTTTACCATTACGATCGTACTTTCCCTGCCAGGGCTCGAAGAGCCAGGGTATCCCTGATATCATGTTCAACCAACGGAAAGCCGAACAATAGACCCTGGCCACCGTGCATCGCTTGAGGTAGAATAACAACAGAAAGGAAAGTGCGCCCAAGAGTACTGCAATATCACACCCTAAAATACTCTCTATCAAATATGTTGAGCATCATTCCAAGCATGCATGTTTACTATTTGCTAGTTTGCTTGTTTGCTACAGACTAAGCCTTTGTTCAGATGGTTTTAATAGGGTATATGAACCCCTGGGTTTCAAGCATTAATAGATCATGATTCTTCTTCTACTCCCCTACTTGGTAGTAATCTATATACAACAAAGTATAACTGTCACATCGGTTGTGGCTTATTATGGTATTTCTTCATTGCTGTATTGAAAAGATTATTCTATGGCCCCTGGGAGTCTTTCATTAGTCTGCACTGGCATTTGTTATATTCATTTTTTATAGACGAGAATGGCCATCAATGCGGTGACTGGATTGCTACTGAAGATCCTACCTCGCTTTTTTTTAGTTTCGACTTCCTCAACAAGCACCTTGCTTGCATACATAGTGCAGGCCGAGAACAATAAGAAACAAGGTATCACCCCCTCGCCCACGACCAAGATGTGGGACAAAATAACGAACTGACGACCCTGATTACATTGCAAGACTTTCACTCCAACTTACACCTAGCTAGTGAGATAAACCCTTGTCCCCCACGTTTCGAACACCGAGCTAACAAATATAAAATGACGGATACTCACCCTTTAGCTCGAGGAGCTCCCAAAGCTGACTAGCCGAGCAAAGGATGTGCGGGCAGCCTTAGGCCAACTCATCGGTCATGAGGCTCATATTGGGGAGGCGTGTGTCCCCTAGCCCGTGGAAATGATCCGTTAGACTCTTGTCAGCTCGTTTTCTTGGCCGGTTTGGGATTTCAGTGGTCTTGGGCTTGTGATTGTTGTCAGAATTCAGGCGCGGATAACAAATTCTCCCTTCGTGAGTCTTTCTGGGTCGGCTTCTTTCCGTGTGTGGTCGCCAAGGTATGTAGGCGCACCCGGCAATGTTTCCAATACCCCTCGTTGGGTATATGATCTCCTGTATCGGTTCCAACCAAGCAGTGTTCTCATGAAGGAGCCCAAACTGGCCCGTTACGTGATCGCTCGTAAGCCTATCAAGAAGGACACGCCTGATGGGAAGGCTCCGGGTATTGGAAATGGACGAGGAATTGGAGTATGTTAATCGACAATTGCCTCGCATGCAGACCAAAGAGCGTGAAGATGCCATGCCCGAGAGCGAGATCTGCAACCTGGGAACAGAGCGGCTGAGCATTTGGAAAGTGGGAACTGGGATGTTGGAAGTTAGGCCACCTATGATGTGCAATGGTTGGTTCCCGGATACATCCCGTATACCCTACCTTTGATCGAAAGTAACGTGCATCCATTCATTCATAGAACCGTTTCTCTTTGTATTCTATCAATACAGCTGTAAGATCAGTCTTTCATATTCGGCCGAAGCGGATGTCGATTTGGCTTCAGATTCTGATAAGAAGCTAGGAGAAGAGAGATCCATGAAACTGTATTGGAGGTCTTTGCTGCTGGAGAAAGGGGAAAAGAAGAAGAGGGAGAGGAGACTATCTAGCTAGCAGTCCTGTCAAACAGGGTCAGGTGACACTGATCCTACCGGATTCTGTCTCTCATTTCTTACCTAGGACAATAATACTGTCAGGAGGGACTACGTCGAAATGGATGGTAGAATGTGAAATACTTGATTGAGTAGAGAGTTGCAGAAGTTAAGTTGAGAGCTATGAAATCTGAGAGATACCTCAGTCAACGGCGCTATCATTTCCCTTTAGGGGCGCCAATCATATCACAGTATAAATAGCTATTTCCATTCCAACTTCTTCGACTTCTTCAACAATCACATTGCTTGCTTACTGCAACACAGAACCCACAATCAACAAGGTATGACCTCTTACCCCATGGCCAAGATTCGGGACAAGACAGTGGGCTAACTACGACTCTGGTTACATTACAGATTAGACATCATTATCATCTCTCGAAGCTACAGCGAGCACCCATTTAACAACTACATTAGCTACATCTTTTCAAGTGAGACTGAACCCATTCTCCACCCCACCAAACACATATCTAACAAGTATAAAGTGGCTGACAGTCGCCCCATTCTCACACCCAACGATGAGCAACTTGAGGGTCTAACAAACCTTACAAATCGTGCACATAGGCGAGCCCAGGCCCGCAACGGCATAGATGAAAAGATCAAGGAAATTGTGGGCGAGAAGGAAGCTATCATGGCCAGACATCCATATTGGTACAATACTCATCGAGTCCAGTTGGCGAATATGGACAGGGAATTGGCGTTTCTTGAGGGAGAATTAGACAATTTACAGACCGAAGATGAAAAGGATGCCGTTAAGGAGTGGGAAACATGGAAACAGGTCATTTGAGGCAGAAGGTGGAACGGGCATTGGCAATTTGATTCTCTTACATCTATCTTACAACTAGAATTCGTTCACCTCACTTTGCTTTTAGATTTCCCTCGGTTTAGCATATGCAGAAGTGGATAGATACATAACAGTGTCGAACATATTGGTTAATGGGCTATCATTGTCCTTGAACAATACTCAGGCTTGGGATGCGGTAACATCTTCAATAACCTCCAACTACCTCCATCGCACATACATTCACTCCAGGAAGATCCGGACACAACCCAAAGAATCTAGATCTTCTCACAGTTTGGCGCGGGGTTTTTCGTAACCTCAAGTGCCTGAATTGGGAATGGGGTGTTGTTTCGCATCTCCCATTGTTGGATGCATATCGTTCTGCGTTATTTATATTGACCGTAAGCACGATGTTGACCTGTCCATAACATTCGTTTAACCAGAACTTCACATCTCTCATCATCTTCGCCGGGGTCTCTGAGTATGCGACCTCGACTACGATAGTCGGGAATTTCCTGTCGAGCCCGGAATGATCCGGGACCCATCCACAATCGGGACGTTTCTTCTTGTTTGAACTGCCTCGAAATAAGGCTGCTCCTATGCCGTCAAGCGGGTAATTTGGATTGTCTGGTTCTAATCATGTGTTGAATAAACGTGTGAAAGCAGTGATTCCTACTGCATGGGGTTGTGACTCCGTGATTTTGATGAGAAGCTCGTTAATAGAAGGGTAATAAGCCTCCCAAGACTTTCTGAGGGAAATTTCTTGTGAGTTCGTTCCTTACCTGCCTCTTTGCATATTTGAACTCTTTATCTGTTGAGCAACCTGTAGAACTAGATTGCTACTGTGTGGGGAGAAAGCAGAGGAAGAATCATTAATTGATTAAACTAGAAATTCAGGGGTTTATATACCCTGGTAAACCATCTAAACTATGCTAAATCTGTAGCAAACATGCAAATGGCAAACATACATGCATGGATTTCAATTTGTGTATTGAATATATAGCTATGATCTTGAAATCTTCCTTCTTCAACTACTCTCTCTACAATACAATACAATTCAGATTCAGTTCAGATTCAATTTACTTTAGAATCCCCTATACGCATTTTAGGGCGCATTGATTTTATCAACCTTGTAATCTAATGATTGACCTTCATCAAGGTGCTCTTCCATCTGACGTTCTTCCACCTGGTGATCTCCAACCTAGTGCTCCTCAATCTGGTGCTCTGATCCACTGTATGTGATACGAGATACCCGGAGAAGGTCCCTCTCCCGGCATAGGCCCATCTCGTAGCACGGACTTGTATTTGATCTAGCTTTTTTCTGTAGGTGGACTAGCTGTTCCTAGCCATTTTATTGTCAGCTTTCCGTTTAAATGTAGTTGTGTTTGTAGCAAAGGGATTGAAACTCACTGGTCAAACTATACCGTATTGGACTCTTGATGGTTGTTACATAGTGAAATCAAGATGATCAGCGGAGGAATAGGGTCGTCGTTCACGATCAGAGCGTTGTAGTGAGTTCGATGGTGCTTCGCCCCTTTGTCGTAGTCCTTGTATTGCCCCAGGAAGTGACTATCCGACTTGCGTAGGTGACTGGCCATCTAATCGGTCCTCCAGCTCTATGATGTTGATCGAATCAATGAGTTCTGCCCATTTATATTACAAGAATCGGTCTACCGCTTCTAGGTGCTCGGGCGAGAATAGGTGTTGGTTGTTGCGATATACTCGTAGTAGCCGTTGATACTTCGTAATCCGCGTAGGATTCTTGTGCGCGCGAGCTAGCTGAATGCTTCGGACCCGTAACTGAGTGAGTTGTTCGTCGTTGGTGGCTCCCTTGATGGGGCGATTGTCTGCTATTTCTTCTTAGTTAGCTTTGTGTTTGGAGTGCGGTTAGGAAGAGGGTGTATCTCACTGATTCCTTTAGGACTCTTTTCTAGTGAATTATGGATGGTAGACGCTTTAACCTATAGGACGTAGTGCCAGTTAGCGTTTTGTCAAAAACTTCAGCAATACGCCCAGGGAGTTTACCTTTGGAGCTATTTTGAGGTGACGAAAAACGAATGGATCGTTGCGGAGGGTAAGAGGAAGGAGTATTGGGGATTTTGAATAGCAATCGAAATTATATAGACGTCTTTACAAGGAAGATAGGATTGTCGCCTCAAAATGGAAAGAGTCAGGTTGACAAATGTATATAAGTGCAATGATATACTAGCAATGATAGATACTAACCAATATAGTTGATATGAGTATATATCCATCACCTTCTCTATATGTTAAACGAAGAAAGATCTAAAAGCAAAGTATGCGAGGAAGTTTCCAATTGTGAGATAGATAGTTATGAGTTGACAAAGACCCTTAACAGAGAGAAATAGACAATCCAAAGTTCAGATGGTTTTATGAACACCTTTATCACCCATTTCATCTCCTAGCAGCAGTTGCAAGTACCACCATATTGAACAGGTTACCGGGAACATTAGAATTAATGATTGGGTGAACTGTTCCAAGAACCAGAAAGGGAGACGGATGATCACTATTAGCCAACTGGCCGAAGTTTGTTACGCCGATAGCTCAGGGGAAGGTAAGATGATTGCTATTGGTAGCAGGCCGCGCTGCCTAAGAGGGGCAGCGGGCACGTGCTGCTGACTAACTAACTGTGTTACGTAACATCTGCCGCCGCCGAAAGGCTCGGCCGCCCCGGCCGCAGCGGGAAAATGCAAAAAATATCAAATATCAAATGGGCAAGGTGAAGCATGGCTGCACGGAGCAATAACGAAGAAAGCAATGGCTGTTGTGCATGTGTCATAAGGGGGAATGTCAATGTGTAGCAAATATCAATGTGCAGCAATGATGTAAGCCTTCCCTCCATCGTCCGTACGTGTGTCCGGCAAGGAGTCATCGGCGCAAGAAATATTGAGAGGTGTCAATTGAGCTTCGTCTCCGTCCTAGCTGGTAGCAGCTTGGCCCATTCGTTACGCAGCCGTCTAAAGATGTCGATCGCTGGGCTGTCGCTCTCGTCACTGCTCACTGCTGCGGAAAAAATGGGTAGGCTTTGCGCAAAGTGGATAGCGTCCCTGATGTGTGCGGCGTCTGTTTCGGTCGCCATGCTCGACAGCTTATCGTTTATATATGTTGGTAGTATCTGTTGCGTTGTACGCTGGAGCAGGGTTGCCGCGTCTGTGTCGGTCATACGATTCTCACCGGCGAGGCGTAGGAACTGTAGGGCTTTCTTGCTCGCCGCGCAGCTGGCCGCGAGTGCTTCCAAACGGCTTGCAGCGGTCATCAGGACCGGGAATGATTGGGCTGCTTCTAGCCTCGCGAGGTTGTAGAAAGATTGGAGGGTCGCGATGTTTTGCTGGGTTTCGGTCCGAACTTCGGGCGCGGGGATTATAGTGGCTACATAGATACCCCTGATACAATCAGCATGAATCGATACCACAGCCCTACCAGGACAGCAATAATAATTCACCGACTTACGGATTATATCCAGTTTGACAAGGCGAGCGCAGGATATGGAGTTGACGGTGTCAAAAGCCCAGCTGACCTCGAAAGGAGAACGAAAACGGTCTATCATGGTGTCCCTGATGCGATTCGACACATATTGTCAATGTATCCACGTATATACCAGAAAGGCTTGAAACTTCTCTCGCTGGAACTTCCCGTTGTGGGTTTCCCTTGAGCTGGTTGGCGTGAGCTAGTCTTCCCGTACTTCACCAGCCTCCCCCAAATTAAGTTGGCGATAAGACCATCTTGTTCCTCCTCGACAGACAGTCCACCCATCTCTTCTAGGAGATCCTGCATGAGATGCTCTAAGTCCTATAGAAGAGTCCCTATCGGGAGCTGATGAGGGTATGGTTGTCCCATGATATCTTGCAAGGTCTGCATAATGAAAGAGGCTTCTGCAAAGATCCGCTGCCGAGCCTCCGCTCGGAAACTGGCACGGACTCGAATCCGTGTCAACATTTCAAGGTGGTCATCGCTGATAACTGCGATTGGGCGCGTATTGTTTGCCACTTCGTTTTGATTAGCATTGTGTTTGAAACATAGTTTGCAGCCGACTGTTAATGGGACGTGGGATTGACTTACTTTTTATGGTTCTGAATAGCTGATCCGCGCGTGGTAATGGGGAGTTTCGCAAGTAGTGTTGAGGCTCAGCGCGTAAATCAAGCCGAAGCTGTTTCTTTTTGGCTGGATGCTTTGTTGGAGATGTTGCTTCTCCTCGAAGGGGTTGTACCTTGTTGGATTTGGTAAGAAAGTTGTGACTGAGGTTGATTGATTCCAATCGCTCATCATTATGCTGCTCAGCGGACAGTTTGCCCAACATGTGCCGACGGATACGCATGAGCCTTCCCTTTTCGGCCACCAGTATCTGGTAGTAGTTTTCGACCACCCCCATAGCAGTGTCGACACGGTTAATGGCTCGAGAAATAGTGTGGTAAATCAATTCACGTCTTTCGGCACGCTGAGTAGCCCGCACCCGTAATTGGGTGAGCTTCTCAAGTTGTTCATCGTTGGGAACTGGAATGGGACGTGGTTCGGCCACTGTGCACTTGTCAGCTCGGTGTTAAGAGGACAATCCAGAATGGGACATCTCTCACTTGCTCGAAAAGGTTGGGTATCTTGAGATGAATGTGAGAGATGTACTGGTCTTGTTGAATCTGTAAAGTGACCTGTATTAGCTTATTGTCTCGTGACAAATCTCGTGGGTCGAAGGAATCATACCTTTGGTGGATTTAAAGGCCCAAGGTAGTTGTCAGATGAAGGGGAAGGGGATCTTAAATATAAATGGTTTTCACGAGAAAGGTGCGATTATCACAAGGGTAGGGTCACCACCTCAGGCACAACCAACCCCGCCAAGGCTTACGAATTGAGGGAAATTTACAATATTAGGTCATACAGACAGTGAGGTGAAATTAACCGGAAAGTTATATTGAATAGAAGGCCGAGTGGGGAATGATGTTAATGAGAAATGAAGCCAAAGTGAGGTTTGGGGATTCGTAGGAGTTGGGGGTTATACTAAGGAACGCAAACATATTCTTTCCTCTACAGCCCAACCATAGTCCTCAACATATTCCAGGGTCAACGTTTGGACTGCTCTAGAGGGCATATAATGTTGCTGGCATGGAAGCCATGGGATAGGCTAGGACAATGAGAGTTTCAGCTACGTTGATTCTTTAGCATGGCGGGTCAACGATCTCTCTACAGGGTTACTTTCATTTATTCTTATCAAGTCCCATTTGAGTGAGGAGTGTACCTGGGCCTCGTTGAGGGATGGAATCCACAGATTACCCCACCCTTAAGTCTTACTAGGTTCGTGTTTAGACGTGATCGAGGGCAGGCACAGATGACAAGGACATTGATTAACAGAAATATTGGTATCTGAGGATCCCTATGCTGCTGGAACTTCTCTCGCTGGAACTTCCCATTGTGAGTTTCCCTTGCGCTGGTTGGCGTGACCTAGCTTTCCTGTGGTTCACTAGTCTCCCCCCAAATTAGGTTGGAAATATGGATAGCCTGTTCCTCCTCGATACATAGTACACCCATCTCTTCTAGGAGCTCCCCCATACGCTACTCTAAGTTTTATAAAAGAGTGAGCTGATGAGTGTATGGTTAGTATATGATGTCTTGCAACACCTCTATGATAAAATAGGCTTCTTCAAGGATATTCTGTCGAGCCTACGCTCGGAAACTGGCATCGACTCGAATCTGGGTCAACATTTCGAGGTGAGGATTGCTGATAGTTGCGATTGGGTGCGTGTAGTTTGCCACTTCGTTTTGATTAGCATTGTGTTTGAAACATAGTTTGCAGCCGACTGTTAATGGGACGTGGGATTGACTTACTTTTTATGGTTCTGAATAGCTGATCCGCGTGTGGTAATTTGGGGTGTTTGCAAGAAGTGTTGAGGTTCAGCGTGTGAACCAAGCTGTCTTTCTTCGGCTGGATGCTTTGTCGTAGACCTCGAAGGGGTTGCACGTTGGTAGCGTCGGTAAGAAACTTGTGAGTGGGGGGTTCTTTGAAGTGAGGTGAGGAGAGGAAGGAAGAATTAAGAAGAGGAGATGGACGTCAACTTTAAATAGTAAACGCTGGAAGGGAGAATTCACTTTCACGAGGAAGGTGCAACTGTCACCTGGATAAGGAAGGAGAGAAGTAAGAGCTATATGAACGGGAAGTAAGAACGAAGCGAAATTTAACCCATCACCAAATAGTCAGGTGGGGAATTTCAAATAGCAATTTCGAGAGACAATGAAAGTGTTTATTCCAACAGTCAGTAGATTGGACACCATATTGTCTTCTAGCAGCCGCCAAACCAAAGGGTCATCAACTTTACTTAACAACCTTGACTTTCACTCCTCCATGGTAGACATGCGTTAATAAAGGTCACTATTTGTACTTGATGGATGGTACATATAAAGGAACTAGCTGGCGATATCTCAGAGATCACATATAACCTATGGGCTTCTATGAACTCTCAAATTAGCATCGTGGTATTCCCATCAAGTTAATCGGTGACGCACTGATCTGGGATTGCCATCTAATCTATATGTTGATTGAAAGGGCTATAAGCCCGTCTCGGCGAATGAGGCTCCGTCTGGTGGGCTTGAAACGGCAGTTGTCAGACTTAAGTATACCTCGGACATGAGATACCACCGATTTCTTACCAGATCATTTTGATTTCCTATAGGCTTGCTATTAGCGGTTGCTGCTCATCTACTTGAAGGTCGTATAGGTGCCAATTTTCGACAACGTGGAGCATGAACCCAAAAGTCTACCCAAAATTTAGACACCCACCGGTCTGGTCCCTGGAGCCGTGTACTCCTTCATACCAGGGATCCGCCGTCTCTTGGAGAAGCAGCTGTATTCTCTGTTCCATGGCGTACAGGAAGCAAGCAGTGAAAGTTTGATGATGGGTGTCGGACAATATGTCTTGGGCATCGTGCATCAAAAGGCAAGCCTCCCCGATATTTCTTGTTGGATGGCTTCCCGCGACTCAGCTCGGTTTCTAAGACATGTGAGCATCTAGATGCTCGTCCGAAATTGGCGATATAGGCAGGTTGTTATTCACTTTTTCCTCGTCAGCCTTATTCTCGAAACGTGATCAGAATCGGGTGGGTTAGTGCCAAGACACACGGTCCACATTCCGAGGAAGAACAAGCAAGAAGAAAGGATGTCTTGCCAGTTTGTACGAGTAATCGCGTTTGCACGAGGAAACGGCGACTACCACCTGACTCAGGAGTCTAGCGAGGCTCCCAGAGTTCTTCCCTACTAGGAACACAGAGAGCATTCTCGGCATATTCGCGCATAACTAGCGAGATATAGTGATAAATATAATATATAGGAAGTAACGCGTAAAATGATATTTGATAGAAGGGGTGGTGTATGAAGACGTACAGGGGTCTGAGTTCAAAACCGCTTTTGAGGGCGGGTTTATGCCTTGATGCCTTAATTTAGAACGGCAGAAAGTTTAAAATACCTGAATTTCTATTAGCCGTGCCAAGCGCCCAACACCAGGTTCCTGGTGTTGGTGCGCCCCACCAGATACCAGATTTTCACCAGATACCAGATTTTCACCATTGTATTCACTTTTCGTCAATTTTTTACCTACCCTACCATGTCGAATTCAATTGAAAACACTAAGGATCGAATCCAGTATGCCGTCAAAGCATACCATCAATCTACTAAGCCTAATATCGCCGGGTTAGCCCGTCAATTTGGGGTTTCAGCCGACCGTCTTCGGGGCCGGATTCGTGGCCGTATCTCTTATGCCGACCGTGCTAAAATATCGAAGGTATTAAATCCAATTTAAGAAAAGGCACTTGTTAATTAGGTTAAAGTCCTAGATAATGCGTATACCTCACCTACCCTAGAAATAGTTAAATATGCCGCTAATTCTATCTTAAAAAAGGCTAGTAAAGATCGGACCGCCGTAGGCTATAACTAGGTATACCGTTTTATTAAAAGACTACCCCTAGATCTAAACTATATTACCTAAAAACCTAAAGAAAAAGTAAGGGTTGATAGTAAAGATTATAGTGCTTTACTCCTTTGGTTTAATAGGCTTACCGAGCTTATAAACCGGTATTAATTCCTTCTAAATAAGATCTTTAATTGGGATAAAACCGGCTACCGAATTAGTAAAGGTAAGTAACGAAAGATTATTACCTCTCGTTCTACTAGTAATATCGCTAGTAGAGGTCAATCGGAATCAATTACCGGTATTAAATACGTCTCTATAGATAGCTAGTTGATATTACCTTAGTTTTTATCTAAAGGTAATTCTTATATAGAGGAGTAGTATAAAAATATTACTACTACCGATTTCCGTATTAAACCTACCCCTAAAGGCTTTATCGACGATAAAACTACTTTTAAATAGCTTTTATCCTTCTACGAAGCTACTATTAATTTAGTAAAAAGGGGTAGGCTACGGCTTCTTTTAATAGATAATTATAGTTCTTACCTTACCTTCGAATTTATCGATTTTTATACCTAACAAAATATTATTCTATTCTATTTTATATCTTATATAACCTACCTTTACTAACCGCTTAATAGCTAGGTATTCTAAAGCGTTAAATATCACTTCCGATCGATAAATAATAAGATCGTTATATAGGATAGAAGTATAAGCTAAAAACGGGATTTTTTCCGGATTATCTAGAAGGTTAGGGATAAAGCTTTAACCTAAAGAACTATCCGATCTTCCTTTAGATCTAGGGGAATCTAGCCCCTAGATCTAGAGGTAATTCTTAGACCCCTCCGGCAAGACTATATAGATCTTAAAGGGCCCCCCTTCGGTTTTTTACGCTATTACCCCCCCTAGATATCTCTAGTTCCGTTACTAACTCGCCGCTAGATATAATTAAGCGGGTTAATAAGCTTAATACTAAGCTTATTAAGGATCTAGAGCAAATCGAGTATATATCTAGGGGTATTAAAAGGTATATCTAACGAAGTATAGATACAAATATACTTTTAACCTAAGAGCTAGATTTAGTAAAGGCTGCTTTAAAGAAGTCCTAGGCCTATAAATCAGCTGCAAATCGGCCTAAAAATAGGAAATCACTTCTTAGGTCGAAAGGTAATATACTATTACCTATCTACGCAAATAGGATGATAGTAAAAAGGTAGGACGTGGATGCTAAGAAGCTATAGCGGCTATAGGCTAAGTAGGCTAAGGCTTTAGAAGTGTAACAACGGGAGCAAGAAGCTAGGGATTTAGCTGAAACTAAGCATGAAGCTAAAATGGGAGCTATATATAGGAATGGTCTAACTTGGTATACGGATAGCCGTGGGAGTTATTTGTAAATAGTATTTTAGTGCGTTGAGAAATTGAAAATCTGGTATCTGGTGAAAATCTGGTATCTGGTGGGGCGCACCAACAACCGGAAGGTTGTTGGTTTTGCTTGGCACGGCTACATGTGACTTAGTAACCAAATTACCCTGATTCTACTGGCGTTTACAAGTCCAAAAAAATGAATATGATTGGTCGATGTGCATAGATGACCGGTAGAGATAAGTGTCAAAGTGCAGGGTTGCATACATGGGATGATACAGATTATGTAATCAAGCTTAGTCATTACCGCACAGAAACAGCAGTTTCTATTATGTAGAAAATGCAGAGTTCTCCATATCAGCCCTGAGGTGCATACATTTCAATACGTCAGATTTCCACAGTTATGAGCCCGGTTTGCATTTCAAAACCTGAGTACTAGTCGTCGGTTCGAGACCCAGGGTGCGCAAATGAAATAGGTTCCCTTACCCTTGCAGAATCCTGTAATTCGCGTCCGAGGGAAGAAAAGGGGACGGAAGCGCCCTACCCGGAGCGTTTGAGACAGACTAAAAAAGGAATTGTGACGCAGGCGGAACCAAAAATCATGAAGACGATAGTATATGAACATGTTACAGGGAATCCCGACAAAAGTCGCCATCCACTGGGGGGGTGTGTCAGACTGGGATATGGCCTCCCTAGGCCCTAAACAGGAACCGAGGTTTTTGTTATGGTCTAGTGGAAAAGACGCCGTATTTATTCCCACAATAAGATTAGACCAAATCACGTGAGTGGTGCGGGCCCTATGTCTGGATACCTAAATTCGTACCGCTTTATAGACCGACAGTGTACGGTAAATTGTTAATACATCAACCTGCCTATATGGACATTTCTGCTCATGGTTGGGAGTGGGAATTTGGCGTGGTCGATCCACTGTCTCCTTGTCAGCTTTGTGGTTAAACCGCGGATGGGAACACTGTGTCGCTGGGTGTGCCTCACTAGTTTGGGTGGTAATTGAAGATGTGCACATGCTCAATCGCCGTCAAGGGTCCTCGAATTTCTGGAAGAGGAGCGCTCTGGCTGCCTTGTGCTTTGGTTCGCCTAAGCGGAAGACATTTCCTGGTGCTCCGAGAGCGCTATTAGTGTCTCGAAGCGTCCTCCATAGCAAAGCTGTACCAAACGCCAGTGCATCCCAGCTGTGCTGGGCTCCATGGATAGTGCACTGATGGGCTTATGTTGTTACTCCATAAACGAGCTTCCGGTTGCAATATTGTCGCGGTGGACAAAAGCCGGCCGGCCTCGAAGCGCCTCTTCATATGGACCACACTCTGTCATTCGGGGGGGGGTAGTTTCAGCAGCGGTGCAAAAAAGCCTGTAGGCGAGTGTTGTGTCGTAGACTCCCTTGCACGCGCAGCCGCGTGAGCAGGTCGAGCTGCCTGTTCTTAGGGGTCGGGGCTGGCTTGAAGTTAGCCACTTTGGACTTGTCAGATTGGTGCGCGATAAGAGGTAATTGAAGGTTCCTAGAAGGGCTGTCTCTCACTTGGTCTTTCGCGGAATAGGTGACGGTGAGATGGTTAGGTTTAGAAGTTTCAAATAGCAATCTGGATGGTCATCAGCGGGATTTGTTAGAACTTGCTTTGCCTTTGAGCTTCGGTATAGGATAAAGAGCCATACCTTCTTCCTTTATGGTTCTCATTGGGCAGGTGGGAGTGTGAGGATGATAGAGATGGAAGAGCAAAGAAAGGAAACTTGGTATGGAGGCCTACTAGAGAAAGAACGTTGTGACGAGGAAAGCGCGACTGCCAGCTTGGCCAAACAACAACACTGCACGGGTGGGAGTCTAACCAATACTTGCGAGGTCGGAGTAGCCACAATCCAACGCTGTTAACATCCCTATGCCCTTACAAGTAGGTAACTATAGAATACATATGGACTATGTCACAATTAACAGTGAGGTGATATTCGATTCAGCTACCATAAAGGTCGATGTCAATGAGAAGTAAAAGGAAGGTAAAACATATACGTAATGAAGTCCATGTAGGCAACAGAAGATGTCAGCAGAGGAGACGGGCGGTTGGGACGCGGAATTGATGGGATGGCTGTGTCTCACTTGTCCACTGACGAGGTCTTTTACATAATTACTTTAGCCGTTGAGACGGTCGTACCTACTTTCTCCTACCACCCCTCTATGAGTGATGAAGACACATCATGGATAGTATAGTTATTGGTGGTGGCCACCGAGGAAGCCGGTAGCTGAGTCCACTGGTAAATTGCTTTTGATACACCTAACGCACTCTGGAGAGAAAAGAGAGAAGAGAGGAAGCTATGGAAACAATCAATCTCGAAGTCCTGGGACGGTGCGGAGACGTGGCACATCACATGTTGGCCTGGAGTTTTCGGTAGTCCTCCAACTGCCGATTCACGTCCTTGAGCTTGTTTTGTAGTCGAGATGCTTCGGTGGAGGACTCGTCAGAAGATTCGGTTAACCGACCCATCCTGGATGTAGGGAATTTCTTGGTTGCGTGCGACCTTCCACTGGTGAATCCTTTTTGATGCGCCTAATTCACTTGATCCCATACCTGCCCTTCTATCTGCCGGTCAATCTCTTCCTCGGCCGATAATGCGATTATCTCGATGATAATAGTTCTTAGTTCATGCTCCAACATCCATATGAATTGGCGATATGGACCCTGGTAACCACGGGCATAACGCGCCACGAGCACGCGTAAGTCGCGTATTACGGTTGTCGCCCGTTGTTGGATTTCCTCTAGCCGAGCTAGTCTTGCAGTTCTTCGCTCTTGTATCTCGGATAGAAGCTCTAGCTGGTATTCATCTGGTACTAGGATCCTGTTTTGGGCCACTTTTTCCTTGTTAGCTTCGTGTTTGAGTTGGGTACGGTTGGGACGAAACTTGAATGAGAGCAGGTGTATCTTACTGGTACCGTGGTGCTCACCTGGTGCTTGTTAGGTTAGTGTTTGTTTGGAACCCGGTTGGGACAGGCTACTGATGGGAGGGTTGTGCCTTACTAGTGGCGATGTGCTTGGGATGTTGTCTTCGCTCGTGTTGTGTAGATGAAGGTTTGCCTCTGTAAAGGAACCAGTGTTAGTGAAGCCTTGGTTATAGATGTGAGCAATTTTACCTTTGTTGTCTGCCGTGCTGAGGCCAGACGGAAGAGTGGGAATGTGAAATATGGAGGAAAGGAGAAGGAGAAGAGATAGGTGAGGAGAGTTAATGAGGGGAGCCTTTATATCCTGTTTGCTACGAGGATACGCACTGGCGAGGAAGGAGCCAGACGGACTGCCACCCTGACGAGACAATCATCTATGCAATCGTGACAAACATCCTGTGAACTAGGCACACTGATATTATATTGATATTACATATAGCGCCGTTGAAAGATGATGTGAATGAAAAGCAAGAGCAAAGTGAGATCTATGCTAGGTGGGTAGTGGTCAAATATCAATGACCGTAGACGGAATGTAAGGCTGATGGGTTATTCTCTATGCTGTCTAGATGTATTATCGACGGGAGAAGTCCGGGTGCTGGTACAATGATCCCATTAACAAAGCCACCAAGTGCCTGGTGGAAGAAAACCCTCATTTGTAGTATGTCCCGAAATGTATGTGGTGTGCACAATCTGTTGTTCTCATGCTCAAATACGGCCATCACTTTGTCTTTACCTTTCGTTGATATCACCCCTCACTAGGCTTCTATAAATTACCATTTTCCTAAAAGTAAAGGCTCAGTCCATACATATACCATGATACCTAGCTAGAGAGATGTAATACCAGGCTTAGAATTTGCTAGGCTTCGTTACTTGGGCAGTTGTGCCCTTTCCTCAAGGTCCAGTCACACCTTCCTCGTGAGAGCACGGTTCCTATCGTAGTTCTGGGATGAGTACTAGTATTTCACATTCTTCTTCGTTGTCTTCCCTCTTCCTTCTTCCACAATCCCATGGTTTTTATCCTGCAATCGAAAATTCTGAGGTACGATCCATTCTCCACCTAGAAGGATCAATGACACAACAACCTGCTAACCCACATCTGGTTGATTTATAGCTACGCGATTACAAGCAATTCACCATAGCCATAAACCCCATAAACCTACTGCAACCTCCCAAGTCAGATACTTCCCCCTCCACTCAGATAAAATGTTGATAACCAGCCAAGTGGCTGGTGAGGAGATAGAGAATACCACCGAGCGAAAACTCCGCCAAGCTAGGCGAGACCGCCGACGCGGTGAAATAATGGGTGAAGCAATCGGAATTATGCGCTCGTTCTACATGATTTTGGGCCGGTATTGCTCTACCCGTGAGGCACTCCCTGCCCATATTCTATGGAAAATGGAAGTACGAATGCTGTTCATGATCGACGAAACAATTACCCTCCGGATCCAGGACACCAATGATCGTACCACGGAAGGGGAGATGAAAGAAGGTGCCTCATCTAAGTATGGAAGAACGATACGAAGAGTGTTGCAATCCAATTCATGGTTTGGCAATTTGGCACGGAGGTATCACATTATCAAGGGAATTAAACCAATGTGGAACAAACTTCGAATTTTACTTCTAAAGATTTACTTTCCATTGCTTCTTGCTGTTGATATTTGTGCCATATGTCATTGTTCTTCCTTTCGTTCATTCACTCGACAATGAAGTTGGAAGTTTCTGTCACAGGACTGAATGTAAATATAGCCGAGCGAGGACAGGGGGATTTCGCACGACCGCCACTACAAAGTAGGCTTTTTTTTCCCACGCTAGGAAGTGTAAGTGAAGCTGTAGAACGTTTGGGGTGAAGTTCAACTTTGAGAATAACGACCCTTGGTTAGCCTTTGTCGCTTGCTGAATCCTGTCGTGGGGCTGAGGAAGCTTCCCTTTGGTGTGAGGTCTAAGGTTGTAATGGAAAGCGTGGGTGGGGAACAAAAAGGGGAGAAGGTTAATGTGGATGACAGCAAAATTTAGTGCAACGCTAGTTGAGAGATGATATCGTTGACAACTATTAACTGACTGAGTTTTTTGCAATAGGTAGACGGTTTGCGACTAAGACAAAGGATGTAACAATGCTACGCGAGATCTGATGCTGTCTCCATGTACACTCCTCTTAGAGAGACTAGAACAAAAACTGGAATCTGACACTAACACACACTATCCCAGGTCTGCTGTTCCAGCTGGAGGTCGATTTCCTCGTAATTCGACCACCTCGGTGATAATACTTCTTAATTCATGCTCCAACATCCATAGAAAGTAGAGAGATGGGCCCTGATCTCCACGGGAATAGCTCGATACGACGAGGCATATCACGCGTATTATGATTGTAACCCGTTCCTGGATCTCCTCTAGCCGATCTAGTCTTGCAGCTCTTCGCTCTCGAAGCTCGTCAAGGAGCTCTAGCTCGTTGTTACCAGGTACCGGAATCCGGGATTGAGACACTTTTTCCTTGTCAGTTTCGTGTTTGAGTTGGGTACGGTGGGGACGAAACTTGAATGAGGAGGAGGTGTATATTACTGGTAGCTGGTGTGAGAAATGCTTTGGTGAGAGGTGCCTCCTGCCGCCCTCTATGAGTGATGAAGATATAGAGTGGATAGCATCGTAATGGGTCCAAGTTTGCCGGGGCCACTAGGGAAGCCGGTGGCTGAGTTGCGTCGGTCACCAATGCCCCCGGGATCCTTAATCTTGACCAGAAAGTCAATAATTTCAAGCCCATGTTGGTAAACTGCTATTCATACATGAAATAAAGGTTAATGATAGCCACTTATCCCCCTTGGTCTCCACCTACTGCACTTGATCCCACGTCTCCTCTTCCAGCCGTAGGTCATATCCCTCCTCGGCTGATAGACTAATCATTTCGATGATAAGAGTTTGCAATTCGACCTCCAACATCCCCAGAAACTCGCGTGATGGGCCCTGGTAGTCATGGGCATAGCTAGACACGATAATGCGTATTGCAATCATCGCCTGTTGCCAGATATCTTCTAGTCGATCTAGTCTCGTGGTTCGTCGCTCTCGTATCTCCGAGAGTAGCTCTAGCTGAGAATCATCTGGTACTGGAATCCTGCTGTGAGGCACTTGTTCCTTGTCAGCTTCGTGTTTGAGTTGGGTACGGTGGAGACGAAACTTGAATGAGAGGAGGTGTATCTTACTGGTACCGTGGTGTGAGATATGTTCTTTGAGACGTGGTTTTGCTTCTGAAATAGAACTGAACCTAGGAAAGACCAGTCTTTGTTAGCTTCTTATTATGCCGTGGATCACATTTATGATCGAAGGGTTCATACCTGTAGTGTGGTTCAGATTTGAGAAGAGAAGGTGGTAATGTGGGGAGAGAAAGGGAAGAGAAGAAATTATTCGTTTGTGGGATCTTAAATAGGAATTTACCTGTGGTAGGTGAGGAAGCGCGTTAGGAAGGCATGACTGTCACCTCGGGGAAAGAGCCACACTGGTGAAGCCATGTCTAATACTTCCAGGTATTAGTACACCAGCTTTACCTCTTGGGAAGTAAATATAATCATGGAGTATATATATGGAGAATGTGTAGAGGGTCAGATATAACTGATAGTAAGATGAAGCTTAAGAAAGGCTGGTGAGAGAATAATTTCAAATCAAGATTAAGAGCGAAGTGATAGTTGGCAGTGTCTATCCAATGATCATTTGTCAAGCGGTACAAGCTTTGACTGAAGTCGACCTTTAGGAATTTCAACAGTGAGATCGAGTTGGCCATGCCCACTGGTGAGTCGTCATATTGTTGATACCTCTAAACGCCTTGACGCCAGAGATCCGCTTCTAACTGGCCATCGATTCTGTCCTCGTCGGAGAGGGTGAACATCTCAATAATGAGACCCCTTATCTGTGGCTCATAGGTCCATATAAAGTGACGGGGTGGACTGCGGTGGCTTTCCGCATAGAGCGCGACGATTGGGCATACGACGCGGATGGTTGAGTGCCTCGTCGCGGATGGCTTCCTCACGGTAGGCCCTTATTGTATGCCGCTCTCGAAGCTGTATTAGGAGCTCTAGCTGATGGTCATCTCGGGCTGGAATCCGGTGTTCAGCCACTCTTTCTTTGTTAGCTTTATGTTTATGATAGATATGGTTGAGACAGAAGTTAAGGAGAGGGGTTTCTCTTACTAGCCACAAGGTTTTCGGTATAACCTGACATTTTTATCAACAGAAAGGGGTACACATTACTGGCTTGCCACTGGGTTATAGAGTCCGTTTGGTCGTTGAGACTGTTTCAAAGTCACCTGTAACGTAACTAGCACTAGCTTTAGTTAAATTTTGCTATTGGAGTGAGAGATTGTACCTTCTCTTGGTAGTAGAAGACTTCGGTTGAACGAGGAGGTGACAATGTAGAAGAAAAAGGGCAAATAAAAGTCAATGAGAGTGTCAAATAGGAATTGCGAATAGCTTTGAAATTATATAGTGAATAGGGGAGAGCTCAAGACTGGATGCTATTCAGCATATGGGTGCATTCATCACATACTCACCCTTGAATACAAAGGAACCCAGGATTAAGGGCCAAAATTTGATTTAGAGAGGTGTAGAAGTGTGTATTGTCAATGTGGAACTATCTCCTACTTATATCCTCCTGCCCGTGCATCAACGATTACATAATAAATTGTACAAACATCCACCATTAAAGGAACGGACAGGCAAGGCGGTAGAATTGTAGCAAACTCTTCATGAAAAGCAAATGTAAGCTAGGATGATGATGCCTACATCTGTAGCTGGGGAGTCTCACAACATTTGAAGCGTTCAAAGATTCGAGGTACCCAGATTAAGGAGTAGGATAGGATTCATTTTTATGAATTAACGGCGCCATGCCGAGTTGGTTGCAGTACACTGTATAGAGAGGCCTGAAAGCGGTCTAAACCAAGGCTTAATTCAGGCATTTATCATTGAGCAGTTTACGGGTAGGTTCAAATATAATTGTCTTTTGCTTCATTCTTACTTTTTGTTAAAATCACTCTTCAACTATTTGGTCCTCTGTTAACTATCACTTTGGTATCAAGGGTGCCTCTCATTGTCCTATGAGGTCATCAGGCATCCATGAGTCCTTTTCAACATAGGAACATTCAATGATATATTATTATGTGGCTTACTGGTTAGGAGGAGACTGCCAGGAGTTCGCACCAGTCGGGGTCCATGCTACCGTTTCTGCTGCTTTCTGTTATAGGACATTTGGGCATGCTGTACGGTCTCGTTGCGCCGCCTTCACCTCGACGATTGCGACAATTCCATGACTGTGTTGTCCTTCGAAATATACCTCATTTCCAAGGCAGGGAAGGATTGAGGATGGTGGTTTATAGCTACTGCGCTATGTGAGTGATGGCTACACTTCACCCGCCTTGCCCTTTCCGTTTGAAGGTGACACTGGCACCTTCCTCGTGAAAACGCAGTTTCTGTCGTAATGCGTACCCCATGGATTTGATTTCGTTTCTATTAACCTTCTCTATCTTCTTCCTCCTTCTCTCTAATTCTTTCCTTCTCCAAACATTGGACATCCCACCATAGCAAACCCCACGACCAAGGCTTTCGGCGAAATCATAACCTCATAGCGACTGGTGCTTTCTACTAGTCAGTCAAGACTATCAAGGAAGGGATATTACTTCAGTTATCACCCAAACTAGTGAGGCACACCCAGCGACACACTGTTCCCATTCGCGGTTCAACCACAAAGCTGACAAGGATACAGTGGATCGACCACGCCGAATTCCCACTCCTAACCATGAGCAGCTTGAGCTGCTCATGCAGCTGAGACTTCGCGCCGTTGAGCTATCCTTCCTTCGAGACATGGCCCTGCGAGAGGCCGCCTATCACATGTGTTATGTCGAGGCCTTAATGCATGCCAATGAATCATCTAATATCCTAGTTCTGTTGACCTTAGAACTCATTATTGCCAACCTACTTCACCGACTGATAAGCCTGTGCGCAGAGGAGCAGGCCTACGCGACCATTGAGCAAGAGTTGTGGCATCAAATCACAGAGTAAGCCAGCAAGGATGTGCTTTAGGCACAAGATTGGACCTTCCAATTCTTCACATGCACCTAGTTGATCTTTGTTCTTGTTTATGCTAAATCAACACCTGAATACAAAACATGGCTTAATTCATACCATCCTCATTCCACGGTATCGATGATCCAGCGTACTGTCCTCAATATTAAAATTACCAACAAGGAAGCCTAATGGTGTCGTTTGGACATCAGGCGATGTCCAGAACTTGTTGCCAGCACTTAACCCTTCAGGTCTGTAGCAAGGTTCACCTTCCCTCCACTCAACAAGAGATTTTCCAGGGAGCCCGGGTTTCCCAGTGGATGTCCAACTTCATCTCTCCCATACCTCTCTTTGGCCTTGACTGGCCGGGGTGGGGAATTTCATGAATATGTCACCTTTATTAGTAGACCCCTAGCTCCACAATGAGTGTTCTGAGTTAAGATAGAATAGATTTGTTAGGAGAGGTCTACGTTGAGGTCGAAGTGTATGGTGCAATGTGAGATGCTTGATTAAAGAGTTGAGAAAGTTACGCTACAGAGGCTATGAAAGAGACTAAGAAATCTGACAAGATTGAATTCCTTTGTAGTTTCTTTCTTCCGAGACTGCAAGCCACGATAATGCCACCCATTAGAATGTAAGCGAGAATACCTTTTGTGTCAACCACGTATGCATTTGCTTTCATTCATATCACGAGCACGGTGCTGCCCTGCAGGACCTTATCGTGTATGACAATACATTTTGCAATTCTTTGTTTGAGGCCTTAACCAGCTATATATTGCCAGACATCATTCAGCTCCCACTTTTCGTTGATATCATTGTTCAACACCTCCTTATATCCAACATCATTCTAGTATCAGTCATGGTCCAGTATTTATATATTCAACCCTCTTACTATTAAATAAGCATAGGTAAGGCTTTACTATCCAGCCATGCCTGGCCTTTCCTTCTTGAGGTGGCACTGACAACTTGGTGGAGATGCGCTTTCTCCCCTGGCCCTTAGATCATGTCACTCTTGCGTACCTTTCATAATTGTGGTAGACACCTGATAGATCAGGCATGGTTGTTAGGCTGTCACCCCATCCGACATAAGTAGCTCTCTTCAGAGGTCTCAATCAATCAACCTTTTCTCTCTCTCTTTTGCTTCATCAGGTTATGGGCCCTCTGCCCACGATCTATCAATCTTGTTATTCGTCAATCTTATCTTTACGGTGTAGACAGTATCCTTCTTAGGGAAGACGAAGCGATCACCCAAGTGGAACTGTCACATCGCATACGATTCACCTCATAAGCGGTCGTCTCTATCTACAGTGCTGTTAGCTCGTCTCATAAGCGGCTACCCCACTCCATACGGTTCGCCTTGTAAGCGGTCGTCGAAATCGAAATCGAAATGTCTGCCGAAGACGAGTGGAGCACCCTTCTTGGGGAAGACGAAGCGATCACCCAAGCAAGTGGTCTCCCGGATCTCGGTAGCTTTACACTTTACAAGTTTGAAGAAGTTCTCGAAAACAAGGATGACTTTGAGGTCTGCGCTCGTTCCATTATCGAAATCCTCCCAGAGTTGGAGATGAGAATGGTGATAGCTTTGGAGACTGTTCGGCCCATGAACCAGACAGGAGACGGATCAGGTATTCTAATGGGCTTTCTAGCGATAGGATATGGAAGTTGTCTATATGAGGCAGCCGACTGGCTTCGAATATTTCGACGCAGAAGGTGATGCCAATCAATGGGTTTGCACGTTAAATCAGGCTTTGTTTGGCCTACGTGACTCGGCTTACCTTTGGAACGAAGCTATGGATTGCAAGCTACGTCAAATCAGTTTCCATCCGATCGAGAATGACCCATGTGTTTATGTCAAAGGCAAAGGTTCACAGATCACAATCATGATGATCTATGTGGATGATTTCATCATTGCAGTTCCTACGGATCAAGAAATCGAATCTTTTGTTGATCAATTGCGCCAATTCTATGATATGAAGGCTCTTGGCGAACCAAACAGCACCTAAACTGTATTTCAACGTGATTACGTTAACAAAACGATTACAATGGCACAACACGCCTACGCTCAGAAGGTTCTCCGGATCGTATGTGTGCTTAGATTCAAAGACACCCCGTTACCTACAGCTTGGAGAGGGGATGACACCTCTGCTGTGCTCGATGATAATGGTTTTGATCACTATCAGAAGGTGTAGGTATACTTAATTGGCTAGCAATCAAGACACGGCCAGATATCCGGTTTGCTAAGACTAGGCTGCAGTACAAACTGTCTATACCAAACCTCCACGATCTTATTTTCGGACAGACAGATGAATTGTAGTTGAAACTAGGTTTGTCACGTGGGGGTAATGAGGCAAAGTTTGCTCACACGTGGGAAGCTTATGTGCGCCCCACTCGTGAACGGTGACGGTATCGTACAAGGTTTCGTGTATTTAACGTAGCTTCGTGATTGTGGAATAAAACACAACCTAGTATCAAACAGGAAGGAATCGTGGGCCAGCAAATTGCAAATTAAGTTTATTTTGAGATCATGTAGCCCAGAAAATCACGTATCGCAACAGCTCAGATGCAGAATTCTAACATCACAAAAAGGGCGTGTAAGGTAAATTTCTACATTCATTTTTGGGTTCTTCATAATCTCCTAAGTTAGAAAGTTGAAGACAATACATTTCCTATAGAACTAGGCATACTAGGCGCTCACAATTTAGTCCTATCTTCTGGAAACCTATAGGTTGTCGTATGAAGACAGTTCTGTCATTACTAACAGCATTTAGGTAGGTAGCTATATAATCAACCTATTTAAGAAGCACATTTCGGATGACAGCGATGCTCAGGAACAATCTCATTGTCTCACCACGGCAAAGCTATCATAAAGATCAAGCCCTAGCCTTTCTCTATTGTCTCACACCACCCATCTAGCGCAGAATTCTAGCACATTATTGTCTTTGTCGATCTTCAGATCGAACACCCATTTGCCTAGGACGACTATTGATCCAGATGGTGGCTGCGGTACTATTTAAAATGCTTTGGCGGCAGTGAGCTTGTCCATCTGAACTTCCATTGCTGCCTGTCATTCCTTTTTGTGCGGTGATGTCATTGCTTCGGCATATGTGCGTGGTTTCTTCACATTCCACGTCTTCAGTGGTTTTGGCATTGTAATCGCTGGCACATTGCCTTGATCTGTGTCCTTCTCAGTTGATGTGACTGGATAGATCACAGGATCCATACGTTGCTAAAACTTCTCTCACTGGAACTTCATTGTGGATTTCTTTGCGCTGGTTGGCGTGAGCTAGTCTTCCTGTAATTCACCAGTCTCCCCCAAATTAAGTTGGCGATAAGAGCATCCTGTTCCTCCTCGACAGATAGTCCACCCATCTCTTCTAGGAGATCCCGCATGAGCTGCTCCAAGTCCTGTAGAAGCGTGCCTATCGGGAGCTGATGATGGTATGTTTGTCCCATAACATCTTGCAACGTCTCCATGAGTGTCACCTCCATAATAGTGTCATATCTGTAGACACGTTGTGCCTCTAGAGCTCGGAGTTATAAGAGCGCCTCCAGATAGCGCCCACTACGTGATAGCAGTGGCCTGCTTTCGACCACTTTTCCAATATTGTTAGCTTTGTGTCTGGAGTGACGATAGCAACATGGGGTCGGGGGTTCAGGAGGTTTTTATATCTCACTTTTTCGGCAATTTCGAGGGTTTGTGATATCTGGTTTAGATACCGTTAACTTCAGCCCTTAAAGTACACAATTATTGGTTAGCTCATTGTGTTTCCGGCAAATTGAATGGGATCGTGCGGCCAGGTAGAGTTACCTTTCACTACTCGTTGATGGATGAATATTGAAGCAGATGAGTGTTTGAGAGGCGATTAAATAGGAATTCGTACGGGAATGTCCGTTTTCACGACTGAAGAGCGACTTTCACTTGTCACTCTAGAAGGCAGGATCAAGTGAGGCTCACACTATATATGTACCCTGATAATGATATTCAAAACTTCCGTCTCTTTGAAATTAGAGATCCTGATATATAGATCGTGAGCTGTGGATTAATAGCAAAATCAAGGCTAACGGAGAACAATGTAAATGAGAAACTGAGAGTAATTCCAGGTCATTTCAACATCTCGCTACAGTATGAAGGCGGTGTGTGGTCAATCAGATAGTTTATTCTAAATTCATTGTGTTTTACGGATTTGAGGACTTGTATCCGGCAGGCTTAGCCTGTTGTTTCGCCTTCAATGTTAGTGACAGACAAAGTGATCATTTCTTTCGGAGTTGAGAAGATCTCGAAAGTTGTGGGACCGTTGAAAATGGTAGCAGGGAGGAGGGTCGAATAGGTCTGGAATAGCTGTCGAGACAATGCAACTGTTGCCTATAGATAGAGCAAGGCTGTTGAGTCCTTACGCCTTTCAAATTAGGCATATTGATAGTAGGGACTATGAGAAACCCCTTCATCAGGAGGAAGATGGAATGATCACTCACAAGGAAACTCACAAAGCATGTGAGGTGATGCTTAACCAATACTCGACTGCTACCAATTAGTTTGAACTCAAACTCATTTCTGAGATTACAGTGTAGAACGTATACAAAGTCGTGAGGCAAAACTGATAGGAAATTCCTTTTTTAATATGCGCTCAGAGAAATGGCCCTAGCAAAAGATCACCGAAGACTCATAATATTCTTGCTTGATAACTCGACCATTTCCTCGAAATTTGCAAACATTGTCACCTGACGTTGGCCGGAGAATACTCACTCAACATCTTCTTCGACTTGCAGCTCAACCATCTCACTGATAAGCCCCAGCATGCGGCGCTCCATTGTAAGAAGCATGAGTGGGATTATTGGAGAGTAGCGGTAGGAGAAGCTAGTGCTTTCGTAGAGGTTGATCAATCCCGCACTAATGCCCATTATCATACGGGCGTCCCCCATAATCCTTTGTCTGACGTTCGCTCGATAAGTGCCTCGCACTCGGTGACCTAGGTTCCGATCGGTGGGTGACGGTAGTCGCCAATTGTCGGCCACTTTTCCAACGCCATTAGCCTTATGTGTGCAATTCGGGTGTAAACGGAGTAATGAACGGGGAGAGTCTCTCACTCACTTGCAGGGTTTGGTAAATGATGGTTGTAACGGGAGGAAGAAGGTTGCGAAGCTCGAACTGTAAATACCCAATCCTTGTTAGCTGCTTATTGCGTTGTGGGTATTGGTCATGGGCTAAGGCATCGTATCTTCGTAGTTGGTAATTGGAGATGAGATGTGAAATGGGTAGGTTGGAGAAGGAAAAGAAGAAGATCCTTTGAGAAGAGATAATATAGCCATTCCCAGAAGAATGCGCGTTTTCTCAGGGAAGGACCAATCATCAGTTGTCACCTTCAAAAGGAAAGAGCGAGACTGGCAGGTGAGGCCCAAATAATACTTCACTGGGTATCAAGTAGTATGAACCCACACGTACTTAAGTTGATAGTACCAAGGCATATATAATACGAAAGTCTCCTTCTGATCAGTTTTCAGAGAAATGTGAGCTGAACAAGAGGTCAGGGTAAATTGATATTATTTGAGGTGGTGACTACACCTCGATGTTTGAAATCCTTTCAAGCGTTCGCCATAATCCGATCTTCCGCTTACATGCTCTCGGGCTTGTAACCTACCCAGACCAGATCCCACAGAAGTCTTAGCATAAGTTTCTCCAGGGTATGCAGCATTACCGGGGATGGAAAAAGGGCGTTATGAGTTTCCATTCCCATATAGGCAGACCAAAGCTACACTAACTCCCATGACGATACAGGCCTCTTTCATTATGCCTGCCTGAGAGTTCACCCGCTGGGTGTCTCATATTCGCAGCTATGTAAGCAGTCCTTCTGGCTCATTACTTACTGGATGGTGGCAGTGGTTGGTTCTCAGGTACTTTCCAATTCCGTTAGCTTCAATGTAAACGAAGAATTGAGTGGAGGGATCGGTGGAGGGGTCTGGTGACACCGATCCTAACAAGCCCCCAGACTGGCTCCGAACCTCAAGCTTAGTCCTTCTGAAACCCCCTTATTTGACTTGTCGAAAATGAACATGCACACCCCCCTTGGTGTCCCTATGTATCACTTCTGTTAGAGTCTATAGAGCAGATGAGATCATGAAGCACAATGTGATGTATTGTGGTGGTTGTAGAAGTTGTTCAAAGTATTGGAGGAGAGACGAGAACTAAACTACTAATATGGCAAATTCCAATCATGCGACCCTGTGGGAGATCTCAACACCTTCTCGTATGTAGAGAGGAAGGCCAGAAATGACAGTTGTCACACTAGCCTAGGTCTCTCACAAAGCTGTCGAGTCTTTGTCGACACAGCTGCTTGACGACATCGATAAGCTATATTGTTGTTGTGAGGTCGGTACGCTTTGTGTTGTTGCGGCAAAACCTCCGTTTCTATCATCATTATCCGTTGTAATAGCTACTCCACCAAAGTCGTAGGAGCACTCAGTGGTTGGTAGTATTGAAACGGTTTCTGACGATGCAACGGCGTCGAAGTTGGCTTGCTTCGTACGATCTGTCGGGTTACCAGGCAGCTGTTGACCTTTGCCGATCTGGAGCTGTTCATGTGTCTTCCAGTACTATAAGCCAGGCCTTGGCTTCCAGTATGAAGGACGGTTTTCGGCCACAAGATATCGGCAATTTGTCTCCTTGGTCGGGACCATCCCACCAGGATTCAAGCCACGGTACAATCCCTTCGTCCATGTTTGAAATGTACAAGAGCATAAGGAGGTAGCAAAGACTGGATATTTTATAGCTTGCAATACCTTTCTTCCTTGGTTAGAAGCAAACCCCATCAAAGGCAGACGAGTAAGCGAGACGAACCCTGTTCGACAAGACTGCCAGCAAGATAGTTCCCCTCTCCTTCTTCTTCTTTTCCCCTTCTCCAACAGTTAGCACTTCCAATACACTTGCAACGTTCCAAAGGAAAGAGCAAGGTTACGTACGCTCTTCTTGTACAATCTCACCTGTGAATCGAGTCCACATTTTGATATATATATAGAGATAGTCACAGGAAGTGATAGATTATATCAAACCAAGCTGCAAGAGAAAGGTGGAAGTCAGCTGGTCATTAATTTATATATGAGCATGAAACGCAAATACAAAGTGAGGTTTGACAATGCCAGAGTTGCAGGTTACATATGAAAACCATAAATGCTCAGATGGTTTTATGACCTCCCAGGTGCGAAAATCTATCTAGATGTAGTTTACTAGTTTCTACCAACCGAAACATAAACTTTACTAAGGACCTCTATCTTGTAGTAGAGTAGACGTCTAGTATATATATCTTAATCTTGCGGCAGTATCAGGAGGGTGCTTGTGTGTAAGGTTTCGTATGTGACGATGGAGGAATTCTAGAAAGAAACAATTATCCCTTGTTAGCCTTTTCATTCATCATAAATCTGGCTCGCTGGCTATAGAATTTCACCTTCGGAGGACTGTTGGTGGAATTGTTGAAGAATCGAGAAGAGGACTAGATAGGATCTTAAATAGCAATCGAGAGAGACTGCCTCTTCACGAGGAAAGTGCGACTGTCACCTTCAAAAGGAAGGAGCGAGACCACGACTTGTGGAACATGACCTGACTCAACATTTTTATATATTTCAAATTAACCTTGGAATACCAACATTAAATAATATAACTGAGCTGCCTTTGATGAAACTTCGATATATAACACAGGAATGTCCGAACGAAAAGTTAGAGAAAGGTGAGGTGGGCTGGGCAGTTGATGGCTATATATGTAACTAAGGTGCTTGGCCTAGCTTAGTAAGCTGCGTGCAAGTGGGCAAGATTCAAACAGCGAAATGTAACATGAATTGTTTGAGTGATGTGGTTTTTGTTGCTACTCACATCATAGTCAATCGAGGTGTAACTAGGTCTAGCAACCCATTAAAGGTATTAAGACATCACTGTATTGCATTAAATCCAAAGTTAACACTGTCCACTATGCCCCTGCCGCCTGCGTACCCCTGTGGCATACTTAGTCGCTGTAGACATGCTTTGCACGCAGTGCGTGGCACGCACTGCCTGACATCAAACGTTCTATCATGGGCTACATTTGCAGTATAAGGTTATCCATAGTGTGGATAGTAGACATGACACCGGCTTTAACATGCGAGTACCGTGGAGGTACCGTGCGAATAACGTGCAGCGTCTATACTAATAACGTTGATAGCACACCTGGTGCCTGGTTCGTTGGGGAGCGCATAGTAGGTGCGGTATCAAGCACATATAAAACGTGTTCATGGCCGACAATCCCATCTTACCTTCTTTCATCTCCAAGGCTTCTGAGGGTACTTACTACTTAACATATGACAATCCATCAACGCACCGCACCCACCATGGATTGCAAAAGTCCTAAGAATTGTCAACCCGACGGTGAACCGCCCAAAGGAATCAAAATTCGATGTCCGGTGTGCAAATACCGGAAGTTCAGATCAGAGCAGGCCTTCTGTGACCACATACAGGACCAGCACAACCTCTTCCCATGCATGAACTGCGACGCAATCTTTGCATGCAAAGATGATCTAGTTCAGCACAGGAACGAGAAACACCCCAAAGTCCCTTCCAAACTCACGCACAACCGGAAAACCAAAGGCAAACTCAGGCCTGTAATCCGAAAGGTCTCATTGCCCGCATCCGAAAACATACCGTCGACTCAGCCGCTACTGCAACCTCGTCCTCCTACGAGGGCCCGTCCACCAGTCGCCCATGCCCGGCAACCATCTACAAAGACCAGGAAACCACCGGCACAAATTCGACGACAATCAACTATGCAGCCCCGTCAGTCATCCGGTTGGCCCAATCAAGGAAATAAGCTCGGCCATCCAGCACACGCTCAAGTCTTCCGGCCATCACACAGTTCGATCTTTCATTCACAACATCAATTGCATCAAATACGCCATCCACTGCCTCCACGACCAGTCAAGATCTATCGAGGACCTTCCCACGGCTTTCGGGTGCCTTCTCGAGACTTTGCGCCAGCCGCTCAATCCTTTCACCTAGCAGGACAGGTTACTCAAGTACCACTGGGATTCTACAAAGCATCTGATCAAGTCTTCCAACCAGTGGCAGTCCCTGGGCCCCCAGCAAGGTTCTATCATCCGCGTGCTACATCCTACGAGACACCGACTCCGCCCTATTATGCATCTTCTCCGGTGTATCAATCCCCTCCCCGGGATCAGAACCAGATGGCGAATTATCGAGCAGCCTCTGACGGCCGTCGGACACCAACTCCAATCCGTCAAACACATCCTCGTCGCATGAAGAACAAGGTACACGTCTATCGGGCCCCGCCGCAGGCCACCCAGTTCCCAAAAGAGAATCTTCAGTCTTCCCAAGAGTTCGCGGACTCTAATTTCTTCAATCAAGAGTCTCAGCATCAAGAGCCTCAACAAGTTGAGCAGGTCTTCCGGGTTCCGGTACGTTCTCCCGCGCGGGACTCACCCTCACCAGAACAGTACTCTCAGCAAGCAAAGGAAGTCGCGCGTTTTCCCCACCTGGACTCACAACCTCCACAACGCTCTCAGTCCTCAGAGTGGAACTCCCAAGACTCAGAGATTCCTCAGTCCCTGGAAGGCTCTAAGTCCCCAGAACAGGCCAACAATCAAGCAGAGCAAGTCTCTCAGTCCTTTTCGCAAATCTCTCAGCATCTGGAACACGACCCTCCCCTGGAACCCTCTCAGTTCCTAAGGCAGGTCTTTCAAGAAGCAGAAAAGGTTACTCAGTCTCGACAAAAGCACTCTCAATCCTTGGGAAACTTTCCATTCCTAATCCATCACTACAAACAAGCAGAAGCGGAGACAATCTCTCAATCCACACCACCCTATCAGTTCGCAATGCCCATTTTAGAAAAAACGGACCAAGTTTCCCACAGCTCACTGCATCTATCCGCCCACGACCCCGTCACCGCGGAAGCAAACGAATCAGACAGAGCAACAACCTCAACCCCCGCAACAAACATAACAACACCAACCCTCTCCAATCCACCCCTACCAAGAAACCGAACCTTCAGTCTAGTCTACGGCACAATGCCACACCGCTGGACGAACCTCGAACCCCTCGAACAAACCCTAATCCTCAGATACCTACTGGCAACATGCCACACCCCGAAACGCCTCCACTCACAAGGCTACAACGCGCCAAAGACCATCAAGACAGAATCCTGTGAGAACAACGGCCAACCACACCAACAGCACCTGGACCCCCTCCCTACAGATGCGAATACAACACACCGAAAGGCAATCGTGCTAGACTGCAAAATGATCGAAACAACAACCTGCACCAGCGAACTAGCCTTCATCACCGCAATCGATTTCCTCACCGGCGAAGTCCTGATAAACAGCTACGTGACACCAACAGCACCAGTGACGAACTGGCTGACACCGGTGAGCGGGATCACACAGGAGAAAATGGACGCCGCGATCGCAGAGGGGAACGTTCTCGTCTCGAATGCCGATGCACGTGGTGCACTGCGGAAGTTCCTGAATCGCGACACCGTTCTTATCGGCCATACTCTTCAACATGCTCTGCGGACATTGAGTTTGATTCATGGTCGGATTGTCGATACGTCTGTTGTTACGGGGGAGGCTGTGTTTTCGAATGCTGCGTCCAAGACCACTTTGCCTCGTATTTGGGGTCTTGAGACTCTTGCGAGGGAGTTGGTTGGGATTCAGATTCGGGGTGGTGATGAAGGACACAGTTCGCTTGAGGATGCGTTGGCGACGAGGGAGATCTTGATTTGGTGTTTGCGTGGTCCGCAGTGTCTTAAGGCTTGGGCTGAGAAGACTCGGGGTTCGCTTTACAGGCGGAATCGGAGAGGTGCGAGGGGGAATCGGGGGAATGAGGGTGGTGGTGCTAATGCGAATAATGGTCAGGAGAATACTTCGGGATAAAGGGAGCTTGACTCTCATTGCGCTGAGGTGGAAGGGGAAGTGATTTAGTCAAGGATGGTGAATATGGCCGTTCCTCTACTGGTCATCATGCCTGGTCGGGCCGTTGGTCGGACTGGGTGGTGGTTGATCGGTTTGGGTTTGGCGAACATACTGCGCTTTATCGAACTGTTTGATGTATGAAAGTGATTTTGATTATCTCTGTTCTATTGTAGATGAGTAACTTGTAGAAGGATAAGCACCTCCATATAGTACTACGTAGGAAAGTAGATGGGCAATTAAGTATTATCGCCGTTGAAAACAACACTAAATCACAAAGGAAACAAAACAAACAAGGAACACAGCAATATGGGGGATTGGGGGAATTAAACGCCAAATTTACAAGAACAGGTAAGGAAAGGACAGGCAAAGCACAAACAACAAGCAGAAAAACAAGCCAGTAAGAATAAGACTGCTTGGGAAAGGTTAATATAAAAGTAGCACATTCGATATGAATATAGGGGCGAACCTCTCTATGTATGCATCAAACAGTTCACGGAGCAAAATTAATCGCGAAACACCTTCGTCCGAGACCGGACACATCACAAGGCCAATAACGTGGTTTAAAGAATGCTCCGACTGGCCTGGCTACGGCTCGCCTGGCTGCGACTAGCCAAACTAGCGCGACTGGGATTCGTGCGACTTGGCTCATCTTCCTCAAGGACATCACTCAGGCGCGTGGGGTGGCGATGGCGCGGTGTCACAGACTCCCATCCAGTGCCAGGACCCCAGCCGGCGCCGCTGTAGTCCGCAGCGGAGGTGGGCGCTGGGGGGAGGGGCGGACGAGCCGGCAGAGGTATAGGCGCCGTCGGTCATGTAGTGACCCTCTGGCAGGGAGTGTTCATACTCCTCGCTTCCCTCTGAAGGGGGCCAGGTGGGTAGCTTAAGGAGTTGCCATGAGGGTCGTGGGAGTAGTGGGCATATTCATCGTCGCCCGCTTCACTGCTGCCGACGTAGGAGCGCGCGTCGGGCTCTGAAGTGGCGGGTCCTGGGTATGGCACGGTTGTATTTTCATGTTCATACAGTGGACGCGGGTATGGGGCTTTTGAGGTAGGTGGGTCAACCTTTTTGGGTTCGATGAAAGGGTCGGATCCTGTGGGAGACATGGGCGTGCCATCTTCGTAATATTGTCCGCCGGCGCTTCCTGCGGAGTTGCCGTGATACGCGTCGGTGCCCGTGGCTGTGGCTGTAGGGTCGCCTGGGTATGGGCCCTCGCGGGTCTGTGGGCGCGTGGTGTGGCGACTAGGGAGGCCAGAAACCATAGGTACAACCTGAACGCCTCCAACGAGCGTGGGCTCTCCATTGCGTAGGGAGTTGGTTCGGTCTCGCTCTTCTTGTTCACGGCGGCCAAGCTCCTCCCAGGCACGACGTGCCTCCTCCTTGGAGATTTGAAGCTCGCGGCGCATCTCTTTCAGCAGTTCCTCGGCCTTAATTTTGTCCTTTTCGGATTGCTGGGCGGCAGAAAAGGCATCAGCTCGGCCTTGTCGCTCTTCTTTAAGCTGGCGGTCTAGGTCAGCCTGCACTTCCTTTGAGCGTTCTTGCTCAGCACGGGTGTCGAAAAACCAGCGCTGGAACTTGCGTTCGGAGGACGCTCGTAGGCGTTGCAGTTCAACCACCGCATGGAATAAGTTGGCACCCGCAGCAGATAAGTCTGTGATCTGTCGAGCCAATTGTTGGCTCAGGGGATCACGCTCTAGATCGTCATTGTTTTGTTCGAGCTTACGCATCCAATAGCTGGTGAGACCCTCCCAGTGTGAAGACAGCGTTTCCCATCGCTCGAATGCATGCGGAAACCCAACTCGTTTCGGCTGCTGAAGGGTTTGGGGAGCACCGGGCTGTCCTGCGGGTAGGCCCTGGGCGGATTTGGAGAACCCACTAGGTCTAGGTTGGCCTCCAACTTCTGCCGCACTTTGCGAGCGACCGTGTTGAGGCTGTTGACCAGTTCCTTGTGTCGGCCGTGGCTGGTTAGCCACATGCCCCGTCGTAGCAGTTGGTGGTGCGGTCTGGTATTCTGATGGTCGGGTGCTCGGCGCAACATCTGCTGCTGCTAGTCGGTAACCGGACGGTGGCCCTGAAGCGACAGGCATGGCCTGGGGCTGTCCTTCGGGGCCCCTTGTTGGTCGTGGGGCTCTAATTCTTGATTGGGAGGCATTTTCGGCGGCAACGCCAGCGGCGTACTGTTGAGCTTGAGCTTGGGCCTGGGTCTGTTTCTGGGCCTGAGCCTCAGCTTGGGCCTGTTGTTCTTGCTCCAGTTGTTGTTGTTCCAATTCCTCCTGTTCCCTCTCTCGGGCCTCGTGCTCCGCTTTGCGGCGAGCCTCTCGATCCCGGCGTTGTCTCATTATATCTGTAGGTGTCCTCATCCCACTCGGTGGCTGTGATGTCCCTGAGATGGGGTTCTGGGGAACACGGGTTCCACCATTCTGAACACGGCTATTGCCCACAGGCCCAGCGGGGCCAGCGACGCCTACCATGTCTGACATAGAAGCATTCACCTCGTCCCAGTCGGTGGAGAGCTGTAGCGGTCCACGGATAGCTTCCTCGAGGGCGAAAAGGATTGCCGATGCGGTGCGCGACGAGACTCCGGTGGTTCGCTGCGGCCAGTATGAGGTATTGAGGAGCTGGTACGGGTCGTCAATGGTAGACCCGTTGTCGTCGGTCTCCGCTTCGGAAAGGGCCGGACGTAGGTGTGCGATGCCACTGGCTGGAGGGTGTGGTACAGAGACCGGGGTTGTACGCGCCGGCTGAGGTCGATTGGGGTGTGGAACCGGGGCGCGTGAAGAGACCGCTCGACGGTGGAGTGATTGGTTGACTTCTCTCTGGCGAGGGATACGACGTAAGAGGCGCTGGGAGTCAGAAGCGCTCGAGGGTCTCAATTGGGAATCGGCTGAAGCAGAAGAAGGTCGTTGAACAGTCGGCTGGCGTTGCCGCGCAAAGGTCGTTAACGTTGATGGGTCGTAAGAGTCGTGGGCTTCGTCAGACGCTTTTCCAGCGTGTCGAGACACCTCTAAGAATGGTCGGTAAAATTGCGGATTGGACGACAATTTGAGTGTTGCGTCACTGATCGAGGCAGCGGATAGCTCTCAAGGATCGCGATCGCAAAATGACCGATCGCTCCGAATTGGAATGTTGACAGCCCCAACTGCTGTACAAATTAATGCTCAATGCTCAATGCACAATATAATGTAATTGGGAGAAAAAATAGAGGCAATTCAAAATCAGAAGAGGTGAAAGGACGAGAATGGGTTGGGAGTGCGAGGTGGCTGGTTAATTGAGATGGCTGGGGTTGCCGCAGCTGTAGCTGCAGCGCACCAAACGTGTCTCGGGGATGGAGATGAATCGCCCTCAAAGTCCGGCTGCCCGGATTTCAAGTTCAAATGTGAAGAGATGAAGAAGAAGAATATTGAACCTTGGAAGCTGAGAAGTTGAATGGTAATGCGCGTTCTCCTAAGGCAGGAATGCCAGCGCGGTTCCTGCCCTAATCAAGCCAAGTCAAGGCTTTCGTCACTTTGCTTTTTTGTTTTTGCAGGATTATTATACACTACCTATGTTCCTATAACATATAGGTAGTATGTCAGATCTTCAATATTTCAATGTCATGCGTCCAGATCATAACGTCGCTGCGCAACCAATTTGGGGGGAAGCAATACCTCAATAATTAGCTGCACCTGAACCGATCGCACGGACCGGGGCTATAGTACGTAGGTACTCTGTAAATAGTGCGATTGAATAGTCCAAAACGATGCAATTTTTAGAACATGTGTATGTGCAGGTGTATGTGTAGTGTACGGAGTACCTAGGTACAGAGTAGGAAGTCCAAAGATAGGAGGTCTTCTAGGGCTACCTACAACATAGGTACAACGGAAGCTGATGAACTAGCAGATTTAATTTCATCGTGCCATGGTTGACTTTGCAGGCTAACAGGAATCCAACTAAATATATATCCTGATGTGTTGGCAGATACACACTGTTGTAGTTGGCGTTGGGCAACAACATAACTATATATATATATGTACGGAAGTACTGTAGTTCAAATATATATCGATGGCTTCAATCACTCGACACTCACCAGGCTATTTATTATGTTCATTTCTTTTTTGTTCTTCTATTATTTTCAGTCTATGGAGCAGTCTATGGAGTATTATCTTCACCATATCTTGGTTAGTCTCCATTTGATCCACTGGTTCATCGTTATTCCACAGTTTGGAGCGAACTACTCTTCCCCCCACTGTTTCCATTTGGTTCGATTTGTTGAATAACTAAATACCCCATAACTGCAACTTATGGCTACATCATTCTACTTCTAATAGGATAGTTACATCGAGTCCATCCATGGATTTACATGGCACTTGTTCAGCATCTCCCCCGCAGTGACATCGCCTCCAGCCTTGGGTGTTCCCGAGCGGATAAAGGGAAAACAGGTCCCGAGGTCTCCAACCAACCGGATTATTCAGGTACCTCAATCACCTGACTCTAATTGACAAACACCTCGAACTGCAAAGACCCGGCTTCGGTCACCACAGCAGATGCGCCCATAAAATCCAGGCCGGGCGTCGCGGAAGCCCCCCGAAGGGACCCGTAACACTGCACGGGGAGGATCTCGTAGGGGGATCAGGCAATTCTGGGTCCCGGGTAGTACCGTTGTCGTGGGGGATCACAGCTAGAGAGAGTATCAGTCTAACAGGAAAGATACAAAAACAAGTTAACGTTGTCTATATACATACCCACCGACCCCATTTGGATGGTAAAAGTGCACACAACAGTTAAAGTGGCTAGAAATTGCTCCGGGGGACAATTTTTGTATGGAGGTGGTACGTGCACGACAAAAACACCATACAAAGTGGGCCACTTGAGCCAACCCCTGAGTGACTTTTTGGGCACTTGGTTAAAAATGAATAAGTCAACTGGCTTGGAAGTATCTATGGGCTGTATATTTTCGTGATTATTGGTCAGTTAATATCTGCTAAGCCCTGAAAATCTATAACAGAAAATCTCTTAGATGAAACCAAGAGCTAACTAGTTAACCAGTAACTACATAGTACGAGTGTCCCACTGAATAGTTTCAGCTATAGTTAGCCTTTTATATTGCAGATCAGTTTTTTTTGGCGCAGCTTTTACACTCCATTGGCTCAATTGAATATCCAATTAAGTATAGAAGCTATATCCAAATGCAAATAAACCTACGTTTTGACGTGTCAAGATCAACCAGAAGTGGACACAGACATCTCTCGGGCAAGCCGTTCTCGGCCGCACCGAAGCCTCCCCCCGGTACTAATCTAATGCCAAAGCGATATTTCAGGACATTCCGACGTCTCCCCTACAAAATTAGACCTAATAAACTACCTAGACATCAATACATGTATGCAAATTCAAAATAGTTAACACAAACCCCTAGCTATCCCCAAATCCAATACCTAAAGCCAGGAGTCCCCCAATACAACACCCCACCGAGACCGCAACGAGACACCCCAAAACAAACACGAGGGCCCCAGAAGCACTACAACCTCAGTAATACTAGTGATAAACCCCCTGCCCAAGGTCTAGACTCTAGACTCCAGGAGCAAAAGGACAGCAAGGGCCAGCCCGGAATCGGAAAATTCGATAGCTCAGTCGGGTCCGGGAAGGTCTTCCCGCGCCGCGGACGCACGAATACGAAACCCGGAAACTCTCCAAAATCCCAGTATTGAGGTAGGTTTCAAGCATGCCTTGCAGTCTGCAGCTTGGGTCGGGAGCTTAGGGGTCCTAGATCGGGAGTGTTTCAGTTCTTCCTTGTTCCAGTTGGTTATTGGCCAATTGCAGTATGTTTTTTGCGAGACACTTCCGGAGATTGGGGAGTTGGATTCCTTTGGGTAGGGATCTGTTCTAGGTCTGTGAATTTGGGATATTGGATTTTGATGATCATCGTCGATATTTAATTTTGATTCTGATTCTCATCTCGGATGAGATGAAGTCCTTGATCGAGATGTTTGTTATTATCGAGGGATTGTGGATGTCCTGGTTTGTTGTTCCATTTCTCCCCTTGGATAGATAGTTACTCCCTTCTGAAGCTAGGTAGAACTCGATGGATGGAGTTATGTTGCACTCGAGAGGCTGCTAGTCCACTGTGAACAAATCTATTCGAAACTCTATGTGCCTGCACTCAACATCTAATGACAAGAATGTGACCGGGATGATGGGAGGCGAGGGCTTCTGCAGAGGATGCTTCCGCGGCGAGTCAATCGCTCAGAGATCGTGCACAGTGCATGAACTGGACGATAGAGAGGTATTGGGCCTGCCGATCAGGGGCACTACTGGGGGATGCGCCGATACTTATACATGGGCGGGATGGCTGCACTTCGGCTGTACGTATCGCGGGATGCATGCAAGTCACATTTTTCGATGGAATGTGGGGTTTATTGGCTTAGCTGAGCATATGTCTCTGCTTTGTTTTGTTTTGGCCTTTTTTGGCCTTTTTTGGCCTACTTGAGAGTTTGTAAATTGGCGTTATAGAATGATAGCAAATCCGGGCTTATACAATATGAAACTGGAACCCAATGAGATGGAGCGATATCTGGATTTGGATCCAGCACACACGATACACCCACAGGCACACCCACAGGCTCATAGGGAATTTGTATGGTCGGATCAGAAATCAATCAGAGAAAGAGTTCTTTGATGAACCAATGGCAGCACACTGTCAAGAGTTACAGATGCACAACATTTGTGATCTGTCCACTGTCAGGGTATCAGCCCAGCTCTTTGGGTGTCCGACCATCGGGTCTTTATTACGGAACGTCAGGATGGTTAACCCGACTAAATTCAATCTAGGTATAGCTTTATTATGAATTAAAGGCAAAGCTAGGAGATATAGGAAAACTAGGAAAACAAGGGAGTAAGTGTAACTCCTCTTCTTCGACCTTACAAAGATGCAACAAAACCTGATGTGACTATAGAAAAAAGCATTAAAGGTATCTAGCCAGCCACTACCCAAAAGCAAGAAGAACAATAAAAAAAAAAACAAAAAATAAATAAAATAAGCCCATGACGTATTTGCTATAAGAACAATTTCCGAGATGGAACGTTGTGGCATCGAACTGTGAGGCTCGGATTTTAACGTTGCTAGGAATGCGAAGAATGTACAACACAGTTGACCAAAGACCTGAACAGCACAGAAAGTACAAAGTACAAAGTCCAAATGTTTAAAGTGCTAAAGTGCCAAAGTACAGCCACAAAGTGACAGAGCAATTGACCCATATAGGTCACGGCGATCGGCAGCATTAGTGGCGGATCCCGGTAACTCCGCAGACTTGACTCTTGATATCTCACATTTTCCATCCCAGCCTTCTCTGTACAGGACTTCTGCAGAGTGCAGATGTAGGATTATGTTCTCTTTGAGATGTTGGCTGATGTTTCTGACAGGCTGAAACTTATTTCAAATGTTGAAGTGAGAAATCTAGTGGTACGAAATACCTAGTGTCACTTCCGTGGCTTCCATTGCACATAACACAGATCACAGATCACAGATCACAGACACGCAGGAAACACAATAGCACAAGAACACAAGAGAACACAACAACATGGGGCCATAGATACAATCCACATTGTACTCCGTATGCTTCGGGATGTTTCCTCGAGCTATTGTACGGATCGACTTCCGCGCACCCTTGCTGGGGGACCCAATCGAAGGGTCCTTGCTGCAACCCCATCCCTACGGAAGGGGACCATGCAAGGTCAGATAGGTTATGATCGTCTGTGCTTCTGTTGTTTACATTGTGCATTGGCATGCATCTGCTTATTCTCGGCCTAGCCACCGGGTCATTGTAGGGCTTCTAGGTCCTCGAGGTTATTTTTGGTATAAACATATCCCCTTCACCCTGGCCTCCACTTCGGTCATTTTATTCCTCATTCCATCTCTTTCTCTCCTGTGGCAATTCTCCTCTCTTCGATCCATTGTACTGTGCTTAGATCCTTGTGATCTTGCTTACTCGTGATTCCTTCTCTTTTATCTTACCCGAGCTCACAGTCCCATGGATCACAGAGGTCTTTATTGTCCAGGCGAGTTGGACGTGTTGTATCAAGATCGAAATAGATCAGAGACAACCATTTGTTACCCATCGCCTTCACCTGCAAAGCGAGGATCATCTTACTACCCGGCTGGCCCAAAGGTCCTGGAAGAGTCAAATCTCGATCCATTCTACCTCGAAGAATCGTTGGCTGCCACGCCATCTTGGAATCCTTACACATCGGAAATGCGTAATGATAGCTTTGAAGACGCAAACCAATACTACACCCTGTCCTTGAACCACAACAAGGACATCGGCAACCCACTACAATACCCCGGACCAGACCGCTCCACACTTGCACAGGTCGAGTTGGAGAACAGCTTGAGATTCCACCGATACACTTCCTCCACGGAGGAAAACAGTCCGCTGCATAGCAGCCACGTCTCGTTCAGCTCCGTTCAAACAGACAGCACTACTCCCGACTTAACACCAAGCAGCTCATTCTCTTCTTCCTACGATTCACCAAGCTGTCCCGACGCCGTTCTAGAGGCCACTCAGCAGCTATACAAACACGCACACGAGGTCCAGATCGAGCCCCGTCGGCGCTTCTATCTTCCTGCATCTACACCACCTACATATTCTCTTCCCCCTCCACCTCCCCCGCCGGTGGCGCCTCTCAACCCTCCTGATACCCGTCCCACTACACCTTGCTTCCAACACTCAAACGACTCTACTACAACCATCACCATGGGCTACGAAGATGTCACAGGATCCTGCTCCTCGCGGTCCCGCCGTAGGAGGCAGCCTCCTGCCGTCCTCAACCTGACGCGTACGGCGAGCTCCCCAAGCGCATCTCGTCGCAAACAATCCAGCCCTGGAACGCGCCCTCCCCTGGACCCTTCCATGATCTCCCCTCCATCGCTGATCAACCCCGTTACCATGGAACCCCACATGACTCACTTTGACCACCCTCTCTTCATCCCCGCCAACGACTGCCCTAGTCCCGTTCCTAGCCCCGTGGCTAGCTCCCCACCAATCTCCCGCCAGTGGACCGCAACCTCCATGGAGCGGCCTTCTATCTCTACTATCGATGCTTTCTGCGAGCAGTCTGTTTGGGAGTCCGACTCCGAGTCCGAGTCTGCTGGCCGTAAATCCATGTCTCGACGGCCCATCGACACACTGCGCAAGGTCCGCAGCCGTGCTAAGCTCCGTGCCGCCAAGTCACAGCCCAGACTTCACCAGACTATGCTTGATGGCCAGGCCTCTGAGCAGTTCCCGTGCTTGTCAGAGGATATCCTCGGAGAGCCTATCCCTGAAGCCTTCCGTCCCAGCATGGACCGCCCCAGCACTAGCAAGGACGCTGTCCGGCCCAACAATGCCCTGCAGACATTGCGCCTTGTTGCTCCTTCCTCCGCTTCTCTGACTCGCCCTCCTCGTTCCCGCAAGAACAGCAGCATGAACAGCTCAGACGTTGATCGTTCTGCAGCTGCCGCCTTCCAAGCCCAATTCCGACGGCGCCAGCGCTCCGAATCCCCGGAATACCCCACTTCAAACTCTTCTACTTCCGACAAGGGTGAGAAGGAGAAGTTAACCGCATTTTGCTACGACCAGTACGCCCACGCCCCGATCACAGCAGCTCGCGAGCAAAGGCCCCTCTTCGAGCGTTTCATGAACTCCCTACGTTCATTAAACTGCCAGAAACCCCAAAAGTCTCACAAGAAGACCAATGTTACCACCATCTGATGCATTTCCACTCGGCGTTCCGGTTCTCTGGGTTCAATTTTAACGGACGAAAAAAACGTGCTACAACATACCGACTTTACCAACGATCCCTCCAACGATTTCATATCACTGTCTTCATGTCTCCAATGTGTCTCGATGATTACGAACACGTCCACTCCCTAACGCAAAACTCCGATTCTGATTCCCGCGCACAAATGAAAATAATGAATCTCCAGACCCGATTGTGGCTGGACACCGACGTGCTCAAAGACGTTCTCTATTGCGCTATCTCGCGCCACGAAACGAATATCATGTCTGCTACACAGACTATGACTACCGACTCATGACTCGATACCCTCGAGCTAACTATCTTTAATTTTCCTACTTGTCATCTGTTCCGAATTGTTTTTCTTTCCTGTCTTGCTTGCGCTATTTCGCGTGCTGTATTACCATCGCTCTTGTCTTATTACGAAGCTACTACCAACGGTCTTCATCTATGCCTCACTGAATCATGTCTTTCTATCACTGCTGCGACAACTATTTTTCTTATTCAACTTGGTGTCCATAATTTCAAAATAGAGGAATACGGCGCCTTCCGTGGTCTGTGTCTCTATGACTCAAAATCTGCATTCTGGAACTTTGCATTCATCAAAAGTTGTTTCACTACCTCATACTTTCAACATAGACAAAATTAGAAACTACCACATTTTACCTCAAGTATGAATGGTGCTTTGTTACTTCGTTGTCTAGGAGACGGGGACGTTTTGCGGAATGCTGGACTGCAGATCTCAGACGATCATCAAAGGCATCTTCGATACTACCGCAGCCTCCTTAAACCATCCATTCGACCGAGTAATGAAGACTATGTAACGACGGCTCCCCTCTTCCACCTTGGTGGAAATGCATCCTAGTCCTACGCCGCCACGCACGGGGCCCCGGATTACACAGACTACCAACAAGGGCGAAGGGCGTCATCAAACCTTCCCCTAGGCCAGGCCAAACTAACACCTCAGCTAACTAGCAGTTTCTGACTTCTGCCCTGTAGCAGCCAACCCATTGGAAGAATATGCACAGCCGGACAAACCAGCCACGTATGTAGTGCGTCATGATCATTCCAAATTCACCGTCGACTTCTTGCAGCCGTTTCAGAAAACTAACATCGAGCGACAGAATCGAATCCTGGATCCCGGGTCCGCTAGCATGAGAACACGAATACACAGGTTACCTATCGAATTCTCGATGCGTAGCCATTCGTACGTTCCCCACAACGGCTGCACCGGGGAACCGCGGGCGGGGATGGGGGTCCACTGGCCGGGGATGTGGGATGGTCTTGGATCGACATGTCCAGGCGTTGAGGTTTGAGTATTTAGGGCTTGCGATGGCACATACCAACTAACACCAACTGACCGACAATTGCGTTCAATATACGGAGTACTCCGTACACCTCTCACTTACTTCATACCGAATTTCTTATTCAAATACTATCTCACTAACAGCTGCACTCACTGTACTTAAGTATATTGTACTCCGTACCGAGTGCACAGATCCAGATAGGAGGATAAGAGTCATCCCTTGCATGGGCCCCTCAACGTCCACCAAGAGCCAAGAGCTTCATTGTCCGAGACCTTGACTTTGCACCTCGGCTGGAAAGCCTCAAACTATATCCTTTTCTTTTATCTCTTTTACTCCCTGTGTCATATTGCTGTAAGTACACAAGCTTAAACCATCCTATTCGCGCCATAAACCCAAAATCAACCAGCGCCATCCCCGTCTTCCCCTCAATCGGCAATCTGCCAATCTGATATCACACGTCCGTTCTCTCTATTCAATACAACTCCAATCAACTGGCCGATCACCCTCGATCGCCGCTTTGACAGGTAAGGCTAGACAAGGGTTTTATTTGGACCGACCAAAGAAATCTCCTCCCTGTGCCGGGGCTCTTCCGCGGCCTCACACGCAAGGTGGTTGATCCACCGGCTGTGCACCCATTGCATCCCCGAGACCCGTCATCCTGGGCTGGTTTCAGATCTATCGGAGTTTGTGATGTGGGGCTGTAGAGTTCTCGATCTGGGAGTTTGGACGTCTAGGCCTTTGTGTTTCATTTGGTACTTTTTGATTTATGATGACTACTCCGTAAATAGGCTTGACGCGTAGGGCTACAAGGCGTCCACGGGTGACATATGATTTATCATTTATGCCTCGTGTTTGACAGGCAGGCGCCATTTGGTTGCTTTTTTTTTGGTTATGACAAATTCACTTTTATTTGTGGAATACAAATGTAATCGAGCTGTTGGCTATCCTGAAAGTCTGGCGAATGTCTCTGAAGTCGCAGAAAAGGTAAAATCGGATGTCTAATCCAACCCGCGACACCACCATGGCAACACCCGTGCCTACAGTAGTGTGCAGAAACCCCAGCGTCAGTGTCTCAGGGAAACACAACGAGTATATCCCAAACAACCCAGGACAGACAGTCCGGACCGGCCTTCCGCCCCGTCCGTCCGCTGCAACAACCTTGCAGTGGCAGCGGAGCCTGTTCCAAGTATTTGGATACTCGCATCACCGCGGCAGGGATAGACCCTGCCCTGCAGCGGGGAAGGAGCAGTGGACACGCCGAGAGACAGTCGGCCCATCTCTACAGGAACTCAATCCTGCATTCGCATCTGCAAGACGAGAGGAGACCTTTTCCTTCCTCCGTCCCTGTCTGTGTTGTGGATCTCCAGCCAAAGTACAGCTTTGTGTTGTATCCATGACAAACACATAGTGCAAGTCGAGAGCATGTCTGTAAAAATCCAAGACAACTTCAACTGTGCTCCACAGGCTGACCCTGGCCTTCGCCCTTGCCCTTGCTCTCCTCCTCCTTCTCTTTCTCCTTCATCTCCAAAGCCTCCATATTCTCCTCCCACCTCGGAACATCAACCCTCCCCTCCCACTTCGAAATAACAACATCCCCCTTCCGTCCAAGCTGTTTCTCCGCCCGTTCCTCCTCTCCGTCCTCAGCTCTGGGCGCAACCTCCGAAGCACCACCATCAGCCCCAGCAAAAACAGCCTGCACATCCAGCTCCTTAAGCGCAGCTTCATAGAGCACTCGGAGCTGTTCCCTTTTCTGTTTCCGCAATTCCCCAGTTTCACTATTGCCACCGCCATCCGTCCCCGTAGACCCAGATGCAGAATGGCCCGCCCGCACAACCGGCTTCTTCACAACACCCGGTCCACCCCGCTCCTCGAACCCGCGTAGCAATCCCTCCATAATACCCAGTACAGTACCGGCACGCATACCCAGCTGCGCGCCGACGGGGAAGCCTCCGTCGAAGCCGTCTTGCACGTGCGCGCCCTTGGAGGCGGACGTGCCGTCGCGGTAGCCTGCTGTGACGTGTTGGCGGCGGAGGCTGGGGAGGTCGGAGGGTTCGGTTGATTGGGTGAGTGGGTTGGTTGTTGATTGGAGGGGTGCGGTGTGAGTACTTTCGTGCGGTGGGGAGGAGCCGAAGATGTCGTCGAGGGAGTTGTTGTCGACTGCGGGGTAGTCTTGGGACATTGTTGTTGCTGGGGAGGGTGGAGCAGATTGGGCGGAGGATGAGTCTGTGTGGGTTGATGTCATTGAACTGGAATACCTCAGTATTCACTATTATTGACTTGGAGTTGATTATAGAGGGTTGTTGTGAGTGAGGCGTGAGTTCTACGTTGGAGAGAAAAAAAAGATAGCGGGTCGGCGGGGCGATCCGGCGATCCATAGTATGAGCACGGGATTATTAACCTTAGTATGTTAGTTATTTAATAATAGTTTTTAGTATATATGTTGTAGTTGAATATTACTTAGGTATCTGGGAGGTTGGATATGGATAGTAGGTGCACTGATATATCGTTGCATATAGCGAGATGGCTTTCCCTTTCCGCCTTAGACATCATTTCAACTTCCAAGGTTCATCTTCTGAGACCTAGCAACTCACGGAAGATGGCGTGGCCACTTCCCCCGGATATAACTGGCCGTATTGTGTCACTCCTGGAAAACCCATCGACTCATATAGATACCGAGCTCGGATTGGCTCAATATGCTTCGGTGAATCGCGACTGGCAGCCTATTGTCGAGGAGCGAAGCTGGGCGAAACTCCGCGTCAAGACAGGAACTCCATTGAATCTCGAGCGATTTGAAAAACTGACAAAGGACCCACGACGCCAATCATATATTCGGGATATCGAATTGATCGTGGAGCTTGAGCCTTACGATGAATCTGCCAGAGCTCATTTCGAGACAGAATCTGAGAATGAGCGCAATAATCAGATCTTCTCCGATGCAATCCGCTCAATCCTTCAAACCGTCGCGAAATTCAGATCATCGCGAGGTATCTCGCTCTCCGTCAAAGCTCAGTCGCCTAGTGATCTGGTTGCTAGTCCAAATAGACTTAGGCGAATAAAGGCCGCCCGTGCCGAGCGGACTGCAGATATTTTGAACCGCAGATTTGAGAGAAACTACCTTCGGCTTGATGCATTCGAGAGCCAGGTAGCACCAGTCGGCATTGTGCATACTCTCAAAATAGAGGCGTTAGCCGATAGACGACAAATCGAGGCGACTTCGTGCGCTCGTCTTGCCTCGAAATTTCCTAACCTCCATACGCTCAAGTTGGTGTTGAATGACACCTGCAAACACGATAAGGATCTAAGAAAACGCAACCGCGACGGTATGTTCTATTTACAGGTCAATTGACTATTTTTCATTACATACCATGTACATTTCCTTGGTTTACTAATGGTGTATTTAGAATTCGCTGCTCACATTCACCTTTTACCGCCCAGCATAAAAACATTCAACTTTCATTTTAATCATGAACCACCTAGGGATCACAACTTCTCCCCAGATGATATCACAGACCAAGGGGTGGATGCTCTCAGCTCGCAACTACATAAGTTCTCTCAACAATTAGAGACACTCAGTATCTACGGAATGACATTTGGAAATGAGCTTTTCTGGCCACTGGAATCAAACGGTAATCATCCATCATGGCCTGATCTGAAAACCATCGACATTGAATACATCCCCTCAACCCCGTCCGGGAAATGGCTCTTTGTTGACCGCTTTGATCGCGATGAGGACGATCAATATGAGTCCACGGATTCAGATCCACATGATGAATTTCCGGAATACGTGAGAACAGTACTAGAAGATCGCAGCGGCAAGCCCTTCCGAGAAGTCAGTGTGCCGGGTCTCTTCAATGAGCTATATATGGCCGTGGGCCAGGCAGCATTGTATATGCCTAAATTGGAGGACCTGCGTATGGAAACAGAGTCGGGAAGAGTCCATCATCGGTTCAGATATTCCACGGAAGGCGATATATGCGCAACATGGTCTGACGGTCTCGGATTCCAGACTGAGGAAAGGGTTCTGAACCTGTGGAAGCAAGTGGCTTCTGAACATACCGGTCAAGATCTCACAGTCAAATTGTGCGATGATTAAGAGGGCACAAACCAGAATATCACCGCTTGCCATTTGGGGATGTTCAAAGGTTGATGATATTGTATTTCAGCTTAGAAAAAGTGATTACTAACTTCTAGTCCCTGCCAGCTGGAAACCGGTACACTGGGTAATCAGCTTCGTCTACATGATTTCGCCGAAAAAGAGGCTCATTGACATACAGGTGGCGGTCGTAGAACTTGATAAGAATGACAAAAAGTGCTTACGTTCAGTGGAAAGATTATTGCTTGAAACACAAAAGAAGCTCGCTTTAAAAATAACGCGAAGCCTCATGATACCATTTCACGCGCAAAATTCCTACAGGCACTCGCGGACAGGAACGTCAAACCTAACATGAATTAGATCTCTCATTCAAACAGGCAGAAAACTATTCCCCATAAAAGAAAATTACCGTTGAGTCCGGGCCTTTGGCAGAGAAATTGAATGATTATACTTTGGTTGATTATAGCAGGGAGAAAGATGGAAACAAATACGTCTTAGTTGATTTATGGGAAGACTAACGACTGTAATTGAGATAAATATATAATATAATAATACTATTCTTACATCCATAGTTGTTATAACTTTGGCGATAGTTCCTATTCTTAGTCTCTCAATAGGACATATAGGGTATATGTGTAAGAAGATGTATGATATATAGTCACACCTAACAGAGAAGGGGAAAGTGTTCTTGACCTCTCCTTCTTGTTTGTCACTTTTCATCTCTTCACCTCCCCTCTTCACCTCCCCTCTTCACCTCTTATCTTCTCGTCTTCTCTTCACCCTGTGCTTCCTGAGCCCCCTCATAAAGCGGCACCCCGATCGGGAAATCCACATCCGCGGCCTAAAATCTGGTACAATCAGGTACATATGTATACAGATGAAGGTTATTTACTGAACAACAACATGAACAATATCTGGTAGCAAGAGACTTTCGAATTGATCCTCAACAGTTACCTTGGCCGAAGGCAACTGGGACATTATGGCCTGATGATCCGGCAGTGTTTCATTGATTGTTTCCGACGTACACTTTGGGCTAAGGGACCGTCATTTCTGATTGTTGGAATGGCAGATATGTCTCAATGGAGGAAGTCTATCGAGATATCGCTTGCCATTGTGAAAAGTACTCAGAAGAAGGACTGTAATGTTGGTCTGAGGTGGGAAAAAAGATCCACAGATGGAGGGGCAGATGTCTACTATGTCACATCGGTAGTACAGTTATATTCTTTTGAATTTGTATTATTATATCCTGAATATGCTGTCTAGTTAATTATGACATTTGACATGTTGAGATGCAAGTGGTAGTATGCACGTAATTACCAATGCGATATTGGGGCCGAGTCGCATCAGATGATGTGCCCAAAGTAGTTAGTAGCCCCCAAACCCCAGTTCTGTATTTCGAATCTACGTGGAGATCTCCAATCAACCTAAACAATACACTCACTGCTATGCCTAGACGCTCCCTCCGCCTACTAGGCTACACCACTGCCGTAACCGGCCTAGCTGGCTACAGCATCCACCGTGGACTCAACCATCTGGAAGAAAAGTACCCAGCACTTCCTCTCGCAGCGGGCAGTAGAGCCCTCCGCAAACCACAGAGCCCAGACACTCAGCGTTGCGCATATACCGACATCTACGCAGCACAAATACCCCTGCAAGCCCTCGAAGCCCGGGTCCCAAACCAAAAGACACCAACAAAAACAGAGCTCGAGTATTCCTGGGCTAGATCTGTCATCGGAACCAAGATCCTACGAACTGAGGGTTCTCTCATCGGACTCCTCGCGAATTTCCGCTTCACACCGTGCGATACAGGCACATCAGAGGGCGGATTCTCGCCGGATGAAACCACCGGTGCACCGCGCGTTCTGCTGAACGGTATGTTCCAAGTGCAGCGGCTCCCCGCTGCTGATGCAGATAGCAATGGACTACTTGTTTCGTTGAAATTGCCGGACGATCCCCGTGAGTTCTTTGAGAAGATTGCGCGGTGGGGATATCCATGGCGCTTGATGTCGTCTCTGCGACATGAGATGAGTGTTTCTGAGCCGTTCCAGGTGAATGGACGGGGGAGGTTTGTAGAGGTTCGGTTCTCAACTGCGCATGATTATGAGATTGTGGATGCAGAGGGGGAGTTGGAAAAACAGAAAATCATTCCAGCTTGGACTTTGAGGTTGCATCGTGGGTATGCTAGGTTTGTTCTTGATTCGGCTGTTCGAGAACTGCTGCGGGATGTCGAGAAATGATGCGGCCAAGCGGGGACTTATTCTTCCTTCGAAATACTTGGATATCTTTTCATACCATTCGTCTTTTAATCCGGGTAGTCGGGCTACCCTCTGGGCATACCCCAGGCCTGATAGCATGGAACACTTCGACTTCTAGGGCTTAGAAGTTCTAGCGAGCTTTCAGCGGCCATTGAAGGGCCTTTACTCCACCACTACATTCAACTCTTCGATAGCAAATATACATATGGTTGACAATTCTTCACGTGGGAAATTATTTTTAAGCGCTTTCAGTGAGCACATGCAATAAATATTTAACCCGGGAAGATGAAATACTACATTTCCTGTAATCCCCCATTTCCAACCATATAAACATTTGCCTGATACACACCATATTTAACACCCAATATCAAGATTTTCGCAATTGCAAGACCAAACCCGTTTATTCATCACCATCACCCGGATCTGGAACACATGCACCCCCATTCGGAATAATACTCCAAGACTCGAATCCATTGTACAAGTAGCATACATCCCATCCATTGGTAATGCTCCCAAGCAAAGCACCTTCCCCACCGGAACAGTCAGGCGATCTGAACATGCAAAGATCATATCGGTTCGCGTCCGACGGACTCTTCCACGAGATACTCTTGACATTTGTCGAGTTGAACTTGGCAAGATTTAAGACCTGACAGTCACGCCGTTGTGCGCCAGAGTAGTGGAGGATGGAGTATTCAATATTGTTCACGGAGCTGTTGCACACCGGCGGTGCCTGGCTGAGAAAACGGAAGTCCCACTATGAAACATTAGCGGGTTTGACTATGACTTCGGCTTGTTGCACGTACGGCTCGGTAGGCAAGGACTGTGAGATCTTCTGCCCTGGGTAGTGCGTTCACTGTCCAGGACGAGACGCTAATGAGCGTCAAGCACGCGGCGAGGAATTTCATTTTGCGGTTGTTGGTAGAAACAAGTGTGAAAATTAGGATTTATATCGGAAATACGGGGTAAACTGAAACGAAATGATTATTTGGGACATCCCGAAGCGCAGAATTGCTTCTTTTTATACACAACGTCCCATCCCAGTCAACCTATTTTAGTCCATAACTGCACCTGCAGGAGCGGAGTCGGCGTCTCCAATCACATCCTTCAACAGTCAGTCGAGACTCCATAGGCTCGAGGACAACTCCTTTTAGCTGCAGCTAAAGAGCAGCTGAAAGAACTTGGCCAGAGGAGTTTCGGTTAAGTTGCTCTTGGCGTCGGGGAAAAGCGTCAGGTTGTTGGGTTCTCATTGGATGGCAATATTTTCGAGACCCTAATTTCTTGAAGGACCTCGCGGTGCGGCTCCTCCGCACCTTGATTGTCGGGGGAATAAAAGGCGAGCCATTTTAATGGTTACTGGGTACAGGTGATTGTCTCGCCGATTCAGGAACACGGCGAATGAGCGTTGGCTTGGCTCAGGAACGACAGGGACCGGATACTGTCTTACGTGCAGCTTGCAGCTTGCAGTGCTGACATCCAGGGCTCAGGAGATGAGTTCGCTTACTTCGTTTGATTATATGGGTTGATTACTGTGTGGCCAGGCCATGACCTTCATGGCTGGTCATCCCGATTCCCACTCTTATTCTCGGCATTAAGCAGAAAGAAGTACGGAACCCCTGTGAAAGCCTTCATATGTAAGGGCAAAGAGACTTTGCTCTCTAACCTGTACTATCCGTAGCGTACGGTGCCTTTTCTCGATAAGCCATACAATAACGGATCATGCATTATGCTGTCTGGACCTTTTGATACTCGCAGAGAAACGAAAAGCATATGCAGGCTCTATCCATTCCAGGGGCGGAATCGACCTGTGACACCATAATATAGCAACCCCGGCTTATTTTCCAGCGTGGTACACATAGAAGGGAGAGATCATCACGGAAGGACAGATCGTATAGGTAAAGAGGCAAACACTGCGGTTGCATAACATAGAGATTGCCCTAGGTTGGGAGACCTAGGAGTTCATTTGGATGTTTTGTAACTTGTGCTTGTGCCTGCAAGTGACCCCATTAACCATTACTGAGGATGCGAAAAAGGAATGCTAGCTTGTCTAAATTATTTATTTATCCAATCTATAGAATATCCCAGAGGGTATACGAAGACATTACAGGCCGTCACGACACACCAAAACCCACAGTAAACGAACTGTATCAACCCCGCTGGGGACTAGACGACAACCGCCAAGCCCGAAGAGGCAGGTCCTGTAGCTTCTGTGCAGCGGGTTTGATAAACATAATGAATGTGAGCGTGCCAATGAGCACGCATAGCATGTTGGTCATATAGTACCCGTCACGGTCGACGTGGCAGGTACCGCCGCCGTTGATGCAGCGGTTCTTCTCCGGCTCGAGGGCGCAGGAGAATGCCGTTGTAACGAGGGCGCCCTTGAGGGATTCGACGGGTGGGGCAATGGCTGGGGGAAGACATGTTGCTTGAGTGAACATGTCGACGAGTTTGAGGACGAAAATCCGGGGGAATGTTCCGCCCAGGTTGGAGACGCTGGAGGTGATATGTTAGCTATTATACGCATTATTTGTTGGGGTGGGAAGGGTGGAGATAGGTTAGGACTTACGTTGCGAGGAGCGTCATGTATGTTCCGCCAATGGCCGGGTCGGCGATGCGGGCGTGGAAGGCTGAGATGGCGACGAACATGACTGTGTTCATGAAGGTTGAGAGGACATGCTCTCCAATTACGGTGAGCATATACCACATTGGCACTTCCGAGGCAGTGGGGTAGATCATGACGGTGAATTGGGCGAGCACGGCGGCTGCTAGTCGTCCGATAAAGGCCCAGCCCCAGAGGCGCATTGCTCCGTAGTTGGTTGACCACTGGCCGGCATAGTAGCCAAGCATGATTTCAAAGGGGAAGTCGATCAACACCACCAGGGCCATGTTGTCCTGGCCAAAGCCCTTGTCCAGGAGCTTGAGACTAGTGACTCCGTCATTGGCCTGGAAGCCGATTTTGGCAATGAGGTGAATCAGAATAATGGTCTGAATGTTCTTCAACTTCAGAACGCTCCACATGCTTTTATACACATCCATAATGCTGTCACGTTCCTTGGTACGTTCTTCCTTCTTGAGGAAGGCCAGACCACAGGTCACGATCAGATAAGCCCAGCCCCAGAAGTTGAGATAAGTGCCCAGGGAAAGAAGACCGCTCTCTCCGGGGATGGTTCGGAACCATCTGTTGGCAAAGTCCTTCGAGTTGAAAGCCAAGAAGACAGTGTAGGACAGGAAGTGGCCGGCTGTCAATCCGACCGTTTGGGCGGTCGACGCGTAAGAGATGTTAGGCGGGGACATCAAAGTAATCGCCCATCCATCCACAGCAATATCCTGGGTGGCACAGAAAAGCACCAACATAAACCACCAGTATGTGAATTTCCAGACTCCCGCGCCGCCATTAGCGCCGGCTTGTATCATCATATCCTCGATATGACCACCCATATAGATCATAGCTAATCCGGCAATCACCTGCACAGGGGTAATCCAGCTCTTACGCCGACCAAATCGCGTACTCCACACAGCATCGACAATAGGACTCCAGAACAATTTGAGCGAGTATGGGTATGAGGCGAGCGAGAAGATTCCAATCTGGCCGTAGGAGAGGTACGGTTTGAGCAGGAAGGGGACGGAGCCGGTGGCTAGGCCCATGGGAATTCCTTGGAGGAAGTATAACAAGACCAACAGCAGGAAGTTGCGGCGATCACTGCGTGGTAGGTTGTGGAAAGTTGTATTGGTCTGGATCGGGGTTTGAGGCACGGCGGGTTCGTCGTCGAGGGAAAATGAAGATCGTGACATAAGTTGGGCTGTTCTTTCGGCTGAGGTCTCAGTGGAGGGCGTGTCCCTCCTACGCATTTCGATGTTGTTATTCATCTTTCCATTCGCACGTCCGTTGGACCCGGTAGAAACTGTCAGGTTCGCCTTGGAGCGGCGCTTCGAGAGGGTAGCGTTCTTGCGTGTCATTGAATGCTCTGTTATAGTCGGGAGATATCGCCTTTGGCAACTTTGTCCCGATTGGATCAATTACTGAAGTTGGGATATTATGATAATTGAATAGAGACAGGGATGGATTGAAGGCTCCGACTTTGAAAGGGTAGGTGTTTAGATACCCCGAGTGTCCTGTATGTTTTTAATTCCACTGAGAATGAAGGAATGAATGAGGGATTTGAAAAGAAAGAAACCTCAATAGATGTTTGGTGGGGGGATCTTCGAACCAGAGGATGACAAAAGAGAACATGAGGCAAGCTGGCCTCTTGGCTGTGCAGATCCGGGGAGCCGGGGCAGGGTCTACTTTAGTCTTCTTCATATACAAAATGGGTCGAACATGGAATTGGGCATAGACATGGATCTGAATATGAATCTGATCAGTTAATATGTATTTTCTCTCTTGTTACACATATAACTATAGCACTTAACACTATGAGGTTACCACATCAACATAGTGGCACTTTACTTTGTACAGGGGTCAAGCATATACAATATATCATACCAGATCTATATAAACCAAGCTCCTCCCATCTAAGCACATTTGAGGCTTAGACCCCTCCATGGTCTGTTCAGATTTTGGGTAATAAAATAATCCCAGCCCAGGGAGCCCAAGCTTCTGCATAATCGCGTCAGATGTTGACGTGATCACGTGCCGCAAATAAACAACTCCAAATCCCCACTGCGCATCTACAACATAGCTTAGCTTCTACGACAACATTGCTTCGGAAAAGACCCATACCCACCTCCAGCACTGTATCAAGCTCTACAAACCAACATCCCAAAATGACAACAACCACATCTCGCCCCCCCACATCACCAGACCCAGAAGAAGTCGAACTAGATACAGAGATCACCTCAATCCGTGCCGAAAGTAAGCATCTCAATCCAAACCCCCGCAAACCCACAACTGAAACCCAAAACTAACCAAAATAAAGTCCAAACCCTCCAAAAACACAAGCGCATCCTCACATCCAGCCTCCTAACAACCGACCCAATCCAAAAACTCCTCCGCAAACAACAACCCCAACCCCCCACAACAACAAACCAAACCGACCCCCTGGCAACAATCTCCCCCCTAGTCCACGCCGCCGGCGCACATACCTCCTCAAACCACCACCGCATCGCCTTCGGCGCAACCGCCTTCCCATTCAAAGACCCATCCCCAAAAGCCAGCGCCACGCCCCTCCTCGGCGTGCGCATCGACGTATGCACCCGCAACGGCCGTTTCGCGAAACCATACTACATACTCCTCCAACATGAGCGGAGTCGCGCGGGCCCCGGGTCAGGTTCTACGAAGGTATTGAAGGTCCATCGACACACGGTTCCGGGGTTTATATCGATGACGAAGCTAGAGAGTGTTTACCTGCCGCGTCCTGGAGTATCGCGCGACAATGGAGACGGGGAGGGATCGTCCGGAGAGGATGAGGATGCTGAACCCGCGAAGCCATCGAAGAAGAGCGGCGGTTCTACTCGGAAACAGGATCTGCGGGGATTTGTGCGCGAGCTTCGGAGGGAGCTTGTTGCGTGGCATATGCGTGTTGATGCGATTGACTTCCTGCGCGAGAAATTGGGTCTTGTTGGTGAAAGTGGGAAGGCGTTGCCGTTTGATGTTTCGCCGGATCGGGATACGGGGATTGTGTCTTTAGCTGCTGTTGGGGCTGAGGCGCGGTATGTGCGGGTTGAGTGGGTTGATGGTCGGGTTGGGCGGTTTAAATTGTCTAATGCTGGGGTTGTGGAGCGGGCTGTTGTTATTGGTGATGAGGGGAGGGATAAGAAGGTTGAGGATGCGATGACTGGGGGTGGGGGGAGAGTTGAGACTGTTTTGGATAGGTTGAGGGTGGATGTGTTGTCTGCATCACCTGCCACGCCTAGCACGCCTGGAGTATGAGGGTGTTGTGTTTTGTTTCTGTTTTTCAGCGAGAGATACCCCGATGTGAATTCTGAAGTGTTCGAATCAATTTAAGTGTGAATTTCATTGCAGCTAAATTATAAACAGGGTTGCTATGTCTATCCAATGGTCTCCACCAAATGCTATGCAATCATGAGACCCAAAATCCGCCGCAATGCGTGTATGTGAAAGGTGATAGTCGATCCAAAAGCATTCAAAATTATTACAAGAGAAGTAAAGGGCATAACAGGGACAAAAGAAGGGGTGATTAAAAGGGTATACTGAGTAGATGTCGTGTCATCGTCTCCAATTAGAGAGGCACATAATCCTGGCTGGGATGGATTGTATCCGGTGTTGAAGTTTCGAGTGGTGAGTGTTGCACAACAGCATTGGGAGTATTGGGGGTGAAGGCGACAAGGGGCAAAGAACCATATGATTGGCCATGTCGCACTTCGAGATGTCGACGTAGGACGGCCTCTTCCAAATACCAGCGGTGCCGCAAAGTCGTCTTTTTCGTTCCCAACGCTTGCATGAGAGAGAATTCCTCTCGTTGGTGTTCGGCTTGCAGGGTAGCAATGCCCTGGGTGTGTCGGTTACACATTTCATCCAGTTCCTTTTCCATACGCCCCGTGGCTTCCTGCAGCTTAAGCTCCTGGCGGTCACGGAGGACTTTGATGCGGGCGTGGTGGAGCTGGTCCATATTTTTGTGGGAATGGTATTGTTGTTCTAGCTGCTCCATGTGTTGGCGAGTGAGTACACGGGCTGGTGAGGTTGAGTCGTATTCCGATAATGACTCGGAGGAGCGTTCGGATCGTTCGGCCCTGATCGATGTTCCGGCGGGAGATGGCGGTGGGCTGGCATTGCGGAGATAGCCCTCCATATGCTTGATGCGAGTACGCGAATTCATCTTAGCTCGATCGAACTCACGTTGTTGTTCGATTTCTACCGCCAGTTGTCGCTCTTCGATTTGGGTTATAGCTTGAATGTTCTGTACGAATGCTTGTTAGCACAGAAAAATAAAAAAGTTGAACGGCGGATTTTGTAAAGCGAACCTTCTCGCGCTTCTCATCCTCCTGGCGCTGGTTATCAGACTGCTTCTCTGAGATATTGGTCTGATGCCGACGCCGGAGGGTACTTAGAGCGGCGTCTTGGAAAGCAAGATGTCGGTCCCTTTCCATCCGATGCCGCTCGTGCATCTCACTTAGCTCCGGATCGTCCAGACTTCTTTGTAACTCCTCTTTGCTGAACAGAGGAATTTCCAATCTGGGAGGTGATGCCTCATTTCTCGCATGGGGCGAAACATCATGGGCAGCATCATTGGATTCCGGTTTAGGTTCGAAGAAAACATGTTCAACGCCTTTCTCGCTCGTGGATAGAGTCATCCGCCCTTCCGAGGGTAAGACAATGGCCGAGGATGTGCGCCTCTTGCGGAATTGAATTCTTCCAATCGCAGACTTCAAGCTGCTCCGTCGCCTCTCCTTTTTGTCGGCAGATGCGACGCTGAGAATTGAATGTCGGTGCGGCTTGGCCTCGAATGTATCACTATATCCGTTCCCAATCAGGCCCGACCTCCCCTCACTAGAGCAAAACGAGGTTGGCCGCGTAGACAGCGAAGCTAGTGATCGTGTACTGCGAGCCTTAATGTGATCTGAGCCTAGTGTGACATCCGATAGTGAAGAAACGATCTGGTCGAGCACGGATGGGACGGGGGAGGCCGGCTCGTGGGACGGAGTGACGGAGCCGCACACGGATTTCCGATCGGTCGACGATCCAGAAGACAAGACTGGGGAGGAGGGATCAACCATTCCCAAGGCGATCGTGGCAGCCAGTGGCGCTGATGCTTCGATTTCTGGCACTTTCAGACCCAGCTGTTGAGCCTCTTCGGCTAGATGTTGCGCCTGCGCTGCTTCGGATTCCGGTGAGGGGTAGTGGAGGACATCGGTGCGATATTGGGCCTCATCGAAGATGGGCCCAGTGGTCGACTCCATATGTACAGTTATAGAAAGTATGTGGCGCCTAACCAGCGGGCGCACATGAAATTCAAGATCGACCTAAGAATAATAGTCCACTTGGACGCATTCTATGACGGCATGGGAATTTTTGAGGGGTTGTAAGGACAGTAATTAGAAGAATAAGAGAGGTGGAGAGGTAAGAGGTCCAAGCTAAAGGGAGGAGGGAGAAGGTAGAAGGGTAGAAGGTTGAAAGTAGAAAGTAGAAAGTAGAAAGTAGAAAGGGGAAAACAAAGACTTCACCATTACGGTCTTGTCAGGCCCTCTTTTTTCTTGTTTCCTCATGTTCTGTCGTTTTAGGCAATTTGTAAAAAAAAAATAAATCAATTTGACCCACGAGTGGCCCTGATGCAATCCCATTTTGAAACGGACTAGTCTTAGATTTGAAGATGTAAACATGAACTAGCTATGTATACTATGGAGTATATTGTATAGTGAACGGTATATATTGTAGTTACATTACGGAGTAGTTAAAGAATTATGTTGTATATCGGAGAAATATAAACTATCCCAGTTCAAACACCCCGGCATTTGTTCAGATAGCCTTGACCTGCATTTCCCAACTATGCACTTGATCCCTGAAAATCCCTTGATCAAGCCCCAAGCCCCTCTATTCTCGCCAGATTAGGAAGGTAGGGCTTAGGGCTATCGGCATAGCCTCGGTCCCATAGAAAGGTCGCATCAGGCCATACAACGTAGATCAGCCCATTTAGAACAGCTAGCTCAATAGTCATGAGCTCTACTCGTTCAGCATGTTGAATGCCAGGTTATAAGCCTGCTCCTTAGCCTCGTATTGCGGAGTTCCCACCCTCGTCCTCTTATCCCATCCATGACTACAGCCCGGCATGCGCTCGCTGACCACATGCCAGCCTTGCAATTTCTTGATCTTCTGGGTCAGTTCCTCAGCCTCAAGCGCGAGAGTGTCGCCATCCGCGGTAATCATGAGAACCCGTCGTGGGAATCGATCTGCCTGGGCGTATAGCGGCGAAATGCGCGGATCCCGCTTGTCGAACGATGAGGGTACATAGCAGCGGTCGAAGAGACGCCTGACTGGAAGAGGAATCGCAAAGTCACCACGGGCCGGGGCAGTCTTCGAAGCAGGGCCAGGGCTTAGGTCGGTCACAGGATAGAATGTTAGCAGAGAGCGGAACGTATCGGGAGCGAAGAGGCTTGACGCAGCTGCCAGCGCGAGGTTGCCTCCAGCACTAAATCCAGATATAGATACACGGGTCAGGTCGAATTCATCTGGATGCGCGAACACATATATGATGGCGTCTTCCACGTCGTTCAGGGCAGCGGGGAACGGGTGTTCTGGTGCTAGCCGATAGGGGACGTCTAAGACCGTGTGCTTGGTTTCCTGACTGACTCGTCGACAAAACTCATCGTCGCTGCCATGGAGGGGTAGCACGAAGCCACTTCCATGAAAGTTGAGGAGGACAGGTGATGGACCCGAGCCGGAAGGCTGATACAGATGAACCTTGATGGTTCGGCCAGCATCCCGGGACTTTATATGACGGATTTCATCTGGACTAGCCGATATATTTGTGGCAAGGCGCATGAATGTTCGAATGATATAGGTGAAGCATTTATCATAATAATACAAGATAATATCCATGTTTGGCATGGAAGGATGTAGTATGTTGAAGCTGAGTCCCAGCCGAGGCCTGGGGTTAAGGATGCCACTGCTGATCTCCGTCCTATTTTAGTCTACGCCAATATCTTACAGTGCCTAACCTGGGGGTCCCAACTTGGAATCGACTAACATACTATCTTGATTATCGTTTCTAATACACTAGCTATCCAATAATAATCTGTAAGGAATCAGGATCGTCCATAAGGCACGATTTATGCCCGAATTTTAAGGCACCCATGCAGTATAGTCATAGAGTAACTTTTCCCTAATAATTGAACTGACTAGGGTGATCTTACCCAGAATGACACTGAGAGTACACTGACACTTTATATCCTCCATTTTTCTGCAAAATATCTTACTTCTATAATTTCCGTAATGTAAACCGTGCTGGTGCGTCGATATATCAATCTGCTAGTGGCGTTATTTAATGTTATTTAATCTCCTATCAATTAGCTCTCAATTCCCCGCATTAGGAGATTTCCACGCAGAGCCTCATTATCTTCCACGCACCTTGTCTGCCAATCAAAATGACCGCCTGCCGTCGTCACGCCCATCTCCAACGTCCACCGCCGTCGCCTCTATTGTATCCCTTTTGGAGTCTCAGGTTATCTGGGAAACAATCATCTAGTTTCTAAAAGTCATCCATTTTAGGTTTCATTAAGCAAGCAAGGACTGCTTATTGAGCTGGACAGGAGTGGTGGAAGATCTTGCAACATCGCAATCTACACGCAATCTACGCAATCTACGCAATCTACACAATTTACAGGATGTCCACCAAAGTCGACCCCGTCGACAATAATTTTACGGTCTTTATACGCTTACCATTTCCCAGGGGTGACTTTGTCGATCCGCCGCCTGCAAGTCTCCCCAAGAGAAACCCCTTAAGCATCCACTAACGTAAACAGGTGGAATGGAATGCATCCAAAGATCAAGCGTTATGGGATATACTTTCTCGGCCATCAAAAGGCGATATTGACTGTATGTATTGCTGTTACTTCGAGACTTTGCTTTGTCTTTGTTTTGACATCACTGACATCACCACAGGGAAAGCTCTGTAACTGCACTCTGCCCGGGACACATTAAAGCTGAGGGCTACTAATATGGTTGATATAGGGCAGAGAACTTCGACGTCACCTTACAGTTTCTTCTTCAGCAGGCAGCATGGCTCTATGATCGCCAGCTATCACAGGTTAGGGCTCAAATGCGCAAGGTCGGCACTACGCAGTCGAACTCTCCTTCTCCGGCTTTAGGATCGGTCTCTGGTAGTACGGCCTTGTCACAAAAGGAAACGCCATTACCAGGTATATCCCATGGTTGCTTTATATTCACTACAGTCTGAGACTAATATCAATAGGTTCTCGGGCGCCTTCACGGCAAGTATCTCACCAGAAGGATATCCCTCTCCGAGGTATGGACCGAAACCCTACCCGTCCCCACACGGGACCTTTGGTACCGCCGATGGATCGATCGCGTTTGACATTGACTGCAGCCCCTGACAACCGACGTACGAGCTTTACATCAACTACAGCTACTAACCAAACTCGCGGATCCCGGGATCCTGCACGCACTGACACGCCGACAACCGAGGAGAAAGAACCACGTTGGGATTCTTTTGGCCGCCGGCCTTCGACTGTCAGACGGGAACAGCCGCCGGTCACGTCTTTGCCCCGGTCTCCAACACTGGAGGAAGAGCCCCTGTCCACGAGCTCGTCGGAAGAATCTGAATCTGACGACGAGGACACGATGCGTGCACCCCTGTTCAAACGGTTTGGCAAATTTTCTACCCACCGCTCTGGTCTCCGGGATGACGAGGACGACGAAGAAGACACTCCAGCGTTCCTTCCCGTGGCCCGAGAACACCAACATACCCATCTAGATCGTCCAGGCCAGGAACTTAGCGCCACCCTTCGTTTAGATGCCGAGCGAGGAGCGGCGCAACGGCGACATCACGAGCAGCGGTCTGGCCCTATGGTACCGGCAGCTACAGAGTCATCCACCAGCTCTATCAGCTCCGGTGGGCGTAGCAGCCTACCTGGTGGACCCAGACGGACCAGCCAGGGGGCATCGACCCTGAGCTCCCAGCGCGCTGCCGAGCGCCAAAATTCCCGCAAGTCCACCGCCTCCGGTCGCGAAACTAGCGATGGTACCCCCAGCATGGGAAGCAGCTTCAGCGACCTCGACGGTATGTGTCCCAACCCCGAGGATTCTGGATTTCAACTGATCGACTGGTCAGATGCAAGCGTTACCCAGTCAGCCCTGGAGGAGGCCCTTCTAAGCAACATGCAGCATGGTGGAATGGCTAGTCGGATGAGTACCATCAGCCAAGCCTTACGCAGCCGGTATCTGCAGTGAAATATACCTGTTACATAGCAACATCAATTTTGGCAGATTGCACTCTACGATGTAGTATGATGTGTATGATGTGTATGATGTAGCTCATGTCAGATGTCCGCATATGGCATCCACGTGACCGAGTGGCACCTCGGCATCTCGGTGATGCGTACCGGTGACATAGACATTTGTGGATATCTTCACTTTGACCGGAGCTCTCTATACTCAGATATTCCAAGTATTCATCGTCACGGATCGGTCAAACGGGAGCGCTAGTGCCGGATCAGGACGATCATTCTCAACACCAACATATAATAGATGGGGAGCTCAACCTAGCTGCCTAGTTGCCTTGAAAAACGTTGACTGTACAACAATGAAGAATTCGGCATATTTTGAATAAACCAGACACTCGACCAATCGTGGAAAGCTGACCGGCAACAAAGAACATCCACACTGCAACCCCACCAAGACCCCAATCGCGGAGCGGCAAGCCTCGGCATCTCAGCTGCAGTTCACCTCAAAAGACCAACCTTCCATTCGCAATTGTTCTCCTCTTTTTCTCGGTCGCAAAGCATTTATATCATAATTCACAATGGCCGCCCCATTACTCGGCGAAATGTCCCCAGCAGAGGCAGAATCCGTCTATTTCAATGAATACCCCCCACCAAAAGCCCTATCACGACATGAAGCGCTGGCACGGGCATTCATTGACCTCCACGTGGAGCAGAATCGCCGCGTAGTACTCGTCACATCTGGAGGTACAACAGTACCACTTGAAGCACAAACCGTACGATTCATCGACAACTTCTCCGCCGGAACTCGAGGCGCCACATCAGCCGAGTACTTCCTGGAGCAAGGGTACGCAGTGATCTTCCTGCACCGACAATACAGCCTTCTACCGTACTCGCGGCACTACAGCCACTCAACCAATTGCTTCCTGGACTTCATGGACGAGGCGCCTGCCTCGGCAGACTCCTCCAACCCCAGCCACGGACCTATCATGGTGCGCGACGAGTACCAGGATCAGATGCGCAGCGTGTTGCGGAAATACCGGTACGCGAAACAGAACAACCGTCTCCTGCTATTGCCGTTCACGACGGTCTCGGAGTACATGTTCGAGCTGCGGTCGATTGCGATGCTGATGCGGCCGCTTGGACCAAATGCCCTCTTCTACCTTGCGGCTGCCGTTAGCGATTTCTTCATTCCGCGCAGTCGTATGGCTGAGCATAAGATCCAGTCTGGGGAGTTACCTCCACACATGCCTGATAGCGCAATCTCATCGGATGAAATCTATACGGGTGAGAATGAGGAAAAGTCCTCGTCGAATAGCAGGAAGCTTGTCGTTAACCTCGACCCCGTGCCTAAGTTCCTGCACCGGTTGGTCGATGGATGGGCTCCGGAGGGGAGTATGATTGTCTCGTTTAAACTGGAGACGGATCCATCGCTGCTTGTCTACAAGGCGCGTACTGCGCTGCAGCGCTACTCTCATCACCTTGTGATTGGCAATTTGCTGTCGACGCGCAAGTGGGAGGTGGTTTTCATTACACCTGATGAGCCGCATGAGCGTTGGCTTCGTGTTCCTAAGTCAAGACGCAGCAAGAGTATCTCTGGTGTTGAGGATCAGGTTGGGTTGGCGGAGGCTATGAAGGGAAATTCGGCGGCGCTGGAGCAGGCAGAAGCTCAGCAGATTAATGAGAGTACTCATGATGGAATTGAGATTGAGAGTCTTATTATTCCAGAGTTGGTTAAGTTGCACGCGAAGATGATTGAGAAGAAGACGCAACCTGCGCAGTGATAGTTATATTGGGGCTATACAATTCCATATAAATAAATAATGCATTCTCGGGTCTTGAAGGTATGAATTGATTAATACTGTTCTGGGGTATAATTCTATATATTTTCCTTATAGATGCTACTTTCAACTACAACATAGTTATAACTAGTTAGTTAGTTATGTTGTAGTTATTCAATGTATCGTGATATCCTGCACTGCCCGTGCTGATCTCGGTGGATCCTGACGTCGTGCGGGAACTGTTCACCCCCTGAGGAAATGAAGAAGCCTGGGAGATCTCTCAATTATAGCAAGGGATTACCATATCTCAAACAAGAGATAGTTATTTGATTCAAGGGGTAACTATTTTAAAACCCTCCAAATTCCACTTGGGCTACGCGTCCCGATGTGTCAGCGACAAACCTCGGCGTCAATCAACTTTAACCCCCGACTTCCCCAGTTCTTTTGCTCTTTTGGTTAACAGGAGAGGGGCAAAAGGTCTGAGATTCATCTGCCCTTAGCGAAAAATGACCGATTGATCTATCCTCTGTTTGGTGTACTCATATTTTCTCAGAATGGTGCCCCGCCGGTTCAGTCGACGCCTGATTGCAGTTGCAGCCGTCATCACACTCTTCTTCCTCTACAATATCGGCTTCCTCTCCAATAACAATCGCCAATGGCGTCCTCACTTCACAACAACGACAGAGTTCACCCCGACCTTCGACCAGAACGGTGAACCAGCCCCATTCTGTCCACCCTTACCAGGCATCGAAGATGTGCTCGTGGTGATGAAAACCGGAGTGACGGAATCGCGCGAGAAAGTCCCCATCCACTTCAAAACAACCTTACGATGCATCCCCCACTTCGTAATCTACTCCGACTTCGCAGAAGAAATCGAAGGCGTCCAAATCCACGATGTCCTCGCCAACATGGACAGCGCCGCAAAGAAGAACCCGGACTTCGACTTCTATCACCGCATCGTGAAATACGGCCGAAAGGGTCTGGAACAACATGATTTCTCCGATGAAGCCAACTCCGCCATCGGAAAACCCAACAATCCAGGCTGGAAACTCGATAAATGGAAGTTCCTCCCAATGGCCCAGGAAGCGCTACGATACAAGCCAGACGCGAAATGGTTCATCTTCGTTGAGGCGGACACCTACATCTCTTGGCCAACGGTCCTAACCTGGCTGGCCGGGTTCGACCACACAAAACCACAATATCTCGGCACGGAAACTCAGATCGCGGACGTTATCTTCGCCCACGGTGGCTCGGGCTTCATGCTCTCGAATCCTGCTCTACAGCGCGCCTCCGACGAGTACACCACCCGCGAGGTCGAGCTCAACAACTTCACAGACGAGCACTGGGCCGGCGACTGCGTGCTCGGTAAGGTCCTCAGCCACACCGGCGTCAACCTACACTTCACATGGCCGATCCTTCAAAACTCCAATATCGGCGAACTGGACGAATTCACAACAGATCTCTACCGGAAACCATGGTGTTTCATTGCCGTAGGCCTCCATCACCTCTCACCAACTGATATCGAGAACCTATGGAAATTCGAACAAAGGCGCTGGCGGGATGTAAGTCGACCAAACCCCAAACTCCAACTCCCCCATCCATCCATCCACCTACCCATCCATAAGATCATAACATTGTCCTAACTCCTTATCCCATGTAGAAAAACAAACGAATCCTCCTGCACGGCGACCTCTTCCGCGAATTCATCTCCCCAGAAATATCCGCACACCCCATACGACCGAACTGGAACAACTTGGCTAGCGAAGAGCAGCCGTTTGCACACAATTTCGAAGACTGTCGCTTGATCTGCGAGACGCAGAAAACATGTGTGCAATTCTCCTTCCGGGAGGGTAAATGCTTCACTAGTCTCAAACCGCGTCTCGGACATGCGGTGCCGAGTGGCGATGCGAAATCGGGTTGGATTACTACTCGGATCCGTGATATGACGGAGAAGAAGGGGTTGTGTCGGAAGCCTGATTTCGGGGATTGAGGTGGTTTGACTGTACTTTTATTTTGGTATTGCCTTTTTTTTTTTTTGGGCTTTTTTGGGGGAAGAATATTGTTTCTTTGCTATAAATTTGTTATTTTGTGCTTGCATCAAGAGCGAGAAATGGGTACGCTTTGGCATTTGCTTGGTTTGGAGCCCGGTCTGGTACTTGGGCATGCCGGGTGATTTGGGCTCGTTTTGGGAGAACTTGTGTTTTTATTCTCCTCTATTGCTGTACTACCATTTTGTCTGTTCTGTGGATGATCATGAGCTTGAATAGACAAGCTTTGTTTATGGCGTTGGTGTTTGGTTGACTCTTTGATATATTTGCTTGATTGCTCACACACATCTTGACACGCTTGGACGGATTTCCATTTTGCTTTATGGAATAGTAAGTATTGTTACTCTGTCATTGATTCCCTGTTATTCACTGTTCTAAAATGTAACTGAAAAAGAAAAAGTAAGAAACGACTGAAGGCTAGCATTGCTTGGACAGTGTCGAGACACCAGTTAGGAGAGAAACTATGTATACACTTAAAAATATATGCACAGGACAAGTGCTGCTGTGAGTCTGTACAGATTTCACGGCATTGTCTACTCACAGTGGTGGAGCGGACACATCCTCCAAACATTGATCGATGCGCATGATGTGGTATCCAGCACGCTTGATATGTCGAATAAACTCCGGTAGGTACCCGATGGTAGTCGGATTCAGGTAGTGCATGACAGCAAGATTCCCGCCCTTGCGAACACCACGGAAGAAGGCTTCAAGCTGTTTCTCCGGTGTAGACGTGTTTGCCCATAGCCAGTCTTCGACGTCGACACTCCAGTTCACAATGTACGGGTTTGGGATGTGTCGGGCTAGCTCCTGGCGCAGGCGGGCAGCCACTGTACCGAATGGCGGGCGGAAGTATGAGGCTGCAAATATTCAGTCAGAATAATTTTCAAGGACGCATCGGGAGATAACATACACTGAATGCCCAGCTTGTCTCTAAAGATTTCCATGGACTGGACGATCTCGTCATCAATATCACGGAGGGTTGGCAATGATTCCATCCTTGATCAACATGTTAGCCTCATCGCATGAAATCAAATGTTCAGAACAAACTTACTTCGGATGAGTGTTTGAATGGAGCGCCACTTGGTGACCCTTCTTCAACATCTCCTTATAAAATTCCGTGAAATTGCTCGTCCGATCCCTGAGTCCCGCCCCAACAACGAAGAAAGTAACCCGGATATCCTCCTCTTCAAGGATGCGCATGACCCGCTGAGCGAACTGTGGCTGTCCATCATCAATCCCAAAGGCAAATGAATTCGGACGTGAACAACGGAGAACCAATCTGCCATTGGGCAGCTTCCCAGGCAAACGATAGTGACCATTTTCCTCCGACGGCAGTGGAACATTAGGCAAGATCTCTACACGACGTAGAGTGATGGGCTCACTAGTATAGAACCCATGAAATGAAACCGACAAGACGCGATTGAAGTCAATATCGAAATGAGTCAGAGGGATATAGAGCTCACGACGGCCCGATGGAATTTTGGCATTTCCTTGGGGGTGCTTACGTCGACCTCCCTTGGATCTTCCATGCTTGTGCTTGTTCCTTCCAGCATCGGCGTGCACATCATCGTCGTCATCCCAGTCATCGTCATCACCATCGTCCCAATCGTTATCCTCGCCATAGGCCTCAGAGGCAGGATGAACCACATACCGCTCCGCTTGGACGGAGTCTGCAATGCCAGGGAAGGGACTGCGTTGAGGGTTGCATTCATCGTTGTGTTGGTTAAAAGAGATGCTGAACTGATCCGTGCCCTCAAAGATGACATGGAGGTACTCGTTGTACCAGGGTATTAGGCTGTAGCAGATTTGGGAATCGAATTGTGTGTGGAAGTTCTGATCGGGGTCTGTTGGGAATAGACGAATGAAATCTGGCCCGTACTGCAGAGGTAGGTTCTCACCGGAGCCGTGCCAGAATCCCAGGTTATTGCGAGTTGGGTTTCTGAAAGTGTCGATGACAAGAGGTGGGCTTGCCTTCTTTGCTCGTGAGGCGTTATACGAGGCGTTGTGGGTGAGCCCTCGGAGTTCATTCCAGTGACCATGGTCAACAATACCGTGAAATAAAGCTGAGGTTGGGAGGAATAGCGAAAGAGCGGCAGAACCTAGAAATAGCCAATGCATGATGAACAGTTTCCTCGAGAAAAGATCGAATGTGCTTTGGTTGACGGGGTCAAGGACTCAAGGTGGAAATTGTAAGAAGCATCGTTTATGTACTCGGAGTAATCCAAAGAGTCAAGAACGTCTGACTACCCCATTCATACAGGAAGGAGCTACCTAGGCATACGTCCTTGGTCTACAAGTCTCTACATCTCTACTCTTCACGCTCCAAAATATACAAAGGAAATGGAAAAAATGAAAACTAGATAGTGGCATAAAACCCATGAAATTCGTTATGCGGCACATCTCCTCGACCTTTGCATCCATATCACTGCATTAGCGCGCACGATAAAACCGATCCAGTCCTGATGTAACAAGTCAGGAGAAAGGGTCCTATGTTCGACAGATCCATATCACAAATTGTCGAGAGATCAAGCCCTCAAACCTTCCTCCGGGCCACTATGTGATGAGATCCGATCCTGATCATCCAGGATAAAATTGGGTACTCGGTAACAATCGTCTTCTCCACTGTTGGACTTCTTACGTTTCCATGTTTTTGATATTTTCTTGGGGGTTTTTGATCTCGTTCCATTGTCGTCGTTGCATTGTCGTTGCATTGTCGTTGTTCCATTGTCCTAGTTCCAGTCGTCGTTCCATTGTCGTTCGTATTTGTTGTCGTTCTGTGCTCAGCACAGCTAGAGCAAGGCGAGGCTCTACTCCCAGAACGAATCTTCGTCCTTGGGGGGAGGGTGTCTCGGGGCCCACTTAGAACCGGCCAGACCAGCATTGCTCTCCTTGCGCTTGTCTTCCTCTTTCCCAACCTTCTTGCGTTCGACCAAGGGCTGGGTAGGCGACCACCATGCAGAAGCTTCCTGCTCCTCGGATGTAACAGATGGCTTGGGAACAGTGCGCTTGGCAACAGCGGGCTCACCGTCATTGGCAGGGTTCTTGTTGACATCTTCAGTATCGTTTGCAACCACTTTGTCACTCTCCTCAGCTTCACCAGGCTCATCGGCAGCGTTGGATTCAGATCCCGCGGCGAATCCATCGTCAGAACCAGCGTTAGATTCAGCTTCGGCCTCGGCCTCGGCCTCAGATCCAGCGCCGAATCCATCGTCAGAACCAGCTTTAGATCCCTTGTCAAAGAAATCCTTATCAGAGTCGTCATCGAACTCCAGCACGTCACCCTCGGGGCGGTAGGGTATGAGGAATTCCGGGATCACTTGCTTGCATTCGATCAAGATCTTAACAAGATCCGGGGCAAGCTCCTCATCACGTTCATTGAAGAAAGAGGTGGCGATGCCTTCGTTGCCAATGCGAGCAGTACGGCCTGTGGATAGTAGAAATACGCATTAGTACTAATTTCATCAAGAGCATTGGAAATACAGTGGTATCAAGCTTGTAAGACATACCAATACGGTGAATATATTCAGTGATTCCCCCGTGCATGGCGCTGGGTAGATCGTAATTCACAACGTGCAGCACATTGATAACATCGAGTCCACGAGCGGAGACGCCGGTAGCAACCATCACAGGACACTTTGCGGACCGGAAGGCACGCCTTTTTTTTTTGTGACGGGTTAGCAAAGTCAAATAAAAGGGCGTAGGGAATACTCACATAGCGTCCTCGCGCTCACGCTGAGTTCTTCCACTGTGAATGGAAGTAGTAGGCATTCCAGAATTGTAGAGGTAATCATCGACGAAGTCAACCTGCTCCTTGCTGTTGACGAAAATCAAGGTACGAACAGGTGGCATGCTGATCAGAAGATCATAGATTGCGCGCATCTTCTTGTCCCTATCAACCCAGACGATCTGCAATTTCACCAAGCGTTAGCATTGAAATGGAACCTCACAAGTCTCTTATAATCTCTATAGTTCACATACATCCTGCACAACGTTGTGGTGCGAACTGCCGGCTCGGCCAACGCGGAGGCGCACATGGTCATCGCTGAGGTATTTCTTTGCAAGCGCCCGGAATTCTTTGTTGAAGGTCGCAGAGAACATGAGGTAGCGGTGATCAGCATCCTCGTTTAGATCTTCCTCAAGTCAGCAACACCGAAACGCAGAAATGCGCAAATGAGGGGTTAAGAGCGCGCGCCGCGCCCGGCGCATTCAATCACTTACCTCCTCCCGACATTATCTTCTTAAAGTCTTCCTCCCAGTCCGCGTCCAGCATCTCATCGGCCTCGTCAATTACGGTGTACCTGAACCGCCATTAGTATCAAGCATATGATACATGGAGGTATATCAAGTAAGTCACAAACATACCTAACTCGGCGGAGAGAAAGAACGTGAGTCTGCTTCATGAAATCGAGCAGACGGCCAGGAGTGGCAATCAGAATGTCACATCCCTTCTGAAGCTCCTCACGCTGGAGGCCAGTAGGAGCACCGCCATAAGCAACACACGGGCGCAGCATGGACCGGTAGCACAAACGACGGGATTCATCAAAGATCTGAGTGACCAATTCACGAGTGGGGCAGACAATCAGAACCAGAGGCTCTGCTCGAACGGCATGTTCCCTTGGGTTGAATCTTTCCGCGAGGTTAGGTCGAGGAGCAGCCAGCTTCCTCGCCTTGCCCATCAACTTGGAAAGAATTGGAATGAGGAAAGCCCCCGTCTTTCCAGAGCCTATGTTTTATTAGGATCAGCTTGTTTGCCAAACACCATACTCCGCTGCACGTACCAGTTTGGGCCACCGCAATAAGGTCTAGGTTGGCCAGAACAGCCGGAATCGCATATGACTGGACCGCAGTTGGTTGTTCGTACCCGCAGAGACGAACATTCTCGAGCATGACCGGATGCAAACCAAAGTTTGCCCACTATGAATTGTTAGACAGGTGTATTGTTGCTAACCTCTCTCGCAGACTGACCTCGGTAACCGCCTTGATCTCGTTAGGGCTCTCGATGTTGACCTTGTAGCTGTTCAACCTGCAGACGAAGACATGTTAGATATCGATCTGGTGTCCGATTATCAGATTCACGTCACTTACTCGTCGAGCTTAGCCCCCGGGCGGGCAATCAGCTCACCACGGAAAAGCTGGTCCTCGAGTTCAGGGACTGCGGGGCCGACATCACCATAATCGTCCTTCCATTCATAACGGGCGGCAATTCCAGCCCAATCACGATGATCCTTGTTATTAGCAAGGTCGGCGTACTCGAATGGAACTGGCTCCGTCCAACCCTTTTCACGGGCAACCTTATGAGCAGCTTCGGCGTTGGGGCCCACACCAGAAAGAACGCCCTCGACAGGCGGCTTTCCATTGCTGGACTCGCTCACAGAAGCAACTTCAGCAGCCGAGACGGACTCGACAGCCGAGGCAGCACCGGCAGCCGACGCGGCATCATTCTCGTCATAGGATTCCATGGTCTATAGACCTATTGAGTGCAATTCTCTCGCGTTCGATATCTGTCAAGATAGGCAATGATGTTGATGAGTTGGTAACGTTTGGAGGGGAAAGGGAAAATTGGAGAACAAGTAAGTTTTTTATTTGAAAACAAAAACACGCGGTGCGGTATACTTATGTATATCAACACAGCAATTAATTATGCGCGTAACTTCCTCGCTGGTCCGGACTGCTTGGGGGTACTTCTACTGGATACAAGTTATCTAAGGTGCAGCAAGCAATACCGAAGTACTCTACATGTACCACTCTTGATTAGGAAGGAGCGACTCGCCGAACAATATAGATGTAGGTATACCCAGGTATACATCTATATTGTTCGGTAGGTATACATCCATATATCAAAGGTGTGATCCAATCTTTCTATATCAGACTGTCTTTCAGGTGTTCATGTTAACCACATTGACTAGTTACATAATTCACCCAACATCTACACGGCTGATCATGTGCACATATTTTGAAGTACTATTCTCATTTCTAAAAGCGATTTGAGGCGACAAACGAAAAGCAGACGTATACCGGGCATATTGTGATCCTTTGAATTCCGGAATCTACCGGGCATATTGTGATTTGAATTCCGGAATCTACCTATGGTATATCCATTGATATCTTGGATAAGCATGGCCATAAGCGATCTACTAAGCCTCGGGACGTTAAGCTCCTCGGTTTTCCAATGGAAAAGTGGACCCGCCCACCCTCCTGTGGCCCGTTCCGGGTAGAAGGAGATATACGCAGTATGCCTGGGAACGGGTACCTTCTTTATCTCCGACTCTACCTCCTTTACAACAATTGAACATTCACCATGGCCTCCGAAAGGATGGAGGTAGATACCAATGCTCCGCGGAAGCGTCCGAACCGTCTGGAAGCTGCAATTACCAATCCCGGCGCCGTCAAAATCAACGTCACGGGCGCATTCATCGTCGATGACGAACCACGATCAAAGAGTCCCGTCGACGCAGAGGGTGTACACTACGAAAACAAGGATATTCGACTTCCGCATCATACAGGCGTTGTGAGCCATGTAGCTGTCGATGTGAGTTGCTCACGAGAATTTTATTTTCTCTGCCCCGCACCGCTTCCGGTTCCCCCGCAATCTAGGGACCGCGGACAATTCCTTCAGAACATCGGAAGAAAGCAGGGCTAACGGGGGATTGGGACTTGATAGATTGGCGGAACACTTGCGAAGCTTGTTTATTTCACGCGAGAGCCAGACACTGCGGATAATGGTGGCCGACTCAATTTCCTGAACTTTGAAACGCACCGGATCGATCTGTGCATCAACTTCATTCGACAGCTTAAAGAGGAACACGAGAAGCGTAATGGTTCGACACGGGAGGGACTGTGTGTGGTAGCCACTGGGGGTGGCGCATACAAATACTACGATCGGCTGAAAGACGAATTAAATGTTAATATTCTACGGGAAGAGGAGATGGAATGCCTAATCATTGGTAAGTCACCAAATATACCTAAGCATAGAGCATACTGTCTCACGTCTCCAAAAAAAAAAGGATTGGACTTTTTCATCACCGAAATCCCCAACGAGGTCTTCACCTACAGCGATGCCGATGCCGAGCCGATGCAATACGCCGAAGCCCGGCCCGACGTCTACCCTTATCTTCTCGTCAATATAGGATCAGGTGTTTCGATGATAAAAGTCTCCGGTCCAAGACAATTCGAGCGTGTCGGCGGAACACATCTCGGTGGTGGAACATTCTGGGGCATTATGTCTTTGTTAACCGGGTCCCGGACCTTCGACGACATGTTAGCAATGGCCGACCGCGGAGACAACAGCGCAGTGGATATGCTTGTCGGAGATATCTACGGCATGGACTACAGCAAGATTGGCCTGAAGAGCACAGCTATTGCCAGTACTTTCGGCAAGGTGCTCCGGTTGAAGAACGATGCGGAGCAAGGAGCCGAAGACGGCGAGGGATTGATCCGTGGCGACCCTAGTGAAGCTAGCGATTCCGGGGAGTCTAGCCATGGACCCAAGCCAAATCCGGAAGACATGAGCCGGAGTTTGCTCTACGCCATCAGGTATGTTTACAATATTTCCATTCTCCAACGGAGTCCGAACTAACCCGATTAGTAATAATATTGGTCAGATCGCGTATCTGCAGTCGGAAAAACATTCAGTCAAACATATTTACTTCGGAGGTTCATTCATCCGGGGCCACCGCCAAACGATGAACACTCTCTCCTACGCCATCCGCTTCTGGTCCAAGGGCGAGAAGCAAGCTTATTTCCTGCGCCACGAGGGCTACCTTGGTGCTGTCGGTGCCTTCATCCGACGCCAGCCGCAAAACTGGGGTCGCAGAAACAGTGTTGATGATGTGGTCGCACCGCAGGCGGTCCGAAACCTCGTTCAAAACAAAAATGTCCTTCAACAAAATGGCAGGGCGTCTAGTGAGCTATAACATTTAACATGCTGAGCTATTATGACCCTACCCTCCCTCCGCTTTGAGTCTTGATACCCCTTACAAGCAATCCGTGAACTCGCAATCTTGTGCTGACTTCCTCTGTGCACCCATAATGGCTGCTTTAATTGGCCACCTGTGAAAAGCCGATGTGGCGATTCTAGGCACTTGTCCATGTTGTACATTTAGATCTATCTGAAGTTTCCTAGCTTCCTGCTTGGATTTCGGACATGTTCGGTTATCATGTTAGAGAAATAATTCATATTTCGTTGCTTTTTTTGCTCCGGGTAAGTACTTTAATTGTCTCATTCCAGTTCCCTCGGTTTGCATATGATATTGGAACATTTTTGGCAGTCATAGTTCTACAGTTCTTGGCTAAGGATGATAGTTATACAGTGTTTTTAGATGCTCTGTTTAGACGTATACAAAGGCTGTAAAAATTATAACCAGGGGTTGTATTTGTTAGGATGGACACCTGATTCATCAGGCCTTGTTTGCTAGGCTGGTCAGCTACATGAGTAGCTCTCTGTATGTTCCATAGTAGCTTTATCAGGTTATGGGTCCTCTCTATCCCACGATCTCTTATTCCATAACTAGTATCTCCATTTGTATAGACATGAAATTGTATATTGTGTATTAATAATTATGTGGAGAACGGTGTGGAGAGCGGTGCAAAATAAGGCATTCAGGCACCAAATCCTTCCTTCAAAATTCTTCAACATCTTCCTGATCGGAAAATCGCTCGCCCTCCAGAAGCCTATATTGACGTATTAAAATAACAACGTCTCTCAATCTAGATCACCGGGTATATCGTCGCGAATATATCAACTACCCTCGTCTAATAAGTCAAGTCTTAAGTAGTACGCGTCGAACTCGCCGACGAATTTATAGAACAAGCGATCAAACTCTTCTACGGATAAGGTTTCTACGTAATGAGACGAAGAAGTCAAAATTCAATATATATAACCTTAGATAGAGTTTATCTAAACAATTTAACAACAATTCTATATAGTTAGCCAGCAAACGAACTCGGAGTTATTAGAAGTACTATACGTCGTAATAACTAGTTATACTTTTTAGCCAACTTGACGGAGAAGAGCACTTCCGTCACTTCCTTACCTCCTATTAGAAAAAACTCGAAATATAACCTGTCAACTATAATTACCGGAAGTGATCTCTATAGATGCTGTTGGAAATCCTTTGATAGTACGTAGAGCGGAACGTAGAGGACGGAATCTTGCTTCTCCTAGATCAGAAGCCTCGACTAGGCCTATAGTGCTACAAATAGAAGGGATCTCGATTATAATAGTCGAAGACAGCAGTTATAGAGGATGATACCGAGAATCACGGGGTAAGCACATTTGTAGGAGGAGGCAGAGTATGACCTTGGTGGATAATCCAGCCTGAGGGTGTGTTGGGATTGACACCTGATTTATCAGGCCTTGTTTGTCAGGCAGCAGGCTGGCCAGCTACATAACCAAGTAGTACAAGGTTTTCTGGCCGCGGCCTTCAAACCTTTTCGTACTTAGGGTATATAGAGAATATTAGCTATAAAAGATAATAGAATATATAGGGAGGATATCACTTTTATAAAGATATTAAAATTAGAAATAAGAATTAGAATATATAAAAAAGTATTAAGAAGAGTTTTATTACTTTTTAAAAGAAAAATAAAAAAGAAATCTAATTAAAATAAATATTATATATTAAGTATTAGGCTAGGGTACATAAAAATCTTATTATTAAATTATAATAAAATATAAGTGGTATGTTTGCAACCTTTCTTCTCTCTCTTTCTGGTCTCTAGTAGCTTCATCAGTATTGCTTCGTGGTCTCATCTAATACCCAACAACAACCTTGCTTTGGCAGAATCTAGGTAAGCTAATTTACTCTGGAGTTCTCAGAAACAGGTCGATTATGAATACTGATATAGTCAACGAAGCATTTAGTTGCCCTAACTCCCATACCTCTATCGCTTACTGGGACACGGTTTGCTTCAAACCTTATCACAAGCTTCGTCTGATTACCTCTTCGAGCTATATAGTCTTCGAGCCGCCTTTTATCCGCCTGGAGAATGAATTCGAAGCAAAAGCGTCAAAATCGCTCGAAAAAGCAGTGGAATGGTGCAGATCGTTCGCAATATAGGGCAAAGCATCATGGGCACCAAAGACTATCCAGAATATATCCCATGAGCCCAGAATATGACTGGTCTTGCCATTCGCCTACGCGAGATCGTCCAACGTGAAGATTATTAAATCAACCAATGCGAAAAGGCAGGGTAGCTACCCGATAACCCAAAGGGACGACAACGACAGTTAGACAAGTGGCATACGGAACTGCGAAATCTGGAGCAAAGTTACTGACTACATATGTAGAATTCAGAGCCAAGCCATACGCCAACAACATACTCTATCCCGTCGGTCCTTCCTAGCGAGCCTACCTCTCCCTTCGAAAATTACCACAATGGGTACCTTATTCCCTGTTTGAATGAAGATCGTGCACAAAGAGGCGGCTGCTGTGGTCGTAAGTGCGGATTCTGTTAGAAGCCACGCAGCTCCTCCCATTCCAATGGCCATGGACATTGTACAAAAAGTGCAGTTGCTGTCTTCCGGCCCGGCGCTTTCCCCTGGACAACCTTGGAAGGAACAAGAGAAGCTTTGTCAGCCGAAAATCGACCGGTGGACGTCAAGCGAGGGTTGTCTGGGTTTGCTGGGTATGACCGATCCATGTTGTCGGCTTATACTCCCATTGCCGAAAGGAAGGTTGGCTTGCGTTCAAAGGTTTTGCTTCAGTCAGATTCGCCTTGCTACCATAGACTTGATATTCGCTAATTGTAGAAGGTTAAAGATCTAACTGTGTTGTCTAGGATAATGATCGGCTATACGTATTGACGATAACTTAAACGTCAAAAGAAGGACATACAAAAAGACATACAAAAAGACATACAAAAGAACATACGAAAAGACATACGAAAAGACATACAAGAAGACATACAAGAAGACATACAAGAAGACATACAAGAAGACATACAAAAAGACATACGAAGAGACATAAAAAGAGACATAGCGCATAAGTGTAGAATGTAAAACATCACGCTGGATAAATGTCTCATATTCCTCTCCATCGTGCGGCGAACTATGTTAACGGTCTCATCTGATATTGGATTGCCGTGTTAGCAACCCATCCATATTATGTCGTCTAGTACACATCTTTTCAATGTCACTTTGCTGACATCGTCACCTTCCAAGTATGACATCGTCATCTTCCAAGTACTTAATGCTTCCAATGTTATCCTCATCACACGAATGTTCCTTCCGGTTCATTCTAGGCTTTCCTTCAAAATCCCCTTAGGTCCCTCCTATTATTGTTCCTCTGCCTTCTTCATCCCTCGTCATCATTTTTCCAACGTTTGTTTTTCCAACGTTTACTCATCTGTTTCATTCGTGTTCTACATCCATTTCATCTCCTCTATCCTCGTTCTCGTCAATATGGCGGAAAACGGGGTCCATGAAATTGCGGATCAGTTAGAAACCCCCACAGCACAATCTCCGGCTGCAATCCAAGTCCCTGTTTCCCAGGATGGCGCGACTGGGTATGCTCTCAGGACTCATTTCTCGATGGAGGGACTAACACATGCGTTCCTAGTTCAACTGGGTCTGATCTCACCGATATCGATGAATCACTCATGCAAGATGATGCCCCTGTGTCTCAATCGGTTCCAACCGCAAGTCACTTCATAGATCCTGCTGCTCCCCGGGTGAGCTACCAAGTTTCCGCATCTGGCGAACTCATGATTATGGAGGAGCCCCGAACTCCCCATTCAAAAGGCTATCCCTTCCTGGTCTAGCCCCCCTCCTGTGTTCCTATCACTCGATAGGCTTGTTCAGGAACTACCTGCAAAGTCGGCATCCTCACCCATCACCACAAAAGTTCGAGCTCCGTCCCTGGCCGTAGAGCGTATCATGGGCCCAAAGCAGCCAATTCCGGCCCGGATCCTTGAGCTTCTTGAGGAGTGGCATGAGGAATTCCCTCATACAGACCATCCTTCGGCTTTGACTGGCCGTGCGCCTTCCACTTGGAATAATTTCAAGGCTTTCAGCGATGATGGCGATGAGTGCGAGTTATCTATCTTTCAGATATCGGTCAAAGTTCCAGCCCGACGCGCAGTCACATATCGAATTATGATACTGCACTCCCAGAATGGGCCCGAGGAACTTATCGTTTATGGACAGCCCCGGCCAAAGTTCAAGGCACCTTTGACCAAGGGTACGAAGGGACTGTACCTGCTGGACTGGCTCGAAACCGAGAAGAAAGGTGAAGTTCAGGCTTGCGGTTTGAAACTGTGGAGAACCGATGACAAGAAAATCACGTTCAGTCCACGCATGTTTGATGATGGACGGAAATGCACTCGGCTCCCAGGGGTCAATGATTATTTCAACATGCGTCGGCCAACCACTACGCCAAAGAAGCAGTCCAATGCCAATGACGACAACGAGGATATCGCGTCCAACTCATCCGGATCGTCGCTTTCTGCCTTCTTGAGGTCTAAGCGCCAAGCTTGCGCCGCCGGTTATTACGAAGCAGAGAACGATGGTGGAAACAAACCCCCAATGACACCCCTGTTGTGGGGCAGGACCACCACGCCCATGCCAAACGAAAGTCGCGCTCACGTGCGTGTCCTTGGGAGTCCTTTTAATTCTCAAAAGAGGCGCCGCAGCACACTGAGCTCTGACGATGATGTCTCCGTCCCTATTCGCTACAAGTTGATGTTGGATATGTCTCCGCAGGTCCGCATTTTTAAGACCCATGATGCAAACGTTCTATTCCAAAGGGCTCAGGAGTTTTACAAAGACATTGACAATCGCACGGGACTGCTGTGCACTTCTTCTCGTATTGAGGGAGTCCGATATGTCGGGGAGGGCTGCGTGGATGAGTTGGATATCCTTCAGGAGGATGTTCGGAAATTTTACCGTCCTGGTGATAAAGATCCCGTTGTCGAGGTGAAGCCCGCAGTGGGTTTCTAGATTCCGGTGGGATTCGGTGTGGTCAAAAGCTATTTAAGTGATGATTTTGATCAATAGCTGCTCCTCGTCACTTTCGATGGAGTCAGCCTAGTGGCCATTTGTGACAAATTTGGCATGTGTATTATGTGACGAGAAAGCTTCATCAAAACCTGTCGCACTCCACGCATGCGTGTTCATGTATGTATGTGTATCTACATTCAAAAAATGCAAAAAAAAAGGACATTTGTCCGAACATCGTCGTCTTCATGTATCGAGATCGGGTCAAAATGGGGACTCTCAGAGCTAATTATTCCTAGGCATTAATATGCCGTCTTTGCTAAGCTTAATTGCAGTCTCGTTGTTTATTCCTCTTGAGGGGAGTGACTAGGGAGATTTTCTATGCGTTTAGGGCTTGTTTTGCTAATATTGCTGGTTTTATGGACCAATTTGAGGTTATACATAGTTCCAAACGAGGACAAATATATATCTCTTGATATTGCAATTATACAGATATTCATGCATTGATAACGGGTACATCTATAGCCCAGCTATACCGAATATACAAATCAAAGATTTTCAAAGATTTCCAATGTCAAGTAAGTGATTTGAAGCCTTGAATCCTACCTAAGAAATGAATCCCAATGACTCGTGAAGAAAGGGCTGATGAGGTCACGTGCGTGTATAGATAACTGCTGAATCAGCATTTATATGCCCGCCCTGTTTACAACAAGCCCGTCACATCTACATTACAACGGACTTATTTTCTTCTCACGCCATGCCCCGAGCCTAGTTCCAGTTGTGCTCGATGACGTCTCCTCCCTCGTTAGACCCTTTTCCTCCCCCGATTCCTGTCGACACCCATCCCAATCGCGTCCCGGGGTCCAAGTCTCCTGAGCTCCAACGGTCCCTCCCCGACCCCAATCGACTAGCGCCCGAGGATGCATACTTCGCACCCTCAGTCTCGCGCGGCCGGTCAGCGCCCAGCAATTATGAGGAAAATCTGCGGTCGATGAACGGCGACAGCAGTGCCCATATTGGGTCTGCTGCGACGTTGCGGAAGAAGTTGGGCGGCGCGGGACGGCGTCGCAAGCGGAAGAGTGCTTGGAAGAAGTTGCTTTGGGTTAAACAATCGTGTATGTCTGCTTGTGGACTGGACGCTGTACAAAGCTTAAGGTTGGTGTTGCGCTGTTGCTAACAGTTCATAGATCCGGATAACTACACCGACACGGAAACGTTTCTCGACCACCTTCAACGTAATCCTCGGGTGCGCCCATACGATTTCTGGCCTCTGGTGGCTGATTCGACTGTGATTGTTCAACATGTTTGCTCGGTGGTTATCTTCGTTTGCTGCTTCGTTGGCATTGTCCAAGATCGAGTGAGCCCTGTCTCCATTGTCTGCTGGGGAAGTGTTGGTACGGCAGTAGGCTGGATTCTCTGGGATAATTGGATCTGGAAGGAGCATGAGGAATCCGTGCAAAGTGTAGATGGAATCATTGGAGGCGATGATGGATCTAGTTCGACTTCCTTTGCTAGCGCCGTCGACACACCCGCCAATGACACACAATCCGACGATACCAGGATGAACGCCATTCACGGCCTTGGGCTGTCTATGAACGGCAATGAATCAAAAGAACAATTCGCCCGTCGCAGTGCGGATTTCAGCGAGAGCATCGACACTGTGACTCATTTGATAGGGCTGAATGGTGTACCGTCTGCTCCTGGCAGCTCCATCATTGGCACTGCGGACCCGTTCATATCGCAAGATACCCACCGTGTTTCGACGCTATCACCGCGCAACCGTCAGCGCTTGACTACGGTCAAGTCGGCGTTCCTTATTTACTTCGCCCTCCTGGGCCTCAGTCCTATCTTGAAATCTCTTACCAAGTCCACCGCCAGTGACTCTATATGGGCGATGAGCTGCTGGCTTCTAATCATGAATATATTCTCTTTCGACTATGGGAGCGGGGAAGGCGCAGGCGCCACCACCAAGTTCCCTGCCTCTTTGTCCACCAACGCAGCTGTGATGGCTTCTACCGTGCTCGCGTCCCGGTTGCCTTCTACGACACATGTGTTCAGTCTCATGCTGTTCTCCATGGAAGTATTTGGGCTGTTCCCCATATTCCGGCGTCAACTGCGACAAAAATCCTGGACTGGTCATGTGCTCTTGACACTGACCCTTGTGATCGTTGCTGGTGGCGCTGTTGGTGTCACGCTGAGTGGTGGATGGGCAGCAGCCATCATTGGATCTGTCCTAGGAGGCATCCTGACTGCGTTTGTGATGGGCGGATGCAGCTGGTGGCTTATCAGCTTGCAAAAGTACAAAAACGTTGTGATCGGTCCCTGGGACCCTGCCCGGCCGATAATTCGACGCCACTGGAACTAAGCCCCTACGTTTGACTATTGATGACTTTTACCACTATTGTAATATAGATTGTGGGCGTTTAGTTGGATTTTGTTGTTGCTTATACCCCTAGATTAATGTATCATTTTTGAAACATCCTGAACGTTTCAAGTTCCATCCTTCACCCAGTTTTGGCTGCGCCTCATGTCAATGCTTGTGGAGTTGGATCCGAAGGTGACCTATTTCCTTCAGGAAATACTTCAAGAAACCTTAATATATTATATTCGGGTTTCATTTCTATGATCATTGGGTATAACTAAGGGGGAATGCGGGTTAGGGTGGAAATGAATGCGCAGACCTGACATACCAACCTTGTCCATCCTACACTACTATCATTGACCATTTATTTACTTTCAAAGGGAAAAAAAAAAAAAAAAAAAAAAAAGCCCTCAAATTTGAAACGCCTCAATTGGAATCAAAGAGATCATAGACTCTGCACCTATTTTTACCGTTTCAATTATTGGGGGCCAATATCTACTTTAGGCAGCGCCCCAAACCTCTTGGCATACCACAATCTCACTCCTTAGCGCGCGCCTCAAATCCTTCTTTTCAGGGGCTTTCCTTACTGAATTATTTGATGGCACAGCTGGAGTAACATTCCTAAAAGGAATGGCCCACATGCCCCGCATAGACCGATCAAGGCACATGTTCGACAGCCCTGAGACGATCATTCCGGCATGTCTTTTTTGTTTGGGCGTTCTGCAGGACTCGAGGAAATATATACCTCACCTTATGTCCCTCATGTCTTACTCTATTCTATTCCTCTTTGTTCGGTTTACTTTGTTCGCGGCTTGAAGCTGCTTTTCGACTCGAGACGACAGACTGGGTACCTGTTCATATATTCTTTCGATCACCGGATACATTTCTCGACCTGTTTATAAACATATCACGACTGTCGTCTAATCATTTCCCATCATGTTCAAACGCCTTGCACTTGGCCTGCTGGCCGTTCAGTCCGTGGCTGCTACACACTTTGCCATGTACATTGACGAGTTAGTACAAACTTCTTCAACTACGCTACCCTCCTGACTCCCCAGCTAATACCCATCCTAGATACCATGTTACCGACCTACCGAGCCAGGACAAGACGGAGGGGATTGACTATGCGATCATGGGTTTCGCTGCCTCAAAGTTATTCAATTCAGACTCACCGGAGGCATACAAGCCATTCGAGTCCCCTGAGACCATGCGCAAGCGTTTCAGCCCCGATACCAAGCTAATGATCGCCATCGGTGGCTGGGGTGACACCGCTGGCTTTTCCGAGGGAGCAAAGGACGAGGCTTCGCGTACGCGATATGCCAAGAATGTTGCTTCTATGCTTGACGAACATGGATTCGACGGAGTCGGTAAGAAATCCAAACAAACCTTTGCAAATTTTAAAGTCGCAAGCTTATTAACTTTTGTTTACAGATATCGACTGGGAATATCCCGGCGGCAACGGTCAAGACTACAAAGACGTGCCGAATTCCAAGAAAGTGGGCGAGATCGAAACCTACCCTCTCTTCCTTGAAGCTCTTCGCAAAGCAATCGGCGACAAGGTTCTTTCTATCGCAGTCCCCGGTCGTAAGCAGGACTTCATCGCCTTCACCAAGGAGCAGGGTCCTAAGATCTTCAAGTCTGTCGATATGGTCAATGTTATGACTTATGATTTGGTTAACCGCCGTGATAACGTTACCGACCACGCTAGTGGTGTTCAAAAGTCCCTGGATACTATCAACGAGTATCTCGCTATTGGGGCTGATCCCGCAAAGCTAAATCTCGGCTTCGCGTATTACGCCAAGTGGTTCACCACCGACCCCGACTCCGATTGTGATGAGAACCCTCTCGGCTGCCATCTCGCCAAGCTCGAGAACGACGATGGAACCGACAATGGAAAGTCCGGCGCTCTTACTTTCGAGGCTAGCACCGTGGCTGCTGCACCTAAGGATCTGAAGGATAGCACTGATGGATTGTGTGGATTCGGAGCCAAGGCCAAGTGCCCATCAGGACAGTGCTGCAGTGCCTCCGGCTACTGGTATACATAAACATCACCTGCTTCTGATTGAGATATGAACTAACTTTCTACAGTGGTACTACCGATGAGTTCTGCCAGGCTGGTTGTCTCTCTGACTATGGTACTTGTAAGGGTCTCTCTATCACCGACTCATGGCGTAAAGCCCAGAAGGATGGCAAGGCCGACGATAAGGGAGGTGGCCAGTACTACTTCGACAGCGAGAACAACCTCTTCTGGTCCTGGGACACCCCTGAATTTATTGCCCGCAAGTTCAAGGAAATCGTCGCGGAGAAGAAGCTTGGTGGTGTCATGGCTTGGAGCTTGGGAGAGGATACCTACAAGTTTGAGCACTTGCAGGCTATGCAGAAGGGCCTTGAGTCTCACGCTCCCAAGGCCGAGAAAGGCCGTGCTTAGGGAACTAGATACAGAGTCAGTCCTTGGAGGTAAGCTTGCGAAATAATATACCAGATTGCTTTTACTGTCCTATAATGAGCGTTTGATTCCATGGTTACTCCGTGTTATCTCTACATCTCGCCTATTGCTCTCAGATTTCCTATCCATGTCTCTATCATCATATTAATCTTTAAGTGGGATACCAAAGTAAAATCCAAACCATCATTATATTCTCCGTTCAGTACTATGTAGTCCATCGACCCATCCACGACTCAATGTACCTTTGTATCAAACCGCCAGCAACGGGGTCTTCCACAAGAGCCAAAAAGGGGCAGTATTGAACCGTGTGTTCGGTTTGGAAGGTAAGTCCAACCTCTTCACTCCCCTCCGACTGGCCATAACTTTGATACTTAGACCTCCAGAAATCAACAAGCTTAACACTCGGATTCCTCTCCGGGTCCTGCTCACTACTCTCCAATCTCCTCAACCACTCCTGAGGAGACACAGCCTCAAACTCCGGTAAGACCGATCCCTCTCTCAAAGCAGGAAGCAAATCCTCCTTCCAGCTGAAAGTCTTGGGATTAACCAAATGGTATACCAAATTAGCATCGGAAGACCCAACGCCATTCATGGCAATATCTGAAATAGCCTGACCACATTGATCAACAGGCAACCAACTCAGCCGTTCATTAAGAACCGGTAATGCACCGGTAGTCAACGCACTTCGGAACATGAGCGCAACAGCCTCTGTCTCATTCCATTGCGCGCTTGCCGTATCCCCGCCAAGCTGGCCGATTCTCAGAACGCGAGCTTGAATACCCGTCTGGCGCATAGCGTTGCGGGTGATGTGTTCCGTTACCAGTTTTGATCTCCCATAGCCCGTCTTTTGTGCGTGGTCCAAGTCTTCAATCACGGTCTCGGGAATCGAGGCCGGTTTGGGGGTATTGCTTGCGGCGCTGACACTTGAGCAGAAGAAGAAGCGCGCTGGTGAAGGTAGACGGGAGCGTAGGCAGAGGTTGATGAGGTTGTACGTTCCGCGGATATGTTGCTGCTCGAAGGATCGTACACCCAGGTTGAAGTTCACGGCCCAGGCACTGTGGATGACGCATGTCAGGGATGAGAGTAAGTGTTGCAGATCGTGCTCTTTGAGTCCTAAATTGGACTGTGACATGTCACCAGGGACGGCGTGGAGCTTGGCGGCTTCGATATCAGTGAGAACGATATTGCGATCAGCTAGCGATTTGTATAGGCGAGCTCCTGCCGCTGCTTGTCCTGGTGCACGTACGACTGCCCAGACTTCGGAGACTGTTGGACGTTTGAGTAATTCCGAGATAATGAAGGCTCCCAAATTTCCGGTTGCGCCGGTGATCATTACCACCTCTGTTTCTGGGGTTCGGGTGACGGTTGGGAAATGTTGAGTGAAGTGGGAGTACTTTTCGATCATTTCACGCATGGACTCTAGTTCATCTTCCTTCTCAAATTCTTGACCAGTTCGCAGTTGGTAGAGGTGCTTCGCAAGAGCATTAATGGTGCCTTTCTCGAACACAATGTTCTGGGAAAGCTGATCTCCTTGCTCGCTGATATCAATATCGCGCATGATGCACCTCCAAATTTGCGTTGTCTGCAAGCTGTCGATTCCAGCCGAGAAGATATCGGCCTCAGCGCTAGGTATCTGAACACCCAAGTCTTCGCTGAATCTTGAAAGGAGCCAATCCTCCAATTCTGGAACGCTGAGCGCGAGGGAGCCTCCTTTCTGGCCACTCCCTTCGAACTTGGCATATATCTGCTTAATATCCTCCTCGAATTGCTGATAAACTTGCGCTCGTATACAGGTCCCTTTATCAGTTCTGGGGTATACAACATCAGCCCCCTTAATCACGACGAGCTCCTTGGGGATCCGGGAGAACGTCTCGGCGCGAGCATTTGCCGCTTCAATAGCTGGCCAGACAGCTTCCAAAAATTCATCGTCGCTTAAGTGAGGCACCTTACCAGGCGCGCGGAAAATGAAAGCCCCAGGCACAGTTCGCTGGAAGCCGAACATAACGCAGTCACTCACGATAGGTTCTTCTCTAACGCGACCTTCAATTGGAATAGGAAGCACCTTTTCACCATTGACCAACGTGATTCGATCATCCAGCCGACTCAAATACTTATAATAATTGCCCTTCTCTGGATCTGGGTGTTTGGTGAACAAATCGGCTGTTCTAAAAGAGTTCTCTGGATTCTTTGCGTTATATGGTGGCTTTGAGTTCGAAGGGCCCTTGCTGGGTAGGCCGTCCAATGCAACACATTCAAAAACCCCAGGCGAGATCTCATCCATCAAAGTGAGGTCCGCAACAGGACGGTGCAATCGCATATACTGCCACTCTTTATCTTCCGGGGCTCGGAAAGAAGTCATGATCTGTCCCGTTTCCGTCGCTCCATAGTTGGCGACCAGATTCACGCCCTGTTCCACAAGACGATCGCCAAGATCATCTGGGCAGCTAGAGCCACCATATAGCACGAGTTGCGGGCGGGCTAGTGCTTGGATACCTTCTTGCTTCTCTGCTAGTAGTTTGATGACATATGGCACAGCGCTGATTTGCTGTGGCTTGGCTACCTGAAGCGCATCGAAGAGATTTTGATACGTGACCGGAAGAGAATGGTTTCCCAGGTACGCTGGTGCTCTTGTAAACAATGCTCGTCCAAGCTCCATCAGAGCATGAGAGTGGAAAAGCGGGCTGATAGTGAAGAGGCGTAGGCCGAAGCTCTTCCGGAAATTGGCTAACGTTTGAAGGTTGGTAAGGAAAATTGGCTTCGGGAAACCGGTACTCCCGGAAGAGTGTAGGATCCAGGCAATCTTCTTGCCTTCTTGTGAGGGATCTGCACCGGCGCGTTCAAGTTCAAAGCGAGGGTTGCTAGCAGGACGGTTGAACCAGTCCTCCCTTTGTAGTAGAAAGAAGCTACTGCAAGCAGGGCGTTCGATACAAATATCAGTTACGACTTGCTGAAACTGTTTGGTGTTGATAATCTGGCAGCAATTTGCCATGTCCATTAGCCGGGCATAAGCCGGGGCTGTGAGACGTGTAGATAAGAAAAGCACAGCATAGCCGAGACGATTCAATGCGAAGAAAGTTACCACGACCTCGAAGCTAGATCCAGCTAGCATAGCAACGACAGGCGCTTGCTCGAGACTTGGGTCCTAGAAGCGAATTAGTTGAGTTTGATATGGAAAAGCGGAGTCATTCTTACTGCAGGTACAAGTCCTTGCTGCATGTAAAAGCGAACAGCGACATCAGTGTACCGATCGATGTCTCCCGCTGTATGCTCCTCGAAATCAGCCGCTCCTCGAATCGGGTAGCATACTAGAGGCCGTTGTGCCTCATCTGGTTGAGCAGCATGAGATTTCAAAAGTCCATCGATGGTTGCGAATTGTTCAAAAGCCGGCCACTGGGAGTGAAGCGTGCCGTTCAATAGCCGAGTGGCGATATCTTTGGTCTGGAGTGGCTGCACGCCTGCTTTGGTTGTTGTAATAGTTATTGTAGCCATGGTTGTTGTTTAAATTATAGTTAGTAGTTCATTTGCTCCTAGATGGGTTTTATATCTGGCGGAAAAGCCCCCATGTTGGGGTAATCCCACGCATTGCGGGTGCTTTTCCGGGTTTCCGATGTGATGTCCCCGGAAAACACTTTCCCCCGGTTTTGGATATCCAGGCTATTTCCAGCTGCCAATTTACGACTCATGTGAGCGTTAGCCAGATTAGGTCGTATGTCAACAATAGGTGCGGTGTTTGACAACTTTCGCCGTATGAGTAGACCTCAAGAAAACCCAATCCCACAGCCCAACCCAACCCAACCCACCAAATGGGTGGGCAATGAGAACCTCTAATTTTGCCAAAAGAGAGCACGAAGAAGAAGAAGAAGAAGAATGCAAGTCTAAATACAGGTCTAAAATTTGAAAGTTAGGTTTTCGGCTACGCTTGCACATTTTATAGTCCCATGGGAGAGTCCCGTCTACGAACCCGTTGGCGGCTCTGCCATGTCAAATCCGAATTGGGCTTAGTTGATTTTTATTTACTCCATGGTCTGTCACCTTCACATTTCCTTTTCCATCACTTTTCATCAGCTTAACCACTGGTATTGCTTTTCTCTCAATACCTCAACAGCCTATCACCTCTTCTTTCGTCCAGTTTGATCAGCCCTTTGTTTCCTTGTCTACATCATACAATCAACATGTCAACCCCGAAAAAGCCTGCCGAGCCCCCCGTGATCCCTGAAAGAATATCGTCTCTCATGGCACCCACTCGTCAGTCAGCGCTACGGACTCACAAGCAAAGGTCTGTAAATGCAGCATCCCGCCTTTCTGAGATGTCGGTTGAGTCGACAGCATCCGATATTCTTGATGCGAAACTTGCGGCAATGGAAAGTGAACTTGAGTACATGCGGTGTGTCCGAGACGGCCTTATCGAAGCAAGACAGGCTGAAGAGATCTCCCACGACGTCTTTCAGCGAGAAATCCAACCCTTCTTGAAGTCCTTCCGTTCGTCGTCGTCAACCATTCAAGTCCTGAAGACACAACGTCCATTGATCATCGAAGACATTGATGAAGAGGTTTCGGCGAAACGTCAGAGGATTGAAGGACCGGTTGACCAAAGCCTGCTCGAGCATGCTTATCGCGACGCTATGATCTCCCGTGTGCTGGGTGCAAGTGCAAAACAGAAGGGTCCTAAGTTTGATCAATCAAGGTTCAGGAAGGAAGTCTACACGTACTACGGTGTCAATGAGCATTGTCGCCCTGGCTTTGGGTGGTGTCATGTGTTAGGCACTATACTTCCCGAAAAGCATATCAAAACTGCCCATCTTGTACCCAAATCTATGACATCTAAGGAAATTTCCCACCTATTCGGAGTCAGTGATGGAGTTCTTGGTGACCCCCGCAATGGTAAGAATGTTCTCTTTATGGCCAAGGAAATGACTGACTTATACAAATTAGGCATCACACTAGCAGAAAATATTAAGCTACTTTTCGACCAAGGTACAATCGCGATTGTACCTATGCCCGGCCCAATGGAAAGTCCAACTCAATGGAGGTGTGTTATTTTGGACGAATCAAAAAAGAGACCTTCATCGGTGTCTCAGGTGGATCCTATATGAAATTGAAGGTCAGTATTACCAAAGCTATAGTTGAATATTATATTTATGATATAATAGGAGATTGATAATAAGCCGTTGACCTTCATTTCCGACAACCGTCCTCGCCGCCGGTATTTGTACTTTTGTTTCATCATTGCGTATCTGAATGCGAAGAGCCGAGGAGCCAGTGACGCCGTTGCGAAAAAGGTTGAAGCCACACGTTTTTGGCCCTCCGGCGGCGAGTACCTTAATCGGTCAACACTGGTTACGTTAGCTCGTTGTGTTTCAGGATCTGAACTCCCTGAATCCCTTGTTCAAGACAAGACTTACGACTTCGGTGACACCTCCACTCGTGACTCTGACGCTGGAACTGTGCTTGGAGCTGATGTCCGTGACGCAATTCTTGCCATGAGGAACCTCTAACCCAGTGCTATGCTGCAGCCCTGGAGGACAAGCCACGACTGACTCTAATTTGCTTTTTTCCTTTTTATTTTTTCCCGGCGTTTTTCGAGGCTTTTTCGGGGGTTTCGGATTTTTTTTTCTTTTCTTTTCTTTCGCTTTTGCTTTTGTTCCGCAGCGACTATGATTATTGCTGAGCGTTAACTAGTTAGCGAAGCTCCCATATCATAAGGGGTCCCGTGACCTTCTTTTTCTTCTTGAAGTCCTCAAACAAATAAACAAGGTGGTGAGGCCTGAAATTTTAATGACATGTGATCTAGCATAGTGTAATACTTTATACAGATACGATTTATAGATACGATTTATGCAAATAGCCAATAGCCTACTTGAAGAAGAAGGATATCAAAATGGGCCGAGGATCTACTCCAATTTCGGATATGAGGGGTCATCGCCAGGGTACATAAAGGGCATGGGGTTTCCCCTCTAGTTACAAACATCACTTGCCGGTGAAGTTAGTTACTCTACCTTGATCTTATATTCAAATCACTTTTAATAATCAATATGGCGACTCAGTATCAGCTACCATTCAAGGTATGGCTTCTATCCCTCTATCCCTGTCCCGCGGGGTACTCGGTGAGATGTCCGAAGTGTGGAACAAAACGCTAACTCGATTTTCTACAGTTAGCAGATCCCAGTCTGCTGAAATTCGACTCCATAATCGGCAAAAAATGGGTCGGCGCAAAGAGCGGAAAGCGGTTTGAAGTACTAGGTAAGTCAGTTTAAGCTCTACATCCTCCAACACAAAGACCACAGCTAACATACTCCCCTCAGACCCCGGCACCGACAAAGCATGGGCCAGCTGCCCCGCAAACGCAGCAGAAGATGTCTCCGCCGCCGTTGAAAACTCCCACACAGCCTTCGAGCAATTCCGCAAAGTCAACCCGCGCCAGCGCGCAAAGTGGCTCCTAGAATGGCACAACCTGACCGTCGCAGCCCGCGACGATCTCGCCCAGATCGTAACCCATGAAACCGGCAAGCCGCTGGCAGAAGCATACGGTGAGATTGACTACTCCCTCGGCTTCCTGTGGTGGTTCGCCGGAGAGGCAGAGCGCATCCAGGGCAGTGTATCAACAGCCGCGGCGCCGAACCGTCGCTTGTTCACTATCAAGCAGCCGATCGGCGTAGCAGCCGCACTCGTCCCATGGAACTTCCCCGTTGCTATGGTTCTGCGGAAAGTCGGCGCCGCCCTAGCGGCTGGTTGTACGATGGTCGTTAAGCCTAGTCCTGAGACGCCGATTTCGGCACTCGTGTTGGCGGAACTGGCGCAGCGCGCTGGTATCCCCGCTGGTGTGTTGAATGTGCTTACTACGGACTTGGAGAATACGCCTGCGCTGAGTGAGGCGTTGTGTAAGCACCCACTCGTTAAGAAGGTGACTTTTACCGGCTCGACGCGGGTGGGAAAGCTGGTTGCTTCGCACTGTGCGCACGGCCTTAAGAAATTGACTCTCGAGCTTGGTGGAAATTGTCCTTTCCTTGTTTTCGACGATGCAAATCTCGACCAGGCGGTTGAGCAGCTCATGTCGCTGAAATGGCGTCATGCGGGTCAGGCCTGCATTACTGCCAATCGTATCTACGTGCAGGCTGGTGTTTATGATCGATTCGCTGCTCTTCTGAAGGAGCGCACTGCTGCCATTGTTGTTGGTCATGGTGCCGTGGCTGGTACTACGATGGGACCGCTGACCACGCCTCGGAGTATTGACAAGGCCTCTGCGCAGGTTGAGGATGCTCGTCGGCTCGGTGCTGATGTTATCTTGGGTGGTAATCCTGTGACGTCGAAGCCTGGTTATTTCTTCGAGCCTACTATTCTGTCGGGAATGACGGAGGACATGCTAATCTCACAGGAAGAATCATTTGCACCTATTGCTGCGCTGTACCGGTTCGAGACCGAGGAGCAGGCTGTCAAGGTAGCTAATGATACCAGCATGGGTCTGGCTAGTTATGCTTTCACCAAGAATATTGATCGCATGTGGCGTCTCTTGGAGAACTTGGAGGCGGGCATGATCGGAATGAATACAGGTGGGTTTCTTATGAATCTTCCTATGCATAACATGTCTAACAAATCTGTGCAGGCAACTCATCAGCCGCCGAGTCGCCTTTCGGTGGTCTTAAGGAGTCTGGTTATGGCAAAGAAAGTGGAAAGGACGTGGCTGTCAATGAGTACTTGGTTACCAAAACGGGCACTTTGACAATTGAAGGGCAATATTGAACATTCCATGATCTGTATAGATCATCTCTATCAAATTGAAATGAAGTTTATGAATATTGTACTTTCTTAATTGTGATTGGCCAAATGAATCCACCTTTCTCCAAGCGTAGATCGAAATGGATGTTCTGATTGGCTACACACAATCTGGGGGAGATCTTGTCGATATCAGATTTTCTTCATTGCACACACCATCAATATTGTCAATATGGACAGCCTTAGTCCTCTACGAGATCTGATTCAGTCCCACCCACTCATCGACCACCATGCGCACAACCTATTGAACCGCGAGTCAGCGACCGACAGCGACAATTACCCAATCGAGGCCATCACCTCCTCAGCAGACGGTCGGGCCCTAGAAAATGCCCGCACCACCCTCCCCTCACTGCGGGCCATAACCCAGCTCTCCGAGCTATATGGCCGCCCCTGCGAAAATTGGAATGACATCCAATCCGCCCACAATCAAAGCGTGCGCGAAGACTACGACGACTTGATCCGGAACTCTCTATCAGGCACGCACGCACTGCTCCTCGACGACTACCTCAGGGACGACGAAGATATCGAATCTTCAACCTGGCACGATAGCTTCACCGTCTCACCGACAAAGCGAATCGTACAGATCGAAGCCCTGGCCGAGTCCACAATCCTGCAGGTCTCGAACGCGCGCAAGAACGGCGAATCCGTCTGGAACAATTTCCGACAGCTGTTCCAGGATGCTCTCGGCGAGGCTTTAGATGATGCCAATATCGTTGGGTTTAAGTCGGAAATTTCCTGTCGTACGGGGTTAGATGTTGATCCGTATTCCTCCGACGATACCACACTCGGCGGGTCATTGATTCGCATCCTCGATTCTGGAACGACCAGGTCAGGGTTCGAAGTCAATGATAAGCAGATCTGTGATTGGATTGTTCAGCAGACGCTGAAAGCCATCTCGTTTAAGAAGAAAGCAGGTGTTGCGAAACCTTTGTTGTTCCACACTGGCTTGGGAGATGATCGAATTAATCTTTTGCGCGCGAACCCGGCTTGTCTGCAGCCTTTAATCGCCCAGTATGCTAGTGCGGATATTGTCCTGTTGCATTCTGGATACCCATACACGCGCGAAGCGGGTTATCTCGCTTCTGCTTATCCCAATGTCTATCTTGATCTCGGGAAGGTCTTTCCCATGGTTAGCCGCGAGGCGCAGATGAAGGTCCTGAGAGAAAGTTTGGAGATCGCGCCTACCAACCGTCTGCTCTGGAGTACTGGTGGCCAGTTTCACCCGGAGACGTTCTGGTTGGCTAATCGGCAGTTCCGCCAGGCTCTTGAGACGGTTAGTTGGAAGCCTACCTTTTTGCTAGCCTTGACCGATGCTGATTTTCTGTCTTGCAGGTACTCGTTGATTATGTTCAGCAAGGCGACTTCACTGCGACTCAGGCCATGAAGATAGCTGCCGATGTTCTGTTCCATAACTCCAATCACCTTTACAGCCTCGACTTGACTCCGTCATACACCGCTACCGAGTAAATCGTTCACTATGCAACAATGCACAGGTATGTACATGCCTTTGATGTCTATTACTAGATGGATACTGACAATTACATCACAGCTGATCCTTCTACTCTCACGCTATGCCAATGCACAGCCGTTGGGTATTGCCAACGCCGTTGCCGAAGTCGATCACCGATCACCGAGGGTCTAAGTTCTCTCATACGCGATACAGGCCGGCGGTGCTATCGCCAGAGCAAGTGAAGAACTATGTAACAATCAAGCAAGCCACACCACCGCATTCGCTATCCAAGCTGGAAATAGCGCCGGTTTGCGGGTTTGAGAACGATACGGAGCACGAGATGCGTAATTATTGATGAGAAGTATGTATATTGAATTATCATATTAGAACTGAATGTGATCATGATTTCTTTCATGATTCTTCACGCCGTCTTGCCCTCATCCTAAATCGTATACATAACCCAAGGCCAGCAGAGCGATCTAGATCCAGCGCTACCTGGAGTAACAAATATCTATGTGCGCGTGAAATTCAACCACCAAAATAAAATCCCAAAAGGAACATGCAATGCATGTAAATGTAGCACCAGGCGGGTAGATCGTTGTATGTGTGGTCTCAAAGCGGAGGCCGGAGTCGTGGATCTCGATTGGCCGTGGGCCAGACACCTCATTACTTGTGTGGCCCACAGGGACGCCGGATGATGTCCACTGAGGAAGCAAAAGGAAACAACTCGGATTTTACCCCGGTGTAATTCACCGACTTGTGGCATAGAATGAGAAGAGCAGGCAAAGTGGCCGAGGGTGCAGTGCGTAATTGGGGTAAATCAGTTTCATCCATAAGGACAAGATCAATATGGGCTTCCGGTTTTCATGCGACGATCTCCATACCATACCGGTCTGAAAGATATCGAGTGATTTCAGACCAGTTAGAGTCGGTAGTCACGTCGACTGGGTCGGCACTCCAAATAGAGGCTCGTTTACCAGAGTACCTATCGCGTAGTAGAAGAGTTTGGGTCAGGGTCTCTCTCTGTTGAATAAGCTGCCCAGATGGTTCAATGGCCGGGCTTTCCTTTCCAGTAGGTCGCTCTAAGGGAAGAGATACATGTACGACAGTACCTTGGACTACGTCCCCCACTACAATATGTACCGGATACCGGATTGCTGCTGTTCGGCGACTCAGGCCCGCTCCCCTTCCCTGGAAAGCGCCCATAAAAAAAAGAAAAAAAGAAAAAACTAAAGTGAGCAACAACAGTCCAGAGTGTGGGCGTCATGCCTTAACTCTGAACTTTATAGCGGAAATTACGCAGCCCAATTCCCGGGGAAGGGCTTCTCGGAAGGAGGCCGTGTCAGTCTCCGGGAGTGATATTCCGAGGGAAATTACATAGTACAAAGTAGTTAGTTAGTTAGTTATATATAATGATAACAATGTTATTGCCCGGTGTATATCCGGTAACGAATATTCTCTTCACTCCAATTGCGCCTACAGATATCCATCATCCCTAAATGTCTAGACTTTCCTTTCCACAAAAGTCGTCGGAGGCTGTTTTAAACAACGTCATGACAGCCAAAGATTTGGAACTACTTGTTCAGGATCAAGCTTTTATTGATGGATGTTGGGTGAAAAAGGAGCAAACCTTCAATGTATATGGTTCGTCTCGAACAATCACTGTATATGACACTCAGCTCATTATTCACTAGAGCCATCCACGGCACAGGTTCTCGGGACTGTAGCAGACTGTGATTTGAATGACATTCAGTCGGCCATCGAAAGTGCAAATGTGGCCCAGAAGAACTTTTACTCTTCAACTACAGCTGCACAACGTGGAAATCTACTGCGTAACTGGCATGATTTGGTCATGCAAAACGTTGAAGACCGTAAGGATCTTCCTATTTCCAAGGCCCCGCTTTCACCTCTAACAGCTGTCTTTAGTGGGAAGAATTCTATGTCTAGAGAATGGCAAGACTATCAATGAGGCCAAAGGCGAAATAGCCTATGCGGCGAGCTTCATTGCTTGGTTTGCCGAAGAAGCAACGCGCTCGTATGGAGACACAATACCATCATCGACACCGAACACCATTGTACTGACCGAGAAAGAGCCAGTTGGTGTCTGCGGTATCATTACTCCATGGAACTTCCCAGCAGCCATGATCAGTCGGAAGGTTGCCCCAGCTCTGGCTGCTGGGTGTGCCGTGGTTATCAAGCCACCAAGTGAGACGCCATTTACTTGTCTCGCTCTCACAAAGCTGGCTTTGAAGGCGGGAATTCCTGGTAAGGCCATCCAGGTCTGCCCTACAAAGAATAGGCAGGTGGCCTCAGAGCTCGCCACACACCCTCTCGTTCGCAAAATTAGCTTCACTGGATCTACCCATGTGGGCAAGAATCTCGCCATACTAGCAGCTGGCACCCTTAAAAGGACTAGCCTCGAGCTAGGCGGCAATGCTCCTTTTATTGTCTTTGATGATGCCGATGTTGACGTTGCTGTCGAAGGAGCCATGATGTCCAAATTTCGATGCTCGGGTCAGACTTGTGTGTGGTGAGTTTACTTCTTACTATTTGTTATATAAAATCTAACGATAGAATAGTGCCAACCGCCTCTATGTCCAACGAGGCATTTTGGACAAGTTCACTCGAAGTCTGGTACAGAAGGTCTCTGAACTTCGCTTGGGACCCGGGATCGAGGACACGTGCACGCAAGGCCCGCTGATCAACGCGTCCGCCGTCAACAAGGTTAAAAGTCATATTGAAGATGCCGTGTCAAAGGGTGCGTCCGTGGAAATTGGTGGCTCGGCGCCAGAAGCACCTGGATTTTTTATGCACCCTACCGTCCTCTCTGGCGTAACAGTGGATATGTTAGTTGCTCGAGACGAGACATTTGGACCTCTGGCTCCGATCTTCCCATTTGATACAGAGGAGCAAGTCCTACACCTGGCTAACAGCACCGAATTTGGCCTTGCTGGGTATATCTTTTCTGGCAACGTGGCGCGTGTTATGCGTGTGGCAAGAAAGCTTGAAATTGGAATGTGTGGTGTCAATACGGGAAAGATTAGTGCAGCTGAATCGCCTTTCGGAGGCGTAAAAGAGAGTGGCTATGGTATAGAAGGAAGTAAATATGGAATGGCTGAGTATCAGACTATCAAGACAATTACTCTGGGGAACCTTCACATGTAATGTGAAGCCCAATACTTGATACAGTTACTTGAAAACAGAAGACTTCGAATAAATTTCTCTCCCTCTTAATATGTTAAAACAACTACATTAGCTCCACAGTAATATCTGGAATAGCCTCATAAATTTATGCTTTACCCGATGTCTCTTTCAGTCACCGTTCCAGACACTCAGGTCCTTATATTCCGGAAGTGTGAGTATATCTCTTTGTGAACTTTATGTATTGAACACCGGGCATATCAACTGAGCCAGATGTTGTATTATTGCAAACGTGGTCAGTCATTCAACACGTAAAACGAGTTCCGGGTCCGGGGTACCCCGGATTTCTGAGGTTTTACCCCCCGGGTGGAAGTAAGTTAAAACACTACAAGAACCAACAGAAGTTCCAGTTCAAGGTTGTTCCCCTACAATCTCGACATATCATTTTCAATTCCCACGTTCACTATGAACTTTGAACTCGAGGGTACGAAGCTCTCGCTGGGCGTTGCCTTCACCACTTCTTGCGGCTTCTTGCTCTTTGGTTACGACCAAGGAGTCTTTGGCGGCCTCATTGAAAACAAGAGCTTCCAATCAACCTTCCAGCAACCTAGTCAAATGATAATCGGACAGATTGCTGCAACCTATGACCTCGGCTGTTTCTTCGGTGCCATATTCTGCATGGTCTATGGAGATCGAATTGGTCGTCGGCTTTCCATCGCCCTAGGATGTATCGTGCTCACGATCGGGGCCATAATACAAACAGCGTCGTTCAGCGTAGCGCAGATCATCGTCGGCCGATTCATTGCTGGGCTGGGAAACGGTCTCAACACAACTGCAATTCCAGTCTGGCAGTCCGAGATGTCCAAGCCTCAACACCGTGGTCGCCTGGCCGTTTTCCACCTCGTCCTCAACCAACTAGGCAACGTGACGGCCCAGTGGCTCAATTTTGGTCTTGGATATATCGGCCATCAGCAAGTCTCCTGGAGATTCCCGATTGCCTTTCAGATTTTCTACGCCCTTGTTACACTCGTTCTGCTTCCATGGTTACCTGATTCGCCACGTTGGCTCATTCAAAAGGGTCGACTCGAGCAAGCCAAGGCTGTCACAGCCCGACTCCATGCCAAAGGTATCCATGATCCCGATTTATTGGCTTTACATGAAGCATCCGTTCAAAGCGTTCAACATGAGCTTGAAGTCTCCAAGGTCAGCTGGCGCACTCTCTTGCAAAGGGACAGCCTACAAACCAGAAGGAGAGTCCTCCTAGGAATGGGCACTCAGTTCATGCAGCAGTGGGGTGGCATCAATGCAATCAACTACTATTTGCCCGTTGTATTTGCCTCTCTGCAAGTCTCCCGCCAAATGTCACTGATCCTGTCCGCTTGCAATGCGATAAATGTTATGGTTTTCACTGCGGTCGCCCTGACAACCATTGAGAAGGTTGGCCGGAAACGACTCATGCTATGGGGCGCGGTGGGCCAAGGCACTTGCTTTGCCCTGTTGACGGCCGGCCTGGGTGTCGGAGGAAGTCAATGGTCAGCAGTTGCAATTGCATTTGTGTTCGCTTACTATACTGTGTTCGGCATGTCCTGGATTGCCATACCGTGGATGTATCCGGCAGAAATAAACACCCAAGCCTGGCGCAACCGTGGCGCTGGACTTGCGACTGCGACCAACTGGATCTGCAACTACGCCGTTGTCTTGGTGACCCCCATTGGTATCGATAATATTGATTGGCGTTACTATATAATTTATGTTATTTTGAACTTTTCTTTTGTTCCTATTGTTTCTTTGTGGTATGTGGAAACTGCCGGTTTATCTTTGGAAGAGATTGATAAAATCTTTGAGGGACAAATACACAGTGTTCCTCTGGATGTGTCAAAAGGTGGCGCTACCACTGACAATGAAGAAGGCAAGGCTAGACAGGATGAGGTCAACAGTGAATGGATTGAAGCTGTTGATTCAAGCAAGCGAGGCTAGAGGAATCTTGTTACTTGGCTTGGGGCGTTTTGCCGGTCACTCGCTTCACCGATCCAAATGCACCCCTCCGCATCCATGGATGACTAATGGGACCACCGATACTCATTGGATACTGTCTTACCGCCTATTTCATCACCGCCTTCTTGAAGCATATACGCTGATTTCAATTTGAATTATGGTGGCCTTAGGCCTCAATTAATGCCTTAGGCAGAGACCCCTCCGTAGGTGGCCTCCATAGCAATCAACTCTCTTCCTCCCCACTTTCTAGCATACACCTTGTAGATACCACAATAATATGTTCTCGCGGTATGTATTATACTCCAATTTTGTATACAAGACTTCAATTCAACATCCTTCAATTTGATGTATGATGTACTTAGTTTTTGTAAAGCGAGAGTGGATCGAAATTACTGCATGGCAATATTAACCAATAAGAGGGTTATGTATCGGTGGTCCACTTAGTCGCCCGTACACGTCTCCGGGATTCGAATCCCGGCCCTCAACCATCTTGAGTAAGAATTAGATTATGAATCGCTATCCCTCTAAATTAATCTGAATGAGATCTGAATAAGATTTGGCAATGCCTCAAGCCAAGACCGTCAAGCCTGTACGCAAACACGTTACGACTGCATGCATTCCATGTCGAGACGGAAAGATAAAAGCATGTAATCCCGGAATCTGAGAATTGCTCGTGCTTGACTGACTATCGGATTGGGCTAGTGCGATGGATCAAAACCCTCATGCAAGAACTGCGAGTCCAAAAACAAGGATTGTACATACAGACAGCGCAATGACAAAAGAAAGTAGGTTTTGATATAGCCGCAAAGAAAGAGATCTCTCTGTATTAAGCCATCAACAGGATCCCTGTCCGCGTTGCCGTTTCGCTCTTGGCTTCAAGAGTTGCAGTCCTATCTCAACATATCCAGAATGTGGGCTTCAGAGTTCCGGATATGGACAAGAATGACCGAGATACCCTAAGAGGCATTTTGCACAGCTTAGGAATTGCCTGCGAGAATGTGTTAAGTGACGAAAATACATCCCATAGCGCAGGAGCCAGCTTTCCCGGGAGCCAGAGACCTGTTGATACGACCCACTTCGTGGCCCATGACCAGACAAACATCACTAGTTCTCAACCACCGGCTCCAGGATGCGATAATTATCATCCTGAGGATGATTTACCTCCACTTCATGAGCAATCTGCTGGTCAGATATCAGCAGAAAATGTCCCAGAAGATGCAGTGCTGCTAGATTATGATGATAATATAGCCCATATTCAGAATGGCGCAGGGCCGAGTCAGCTTTCCGAATCATATCGCACGCATGTTGTGGCACCGACACAGTTTCCCCCAATGATGACGTGATACCCAGTGAAAACCCGGAAACCGACAGCGAGGACGAAGTCACCAATCAATTTGCATGTCGCTTGGGGCGTGTGCAGTTGACGCACGACGGTCACCTACGGTATTTTGGGTCGACATCTAACCTAAACTTGCTTGACGTTTCAGTCGACACTAGACATCTTACATCTTCTCTTTTTCAGAAAGATGCACAAGAGATAATCGAGGATTTGGATCTCAACATAGAAGTGGAGGAGGCTTTTGAGAAGCATCTACTCCAGCTTTACTTTGCCTGGCAAGACCCATGTCTGCATGTTGTTAACAGTGAAGCGTTTTGGAAGGCCAAGTTTCAGAATCGATATGAAGGCTCAACTTCAGCTTATTATTCGCAGGCTTTATGCGATGCAATGTGAGCATATCCCTTGACTTTGAAAACTTCATGCTGATAAAATCAATAGGTGTGCAATGGGTGCAGCTTATGAGCCCAAGTATCATCCAGATCTTGTCACATTCCCTCGGTCTTTGTCACAGTTTTTCGGGGATAGGGCCAAAGCCCTCCTGGAACTGGAGATTGAAAACCCTTCACTGGCAACAATTCAAGCGCTGGTAATATGCAGTAATTATGAAGCTTCAGGTACTAGAGATACTCGCGGCTGGCTGTACAGTGGTAAGTCAAATTTCTATCTCCTTGGCTATTGGAAACTGATTCACCTTAAAAAGGGATGGCCATGCGACTTGCATTTGACCAAGGTCTCCATTTGGACGTCACCCCTTACGTGGAAAAGGGTATCATCACGGCCGAGGAATATAATATTCGACGAACAGTTTTCTGGGGCTCGAGTCTCAACGACCAGTATGGCATCTCTACATGCCACTTATCAAGCCTTGCGGCCTAACTAATACTTCATAGATTTTGGGGATACTATTTGGGACGGTCTGTCCGAAGCCCGGTAGCTGGCGTCTCTGTTCGAAAACCATGCTGGAATGACAGGTCTCCTACGTCTCACCAGACACCACGTTGGAGAGCTTATGGATGCCCGCAAGTCAATATCCAAGGTATAGCTAACCCATCTGAGATGATATTCCAGCAGTGGGTCGCTTTATATGACTTGATGTCCCCTGTAACTGATGTACTGTGAGTTATTAGAATTCTGATGCGCATCCTCATCAAACAAAGATACTAATCTCAATCAAGTTATGGCTGTTTGGAAACTTCGAGGACAGCGCTCCAAGAGCTCACCGCTGACACTGTCGCACGGCTGCTTGCTTGGAAAAATAACCTGCCCAATGACCTTAACGTTGATGCGACCAAAGAGTCCTACTACTATTTGCCCCACGTTCTCACCTTGCAGTAAGTTGATTATTTGGTATGATACGCTCATGTACTAATTTAAGAAGCTTGCAATATTATCAGTTTATGATTCACTGTCATCGCCCCTACATATCGAAAAGTCATATACAGCCCAGACCATTGCAAGGGCCTGGACCTGGACATGCACACAGAATGTGTCTCGAATCGGCAATCTCGATAGTCAAAGTCCTCAACATGTATGAGCGGCGATACGGTTTTCGAAAGGCAAATGTTCAGATGGTGTCGTACGTGTTTTCAGCAGCACTTATACTCATGTTTGTCACTGTTCCAGGCCAAAGCAACACTCAGCACTCTGACCTAGTAAGGTACCTGAGTACATGCTTCTGGGCATTGGATGAAATGGGCACTTGCTTTGAAAATGCGAAGCGAACAAGCAGATTTCTGAGTACTATTCAGCAACAATGGCATAAACGCAAGCGGGGAATGGCACAAAAAGGCGCAAAAAGGGGTCCACAGAACGAGAATAGTCCCGGCAAGCATCCGAAAAGGTCGCGAAATACAGCTGGAACACAGAACTGGCTGGGTAACAATCTATCTGGCTCTGCAGAACTGGGCATGCCTGTTGCCGTGGACTCGCCAATGTCTCACGAGACTCACGAATTTTCATTCTTTGGAGACGATGGGCCTGATTTGGTTGAATTTATGGATCCGGAGCTGTGCAATATTTTACTGAGTGATGGAATACCGCGAGCACTGAATTAATGAGGTAGTTTGTTTTTATATTTCAATTCATTTTACAAATGCAGCTCATATTCTATCAATTATTTTGATCTGCTGATACTGATAGTTTTATTTTGCTTGTGCATTCATTCTCAATCTATATGACACTTCGATGGCCAGACTTAGATTGATTGCCAACCCATCTGTCTTGCACTGCGGCCGTTCAAGAACGTGAGGTATCTCTTAACTCGAAAGACAATTCCGCGCGTATCCAATCCGAAGCGCTCGTAGTTGCTCGGGCTAGACGCAGAGTAACCGTAGGATGTCATGCCCACACTGGCTGTAACATAACGTGCCCACGTGGTGGCCACATATTCCTCCACACTGATGATGGGGTTACCATCAAGGGGGAAAACAGACTCTCTGTATTTTGCGGGCTGCTGATCAAACAGATCTAAGCTAGGAGCACTGACAATCCGGCAACGAATCGAAATTTGCTCACTCAGCTCGTTTGCAGCACGAATGGTGTAGTGCAAACTCGTACCACAGCTGACTAGTGTCAGCTGGGCGTCTGGATGCTCCTGAAGTACGTATGCTCCCTTGGATACGTTAAATCTGCTTGTAATTGCTGGTTGGTCGGCTGGATCACGACCAACAGAAATCATCGTTGGACTGCTTGCGGATTCAACGGCCCACATCCAAGCGCCGATCACCTCTTCGGCATCAGATGGCCGGATGTATGTGAGATTTGGCATGGCCCTATATAAGGAGTCAAGCTCCACTGGCTGATGAGTAGGCCCATTCTGGCCCTCGGCTAGTCAATGTTAGGTGGTCTCCCAGACACTAGTTACGAATTGTCTTACCGAACGAGTCATGAGTTGCGATATGAATAGTTGGAAGATGACTAAGAGCTCCCATGCGCACTCCAGGTGCTGCCTGTAAGGATTTTGGGCCCCTGGTCAGCTTGTAAGCAGAGCTAGGGGTATCCCTTAAGAACTTACATAGATGTAGAACATCAAAAATGTTGCGGTGACTGGCAAAAAGGTTCCCGGGTTGAACGCTGCAAGACCATTCGAGATAGAGGCCATAGCATGCTCTCTGATCCCATATCTGATATATCGGCCCTGGTAGCTGACTGAGGGGTGAAAGACATCGGTGTCCGAGTAAACAAACTTGTTGGAGTTGACCAGGTCTGCACCACCACCACAAAATGAAGGACATATCTCCCAAAGCTTTTGAAGAATGAGTCCATTTGACTCCCTGGTTGGCATTTGGCTGAACTGTCTGCTATCCAAATCTTGGAGAAGTGACCCTAAGTCTGGCTTCGTACCCCGTAGTCGAGAGGCAAAATCGCTTGCCAAATCGGGGAACTCGAGGGTGTAATTCATCAGCAAATGTTGCCAACTCTTTTCCAAGGCTTCTCCGTGCTGTTTTCGTTCGCGGAGGTAGTTCAAACCACGCGCAGTGGGTTTGTGACTTTCACAGGGATCTTGTCCAATCGCCAACTTGGACTTCGCAACACTTTCAACGTCAAAGCTTCCATGGTGTGCTTTCGCTGTTCCAGCTGTGCTAGTACCAACACCAATGACGGTACGGATGTTGATAAAAGTGGGCTTCCCTTTTAAGGATTGGGCATCTCTCAGAGATGAGCAAATGGCTTGAACGTTATAACATCCGTCCATTACATCAAGAACATGCCACCCCGAAGCCCGCATTTTCTGGTTGATATCCTCGGTATTAATCCACGAAAGAGGGCCATCACAAGTGACACTGTTGTTGTCGTAGACTAACACCAGATTGTCCAGTTGGAGATGGCCTGCCAACGAAATTGCTTGAAGTTTTCTCAGTATATGTTTATTTCATCGTTCTGAACCAATTGGAAAATACCTTCCAGAGCAACACCTTCCATCAAACAGCCATCACCAGTCATGCAGTAAACTCGAGAGCTGACTACTTCATAACCGGGTCTGTTAAACCGGGCTGCTAGGTTCTTGGAGGCAATAGCCAAGCCAACCGAGTTGGCGATTCCCTGTCCCAATGGGCCAGTGGTAACTTCAATACCGGGGCATTCAATTTCCGGATGGCCGTGTGCGATAGTGGTGAAGCCATTTTCCTTCCCGCCACCATAGCCCTTTAGCTCATTCATTGTCCAAGCATCGAATCCTGTCAAGTAGTTGAGGGCATACAAGAACATGGCACAATGTCCTAATTTTGTTTGTCAGCTATATCGTCAATATTTTAGACCTGAGAAATCACATACCGTTGGAAAGCACAAATCGGTCTCTATCGAACCAGTCTGGATTTGAGGGGTTATACCGCATGATGTGTTTCCATAAAGCCACACCTATAGCAGCCATACCAATAGCAGATCCACCATGGCCTCCACCATTCTGGTTGCAGATGTCGAAAATCAAATTTCTCAGCGTAAGAACCGCGTGCTCATCGTCGGGCATGCTGTTTACGTCCTTGGTGCTGACTCCAGTAAAAGTCATGATAATTGATAGAGTATTCAGTCAGAATAGTACATAAAAGAGAAGAGCAAGATATGTCGAATAACTCGCGATAAGCTTGAGGGTCATCTTATAAGATGCTCGGAGTCTATTCTCTTGTACCGGGATCGCATTCCCGATAATGGAAAGGCAGAAAAGTGAGGTCACATAATTCCGGATGCCCTCCGGGGCCTACAATCAATTTGATAATACACTAGAAAGAAAACGATTGAGACATTTTTTGGCTATTCTATCTCGCGTTCAATTGCGTATGATGCAATATCTGCACTCGGCATATGCTATCACCATGAGATCTTCATGCCCCAGACAAGTTTAATGGCTGCTCACTGGGCAATATCGAGCTGCTTCCCTCGTCGAGGCGATATTACTTTCTACTGTGAAGCCTTGTATCCAAAAGCTTCTATGTAGTTCTGGCTATGATTACGCAAATGCGGAAAGTGCTCAGTTAAACGACTCTACTCCTAGCAACAGACTTATGTGACGTCTCCTAAACAATTTTAAGATTCGGGGAATCTACGTCTACAATCGAAAGTGATGGCCTCGAATATTTTCAATATATTTGTCAATTATATATTTTGATCAGAGCTTAACGACTGTCTTAATAACCAACTTAGAGTCTCCATCTCGTGTCTTCCCGGCAGTGTCATAGGCCGATGGAATAGAATCGAGCCCGACAAAATGATGCGTAATGAGTTTCGTCACGTCTGGTTTGAGAGAATTGGCTCTCACACCCTCCATGATCTCGATTGCTCGAGGATAGCAATTCACATAGCGCCACACTGATACCACATTGATCTCACGACCCGTGAGCTCTGCGATAGGCCATGTTTGAATGGCAGTTCCCATTCCCACAAGCACAACATTTCCGCCATTTTTAGTCGCCTACAGTGGAATTAGCTTTCTGGCAAGTTTGAGAATTGAAAGAGAGCTCACATATATCGATGTTTGCACGCAACTTTCGACCCCTGTACACTCAAAAACATGGTCAACCTGGCGTACCTCTTCACCTCCTGGCCATTGCTGGTTGCCAATCTGAAGGGCCAGATCCTTCGCAACGGAAAGACGGCTTTCAACAGTGTCCCCTTTCTTCGGGTCAACCACGAATCCTACGTCTGCAAAGCCGTGTTCCAGGGCGAATGCAACCCGGCCTTTGTCAACATCGGCAATCACAACAGGGCTCTTATGTTCAATTTTTGCAACAGCAGCGCACAGGAGACCGACTGCCCCAGCACCAAGAACTAAGCATTGCGCCCCTTGCTTCATACCGGCCCTGTTGACAGAATGAACACAGACGGACAGGGGCTCCAGCAAAGCACCATCATCAAATGAGAGTGCCGTTGATAACCTGCAGGTATTTTTTATCAGCTCTAGCCCGCTTCCTTAAACGGTAAAACACTTACTTGTGACACCACTCAGCGGGATGGTCGACGAACTCCTGAAGAGTTCCCTGGAAATGGGGGAACGATGCGCCGCTGCTTCGGAAGCGCATTTTGGCGCAGATATTATATCGGCCAGCTTTACATCTGTCGCATTCCAGACATGCAACACCACTCTCTATTGCCACCGAGTCGCCGACTTTGAACTTCCCAGTTTCCAGAGCGGTCGCGCCAACTTCCACCACCTCACCCGCTGCTTCGTGTCCACCACACAAGGGCTCTTTGACTTCGATTGATCCATTTCTGCCAAACTTGAAGTAATGCATGTCGGAGCCACACAAGGTTGTTGACCGGACGCGGATTCTCACATCAGACGGGCCGAGAGAGGGCATTGGTCGCTCCTCAAGACGCAACTGCTGCGGGCCGTGCAGGTACTGGCCCTTGCTGGTTCTGGGAGAACTGGCCATAGTTCTTTTGTTTTCTTGTTGAATTGGTCCTGGTGGTAAAAGCCGTCATAGAGCGTCTCAGACGAAGGAATAGTCGTCTCCACAAATAGTAGGGCCGTGAAATGAGTTCCGATCCCCGGATAATAATCTCAAGTCAAGTTTCCTGGCCTTGCATGCAGATATTCCGATATACCAGCGTCGGGATTAGTCTCCCGGAAGGGAAATGGGGTTCTCTACAACAAAAAGGGCAGCCATAAGACGACGACTTGGAAAGAACCTGTTGTCCAACCTTTCTGATCTTTGTACTTCTTCCATCATTGATTGTGACAAAATGGCTTCCTCTTACGCCCCTACTGCCATCATCATTGGTGCAGGTCCTGGTGGTATCTCAATGGCCTATCGTCTAAAGCACGAATTGGGCTTTAATGATTTCCTGGTAATATCTATACTTGGTTCACCGATTATGCAGCAAGTTTTGACATGTTGCAGATATACGAAAAATTGGATGGTGTGGGCGGCACTTGGCGATCAAACAGCTATCCTGGCTGGTAAGCGTTCTCGACAAGAAACAGCTTTCTCATATCACTAACAGTTGCACCTCAGTGGTTGTGATATTCCTTCGCACCTTTACTCTTTCAGCTTCAATCTCAATGCCAATTGGTCAAAGGAACTGTGTGAACAGCCCGAAATCTTGCAATGTTGGTCAACCTGCACTGAGTTTTCCACCTAAGTCGCGGCATGTTGGCTGACAATATATTACATCTAGACATTGAAGACACTGTCGACAAATTCGATCTACGGCAACATGTCATTACCTCGGTGGAGTGCTTAGGGGGTGCTTGGAACGAGGATGAAAAAGAGTGGACTGTGAAATTCCGCGACGTAGAAACCGGTCTGGAATTCGAGCGCCACGCGACTGTCTTCGTTTCCGCAGTTGGTGCTATCTCCTTTCCCCGGGATGTGAGATTCAAGGGGATGGAGAATTTCAAGGGTGACATGTTCCACACTGCACGCTGGGACCACTCGGTTGACTACACTGGCAAGCGAGTGGTAAGCAATCTCATTCTTTCTGATTCGATCCATTACAGGTCTAACCTTTTCTTAGGCAGTGATTGGAAACGGTTGCAGTGCCGCCCAAGTCGTGCCTGCTGTTTCCGAGAAAGCAGCTTTCGTGCAGCAATACGCTCGCAGTGCACAATGGTATCACCCACGTGTAAGTCAATTTTGATACTAGTCCTTTGCTTGGTACCGTACCTCAGCTAACCTGAAGTTACTGAAAGCCAAATAAATCCTTTTCACAGCTCGAAAAATGGTCGTTCAGGTGGTTGCCTCTCTGGCAACGATGGCTTCGCCTGCGCATTTTCCTCCAAGCGGAGCAGGAGGCTTACACTTATTTCTCCTCGGAGGATGGCATCAAGGCCAGGCTTGCGGCGGAGGATGAGTCCCGAGAATATATCCTCTCTCGTACCCCTCAGCAATACAAGAAGGCCGTGGTGCCTGATTTCCCTTTGGGTATGGAAGCAGCCCACTGTACTGAAAGATAAAAGCTTATGTTGTCGCACAGGATGCAAGAGACGCATTTTCGATCCTGGTTATCTTGATTCCCTTCATCAATCCAATGTCAAGCTTCGCAATGAGGGAATCCAGGAGTTTACCGAGAACGGTATCATCGGATCTTCGGGAATTGAAGACGAGTTTGATATTATTGTGCTTGCAACCGGCTTTCAGGTCTCGCAGTTCCTTGCACCTATGGAGATCTATGGTCGACATGGCGTCTCTCTAAACAAACAGTGGAGCGAGTCTCGAGGAGCGCAGGCTTACTACGGCACGTTCGTGCACAACTTCCCCAACTTGGCCATCATGTAAGTGAATTTAAGGAATATATAATTGATCCCAGCTTACATATATAGATTTGGTCCCAACAGCTTCCCTGCAAACAATTCGGCTCTTTTTGCCTGCGAAACTCAGGTTTGCTTCGCGGTCAAGGCACTCTTCGAGCCAATCCTCGACCATCGAGCTCGAGTGGTGGAAGTAAAGCAGTCTGCAGAGGAGAGGCATACCATCTCTCTTCAGGGGCAGCTTAAAGGCACTGCTTTTGCGGGGGATTGCTCAAATTGGTACGTCAATGAGTTTGGTCGAAATGCTGCTTCGTGGCCGGCGAGGGCTGCTTTCTTTTGGTTGGAGACATTCTGGCCAAATTGGAAGGCATTCATCTGGAAGGATGGCTCCGCTACATGGCCCTTGTACCGATTTGCTAGATGGTGGAAAATGGGTTCGTGGTACTCTAAGGCAAGCATTGCGGCGATAGTCGCCATCTTCCTGTCGCAAAGTAGAGCCGGTAGTACCTTGGGGGTCACTGGGGCTTTGGAGACCTTGCATGAGCGTATTGGAGCTCTGGCGTGCTACATTGCTAGCTAGGTGTGTAAGTTAGTTTGTTGTATAGGATATCCTGATACGCCCAAAGAAATGTTGTTGGGTGCCTGGGTACCTCAGGTACCCATGGACCCATAATGAGACAGATCCCTCCTGTAGATAGTTTTTCCTCTCTCTCTTCTTCTTTCCTTTCCCCTGTCCAATCCCATTACTCTGAATCTACTTGCATGGTTTTCTCATCAACATTCCATCAGTAGTTTCTACATTAAATGTTTTGAAAGAAAACGTCCGAAAGCTACCCGTAGCCCGCAAATACTGTACAGTATAGAGTTCATGGGGGAAACCTCTTTCTCTCATGTAGATCCATTAATTTCTACCAGATGTCAAAGTAGGTCCACGTTAAATGTCACATAATCGAAGGACAATACGTAACGCTATCAAAACTTCCGAAGAGGGGTACTAGTGCCGGCTTTTGAATCCCGAGCAATGGGCATAAAAATAACCAACCGATTTCCTTAAAAAAAAAAAAAAGAACAAAGCCATCATTTTCAATTTCCTACATAAATATTTTACACCCGGATTATATTATAGGTTGGAGATGACTAAAATGAAGGCCAATATCGGTGTGGTTGGCTTAGGCCGGATGGGCCAGCGTCATGCATTGAATATTCTCCACCAAGTCCCCCGAGCCAAGCTCTTCGCAGTTTGTACACCAGCACCTCATGAGATCGAATGGGCAAAGGCGAAGCTTGTACCAGATGGGGTGCATGTATTTCAGAGCTTCGAAGAGATGATTGGCACGCCTGGCCTAGACGCCGTGGTCATCGCGTCGCCAACCGAGCTACACATAGCGCAGACATTGACCGCTATGCAACTCGAGATACATGTTCTTTGTGAAAAACCGATCACAAGAGACATCTCACAGGTAAGCTATTCGATTTAGCCTCTGAACTACTAGTGCTTATTCCGCGTTTGTAGTTACGTGATTTGATGGAAACAGCAAAGCAGCATCCCCAAACAAAGGTTATGGTTGGATTCGTCCGCCGTTTTGACGAAAACTATATGGATGCCATACAGAAGATCAAGAGTGGCGCCATAGGCGAGCCTCTTATTGTCCGTTCACAGGGTGCCGAGAAGCTGGATAAAAGTGGCTTCTTCATCGAATATGCTCGGCAGAGTGGTGGAATTTTTGTGGACACCGTCGTTCACGACATTGACTTGACTTTATCTATCCTAGGTGAAGAAGTCAGACCCAAGGCTCTCTGGGCTACTGGAATCATTGCCCATCATCATGAAATGAAAGATTTCAAGGATGTCGATAACTCCGTGGGTGTCGTTGAATTCTGGGGTGGCCGAATCGCCCACTACTATCATTCCCGCACAACCTCACACGGGTATGACAACTGCACGGACATCATTGGCATGAACGGAAAGATCTCCATTAACTCGGTACCTCACTCCAATCGAGTTCAGGTATCGAACGCGTCTGGAATCATGCAAGACTGCACCCCTAGTTGGATCGATCGATACCGAGAAGCCTTTGTAACTGAGCTGAATCAATTTACCGACGCTATTCTGGACAATACGGAACTTCCAATGAGGCTTTCCGCTGCCTATACAGGTCTCAAGATCGCAACTGCCTTCCAGGAAAGTTTGGAAACTGGTCGGAAGATCGAGTTTGATGAAAATGGTGACCGGATCGTGTCCAACGGCAAATAGACATTTGGAATTACAATCCCGAGTTTACCTTATTCTCCAAATTCAAATGTACTTTCAGATTCTCAAATCTCCACTCCGGGAAAAGTAGGTCCCGAATTAAGTTGATGATGACAATTCCTAATGCTACTGTACCAATTTCAAGTGGTCAATGGCATTCCAAATATCGGTTTTATTTGAGAACAAAGAACCTATAAACCAAAGGTCCTAATTCGGACATATTTAAGCATCTATAGCTTATAGTTTCCAGAGGAGACTTGCATGCCACCATCGATAGCAAGATCTTGTCCAGTGACATAAGAAGAACCATCACTCAACAAATACAATGCAGCCAGTTCCACGTCCTGTGGTGTTCCGACGCGCCCAAGAGGTGGTGCTTCATTGAAAATTTTGAGCAACTCCGGTCGAAGAGATGCAAGTGAGAGATTCATGTCTGTGGCAATGTATCTAGATTTGTTTGAGCGATAAGTTCTCGATGCGTCAGGGAGCTCCTTACCCCGGAGAGACAGTATTAACACGGATTCCATCAGGAGCCAGCTCGTGAGCCAGACTTCTTGCCATTGAGAACACAAAGCCCTTGCTTCCCGCATAGGCAGTCAGCAGATGACCAGGGCAGACATGTTGCGCTGATTGTGAGCAAATCATCACGATACTTCCTTTAATACCATACTGCTTCATATTATTCACGACATTCTGTACCGCGAAGAATGTTCCCGTCTCCTTTTCAGAGTTAGCATTTGCTTATCATGCAGCTAACTAGAAACGTACATTCACAGCTTGAAGATTTTGAATATCTTCCCACTCATGCTTCAAGAATGGCTTGTCAATACAGATTCCGGCTGCCGTGACTCTGTTCAACATTGATTTGTGAGCGATGGATTACCCTTTACTGGTGCAGACTAGCTTGATCTCACACTCCGTGGATGTAGTGGAATTTCTCTAGGATGCTGGTAAAAGTGCGTTCGACCTCCTCCTTACCGGTCAGGTCACAACTTCAAAAGGTAAGTCATTTGTGATCTTTCCAGTCAAATAGGATCTCTTACCAGTAGTAGTGAAGCTGATTTGGAGTACTCTTCTGCCAGTCAAGAAAGACGGGGTCAGGCTGGGGTAGAACGTCGGTGACCACTACAGTGGCACCAGCATCCACACAGGTTTTCGATAGTGCCATGCCAATACCCCGACCACCACCTAGTAACGTGTTAAGAGTTTATTTGAGGTCTTTGGGGAATGGTGCTGTTTACCAGTGATTAGGATCACTCGGCCACCGAGGCTGAAACGAGCCGCCAAAGAGGATGCAAGGTTGGCCATGATGTTTGTTAAATCTTAATTGCTGTCAAACGGAATGAATCAACTTATGAAGTATGAATGAAACAAAGAACTCACTACAGGGTGAAGACAAAATGCATTTATATTTGCATTATACTGGAAAATATGGGTCCAGCTGGTGGAGAATGACTACCCGGGACTTATATCCCGCCGGGAATCATGTTTAACAATATTTCAATTCCCTTTTTTTCCTCTCCAAATAGAGGTTCATTTAATTTGTTCTCTCTTTATTTAAACAAGAATCCCTCAAGAAGAAGGCACGGGGATGAACTTCGCGTTCACCATCCGGTCAAATGTAACTTGATAACCCTGGAGAGTATCAATCTGCTCGTTGAACCCAACGGATCGAGCCGCCTCAAGAGAATACTCCCGGGCAAAGTCAAAATCAACAAGCATGAAGTTCGCATGGCCCCAGTTCTGCGACTCAATGAGGCCCTTCTTCAGGTCATGAGTCAAGACCAAGCGGTCCCAAATCGCCTTATTTTCGGCAACGAAATCCTGCATATTCTTCTGCATGCCATCTGGCTCGACACCACTGAGGCCAAAATAAGAGCAAATTCCTGGCCAGACCTGAGCCCAGGTGACAGCCTCTCCGTCGCCACAATTAAAGCTTGATCCGTTTTGACACTTGTCGCGGTTAAGAGCAGCGAAGATTTCCATCTGAGCAAGGATGTCTTGGAAGGTGTCGGTGTGGCGAGTGTGGTAACCGTGCGGACGACCGGGGAATGGAACTTTGGCATCCTTTCCATTGACTTCTCTGTACAGAGTCAAGTAGAAGGCAATGCCATATGCCATGTTCATGACGTTGGAGCCAGGGGCGAAGCCGACAATCCCATCCGGTCGAATCTCAGAGAAGGTCCAGTTTTGGTCTTCAGAGAGTTTCTTTAAGAGATCATACTGGTCGTAGTAAAAAACGTTCTCTCTCCATGGCGAAGGAATGCGGGGCATCTTCTCGTGGAGAGGAGGCTGGATGTTGACCTCTTTAGGGAACTCCAATCCATACCCCTTGCCACCAGTCTGCAGGATGACCGCTTCCATTGTGGGTGAAACAGCGGAGATGGCTTTAATGGCGGTTTGGAGAAGATCGGTGTTGACCTTGCGCAGCGACTGGAAGTCGCCAGTCTGAATGTAAGCTGTGCAGAAGTTAGTATATTTGCCTTCAAAGAAGAATCAAGCAACGTAGCAAATACATACCACAAAAGAAAACCACGTCGACTGACTCCACCTTCTCGACCTTCTCTTTAAGCTGAGCTTTTACCGCTTCCACGGACTGTGTCAGGTCAATGCCCGACACAATATTCAGGCGCTTATCGTCAGGGAGATAAGCGTCCTCGTTGATCCATGGCCGATTGCACAGGCCAGTCACGCGGTTAAAGGTCGTCGGGGTTGGGTATTGGAGGGTTTGGTTCAAGAGAGACCATCCGGAGATTCCAGAGGCTCCAAAGATAAGGGCATGCTTTCCAGTTTGGGCCATGACGACATCAAATGTGTACAGTGTTGAAAGATTAGACAGTAGGGAGACTCAGATGGGTCTTTAAATCCTTTTTCTTCACCGAGGCTGGTCATGGTTTTCGTCTTCGGGTTTCATATCCCGGATGACACAATGAGTGAGCGGAGATGAAGACAACCTTGGAATGTATTTCTCATCAGGCGGCTTATTTCCGCTCCTCATACCCGTACATTTGTTGAAATAAGGGGCTAACTGTGAAATCCTGAATTGCTGTGATATCACCGCGAAAATAGGATATATGGAAGACCTAACTGATTCTCTAATATAATCACAGATGTAGACAAGATAGGGGGGACACATAACTCTTTGGTTCATATTGCCAGGCTTCTCACTTCACAAGTACCACGTTGAATCTATAACTAGTTACTTTATATAGTATTTTTATAAATGAATACAGTTGAGCAACCTGTTACTATATGGGGAGAAAGCAGAGGAAGAAATATTAATTGACTAAACTAGAAATGTAGGGGGTTATATACCCTGCTAAAACAATCTAATCTCTGCTCGGTTGTAACAACAAGCTAACAAATAGCAAATAACGAATGTTGTATACCATTATAAAGTGTATAGTGTACAAATAAAAGAGAAGATTAGTAAATGCTTCAAGAAGGCAGTAATAAACTAGGCGGTGAGGTAGTAACCAATGAGAGAGTTATAGACGGTAGATCATAGGCCACATTATTTGCCGTGAAGATCAGGCATCTGGATCAATGCCAAGTGGACCGATGAATCTTCGCAATCGTTCTAGTAAAACCTGCTACTTACATCTTCGCTTCATGCTTCGTTTCGTGTAACCCCGGAATGTGAACCATGCTGTCTCAGCAACTTCCCTAAGGGGCTGTTGGCTAGGGCTTCCACACGTATACCCTTATTCAAAAATATATAACGACACGTCATTTCTGCCAGGGGCTTGAATTGGCCCGGAAAGCCCTATGACGACGGTGGCTTCATGAAGTAGCCATACAATATAGTTGCAGGCAATCTACTATGTTGTATAGAAAGTGATCGTCTCTTCCGTCATAGGCCTGAACACCCAAGATTACCAGAACCTCACGACAATCATGTTGTAGTTATTCAACTCTTCCAAAACTTCATATCTAACTAGGAATTATGACCGGTCACCGCACCCCAGATATATGCCACCCACGACCCAAGTGTCAGCAAAATCAGAGAGCCGAAGCAAATTATGGAAATCTTCCGAGTGCGTTGGCGCAGGGTTACCAAGTTGTGCTCTCGAATCTGCTCAATGATAGCCGCACCCGATGTCAACCGTTTATGCCGTGTCCACTGTAGCGGCGCCAGGTTATCGGTCAAAAACGAGCCGATCAGGATAGCGGCACCGACAACCAGAGCACCCGCACCAAGAACTAGATAGACCTGCACCACTCGACGGTATGAATTGTCATCTGCGTCTTGCAAAGCTCCCGTGATGATCCGAATTATAATACTCATACTGTTACGATTTCCAATGTCAGTTTGTGTCTCAAACCACATTTTCAATTCAGGAATGTTGGATCAAACTTACGCATTGTTCATGGTGACCTTCAATGCATACGCAGATCCAAACACCGATTGGTGCCATAGCGAGGTGCGAATGCTGTCGATGACCGAGGTTGGTCCGAGGGACACGGCGATAGCGTAGATACCGAATGCAGCTCCTGTGCCTGCATGTGATGTTGCGAAATTAATGAGAACCATACTCAGCAGCATGCCGAGACCGCAGACAAACACTAGGGAGGTCAGTATCAGTCATGTTTGGCTTCCTTTAGATCTCGTTGGTCGAACTCACAGACTGATGCTCGGTTGCCGAGGACATCGATAAACACGCCCAAGCAGGGAACGAGGAAGAAGCCTAGTTAATGTCAGCTTATATTCAGCCACAATCATCTTGCATCCTCGGAATATTCGTACCTGCATACTGCGAAAGTGAACTATACCATCCGGCCTTGATGGAATCCACATTGAATCGCTTCTCGGCCAGCTCGGTGGCATTTTGGCTGAAGACTGATGCAGCACTCGTTTGGAAAATAGAGAAGGCCATGACAGCCCAGAACATCCACGGGAGCTCGAACAGCTTTTGAAATTCGAACTTTTTGTTTTTCTCCGTCAGTTGTTCTTTGGTAGCTGTATCGCGTCGTCCCTGGTAGTGACGATTACAATACACGTTGAAGAACCAGAACCCTGCGCAAGCCACATTGGTGAAGAGATTCATGAACACCGAGGTCCAAAAGACCCAGGCAAAGTTCCCCGTTTTCTATGCACCTGTTAGCATGGCTTAACTAAGTCAACCGCAGGTGAAAATTAATCACCTTTGCAATGATATTAGCCGTCGACTTTCCAACAAACCCGCCTATCTTGCCGATGGCGAGCTCAAAGCCTAATGTGGATGCAAATCCACTACTAGGAGGAAACCAAGAGGAAAACATCTTATACTGCGCGATTTGGGTAGCGATATCGCCAAGTGCGAGGATAACCCGACCTCCAATCATGAAGTCGAAAGAGCGCACGGTCGCGGCAGCAGCTACAAGGATAGAACCGATGGTATAGACGATATTTCCGTAAACGATCATCTCTATTAGAAAATGCTGGTCAGTATATCTCTCGTTCATTTGACACACGCAGCAACATACGAGCTCCGCCAACTCGGTCGGTGATCACACCACTTATCAAAAGCAGAACTGTAGCCATGAAGTTTTCGCTGGCTTCCAAAAGCGAAAATTGAACATTATCGATATGCATTTGCTGCCAAATAAAAGCCGTCAGTGAATCCTGCCCATCGACATTCCCATAATCTTCAATACCTTTTTGATCGTGCTCTTCATAGCACCCGTCACGCCAGTGCTCCAGTGCGAGCCAAAGCTAATACACGATATCAGAGCGACCGCGATTAACTTTGCAGCAAGCGGTGGTGGCTTCTTTCCATTGGAGTCATCGCTAGATTGTTTCGATGGTGTGTGAATGGCTTCAGTGACAGGTGCCGACACCACGTCCACGGACTTGGAGTCCGAAGTATCAACTACCATAATCGCAACTCGATAGCGGATTGATATGGAAAGCTCCTAGCTCAAATAAAATAAAGAACTTTTGGCGAACTCAAAAAGGCTTCCATGCCATTACTATTTATGGCGCTCGGAGATTGATAAAAAAATCTACCGAGAGCGGAGTCCTACTAGTGCTTCGGTGAGCTGATCCCAGCGAAAGAAACCGCAGCTCCTCATCAGCTCGAATGTACGTAAAAAGGCAAAAAGAACACTAACACGGCGCTTGGCATAGCAACAGCATCAGATAAGATAGGGATCTATCCCTAAAAGGGTTTAGCGCTACGAATATACTCCAACTCGGGCTAACGTCGGTGAATTCTACTCCGTGGCTTTCTCTGGTCTCTTTAAGTCAATTGGACGCTCTCAGAAAAAGCCCACTCAAGCCCACGTGGAAGCCCACCGTTGAAAACACTTCTCGGCTTCTCTCCGAGCTGTGACCAGTTTAGCGAGAGCATGTTTTATTTTGGCCTCTGTCTAGACGACCCGCTCGGATTCTTAACACCGGTTGATTGCACCCTAGATCAGATAATGTTATTATTTCGGACACTCTAACCAGATCTAGCTATGATTTTTGCCTTCGGCAGTTCTCTAGCTCTTTTGGACTGTCTGGCAATATTGATATACTCTATCGAGCGACTTTATTGTTCGCCAATCACCGATCCGCTTAAGACTCTTCAGACGTGCCCACTGTAAACTGCCTCCCAAGAAAGGAAGCTCTGAAACAATCCGGACGTGTGCGCGGCCTCCCAGATATATGCAGCAGACTGAAAGAAAGAGGGTGGGAACGCAATACGAACGACCTCCCACAAAATATTTGATAGGCCAAATTAAAGGCGCTATATAAGCCGCTTACGTACCGTCAACATACGAGCTCGTTTCTCGTACATCTAGGCATGTATAACTATATGTTGTAGGAATGGACATAAACATGAAGAGAAGCTATGTACATTCCGCTAATAGACTAAAACAAGGTGTGTGAGCTATCGGCATCGACCCATTCCACCATGAAAAGGAAGAAAATCAGGCTGAATCCCGTAGCCATGCTGCAAAATACAGATACTATGCTAGAAAGCAATCTGATAAGCGAATGTTGGCAATCAATAAGTTAACTCCAAATGTGACATCGGGAAAATTCGTCTAAAACCATCCCGACGCCCTCCCGATGCATATATGATCAACGAGAGCAGAAAAAAAAATTAATGCAGTGCAAAACACATTCCACATTCCACGAATATTGAATCAGCCAAATCAGAGGCGTTCCATGAGCCGCTTTCGTACGGTCCACATACGAGCTCGCTTGCCGTACATGTACATAGGAATCGACATGAGCATGAAGAAGAGCTGTATACCGCCGATAGACAGGAACACGGTACGTGAACCATCGGCATCGAGCCAGTCCACGATGAAAAGGGAGAAAACCAATCCGTGGAGAATATCTGCAAGAAAAAAGGGTGTTAGATCAGACAAAGCGAATAAAAGAATCAAGAATAACTCAACATACTCTTGCTAAAGTTCAGTGTCACTAGCGCCTCCCCAGCATACTGGCGATAGCTATCTACACAAAAGGTGATGGCCGTCGTGCTACCCAAGCAGCAACCAAATGAGATCAAACCGAAGAAAATAGTCGGAACAATCCAAGAGTCACCGATTTCAGCACTCCATCCAAAAGCCATCAGACCGATGACAGTAGACAAAGCGATTGGGATTGCCATGACGAGACGGAATTCAGGTTCGTAGACACCGCCATTGCGTCTGGTCATAAAGCGTGCGATGATATCCGATACTTTGCCCGCCACTGCGGTTCCAAGGAGACCGCCAACAAATGGCGATATGTAGATCAGACCTGTCTGTAGTGCAGTGAAATGGTAGTGATCCCCGCCCTCGAAGATGTGGGCAACCGACTCCGAAAGCACGATTAGCCAGCCGACCGATAGTGAGTATACCACTGTCGACCAGAGCACGGCTGGATAGGCAAACAGGACGAACGGTCGCACGGCAACTCTGTGCCAGCTGTCCTGCGCGATTCGTCCGTTCCAGACTCGAAGTAATTGGGAGTAGGGGATCTTCGGGCGTTCACGGAGTCGGTTTGTGTATTGTAAGGTGGCAGGCAGCGGTGTCCCCGCAGGCTCTAGTGACTCGGTCCTCGCAGGTGACACGGCGGCAGGTCGAGCTGTCTCCAGGTCATCCTGGTGTGCGCCAGGCACAAAAGCGTGAGGTAGTGGCTGGAGTAAGTCATCGTCTCCATCATTAGCTGAGGTGGGTTGTTGAGCGGTGATTTGATCACCATTGGTAGCTTTGCCAGCCTCGGAAACAAGATCGGACTTTTCAGTCTCGACTGCCTGATCTCCGTCTTCTGGGTGGTCATCAGCGAATCCAACATGCGCATGCTTAGACTTTTTCGGTGCCAATGCTGGATCTGGATCGGCTTGTTCGGCGGACTCGTCCAGGGGTTGGACATACGGGCGCCGCCCGCGGAAGCCGTGGGAAACGAGGTCAGAGACACTGCGACCAGGGCCGCGCGGGCGCTTATGCTTTTGCACACGCGGACGAGGCGTGCGATCCCAAAATGTTTCGGGTACGAAGAAAAAAAGCAACACTAGACACGCGCCTACAATAATGGCGACGATCCAGAATACCCAGCGCCAGCTCAGGCCGTGGATTATGGCGGCACTCACTAGGGGAATCAGATTCTTTCCGCCTAGTAGCAAGAGTGTATATATGCCCACCCGGTAGGCTCTTTCGTGCAAGAAGTATATCTCGGCAATTGTAGCAGATGGAAGACACTCGACTGGGCTCACGGCAAGTCCTTGGAAAATACGAGCGACCACGAGACTTGGGTAGTTCGGTGACGCTGCGCACCAAATTGCCGAGATCACGAATAGGGTGGCTCCCAAAAGATAAACCGGTCGTTTCCCGTATAGAATGGCTGTGGGCGACATCACAACGGACCCCAAGCCTAAGCCTAGCATATAGAACCCGGTGGTGAAAGCCACTTGTTGTGTGCTGACATCGTATGCAGCTGCGACTTTGTTAAACCCAGCTGCCAAAATAGGGGTCATGCCGCCTCCCATCAAGCAATAGAAGCCTAACGAGACCAATGCAGTGTCTCGTTGCCACACAGGCCAGTTCAGAGGGTCATTTACGGAGTCATCCGGTTGCGGATCAAGCACAAATTGTCCGTCCGCTGTTCTTTTCTGCGTTGGAACTGCCGCCCGGGTTCGAGAAGTAGATCGCGAGGGACGATAAGACGAGGATATAGATGATGTCGATGTCCGATGCGGCTGATGTCTCATTCCCAGAGGTTCATTGCGATTTGATGATAAGAGAAGTACCGTTCCTAAACCACGCCAGCCAGTTGTCAGTTTCCGTTTCACAATATCACTTCCCTCGATGGCAGGGAGCTATCTACTCACCAGGAACTTCATCGGTCTCTCTATCACTTAGAATTCCCAATGTCGATTTGGCGCGATAAGTCTGATCCTCGCTAGACTCGGTACTTTCTTTGGTCTTGCCTCCAAAGACTAGTCTCCAACGCGAAGCAGCTGGCTGCTGCGGGGCAGGTTGAATTCCCGTGTTGTCCTCCATTGTAGCAGAATGGTCCTCCGCTGGTGATGTCATGTTCTGTTTGAGAACTACTGACGAAGTATTCGGCCTATCGCGTTTGCGTTTGCGAAACAAGTGTGCTAAACACCCCATGTTAGCCAGAGTCTTTTACATCTACACAACAAAAGAGCAGTTCTCAACAGTCAGTAGGGGGCACTGGGGGAGTCACTCACAGCTATCTCGGATGACCAACAGGGGATACCGGAATCCAGTAACAAGCCCAAAAATGCTGCTGGTAGAAAATAGCAATTATAGACGACGTAGCAGAAACGGGATGGGTCCCCCACAGAAGGACAGGTAAAAGTGTGTGTCGCTGTGTCTTGCGAAAGCGATCAACGCTTCTGAATTAACGCAAGAGGCAGCAGATGAGCTCCACTTAAATACATAGCTTGATGAAGCGGGAAAGAGGAAAAGCGAAAAGAAGAAAAGATCTCTTAAGTGGCAGACGACTGATATGTAGTGTCCTAGCGTTCCTCGGGGTCCATGCGATAAGCTCTTAGATATATCACGCGGTAGATGTTGAAAATACCAAAAAAAGCTGAGACACAAAGAAAAAGAAAAGATGGTCGACGATCCCATATGGCAGTGGGGGCGGTGAGATGTCTCCACGGAGTTCCGTGGTCGACGATCCCATATGGCAGTGGGGGCGGTGAGATGTCTCACGGAGCTCCGTGGTAAATCAAGTACCCCCAAGGTACTATGTTTCTGATTTTATCAAATATCTTTCAGGATATATGCATACATCTGTACATATGTATATATCTGAATGTATCTGACAGGTACTGAGTACTTCGTACATAGTCTGCTGGACAGCTGAGAATGACGCAGGGTCTGATAAGCACCTCCCCACAATATTTTGTCGATGATGTTACTACGTAGTTAACCACATGGATCAACAGTCCGCGTCGATAGGTCGATCCTTGGATCACGCATATGATACGCAAGATAACGCCAAAAGACTATGGAGTACACTCACATATATTCAACACACTTTTAATACCTGTCGGCGGTCCGTAATGAAATATCAATCGCACTCTAATTTCCCAATCGCCGAATGCGCCCGGCCATTCCTGGTATATGCCAAGCCTCTCAAATCCAGCGCTTGTGGCGAGAGTTTTCAGTTTGCGTGGCCTGCCCGTCCATGGATATGTCTGTTGACAAATTCCAGTGTTGGGCAATGCTCAAATAATGTTTTCAAGGCCTCGAAATTATCTCAGCTGACCAGCGGGAGGTGTTGGCTGTCGTCATTGTGCAGATCTGAAATTGCGGGGGAAAGGAGCTCCAGCTTTGTGGTCTTCTGAACTATCCTACAGCCTCACCGCTATCAGCTGACCTCGAGAACGATACGAAATCCTGACGAACTAAAGACTCAAATCTTACTGGGAGACATATCGATACTGTAAGGAAAGTGTCCATTGCGTATAAAGATGTTTCAAATGTAGTACTGGTAGAAATCCGTGCTTAGAATACAATAAGCACAATTTAGTTTACGTATTCGATAAGAGTTTAGACAAACGGCGTAAGAGCTACTTAATGAGGATAGAAGATGACCTTAGTTTTCAGACAAGTTTTTTTTTAAGGCAATAAAGACTTCTACTGATAATGATGTCCAACATATAATCGATGTTGTACGGTCAGCACTATCAATCAGTGAAGTACAAATAGAGAGTTGTACAGAACCATAATATCCCGAACTTATTTTTACGTAAGAGTTCTTTTTAAACCATTTAATTTCATTGGTAGAACAATAATCAGCATGCTATTCCCTACCACGAGTCATTATGTGGTGGGTTATATCGACCCTACACGTATAAGTAGGAGGCCGTAATAGGTGGCCGTGCTACTATCAAGGAAAAATAAGAAGGAAGACCGTATTGATTCAGGAACAAAAATCTCCCTTAACGATTGCTTCTTGATATGTACCCGATTCAGGATTGACAAGCGTGGTGCAGGGTACTTGACAATTCTGAAAGACAACCGCCCGGCTCGACTCATCTGTCGGCCGTCTAAGGCATAGAACGGATCCTGACCACCCATCTACAGGACTAAACAGCTCGTTTGTTTTCCATAAAAGTGACGCAGTCTGTGAATACGTAGAGCGGTCCCATAGGTACTGGGTACCTATGACCGTTGCGTTTCTAATTGCATTAGGGTCAACGGTTCCTTCGAGTAGAAGCCACTTCCCAACGACCGTGTTCATCCGGGTTACGTAGACATCGGACCTAGCCAGTGCAGTGGAGTATGACGCCCATTCCAACACAACGGGATAGCAAGGCGGGCTAACAAGTTGAGGTAGGCTGTCGTCTATAATGAGGCTAAGGTCATGCCGATAGCCAGCCGGAAACGGAAGAACTGGGCTTGGATCATCAAATGTATGGGAGATGACACCGATCTGGATAAATAAGCCGGAGTCCTTAGTAGTAAGCACGGGCAGAAGGGAAGAGACTTACCCTCTTCTTCTCCGTCGCCAGCCAAACCTCTTTCCCAATCGGAGAATTCTTGTTTAACCTCCGTACGACTCCGATTGCGCAAGTGTCAGATTAAGATCAGCTTAACTGTACTCAACTACAATTCGGGTCATTGATTAACTCGGAGGTCACTAAGAGGATGGAAACTTGCAGAAGGGTAAAAAGTGGTGGTCGATGGATCAATATCAAACTGGGGAGGATGAGTATGCCAGAAAGTAGCGTCACTATTCAGCACGTATAGTGACCTCTTAAGTTAGCCGTGCTAAGCGCCCAACATAACTTCTAGTTGTTAGAGCTAAGCCCCTACTTAGTAATTTCCCCGTATGCGGCTATTGATTTAATTACCATTTCAGTAGCCTAAATCAAACAGCTAGATCTATTAGCTAGATCAATCGCGAGAGCCTATGACTATATTATTTAGTAAGAATTAAGGATAATGTTAATATAGGCTACAAAAAATAATTGCTATGCTACAGTCAAATTTGCTTTCTTCTTTCTTCATCTTTACTTCACTTTTACTTTACTTTTACTCCTCTCTTTCTTTATTTTTAATTCACTTTCACTTTTTTTTAGAAGCGACTATGATTATTATATTCTTATTTCTCTATGAATGGAAGTTTTCACTTACTGTCAAAGGGTATATCTAGAAATGTCATTTTCACGTCACGGACATCAGCTCCAGGCACAGGTCTATTAGTACAGCATCCTACCTTTCTGAGATGTCAGTTGAGTCGACAACATCCGACATTCTTGACATAAAAAAACTCGCGGCAATGGAATCTCAACTTGGGTACATACGATGTATCCGAGACGGCCTTAACGAAGCGAGACAGACTAAAGAGATCTCCCACGACGCCTTTCAGCGAGAAATCCAACCCTTCTTGGAGTCCTTCCGTTCGTCGTCATCAACAACCATTCAAGTCCTGAAGGCACAACGCCCATTGATCATCGAAGACATTGATGAAGTTTCAGCGAAACGTTAGAGGATTAAAGGACTGGTTGACCAAAGCCTGCTCGAGCATGCTTATCGCAACGCTATCACCCCGTGTGCTGGGTGTAAGTGCAAAATAGAGAGGTCCTAAGTTTGATCTATCTATATCTAAGAAGGAAGTTTATACGTACTACGGTGTCAATGAGCATCGTCCTCCTCACCCTAGAAGAGATACCGGGATTGTCTCTAGTTGTTATAAAAAGGCCAGCGCCCTTCAGGGTTATCCATATGCTCAAGTCCCTATAAGATTAAGAACAACGAATAGTAAAGTGTTGAATAAGGGGTGCTATACGGAGTAGAATGGGTTATTTATTAATAGATTCGGACTTTAGCAGCCACAAGGTGGCCTCGGGCCAAGTGGTTATATACTCCGTAATCTCTAGGGCTACAGGGGATAAATAGCTCAGAGCCTACTTTATTTACAAAATTAGGCTTATTTTACCTTTTAATTACCTGATAATCGTCAGTTTCTAATTTTAGTTCACCATAAATGTCCTATACATCCAACTAAAAAACAAAGACAAGAAGCACAGTGTGGAGGAACACATGACTTGTATTGCATATATCGCATACTGAATAGTAAACCACCCAGAGCATAGTTTTGTATTCTGACCATGCACATTCATGTTGGCAACACCAAATTGCTAGTTGCCAAATGCGTCCAGGGGTGAATCAGATTGTGCCGATTTCCATTACAGGGGCCGTTCGCGGGAGATCACGTGGGAGCCCCCTTTGGCAGTTCAAGATGCAGGCGAATGCGAATGCTCTTTCTTTGCTTTGAATTCTTCCGTTATTTGCTTATACATCATCTTAATATCTCTACTTCTTTCTTACCACTTCACATTCATTCTGATATTCATCCTCACCCTTGAAAAATTGTCTGGTGTCGATCAAACCTCTCACGCGACTTAGTGTCGTGGCAACTCTGGAAGATTTCTCCCACCTTGGGTATCGGTCTTTTTTTTCCTCCTGGCCGGGAAAGATTATCTACTATAGATTCAAATCGCCAATTTCAACCATCATTCACTCTTTCTGCGGGGGAAACCGCCGTTCATCATGAAGATCAATCAGTCGTCCTTCCTTCTCTTCCTTCTTCCCGCAATTTCGGCCGCCCTTGCCGACACAACATACAATGACAACATAGATTCTCGAGTCTCGCGTGAGACAGCTGGCAACAACGCTCGCCTTGTCGACTCGGATATAGTCGCATCCAATGTCGCCAAAGGGGCGCCGGACGCCCCTGTGGATGGCAAGGATGGCAGACCGCACGCTGGTCCGTGGGTGGAAACCAATGCGGACCGGGACCGCAAAAGTGTCAAGGGAAGCGAGGATATTGATCCGGTTTCTATCAAATATGACACCAAGATCCCCTCTTCGGAACACCTGAGTACCGAAGAAGGAAAGATGATCCCACATTCAAATGGCGGTGTTATGGATGACCCGCATCGGGCGGGCCCGAAAGAGGGAACCCGGGGAACAGAGGGTGGCGTCTCTGAGAAAGGAAAGGAGGGCCAATTGACCTCCGAAAAGGTCCCGGGAGGGCCAAAGGAAGCGCCTCCGCTGCCGCATAGTGAGACCAAGAAGCTGGGCTCTGACAGCGACGACACAGCTACCGGAAGTGGAAGCCGGTCTGCGGAGAGTCCGGGAGGCCTTGGTATGCTCGGGGTAAGTCTTCCTATACATTCGCTCGAGCCCGAGGTCCTTCCATCGAACAAGTGGAATTAATGTGCATCTAGAAACCCGCCGACCTCCCTGAAAAGCCACACGATATTCCATACCCCAAGCCCCCGGCCGTGGTCAAGGACGATCCTCTGGGCCTTGGGCACGACTCAGTCGCCTCGGGGTCGTCTTCGAGTTCATCCTCGTCCTCGTCGAGTCACAGTCACGACCACCACTACGACCATGACTCTGATATCGATGATGCCGGCAGCCCGCTACACTCCCTTGTATTCTCCTTCACCATGATTCTCGTCTCTGAAATCGGCGACAAGACTTTCCTTGTGGCTGCGCTGATGGCCATGAGACATCCCCGCTTGGTGGTGTTCAGCGCTGCATTTAGCGCATTGATTATGATGACTGTTCTTTCAGCCGTTCTGGGCCATGCAGTTCCTACTCTTATCCCTAAAACGTTCACCAAATTTATGGCTGCCATTCTATTCTTAATTTTTGGAGTGAAGATGCTTAAGGAAGGTCGCGAAATGTCTCCAGATGAGGGTGTGGGTGAAGAAATGCGGGAGGTTGAGGCGGAGCTCGAAGAGAAGGAGCATGAGCAGTTGCGCATGAACCGCCGTCGCTCCTCGGTTACTCCTCACAACCTCGAAGCTGGTCGCGCTGGCGGCCGTCCCAAGACCCGCGGCTCCGGAAACCGTCTGCCTTCGCCCCCAGAGAGCCTGTCCTCATCCTCGTCCCGTGGCTCTTCCCCCCAACCCCGACAACGGTTGAACGATGTCTTTTCCGGATTGAGCAACCTCTTTTCGCTGCTCCTCAGCCCCGCGTGGGTTCAGACCTTTGTCATGACCTTCCTCGGTGAATGGGGCGACCGCAGCCAAATTGCCACTATCGCCATGGCAGCTGGTCAGGACTACTGGTGGGTGACCATTGGAGCCAGCGCTGGTCACGGAATCTGCACTGCAGCCGCCGTGATCGGAGGACGGGCCATCGCTGGTCGTGTCAGCATGCGTGTTGGTAGGTATCCTCTGCTAGCTTTGTTATCCATTACACTTTCTAATCTTGACTTTTATAGTAACTCTGGGCGGCGCTGTGGCATTCCTTGTGTTTGGCGTCATCTACTTTATTGAAGCCATGTCTTAAAGCGCTGCATTTCCGCGGTTGTATGTGTCCACGGAAACTTATTGTTACGGTTTTTGGCGGTTGATTTGTTGTAAAAGTCGAATGAATGCATCTTGTGACATACCTAGTGCTGTTTTAATATAATTACATGTCTGGCCCACGCAATGGCCAGGTTCACAATTTCATCTTTTTCCCTCCAATGTCAAATCTCGCAGGAACAACACTCGCTGGTCGATATGGCTACTTCACGTGTATATAACAATCCATCAAGTAGAAATCCTATTTTAATGGCTCTGAATATTTTAAGTACTCTATTTATTAGTTAACCAATGCCACATTTTCAATAATTAGTTCCTCATGCCTTCAAAATGGTAAAAACTATGAAATTGTCTGCTCTCCAACCCAAAGGTCAACATGGATAGCTTTTGGTCGTGGATCACAAATACGCCATCATTGAAAATAAAATGTCAAAATAGGGCTTGGCACGGCTATCTAGGTGGAGAATAGGGTCTAGAGGATAGGGTCTGGAGAGTAGGGTTTAGTGTTTATTGTTTAGGTGTTGGGTTAGGGTTTTCAGCCTTGTAATACAGGCATCGATGTAATTTCGTCACCTAAGGCATCGACCTTGCTTAAGACAGGTTAGCGGGCCGCGCGTTATTAATCTTCCGTTTTTCCGAGGAACGCAGCCCCGAAAACCCTGACACCTCTCTCCTTTCTCCCTAAACGCTCCAACACTCCATCACATTCGGCGTCCATCTCATCACGCAGCCATCAGAAACCTTCTCGTTTTATCTCTTTTCTCGAGGTCCATCGAATTTTTATCAGAACGTGAAAAATACCCATAACAACAACGCTGTTGACGCAGGTGTCCTGCTAAACATCACCCCTCACCGCCTTTCATGGCTCGCATCACGGGGTCCCGCATGACGCGAAGTCGGAGCCGGGAGGCAAATGCAGGGTTTATGCCAAACAAAGGAGCATCATTGGAGCGGAATTGTAAGTAAATTCCAATTATTTTGGTGTGGCCCAACAGCATGTTGCACAGTGGGTGTCATAGGCAACTGTGGATTGAGAAATATGCGTAGTTGTGTATTCCTTAATCCGCGGCTTGCCTCGATATACTTCATTTTGTTGTCACGTTGCTTCACTGTTGGCACTGATAGTTCAATCACTTTTATTTCACAATGAAATGTGTTCTGACTTCATTCAGGGTTGGGTGGGCTGGCTGAGGAGCCTTCAACTCCTTCTCCCGGATTCGTTGTACCCAGGCATGTAATACCAGAGTCGCCCGAGAACCATGAAGGTCATACCAATGTCTCTGGTACAACCCTGGGTCACAATGATGTGGAGCCCGTCGATTCTCAGGTCGCCGATAAAATTGCGACCCACCTGCCGTTCGTCCAGCAACAGGCGACCCTTGTGATGAATCTCTTGGTTCGCCCGGAGTTGAACCCGGATAGCCTTGCAGCTGAATCCAAAAAGCTCCTGGATGCTAACCACCCGAACCGCAAACGCCTGAGGCGGTCCGTTGCAGGGCTGACCGATGAACTTGAAGACTCTTCCCTTTCTCGTGATGGCAAGTCATTTTTGGACATCTCTCAGGCTCGTCATTTGCTTTCGTCCGCACAGTTGGACGCGTCAATCTCAGATATCTACATGACAAACTGCGCTTTGTTGACCCTCAACATATTCCTCCCCAGCATGGGTACAGAGTCCCAGTCAGAGGTCATCCAACAGCTGGATTCCCAGTTTCCTGCATGTGTCATGAGCAACCTTGCAGACAGTTCTATGCCAAGGGCAATTGGCACAAGTAACACGACCGAGGCCACCTTCAATCTTGCATTGGGTATCCGCACACAGTTCTTCATCACGGAGTTAGAAAGACGCCAACATGAGCAAGACTTCAGCCCACTGTCCATCCTAAGACAGGTATTTGCTATGGACCTCACGCCCATCGAAGATGACTCCCAGAGTATTCCCGGCTCGTTCCGTGGGTTCAACTTGCCGGGTGTCTTACAGGACGACGATGGCCATCTTCCCGAACACCTTCCTGAAAAGTTTCTCGTTGCTGTCAGCGATAGGTTCAATGAGCTTTACGAGGAACTTTCCGAGTGGGATTCCGTTGACATTGATGGCCTGAAAAAGGCATACAGGTGGCGATCGTTTGAGCGGGACCTTGCACGTTGGATCTACGTTCGTGACAGAGAAATCAAGGATGACATCAGACGTCTGGCAGGGAAAGTCCACAATTCACCCGCACCTCGTCGCCCTACTTCTATCCCGGTTGGGACTCCCAGCCGGCATCAAGCATCGACAGTGCCTCCGAGTGGTGACATCTCTCATCAGGGACCCCAACAGACCTCTCCTCATAAAGGGCGAGTGAACATAGTACCATATTCAGATACGGCACCTCAGGCAGAGCAGGCAGAACAAGCAGCCCAGGCGAACCAAATACCTGAAAACAACGCTTCTCGGTCCGGCACCACTCCTCAAAAGGGCCCCAAACAAAGTGTCTCCAACGAAGTCGCACAGCTGGCAGCAAAAGATACAGGTCGGCGGAAGTCCAAAAGGTAAGCTCACTCTACGGTTTCACACACTCTCTATAGCTACTAACTTTCGTCTATAGCAACTTCCGAGACCCGGCCTCGTTCGCAGCACTGATGAGGCGCCAGGCTACTGGCCATCAACAGCTTGTCTCAAACGTTGAATCGCAGACGCGAAATATTTCTACAAACACAAGTATTGCAGCCCAACCGAATAATTCCGACCCTTCTGCCGCCGGCTCTTTTGAAGTTCAACAGCCTCCTGAGCTGAGATACACAGATATCGGGGACGACTCCACCTACGTGAATAATGACGAGGAATTGGACCTCGGCCAAGGCCCAGAACCTGATGTTATGACATCGACCAGTCCTCCTAACTCCGCTAGAATCAGCCATGTCAGCCACAACCCTCGTTTCTTCGATTCTCCGAGAGATGAAAACACACAGCGATCGGTTCCGGCCGCTCGGCGATTCCTCGATAAGCAGAGTAACGCTAGAACCGTGTCGCCAATCAGCCAATATGACACTCAAGGTGCAGGGAATTCCACTGTTTTGGGCAAGCGAAATCGGAACATTGATGGCCCAGATGATGACTCAAGTGACGGGTCAGACATTGAATTCGAGCAGAATAATCAAAACGTCGACCCCAGGCGGAGAGTCGAAAAGCCCCAGCAGAATTTGCCTGCTGCGAAGCGACCGCGCCCCGAGGACAATGCGGTATCTGCCGGAGAACGGTTGCAATCGAATATCAATAAATCCTCCCACCACAACTCCCACTCATCGCAAATTCCTCGAAGAGCGCAGACAGCTGATAGTGACGATCTCACTGATGAAGAGACCACCACCGAACAGCACGGACTACCCCCTAGTACTCAGAGTCGCTGGGCAGCGTCTAATTCCCAGGCTGCGATGGCCAATCGCAAAGTTCCGAAAACAAGCCACAGATGGACAGAGGAAGAAGATGAACGTCTGATCTATCTCATGGGGATTTATGGCACTGCCTATGCTGCCATAAAGAAGCAGGATAATGCTTGCCCGCCTTCCGAAGGTGGTCCCATGCTTGAGCGTCGCTCGCAGGTGAATTGTAAAGACCGTGCTCGCAATTTGAAGAGGAAGTATCTCAGGTATGTCATGATACTCTTCTCGTCTGTGGTGTGTGTAGGAAGCAATTCTGATGTGTTGTTTTACAGAGACGGTCAACCACTTCCACCGAACTTGGAGAAGGCGGCAAATTGATTTTGACACCTTGATGATTGATATACAGACAAGTCGCGATTTGCTCTTGCGTTTCTTAGCGTTCGTCGAGATACCCAAGGAGCACATGAGATGGAGTTTTGGACGTTCCTTTCTTGGTTTCTGTTATGGTTGTTTTTATTTCGTGTATGATTTGATTAATCCAATTTATTTTTCTTCGATTTCTCATACAGTCAGGATTGATGAATTGTTATTTACATACTCATCGCCGCCGGTGAGCGTCCCTTACTATCTGTTTATCCGGTTACCATGCGAGGTACACTCTAGATGAAATCAACGCAAGAATTTGCGGACTACTTGAAACCACTAACTTTCAATGGCTTTTTCAACCTTCTCCAAGTTTCTTTTTTCGTTTTCATTTTCATTTCATTTCGAGAACGATCATCTACAAAGAAAAGAAAGCGGAAGAAAGGAGCTACGGGAAGTAGTGAGACAAAATCCAAGATAGAGTAGATCCTACAATAAAGGGTACACTCAGCGAAGACCAAGGCCGAACTACGAGTGATCAATGGCTTTCTATGGAATATATGAAGAATCAACACAAAGCTAACAGAGACACCATATCGTATTGGCCTCAGCTTCGGGAAGTCCTATCCAGTTGCTTTGTTCGAACCCGTTCGCGTCTTTCATATTTGACACCGATGATATTCACAGTGACTTAATATCAAAGAACGTTCCGTATTTTACGAGTTTCGGGGTGCGTCGGGTAAACAAAGAAATAAAGATACCATGCAGAATACTCTAACAAGATGTTAGATCTACGGATAACTCCTACACGGTACATACCGGATGAAGAAACGACTTCAGTATAAAAACAGGTGAATTTCTTCAAGTTAGCTCTCCAGATCAATTCCACAGCACCAAGAACCAGCAGCTTACATCAAATCAGACTTCCAAGCAACATCTTTACTTCACTACTCGGTTTCAACTCTCGACATGGGTAAGGGCAAGGGAAGGGGCAAGAACAACGGCAAGGGTAGAGGTAGGAAAAGAAGTCACAGTCTGAGGGAGAACAATCTCGCAACGAAAGTCGAGAGCCAACCCGTCGGCAAGCCCGACGGCAATCATCACTGTCTCCGAAAGCGACCTACGCATGCTCCAGCCCAGCGATGTGTCGATTTAGGCCATGTGGTACAGTGTCCGTTCCATACTAACAGCTACCCCCGACGGTTGAGCGAGTGTGTGCCGTGCATTAGTGCTGACAGGCGACTAGTGCAACAGAAGCGCAAGGAAAAGGGGAAATAGAGCAACAGCTTGAGCAACAGATTGGCGCATCATGGTATTTTAGATTAGATGGCGCATATCAACTCTTTTTGATGCATCTTGAGTCTTGTTATTGTTATGTTATGTCTCAATGTAGTAGTAGTAGTGAGAGGGATTATAAACAATTTCTACAATATTGATACATGTACTACTAGCAGAGACGATGAATTATCGCCATCTCTACACATACCCACCGACCCCATTTGGAGGGTAAAAGTGCACACAACAGTTAAAGTGGCTAGAAATTGCTCTGGGGGACAATTTTTGTATGGAGGTGGTACGTGCACGACAAAAACACCATACAAAGTGGGCCACTTGGGCCAACCCCTGAGTGACTTTTTGACTTTTTGACGGACTTGGTTGTTTTGAATATCACGAAGTCACGTGCTGGTCCCTTCGGCGGTGGCTTCGGGGGGACAGAACCCCCAATCTCCCTCCACCTCTCCCCCGCAATGGCACTAACATTCCCCCTAGTGTGTCCCCTAGCAAGGCGCCATGGTCCCCAGCGCCAACTGGCTAACCCCCGTTCCAGGCAGATATACCCCGCAATCTCATCCCTTCTTCCCTTTCTATTTTCAATGCCGTTTCTTTCCATTGCAATTCTACCTCTTGAACAAACAAAGGCATCCGCTGTGCTCTCATAAATAGAGCCTCATGTGGAAGAATACAAAACCGACGCATCTTGCCTTCAAAGCACACAATCGACATGTCGTGACCTGTTTACAATTCGACGACGACAAGATTATAGCCGGTAGCGACAATGCCAAAATCAACGTGTACGACACCAAGACCGGGTCACTTCGAGCAACACTACAAGGCCACAAAGGTGGTGTATGGGGCCTTGAATGCCATCACAATACTCTAGTCTCTGCATCGACAGATCGCACCATCCGAGTATGGGACATTGAGAGAGCCAAGTGCACCCATTTATTCCAAGGTCACACATCCACAGTACGGAACTTACAGATATTATTCCCAGTTCAAATTGACCAGCACCCGGATGGTACGCCAGTGATGATGCCCGAACAACCATTAATCATTTCGGGATCCCGTGATTCGACACTGCGTGTTTGGAAACTTCCTCAACAAAGCGACTCGGAGTATTTCCCTCCTGCTGAAGGCGATGAGGAGTGTCCATATCTTATTCGGGTATTGACTGGTCACCAACACTCCGTGCGAGCAGTTGCAGCCCATGGGGATACACTGGTCAGCGGTAGCTACGATTGTACCGTGCGAGTTTGGAGGATATCCACCGGGGACTCCCTACATCAGCTACAAGGCCATACAATGAAGGTTTATAGCGTATCGTTGGACCAGAAGAGGAACCGCTGTATCAGTGGATCAATGGACCATGTGGTTAAGATCTGGTCTCTTGATACAGGTACGTTACTATATAATCTCGAAGGTCACACATCGTTGGTGGGCATACTGGATTTGAAAGAAGATATACTCGTCTCGGCCTCTGCGGACGCTACACTTAGAATTTGGGACCCCGAAAATGGACATTGTCAGAGCGTGTTGGGCGGTCATCCTTCAGCGATCACAAGCTTCCAGCACGATGGTCAAAAGATAATCTCCGGTTCCGATAGGAATGTGAAGATGTGGGATGTACGGACTGGTTTACTTGAAAGGGACCTCCTCGCCGACCTTAGCGGTGTCTGGCAAGTCCAGTTCGATGCCCAACGTTGTGTTGCGGCAGTTCAACGTGGGGGCCAGACCTATATCGAGGTTAGTGCACGCTCGAGTTGATATCCCGTTTATAATTTGCTGATTCATACAGATTCTCGACTTCGGCGTATCCCCTGATGCCATACCATCTGACCGACTGGGGAGACGGGTTTTAGTTGATGAGCTAGGTGATGAGATCGAAGGCCCGAAGTGACATGTTGATCTGAATGATCAAACCTTGGAAGTCACTAGGGCTAGTTAGTAATTAGGCAACCAAAAGCAGGTGCATGCATGCATAGACATTCGACCTTTTCTGTCCGGCGTACTTACTAGTTTTAGAGGCTGATACGTTGATCATGATATTATAATGAGAATCCAGTCTATTTAAAGATAGATAGATGGTATCGCTCTAAAACAAAGTCGTCTTGGTAGAGATCATCGCCGGGCGTAGCCTTGCGGGTGGTATCGACCAGTTCATTGAGAAGCCAACTATGGCAAATACGGTGTTCTAAGAGTAGAATCCAGTTTCTTTAATCAGATAACACATAATTTACGTAGTTAACTTCATCGAACAGCATCATTAATCCTTCTTCGACTGTGAATTGGCTACAATTTAGATATAAAAAGGCTAAAAGCCAAGAAAAGAGAAAGTGTTAGCCTCTTGGCATTGCATCATATCTTTTATAGCCTTGGGGGCTATCTCGGGGCTATGTTTTGCGCACGCGGCAGAATGCGACGATCTTTCCTGGGGTATGTTGAATTTGTACCCCGTACATTTCACTTTTCTTTTCTTTTCTTTTCTTTACATCTTCCCTCCTCCCATTGATTCTGCGAAAATGGGAAATCCTACTCTGGAACACAGTAGCAAAAGTGTCGAGGCAAGTGCCGACGCAGTATCTAACCCTCCACCATATTCTTCCACAACCGAGCCCATCGATGAACCACCCAGCTACCGACAACAAAACCTACCACACAGATTGTCCTCCAATGGATTTCCTCAATCTGAAGAGACTGTGGCTATTGATGAATCTATCATCCATTTGAAGTTTTTATCCGCGGTCGCCAAACTTCAATACTTCATTAAAGGAACAGACAAACTGTTCGGAATCCATGATAGTGAGGCCAAGAACTTCGGGGACCCGCGCAAGCAAGCCCAGGCAGCTGCCCGAATTCAGGAGAAGAGATGGGCGGTATATGTCGCCAGAGCGGTGGACCGATTTACTGTTTGGTGGCAGACTTGTCTACCAAGTCTCAATACCCGTCGCATCTCATCGCTGAATAGTTCACCTGAAGCCAAAATAGTATGGTCTGCTAATATGATACCACCACTTGGTAAGTTATTCTAAACCTTGGAGCTGTGTAAGCTTTTGCTAATTTGCCATCTAGATGTTATCATGGTCTGGCATGCATTTATGCTTAACCCGCGTGCCTTTCTCGAGGATTGTCTGCGTCAATCTAAAATGAGTGTCTGGGCCACCGGGATGCCATGGGATGTAATAAACGCATCCATCGACAATGAGACACTTGTCTTCTACCCGGGCAGTGAAGCCAGAGTAAATTTCGAGACGAAAACGGGTCACCCCTGGGAAAATATTCACGAAAGCCCCGCAAAGTCTCTTCTTTGCTTCGGTTGTAAGCAAGAGATCCGTGCTCCCTGGACGGAAGGATCACTTGGATGTGACACAGATGTTGCCTATGCACACTGCATTGGATATGCGGACAAATCTTTGCGGATTTCATGCCAAGCATGCAAATTCACTATCACACACGATAGTCTTCGCGTGCAAAAGTTTCGCAGTGACGTACAGAAATTGCTGATAGATGATATGCCTATGCCTGGCACGCTTTTGACGCAGAATGGCACTCCGGCCGACGATGAAAATGGCGACAATGTGTCCTTCCCAAATCGACTTATCAAGGAAGGCATCAGAAGCGAGATCCTGCAGCTTACAGACCTCACTGAAAATGAACGTACCACCATTGAAACCATCCGCGACCACTTTGAAGGATTCCTGAAGAGTCGTCCATTAATGCGTCGCGTGAACAAGACAATGCTGGCTTCCGGGAACTCAAATATGCCAGAGAGGATATCTCTTCGCAATATGCTTTCCAGATATTGGGACAATTCATCACCCTTCGCCATAGACTTGATCGGGGCGGTCATACGGCAAGGGACGTTTGTGGACAAGATGGACAATATCGGTTGGATACGTTCGCCAAACGTGAGATCGACCATGACTCACTTCATCAGCAAGTACGGGGTATTTTTCCAAATAATGACCAAGAATAAAGGCCATGCTGTTGTCCCCACTCTGGACGTCGACCTGATATGGCATACGCACCAGCTTTCTCCCATCCGCTATTACACCTTCTCTACTGCGCGGATGGAGGGAGTATTCATTAACCACGACGACAAAATCGACGAGATAAAACTCAACGATGCCTTTGCATGGACCTCAAGACAATACCAAAAGCTCACTGGCGGCAAGATATACAGCGAATGCACGTGCTGGTATTGCGAGGCCGTGCGCGAGTCCAACAACCAAGGACTTGGCAGGTTGATATCGCCGTCTGCCCTCAATGCCAAAACCAACGCTGCTCTTCTTCACAATAGCGCGGATAATACTACGAACGGAGATAAAAGCAAAGGGCCGCATATTTCATCCCATAATTCCGTTCGCATTTTGGCCCAGGTTGATCCAAAGGCAGTGCAGACCAAAACCACCCAGCTTGAATCGTGTTGGGAGAAAGCCCAGCGACGGTCACATAACCGCAGTGGTAGTAAAAGCGGTGGGAGTTCCAACAATGCCCTGTCAAGGAAGACCGACTACGGGCCCTACACGCGCGATCCAGACATTCATCGCGAGATATACCCCTGCAACCCAGCTTGTGTGAATATCAGCGCAGGCGTCGCGGGTAACTGTATGAGTGGAACTCAGGGCGTCGACCTTGCGCAAGGTGCGTGTGTGAGTGGCACCATGGCCGCCCAGACGAGATCGAAGGGTAAAAGCTTTTGCTCTGGTATAGCGGGATGTGGTATGAGTCTTTAGCTGGTTACTGAATGTATAGGTGCTGGAGTACAGAACCTAGCGTCCTCAGGGGCAGAAGAACAACAACTACACAATATATAGATGAGCGTTGAACGCAGGAATAACAGTTATTACGGTCAATTTCGCGAATAAACTCGAGTAATGAAAGAAGTGGGAATGATCCAAGGTGCTATCCGTTTTAGGCTGCCTCGGACTTTTGAAGATCGTCACTATCTTTTGAGTTCGCTAGTGCATGTCAATCGCCACTATTGATTACCTCGGTACTTTCTCATAAATGTCATTGGCAAGATCTTAAATTCTCCGAAAATGATATCGAAGTCCATCGGTAGTAAATAATGAATGCTAATCTAGTTTGTTCATGCAAATCCCAAAATAAAATAAAAAACGAGTGTAGAGAATGCCCATCCCAAGACAGGCAGCAAATGCATCCTAAATCCGACCAGCAGATCCAGCAGAAGAAACAGTAACAGGAACAGGAACAGAATATTAACCCTGATATCACGAACGCCCTGTTGACGAACTAGCGAGGGGTATAACTGTACATGCGATGCAGAGTATATGGAACCAAAACGACAGTATATAGACAGCGTCAATGACAAGACATGAAGATTCAGAGCTTTACAGGAGCAAGCCCAGACCCGCAACAACAGCGCCGAGCAGTGACGATCCCGCGCGGACTATCCCGGCAGCGTTACTCGTGGGCGTCGGCGAGGCCGTTGCGGCAGCGCCGGAGACAGCAGCAGACTTGGACACGGCGTTTCCACTCTGAGAGTTCACCGTTGAGGCCGCGGTCACGATGCCGGTTGGTGCACCGGCTGTGGAGGGAGCGACAATGATTCCACCAGCTGCGGTGGCGGCAGTTGGTGCGATAGTAGTGGAAGCGTTTTCAGAAGGCGAGGCTTGTAAGTCATCAGTTGCCTGGATGATGTTGAAGGTATCCATGCCACCGCCTAAATAAGAAATATCCTGTCAGTCATGATCTTGCTGCCCGTGGTATGGTATATAATATTGTAGACAACTCACAGCTTGCTGCAGGCCATCCAGTGCAGGCGATGTCGCATTTATCGTCGGCGATCTTAGCAGAGCCTGAAGGCACTTTGTTGCCGCAGTAGCACATGTTGCCACGGCTCAGGGCAGCGACTTTAAACCCGTTGCCTGCACATTGGGTCTGGCAGTGTCCTGGTGATTGGTAGGTGTAGGGACCCTGGTTCTTGAATGATTCGATGGCGGAATAGCAGCCCATACTAGCGGTGGAGCTAAGCGAGTATACGGGAAGAGCTAGGGCAAGGGCTGAGAAAATGTAGTTGGTATGCATGATTGGTTGTGAGTGGAATATTCGATCAACGAATTAAAGAGTGAAAAACAGTAGATATTGAGAATCCAAGGAAAGAATATGTAAAAAAAAAGAGAGTTAACAGGCGGAGGTGACAGGGAGAAAAAAAGGGTCTATCAAGAGCTTCTTTAAAGTGGCCGTTTGTTTGGGTGTCAGGAACACCTGCCGGGTTCCATTTTTTTTCCGAGTGTTTTTCTGTGGAGTAAGGCTGCGACAGATGACATCAATGTCCCATCAAGCGACTATAAGTAGTAAATGATCAACCTGAAACACTAACTAGTATGCTCTATTGAACTCGCACTAGGTCTTCATGCGCCTCATTGGCTTACGACCTATCGATCGCCTGATCGGCATCCCCAGGTGTGGCGACATGTTCCCTTTTTGTACGGCCAATGACGGCGGATGGAGCCTTGAGAGTCAAATGGGATGAACTTATGGAACAGTTCGTGTGTTTCTAGTTTTGCCGCTTGTCTTGATTGAGTATAGAGCGGTTTTAGGGAGCGTGTTGCATTTATGAGGAATCCGACATTGCTGGTCATTGCTGGTCATAGCCGGTGACCCCTTGTTTCTCCTTTTTCTGGTTTTCTGTTACTCTGGTATTTTGAATCATTCTACTCCGTCGGCCGTCTACATATTCTGTAAGGTATCAAGACAGTTATTGAGGTGTACGACATGGCCTAAATGGGAAACTGGGAAACTAGAGCATCAAAGTTGATCACCTAATAAGTCTATTTTGGATCCATGGTTGAGCCGAAGCTTCCGCATTGTGGGGTGCCTTGTTTATCAGGCTACACTCTACTCCATACATGTACTACCCGATCCCTTATCTTCATGTACTCCGTACCCCGTAAAAGATTTCATTTTAACCTGACCCAAATTCGGGTACCCTCAATTTAAGTCCCAGGGACACGGAGCCCGTAGAGGTGCTATTGGATTAGCTTAATCGTATTGGATTGCGATTTACATTGTACCACCCTGGGATCTTCTTTTGCCTGGGTTTTTCAAAGCGCTATACTTCTTTACGGTAGTCAGACGACTGACGGTATTGCCTACATCAGCATAGTCGATGTTTCAGATTTGAATAGCAGCCGGTGAACTAAGTAGATCAAACAGATCAGAGGAAGAATTTGTCAATATTCCGATTCCACTACTCCGTATGAGAGATCCGAATTGACAAAAAAACAAACCTCAATCGCATATTCCTCGCAGTACATTCAACTAGCGTCAGTTGGGTCGAACATTATACGATACCGATGATCACCCACCTGGCCTCGACGTGAACAAGTCATTTGAGTATACAACTCCGAATGGCCAGTAATAATATCCAAGGGTATCGCCAGAGATAAGAACTTGGCATAATATTCCGGTGAACAGTTATGTGTCGTTACTACAAATAGGTATACGGATGGAAGATATCATTGTTTCTAATTCGATTTTATGGAAAACGAAATACATGTTATTCCCTTTCAAATACCAAACAAGCATATTCCAATTAGGGGAAATGCCCGAGGAATACCCGTAGACACAGACTTAAAATTATTCCGTGGCTACGAGCCACTGGTGTTTACTTTATCTTAGCTTGAATACTAGCATCAATCTATCATTGTATATTTTCTGTGGAATGAAGTGAAATGGGACCTGAAAGTTTATCGAGACATATTTACTACCTTCAATCCAGGCGAACATAAAGAATTGAAGTTGAACTGTCATAGATACTACACTTACTCCAACTCTCGGCAGAATGGCTACCCTGATAGGGCAATTCGCCATCGGCAACGGCCGCCAGCCGAGGTGAGGAGAGGGGGAAAGAAGATAAGATAAGCCTTGACGTGCTCTGTTTAAGCTATTGTGAATCCCTTGTCGTCCATTATTTTAAAGAGCATTGGATATTTTCGAGAGAAAATACTGCATCTACTCAATCCAACCATGAAATCTGTCGCCCTGCTTGGCCTGGCCGCAGTGCCATCGCTAGCACTCAATATCCCCACACAGCAGGTTCTCTTCCCCGACACTAATCTGTCGGGCAGTCATGATAACCCTCTATCGAATCCATCTACACGGGAAACCTGTCCACAGCCTCCCACAGTCAGCCTCCCCGATGATGGCCTGCACTCGTCGCAGATCTTCCTCACCGACGATGCCTTCCGTGCCCGCCAGGCAGAACGGCTCTCGCGCGCGGTGCAGGTCCCAACCACCGTAGGTGATTATATGAATGACCCATACGATGAGGCATTCGAGCCTGTAGTTAAGTTCCAATCGCTGTTGGAAGAGCTGTTTCCTATAGTGTAAGAAACTGTCCAAATATTGACCATGGCCAGCCATGGATCAAGGGATAAAATACTAAATAAATTACATAGACACGACCGTGCCAAAGTTGAGCACATTAACCGGCTCGGTCTAGTCTTCACCTTTGAAGGTGCTGACACTTCACGCAAACCGCTGCTCTTCATGGCCCACCAGGACGTCGTCCCGATCGACGACCCATCAGACTGGACCCACCCGCCCTTCGCAGGTGTCTTTGATGGCGAATGGATCTGGGGCCGCGGTGCAAGCGACTGCAAGAACGTTCTTATCGGACTATTGTCCGTGGTTGAAGACCTGCTCTCGCAGGACTGGAAGCCACAACGCACAGTGCTCTTTGCCTTCGGGTTCGACGAGGAATCACACGGCTTCCTAGGTGCCGGAGCAATCTCAGCAGCTCTAGAGGAGAAGTACGGCAAAGACTCTTTTGAATTCATCCTCGATGAGGGTGGTATGGGACTGCAGAGCCTAGGTGATGAATCTGACCCTAACGGCGAGACCTTGTATGCTCTCCCTGCTGTCGGCGAGAAGGGTAGTATCGACCTCGTCATCGATATTGCCGTGCCTGGTGGCCACAGCTCTATTCCGCCCGCGCACACCGGCATCGGTATCATGGCGGAGATTTTGTACGAGCTTGAGCGGAAGGAGCTGTTCCCCGCCTGGCTGGATACCAACCACCCCGCCCACGGCATGCTTGAGTGCCAGGCACGGTATTCTCCGGACCACGTTGAGACTTGGCTATCCGAGAAACTGGCAGCAGATGATCCTGCTGCCCTAGGCGAGGCGGTTGCCAGCTCCCGCGGTCCCGCAGTCCGCTACACACTGCAGACATCGCAGGCCGCAGACCTGATCCACGGCGGTGTCAAGACAAACGCACTGCCAGAGAAGATCTCGGCGGACGTCAACTACCGCGTGGCACTGCACCAGACGCCTGATGAGATACGTGAGCGCGCTATCCGGATTATCAGCCCTATTGCTGAAGCTCACAACCTTACTCTACGTCTTGCCTTCCCCGGTGTAGCGGAGTCCACCGAAGGAGATGTGAGCGATCGTACTCTCACCCTGTCCCCTCTTAGTCTCCCTCTTTCCCCGGCTCCGATCTCCCCGACAGATCCGCTCACTTCGAAAGTGTGGGCACACTTTGCTGGAGTGGCTCGTAGTGTCTTTGAGTCGCACTCGAACCCGCTTTCTAAATCTGCATCTGGAACTAAACCGACCGTTGTTGTCACGGGAGATGTCATGACTGGAAACACAGACACGCGCTTCTACTGGTCTTTATCGGAGAATATCTACCGTTGGAGTCCATCGCGGGCTGGAGGATCGCTGAATATTCACACTGTGGACGAGCGGATTCGCTTGGATGTGCACCTTGAAGCTATAATGCTTTACTATGGTATGTTTTCTTTTTGTTCATTGTGCTTTTTAGGAAGTCTGGCTAATTTATATCAGACCTCATTCGCTCTTTCGATGCTTGGGATGGAAAGTCCGAGTGAACATACTCATCTCCATTGTCAAATATGTTGACTCGTATAAAGGTCTGTACATACGACCTTTAGATGTAAAGGTCCTTCCATTTCTGGTCGAGGGCTCAACATATGCTACGTTTGAATTGTTGTGGTTTATGTCTGGGTTCTAAGGCACCAACCTCTCGTTCGGTAGTTAACTAGTTTCTCTCTTCCCAATACAACTCTCTCCCTCCCCACTTTCTGGCCCTACAACTCTGTAGTCGCTACAACAGGTTATGACTCCCTCGCTCTTCGAGGAGTTTTTTCATCTCTACTAGGAGGCATTCCATCTTTTCTTATTGTTTTCATCTGGTTCGGTGCAGAGAGAGTCGCCGATCAGAATTTTCATTGGTGGACCGCCCGTCTTGTGGGGTCGCACAACAACCTTTTCTGCCCCACTGTGGCTTACCCGTGGATCAACGAGATCCGTCCAATCATCAACGAGATCAGATCAACCAGATCAGATCAACCAGATCAGATCAGCCAACAACAACAACGTCAAAAGATCCAGGAACACAGCGATAGGACACCAGGATGGAGGGCAACAATGGAGACAGGAGTCTATCTAGGACCAATACCCACGACATGAGACTAGCACTCGGACCTGGCGCACCAGACGATCGCAATTGGGCTGATTTCATAGATGCGATGAACACAACTGGAGATCAGGGAGACTACTTGCCAGTAATCGGAAACTTTTCTCTACACAAGGTAGAGCCGCGGTTGAAACACAAAGAAGACTTCGACACATGGTATCATAGTGTTGTCAACATTCTCCGGGGCCGTGGTCTACATCGCCTAATCAATACGGCTCTCGAGAAACCAATGAGGAATTCTCCGAACGCAGAGGCATGGATGAATATGTCGATGCAGGTATCAGCATGGCTAGAATACTGCATTGATCCGGAAGTCGTGCGAAAAATTACGTCAAGGGGGGAAGAAACAACATTCGCCGACGACTTCATGCGCCAGTGTAAGCTTCATATGCGAGGCGAAGGACATGGAGCTCTCAGCGCAGCGATAATAAAGTTTATCAACACAAAGCGTACGGAATTTACAACGGCAAGCGAGTTCATTAACGTCGTTCAACAGAGATACAAGAAGGCAAACGATCTGAAAGCAGGCTTTGCTCCATACGTTCCGATGGTGATCATGATATCTCAGCTGCAGGAGACCCCGGAGCTTCGAACCTCAATTGAAATTCGAAACCACGAGATGGAGAATATCAAGGATCCGGTGAAGGAGATTTCGAGCATGGATTTCTTAAAATTCTGTGTGGATATGCACGACAAGATCAGACAATGTGGAATTGACGGTTGGAATTGACGACGGGGTAGGAGCTAACGCAACAAAAACTCTGTAGTAGCCACGACATGAATTTAGCTACTAGTTGATTATTCAACAATCCCTCAAGGCCAAGCAGCCAAAACCACATTGTAATATATACAAATTTGTAGCAATCCTTATGAGCCTGGAAATAATGAAGTAGAAAAACAACCCTATAACATGGTTGTGACACTGGAAAGTATATGGAAGGCGGACTCCGTCTAGGCATCCTCCACCTTATAGCCACGAAGATGTTTATTACAACATGCTAGTTCTATCATGGATTCGAGTAACCCAAGCATGACCAGGAAGTGAATCATCGGAATCCTGTAGATTTTCAAAACGATATAAACAAAATTTCATATGAATGTTGACCAAATCCCGTATATTTCGTGGTGCAAGGGTATTGCAGCACGAATTTGGTATAAACTGATATATGCCTCAATGTTGAAGCATCTTAACATATCCCTAGATAACACGGAGAGGCTGAAGCCACAGATTCATGCATGTACGAGAATCGTCACATAATAATATAAATTTATATGCGGGGATCTCAACAAAACTCGCACAGCCCATGCCAAAAGGGAAGCCAATGAATGGGTATAAGCAAGGAAAAGACATTATCAAGCGAACGGAATGTATCCGGCACGACGTCCACCATCACTGAAGGTAGCTATACCTGGCTAGAACTTCTAAGCGAGAGTTTTTGTAGGGGGAAGGGCGATCAACGAGTGAACGGGCCAGAAGGTGTTATAAGTGAAATAAATCAACAAGAAGCGAAAGGGTCCGCTAGCGGACTAGGAGAGGAGCGAAGGAGCCACCCATAACGGGGCGAGCGACAAAAGTATTTTGAGGGTAACTAGGCTTCATCAGCAAGGATTGTTAGGGGGTTGAGGGTAGATGAACTTACTTTCCGGACGTGGTGTCGTACAGATCAGTCAGGGGTCGGTTTGTGGGTGTCTCGTTGATCCATGTCGCCAGGCTTTTGATAAACATAGTTCGAGTATCGACTGAACTGACCGCTGCTGCAAAGCACTCCCAGTCACCTATCGAATTGTAAGTAATCAATAAATGGTAAAGCGTCTGGGCATTTACTTTTCGTGTATGTGTGGCGGGTGTCTAGCGGCACCCCGTACTTATTTGCAACAGTTGGGTAGAAGTCGCTCTGCATCTGATAAACAGACTGTGGAATAAGATCCAGGCCTAGCTGGGCATCGGCGAAGAGGTTGTAGAGCAGACCTACAGAAATGGTAAGCAAGATTTCATAGACTCGAGACAGAGGGTTGAATATACCATGGCTAGCTGTGTCACCGTAGGATAAGGTCGTTCGGGGAGGGTTAGCATCCTTGGCAATAGCCAAGTCCTGCCACTGAGCAATGTAGTCTTTGGCGATTCTCGAGTAATCGGCAGCATCGGCAGTGTGACCAGTCTGGTTCGCAATGACAGCCATGGCCTGAATACCGATCATGCCCTTAAGTGCGAGGTTGGTTTGGTTGCTAATTGTGCAGGTTAGGTTTGAAAACTTTTAGATAAGGAAGGGCTCACTCACGCTAGGGAGCCAGCAAAGTCGTCCGTTGAGATCTGGTTTGCAGGGTAAAGCGAGTCCTCGACCAAATACCTGGTCCACTGCGTGAGCAGAGTGTAGTGGTCGTTCAAAAAGTCAGTGTCACCCGACTTCTGTACATAAGCCAAAGTCATAATGAGCATATTTCCACACTCCTCCAATGGCATCTTCTCGTCGCTGCCGTCGGAGTGACCAGTGGCGTTCGGGTAAGACGAGCCTAGATCGTGTATAGAATACTTATTAGGATACTTTCCAGCCTCCTGGTTCTCAAATAGAGGATTGAGAACGAGCTTCAAGAGTTCGGGGTTGGTGTACAGGAAAACCGGGTACGCTGGGAAGATAACATCCACAGTGTTCATATTGCCGTTAGAAGAGATTTCTTTCAGGAACAGATAGGTTTTGTCCTTTGTACCACACAGCTGGGTAGCACCAAATGCCTGGCGAACCGAGAGCGAGGTAATAGTGAGATAGTCCTGGCCAGCTGTGGCAATTGAATCCTGGGCCACCTTGCTATCGAAAGAGCTTGCGAGATTGCTCGCTTCGACATGATCCTTGTGGAAGAATGAAAGAGCAGCCAACTCGGAACCGAAATAACTCTTCCACAAGGACGGTACTGGGGCATACTGTGAAGCGCCTTCATATTGAATAGCTTCATCTTGTGTCAGACCAAGTGAGAAGAGTGTGCTGACGGGCGAAGAATCAACCGAGCCCAGATCAGATGAGAACCCGAAGACGGGCCAGGCGGAGGAGATAGCCCGGAAGTTGGTGTCGCCGCCATTGGTGAGCTTTCCATTTCTTGCGAACTCACCACGGACGTCGGTATCCGCGCCAGACTGGTGGGTCATGTCTTTCGAGTCATCGGTGGCCCAGTACCAGTTACCCCATTCGCCTTGCTGGTTCTTTTCGGAAAATGCCAGCGGAGTCTGTCGGTGTACCTTATGGTAAGCCACGCCATCAGTGGTACCATACTCCCATTCTGCAATGGCATTTCGGTCGCCCGATACCCATTCTATCATTTCGTCAGTCATTGTATGTAGGAAACGAGGCCGGAGAACAAACCTGCAGAAATATCCGCGTAGACTTGTACGTCATGTTTCTGGCCATCAAGAGAGGACACCTCGACATTAAGATAAGAGAAAACGAGGGACTGTCGTTTGAGATCGGTAGGCGTAACAGGCGACAAGAAAGTAATATTCATTTCAACCTTATTCTCCACGTTCATAGTAAAGATGCTCTTGGTTGAAGTATACTCAAACGCGGTCTGATTGACGGTGTTGGATCCAGGAATACCCATCCATGTATAGGTATTATCGTCGACGCGGATCATACCTGCCCACCCACTGACCTGGTTCCTGATCATCTTTTTTTAGTATGAACGTTCGAATACACCCCAAAGGAGGGTAATAATCAACTTACTGCCAAAAGACAGGCCATTCACCAGCTAAGTACCCGCCATTACCACCATCGGTTCCTACATTGAGCCAAGTACTCAGATACGGTGACCTAACAGCGAGGGGTATAGCCGGGGGACGGGCAGGAGAGAAGGTCGACTGTGCTCCAATAGAGGACACAAAGGAGGCGACCAGCAGACCGAGGCGATACAGCTGCATTATGACAGGGTTGGACGGAGGAATGGTAAGATATACAAAGTACAATGCAGGGGCAAGTCTGCTCTGTTATTTATTTGCAGAAAGGGAAATCAGCTCTAGGGAGCTTGGCTGCAAAGCACTCTGACAGGACGACTGAAGAAAGGGATCGGCGTTGTGTTTACAGGAGAGGAATGCCAGTGACATTTTTATAGTCGAGCTCAATCTACGAAGAGAGGGGGAGAAGCCAAAGGTCCGTCCGAGACCCGCATGCCAGAATGTGCTCTCTACGGGGGAATATCAAAGCGGCTTGGCATAATATAAAAAGGGTAGGTAGCAGCAGACCTGCAGGTTTCGATAAATCCCAAGGACGCTAATCTGCTGACCTCCGCCAACGCCCGAGTGGAAGCAGATTCATGCTAAGAGGGGGACAGAGTGATGTTAGGGGGTTGTCAGGATAGGGGAATTTGAATGGAAAGACTGTGGAAATGGTGGACTTTCCCAAAGTGGCTATATTCAAAGTCAAAGCCCAAAACGCGGTCTAGCAGTTTCCGGAAGAAACGGCATACCTTCAGGTCGCATGGAAGACAAGCAGCGGTCTATGCGGATCGACGAAATGAGTGGCGTCACTAGACAGACAAGAGCACCGGAGTAATTTGACTCTAGTTCGGTGCGAGTCGTGCAGGTGACGGGCCATACAGCGGTATGGCGCAAATAAAGGTGTGGAGAGGAAGAGTGTGGTAAGAGGTGTGGGAAATAAAGGCTGCAGACGAAAAAGAAATGGTGGTTTGAGGGAATCACCGATAGGCCCAGGGTAAAATAATGAGGCACGAGTCGAGAGGAGTGCCAAGCTCATCTCCGTGATAGCATCATGTGGACATATGGACCGTTGGCTTTTATTTGATGTAGGTAATATCAGGTCTTGATCTTTAGTGCCTCTGATAAAAACGAATCTGCGGGGAAATGGCGATCAACAGCGTGGCATTCAACTGATGAGAACATGGAATGAAGAGAGTTGAATAGCCAGGTATCTTGAGCCCGGACGATCTCGGGAACCTGCAGTAAAAAAATGGAAATGTCCATGAGTTTCTGTCTCAAATCAGAGGGGTTCCCCTTGCAGAGAGGGTCGTCTCATACATGTCAGCATTGGCCCCAACCCAACAGCCCGGTCGGATACAAATGTGTTCAAAATCCCATCAGATCTAGACTCTTGTGTTGCACTCATTTGTATTTGAATACGGAATACGAAGTACATGGGCTGGGGTCACGTGCGCGATGTAGTACAAAATGCAGGATCTGCTTTGGAGTTCACGATCCACTTCCTATTGAAACCTCCTTGCTGCATGATATGTCGATTCAGTTCACAATATACTTTTTTCGAGGCAAGAACATAAACCCTTTTCTGATTAAATAGAACTCCGAAATGACCAGATTCTAAGCTTTCGGTGTCCGTTCCCCGAAGTGCTATCTCCGGTGACAATGTATTACATACTAGCCTCTAACTAACTGGTCTCGCTACTACTGTACGGAGTACTATCGCTTGAATGGTTATAGTACACCCTGTGATCTTGTGTTGATAATTATATTTACGTAATGAGAGCGCTCGAGGCTTGACTTGACTTCAAATGTTGTCCACGTCTGCGACTCTGCGTACAGTGTGCATCGCGTGCCACTGGCTGCTCCGCAGGTGTAAGGGCCTTCTTAGGCAAAAGGCAATGTGTTCAATCTCCAGAACCTTTCAGGGTAATGGTCTATGTACATAATTAGAAGTGAATTTTCGGGATTGTTTTATGTGGAGTTGGTCTCTGTTGATCATAAACCCACTCACCCCACTAAATTGCTTGTCTGGAAAGTAACGGCTATGTACAACAGCATACTTTATAAAGATTCACCAGATTCACCCACCTCCACTCATTTTTACTAGCGCACAATTGGCGTAGTATCTTATATGGTATTCTTACACCTGAATAGTACATTAATTTTTAAAAAAACAGGTACTCTCAACTCTTAACTCTCACTTTCTTACTATCTTACTATCTTACTATCTTACTATCTTCCAAGGTTACTATATAGTAGGTCTCTCATTAGCAGCAATCACTACCTAGCACCTCAATAGTATACTATCAATCAGATTAGATAGGAATTCCTCCGATATAGCATCCTAGGCCTCCTAGACCATACCACGAAGCTTCGATAAAGGGAAGTGCTGATCCCTATACTTTCTCTTAATATAATCCTCTACCTAGTTCTATACCTCCTTAATGGGGTTTGAATCAGGTAAGAACGTAGGATATTCTATCATAATAACCCTAAGCTCCTTAAAGAAATCAAGGGTCTCTTTAGTAGTATGCCTAGGAGTATTATAACTAGCTACCCCAGCTTGATGAAATTGATGAATGATTCAGGGGTTGAAAGAGGGCTTCATAACCTGTTGTAATGAATACTACGATTGGGGAAAAAGCAGAGGAAGAATTGTTAATTGGTAAAACTAATAATGCAGGGGTTTATATACCCTATAGAAACCATCTGAACATTGCTTAATTGTAGCAAACTAATAGCAAATAGCAAACAAAGGTAAAAGGCTCATTCTGTAGCAAACAACATGCTTGCAAGCATGAGAGATTGTTCAACACTTACTTGTATGCTAAGTGAAGCATTTAGATACCATCCCGTGCCAGCCCTAAGAAGCAGCTCAGCGAATGCTATACACATGAATGTCATGCCCTGTATGAATAGAACATTGGAGCATAGGACAATCAAAAGTACAGTACATACGTATATACACAAACCAGAATCCAAGGATAGAGATGATATACGCAAGAAAAGCAAAAATACAAACTAAAATCCCACCCTGAAGATCACAAACAACATACAACATCTACCACACACAGAAACCACACACAGAAACCAAAACAATCAAGCATTCCGCGCCAGCTCAATACAAAACTCGCCCCAATCCTGCCCACCATTCAACGACAGAATCTCCTCCGCAATAGCCTCCTCCAACCGCTCATGGTATCTGCGTCGATACTCATTCTTGACAAGATCAAGATGTCTAGGTTCCCAATGCAGACGCACAAGCCGTGAAACGAGTAGTTCTGAGCGTTCACGTCCGGTCCGGGATTCGCGGAGGGCTTGGTGGAGGAGGAGGGCGTCGCGCATTGGTCTGTTGATTGCGCCGTTGAGGATGTGTGCTAGTGTTTCGCCCTGGTATATGTTAGTTATGGAGATTCAATTTCTCATTTTCGAGTCAAGGTCAAGTCAGTATTGACTGGAAGGGCGAAGGGGAAAACAAATACATACGACAAGATTCCTCGACTTCGAAATCATAGCCCTGGTAAAATTATGCCCATAATTATCCTCATAAGCCCTCAAAACCTCCCTGAGATGCGAATCACTTCTCAAAACAATTATATGAATCATAGCAGTCTCACCCCCCTCCCGTACAACAACACGATGCAAATCCTGCACATCATCCCGCACAAGGCGTTTATCGAGCGGCTCACGCTCATCCTGCCGTTGACCCTCAAGCGCAAGCAGAATGGCAACACGGAATTTATCAGCACGTAACTCAGACCGCATACAACGCTCGAGACTATTATCGTAGCGGGTATCACGGAAGGAATTTTTAATTTCGCGAATCGCCGCATTCGACCGGCCCATCAATGACTCGATAAGTAGTTCGCGACGCGATGTCCCCGCTTGGTAATAGCAGTTCGCCCAATAGGCTTCTGATTCCCAGCGTCCGAGGGCGGTTGCGTAGCAGACTTTTCCGAATGAGGAACTGCCGAGTTTGAGACGGAGGTGTTTGGCGAGGTTTATTCCTTTTCCTTGCATGCGCACGCGGGTCTTGTATTCCTGGCGTAGAAGCAGGATCTCGTCGCTGGTGAGGCGGGGGAGGATTTGGATTATGGGTCTGCTGTCTATGTTTCGTGTGTGGTTTAGGGCGGATTGCATGGCCGCGGCGTCTGGGCCGGCGTCGTAGAAGGAGACGCGTTTGCGACCTGTTGTTGGCGAGACCAGGACTCGGGGGTCGGTGCTGAGGATTGAGGAGCTGGAGTCGTGGCGGTTGTGGCCTGATTGGCGGATAAGGCGTCTGTCGTCGCGCTCTTTGTCTTTCTTGTCTTTGCTTCTGCGGGTGCGGGGTTCTTTCTCGCTGATCGATGAGTGCGAGCGAGTGTGTTTGCCGCGTCGGCTTGAGTCTGAGGCGGAGTTTCCGCCGTCCAGTGGTTCGAGGTCTGAGATGTCGTCGTCGCGGATGGAGGGGATGACGATTGCGGTTGGCATCGGTGAGATGGACTGGTAAGTACCGTGATACGGCTCCAGCAGTGGACTGGCCGGGGGATGGGCCGAATGAGGTGCACTGGCACCGCTAACTGCGAGGGTGTTTGACGACGACGACGCAGAATGACCGTGCGGACGAGCACTCGACCGACTCCCACCAGGTGCGATCTCCACAAACTGAGGCTCTTGTTTCTGAGGCTCGTGCTTATACCGATACTGGTCTGGCGGTGGAGGCGGCTGCGATTGTGGCTGATACTGGCCCTGCGTCTGCGGAATCGGTCTAGAAAACTGCTCATGCGTAGAAGCAGGGTATATCGGCTTAGGCCCCGATCCGGATACCGGCACCGTCTTCGAAGCATACTTCACATTAGGATCGAGTTGCGCGTACTGGTACACGCCGGGATTCGCATATCCCGCGGCCGGCGGCGGATAACCAGTATCACTCGCCGAGGCGGTCCGATAATGCGAAGGCGTGTAACTAACATTCGTCGCAGCATACTGCAGCGCGGGATTCATAGGCGCCGGCACAGCTCCCGAGCTAGCGGGGTAGGTCGATGCCACAGGAAACGCGCCGGGCATAGTAGTCGGACCTGCAGGTTGCGAGGAAGGCGGCACGTATCCAGGACGTTCGCATTCCGGCACAGAGGCCCAGTCAACCGAGCCGGCAGGGTAACCCGGCTGTCGTGGGGCAGCGGACACGAACTGCGTGGGCTGGGCATAGCTATACCGATTCGGGCGCGCATAGCTAGAATGGCTATTTGGCGCATCACCATAAGCCAGATCATCACCTGAGTCGTCTGAGTCGTGTTGATTCATACGACTTCCACGGTCTGGCGACGAAGGTCGACGCCGATGCGACCGCGACGAAGCTGCCGCAGACCCGCGCTCCTCGTCCGAGTGTTCATAGCGATCATCGCGACGTCGTCTTGCGCTTTCTGCGTCGCGACGTCGCGACTCCGAGTCCGAGTCTGAGCGGTCCACATCGTAACGGGGGGTTCTTGGGGCGCGCGAGACGACGGGGCGGGGCTCATTGTTGTTTGGTTCGCGACGACGCTCGCTGATAAGCTTGTATTGGCGCTCGATTTCGGCTTCTTCGTCGGGATTGAAGCCTTTGCTTCTTGGAGCTTCGACGGCTGGGGAGCGGGAGCGATGGGAGGGCGAGGGGGAGGGGACTCGGCTGTCGCGCGACCGCGACCGTGAGCGCTCGCGACCAGGGGATTTGGATCGGGTTCGCGACCGTGGGTCGTTCACTTGGAGAGACATTGTTGGTCCAATGGGGTGGTTTGTTGATTTGAATATTCAATGTATATGCTTTCCAGCCGGTTTATTTTCTCCTTTTGAGAGGTCTTTGGTCACACAAGAGGAGGGTTGGACTGGGGGGGTTTCTTTGTGCGATGTCCGTTAGGCCATTCTATACTTATAGATATGAAGCCTTCTCTCTACTCATATAGAAGTGAATTGAGAAAAAAAAAAAGGAAGGGAAAAAAGAGACAAAGCGAGAAGTTTATAGCACATCGTATTCATCGGCGCCAACCTCTGAAGAGCTAAGTCTGTGATTCTTCACTCATGTACGGAGTACCCAAGGATTATCGTCTCTTATTGGCTTACAGCTGAACTCACGATCGTCGCTGACCGGCGCTTCAGCCGCAGAAGACCTCTGACCAATGCGCCTGTCAGATTGTAAATGAAGCCGAGTACATTAGTACGTTAGTACATTACTACTCCGTACATTTACTCTCTCGGAATTAGGATTCAAGATAAACTATCAAATTACCGTGCGAACAATAGATGAGCAGCACTAGTACAGGTTCCGGATTTCGAAACATTTTGTCAGAAGAGAAAGGGAAAAAAAAAAAGCAAGTATGACATAAAAAGAAGCCTTGCGAGGGTGCCAGGCCGCGAAGAATGGGGGTATGTGCGGGAAGAGAAAGCTATGGGAAAGGGAGGGGGAGGGACCCATTTATCGCGTGCGACGGCCATCATAAGGTCCCTGACGGCCACCGTAGTTTGGCTTCTGAGCGGGCGTCGTCGGCTGTCCATTGCGGTTGAGTCGGTTGGTTCTCCAGCGCTCATACCAGACCACGCGGCTGGCCTCCCGCAGCTCGGAGCGCCAATCGGAGAAGACGGAGTCCTTCAGGCGAACAAAGTCACAGTGATCGGCGTCATATGGATCTGCAAAGCCCCAGGGGAATCGGCGACCGACGGGTTGGTCTCCAGCTGCCAGCGAGTGAGGGTCCGGGGACAAAATCGAGAAGGGAACGTGCTGGTTGATGACCTGCGACGTGTTGGACCTGCGAGTGCTCTGGCTGGACTGCGATGGCGAGCCGGGGACATTTTCGCTTGCATCCTCGGGTTCTTTGGCTTCGCTGGCATCTCCAGTCTCAGTCGACTCGGGGTTGTCAAGCTCCAGGATTTCATCATCATCCACACTTTCCGACGACGAGTACTCTTCCTCCTGGTCCTCCAATGTCAAGATCTCAAGGGGGTCGATATTGGCCTGCTTCAAGCTGCTCCAGACCGCCTTGCGGAGGTAGTTCATGTGGGCGGAGGTGATTGTATCCGCCTTGCTGATAACCGGCACCACAGTGGTCTTGCCCAGTACCGTGCGCAAGACCTGGATATCCAGATTCTGGTCCAGAATCCCAACCACCGGCGCATCAGTGGGCTTGGACGTGCCCTTGGCAGCACGCTCAGCCATGGCGATATTCTCGTCCAGACGTACAGGATCCAGAAGTAGGAAAGTGCAGTGAATGTGAGTATCACGGGCACCGGGAGAGCGGATAACCTTCATCTCCTCGGCCAGGGTCTCCTCAAACTTGCTCTCCAGGAAGCCTGTCACGCCACGCAGCTGAAGATCTGCGATGTTCCGCTCCAAGCCTACGGAGTCCCACAGGGTAAGTCCGACACGTTCTCCGTCAAACTCCGTTTCCAGGTATTGCGACGCGAATCCTTCCCAGGCGGAGGTTTGGCGTTCAAGCTCTTCGACCTCCTCAGGGGTGCGCGATGGATGCTTATGGGCGGGCATAGCCAGAGCACTGCGGAGGAAGTTGATGAATGAGGTTTTTCCCGAGTTACGAGCACCGATGACAAGCACACTAGACACGTTCCCATTGTTAGCTGGTCTGGTTTGATGTTGATGTCACACATCTTGGCGACTCACTTGTATGAGGTGGGGTCCTTGCGACGGCGCACCCGGCGGGGACTGTTGACGGTGCTGGCAGCACTACTAGCATAGCTATATCTACCACGATGGGTCATGCTCTCAGTGCGCCCATAGGGATCGACACTTTTGGTTGAACCAGTCATAGAGGGTGATGCGACAACTCCAGACTGTGGGCTAATTGGGACTGGGTCGATAAACTTATCACGTTCCTCACCTCCAAAAGTTTCCAGTTGCGGGGCTGGGGAAAGATCAGGCAAGCGGGGAGGAACTTTGGGAGCATAAGACTCGCGCTGACGACGCATCTCATCCTCCATAGCTTGAGTTTTAGACATCTTTTTGCGGGAAGATTTTTGCTCTCCTAAGGGTTCGGTGGATTTAGAACGACGAAGGAATCCGAGGGAGGTGCGACGGTTGATGTCTGTTTCAGGTCCCAGGCGCGTAGTTGCCATTTCAGGAAGTTTGTCTGTTTTCTGTTCTTTCCTGTTTTCTTTCCTCATTAGTTTCCTTTTTTTCTTTTCTCTTCTTCTCTTCTTCTTTTTATTCTCCTTTCTCTTTCTCTTCTAATCCCCAGTTCTGGGGGTATAGCTCCAAAGAAATCTAGAAATCTCGATATTGCCAGAACCCCTCACCAGAAGGTCAGGGGTATGGAACCTTGGGCACCGCCACTCACCAATAAAACGATATGGTATAGATATCGGAGTTCAACAGCGCTAATACTGCAGATAGTGCTGAGATCCGATGGAGATGGAGCGATTCAAAACTGCTCTGAAACTGAACAAAAAGTGGGATTCAATCCAATTACCAATTCGGGGATCGGATTTCTCAAAAAAAAAAAATGAAAGTATGAAAAGAGAATAAGCGAGAGTGGTATCAATCAAGATACAAGTTTCCCAGCCAGTGGGTGAAAGGGGAAGGAATTGAAATTGGGACTTGAACAAAGTTCAAAGTTCAGAGTTCCTCTTTTTTTGGGGGAGAGAGGGGGAAGAGTTGTTTTTGTTTTTTTATTGAAAATAGGCCTGCTCACAGCGTCCAGCAACAGCGGCGCTTGGAGAAAGTTGAAAAGAAGGATGGGAAAGAAAGAGAAGGATGTTTAATTTGATTATTTTTACGGGATACTAAGGGGAAGATCGAAATCTGATGAATATACGGAGTAGAAAAAAGACCCAAACACCCAAACATTCAGGGGTAAAAAAAAAGAAAAACAAACCATCTTTGGTCCGGATCTCCACAATCAGAGCTTGGATCGTTGGTCACTGAACGGGTCAATTGGAGTTAAGGATAGGGATATCTGGATTTCTTATGTCTTTCAATTGTAAAGAAGTAGGGGGATTATGATCTATTATGATCTATTATGATCTATTAAATGATATCCGGGTACCCGAATACATATATACACATGGTAAGCACGTTCTCCCCTCGTGGCTAAGAAGGGGGAAATCTGGAACGTGCACTTATGGGCCGTTGAGGTCTCCACTTGTACTTCGTACTTGTTGCAATCTTACACTTACAGAGATACGAAACAGTCTGATATATCACTACAAAAAAATAAAGAATAATAGTTAGACGTATAATATATAAGGAGTACGAAGCACTCCATACAAAGACGTTTTTGACAGTAGATGCAGATTATGCCCCAATTAGTCCCAAGTCCCAACCTCGGCTGAAATTGGACATGATACGGGGCAACTAACCGACTAAAGCTAACCTCTCCTGTCCCTAGGGTAATATACCATCGGCTCTAGAATAATTGCTCGCAAATCCCGCTATTGCATGCACCTAATCAAACTAACTGCGCCGTTTAATAACCATATCGAACCCGAGCCACCGAGACATCTCCAATTCAAGCTAGACTAATTCCTGAAACACGGCAATTTAAGATCTCAGCCCAAACACGAGACCTCCAGGCCTATTGTGACGGGGGTGGGGCACGCGGGACCGGCTGGAACGCGATGAACTATTTTCTCGGACATTCTCAATGTCTTTATTTGCCTTGTATATAGTACATTGGGATCTATATTCCTCGTGGCAGTATGCAGTATGGAGTAACTATTGTCCGTATGTACATGTACTCTGTACTCAAAAAAAAAAAAAAAAAATATCGCCCTTCTGAGAACAGCTCGAGAACAGAGTGGATCAAAAGTGGGGGTGGGTTTCCCTTACGTGCAGGAACTTTCTGAGAATGGTAAAAGGGATCCGCGGATAACAAGAATAAACAAGAATCAAATCTCTCTTCGAGTGATTCGGGAATTGTTAATGTACTCCCGTTTTCTTATTGTTCGGCGTGAGGGAATTGCTAGCTTGGACCAAGCTGAGGTACAAGGAAATATCACAAGGCTGAAGTGCAACATACTCTCAATCTAAACAACTGTCTTTCTACTCTTATCAGTCTATACCAAACTATATTCTCCTATATCATTGATCATTACAGTATACCCACTATCCACTATTTATCCACTATCAACCCAACTCTCACGAAGTCTCATCCACAGAAAAGATTCTAAACGGAAGCACAAAACACGGCTTCGAAGGACACACCAACTCCCTATCCAAACCCTTAAACTTAGGACCATTGGGACCAGCAACATTTTTAGCCTCCCCAAAGATCGAAGGCTCATTAGGCGGCTGGTCATCCCCCCATCTCCCATTGAAATCCAACCACGCCACCGGATCTTTGGAGTTCACAGCCTTGAACGCAGCTGTTGTTTCATCGGATTCGTAGGTGTAAATGTACACATTGAGCACGGGATCCCACAGCACACCGCGGTCTGTATAGTCCATCAAAAACCCCGCAGGGAGGTTAAAGCCCGGGATGGTATGGTCATGTTTTCTGGATATTTATCAGTATCGACATTCATTCCACCAACATCTTTTAAATATTTTCGGTATTTACCCTGCAATTGCGTAGTTTGCATGCGTGCCTCTCGCAGAGTAGACATACGGCCGCTTATCCTTCTTTTCAACGGCGGCGTAAGTAAATGCCTGTCCGCTGGCATGCTGGCTGTACCATATGGCGTCGGGTGTACCGTTCACGAAGCGGATCATGTTATGTTCCCTGTTTGGTTGCTTTTAGCCAGAGCAGCTCTACACAATGTTCTTCGCACTAACCAGTCTCCGATGTGGTCGCCAAATTCCAGGCCTAGGACCCTGCCGCCTTTGTTGAATCTAGGATCAGGTCAGTACAAAGTCAGACCCGGGACACAGCTGAGCTCACGCATAGAAGTAAAAGTAGAACGCATCAACAGTTCCATTGCCGCGATCTGCGGTAACGATGACACTCCCTGTACCATTACCTATTCGCCCCTCTGAGTCCGGTCTGATACCCCGGAACCAGGCTGGCTCTGGATCGGCTTCGATGCCCTCTAGAGAGGTTAGATAGACACTTGTATTGCCCATGGAATTGAGTGTGTCGAGGTTATTTAGGTTGAGTGGTGACTCCACTCCCTCGATAGTCGTCCAGTTGACATTGGGTCTGGTATGATCGACCTGCTGCTGGATATCGCTCGGCATGTATGTTTCCTGACTATGGAGCCAGACCAAGGGTGCTATAAAGCCAACTAAGTAAGACAATATCAGAAATATGGATTTTAACTGGCTTACCGTATTCCAAGACATATGGTGGGACCTCAGACGTTGCCCTATGGTTAAGCAATGCCCGGACTGGTTGGGTTGAAGATAGGCAAGCTAGTACCAGCGATATAAGAAAACGCATCTTTTGTGACGGTGCTAAAGTAATAAACAGCGGCAAGCAGCCTTTAATCCCTTTAAACAAAATAATCAAGCCTTATTACCTTATAACGATATCTTATCTGAATCCTATCAGCATGACTTCATCATGGGGATAGGATTAGAAGACATACCGTGGGTGAGGAGCAGTTAAACTAAATTCCAGGTAATAGAAGTGTGTAATCACAAGGCCTTTTGCTATTCCAGCGACGCCATGGATCCCTCGAGGTGACTGGTCTCCTTGGCGAGGATCATGCTAGTATCCCGAGCAGCAGATCACAACACCTCGACTTTGATTCTCAAACTCAGACAAGACTGCGAGGCCATAGACAACCCAAGATGCACTCAGGTGGTATTTCTCCTGCGATGGGGTGGGATTTTTAGAAGGTTCCCTGACTATATCATTTATCCTCCGGCATAAAGTGTATGCATTATGCAACCCCGAGGAATGTGAGCATTATACCAGGTGTCCCATGAACAGGTGGGTGCAGTAGTAATCGTCATATTTTGTTGCTTGCTAATCATAACAATAGTGCAATCTGCGTGTCAGATCTCATGGCTGAAGATCATTGCTCTAAATTGCTGTTGGGCTGACGATGTCACCTGCCCGTAGAGCCATCACAACGAAAAGTTCGGGATGAGGTCGAATTAGGTTGAGTTACTTGTAGTGATATACCCTCCCTATGGATATTGTTATTTGTAATTATTATTTGTCTTGGGGGCCCTGATGTGTGCATGGCGCTCTTCGGGTTAGACGTATAGAATGGTGCGGTTCACCAATAGCATCGCGTATATGTACCAGCCGTTGACATTCCTCAATATAACACGCTGTGGTGATCTATCTCTCTTTGCCTTATTGGTAGCTTGTAGTTTAATCTATTCATGACTTCAGGTGAAGTGGAGTATTGGAGTGTATTTAAAGTACAGGAAGGTGTGCGATTTGATCACTACAAGCCTTCAGAAAGTATTTTAATTGACTATACAAGACTACAAGGCTAGCTTTGACGATTCTTTCTATTAGTTCTATTTGCTTTACACATAATAATATCAGTTAGCGTAGTTAGCCTTTTTCTGCTGTACCATGAAGCTTAACAACAGCTCACCAATTGAGAATATATTCCAAATCTCTTTCCCCAAGTCAGTGTCGATATCCTCTAGTGTGGATCTCATGATCAAAGAAAGTAGTTGGCATCGAACTGACTATTAGTATTTGAGGCCTAATTCTTGGTACGTTCGTGGAACGTAGGGAACTGTGCTCGTGCGTAGATGCAGAGGATGCCAAGCAAGAAAGACCCAAATCATACGTACCATGTAGTGAACTGAACTTCCTTCATATAACTCATCATTGATTGGGAATTATTGTACCTTGATAAAAATGCATGAATCCTATAGCCTCTCCAGCTTCGCCCTCTCAACTTCCTCCTCCTCCCTCTTATATCACTTCTTCTTGTTAAAAACCCCCAAATCCAACGTAATCCGATCACCAAGCCAAGTCGCGCGTTGGGTATGATTGCGCTCATCCTCTGATGCCACTGTATTGGGATGAACGAGAGCACTGAGCGGACCCCGATTGATAACCAACCAAGGAACGAAAGCTCCAAACTGCGCAGGTGTGAACAAATTCACTTCGAACATTGCTACCGGGTGAGGACCGATAGGCCGGTCGAAAAAAGTATAAATTCGAAGCTCGGGGACTGTTTAAAAGTATAAGCAAGTGACCAATTGAAATGGGCAACTCAACGCCGCCGTAGACGGACAGGCGCTGCAGTTCCTGGGCTAGAAGGATGTGTTGCTTACATTCTCGTCTAATTCGTTCCCAGAGGGCTTTGGCAAATGCAGCTTGGTCGGGGTTATTCTAATCGATGCGTTAGCCTTTTTGTTTCCTAGGTTTGTGGTCCGAGGGTGGCACGTACTTGGAAATGATAGATGTGGACGTCAAAGCCTCCCTCTCGGCCTTTGGAAAGAGGATCGGGGAATTCAGAGTAGGCTTTGCTTAAGACGCCATTTTGGGGGTTCTTAAATGACTTGCCGTCTTCGGCGCGCTCGCTACAGCAAAAGATAAGTATCTTGCGTGTGATGTGGTTGCGGGGCACACTTACTCGGACAGTGGCTCGAGGTTTTCGTATCCCTCCAACGGAGATGGGTATGAGTAGGCGGATGGGTCTGACATTGTGAGTAGATTGGGGTTATTGAGAAATATCGGAGGATAGTGAGTATGTAAAGAAATAGGTGTAAGACTACAGGTATATGTGGCATGTAAGTTGGGTTGCTTAGTGTGGTGCTTGCAAATCAATGCGAATAACCAAGTTGGGTAACACAAATGTCTCTAGTAAGCATTGGCCAATCTTTATGATATTGAAAATGTCGTCAGTTAACCTGAAGTATCATCATCGAAACTACAACGGGGAATTTCCGCACTCTGACAAAGCAGTTGACATCGCCCGAGCCCGAGCGACCCGTTCTCCTGCCACCCTCGACCGCTTGCCCGTCTCCACAATCCCCTTGCCCTCTCGGGTTTAGCGCCCTCACTCTCACTCACCCCGCTTTGGTTTAGCCCCGTCCTTGGCCGCTTTTACCGGATATCTGCCATCCATCTATGTAACACCGCTCGCGTGTCATCTCCATTACTTTGAATACGGTGAGAGTCAATGCGCAGTATATGCATACTGCGAGATCTCTAGTAGATAGACTGATACCTACACTCACCTATCTGGTCATTCCTGAAATATCGAAGTCATTATTCGAAGGAATTCCCTGAGCTTTGCATTTTGGTGATTGCCGGTAACGTTATTGGCGCACGAAATAGGCTGTAGCTTTGCTCTCAGCGAGACTATAGAAATAGGCACAGCCTAGGATGAGTACAACGCGGCTCCATCTTGCGATTATCCCCCCTTTAAAGTATTGCCTCCGCAGCAACAAACCCCATTTGAGAGAACATCTAAGCAAACATATCTACGGTCATGCGCGCCTCGCGAAACGCATCACCACCTGATCAATTGACATGTCTTACTTTCACTTCATAGTAGAGTTGAACTAGTTCCTGACTTCGCGATTAAAAGCTTGTGCCCATGATCTCGGTCATTGGACAAATTAGGAAGAGATATAAGTGTGGTACATAGATTCGATTTGCAAAATTCACACCTTATGAATAGGTTCAAGTAGCTCGGACAACCTTCTGGTACAGAAAATTTAAAAACGCATATAATGACGTAAAAACCGCCCATCGAACGAAAAAGCTGTCAGATTTAAAGATAGCATCTGTGATACAGAGAGTTATCGTGAAAGTCACGCCGCTAATCATGACATTCTCGGCAAAACTTCGCCACGAAGGGCCTTGAGGCCGAGGAGCATGAGTTGGAGGAGCCAATCTGCCATTATCTTCAATCTTCATAATGTGATTAACACTTCCGATGTACGATCTAAATATTAGAAAATTAGTTGAATCCAAGTTACTGATTCAATCAATGGAAATTGTTACAACCTACCGACCAATATCAAAGCAGTGAAAGGCTTATCTTCCAAGTCCGAATATTGATAGATGATATATGAGATATTATGCGAAGCGGAGAATGGAAATGAATAAATCAAACGATATTTGTGTCGTCAATAATATGGATTGTATCAGTTTGTTCGGGTTGGAACAGCGAAGTCCAAGGCTGCCCTGGTTCAAGAGGGGAGGGATTATTATAGACTAGAATGGCTTCCGCCTGAAGGCCTGAAACTTAAGGACCGGCCGGCCCCAGAGATCCACGGGGCGGATTAGGGCACGGCTCGTCCTGGGGCCGCAGGATTAGTTATGATTGCACCCGTGTCTGGTGGTAGGTCGCAAAAACCTTTTGATACCCACAATATACAGGGATGATATTGGGGCCAAGTATGATTCCCAATCTGGAAAATTGCGCGCCAGATTCCCTCGAAAAGGGCAAATGAACGAGTTATAGTCTGAAGTGTACCGGATCTCTCCAGCAAATACCCTAAGGCTATTTCTTTCCTAGACTGAAATGATCGGGCAAGCCATGAGAAAGATGTCATCTTTAGGTTGCAGGGTAGACTTGTTTCGCAATACTTCTGCCTTTGTCTATCAGCCAAAGAATCCACCAAGCGGTTCAGCTGATGGTTCATATAATCCGCTGAATTGAAAGACAGTCTCCTCGAAGCTAGAGGGAGGTACCTACAGACAGACCACATGCGCTTGCTAATAGTTCGCCAGCCCCGGATCGACTCCAAAAGTCTTTTTCAATCACTCTTGATGCCGGATTTATTAGGCTTCAATACGAGCTTTCTCACGTTTATTGTCGGCGCATGAAGACCGGTATGCCGGAAGACTAATAATAAACCCTCCGACCCGTGGATATACCGGTCTTCATGCGCCGATAGGATGGGGCCTCGCGGCGGCTGCGATACGAATGAACATCGGTCGATCAATGGGCCTCGGCACTAGGCACAGCCAACCCGAAGCATAGGTGTCCGTGGGCTTTGGTGCACGTGACGCTAAGACTGACCACAGTGAGTGAGCGTTCTGGCTTCCCATTCACCGTGTCATCTTTATAATTATTAATTATTAGCTTGTTATTGCCTAGGTAGGCTGGTTATTTAGAAACTAATGCATTAGTTGCTTAATCAACCCTTCAAATTGAGGTTTCATGCTATCTAGTAGTATCGTCGTTGCAAAATATATTTATTGTCACCTCAGGCAATAACCATAGAACATTGAATTATTGAGAAATATTTCTTGTAAAATTTGTATGTCATAGACAAGCCAAACCGGAATATCCTTGAATGAACTTTAGGCCAAAAAATAAAATAAAATAAAAGGTCATAATATACACCTTGGTATCACCAATAGCACAGTCCTCGAACGCCAATTATCAAAACATCCAGAAGAGACACTACCAAGCAGCCCGAATGTTAACATGGCCATCGTCATCCACGAACTTGCCGCGATCCCATTCCCGACCTTCGCCTTTCTTCGACCACTGTACATCCTCTGGTTTGCCTTCTCCATCCACGCCCGTAAAAGCGGTGTTATTCTTCCATTTATCAATGACTGCCTCGTCGATTCCTGCTGTACGTAGCCTCTCCTCGCCCTTATTTCTCCAGCGCTCACGATCGCGCAGCGCCTCCATTGCCATGTCCCAGTCATCGTCTTTTGTCATGAGCCCCGCGACAGGACGACGAGAGGATTCCTCGCCTATGGAGTGCAATTTGTCTTCATCTAGATGCACATCGGCAGCCGGGTCGTAGCCGGGTGCAAAGTGAGCATCGATATTGCTCAGGTTGTGTTTATAGGCACCTCGCCCACGCGAGCGGATAGGTGCCTCGTTTTGTCGAGGAGGAAGTGGCCCCACAAGATCTTCTAGGGGGTCGGATTCGTCGCCCGTCTCACTCCGGCGTGCCGTTATAGTAGACAACGGGGACACTTGTTTATGTCGCGTGCTGGTTTCAAGGCGAGAGCGGCGGGAGCCATGTGGCGATGCATCTTCCCGCTTTGACCGCCGATATTTGTGCGACTCTGGCGAGTGGGAACGGGAAATGGAGCGGGTAGAATGTCCAGATTGACGTTTTTGTATTCGATGGTGATGGCGGTCAGTACTTCGGTCCCTGTGTGGAGAACGGCCGGGAGACCTCGAGTATGATCGCTCACGTCGCCGCCTGGTGTTCTCCTTATCTCTGTCCCGTCGATCTCTCCTAGATGAATCGTGATCGTTGTGTCCGCGCCGATGTTCATCGCGGTCTCTGTCTCTCTCTCCAGTTCCGCCATACTCTTCGTTTCTTCGTCGATGCCTCCACGACCGGTCTCGTTCTGCCGAAGGGGAGCGACTTCGATTTCTTTTTCGATGTGAACGATTGCGATCTTCCCGATCTCCTCTCCGGTGGTCCCTTGATCCTCGCAGTTCACTCCGATCATCAGATCGTTTGGAAGAACGGTCTGTCGATGTTGGAGCTGAAGCACCCGAAGCACCCGAGGCCTGATATTTCAGTTGGCGCATACGCTCCCGTGCTTCTCTTTCCTCTTTGAGCTTGAGAGCAGTGTTATGATTGTCTGTTACTTTGATGAGATTTCGTAGGAAGCGGGTATTGGGTTTTGGGGCATTGCTTGTCGGCCTGCAGGTGTTTGTTAGTCTTGTACTTGTGCAAACTGCAGACAATGAGAGAAAACCAACCTCGAAGGCATAAAAGCACTCATTCCTTGAGATGCATACTTTATAGAACTCTCCTTAGCCTCCTTGGCCAGGACCTGCGCAACATAATCGTCGTCCATGATGTAGATGAGCCGCAGATCGCAAGACTCTGAGAGTGTCGAAGGAGTGTACCGAGAAAAGCAGAAAATGAAAGAAAGGGCAAGTATACACGCTAGGCCATATTAAATAAAACAAAGGGCGGAATCTTGTTCAGTTAAAAGAGAAGCAAGAGGCGAGGATGAAAGCGCATTCCAAAAGTTGGACTGACCGCCTTTGATATATGGCTGTTTACTGTCCCGCAAATGTCTCGGCCCCTCCAAGGTCTCTAGCAATCGCATACCACGTCGGTTTCCCTTTTCATAGCCAGGTTTCCGATAACCAAGCTCTATCAATATGACAAACTCATCATCCGAAGCCCTTGCAGCACTTCAGCAGCTGGAGGAGATTGGCAATCTGAAGGACCGACTTGCGATTATTCGCATCAGTGAGCCAATTTCCACTGAAGTCGGAGGATCTTACCCATCCCCTTCAAAACGAACCTCTGATGTTTCGGTCTCAAATTTCGACGATCCTACCCCTGCCTTGTTGGAGGCTGATCTTGCACACTATAAGGTTCGCGCGATGAGCCCGAATAATGCGAATGCCCGCTGCCCAGACGAGCAATTACTAATGTTTTCGCATAGGAACTATTCTCCAAGCTGCGATTCTCCTACCTCGAGCAAGTAACGAAAGAAAAGTTCTTGCGCGCCATTGTTGGCGACCCGCCTATGATTGTCGGACACAATGAGAACATGGAACTGGAGACGCAACTAGCGGACGTGAAAGCCGAGCTCAAGGCACGAAAAGAAGATGCAAGGATCATGATTGAGGAGATGGAGCAAATGGGCCGCGATCTAGCAAGCCGTGAGTGGCCAATGACCGTGGAAAATGAGCATGTTGACTGAAGCGTTTACCGCGACCATAACAGGCTACAAGAATGTCGAGCTTCAAACTACGCAACTCTCAACGCTGCCCGCTTCAATCGAAAATCTCGAGTCAACAATCGCCGAGCTCCGCGCCAAGCAGGTAGCCACCATGGATCCTTCCAATCCCAACAATACTTCCTCCTCGCAGAATCTCCCTCTTCCCGCGACCTTGGCACTGCTGGCGGAACGTGAGGCGGAACTGGCAGCGTTGAACCGTCAGCTGGCTGCCGTGCACAACACATTGCCTCGGAAGACCCGGGAGGCTGAGGCAGTAGAGAGAGAGCGCAGCGTGCTTGAACGACGGAAATCAGATGCGATCGCGCAAGCCCGTGAAGCGCAGCGCAAGAAACAACAGGGTGAAAGTGATGGACTAGAAGAGATGGGACGTTGGTACAGGGGCGCAGAAGAGACCCTAAAAGAATTGGTGGGGACCCAGGCATAATAGTCTCCAGGCCAAGCCTAGGCTTGTGTACGATGACACGAGGGACGAACGATTGAGCTTATCTTAAGTGGGTGGGGATCGGGGAATAATGGCGTTTGGGATCGACTGTACATATATGGGCCCATTAATATTACAATGCTAAGTTACGAGACATGGGAATCGAATTAAATCGGGTTCCAAATTGAAGCCTTTCGGCTGTTTTTGATTCATTGTATTGCATGATCGTAGAACATGAGACGCTATGCAGTCATTTTGAACCTCCATGGTGTGAAGGCGCCCCAAGCGAAACCCGACCGTACTCCATTTTTTGGGGAATATAGGGAATAATTTATTCCTCCTCCTCCTCCTCGGCGTCCTCACCACCAGCGGCGGCAGCGGCCTTCTTGCGGCGAACGCGACCGGGGCGGCCACCACCGAAGGGAGAGGTGAGAGAGAAGTCGATGTGCTTCTGGGAGTCGAGACGGACCATGAACGAGGGAACGTTGACGATCTGCTTTCCGACGCGGATGTGACGCTGCTTGATCAGGACACGGGCGTGGTGGATGGACTTGGCGAGGCCAAGCTTGTAGACGCAGGTCTGGAGACGACGCTCGAGGAAATCGTCGGCCTTGAGGGCAAGGACGTAATCGAGCTTCATGCGGCCCTCATCGAGCACACCGATGCGGACAAGACGGCGAATGAGGGCATTGCCTTCGAAGAGACGCTTGGGGTCCTTCTCGTCGAGAGTAAGGAGCTCACTGTGGGAAAGATGAAAAATTAGCGCAAATGTCCCATCAAATTTGATTTTGCATAGGCCCGATCACTCGAAGACTCGCGAAATCACAGATTGTTGTTTGAACGTACCGAGCAGCACGACGGATCTTGGAGAGGGTGAGCTGGACACGCCACACCTCGCGCTTGTTGCGCAGGCCGAACTCGCCGACAGTCTTGAGCTCAGCATCACTAGTAAAAATTGGTTAGGAATATGAATACGACATAACCAGAAGCACGCTTCTGGTTAGTGGCCGGAGGGTACTAACAGACGGGCCGACTCGAAGGCTGTGATGGAGTTAGTCTTTAAACATTCAAATTGATGATTTCGTTGGAATTTCACTTACGGCGACGGGGGACCTTGTAGGTCTTGGAGGAAACGCGACTGCACGGAAATTGATTAGAATGATGCGATGCCTTCGATTTTGTTCGTATACTCACGGGGCCATAGCTGCGGTTAGATGGGCGGAGGTTGTCGACGGGAGGTCGAAGGGTCAAGGATGAAATGAGAATTTGACTGTGTGTGCTGCGAGCCCTACCCTAGTCCTAATTAGGAAAGATAATTAGGTCAGATTGATTATGTCATGCAGCCTCTCCACCTGGGCAGGTCCGTGGCTCCACTCTTTACCTTCGCGGCCCTTCAATCGCCTGGCATGGATGCTCACCTGAACTAATTTGTTCTATATCGAATATTTGTCTGAATTACATGATATGCTATGTTTTGACAGCTGGTTGGCTCAACCACAATGTGGAATTTAGGACATTTCATGCATCGCTGACTCGGGACCTCTTTTGATGTTGCATCGGGTAGATCATCAAAACTGGGGTCTGGTTTCCTGCTCCATAACAAGCACATGAAGCCAATATGGGCTCAAAAGGTGTGAGTTATTTCCGCTGTCTTTAACTTCAATATCTGGCCCACCGCAATCAATGGGCAACGGATTAGATGCGGTTTTCCCCAGCACCCCGACATGGTGGTCACTATACAATTTCTATCTGGCGAAGAATGGCAGTCAGTCAAAATGGTCACTGACGTTTAAGTGCATTTAATATGTGGGATAGCCTATATTCTAGAACTGGGCTCAAATTTGCTGGCTGCTGGGTAGTTGTCATTCTGATTCCGGTAGCACGATTATGATATTGTTATTGCCATGCCAGTTCACTGTACAGCATCGCCAGCTGACGTCCATAGACATCTAGGGCTTAAGTATGTATGTCGTAGTCGAGAATCCCTAGGAGAGTTGGTGCCCTGAAATTCAGAACCATAACTATGAGATCGAGAGACCGTGAATGTCACTGCATGTTTGTCTGAGGATGACAAGGCTAAGCCGGTATATGGCTAAGAACATCAGAGTCGGATGATCAGACCCAAGTCTGTCGGGAAAGAAGGTTGGTTCTCCGGAGACGAATCATGGAGATCGAAGGAAAATACCGATTTCAAGTCTTGGCAATAGCAGGGTGTAGTCGTTGGATCAAAGAATGCCAGTATTTCCTTCGCCAGCACCGACACTACCACCTACACGCTCGCCGTTTTTGATGATTTATGTTTAGCATGTGCCAAATACACTATGAATTACTAAGAGCACTAACATGGGATAAAATTCAGTTCAAACCCAAATAAATGTGGCAGTAACCGAAGGATTGACACAATTACAGAAAAGAAGGGGAAGAAGAAGAAGCATGGCATTCTTATACAACAACCTCGAAGTAGACCTCGAGAAAGAACGAAGGGCTCGGGAAAATTCAAGCTTTGATTGGCTGAAGGTTGATTATTACGCTAAGCCCAATTGAGAAAATAGATCGAATAATCCGAAAGAGGCGTAGCGTTGGTTTAGCGAGGGTAGACATGATTATGTCATGCCAATCCCACAAATTGTTATCCGACACTCTAGTTTTTCGTGTTGAAGGCCCCGTCGACAATTAACCACCAGCACCAACCACAACACCGCCGTCATGCCTCACTCGTACGGTCTGCGCGCCGGCACTCGGGTACGTTTTAATTCCCTTTGCGACACACGTCTTTTTTTCATACTCGGAGGACAATTTGGGTCAACTGGATACGCCTTTGGGCCTGAGGGAGGATAAGTGCTAACGAGATGACGAACAGTATGCCTTCAGCCGTGGCTTCAAGGAGGCCGGTATGATCCGTCTCTCTACCTACATGAAGACCTACCGGTACGCTCAAAAACACTCGAACCTCGAACAAACGACAAGAATTGAAATCTGACGGATATTTTTTTTATATAGTGTTGGTGATATTGTCGACCTCAAGGTCAACGGTGCCGTCCAGAAGGGGTCAGTACAATTCCGAAACTTCCTCCCAGCGCTCTCGCCCGACCGCCCACTGCGATCATACCCCATGGGCAATGCGAAACCCGGAAAGAGAGGACGAAATCTAACAGTTGAACAGTATGCCCCACAAGGTCTACCACGGTAAGACCGGTGTCGTCTACAACGTCACCAAGTCCGCCGTCGGTGTCATCCTCTACAAGAAGGTCGACAACCGCTACCTCGAGAAGCGTATCAGCGTCCGCATTGAGCACGTCCAGCACTCCCGCTCCCGTGAGGACTTCATCAAGCGTGTCAAGGAGAACGCCGTCAAGAAGCGCGAGGCCAAGGAGAAGGGTGTCCACGTTCACCTGAAGCGTCAGGCCGTTGGTCCCCGTGATGCCCACTTCGTCAAGCAGGCTGGCAACAAGCCCGAGACCGTCGTCCCCATCGCCTACGATACCCACATTTAAAGGGCTCGCTATCGAATTGGAACGGTGTGTGCGGTTGTTAGGTGTTTACTGGGTTTTCACTCCATTTTTGCCTAGACTGAAATGGACTTTGATACATGAGACGAAGCGCAAAGGGTTTCGGATGCCCTGGCACATCTCTCGCCTGTGCATAGATTCCCCTGAATGAAACAAAATCAAAAAATTTCCGAGTTCATGTCTACATTTTTCCCGGTTCGGCATAACTCTGAAGATTCGATTTACTGTTCTAGACCCGTGTTCGTAGTGCTGTTCTTGCTCTTGGCCTTGATCGGCAGCCCCATCTCAGAACCACTTTTACTTCGATCAAACACGGTTTATACTTCAATTCCTAATGATTACATTATACTGTTGTTGCTAGGATGGCTTCGCCATCTGCTATACGCCGGATTTCTCTGCCGTAATTTAACACTACGGATACGTCTGCGCTAAGCACCGACCGTCTTGTTAGGCAATAGCAAGGTCGAAATGAGGTATACACACAATATACTGACTATATCCCACTAGGTACGGGTTCATTCTGCGAATGTCCGGCACGACATCATAATCCGCTCTCTCTTTGCTCGCAACCTAACTCTACATCGCTTCTCAGCTCTTACGCTCTACCACCACTAGACAACATTTCGCTTCTGTCACGATTTCCTTTCCGCTCTCTACGTGACCAAGGGGAGATTTTCTTATGGTTGTTTTATGTTGTGTATAGAAGAGAAAACGGGTTACCTGTATGTGTACAGCACACGATTTGGGGTTACGCTTGCATTTGAACAGTCGTTTCTGCGCCAATTGGCTGTTTGTCCGGGATTTGCGTTTCCGGGGCGAAGTTCCTTGGGCATTGGGCGCTCTCTACTTTTTTGCCACCCTCACAGGAGTGGCCGAGCAAAAAAAAAAAAAGAAAAGAAAGGGCCAGAACTATGACATCGAAGCTGCTATACGTACTTTTTCTTTACTGCAAGGGCCACCGCATTGCAGATACTGGAGAATAGCTAAGTAGGCGCAGTCGTGCTGCACCGCCACTAGGATATAAGCTCTGGGAAAGTTATAGCTTTGAAAAAAAAATTGGCCTCGGTACTCCGTACACGTTGGGCATCATCCTAAGGTTGTTTTGTTATACCCAGGCAACGACTGTACCCGAACAAGTCACCCATTTTGCTCGATTCCTGCTTTCCTGCTTTTGCCGATGTTACCGTTCTCAACCAAAATTCTTACCTTAGAATAGCGTAGGCGAGGTATCCGATCGAAAAACACTAAAGAGTCTCAGACCGACATTTTGCAAGTGGGAGGAGGATTCTCGTATTACACCCCTGCCTTCAGCTCTGGTTGGTCTGCCTCTAGCCAGTTCTAGACTAGACGTTAGATTATATCTTGCCCCTGTCTGGTGAACTGGTGAAGAAAATCTACATTCGACTTAGATTCTGTCCATCGGTCACTTTGAACTTATGGTAAGTACTTTACACCCTTGTATCACTCTCTCTCTATCTTCTGATCGAAGCGCCCGGTTGTACATCCTTGATTGGTGATTGGCTTGGTTTATGTCCTTACATTACGGGCGCACCTAGGGCGAGCGTATGAAGAGGTATGGGAATGGATACCTCTAAGATTATTTTGTGCCCGATTTCCAGAATCGTATAATGTACCCAACCCGGAACGGTTCCAGGAGTTTAGGTGCGATACTCGAATTGGCGAACACCTCGTTGTGTTTCGGACCTTGCATGACGTAAAGAGGGGCGTAAAGTGAAGAGAATAATATTATGTATCACATATTTTGTTATTGTATAGTATCTATGATGTAGATCATCCTAGATCGTGGTCTCTTATCTAGATTCAAAGATCTTCGTGGCTTTGATCGTGCATCCATAATCTCAATATTGCAGACAAGGTCTAGACCTTTTGATTTCCTAGAATACAAGAAAATACCTGGGACTCCTTAGGACCCGGGCTCTTACCTTGGGAGCCCAGGCTCTGAGCAATGTTCTACGAGTAACATATACTCCGCCCCCGATGTCTTGTTCCTAGGGATATGTGATATGAACAGTCATATTCAAAGCAATACTGGAATAGTAAGGGATGCTTCTCGAACGCGGGTCTCTCTTTTCATAGGGTAAATTCTCCGCGATCCGCATTCCATGCATTCCATGAAGTCTGTCTCGCACAGCCTAGACTCGAACCATCTTTAACATAAGCGGTGGCAAACTACTCTCACGGGTTCGCAGATCGACTGATCGCATACTTGATATTCCCTTTCTGGTGGAATGCGTCAGTGTCTAGGTTCTCGAACTATGATAGATTTTATTAAAAATGATGTGATAGAATTGCTCGGGTGTGAATACCCCTACACCGCCACTTTCTACACACGCTATTAAGCACCCATAGGGGGAGTTGTGAATTATTTTGGAGTACAGTGGTAAATGCAAATTTAAGGTAAAATTTGGGTGTCTGTGTAAGGATGGGTGCGCAACATACACCGTACAGAATTGCATAAACAAAACATCTCGAATCATCCGTAGATTAAATTACCAAGCACAGCCACACTACTCCAGAACTGAACTCTATAAATCACAGTACGTGCCGAAATCTAGCCTTAAATAAAATAAGATGTACGGAGTAGGTATAGCGCGAAACAGGATCCATGTTTTGGCTGATGGTGAAGATTTTAGAAGACCTATGTTTGAATTGTATGTTTCTTGAATTAAATTGTGATTCAAAAGCCACTGCCGAAACGCATGAAACTCATCTGTCACGCCTGCAGGTGCAGACATGGAGCCCGGGTAGTGAAGATCGGTAGGGCACAATCATAAACCTAGCGGTCTAGTTGCTATATACCCCGTAGACAGATGACTTTTGCCCGATGCCCAGGGCAGATTGGAATGGTCAAGCGAGCTATTATTTCCTGAATTTATGTAAGAATTGTTTCTCTATGTGACTTCCAACCTTTTCTATTTCTGCTTTTAGGAACAGGAGAGAGAGAGAAAGAAGCCGTGTTAGCTTCTAAGCAGGCTGGTCACAAGTTACAACTAGTTATGCCGATTTCGAACAATGTCCTCAAGTATGTCTCCATATAGGAAATAGCAATCCAATCGTAGATCTCCCAAAGTATTCATTTTGAACGCCATCGTCACTGCCGCTGCTCTGCCTCACACCCAAACCTCCTAAGCCCAGGGTTTACACCCAGGTTCAGGTTCCCCTTCGCAGGCAGCGATATGATCAAACCTGAATCCATCTTGGCTTATAAGAGATGCTTTCTCCTTTGCCGAAGAGTCCTCAAATTCACACTCTTCAAGCTCACAGCTCCCACCTTGTCTACTTCCCGGGAATCTACACCGTGAATCATTAAACTATTCTCTCTTGCATCACCATTGAGCTTCCTTAGCTGCTAGTCCTATCAGTCTACTTTATTCCTCCTTCCCTCAAAGTCGAGTTCACCGCCGCTTTCAAAACAATTTCCGCCATTAACCGTCAACATGAGTTCCAACAAGTAAGCTGGCTAGCTGATAGGTAGCATATACCGTCAATACCCGCACTCCAATTTTCCCAATTTTCACAGTTATCATTGATACTATTCAAGAATCTAATTGCTTGTCATTTTTGTTTTATCTGCTAACCTTGACTTTTTCTCAGAAATTCGTCGTCTGACTTCCTCACAACCAAAACCTCCGGTCCCACTACCCAAGGCACTACTCCCCACGGCCACAATGATGCCTCGCAGATTTCTTTACTCGCCTCCAATTCCGAGTCACAGAAGGGTTCCTCATCTATGTTGAAGGCGTGGATGAATGCCCCCAGCTCGTCGGATCCATGGTCATCGACCAAAGCCGCCTATTTCCCCCAACGTTAGACTTTGGTTATCTCAATTCGTTGAAACTGGTATTTGTATCAAATTGTTGTACTACGGTTTCCGGACGAGTTTGGTGGTAAACTAGATCGGGGCTTTGTTTCATCTTTCTGGTTTGGGGCGCTACTTATTAGAAGGGAAAGACTTGGGTAGATTGACTAACGGCTTGGGGAATGGGGCACTAGGACTGTCTTGCTGATCATTTGTATTTGATTCTTTCTTCGTTTGTATTTCTTTCTTTCTTTCTTTTTTGCAGGCACAGGGCTGAATTTATGAGTAGCATGGGCATAGATAAATGATATTTAGATTTGGGTTCTTTTTTATTCTTTATTCTCTTTCCTAGATCTAGACAAGGAGATTACAGTCGGGCAATACATGACGTATGGCACAATTTGTTACAGTTACGTAGGTACCATTTATGTTATACCAAGCAACCTGCAGGAGGTGTATCTCACCTTGGTCAAGATTTCCCTCAACCGAAAGTGTCGTCCAACCTTGCATTCAAACTTTGGATGATCCGTGGTACAAACGTAGATTGAGGCTGTCGGTTTATCCCGTTCCCCGCCCGATCCAAACAATCAGTAACTCTATGGGGACGGAGACTGCCTAGGTATCCATGGATGTTGTACAATCAATACCATTTCTCTCTCTCTCTCTCTCTCTCTCTCTCTCTCTTTTCTTTCTCCCGCTCCATCCAGATTTATGTTCATAAATGTTCGTATCCAAATAATAAGTATCACCCCTTCTTCGCGGCCCCATTTTAATATTAGAATTCTTGAGACAACCTTTAAATAACCAACGATAAAAATAAACGTCTGGTAAAGGGCCAAAGCGAGGATTTTCAGTGGCGAGGATCACCACAAGTTGCCCAGGTATCATAGGACTTCTGGGCAAAAGACAGAAGTACCATCCAGGATGATTGTCATCCGAGCAGAGTTGATTGGTTAGGAACAAAAGGAGTTCAAACGTGCCGTTGGAGATAGTAATAGAAGTCTAAGCACCACCTTAACTAAAACACTGTTACATTCTAGCCATTGACATATGTGAAGAGGAGGTGGTTATTTTATCCCGAACCCCCTTGAACGGTAATTTCTGATTATGCAGGTCCCATAGTTAACTAACTAACTAACTGGTTGCTTTTAAAATCACCTGTTCATGAGCTTTCTAATCTCATTCGCCATGACAAACCGGACAAACCTTGAGAGTCGTGCTTCACTTGGAGGGGTGTTGATTGTTGGATTCCATTATTTTCATTCAATATGTCTCGCGCCCCTACTACCTTCCCCGTTCTTGCTCTGCCAACAAAATAATAGAAAGCTTGCCCGGAAGGTCTAAAACAATGAGCGTCATGTGTCCACCCGGACATGTCCCTTAGTTAGTGGCTGTCGCGGCAATACATGAGGTCGTGCGTCATAGGATCCATAGGATTGCAATGATACCTCTGTTATACGGAGATGCCATGGTCCTTTGGATTCGGATATGATTTGTGGATGATTTCTGCTATATGTTTTCTCGAATATCACTTTCAACCCTCCTTTTGCATTACACATAGTTAGTTTATGTCTTCTAAGGACAAGGAATCCAAGCATCCGAGCTTCTCGAGGCCGAATCGATACCCCCGGAGACATGAACCGTTTGGCTGGAGATATTCCGATTTTTCATTTAACTCCGAGAAACCAATACCGAGTAAAGCTAAGGTTTATTTGGGGATTTTGATTTCGTCTGCGTTTCATAATCCCAATTGCCGTTTATTGTTGGCCAATGGATGACTGGGGTTGATCTGCCTGCATACAACAAAATCAGTATTGCCTCTACATAGTTAATAGTATTTTCAGTTCTTACTCATTCTTTTGTTTTGTTCTCTTCAGTTATACCGCGGTCTTGACAATGATTATCTCAATCCCATTGAATTTCGTTTGCCTTGGCAGTTTTTTTCGTCTTATTCATTCCATCCACTACATGATTGGCTTAACTATGATTGAGCAATCGTAGTCGAGACCTACGTCACGGTCTTCTCCGAAATTCATTTCACTCCACACTCTGTAGAAATACGTAGATTTGCTATGATCTGCGCTAACCAAAGCCACATGTGCGGCTGCTAATGACATGATAAAGCCCCCTAGTTATGTACAAGTACTTCCTAGTTAGTTATTTAGTTACCACTTTAGGTGCACCGCCTCCCTTCCCCATGTCCATGTAAAATTGCCAGAGTTGTAACAACAAATATACTGCAAAGGTTACATTTCTTTTGTTTTTAGCGAGTTAGGATAAAGATGCGGCCTTATAGGCCTAAACATTCACAGTTTTACACCAACGGCTTTGAATTGTAAGGTGAAATTTTACCGATTCGTTGCCTTGTTCTTTTTCGCTACCCAGTTCGCATCCGGGACACGAAGCAATGTGGCCGCCTCACTGGTAGTCGTTTTCGCTTGGGCCAAATTACTGTATTGTACGGAGTCCGGCGTATTGGAATCTTCCTCTCACGTTCTTCCCCAAGAACGAAGAATAGGGTTCTTGGGCGGAGACTGAGAGATCGTGTCGACCCGAAATCTCCCTTAACCCCGTCCCCTCTCAGACCCCCCCGGGTCTTCCCCATTTGGTTTTTATTTCGATGTTTTTTGGATTTCATTTTTCCATTTTCACCCAGGCAATCAGGCAATGGGGGAGGGGGAGGCGGAGGGGGTCCAATATATTTAAGTAGACAATGGTCTCTCCTCTTCTCACCGATTAAACATCCTTTTTTTTACTCAGGCCCAAAACACCATTCTCTTTGCTCTGACTTTATTTACATTTACCTCCCCAACATCGGAAAGAGACCTGCTTACTCACGTCAAGAGCTATTCTATATGCTCTGACATTGTTACCTTCTCAAGACCTGTTCATTACTATGGATTCCACTTTCAATAACGAAGAGGTCGATGAGACAATAGGGTGGCCTGTGCCTCCTAGCTCTTTTACCTCATCTGAAGTGGGTGTTCATCCAGTGATTGCAGCTCCAAGGTACTGACGCTTAAGCAGGATTATTATGCATATTATCATACAGCAACACATTCCTCTGCCGACGTGACGAGCCTTACGAGTTCGGAGGCCTTTCCATATGATTCCGAATGGTTCAATGGCGAGTCCATTAACCAAATGCCAGAACCTCCACAGCAATATGAAAATGATCTGGATGGTATGGATCTGAGATGGTACGAGACGGATGAAAATATCCCTCAAGACCTAGCAGATGATCTAGGCAGTTCGATTATCACTCAACGACCAGCGGAAGATATAAGGTGTGAGGGCACTGCTCATCCCCCGGGAGTGTTGGATCGAACTGCGATGGGAATACCAAATTCCACACCGTTGTCTTTGCAACCTTCGGAAGGTGCCATAAACCAAGCCTTCAACACCTGGTGGGCTGTCACATATAACCAGCCATGTGGTCACGATCAAATCTCACAAGTGGTGCAGACCCTTGAAGCGATGATGATATTCCTTCGCACAAAGATTCCCGCGCCTCCCGTTTCATTAAGCGAGTCTTCCCGACGGGGCAAAAAAATGTTTCGATGTTGGCAATGTGATCCTAGGAGGGAGAGAACAACGTTTCCAACTTTTGGTACATTCAAGAGACATTTGACTGGGCATGGTATACTCGACTGCGAGTGGCGTTGTACTGAACCGCGCTGCCGCACGGTCCTCCACCGGCGAGATAGGATGCATGACCATCTTCTTCGCAAACACAATAGATCCGGTCTGCTCCCGGCTGATGTGGAAGCAACTCGGGTGAGATATGCCCCTCCAGCCAACTGTCCCTTTTGCTCCGAGGAGACGTCTTCTTGGTCTGTCTATTACGAGCACATCAAGACCCACTGTATCATTTCCCCTCATTCGGCCAATGTCTCTGCTAGCAGCGACCGGTCTCACCATGGCGACAATGGTGGCGGAAACGGTAATGGTCACGGCCATGGCCCGTCTTCAGCCGGTCCCAGCAATTGGCACGGAGAATCGCAGTATAGCAGAACAAATAACAGAACTGGGGGTCCATCTTATTCCGGTGCGAGCTTCGGAGGGTTCATGAGCAGGAGTAATGCGCATCCTGATTCTATGCCACACTCAGTTTCCGACGAACAGCCCAACAGCAACCGTCGTCAAAGTGCCACTGATGCCATTGAACAAAGTTCAATCGACAACTCGCTTGGCTCATCTCGTAGGCCTAGGTCTCATCTCCCCAGAGCTAGCGGGCAGCCCAAAAATATACAGCCACCACAGAACCCCAGATCGTCACAAGCCGACCATTCGACCAAGCGTAAGCGCTCGGACAAACAGAAAGCACCAACAGAAGAGCAGGCCCCTAGTCCGAACAAATGCAGAAGATGTGATCATGACATGGCCGAATGTCCAAAGTGTAAATCTGTTCGTAGTTGCCACAGATGTGGTGACACGCCCAGGAGTGCTATCCAAGCTGGGCCTTCCTCGAGAGTGCCTGTACAGGCTCTCTCGGATTCATCTTCTACCATCATCGATTTGAACGAGTCTTACTTCAACCCTGGGCCATCGGCAAACTTTGTAATGCCTCAGAATATGCCTACTCAACTGCCTTACTACAACCCCAACGAAATGGTGCATTTATTCGATCCACGACCATTTGAAAATCTGACCAACACGTTCATGGATGATCCACCCCCATACGATTATGTCATTAGGTCGGCAATGGATGTTGGAAGCCACCCACCACTGAGTGAGTTCGACGACAAAATGCAAGAGTCGGTTATCTTCGAACGTGATATCAAGATACTTCGCAGCGTTGGACTCAGCACATCCATTGACCCGCTCTCCGTCAAAAGACAAACGATACAACCGAAACCGAAAGCCTCTGGTGGTCCGGCACCAGGCTCATACACAGACCTTGTTTTCAGAGACAAGGGGTCTTCACCCAATCTAGACTCCCCCAAACCAATATCTACTTGCCAATGCCCATGCGTGACCATCCCAACTGTCGACTACAAAGCCCACGCAAGCCTCAAATTATCAGACAACGAAAGAGTCGAGATGACCTTCAAGATGTCCCCGGCGCGTGAGTCAAATCACCCCCTCCGTACGCGAGTGCGAGTCTTCGTGAAGATTTTTAGTCTTCGCGCATCGGCAGCAAAGGCAAACACCAAGAAGCAGAGGAACCATTCTATCACCTCTGAAACCCCCTCCGACGACGATGCCGAGCCCGCCACCAATTTAGACCAAGAGCTCACTCCCACCTCGCCTTCCGGTTCTGAACTTACGCCGCTCCTCTACTGGACCGAGGACGTGCAAGACTGGGAATTCAGCTTTGACGTCAAGTCGGCTCTAACAAAACTAGCCCAGTGGACCAGCGGCATAGACGCCGACATGTGTCAGAAACTACTCCTTTCTGATCCTCGACATATACTAGACTTGATTTCTATGTATATTGTGTACAATTTCAAGATTTCTTGGTTGTTGATGGGTCGCAATGGGTTCATTCTGTTTCTAAGCAGCACCTTACCACACCTACTCATACCCCGTTCATAATCTTCTATCTACCCTTATGCTTGATACCCCTAATGTTTTACCCGATTTCTTTCATATTGACTTTTTTTTTCTTCCTCCAATGTTGAATTATGGCGCCTTATTTTACATAAAACCCTCCTGTACAAGTCTGCATACTGAGCGATTGGGCATCTAACTTGAAGGAGATACATCATGCTATCATGCGTTTTGGGGGCATACTACTTACATGACATTTCACGAATTACAAGATTGGACTAGGAATAAAAGTATGATTTACGCGTTATGAAGCTCTTCCTAGTCTCGGTTCTAGACAACCACCACTACGGGCTACTATAGGGATCACCGTCACATAACTCTTTCATTAGCTAGTGCCTTACGGCCTATTTTATCACCACCTTCTTGAAGTAACATACACTGACATCTTACTAGATCTTCTTTTTTGGATGTTCTTCTTAGGGTCTTTCTAGTTGTCTTTCTAGATGTCTCTTTATATATCTTTTCTAAGGCATTATAAGGCATCGTCTAGGTTCAATATTACTACTAACTACATAACTAACTAGTTACTGCCTAGCAATATAAAGCAATGAGAGAGTTATGTGACGGTGATCCCTATAGTCGCCCGTACACCACTATGGGTTTAGGTACCTAGTGCTTGCCTTCTTAAACTGCCCCTATCAGGTGTCTGTACTACATGAATATACTATAGTCTGCCTTGGGCAGGCAATATAAAAGAGAGCTCTCTACACAAGCTGGGATGTACCCTGCTCCTATTTGGTAGGAGATATCAGCTTAAATGCGTATTTGACGCAGGGGGGGGCTATATTGCATTACATAGCCTTGCATGTAGCTCGAGTAACTAGATGTGCTAGCTACCTGTAGACATATTAATCGTTCATATATCACTTCCCGAGTAACAGTTGGGTGTGAGAATATCATATCTGACATACATGTACTCTGTACTCCATAACTACCTAGAAAATGGAAAATGGAAAATGGAAAAAAAGAAGAGATATCCTAATACACCTTAGAAAAAAAAAAAAAAAAAAAAAAAAGCGAAAAATTAAGCAGGACCAGAACTAGTAACGATGATCTGAAAACAACCTCGCTTCGCTGGTTCGGGATTTCTCTGCAGCCATTTCATTCCGATAATTCCCCTGATAATTCCCCCTGAGCATGAAAAGAGCAACCATAAAAAGAAGATGGAAAAAAAAAAAACACCCTCGTCGATCTGAAGAAATTTCGTGCACCAAAGACCACAGTGGTCAGTTGCGGGAAGCTCTGGGAAAACACCACCAGAGCCAACCGAGCCGCGTGTGATTTTCTTAATCTTGGCGGCTGCGCTTCGCACCGTGGGGGTTCCAGGAACCTGCGTCGGCGCCGCCAGGCTGAGTGTTGGGGTTGGTGGGGTTGGTAGGGTTGTAGTAGCCCTGATTATTGAATCCGGGGTTTGGGGGCTGGAAACCTTGTTGACCTAGAAGATAGTCAGGATCGCGGAACCGAAAGGAAGATCAGTATGTATGTCAGAATCGCTTACCTTGCATCGGCATGTTGCCTCCCATACCACCACCCATGCCAACGCCCATCATGGGGTTCATACCAGCCATCGGGTTCATGCCCATGCCACCCATGGGGGAGTCATAGCAGGCATACCCATCATGTTCGGACCACCACCCATGGTGTTTGCACCACGACCGCCACCGCGCATACCAGCAGCGCCGCGCATACCGCCCATCATGTTGCCGCGGTTGTTGTTGAATCCGTAGTTCTGCATTCCGCCCATAGGGGCACCCGGGAAGCCACCCATCATGGGAGTAGACATGCCACCTTGGTATCCACCCATGGGATTGAAGTTGTTGCGGTTGTTAAAGTTGTTCATGTTACCACCCATGCCGCGATTGTTGAAGCCGCCTCGGCCGCGGAATCCGCTACCGGTGTGGTTGCCGTAGTTGGGGTTGCCACCGGTGTTGTGGGGACCACCACCGCCGCGGCCGGTGCCACTAGCATTGCGCGTCGGGGTATCCTTGGGCAGAGTCTTAAATGGGTTTTGGTGGGGGCTGGTGTAGATCGCAGTGTGCTTACGCGCGGGGCCGCTGTTTCTCTCGATGTTGTGCTTAGTCGCGGTCGCTGCCTGCGCGGTACTGAACTCAACAAACGCTTGACTAAGGGTTTTTAAAGATTAGTATCAATACTTGGAATTGTTTTTGTTTGCGACCGGGTATATAATTTGCTTACCCCTTGCTCTTGCCGTTCACTTTATGCTCGCTGAAGGTGACCTCCTTAAGCTGGTTCTCGACTCCGGCTTGGTTCACCCAGCCTCGGATATCATCATCGGTAGTCCACCAGGATAGCTCGGAGATCAACAACGCAGTTGTAGCATCTGGATCGACGGACTGGTCCTCGTACTCCTTTCGCTTGACTCCATGAGGGGGTGCAGGCAGACCATGGTGGAGAGTCTGCTGCTGAGGGGCCTGTTGCTGAGGGGCCTGTTGCTGAGGGGCCTGTTGCTGAGGGGCTTGCTGCTGAGGGGCCGATGGAGCTGCATTGTTGTTCACCTGCTGGGTCTGAGTGGCAGAAGCGTTCCCATGCTTGACGGTATCGGTGTTGGACTCGGGCTGATTCTCGGGAGCATCCAGAACGAGCTCAGAATCATCCTTCTTGAAACCTCCGGCATCATTAGGACTGTAAGCGCCATCACCATAGATGTCAATATCGAAGTTATCGTCGTCGGTAGCCATTGCGAACTAAATTAGTATCGATTTCAAGGGATTGGACCTCAAAGAAATGATTGAAATTGCCTGAGTATCTGAAGTTCGATAATACAGGCCCTTCTTCTTCTTGATCCGTTCCGCTTCTGAGAAAATCAAGAAAAGTGCATGTCTGTAGGCATAAGCCACCAATTAGCATTGAGAATAACATCACGAAAGTAAAAAAAAAAAGCCGAATGTGTAGGGGTAGGTCGATTCCCGTAATGGTTCCCAACAGCCCGTCGGACTGAGTCCTCACAGGTAAAGCGGACGGCGGCCATTCCCCCGAAGGGCAACATAAAGCTGAATGGCATGAAAACAAGTGAATACGTACAATCCGAAGCGAAGCGCTTCCGGTAGAAACAAGACTTGCGCGAGGTGCAGACGCGGTGTACAGAGAATGGAAGCAGAGTTGGACCGCGAATGTTGGGATACAGTAGAAGATAGAAAAGAGAAGAGTAGCTGCCACAGACAGGCAGCAAAAAAGCGATTGAGTATGGGGAATGAGTTAAAACAGGAGTGGGAGCAGGAACAGGGGAAAAGTAGCGGTTTGGGGGAATATGAATGCCCGCCGGTTTGTCACACTGGGGCAGAGTTTCCTTGAGTTCACCAACGATCTTCCGACGACGATAGTATAGTTGGGGATGATGTGAGCGACGATATAATCGATGGCGATGGCGATGTAATCGCGCGCCGAGGCGAACGGCGAACAAGGCGGGCCAGACCTTGGAGCTGGAACAAATATTTTCCAGTTTTGCCCGGCCCATAGAGGCCAATTGGTCATTTCGGGAGAAACCACCTGTTCTTCTCCAATTGTCGCGACTTCATCCCCTTCAAGCTCTTCTTAATCTTTTCATAATTCTTCATTTTCGGAATCATGTCGGAAACTTTCCAAGAGCTTGCTGATATCCCTAAGGACTTCATCCGGGAGGGTTCGCAATTTGTTCGCCGCTGCACCAAGCGTATGTTGGATCGGCAGTCATTTCCCCGAGTTCATGACACGCTGACCTTGTAATAGCCGACAAGCGTGAATTTATCAAAATCAGCCAGGCCGTTGGCATGGGGTTCCTTGTTATGGTATGTATCACTGCCGTTGTGGCAATCCCTGGATCGGAGTTCAAGGCGGAATACTGACATCGCCAATAGGGAGCCATTGGTTACTTCGTCAAGCTGAGTATGTGTTCCAGAATGCGGTCCACAAATGCAGATTTTATGCATAGATGTACTAACCGGCTGGTGTCAGTTCACATCCCCGTCAACCAAGTGCTGGTCGGTGGCGCCTAAGGGAGAGGCACACCTGGGAGATGGTCAGATCCATTTGACAGGTTGGGAATGGTGGAAAGGGAGATTTGATTGTGGGAAACTCTTCAGAGGGCAGGAGATGGAGATCGATAAGACGTGTTATCGCGCAATTCATTCTATCCAGGTGGTGGCAGGCAAACCCATTGAATGACACCGCTCCATCATATCGCCTATCCAGCCTGACATACCCTGTGGGACTCCCCCGGCTCCCTGGACTCCGAGCGTGACTCCATTGCAACCACTTTTCCTTTTTATGTTTTGAATTTCCGTGGCGATCCTGTCAGCCACTTGGCGCTTTTGTTTTGGCCAGCGGTAGGAGGCAGAGCTTGATCGCTATCCATGAGATACCACCTTTTTTCGCATCCTGTATCAATAGGGGTCCTTGTTTTACTTAATTCACACCCTTCAAGCATTCGTTCCCGTCCAAAATTCCTTGATATTGAGCTTCTGAACAGCCCGGGATCAATGGACCGGACGCAATGATTGCATTCGTCCCAAAAAAATTGACCAGCATGCAGTATGTATTCCAAGGCTGTGTTAAGATACATTGTAAAGATGTCCAGGATATGCAGAATCAAAAGCCAACTGTAAATGCTTTTCGTTGGACTCAAAAGAATAATCATCCCTCGCCTACCATATTGTGTCCTCTGCCTCTTCATCACCAACCCATCGACGAACTGGCCGACTGCGCAATGGACGCCGAGGTCGAACATGAGGTGCATTTTCACGGTAATGGTCGAACTCGGGGATGTATCGTAGTTTGTCATCATAGCTTTTGCCGACCGGTGGATCTCCCTCGTCTTTATTAGCACCCGCGTTCCATGAATGCACAGTACAAGTGCCAGTAGACAAGCCCCAGCCATTCCAGGAAGTTGCTAAACATAGGGTTAGCTATGAGGACTGAAACAAACGTTTCGTGGTAAAGTTCCTACCTGCTAGTACCGGCGCACTTGGGTGCCAGCTTGCATCGCGAACGCAAGTTCTCCACAGCATCTCCCCGCTCATTTCATATGCTGTAGCATAGGCATCTGGATCACGAGGACGGGAGTTAAGTGTCGCTTGGCCAACGTCGATGGTGCCAGCTATAGTGGCGTCCAAGTTGTATACATAAACCTTGCCGTCCTCACTTCCACTGTAAACATAGCGCGAGTTTGTACTCCCTGGGGGCGAGAAGTGGCAGCGAATCAAGGTTTTGAGGACTCGGTGGCCTCGATATGTAACAACAGAGCAGTCATTCTTGGCATTTCTGCGGTACTGGTCTGGATACTTCTCGAAGCGGTAATCGAAGCCGGTTGTATAGTCGACGGGGTCGATGTTTTCGACATCGGCGGATGTCATCATCTTTCGCAAATCCCAAAGCTTCATCGTTTGGTCTTTGCTATTGGATAAGACATACCGGCCGTCGCCTTTGCTGTCAACGTACGTCAGTCCCTCGGTGTGGCCCATAAAAGCACCAGCTTCACGCCCATCGCCCATTGACCGTCGGTCCCAGACCCGAATTGTCGTGTCATCGGATCCAGAGTACAGGATGTGCGGCGAAGATGTATCGCCGTAACACACAGCATTGACATGATGCTGATGCCGATCTCGTAGGTTTAGGACTGGTTGTCGTGTTTCCAGATCATAAACGATGACCGAATCTTCTGAAGTGCCGGCGACAACCTCACGTCCATCTCCAGAGAAACGAAGAGACCAGATCTATTAAAAGTGGACCAGGTTAACCATTGAAATATCAAATAAAAGTGTCACTTCACATACCCCGAAGTGCGAACCACCCCAGCTCCGTCTTCTTCTTTGGCCCGGTGGAGTAGATAAGTCTAAAACCATAGGATCTGAATCGTCCTCTGGGTCTGTGGTGGCCATGTATGCTTGACTTCGTATTGAACTGTAGACAAGGAAGCGGTTGTCGGGGCTCAACGTCGCATCGGTGATAGTCCACTGACCGAAGGGATAATCGACGGTTTTGTAATATTTCCAATCATACGGGTTGGAGGTGTCGTACATTCGAACCTTGAAGTCTTGTGCACAGCAGAAAAAGAAATTCCCGTCATCTGAGAACTGGCCTGAATAACTTCTCGTGTCATAGTGAATAATCTTGTCCGCAACCGAGCTTGGAATGAGGCCCTAGTCGGCGCCAAAAGTATGCGTTAGTCCTACTCGCTATCATAATCTCCGTGTGCCGGTTATACACTTGGCCTACCTGAGAGATAGATTGGCCGGCTCTTTTCCGCACTCCATCGGTGTCAATGCCTAGTTCTCGCCACATCAGGCTTGTCGCTAGATGTTTCTTGCGCTGTCTGAGCCGGTCGCCGTAGAATTGATCAGTCCCGAAAAGACCTTCGCCCATCAATTTCTTGCCCTCCGGGTTAGGAACCGGTGGAAGTTCAGCGCTTTCTGGGAACCATCCGGCTCGGAGGCGATTTCGGAATATGGGCATGAAATCTTCGTCGCTCGGCCCATCCTCTTCATTTTCCAGCTGCTCCTGCTCTTCTTCGATTGCCGTCGGCCAACCGTTTGCTTGGAGGATATGTTGTAAACCACTGGATGCGAGCAGCTCGAATAATCGGGAAGCTGGTACTGGAATTTGTGAGCAATTGTACTGATATCCTTCGAGTGTTTCTAGCACAACGTACCACGGGTCCGTCCTTCATTCAGATCGTCCGTGTCCTCGCTCTCCGAATCATCCGCCGTAAGTTCGATTTGAATGTTTCCGATGTTGATGTGGGTATTATCTACCACAAAGAAACAGTCAGTCCATTTGCATACTGTCATACTGTTTTGATGGCTTGGAATTCAGTCCCACCACTTGCAATTCCCGAGCCCATTTGCCGATCTTCATCGGATATGTTACCCTCCCATGCGCCATCGTGCTCGGACGACTCTAACGCGGGGTGGTATTCGGTATCAAGCTCATCCTCTTCAAGCCATTCACGGGCAGGGTGCCAGGTCCCTTCTGAGTCTCTTGGGGATTCTCTACCATTATCCGGCGCCCTTGAACTCATGGTGTATGTTGTATTACTGTGGTGGTGAGATGGGGAGATACGGTGCTTATCGATAGTTACATAGTCGATTGATAAGTCGGTCACGGGCGCATTTGGGTTATGTCATTCTTAACTCCGAGGCCGGCCTATCTCCGATGTGGACTCAATTGATGAAATATCGTTGAGTTCTTCAAGCACTGCCTCTATATGTAAAAGCGATTTACTCTCCAATGCGAAGGGTCGTTTCTCACAAAGACCTCCACATTGTCATAAGTATATATCGTCCGCACACCGACCAATGTCTGGAATACGAGTATTCAGAATATAAAAGCCAAAGCATTGACTTCTTTAGATATTACACCTCCTGGAGTAAGCTTTGCGTTTATATATTTGCCTTCAGTGTATCACCCGCTTGGTGTTACCCACTCCAACCCTGGGGCTTTGGTGTGATTGGATCGCTTCATTTCCCACAAGTACAGCACTCATTTACCGTTCAAGAACTAGGATGAGTACATTATATGCAGGGAAGTAGTAGAACCCTGTGGTAAATGCATCTCTGGCTTTTGCATATGCATGTTATGCAGGAATCATACCTATGCTGGGGAGTGAAAACCATGCCAAATCTTTCAATGTTTTTTATACAAACCTTTGGTTCAGACATCTCCATTACAATAAATCGAAGCTCCGTCCTAATATCTGAATACTGCTCGAATTATATAGTTATGTACTGTTAATTCTTGCAACTCAATTATCACACCGGGTCTTGGTTATAGTATCTAGAATGGTGTCATCTTGGAGATAAACTCCCTGCAGATAGATATATTGCAAACAACATCCACCATGCCCTCATCGTTGCCCTTATCAAAGTAGATATTGCAACTAATCCTATATTCTTCCATGGCATGTTTTTGTTTAGAGGACTGCTTTGATGGCTGGGCAATGCGACTATATCTTTCTAAGATTATGTCGTTGACTATATATCTAACTTGCCACTATTGAAATTTATACGACCTATTTCTCCTTCCACATACCTAGTTCAGCTGGCAGTCTGTAGAGAATGGAAATGGGAAAGAACCCGATGGATTGAATTGAGCTGTTCAGCCAGAGAAAGGGAGAAGGGGTGTCAATCCTGGTGAGAAGCAGAGATCCTGCCCGCCTTAGGTAGTAAGACTGCCTCAGTATAGTTCCACAGGAGGGGCATGCAAGCTCGGTGTTGCAGTTTGTAAGTTTGAGTTGGAACATTGTGTTAACTTGGTCATGGCTAAGTACATATGTAGGGAGTGTTGGTAGTATTGGGGAGGTCGTTCAGTGTGTATATTTTGAACTAGATAACACAAAAGTGGTCGTCCCTTATACGCTCTTTGCTTTTTTTTTTTTTTTTTGTTGCTTTTCTGTTTAAGCATGTCCAGATAAAGTTGTTACATGAAGTATAGTTCATATGACATTCGAGCTGTCAGGAAGATAAGCCAAAAGGGCGGATCAATTATTTCCCCGGTCCCCACTGATAGAGATGCTTCTCCAACTTCCGAGCCCGGGTACCTTAGGATCTGCTCTGTAGTGTTCAGTTCCAGGTAATTAGAGTGAGACAAGCTGTCTAATTGTATACCCTACACTCAACTCACCATCTGAGCATTTACAATATAAAATCTCGCTCGTCTTCCCCTCGACTTCCCCTCCGCCTCATCCCAACCCCACCACAATGCAGTCGGTCCCAGAATCGCGACAGCAGTCATTCGAGGAGATCTATGGACCTCCCGAGAACTTCCTCGAGATAGAAGTGAGTTACATGATGCACAATGCCTAATATATGTCCCCAAATCAACAACCTACCCCAATACCCCAGAGTCTCGTGCCCATCTCTCTCCCTAATCAGCCTCCATACATCCCCACCAAAACCCACATCATCACCACCTCCCATCCAGCATCAAGACCGAACACCCCAGACTAACAACGGCTGCAATAGGTCCGCAATCCCCAAACCCATGGCACATCTCGCAACATGTACACGTCGTACGAGATTGTGTGCCGGACCAACATCCCCGCCTTCAAATTGAAACACTCAGTCGTGCGCCGTCGATACTCCGATTTCGAGTATTTCCGTGATATCCTGGAGCGCGAGAGCACGCGCGTCACGATACCCCCTCTCCCCGGGAAGGTTTTCACCAACCGATTCAGCGACGACGTCATCGAGCATCGTCGTGAGGGTCTACAGCGCTTCCTCCAGATCGTTGCTGGACACCCTCTTCTGCAGACAGGGAGTAAGGTGCTTGCCAGCTACATACAAGGTGGGTTTATTCTAGTAGATTAAACGAATATGTCCTGTTGAATGTGTACTAATGATCATTCTGCAGATCCTAACTGGGACCGCAATGCGTGGTAGATGACTAGTGCCTTGACTATTAATTCATTAACGAGAAGCAGACCTCATTTCTCAGGATGGGATGAGGTCTTGCATTGGGCCTCTTCGGACTTTCTTTTTCACCTTCATCCTGATCCTCTTTCTCCTCCTGCTCCCTCCTCTCATATATTTTCCACAGCAGACATCTTTCGCGATTGAAAATGGGTACCCGCAGTATGCTATGTGACGGTCATCGCTTGGTTTTTTATGCTCGTTTGATATCCGAATTCACTGTTTCTTATTTCCCAACCAGATGCAGATATACAAACAAGTACAGATTTTATTTGTTATCTTAATTGGGCAGGCGTGTTTTCCTAACTTTTCTTCTTCGTTACTTTTTTCATCGGTCTTATTCCGTGGTACTATCTTTATGCACAGTGAGAAGATCAGACCTATTGCATCTCTTTCTTTATAGTGGGAATTTGATTGTCAATGACATTAAACAGCAAAAAGAAAACTTTTATTGAATAGAAACTGTAGCAAAAACCATCGTGTACTGCGGGATATAGATCAACAATGAAGACAGACCGGAGAGAAAGGAAAGACGACATAGAGCACCAAAAATGCAAACCAAAAAGAAAGAAGAGGGCAAGAAAACAAAATAACATCAAGGCACAAAAGGAAATTCAAAAATTCATGACATGCGTTGGTGACATAGCGCATCTAAGGCTTGCCCCTGATTATGTCAATTCATCCCAAATCATAGGAGCGAGGGTATTATCTTCCCATGGAGTCTCCACTGCGGAAGAAGCACCCACCCCAGGTCCATCATCCAGAGAGAAAGAAAGCACTCCCGCGGCCGCATGAGGAAGATACATCGAATGCTCCAAAAACCCCTGCGGGGGCGGAGGGAAGAGCGCGGGATCAATCTGGGCAAAATTGGACTGCGAAGGGGTAGCAGCGTGATTCCTCCTCGACACCGAGTTGCGGGGAGTGGTAGTCGGAGTTGGAGTTGGAGTTATGGCATAAGTCTTGCTAGGAGATTGTTCCGTGCTGACCGGATGTGGGCGTGGGGTCGATGCACCTGTAGTTAGCTCCTGGCCCTGGTTTTGGCTGGTAAGGGCTTTACCGCTCACAGAACCGCCGTCGCGATAGGCGTGTGGGAACTTGGTTCTGAAGCGGTCGCGGAGGTCTGTCGCTTTGCGGTGGCTGAGGTTCAAGCGTGGATCTTGCTGGATTAGGGTCCATTGGAAGCCGTGCACTGCGTAGCCTTTGAGGAGGGCTTCATCTTCGGCCGTTGTGAAGGGTCGTCGGGAGCGACGTTTGGATTTTGCGACGTGTGGTTCGGAGATTCCAAGAGAAGCGAGGGTTGTGCGAGACTTGCTTGAGAGAGCGAGTGTGCTATTTCCTGATGAGGGTGACTGCAATTGGGCAATGATACTACTCCCGGGACTTGCGTCGGGCGTGGATGAAGCGGTACCCGAGATAGAGGGTTTTTGTGGATTGTGAGCCGGACTTCCTACTCCAGACTTTGGCTCAAGCCCTTGATTAGAGGGCATTAGATGGGAGAGCTGGAGTTTGCCAGGTGTTTCGTCGGTGCCCTCTGCTTTCGCTTTAAGTAGGGTGTTAGCGAGCGTGTCGTGTAGTTGTTTCGCAGCTTCGTTGGGATCGGATGCACTGTAGTAATATTAGCTATCTTGATTTGAGTGACTTCAGAGTATTGGTTAGATTCAGATTGCTTACCGGTACGCCCATGGACATAAGACCCGGAATCTTCAACATAGCGAAGCTTTAGCACAAGCCAATACAGTTGACTAAGAACCGAGCATACCTGTCTTTCAAATTCGAGGCAGTTCGTTGATTAAACTTCAGTTCAGGTTGCGCAAGAATAGCAGTCCAGTTGCCAATACCACATTTGATCACGCCCCGGAGTAAAGTAGTCGTCTCTTCTTCAGACCACTTTCTCAGGTTTTTACGGGACCGGCCGCGAGTTTTAGGAGACATTGGCACATCTTCTCTAGGAGGGATTGGCAACGCCTTACTGCTCTTCCGTATTTCTGCTTCGCGAACAGCAATGGGAATCTCATCGGAATCCACAGGGTTAGTACTTTCAACATTTGCATCATTATCATTAGGATCGTCGTCTTCATCCCCATTGAGAGACGTTCTGAGAATATCTTCGAGCCTAGTATCCCGTCTTTCCGCAGACTGGTTATCTGGGACAGCGGCTTGGGGCGAGACTAACGTCCCGGGGTCAGCACCCGCATCGCTTCCGGAGGGCTTAGTCAAAAGCTGGGAGATATCGGACCCTGCCTCAATGGGTGGAAGAAGGGCAGCATTGGGCGGAGGCTCATTCAATCCATTCAGAATAGCAAATGGTCCAAATGGAGGAGGCCGATGTTCCTTCTGGGCTTGGGGGATAGGTAACTGTAGATGCTCGCTGAATGAATCGGCCTGGGGGTCTCGGCGTCGACGCTTGCGGGGCCCTTGGAGGGCGTCATCGTCGAAGGATGACGAGAATGGAAACTTTTCCAGGGCACGAAGATTTACAAAAGCAGGAAGTATCGGCCTGGGGAGTCGTTCCACATTTGACTGCGAGTCTGCCGAGGGTTCGGTTTTCTTGATGCGAGCAGCGTTCAGAAATTCCGTAACTGTCGGCAGGCCGGTCTTTGCATTTGCTGGAATCTTCCCATTATTGCTGTTTGAATTGGAGATATTATTCGAGTCCCGTGTCCCACTGGCATTGGGTTCGAGGGGCGATGGGACGCTTAAGGTTCGTGATGATACTGGTTCTCGTAGAGGGGCGATACGGAGAGAGAGTTGAGGGAGTTCGCGGAGTAATGATTCATCAAGAGGCCGCAATGCACTCGCAGATTCCATTTTGGCCAGCTATCACAGGTTACATATCATCCTGGATGTCTCTGACATATTGTGTCCATGACTTTGGGGGTCAGAAGATGAAGCTCTGATAAGATCCATACGATAACGGATAAGGGCGGTGACGAGTGCCAGTAAAGCGGGCCCCCGGGGGTGTCTACGTCAGCTGCCCAGCATTCTGCCCAGGTGTTGAGAGCCCCTGGCAATTCCTTTGAAAGGTCTCCTATTTGAATTCCGCTCATTGATTTGATCGGATGTTATCATACAATTGATATTACATACTTGATATTTGTCGTGATCAGCAACTAAGCGTAAGTTGTCTTTCTCTCCACATAAGTAAAGCTAGTTTGTTTATGCAGACCGCTCCAATCGAATTACAGTCAGGACCAAAGCACAACAATCAAGATGAGACAAACAATAATAACGTTGAACGCCACAGGTCCCCAAAATGCCAACCATCTTCCCAACATGGCCACACATCCTCTTCGGTGTCCTTGAGCCTATCTCTCTGTACGACCAGCTCAACCCTTTCTCCCAACCATGCACTGACCCTACTTAATGCAGGGCCCTCGGCAGTGTCTTTCCCCTATATGACCTCCAAGGCTTTATCGCCGGGCAAACACCCACCATCGCAGCCCCGGCCATTCTGCACCCAAGCAGCATCGCGCTCGCCTACCAACTCGGCAATGTCTACTCACTTCTCTTCCTAGTCGGCGTGGGAGTTTGCCACGCCACAACAGAGCCAAGAGTACTACGCAACTATCTAATTGGGCTTGCCATTGCCGACATAGGCCATGTCTACGCCACGTACTTGGCAATGGGCTGGGACGCGTTTGCAGACGTTGCGGCATGGAACGCTTTGACCTGGGGTAATATCGGGATCACGACGTTCCTGTTCATCAATAGGATCGCTTATTTCTTGGGCATCTTTGGATATGCGAAGGCGCCTAAGGCGGCTGCAAAACGCGAGTGAGGTGTGACCCGCTGCTTTGGTTGGCCAGACCAATATATGCACTCTGTCCTTTTCTTGGTTGAATACCAAGGAAAAAAGCAAAGAAATTTTGGGCGGGGTCTTCGGCTCACCCGCCTCCTCTTCCTTTTGCTTCCCTCCCTTACTTGTGTGTGGGTCTGCTGCATATCTGTGCGGTTCATCTTTGGCTCTACTCTTGCCTGAAGAGGCTCTTTTCGGATGGAATGGGTTTCATCTGATTCGTAGATCCTTGGCCGGCGTATGAGGGAGATAGGAGACGTGAGATGCGGCTGGGTGGATCTGCTGGCATGCTTGTATTTGCTTGACTGCATTGGGGGTTTTGGATGAGATAAGCTGGTCTTGTTACCCTTGTGATCGTCCACTTTTATGCAAATGTAAATAGAACCTTGAATGTCACCAGGGGAAAAAAAAGAAAATAGATTCATATTAGCATAATGCAACGCCGGACTCCCCGGTACTGCCCGATGCTAGCATGGGTATCAGAGTATAGAAATACAGATCATAAAATATAGCATTTGAGGTCGTCATCTGGTGTAGATCGCCCCCTTCTTGTAAAACTGCCAAGGAAAACACACCATCAATGCATTAGCTGCTGACCAGCGGGACAAACAATTGAAACAATATTTAGCCCACGCGAGGCGGTCTCGGCCACCTGCAACCACACAAGCCAAGCACACACCAGTAAATTGCTTTTATTCTCTGCCCGGAGCCAGAGCCGAAGCCGGAGAGGAGCCTAAGCAGGCCGCTGATCCGGTGACTACCTCTGCGGGCTTTATTTGGTGCTTTGCAGGTACTGGAAAACCGGCTGAAGGACGGATTCACCGTTTTCTTTGTGATCGCGGGTGTGGGCGATCAGGAAGGGAATGCCGGGGAATTTTTGGTAGTGCTGGCGATAGGCGGCAAAATTCTCAGCCGAGCTCATGAGTGAAATCATCTCTTGTGGGATCAGGGTCTCGAGTGTAATCGCGTTTCCTTGGGCGGTGATGTTGGGGCGTGTTGTCAAAATGGTGTAGGTGTGCAGGCCTTTGATGATGGCCGTGAGAGAATGATAATTACGTGTTGTTACGAGGGACTGCTCATATGGTTATATGGTTAGAGGATCTCGGCGAGTTTGAGAGTAAAGAATGCTCACCTGTGCACACTCCTGCATATATGGAATCAGGTCTGGAAGTGCAGCGCAACATTCCCAGATAGAAATACTTAGTTTGCGCCACTGCAATAGCAATTTTCCCACGATAGCATCTTCTGCTATCAGGCTTTGTTGGGTCAACTCCGCAAAATTGTGCTCGTCCAGGCCTCTCATGCTGCGAGCCAAATCTGTTGGAGATGTCGACTCGAGATAATCATCCAGGAATGGAATAGACGTGTCAAAGGGAGTTTTCCAATCCATGGTAGGAGCATGGATATACTGTCGGCGAAATCGGATTGCCAAAACGCTCAAAATCTTGAGCATGGCAGTAAGCCCTCCTGGTTGGTCCTTGAATAAGGCCTGAATAGGACCGGCGATGAATTCAAACCCAGCGGCGTTCGGTTTAGAAATCTCACAATTCCCGCCACGTCGCACAGCTAGTAGGCACTGAACTAGCGCTCGGTGTGCGAACGGACTCCGTGACCGAAGATGCTGTAGAAGTTAGCTTAGGCTGTGTATAATAATAGTTATAGCAAAGTAACTTAGAAAACGTACCTTCTCCACTTCTGTGTATAGAGGAATGTCCTCTGGGTAGGCGCCCAGATGGTCCTGGAGAATAATATAAAGCGCCGCATGCTGTTGTAGGAACCACTCTACGAAAATAGACTTATATCCGAGAGCAGCACGTACAAACTCTTCGAAGGCAATCTGTCGGAAGTGGAAATGGCTCTCGGCCTCGATTGCGGCAGCAATTTCCCGCGCATCTAGAGTAGGGCTTGATTGTGGTAGGAGCCAACTCCAAGGAATCGGCTGGAAAGGAGGTATACTCGACCGGCGTAGGATCTCCTCCACTCTCTGTGTATGAGAGAGATTTCCAAGGAGTTGATACTCATGGGGCTCGGACAACGCGATCAAAAAGTTGTCAATAGTATCCACAGTTCGAGCGCAAAGCGAAGTCCTCGGGAAATTTTCGTCGCCAAAAAGACCGAATTGGATCACACGGCGAATTTCTTGAATATCGAAGGCCCAGAACACAGTTGTCGCCTCATCTTCCCACCAGCGATAAGACACGAAAAAGGCGGGAATCTCCAAGTTGAGACGGAAGATTAACGGATAAGAATACCCCCAGTCTAAAGCCGCAAGGCTAGATTGAGCAGACATGGTCACTTTCGTGGGTAACGAATATTGCCTGTCCCCTCGAGTGGAAAAGGTCTGGAGAGGCGATTCGAAGGCCGATTCTTCTGGGCTGGTCGATTGCATTTATGCAGACACCATCGGGAAAAGAAAACAAGGCCAACACATTAGGCAAAGTACACGCTGACGCTCATGTAACACGGCGCTTGAATAGAGTAATTACAGGGTAGGGATGCCCAGGTGAGAGGTGTATGTTAGACGCGCGAGAGAAGGGACAAGTACGGAGGGAGTACTCCGTATGTGTACGAGAAATAGGAAAATAACTCAATAACGCACAGATAATAAACAAGCGGGTTACTCGGAAAGGTGAAGGTGATTGGTTTTAAACATCAGACCAGAGCCGATGGATTTCCTTTATCCCTGTTACTTGTTTCCGCCACGTTCGACACATCACGAGGGTTGAAAATGGGTCAGGAACTCTGGGCATATTAACAACCGGGGGCGCAAATCCTAGTTTCCAGGCTGCTGAAAGGCATCCTGACGGGAAGAAGAACTAGTTATCGGGAAAAGGGGGGAAATATTTCCCATTGGGAAGTATATTGGAGGGGCGAGGGAGGGGCTTACTTGATTCGTTCGGACTCCAAGGACAACCTCCTCCAGGGGTCCTAAATCGGGGAGAAACTAGTGAACTCCATGAAAAGGAATTAGATCTGCAAGTTGGGCTTCTCTGCTGGTTACCGAGATTGTTATGCCGAAGACCCGTTGGCCGTTGGCCGTTGGGCTGCAGAAATGGAAGATTGGAAAGATTTAGCTCGGTTAACAATATGACAAGTGGAGAGAGAGGGTCTCATTAGTTGCTGAAGGAATCGGTTGAGAAGCGGTCAACCTCCTTGAAACAAAGATTATTCTGGAATTTCAAAATCGAGAAGTCTAATTAACTAACTAGTCAAAGGTGGATAAGTAACTACCTACAACATAGGTAGGTAATATTGTCTGTCTGAGATTGATGAGAGTCCACTCGATATCTAAAAATGACTGATTGGTCTAGATCTCGTACACAAAAATGGGCGCTAACGTAGTGGCCGTAAAAAGGCCAATGTGGAGTCACTGACGATCGAAGGAGTTTTTTATTATTTTTTTATTATTTTTCATATTGTTTTCGCATGGAATATTCGCAGGGAATATATGAATCGAACACTTTAGAACACTTTGGAATACTTGTTTATTTCTTTGTTGGATTTTATGGAAGTCTGCTATTGGTTTGCCCGTCAATCCTACCGGGAAGAATTATAGAATTTACTACTCCGTAGTATATTTATGGAAGTGGACCATATAAGCATAAAATACCGAGTTCTAGGCAAATTTCCAATCGAGACTATTGAACTTTGTGACCTACAATGGTAGGATAACAACCTTTATTATACCATTGTACCCTTATAGCTCAATTAAAAACAATACTATCTTGACTCGACCCGTGCGGAATTCTTAGCCTTACTTTTACTAGTACACCGCTAGACCAACACCAAAGTTTAATATCCAACATCTCAAACCCAAAGGATTAGTTAGCACATCTTTCCTATTCATGTTCTTTGAGTCCTTCCACCGACATTTCGACTGCCGGTGGCGTGCGAACCAATCTCCACCGCATAGCAGGGCGTTGAAGTACAATGTAAGTAATTCTACGATGGGTATGTTCTCCAGTCCAATCATTTCCAAACTCCACCACGTGAAATTCCATTCAGATTCTCCCCATAGACCCAGTTCCTTGGGCCTGGGACGGACCGCGGTTAGATCCACGCGTTCCAAAGTTTGTGGGGAGGGATATCATTCATAAAAGGTGATATTTTCTTGAGTTTCGCAACTTGATATCTTATTTATTTCCTGGGGCACCATCTATGATAATTTGAAGTGCAGCATTGATATGCGGGGATTATAGTGAGCCGCTACCACCAAGTTCTAGGCCCAACATTTGCATTTACGACACATAAAAAATAGAAAAACCCCGTGACTCGCTTCAATTTGAAAAACACAATATCTGGCCTCTTCCTATGCAGCTTGGACTTACACCGAGTCTCCACTTCTGTCGTCTTAGATCGTCGGCGCCTCATACGAGTTGGATGGATCAATTGATCGAGTGTGCGTTTGAACAAAAGTACACAACATTCTGGGTCTGAGGGTCCCCGCTTAAAAATTAACCCACAACTGCATTGTTCTGCATCCCCCAGATAGTTACGGAGTAGTTATTTCTAGTTGTGCGTCTCGTGTAGCCTAGATTCCAAATTCCCAGAATACAGTGCAGCCAGCCACCTACAATGCAGCATGAAGCGATATAATCGCATCAAGGCCAGACCCCTTGCCACTTCGTTACTACCTCAACCTTGTCTTTCCCTTTTTAGATATGCTACCACTACTAACCCATGCAAAGACCAGTTCCTCTCTCCACACTACGTAAAATGACAGGTCAAGAATTATACGGCCCTATCCTATGCTGTCGTGCATATTTCCAGCAATACGGCGACGGAGATCTGATCCCCAGAGTCCCCAGTGGAGTGCCGAACGTGGGACGAGTGCTAGAATTGAGTCTGGATCTATCATATCATCCTGTTCCACTCCGTCGGTACGACCGCCACCCATGATAACCCGTCGGAGAAAAAGAGAGAATATTCTAAAGACTGAATGTGCCAGCCAGTTGGTTCGCCCGTCCCTTGCTGTCTTTCCCGTTATCACTCGGGAGGAATTTAGATTGAACCGAGCAAACGCCAAATCTATAAAGCCGGTCTTTTCCAGAGCCGCCCAACTTTAGAACCGCCACCCATCCCGATAGAGAATGAGAGGTTGCCTCCCCAATCCGATACCGGAGATAAATAAGTTATTCTTAGACGTATAGCCTCTCATTCTCGCTCTCGCTCTTCCTGCTTGTTTTGCATAAGGTCGCGTATATACCCAGTTTTAACCTGGAGTGTAGACATATATATATGTACCTACTTTCCACAACAAATAGCCCTGCCAAGCACCCACATGATCCATATATATATAACTATACACGCACACATGCAGTACGGAATAAGCAAAAGACCAAGTACTTACGGCCGGCGGTAGAGCAATAACCCCACATCGGACACTTTCTGCTGTTGCATCGCATGAGCTAGCTCCATCTGCCGGACACACCTCGATTTTCATTACACAGCATATGGATATCAAACCCCATCCTTGGCCCATTCAAGTATCCCGATCTACACCCATCGATTGGGCCGCGATACCTCTGGCATCAGCCATGATCGCCACTGATCGCCACTGCTGACCTCTGCAGGTGATGATCTTTCTCCTATAGCGGGCGACCCGGGCTGCTTGGGTATAAGTCAACAATGAGGCGCTAATAATACACAAGCTTGTGAATTAGAACATTGGCCGAGAAGACTCGGACTTGAGTTCGCTATTCTTCAGGATTGTGGGCTGGAAACTTTGTAATCTCCGCTTTCCCCGTGCGGTGGGCTACTATGTACCTAGGTACGGAGTACACCGACACGGGAGGACGGTTGCATCGGATAAGCCGAGGTGCGGTGGTGCGCTGGTGCTATGGATTGATCCATTTGAGCTACCGGGGTCACGCCGGAGATGAGCATGTAGGCAATACATTTTGGATCGGGATGATGCATGTCTTGGATCTTCTTCTCTGATGCTGAGATGATTGGTCTCAGCTTGAAACTGCTTGGGCGGGTTCAGCCGGGGCGTTATTGTGCAGTGACTTCTGGTCTACAAGACGAGCTTGATTGGTGCTAGCGGGGGTCGAGTCTTAGTAGGATCTGGGGGTTGAGAAGCATTCGCATCTTGACTACATATTACCCAAGGAAAAAAAACTACCTGTCCCCCTGGTCTTCAAGGAGTGTATAAAGGTATGCCTGGGATGATTGCGGAACAATAAGCACAGACATAAGAGCTAATCATCCAAGTGGTAGTGTTGAAGACCAAGGGAAGTGAAGTAAAAATACGATCATTAAATAATTGAAAAAGAGGTAACGTCAAATGGTATCATATCACTCGGAAACGAAGCGGTTAACCCGTTCCTGTTTTGTTTGCTATGGTTCGAACCTACATTATCCAAGCCCGTTAAGCAAGACAAGACGCCGTTTCCCAGCTACTGTTTTAGTGTTTGTTTTAAGCTGTCAACTAATCCACGTATATCAGAAGATATTGTGAATTTAGTTGGCGAGCTCGTGGGCACGGCGGCGGTCACGCTCCTCAGCAATGGAGAGCTAGAAAATAATGTTAGGGTACAATTCATAGAGAGATCAGTGTTGGGGAGAATATAACGTACCTTGACACCCTTACCCTTGGGGAGGGAAACCCAGGGCTTGTCCTGTCCAATGACGAAGACGTTGGACTCACGGGTAGCGAACTGGTTGTCAAGAGCATCGCGAACGTGGACGATGTTGAAACCACCATCGTGACGCTCACGGTGAGTGATGACACCAACACGACCCATGTTGCGACCACCAGTGGCCATGATGACAACACCGGAGTCGAACTTGACGAAGTCGAGGATCTTGCCAGTGGTAACGTCAACCTTGACGGTGTCGTTGACCTTGATGGCAGGGTCGGGGTAGCGGATGCTGTGGAGCGCAATCGCAAGTTAGCAAAACCATGTTCTGATTAAATAGGATCTTACTGTTTCCATTGTCCTCCGCCGATCAACCAAAGCTTGGTCCAACGACTGAATGACACGGAACTTATGGAGTGTGGAACTCACGTTCGCGCATCGTGCGTAACCAAGAATGGGATCCCGCCCTTGCCGAGCTGAACACGCTTGACCTTGCAGAGCTTGAACTCAGCCTCCTCAGCCTGGATGCGGTGGACGGTGAAACGACCCTTGGTGTCGTAGACGAGACGGAAGTGCTCGCCGGTCTTCTCGAGGGAGATGACGTCCATGAATCCAGCGGGGTAGGTGGTGTCGGTGCGGACCTTGCCGTCAACCTTGACCAGACGCTGCATCATGATGGCCTTGACCTCGCGACCGTTCAGGGCGTACTTGAGACTATCAACGAAAGAATTGTCAGTGATTGTTCGTTGCGTGGCGAGGAATTCAGGATGTCGCGAGCGTACCGGTTACGGATGAAGACAATCAGGGGAAGGCAGTCCCGGAGCTTGTGGGGACCGGGGGAGGCCTTGGGCGCGTAGGTTCCGGACATTTTGTCCAAGAGCCAGTGCGAGGGCGCACTGAGGCGCTTCTGGTGCTTTCCGCTGCAAGAAACATTCTTGTTAGTGATGGTGTTCCAAGCCGAGAAATTTTCGATCACTCTCGCAGCGACTGGCTGAACTCGCAATCCGGCAGATAGACGAGGCCAGTGTGCAGAATAGTGATGTAGAGGGCGATCTCATGACACTTACGGGCCGCGCATTTTGACTGATTTGTCGACTGAAGGTTAGGTGGTCGGAGTGTCGAAAGAGAAGGCTCAAGCCGCGAAATGGTGATCCAAATCAGAGAGGAATTCGCTTAGTGTGTGGTGATTGTGAGCCCTATTCCCCACCCAGACCAATCAGACTCCACTAGTGGATTTTTAACACTTGCTTATGTCATCTACATTCGGGGCCCTGATCCACCCGTAGACACGTGAGCTTCCATTTTAGGAATCGAGACGAATGAGATCTAATTCATTTGTACGAAAACTTGTATCTATTTGACACGCGCTGATAATTCCACTTTTCGTAACGAACTTAAATGTAGCCCTTGATAACTGCAACCTCGGCGTTGAGGATGGATGATCCAGCGGCTCCAATGACGGTGTTGTGAGAGAGGGCAGCGAATCGGATATCAAAGTGACCGCCTGGGGCACCCTCACGAACACGGCCAACACTCACTGTGTACCCACCGCAGATGTTACGGTCGAGACGGGGCTGGGGACGGTCGGGCGCGTCGAACACCTTAATAGCGGGCTCTGGTGCGGAAGGAGCACCCAGCTTCTGTGCTTCGGACTTGTACTCCCGTAGAGCCTCCTTGACCTGCTCGGCAGTGGGGGTCTGGCGGTTCTTGAAGCGCAAGGAAACGAAAGCCATGTGACCGTCAGTAACACCAACACGGGTGCAAGTGGCGCCGATGCGGAGACCAGTCTGTTCCTCGAAACCGGTGGCGCTGGCATTCAATGAACCCAGAATCTTTTGGGCTTCGTTCTCGAGCTTGTCCTCCTCTCCACTGATGTAGGGGATGACATTGTCGAGGATGTCCATGGTAGGTACACCGGGGTAGCCGGCTCCAGAGACGGCCTGCTCGGTGAAAACCTCGACTTCCTCAACAGGGCCAAACTTGGCCTGGAGAGCCGCGAAGGGAATGACGATGCCAATGACGGCACAGTTAGAGTTGCAGACCAGGAAGCCCTTCTTCAGACCGTACTTCTCACGCTGGTGAGGAATCAGATCCAAATGTTGGGGGTTGACAGTAGGAACCACCAAAGGAACAATGGGGTCCTTGCGGAAGTTTTTTGCGTTTGAGAACACAGGGATCTCAGCCTTAATGAATGCCATTTCTGCGTGAAATGTCAGTACATCATCTAGTTTGTTAATTTGATATATCTGATATCACATACCCGTCTCGCCAGCAATATCGCTGTTCAGTCCAGAGAAGACAAGGTCACAATCAGAGAACTGCTCGGGCTTGCAGTCACGCATGACCAAGTTGCTTAGCTTCTCAGACATGGGAGAAGCCTGCTTCCAGTTCACGGCATCCTTGTACTTCTTGTTGGCTGAACGCTCAGAAGCACCCACGGCTTGAAGCTCAAGGAAGGGGTGGTCTGCCAGCAATAGGATAAAACGCTGGCCCACAGATCCAGTGGCACCGAGAACACCTGTAAAATGTTAGGATCGAGCAATGGATGGGATGGCTTGAAAATTTTCAAGAACGTACCGCACTTCTTCTTCGGGAATGCAGCAGCCATTTCGCTTTTTGGGTTTTATATGAAAATGGGTATTAGTCTTGTGTAAGTTAGCAAACCAAAATTTCCAATAAGTCAAAACTCGCGATCAATCAAAAGATATACAAAAGAACAACGGCTCTATGCTGAATTGGTTCACATACTACCAGAGGCCTGTATGAGTCAAAGCGTTTCGAGAGCCCCGCATGCAGTATATGGAGGCTCTGCCAGCTTCAATACCTCACGGATTACATGGCTTAGAGTCGCAGGAAACATTTATAGCAAAAATATCAACATGAAACACAACTGTACTTACTGCTTCGCTGGTGATGTGGTTGAAGGCTTGTAACATTTCACTGTGACAGTGATATCGGTCTCAGCCAATTGCCTTGCCCCGCGATTAGTCAGACTAGTCAGTGTTCTGCGTTCGGACAAAGTCTCTACTCCCCGATTGGCCAGAATATGTGGGACCTGAGTCAAAGTTTAATGTTCCAGGATTTGTCTTGTTTGCATTATTTCTTTCTATGGTAGTCATGTCTCGTTGGAAAAGAAGACAACGACACCCAAAAAGTAGCTTGTGATAAGGCTAAAAGATTGTTCTATTTATTAAGCACACGCCTGACGACATTGCTGACAGTTTCCAATTGGAGTCCCAACACATCGTTTGCCAGCTTCTCCTCTTTGGCATAGTTTGAATGGAGACCCGGGGTGTTGCCATACACAGTGGCTCGAACCAGAGAAAAAGCACCACTAAAGTCCCCAGCAGCAAGTTTTTCGACGGCCCCAGTGACTTGAATGTCAGTGGTAGTCTCGTTCACCGTCCATTTCACTCCTGACTCCTCCTCTAAAGCCGCAAGGATGTCCTTCTGGGTGGTTTCAACCGTGGCGATAAACAGAAACTGGTTTCTAGTTTTATCATGATGCAGCAGGACAGAAGCAATAGCATCACCGAGGGCCTTCTGATTGGTCAAGGTGAAACTCTTGTTACCCCATCCCAAATAGTAGCCGTATGACTGGCAATGTCAAATTCCAAAAAGCCATTTGCAAGACCCTATTCAAAACTCACTGATTAGCTCACGATCAAGAATTCTAACTCGCGATGGAAGACTTACCCAGTCAAACAAGCCGGAAGCAGCAATACCAGTCCAGGTCAACCTGTCGGTCTCCTTACTCTTGAGGTACTCGATGAGTTCCTTCTTCTGTTCGAATAGTGGCAGTAATTGCAACACAGCATCGTTCTGGCTATTTGCCGAGAACTCAGATGGGATAAAACGCTTGACACCTGCGCGGATGGCTGCATCGACAAACTTCTTCTGTTCTCCGAACGCCGTGGCACCCACCGCCGAAATGACAACGTCTTTGCCCTTGAATGCAGCCTCGAGACCTTTGTCTGAGTAGTCGCTCTTGAGAACAGTCACTCCAGGTCCAGGTGGGAGGGTTGCCTCGCTCTCCTTGCGGGAGATGACGGTAATTTCGAACTGGGAAGATGCAACAAGGCCATCGAGAATGATTTTGCCTATACTGCCGCTAGCCTGCTAGGTTGTCAGCTGGGGTGATATGTATAGTTTGAGGATGGAATTGACGTACGCCAATGATTGCAACGTTCTTCAAATAGGATGCCATTTTGGGTTGTTGTGCTGTAGATGAAGTAATGATTTTGAATGAAAATACTTGTGCTTTCGTGCTTGAGAAATGTCCATCATCAAGGACGGAATGACATTTTTATATGCTTTAGTCCTGCGCTATTTCGCTCTCCCTATCTGATGCTGATTTCATATCACAGAATGTGTATGCAAATACTACGTGGCACAACAATGCGGATCTCTGTCCGCTGCCCCGCTTCAACCAATTAAACGAAACTTCTCATGATTCTAAAGAAACCTTTGTAAGAGAAATAACATGATGATCTACTCCGTCTCCGAAGTGCTTGTCCAGGTGGGCCGCTTAGAAATGCGGACTGGGGCCTCCGCCGCTCCGCTCTGACCAATCAGCTCACAGTCTCGCATCATCGACTTCAAGTTGCTTATGTTGTCTTTGCTTGCAGCCTCTCAATTCCCCGCTGGAGTCATTGTGACGGCTCCGAGCAAAATTTCAATCAATGCTCCATCCACCTAGCACCACAGTGCGCTCTTGTTTCGAGTGTCGCCGACGCAAAATCAAATGTGACAGGTCCTTACCTTGCTCGTACTGCGTCAAAGTCAAGATACAATGCAGCTACCCATCGCCAATAGCCGAACCTCCCATAACTGGGAACAATAAACCCGGCGATGATATGGTAGACCGCATCGAAAGAATTGAACATAAATTAGGTTCTTTTGAGCAAAGTGTCTCTCAACTCAAGGGGCTTTTGAAAACTCAATCTTCATCGCCATCCGTTGGGGGAAGTCATGGCCATGACCCGGCGTATCAGCCTGATGAAAGATACAGAGATGATGGAAGTCTGAATCAAAGCCTACCCTTATCCAAATCTCTCCCGACTTCCGTAGTCGAATATCGTTGCCCTCCCCGGGTTGTGGTATCTTTCCTGTGGCAGAAGTACTTAGAGAACGTGGAGCCAATCCTCAAAATTCTACATGCACCAACGGTCCAGAGACAGATATTAAATAGCATACAGTCTCGAGAGACCACAGAGTGTTTGCTATTCGCCATTTGTTATGCTGCTGTGACAACAATGACAGTGGAAGATTGTCGGGTTGAGCTTGATGAAGACAAACTCGAAGTATTGAATAGGTATGTATCTGATTTAAAGATATAAGTCATCCTGCTAACATTCCAAGATATCGCGCCGCAGTTGAAAGCGCGCTCGCAAAAGCTGATCTATTGAATTTATTGGAAATTACTGTCCTGCAAGCCTTGATCATATACATCGTACGTGATAACGAAACAAGGGGAGATCTTATATTATCTGACAATTGCTTTAGGCTTGCAGCAGGCATTACAATAAAGGGCCATACATTAGCAAGTTTCTTGGGAATGCCATTGGAATTGCCCTCAAAATCGGCCTGCATCGCGATGCATCCGCTTCACAACTACCACCCTTCCAAGTCGAGATGCGGCGTCGACTCTGGTGGCAGATCTACATTCTAGATATCAATATCGCAGAGGATTGTAGCACCAACCCGCGCATTCTGGAGTCATGGTTCGACACAAGACTGCCTTTGAATGTGAGCGATGCAAGTCTTGACCCTGATATGAAGGACCCACCTCGAAAAAGCGGGAAGACAGAGATGGTGTTGAGCCTCACAAGGTCTGAGATCAGCAATTTTGCCCGCCGAACTATCTTCCCTGAACAGTTTTGTGAAGAGAACTGCTACCCAGTTTTATCAGCTTCGCAGAAATGCACTACAATAGATCTCTTCAAAGAGAAAGTGGAACAGCAATATCTATCGCATCTAGATCAAAGCATTGCGCTAGACTATTTCACAACTGTCTCCAGCAATCTGATACTCGCAAAGCTCAAACTGGCAGTGATCAAACCCCGAGCGAGACAAGACCAGTCTATGCTCACGCATGTCAACTTCCGAAAGGTTTGCATAGAGATTCTGCAGGACACTTCGGCTTTGAAACGCCATGGAAAGGTCAGTCAGTGGCTCTGGACTTTCCCAAACCACATCGAGTGGGATGCCTTGACATGTCTGCTCATCAACCTTTCTCTGGCCCCGAAAGGGGAGGCATTGGATTCGGCATGGCAAGCGGTCAATGAGACATACGAGTACTTGAAGGTTGATGGTGATGCCCAACGTGATTGCCGCTGGGAGAATATTGAGGAGCTACGCACCAAGGCTCTATTTTCTCGGGACATGATTCAGATCAACCCATCCCAATGGGGTGCTTCACCAGATGATGACAGCGGATTTGAAGGATCAAACACCGTGGATACAGAATCACCACAGCAGCTTGGATTGGGGACATTAAAGCGCCATAGAGAAGACGATATTAGTTCTTCCCGTTGTTCCCCAGGCGAGTTGGAATCCATAGCCCCGAACTGCCGTTCTCAGGTACCAACCGTTCAATCAGAAACCCAGGAACAGCTTCCCCGTATGTGGGCGTTGGCAAATGCTGCTGCGGTGGCCCCGACAGCTATCGACAGTTCATCTCACTTGGAACCAGCCACTGAACCTACGGATAACCCGAGCTCAGGCACTGGCTGTCAGTGGAGTGCGACTCTCTTCGAGCGATATTTTCAGGTCCTGGGCTCTGAGCAAACATCACCGTTATAACAATAAATTGGGAAAGTCTAATTGTGCACCCTTCCAAGGATAGCACAGTTTTTGACTAAGATATATGTACTGCCTGGGCAGTCTAGAAAGGGTCTTGATGGTCTATCCAATCCGGACGCACGACTGGATCTATTATCCGGGGATCAACAATGTTGTATAACTGAATTCGAATATCATATCACTGAGTCCAAGTGCACTATTCCAAGCTGGATATTGAATTTCTACTCCCTGGACGGACTCACCGTGGGCCCTTGGTTTGATGGCTGATCAGTCATCCACTCCGGAGGTGGCTGTCATAATAATAAAATTCAAGTATTCGCACGATTTCACTGGAAAGCCTAGAAGATTATTCTTATATATGTATAAAAGCTGAATGTTAAATCACAATCAATGTCCCGGGCCCGGTGTCACGTCGTCGTAGTCGAAGATCTTGCCAGGGTTCAGCAGCCAGTTCGGATCCAATGAACGCTTGATACTGCGCATAACATTAATTGTGTCCGGTCCAACTTCCTTCTTCAAGGATCCTTTCTTGCCCAGCCCAATGCCATGCTCGCCCTGTAGTACTGAATTAGCTGATATTCTGGTATCTCCAAGAGGAACGACTTACTGTGCATGAACCCTCCATTTCCAACCCACGATCAACCATATCGTACACTACTTTCTCGACCCGCTCCCGCTGGGCGGGGTCGTTGCGGTCATACATAATGCTAGCATGGAAGTTTCCATCGCCAATGTGGCCAAGGATACTGGCGAAAAGGCCTAGGTCAACCAATTCCTTCTTAGAGATTTCTGGCAGGAGTCAGTATACATGCAACGAAGTAAGTCTTGAAGAGGTCATACCAATTATATCAGGCAGTCGAGAAATGGGCACAGCCACATCAGTCGACCAGACCTCCGATCCCTCCTTGCGCAACGCCATCATACTCCACAGCGACTGCTTGCGCGCCGACCAAAGATCATGAGCTTCGCGGTCATCACGAGCGAATTCAAAAGACTGCGCCTTGTTACCCTGGGCGAGCTTCGTCGTCAGATCGATACTATCCGCGACGCCAGCGACAGTTCCGGAGAACTTGAAGAACAGCGTAGGAGAGACCTTCCATTCACGGCCGGTTCCACCGGCGCGATTAATAACGTCCATCTGAACATCATCCATGATCTCCATACATTGTACAGAGACACCCTTCTTAATGACCTGCATAGCGGTCGAGGCCGCATCACGAATAGTCGGGAATGAAACGACGCCAACGCGAGTCTGCTCTGGGAGCGGGGCGAGCTTTAACGTAGCCTCAGTGACGATACCGAGCGTACCCTCGGAGCCAACAAACATTCCGGTCAGGTTGTAGCCGGCGGAAGTCTTGCGGGGACGTCTGCGGGTTTTGATGATGCGCCCATCAGCCAGGACGACTGTGAGGTTAATCACCCAGTCCTTCATGGTACCGTAGCGGACGGCGTTGGTGCCACTGCAATTTGTGCCGACCATGCCGCCGATCATGGCGGATGGGCCTGGGTCGACGGGGAAGAACATGCCGGTTTCCTTGATCTGCTCGTTCAGATCCATCCATTGAATAGAGGGTTGTACGACGATGTCCATATCATCTGGGTGGATTTCTAGGACTTTGTTCATGAAGGCGAAATCGATTGTCATGCCGCCGTGCGGGGCGGAGAAATTGGCTTCCAGACTCGATCCGCCTGAGTAGGGGATCATGGGCATGCGGTATTTGTTGCATACTTTAGCGATCTCGGAGACTTCTTGGGTGGTCTTGGGGTATGCGATTGCGACTGGGAGACGGTCGGCATTTAGACTGGACCATTCTGAGAAGCCGTGTTGGTGGAGTTCGTCTTCTTCGGTGCTGACTGTGTCTTCGCCGAGCTTGGTTCTTAGTTCGTTGATGGCCTGGGGGAGTTGTTAGTTTGGATGGCCCGGGACTGGTGTGAGATTATGCCGCAATTGAGGGATCTACCTTTTCAAAGTCCTTCACTGAGCCATACTGTGGAGTTTTGGATGTCTGTGCCGGTGTCTGTGCCGGTGTCTGGGTATATGAGGAGACGCCGTAGCCTAACCCCGCAGCAAATGCGGAGACGAGTAGAGCCTTGGCCGGGGTCCAAAAGGGTGAAGGGGGAGCGTTTGTAGATGAGGAATTGCCCTCTCTTGTGTTCTCTGTTTTTCTGGCATCTGAACTGTTTAATCTAGCACCGCGAGCCAGAATAGTGCGCGATATCTGGGGCCGAGAAACCTGAGCCGGTAGTGCTCTTGAGACCCGGAGGACTGGCCGCATCGTGGAAAATTATGTTGAGATTAGAATTGAGTTGTGTTTAAAAAAAAAGGGAGAAATGATTCGATAATGCAGGCATGATGTGACCTGCCTTTTGTACCTTGACATCGCACTTCGGCCGAGAGACGCTGCTTGGTCCCTTATAATGCCATAATCCACTCTAATTTCACTATACACAACCACTATAATCCCACTCTTAAGACTGCCATTACCGAGATGTGGAGAAGCCGAGCGTGGGGGCAAATAGGGCGAATAGGAAGAGAAACGGAGTCGTAGCGAGAACTCCGGTCTACGGCAGTACGGTAGTTACCGCCAATTCCAATTCTGCTGGCAGAATCTGTTGTAATATAAGTGTTTCATACTGAATACACTAATATCGAAGTCAGAAATGGAAGTTGAAGGTCAATTATTGATAGCCATTCTCTAGATACAGAACAGAAATAGAAGAGTTACCGAGTCCAAGTAGTGCACGGTAATTCAAAGGTTCTATATGGAGTTGGTAAAGGGCGATAAGAGGACGGCGGTGAACCAGGCGGTCAAAATTTACTATGTACACTGGCCATAGACTGCCGTACTCTGGTGGTTGTCTTTTATTTCTACTTTTAACAAGCGGAACCTATTATATTTACATTGTATTTTCTCTTCACAATATAATACTCTTTGAAGACTATATAAACAACTAACAATTGGGAGAGAAAGTAGAAAAAAAAGTAAAGATGTCAATGGTTGATGGGGCAACGGAGAGGGCAGAGAAACCTCGTACACCAAACAACCAACATCAACCTCGGGTCAGATGAAACCACTACTAACTACCAAACCCACCTAACATACATGCAAATTTTAAAGTGATGGCAGAGCAACTCGCTCAACTAGTGCGCGAGGTGGAACGTCTGGTCACCGCACCTTATGTACCTTCGCTACAGGTAAGTCGATCTGGACTGGCATCGGAGTATACATGTACATGCTAACAATGTAACACTAGGACCTTCATGATCTGGTGCAGCAAGGCAAATCTTCGACAATTGGCGCCTGGGCACTGTGCAAGCCCTGCCAAGTTGGCTTGTTGGCTGATGTTTTGGTCGACGCCTTATCGCGATCACGCGTCGCTCTGCCTCTGATCACTGCATTCGGTTTGTGCTCGTTGGAAGTCTTATTGAAATCTCGAGTCTGACATGTTTTAGCACCTGTATCGTCCTTTAGAGATGTGCTGCTCGAGCGACATCCGGTAATTTTGGATGCCTTTTTAGAAAAGGCCATTGACACTAATGGGGCTGAGGTGAGCTTCATTCCTCGAAGCCAACAAATCCTGGCTGGAGGGTGTCAGCTAACTATTTCAGTATTTTCCGGCATGTATCGCGTTATTCTCATCGCCCCTGCCAGCGGGTATTGTGCCACCAGCAAGGATTGCCCCCTTCATCACGAAGCTGGTCGGCATGATGGCAGAGAACCCATGTGTTGACACTGTAACACCTATCCATGCACTCGTCTCAGGACTCAAAGGCTCGCCAAGGATCTTGAATGACATTCCGTCCGAGGTCATGTCCAATCTACAGCTGGAGTTCACCAAGACACTGCGCAATCTTGACGATCATATGGGCAACCTCCTGTGTCTGGCAACCTTTGCGCAGATTGCGACGGCATTAAATACAACATCTCAAAATCAACACGGATCGGATAACCCATGGCTTCTTAACATCATGCATTTCTTTGGCCAGAAACGGGGTCTCAAAACACTCGACTTAGTCGTTTTGCGTGTCATACTAGCTTGCTCATCCAGTTGCAATCTGGCACCGCCCGACGCGGCTGAGAGTATTCGGCTGGCTACTTGTATTGCTGACGCAATTGAGCCTGAGCAGAAACAGGCTTGGATGGCAGGTAATAGTCCTAAGATTGCTAAGCTGTGCGAGAAGGCTCTCAGGGATGGTCTCTATGGTGAAACACAAACGATGGTTAGTTATGACTGTTTGCGTGCCGAGTCAAAATGCTAATCACTTGATAATAGGCAATCATCTTTTTGCACATACTTCTCCCGGCACATTCGTTGCCACCCCAGCTACGGGAACTTGGGATAAAGATCATTTTGTCCAAGAATAGCCAAGAGACTATGGAAAGGATACCCCATCGACTAATTCCACGCCTCGCAAAATCTTTAGCTGTAAGTATAAGCGCTCCTGTCCGTGAACAACCCTTAACAGCTGACATCAACAGGAATCTGGGGAACCTGCCACTCGTCCACTTTTGGCCTTTACTTTTGATGTCTTAAGAGGTAGTAAATGGTCGGGGATTGGAGAGATGGCGACACTGCACTTGGCACACTTGGTATTGACTGGTGTGCAAGAAGCACATGCCGAGATCATGCTCTCTAGTCTCAACAACTCCATGCTCCCTTTGAGCGAAGTGCTTGGGGAAGTGGTTGAATACTTTCCCCAACAGCCGAGCGAAAGCCAATGTAGTGGTCGAGCATGGTGTGCATCCGAGCTATCCGCAAAGCAAAACAAACTATTTCTATCCCTATTACGACTCTACAACCGGGCTTCAGCACAAAACGGGAACGACATTATCATGAAATCCTTTATGGGACGAGTAGAACAATCAATGCCGAGCCTCCACTGTGCCTTCTCAACAGCAGCTCCCAAAGCCTTCCGTGGCTCTCTTGCCTTGCGGGACAGGCATGACTTCTCGTCAACTCAGATAAACCGCAACTGGCGCTCGGGAGTTACTGAACACTTCATGCAGAATGCCCAGACCTCTCACGACAGTATGATGAGAAAGATCGAGGATACGTGCTTTGACCTGGAGCGCCGATGTCACGATGTTGAAGGACCCCTCCGAGCTGTCGAGGAAGAGCGGGACTTATACGCGAGCGAAAACGAGCAACTGAGAAGGCAAAATGAAGAGTTGAACGAACAACTGAAAGCCGAAAATGCAGAGATTCAAACCAAGTTAACGAACTCCCGCGAATCTTTTGTTGAACTTCAAAACGAGAACACGCGACTTGAACAACTCCTTCAAGGTCAATACACATATGCCGACGAGCTGACTAGGTCGCTCGAGTCTGCACGTGAGGAGCTTCAGCAGCAGCAACGGAGTTCCGAGAACGCCCTTCTCGTCGAGAAGGAAAAGGCTCGCTCTAAGGAATTGGAGATGATCGCAACTTTAACTGGAAAGGACGATCAATTGGAAGATCTTCAGGAGGAGTTGTGCAGTTTGCAAACGAAGAGTGAGCAGGCACGCCAAATTTTTGATCAAATTTCGGGCGAAAAGGCCACTTTATCTGAGCTCTCTAGCTCTCTGGAGCAAGAACTTGCTAGTGCCACAGAGGCATTGAAGCAAACCAGACTTTATGTTGATGAAAAAGAAGATGAATTGAGTCGCCTCCTGGGCCAGGAGGAAGAGTTGAGAAAGGAACTGGGATCCGTGGAATCAACGGTAAGTCTTTTTGGTTGTCATTTTTGTCATCAATGAATACGAATTGATTCATACTGACTCTTTCCAGGTTGCGCAACAGAATATTGAAGTCGAGAGGCTGTATTCTACATTGGAAGAATCCGAGGAAAAGTCGCGGAGTGAGATTGAAAAACTGAAACATGACCGTGAAGCTGAAGCTTCTCGGGCCACATCTGAGGTATGTCTACGCTGCGTCAAATCTATGTATGGCTGAAATTAATCATGTGTCAAAACAGATAGCAAAACATGAGACGGAAAATCAGCGATTGCATGCTGCTATGCAAGCTGCCGTTCTTGATGCCTCCAGGGATGCCCAATCGAAAGACAAACGGATCCAGCACTTGGAGAGAAAGGTAACCAATACCACCCATATATGCAAAATCTAGACACCCTAACCCTAAACCTAGGTGCAAGCATTACGAGACGAACGTGCTGCAAAGGCCCGTGAATTCTCCGAGGCACAGCAACACATCGGCCGTTTAATGGGCGTGATGGGCTTCTCTGCCAATGCCCCTGAATCAAACGCCCCTCCAAGACAGCAGCGAACCAGGTCCTCTGTCAACGCCACTCCAGCCGCAAGGATCCCTCAAACCATAAGTGATGATGAAGATGGCGTACAGCTGGCAGAGTCTTTTGAATCCATGACCTCCAACTTGAACGGGCCTACCCCAAAGCGACCAAGAGGGAATCGTAAATCAACAAACCTACCTTATGATTTGAACACCCCCTCAGCTGCAGCCCCCAAGACGAAAAGTCCACGGGCCAGCGGCATGTCTCGCTCGGTGAGAAAACCACTGGCAGAAGCTGACCACAACAGCCCGACAAAACCACAGCCAAGTAATGCATCGAAACGCAATCAGGTGGATGACTCTTTCCAGGAAACACAGGCCCCGGGGAACTCGGAGGAGAATCGACTTCACGATCTGAATTTGGATATGGATCTTGAGTTTTCTAGAGACTTTCTCTTCTCGAGTACTGCCTTTACTGGGTCAACGGATCGGGTACCCCGCAGTGAGGATGTTGCCTAGGTGATAGTTAGTAGAGTTTTTGTACCTAGTCCTAAAGGTACAATTGTCTTGAATAATTGCATCATGTCCATCATTTCTGTTGCTTTCCAGCGTGTTACTAGTAACCGCATAGTATCTGCATTTACGCACGATCAATAATCGACACAAACCCCAGCTGCTTTAACATTAGTCTTAGTTTCTTCTAGTGCCTTTGATGGCACCACTGCCTGCTGCTTTATCTACCACTATGCTAAGTCAATTGTTTTAAGCTTTGGAGTGTGTCCCTTCATTCCATTTCTCTTTGGATTATTCGCTGTCCTGGTAAATTTAACCGGGATGGTGATATATTCGCTCATACACTCTTAAGCAGAGGAAAACCATATCTACTTTTCACTTCTCTTACCTAGCATTTGCCAAGCTCGAGCTCGCTAAATGTGTGTAGCAAATAATACATTTCTAAAGGCAGTAACTGATATATCTCTCATCAAAATGTCACTTTAGTGTACAGGCTAACTTACTGTCAATGAAGACAGGAATGGTTTAAGCAGGTCTAATTTATAAGTACAAGGTAATTACTTATTCTCACTTAACCAAATTCAAACTGATCTAGTGAACTCTCAGATTCCATCTCTCTCATTCATTTGAAACCTCATTTGATAGTCAGTTCGCTTGCCTCTAAGATTGCTGTACTTTAAAAAGGTCATTATTTGTGCCTTCCGATGAGACTCTTAGTCTTAAGAGTATGGTTCCATCGTTCTTTCCTTGTACGTAGTGTTTCAGTCTCCCTTGGTCACTTTGTTCTTACCTATAATGTCGTGCCTGCCGTGCCTGCCGTGCCTGCCGTGCCTGCCGTAAATGTATTATTTATGTATTTGGGTCCTTCCTTCCAAATCCGTTCCTTCCTATATATTCCCATCCCTCACATCAGCTTCTCTTCCTCTTCTTCTTCTTCTTCTTTCTTCGTGATTCGATCTGCTTCCTTCTATCAAAAGCACGTGCAAGATGGAAGGCCCAGAAATTCACAACACAAAACACACCCAGCCCAACCACCCGGGGCTGGGTTCCCCCAAACCCCCTGGCCCCCCTGGCCCCCACCATACCTCGCCTGTCCGGGACTGGGTCACCTGGCGAACATGGAAGACCTGTGCGGTCGACCTGTTCAACATTCCGAGGGAGATGAACACCCACGACATTTACGATGCCTTCAGCAAGTATGGGCATCTGATTTCAATCGACGTTTGGGAGGATGCATCGGGGCGTCCTGATTCCAAAGGACGCATTCGTTTCAAGTAGGCATTCTGTCACTCTGCCATGTTGCTTAGATAAAATTTCCTGACAATATATAGACCACCCCCAAACGAAGAGTTCTGGAAAACCGGCTCTTTCGGCGTGAAGCTCCGGAGTGGGCGTGTTACGGTGCTCTCACTCTCTGTCTGCTGTGGTGACTCGAACGGGACCATCCCAAGCCCAGTCCGCCCAGACGTGCAGCTCCCAAATGAACTGGTGAGTGAACACATGTCTATGAAGTTATTTTCAAATACTGACGGTTATTTTGAAGGAACTGAAAACGGTACAAGTCGATATCGGTGTCCTGCTAGGTCCGTCCACTGTTCACTCTATGCAAAGCTTCGCCAACCTAGCATTCCCCAGATGCGTTGTGGATACCATGCGCAAGTGCTTACTGTTGTACTTCAAAGTGGGTATTCGAGGGTCAGAGACTGCAGATGTAACGCAGCATGACTATCGTGTCAAAATTACATTTCTCCAACTGACCCAGATTTACCAACAATACGACAAAGCGACGAAGGAACACTCCCTTTTGGTCATCCTAGACTCCGCCGCCATCTGGCACCGAAAGGCCAAAGACATTCAATCCACAGTGACAGAGCCATTGAGCTGGAGAGAAGAGGATAGTTGGTATCGACAGACCTCCGTGACACATAACCCGAACTCGCTGAAGAATCTCCCCACAAATTTGAAGAAGACGGGACATATCATTGACTCAGGTAAGCATTATCATCCGTTACAATTCTGTACGCTTACCAACATTTTAGGGCGATGGAACGTGTTCAGGATCACATTCGCACCCGACGCGGACCCCAATACACGCCGTGTCGGCGATTCTAGTCACTATTTGATGCTTGTCGGAGATATTTTCAAGGACTACAACATCTCCATCAAAGATGGAAGTCATTTTGTCGAGAAACCAGACCGGCCGGTACCAGTATGGCAGTGGATTGACTTTTCTGAGTCCAAGTCCAACAAGGCTTCCGCATTACTGCAAGATTTGGGAGATCAGAACTATCTACACCTCCCCTTCAAGGTACGGTATCAACTAGAGGTGTGTTTGTCTCATGGATACCTATCCGAATTCACCATGACCCGGGAATTTGTAGAAAGATTGAAGGACCTCGGTGATGATCAAGCCACAAGACTGCTAGAGTTCGTTGCAACCGAGAAGAAACAGTACCTTGATCCCATGGAAATTCTTGACCTCAAATTCTTCAAAGGAGTGACTGACTCGAAGATTCCGAGCTACTGTTGCTTCATGCACACAGCACGAGTCACTCCGACTACAATTTACTACAATACCCCAACGGTGGACATCTCAAATCGAGTCGTGCGCGAATGGTCCACCAAAGGTGCCCCTGGGCGCTTCCTTCGGGTTCGATTTACAGATGAGAGAACTGAAGGCCGTATCAACGCTTCACTGGGCGATTCCAATGATGAAATTTACACCCGTGTCAAAAGGACGCTGGCCAACGGTATCACCATTGGAGACCGCCGCTACGAGTTCCTCGCATTTGGCAACTCACAGTTCCGTGAGCATGGTGCATACTTCTTTTCACCGGATGCCGGTGTCTCGGCGGCAACCATCCGGGCCTGGATGGGCCAATTCAACCATATTCGAAATGTGGCCAAATATGCTGCAAGACTGGGACAATGCTTTTCGACCACCCGAGCTTTCACTGGATCTTCGGTTCAGACTACTCAGTGCGATGACATTGTTCGTAACGGCTTCACGTTCTCAGACGGTGTTGGAAAGATTTCCAAATTCCTTGCCCAGATGGTCACATCCCAGCACGACATTAAAACTCTCACTGGAGAGCCTCCTTCGGCTTTCCAGTTTCGTCTTGGAGGAGCCAAAGGCATGCTGGTTGTCTCTTCGGACCCTTTCCCTCAGGAGGTACACATTCGACCAAGTCAGCAAAAGTTCGAAACCAATCAAGTCGGTTTGGAGATCATACGTTGGTCCCAGTATTCTCTTGCGACTTTGAACCGCCAGCTGATCCTCGTGCTTTCTGCCCTGGGTATCCCGGATAAAGTCTTCCATAGTAAACTCAACACCATGTTGGGCAGCTTCCATCGAGCCATGTGCAATGATTCCAAAGCAATCAACCTTCTACAAAAGTACGTCGACCCAAACCAAACGACTCTAACCTTGGCTCAGATGGTATCTGATGGCTTCCGAAAAAATGAGGAGCCGTTTGTTAATACCATGCTTGAGCTCTGGAAGTCCTGGCATCTGAAGCATCTCAAAGAGAAAGCAAAAGTTGCCATAGACCAAGGAGCTAACCTTCTCGGTGTCATGGATGAGACAGGTGTTTTGAAGGGCTACTTTAGAAACGCATTGCCGCACAGAAGAGCCTCCTATGCAGAGAGACTGGCCGCTCTCCCTGAAATCTTTGTCCAGATATGCCGGCTAGACGGAGCTGGTGGGTACGAAATCATTGAAGGCCTCTGTATTCTCGCCCGCAACCCTTCGCTTCACCCTGGAGATATTCGCGTGGTTCGAGCAGTCAACCGACCGGAGCTGCATGGACTCCGGGATGTGGTTGTGCTTCCTCAAACTGGCGACCAGGACATTGCAAGCATGTGTTCTGGGGGTGATCTTGATGGTGATGACTACCTCATTATTTGGGATCCCGATCTGATTCCCGCGAGCTGGTTTGTCGAATGCATGGACTACAAGGGCTCCAACGCACCGGACCTTGATCATGATGTGACAGTTGACGAGATCACTTCATTCTTCGTCACCTATATGAAGAATGATTGCCTTCCTCGAATTGCACACGCCCATTTAGCCTGGGCTGACAGACTCCCGAAGGGCGTGTGGGAAGAAAAGTGCATTCGTCTCGCTCAGCTTCACTCTGATGCAGTTGACTATAACAAGAGCGGTGCGCATGCGAGAATGGCCCGCTCTTTAGATCCCAAGTTCTGGCCCCATTTCATGGAGAAGCGATTCAAGAGACCATCCAGCATTTACAGGTCCACCAAAATCCTCGGCCAACTGTACGACGCAGTGGTAACTCCTGACTTTATCCCCAAGCTAGAGAAGCCCTTCGACTCCCGCATCCTGGAATCCCCGCTGGCTCCAACAAGTGAGACCTACATGGAATACGCCCGCGACCTCAAGGCGGAATTCGACATGAAAATGCGACAAATCATGGCTCAGTATGAGATCAACACTGAGTTTGAAGTGTGGTCGACCTTTGTACTCCGCCACGGTTTCGTGATCAGAGACTACAAGATGCAGGAAGACCTAGGCAGGATCGTGGGTACACTCCGCCGTGGATTCCGGCACCAGTGCTACGACAAGGTCAGCCGTCATGGAGGAAATATCGCTGCCTTGGTCATCGCCATGTACCGTGTTACCCAGGAACAGGTGGCTGCAGCACTGGAGGCTCGACGCAAAGAAGCACTACAGAGAGAAGATCTTTCCATTGTTGAAGTGAGCACCACTGAGCTTCCGCTCATTAGCTTCCCTTGGATTTTCCCTGACGTCCTCGGTGATGTTGCAACGGGCCGAGCGCGACAGGCTCCCTTAGAGGGACAAGAGGGCGCCGCTTCTACAAAGCCCATCGGCGATGGCATGGTCTTCACTCACAGCCAAATTCTCCAGATTGTTGAAGATATGGATGAGGACATGAAGCCGAAGGGTGAGGAGAACAAGAAGCCAAAGGCCGAGGCGGGCTCTGGCTCCGCGCCCCTAGCTCAAGAACTCATTGCTCGTCGACGCATTGACAAGACCAAACCCAAGCCAACCCCCGAAAACATGAATGGGGGTGTGTGCTTCGACGACGAGGATGATGAGAATGAGGGTGGCGTGAGCTTGGGCGCTGCTAAAGCCGAAGAGAAGATTGAAAAGGAGAGTGTAGTGGAGGATATTGTTGAAATGGAGGGCGATATCCAGCCTTCAGCGCTGGACGCTTTGATCAACATGATCAACAACTGATCTTTCGCTCACGAGAAAATGAAAAAAAAAAAAAAAAGCAAAATGAAATGAAATCACCAAAAAAATGAGGCCCTCGAATTGCAGACGAATCTTTGCTCGGTTTTGTTTATCCAATTTGTACCTAAACATTAACAGAGTCTATTAGTCTGTAGGGTATCTCCAATTGCTTCAAAACATCGTGTATCCAAAAGGTTACCAATCCAATCCTTCATCCCCCTTCTGTTCCAGTAGTTCAACCACAGGCTCCAACACAGCCCTGGAGTGTCTCCAATTAGCAGCATCTCTAGTCCTCGAATAAAAGATAGAGCAATCCAAACTATCACAGCTAACCTCATCACCAGGGGAAACACCCATACAAGAGCGGCAAATAGCTTCCAAATCAACGACTCTCTTTTCCGCCCTCTGCAGCCGCGAAACAACATCAAGCAACGTAAGATGCGGCTTCTGCAGACAATCCGCACAAACAGGCACAGCAGCATCAGACAATTTCGACCGACAGACAACACACGAAGACGACCGCATATAAGACTCAAGAGTCTTCCTACTAAGCCCACCAGCACGAGAATTCGGCCTCGCAACCGCCGACCCCTCAACCCGCCGAATCCGCTGCACCTTCGGCATCTCATCATACCACTGACGAACATTCGCACCGACAAGATTAAAGATCCTCTCCAGCGGCGGAATAATATTCTTCGTGATATAGTACTCTGCATCAATCTCAAGCTGCGCATCCTGCAGAAGCGTCTGCGGCGAAACACACCGGTCAACAAGTTTCGAGCCAGGCGCACCGGTAACAACAACATACGGCACGCGCTCGCCGGTCTGTGGCTCCGAGCGTGGATCTTCCATCATACGCTTTGTGCTTATCATCGCGCCGGCGGGTAGACTGCGCTCGGCGTACGTTCCCAGCCGTACTTCGCGGGCGAAGCAGAAATCCTGTATGGAGATGCGGCCTTGCATGATTTTTGCGCATTGGCGCTGGAAGTAGGATTTCACTTGGGACAGGTCTGCAGTGCGGAAGAGTGTTTTTAGGGCTTTTTCTTCGATCTTTTGTTCGGCGGGTGTACCGTCTCGACGGACGGTTTCGATGCCCTTTGCGTCGAACTCGGGCTCTTTTTGGTTGCGGTGCTCGTATTTGAAGCCTACGTAGCGTTTCTTCGCGAGGAGGATGCACGGGTGGTAGACTTTTTCGAATTTGAGTTTTATCGGACGTGGGTTCAGGTCGGTTACTGCTTCGGCGATTTCTTCGCCGATGTCGAAGGCTTGGTCGCGCGTGCGGCCTTTTAGGTAGACGAATAGACTGTCTGTGTCGCCGTAGACGACTTCGGCGCCCCAACGGTCGATGGAGTGAATGAAGGCGATGGCTTTTTCAAGGGTTTCGCGTCCGGTTTGGACGATGCTGTCGGCGATTTCGGAACAGGGCATTCGTCCTGAGAATGAGGCGGATGTGTAGCCGTATGTGACGTTCGCAATTAGTTTGAGTGCTAGTTGTCTGTTGTTTAGGAGCCGCTGTAAGGCTTTATCGTCCTTGTCGGCTTTCATGCCGTTTTTGACCATCACGCGGGTTTCGAGGATTTCGGAAAGCATCTTGGCTAGCAGCGACTGGCGTGCTTCCTGCTTCACATACATCATACCATTTGGTGCGATGTTGATCTTATCTTTTAGTAACTCGAGCAGTCTGGGCTGGCGCTTGTAATCCATGAACCCCATTTTATCTCGTCCGCGCCAGTGCATTGCTCTGCCCAGGAAGGTTGAGTAGCAGTAGTTGTACGCGATCATGACACTCGGGTACAGTGACTGGAAATCAAGCACTAGAAGTGGGCTAGTGTAGAAGTCACTTTGTGGTTCCATGACCAGGGGCAAGCATTCTAATGCATTCTGCTGTCCGACCTGCTTTCTGCTTGGTGAGACGAGCAGGAAGTTCTCTGGCTTCGCAATTCGGAACATCAGAGACTCAACTTTGAACTGGGATCCCCGGGTAATCACCGAGGCAAAATCAATACCAAGCAATCTCGCCTGCTCACTTGTCCTTGGTGCCAATTCATTGGCCTCGAGAATTTCCAGGTTCATTTGCACACGGGAGGTGAAATATTCCACGACTTTGAGGATATTGCGAGGTTTGCCGCTTTGGTGCCATTTCGTCAGGTCTTTGGAGGAATAGTGAGGAATTCGGCGATGCAAGACATGGAAGACGACGTTCTCCATGGTGTACTGGAGCAAGTTCAGCTCGCCTTTCATAGCCCGCCAGATATTGAATATGTGTCGCCCGGTGATGCGAACGGACGATGAGTGGTTGTGCCCCCACTGATCTGTCTCTTTTCCGAATCGTCCATTAGACTGGGATTTGGTCCTTGAGAGCTCCTCGCAGATATCAAAGTCGTACTTCTTGCGCGCTCGCTCAATCACGTATCCCCAGGAAGCGTTATGGACCTCGTAGCCCGTGATGATATCCGGATCATGGTACCGGACAATGTCTATGAGTCGGTTTATCAGGTCCAGTTCCGTTGGCTCACACTCGACATCAATTGTCAACACCTTGGAAATTTTGGCCTCCGGCCTCTCGCCTTCACCATGGTAGACCATCCCAACATGCACTCCTGGAAGATGACTATTGACTTCAAGATCCTCGTCTTCGGATTGGATGCACCAGAACAAGGAAGTGATCTCGTCCTCTTCGGGATTGGCCATGAGAGTTCCACGCGTGTTCACATGCACTTCTAAGCTCATTGTGCTCATGTGTTGAGCTTGATGTTCCACGCTAGTGGACACTCCATGCTGCGAGTATTTGAAGCCATATGCGTTCTTCTGCGTGGGGCCCTCGATCTGCGAGAGGAAGTCTGATTTCATTTGAGCAGGTATAGGTTGGGCTGCTTTTTGGTTAGGTTCTTGCGAAGCATCCAAATCCTCAAACCACTGTATTACCTCCGACCGACTTGGCGGAACAGGTGCAAACTCCCAGACCCTGGCGGTACACCTTTCTCGGAGTTGTTGATCAACCTTTTCTTGCTGATCTCGGTCGTGTGTTGCTGGTATCTGCTCACCAAACATTGCGGGTCCCTCTGCCATTGGGTCAAAATCGGGTAGATAGTGAATTGTGTTGCTCTCTAGCCGAAATTCTCTGCCGCCATATTCTCTTGGTCGTTCAGGCACATCCGTTTCATCGCTGTAGAATGCTTTTTGGTATACAACAGAAGGACGCCCATGTTCAGTTAATGTCGAACTGACTTCGGTGAAAGTCGGGCTGGCAAATCTGAAGAAATGTAATGACCTATTTGGCGTAAATTTGAATGATTGATGAATGTTTTTCATGGTCTCAGCGAGATGCGGATCGAGAGAGACTGGACCCATCACTGTTGCAGACGAGTGTAGCTCTGAGGAACTGTGAGTTTCACTAGTTTCGCCTGACAATTCCGTGGCAGATCCGGAAGGGAAAGAAAAGAGGTGTTGGGATGACTCGAGGTCTTTTCTTGAAGAATTTCCCTCATCTTGGCTGTAGCGCAAAATGGTCAAAGGATCACTGGGGTCCTTGACTACCGGGAATTTCAAACCGCTGGTGTAACTATGCGCCTTTGGACGGACTGTCTTCTGCGAGGAGGATGATTTTGGTTCTGATGATGGGGTTTCGGCGTGCGAATCCAACATGCTATCAAAGGAGACATTTTTATGTTTGTCATCTTGCTGGTGCTTCCGTGCGTTGTGTGATTCCAATGGCCCGTCGGACAAACCGTGACTGGGCATATGTCTAGGTCTTTTGGCAGACGAATGGGGGGAATCGAAAGTTTCGAAGCGTTGTCTTTTGAGGGCTACACTTCTGCTTTGACTCAGGTCTCTGGGCTTTTTTTCTTGGGCTACAGAAATTCCTTCCTTGTAGACACCATCCATAGTTGCTTCGGGATTGCTGGTTTTAGCTGGCTCCGCAGGTGCAGCCACATCTGAAAAGGGCATTTCGTCAAAGACCTCATCGTAAAAGCTCTCGCCCAGCAGGTCCTGTTTCGTTTCAGGATCCTCTCCGGTTCTCCCTTCCAATAAGTTCCCCCTTGATCAGAATCCGAGTAATACTGTCCGTCGGTTTGAGAGGACAAAGCGAGACCCTCATCAACCGAGATTTCGGGTACTTTATTCTCGCCTGATTGCTGGGAACGGCTGCTATCAAAGGCCAAAGTACTGGTTTTGTCAGGAAAGAGGTCCTCAACACTGTCCAACGCAGTTTTGACATTTTTGGCTAGATCATCGATACTCAAGAACGTTCCAAATGACGTATCATTGTTGCCATCCTGGTGTTTCTCATTGGCAGCAAGCTGAGCAGCCATCTCACGAAATTCTTCCTCGTGTATCCAACCACTTCTCGACTGATCTCTTGGATCTGCAGACATTGAAACCAATTCCTCGGGTCCAAACGGGGTGCTTCCGGGATCAGTAATGCCCATCCTCTTTTTGCGTCTGCGAGTTTCATCCTGCCACAGTCCAGCCATGCTAGGAACGAGCCGCTCGTTAACCGCGACAGGTTTCAAAAGCTCAGTGAAATCATGGTGTAAAGGCCGTTCCTTTACCTCAAGGCGGTTCAGGATATCTTGAACACAGATATCAACCTCCAACGGGCAATTGCTTTGCTTCTGTAATGCAGGGTGATCGAGTATGCTCTCGGGTGGGATTGAACGATCGTGCCAGCGATGGGCTAGATTGCTGAGTTCGAAATACTCAGGCACCGGTGCTCGGAACTTGACTTGACTACAGTTCATAGTTGCACATCCGTATAAATTGTAGTCACACATCCATTGCGGGATGTATTGCACATGTGCTTCGTAGGGTTGAAGCGGACGTTTCATCACGGCTCCCTGGTGCAGAAGATCAACCAGACGAGTTGTATGGAAGGGGTTTAAGAGATAAATTTTGAAGAAGAACCGCCATCCAACATGGTATCCATAGAACGGAACTCCTTTCACCAAGGTGATGTGTGCCACAAACGCTGTCCTCCGGTCATATGCATTTCGGCGAAAACTGACCGCCAGAGCATGATCGATTGAGAGATGAAGAGTTCTGATTGCCGAGTTTACTGCAATTTGGTAAGTCAACCCATCAAATCATGAATATGACTATCACTAACCATCTTCTAGCGCCAAGGATCCGGTATATTCAATGTAGAGGTATGGAAACGCGCCATGGACATGTACGGCAACTCTCTGGCCGGTCTCGGTGGCTCCAAATATTCGAATGACAGGCACCTTTGGCTTGAAATCTTTCTCTGAGACCTCATCACGAAAAGGCAGTGGAGGATCCAACTCCGACGCCGTCGCCTGGTAATGATCGATACAGTTGAGACGCACACGGAATGGCTCCATCGCTCTGGTGTGTGGCGACCAGAAGCCACAGCAACATTGCGAAGGATAAATGGTTCACGCACCGCTTATTGCATGTGTGTCCTGTTTGGCATCTCAATAAAAGATAGTTGAGAAACGCGACCGAGGCATGTCCATGACAACGCGAGATAACGCCTAGTCACGTGCTTCATATCAATTCTCCACCCGCCAAGCCTATCGCAACTTCATTCATCTTTCATCTCAGGACAAGAGGGAGCTACAGGTGGCTCGATCTACTTTCTCACTTACTTCTCTTTCTTTTCTACTCAAAACTCGTCTCTTCCCTATTGAACCTACCAGTCATGTCGCGAAAGCCTGCAGATGTGGCGTCAAAAACGCCCAACGAGTACATTCCATCTTTCATCTCGAAAAAGCCGTTCTACGTCGACGATGAGACAAACAACGACTACCTGGAACATCAACGTCTCCAAAAGGCGATTCCTGATCAGTCAAAATGGTATGATCGAGGAAAGCGTGCGGGCCCAGCAGCCACCAAATACCGCAAAGGCGCATGTGAAAACTGCGGCGCGATGACACACAAAACCAAAGAGTGTCTGAGTCGACCACGAAAGCAAGGCGCCAAATGGACTGGAAAGGATATCCAGGCAGACGAACTTATCCAGAAGGTCGATGTGGGATGGGACGCCAAAAGAGATAGGTGGAACGGTTACGATGCTACCGAATATCGCCAGGTCGTCGAGGAATATGAAGAGATGGAGGCCATCAAGCAAATGGCGAAGGATGATTCAAATCTCAAAAAGCTTCAAGCCGATGAAGATGGCGATGAAGCCCCCGATTCGGATATCCGGTACGCCGAAGAATCCGACATGGGACGACAACAGAGTACCGCAACTCGCAACCTACGTATTAGAGAAGATACTGCCAAATACCTGCTCAACTTGGACCTTGATTCCGCCAAATACGACCCGAAGACACGCCGAATGGTGGACATGGGCGCGCAGGATGATCAGGCCGCTGCACTTGTCGCAGAGGAGAATTTCGTCCGTGCTTCGGGCGATGCTGCGGAGTTCGAGAAAGCCCAGCAATATGCGTGGGAGTCACAAGAGAAGGGTGTGCCTCAACTACATATTCAAGCCAATCCAACATCTGGAGAAGTTCTTCGAAAGAAGGAGATAGTTGATACTGAAGCTAAGCGTGAGGCGCATCGCAAAGCTCTCCTGGATAAATACGGTGGTGGGGAGCACTCAAAACCAAGTGCGTTGCGAGAGACGATGGTCGTTGAAAACGAACGATTCATTGAATATGACGAGAGCGGTGCCATCAAGGGCGCGCCCAAGAACGCAACCAAGTCCAAATACCCGGAAGACGTGATGATCAACAATCATACTTCGGTATTCGGCAGCTGGTGGTACCAATTCAAATGGGGATATTCCTGTTGTTGTTCCACTGTGAAGAACAGTTACTGTACAGGGGAAGATGGAAAGAAGGCCTTTGAGGAAGAAGGCAACATGTTGATGATGACTGGAGCAGCCGACGACAATGACGAAGTTTCTGAGACCGCTGAAAATGCGGATCTCGCTCGCGAGTCTGAGCAAGCCGACGGCAAGGATCAAGAGCAGGATTCAAATACCAATGGGAAAAAGCGGACGCTGGAGGAATTGAAATCAGGCGTCACAGAGGACGAATACGAGTCATACAAGCGGAGCCGGTTGGCTGCTGAGGATCCTATGGCGAAGTTTTTAGGAAAAGATTGATTCCGATGATGTTCTCCATATACTACTTGCATGGGCGTTCGTTCGGATGTACTAAAATACCCTCTTGATGTGCTGTTTAAACAGTGAACAAATACACAACCCAATATTTTTTACGCCTCTTTCTGGTGTAGATAATATGCATAAACGAAATACATAAATCAATATGAATCAATGCATACCACTCTATAATTGGCTGGCTTTCTTAAGACGAAATAGTGGCACGTGACTTTGACTTAAGCACAGACCATCGAAATCCAATGAGGGTTAGTCGGTCACGGGATCCAGACAAGCCCTGATGGATCCACGTGATTGACTAACGCACTCGCTTAGAGCACAATCGCCAGATCTTGGGCAAGTTTCGAGACGCTTAGCGACGACGACCCGACAACCAGCCCCTTCAACGGAATTGCCAGGTACGTCCGCATGCTGGTCCCTTCACCAGTGCTCACTTCACCCCCGTCAATTTACTAACATATATCCTCGCCCACAGTTCCATAATTCAAGATGAGTACGTCCGATGCCGAAACATCGCACCGCGATCCTCCGCAGCGTCGAATAACTTCAAACTAACAACCGCCACAGCTAAGGGTACCTCGAGCTTCGGAAAGCGCCACAACAAGACGCACACTCTGTGCCGTCGTTGTGGTACGTATTACACCCATTTTTCACGATCCCACCCATCCGACCCGCAGTCGCAAATTTCTACATCGAAAGACGGAATTAGCGATTACGGCGGAGACAACCACACAACCTAGCAAGAACAAGGGCTAACCGGTGATATCTACGACTCTACAGGCAAGCGGTCTTTCCACATCCAGAAGTCGACTTGTGCCAACTGTGGCTACCCTGCTGCCAAGACCCGCAAGTGTACGCAAATACCCCTCCCGAGAACGTTGGTGATATGAATGGTGGCCATTATTTGCAATTTGGGTACCAAGTTGAGAACTCTGGCTTACATGGATTTTTTTTTCTCTACGAACAGTCAACTGGGGTGAGAAGGCCAAGCGCCGCAAGACCACCGGCTCCGGCCGCATGCGCTCCCTGCGCGATGTCCACCGCCGCTTCCTTAACGGCTTCCAGACCGGTACCCCCAAGGGTGCCCGTGGCCCCGTCACCAACTAGATTCCCTTTTCGTCCGCTCGGCGTCGCGTTTTCGTTATCGGAGAGGCTGGAATAGGAATGAGGGGAGGGATCCTGGCATGACATGAATTAGCATTACGGGATAGCATTACTCGAAATGCAATGGCAGTTCCGGACTCTTATCGCTTTCCCGTGGAGTTGTTGGTGTGTGCAACTGTCGATCACGTTGGTTCTCTTTGCCACGCCAAGGATGACAAAGTAGAACTCGCGAGACGATGGGAAAAGTTTCGTTGAGGGGCTCTTTTCTACGGAAAAGAGCTGGATTAAAAAACCCTGGGAAAGCGTGAATGAATTTCCTTTTTTTTCGATTATGGCTGGCGAATATCCCATGTCATGACAGATACAATGTGAAGACTCTTCCTACCATTTCATGGTCTGTTCTACTCAGTACGAGGCTCTTCGATTGAAAAGACGCAGATGCTTGGATTGGACATGATTCAATGGCTGTGACGAATAAGCCCGTGGCTCTAGCGAACATCTAACCCATAGTATACAGTCTCGACTCATGATTCTCCACGACCAAACACCTTGACACCTCCATCCCGTTGAATGAAGTATAACGCCTCTCGCTCTTCCAGGCTCTCTTCTTCACTCGTGTTCAGCCCACCACCTCGGCTGATTCTCAGTACTCCGCTCACATCTTTTGCGGCGCCAGTATCCAAAGTGCGGAGCTGCATGACCGACCGAGCCCGATGCGCCAGCCCAATGACGAGTGCCGCATGTTCTGTCTCTATTGGCGTAGCCACTTGCTCTCCCGATGTGGATGCATTGTGTATTAATGGAGCATCCGTAGCTAACGTCAAAACCGTAGCATGTGCATGCTGTCGAACAAATAGTCAGCCATGTCGTAACCGTAAACCTTGATTTTGCCTATCAGGAAGTGATAAGGCCTTACCTGTTGTAGCGCTGTGATCCACTCCGACATTTCTGTTGCTCCGATTCCCATACTTGGACCTGTCGCAGCAAGGAGCAGGTCAGGCTGGTCTATAATGAGGAGAAGCTCATCGCCATCTTCCATTGAACTCTTTTGCTGTTCAATCACTGATAGGATATCTTTCTCCAATGCGTCAAGGGAGGCAAGACCACGGCCAGAGAAATGGAGCTTCTTTGCAATCCCAGGTTCAGCCTGCTTCGGTGTCACACTTCCTCTCACTCCTGTAGTTGTTGGTGCCACCGGCTGTGGTGACCTTCCAGGTACGGCACCAGGTGCAGACCGCATTGGAAGCGTTGTGCGAGGACTGCTTCCCAGACCAGCCGGTGAGATACTGGGGGAGTTGCTGTGGCTTGCGGTGCGTAGAACAGCTCAGACAAGCCATCTATGAACGCAAATTGTTGCTTATCTGCCAGACGCGCAAGGTCAAGTCCCTATAAGCCTGATTAATGGTGTCGATCAAAGAATGTATCAATACATGAATAATATAGGACATGGGACGCAAATACATGTTCCAAATTCAAATATCAGTCAATATGTTGGCTCAACTTACCAATCGCTTTGCCTCAGCCCTCCAGAACTCATAACTCCGCATGAAGCTTACCAGCACCACTTTCTTCTTGGTGCCATTGTGCTCATCTGAGCCGAATGCCACATTGGGGCTCGGTGAGCTCAGCGCAGCATGAAGAAATCTCAGGACCAGCCAGTTTGAAGTTGCACCAAGGATAGAAGAGACTAGTGTCAAAGATGAATCGGGCAGATTTGATACATATGAAGCGAGGAGGGGCGGTAGTGGGGGTTGAGAGGGCATGATTGCGCCTCGATGCAGATATCAATGCCGTTCTTTGTTCCTGGCAGGTTAAAGATGGACCAAGCCAGCTTTCACTCCTTCTTCTCCAATTATTGGCTCTTTGTTTGGAGGCGTTGCTGCTGATCGAGTCGTCGAGATGATGTCGAGAAAAAATGTCTCCGGCTTGTGATTGGCCCCTCCACTATCCAGCCATGCCAAGACATAGGATTTCGAGATGATATTGCATGGGATTTGATTTCTCTTTGTTATTTCTCCATTATTGGATATGGATATAGTACAATAGTTAACATACATTCGAGTTTCCGGGTATTACCTACTCAATATCTCTTGATTAAATGTTGTCAGGACGATCATTGCGAGCAATATATATAGTTCCTGTGGTATGCTTCCCGCTCAAAGTCCACACCATGCATTTGAGATCCCAAACTGATGCAGTTACTAAAGGGCAAACTACAAATAATACTGCATCTAAGCTTTGAAATAACATACCAACGGTCAATACGGGCTGCGATCAGAATTATTAAAAAGAACGTATGCCTGAGGCATCAATATGAGTTTTCTGCACGTATCACCTGACCAGTTTCCCCACCATCGAGGGGAGCGATGGATGCATCTTATCCATCGCATTGCAAGAGGCTGTGCTCTAGTGCCGATCGTGAGTACATTTTCCATTCTAGAGATCACTTCCACACCGCTATGTGTATACGCATCCCAGCCCTACCATGCTTATGTGCTATACATGATATCCGATGTGGGGGTCTTCTTGCGAAGCATTTTCTGTGCATTATATCAGATGAATTAGCTAACTTTTTATACAGATGACTGTCGTTGTATGGCATGATCTTAGCGCATTGGATACAAGATACGAGACATCCAACTTACCTCGATAAAGATGGCTAGCACTCGTGATTCCCACTCATTTGCTGTATGTATTGATCCATCTGCATGATAACTGAGCTATAAAATGCGAGAGTTGAAGCCTGACTGTTCAAATAGTGCGACGAATGCCGCTTGCGCAAGTCAAGAGTAAGTGCTTTCTTTATTAAACACTTGCAGGCCTTGCCTCATTTAACCCGGGTTTTATAGTGCTCAAAAGAGCGACCAGTCTGTCTGCAATGCCGACAGCTGAACAAAGAATGTATATACAGCCCCAAAGTCAGCAGAAGTCCTCTGACTCGGCAGTAAGTGACCAGAATCGAAACATGCTTTGTATTTGAAGACAAGACTAACTTGACCTCTTCAGACACTTAACCTATGTTGAAGATCGCCTACACTCATTTGAAACAGCCCTCGGAAGGCTTTTCCCAGGTGGTGATCTGGATGCTACACTCCGTTCTCTCTTGCAAAACCCAGAGGTTCCAAGGGCCCCTTCATCCAAGTCCTCTTCAAGGCACTCAACCCCCAAACATGAGCCAGAACGGGCTGAGCCAGCACCAGAAGCTCTCCCACAGCAAGCCGATGGCTTTGACTGGGCTGAAAAAGAAATTACGCTAGGTGATTTGACAGACGGCATGGCCGCGCTGTCTATTAAGCCCGAAGGAGCTGGCTACTTTGGTTAGTCCATTCAATATCCATTATGGATTATGCTTGTCGTTTTCCAAACTGACACATAGATCACAGGAGCGTCTTCAAGTGTCGTACCATTACGAGCACTTTTTGATCATGGATTTGATCTGAACGTACCTGTGCGCTCGGCAAGGTCAGGAGGTGTGCCTCTCAAATCACAGCTTCTGGAAAGTGCCCCATCTGGACTGATCGAGCAAGCGTTCATCGACGCTTTCTTCCTCAATTATCATACCAGCTATCCATTTATCCACGAGCCTACCTTCCGGATGCAGTTTAACGACCCATCTCTACGCCCACATGGTAACGCTTGGCACATCCTCTTAAACACGATATTAGCTCTTGGAGCCTGGTGTATCGGGGATGACAGCTCAGACCTCGATATCACATTCTACCAAGAAGCCAGAGGATACTTGCAGCAGGCATCCGTGTTTGAGACTGGCAATTTGACAATGGTTCAAGGATTATTGCTACTGAGCAACTATGCACAGAAACGGAACAAGCCCAACACCGGGTGGAATTATCTTGGTCTAGCAGTTCGAATGGCCATGAGCTTGGGCCTTCACAAGGAGTTCCCTGGCTGGAAGATCAGTCTTCTACAAAGAGAAATCCGCAGAAGATTGTGGTGGGGAGTTTTCATCTTCGACAGCGGCGCGGCTAAAACCTTCGGAAGACCGATCCTCCTCCCAGAGGACAGTGTCATGGATGCGAAGCAGGTTCGAAATATCCACGAAGAGGTATTTACAACCAATATAAAACATAAAAATAAAGCGGCTATAACTAACACATTACAGGCATTGACTCCCACAACAATAACTTTGCCGGCCGAATCACCCGGCCCAACCATCTACTCTGGCTTAATTGCACAGGCTAGCTTTCATCTCCTTACCAACAGCGTCTACCAACGCCTCATTTCAAGCCCCAGCCTCACCCCAGAAGACACACTAAACCTGCAAAAACCCATCGAAGAATGGTACAACAGTCTTCCATCCTACCTTCAACACCCGCAGTTGCCTCTCTCCATGCAGCCAACCAGCCCAGACCCCGACTCTCTCGCACTCGTGCGCAATCGCCTGCTATGGCGAAACTGGAACCTCACCATTCTGATCTACAGACCAATCCTACTCCGCTGGGCCGCTAGACGCTGGGCCCCACTTACCGGCAGCGGCCCAGGCACCCCGGATGCAGGGTCTGAAGATCCCTTCGAGACGGAGTGTCGGTTGCGCTGCCTCCAGAACGCGCGTCTGACCATCTCTTCCATCTCGGAGTACATGGCGAACTATATGTGCACCAGACTTGGAGCATGGTATATGCTGTATGTATTTCCCCATACCTAATACTCCACAAGAATGACATTTAACATTAAAAAAAAATAGCTACTTCCTCTTCCAAGCAGGCCTCATCCCCATAGTCTTCCTAATGACCGACCCCTCAAACCCTGAAGTCGCCTCCTGGCTCCAGGATATTGAAACCACAAAATCCCTCCTAACCCACCCCTCCCTCGGCACAAACCGCTTCGCAACCCGCTGCTTCGAAGTTATCAACCGACTCCTCGGTCCACCCACGCACCCAGTGCCACAGGGGCTCCCAACCGACGGAGACCAGCTCGACCCCCAGCAACACCAGCAACAGCACATCCCCCTACAACCACTGCCTAACATGATGCCGTTCCCCGAGCAGCTCTTCAGTGATCCTGGATTTGGAAGCCTATTCCCAGGCGAGCAGCACTTGCAGATGAATACGGGTGGCATGGACTTTTCTGAATGGGTGAATTTCCCTGCAGCAGAATGAAGAATGAATGGGCGTAGTTTTGTTGATTTCTTTTATTTCTGTATGTATTTTGCATTGTAGGATGGTGAGTACATGGGAAAATGGAAGTTAGGAATTTCTTTTGGAAATAATGATATAATAAGTATGGGCATTAGCGAATACTTCAAATGTGTCGAAGCAGTCATCTCAAAATGTATAACTAGTTGTACAACAGTTGTAGATAGTTCTCTTCCTCTCCTTGCGCAACACAGAGATTTCCAGTTCACTACCATTAGTCCTATTGCATATATCTAAGAGGTTATAAGTCCTTGGCCGTAAAGCCTATGCATTCTTGTATGCTTCACGCCCCTTAACTATTTCCTTCTGTGCTTTGCGTCGCACAACAAAACTCCACTGTGGATATCTGATCTACCTTATTTACCTTGGTGATCTACCTAGGTACCTTGGTAATACAGTACGTATGCCTTCTACCATTGACCGTCCATTCACATCGGCCGTTCGGACTGACTTGTCGACCCCCGACCCATCGGCCGTTCGAAACCCACCCGCCATTGACGAGCAGCACCCCGGTGCAGCTGGAGAAGACGCCATGGCATCCGCTCATGCATCTACACAATACAACATTGACAATTTCGACATTGACAATTTTGACATTAACAATTTCGAGATCGATCGCTCAGAGATTTATTTCCATAATGTCGTCCCAAAGTTGAAGGGACAATCTAACTTCAGGGACTGGGAGACAGGCCTCCTTCTAGGGCTTAGTGCCAACAACGAATACTACGCCCGCATGCTCACCCATGGGATTCCGATTCCATCTGCACCGTTCTACTACAACACCTCGGTAGATGCAGTTCGTGCAGAACTACTTGAAGCTGCAAAGGCAGTCTCTGGTGAGGACACTGATGACATTGTCATTACCTCCTCCCAAGTCCATACTCGAACCATTGAACTAGAAGAGATCAATGCCCAGCGGAAGGAGAAGTACGACTCCCAGCGTAACAACTGGAGAACATGCAACTCACGAACACTTCTCAACCTTCGAAAGACCCTCGGTATCGAAGCTATCTCTCTTATAGCACAGATAACCGACGCTCGTGAGGTATACCAGAAACTTCGAAAGACATACGCCAGTCCTTCTCACCAACAATCATACGACTGCTATGCGAAGTGGGTTGACTTGCGTTACAAGAATGGATCTGCATCCAACTTTGTACGTAAATTCCAAGAAGCTCTTCGTGAGGTGACTGCAACATCTGGGGCTCCAAGCCAAATGCTTGAATTGTGTCAGTTCAAGAGAGCAATTTTCGAGAATCCACGATGTGCCGCCTTCCTACAAAACCTTCGAGTCAATGAGGAGGATCCCGACTGGATGGACGAAGTCTACTTTGAATTCATCGAGACAGAGACACACAACCGCTTGGTCAACGCTGCCTGGAGAGAACGAGAATGAAGGGTTGATAGTTTAGAGCTATGTTGACTATGGTACTAGTCGTTGGAAGGCACATCACTTAACCTCCACTGTTTGCTCCCAGTATCACTAGTTTCAACAGTTGTAGATAGTCCTCTCCCTCTCCTTGCGCAACATAGATATTTCCAGTGTACTAATATTTCATCTGTAGTCCTACTGCTTCATCTCTAATAAAGATTCACCTACCCTTAAACTAGCGGCCAAGAGATCTACTAATTTTCTTCAGATTCAGTTCAGATTCAGTTCAGGTTCAGTTCAGATTTAATTCAGATTTAATTCAGACCTATACCCATTTTAGAAGGCATCAATTTTATTAACCTTATAATCTCGGTATTTAGACATCTTTAAGCATCTCCAACATTAGTGGATCTAAATTACTGCTGACAATATGACAATATGAACCAATGACAGAGTTATGTGTCGGTGGCATACTTAGTCGCTCGTAGAAGCCTTCAAACAGGATGGTCTATAGGAACCTTAAAGCGAGATAGGTGGTGTGTGGCAACCACTAAACAAAGAAGACTCAACTTTCTACGTACTAGTTGTGTAGAACACAGTCATTACAGTTGGATTTGATATAAAGTGTGTGCAATCCTATACTAAGAATAAATATTATACACACATCATGTTCATCTTTACGCCGTAAGTTATTTGCATTGCACGTTGGCGGTCATGCCTGCTCCAAATGCACATCGATCGGTTTGATAAAATCATCTTCTTCAATCGGTGTTCCGCGCAACTCGGCCTCAATGTGCTTGATGCGCTTCTTTTCTTCGTGGGCGGCTGTGTCGCCGAAAATGAGATCCATATCTTCGAGTGTCTGTTGAAATGGTTAGCATGGTTAGTCTTTCATGGATAAAATGAGTCCAAGCTGGAATAGAGGGTTGCGGAACGTACCTTTCCACGGGTTTCGGGGATGCAGAAGAAGGTGAACGCAAAGGCAAGAAGACAGAAGGCAGCAAAGAAGATGTATGTGCCCCATGTGATAGACTCGAGCATATCAGGGGTGACAAGACCAATGATACTGCAAGACAGGGTTATTAGAATCGATTCATTAGTCTGAATGGGAACGCTGTCACTTACAAATTGCACATCCATGTTGCCGAGGTTGTGATGGAGATGGCCTTGGATCTAATAGAAAGGTTGAAGATCTCTGAAGGTAGAACCCAACCGATAGGGGCTGGTAGTGAAAATGTTGTTAGTTGGTTACTGGAGAATAAATGCAGGAAGAGGTATAAGACACGAACTTACCGAATGAATAGGAGAAGTTGATATCGTAGATGTAGATAAAGGCAATACCAGCCCAGCCGGCGGATTTATTGCTCACGAGCGAGGAACCAAAGCCACCCAGGATGCCGCCCACAATTACCAGGGAGATGCAAGTTCCTGCGGCGCCTGCCATGAGAAGAGGTCGACGACCGACTTTGTCGATAAAGAAGAGAGCGGGAAGGGTGCTAAGACAGTTGACGATTCCGTAAACGCCAGTAGCAAGGAGGGAGGTGGTGTTGCCATCTAGGCCGAGCTGGGCGAAGATCGTAGGTGCGTAGTAGATCATGGCTATACGAATTAGATACAGCTATATATGGATGTGTATGTAGTGGAAATTACATACCATTACAACCCATGAATTGTTGGAAGAACATCACGATGCAGCCAATAGCCAATCGTCTGAAGCGGGACCATGTTGTGAAGAACGACATGTACTTTTTGAGGGTGTTAGCGAAGTCGGATCATAACGGAGGGGTTTGTAACAAACCTGAGCAACGTGCAACTTAAATCCAGACAGGTTAGGGAAATTGTCCCTCGCAAATGAATTCTCTAACATGATAGAGGCCTTTATTTCAAGGTACTCATTAAGGAGAATAGGACTGTCACGATCTTGGCGGCGCAGTCTTGAGAGTGCGTGTAGCGAGTCGTCATCACGCTCCTTCATCAACAACCAACGGGGCGAGTCTGGGAAGAACAGCATTCCAATACCCAGGATGACTGCTGGAACGATCTGCAGGGCGAGGGGGAGACGCCATGACACCTCGGACTGCCCAGTACAGCCACCAACAGGAACATCATGGTAAGGGTCGAAGATAGGGTTTGAAGTTGTACCACCGGAGTACGGGATATCAGGAGCACATCGGGTACCGCCGATATAGTTCGTTCCATAGTCGATCCAGTAGCTGAACAAGATTCCCAGAGTGACGGATACTAGACACAAATCAGTCGACGTGTTATATCCCAACTTTAGAGAACAACTTACATTGTTGTAGAACCACCAGTCCTCCGCGAATCTCTGGAATAGAAACCTCAGAAATATACAGAGGCACAACCATGGTCAGTTGACCAACAGCCAAACCAGCAATAGCTCGACCGGCGAACAGCATTGAAACATTCATAGCAGCGCACTGGATGACAGAACCAATAACGAAGACCACTACTGCCAAATTGATGGACATCTTCCGGCCAAATCGATCGGCGATAGGTCCATTGATCAAGGACCCAGCCCAAGCTGCAAGCAACAGTGTTGACACAAACCAGCCCTTGAAACCACTTTCAGAAAATACACGAGGGTATCGAGCTCCAAAGGACTCCATGGTGATAACACCGCTGACAACACCTTGATCATAGCCAAATAACAGACCACCCAGGGTCGAGAACTGTGTTACGGTCAATAAATTGATATAAACACCTTATGCAAGAGAAGACACTTACCGATGCTACACCGCAGAGAAAGGGATTCTGTAGGACAAGCGCAAAGCCGCCCCTCGGGCTGCTATCTCCAACAGTAGCCATGATATGCCAGTATTCTCTGAGCCGGTGAGAAGGGAAGTTGCTCCTGTTCGCTAGGCTTTATATATAGACGCTTTCTAAGTTAAATATAAGAACTGCTCTCTGCCGTCTAGGAAGACAGTGCTCCGTCTGGGGTTTGGATGAAGCAGGAACACAGTACTCCGAGAGCTGATAGCAAGGCACAAGACAAAAGGCACATCTGATAGAATGAATATCAGCGGAGTGTTCTACTCCGCACAAACTGAAAAAGGAAAAGGGGGGAGAAGGCCGAGGGCCTTCCCCGAATTTGGGGTGGGCCTAACTTCTCCCGAGAGTTTTGATATTGCGGGGAAACCTTGTCAAAGTTGTCGAGGAGTCATAGAATTGGATTTCTTGAAGTAAACACAATATAAACACCGTATTTATCTATTAAATATTAGCAAACACCTTTCTTATTATCGGAGACAAATTCCAATAAAATCCAATAAAATCCAAAGGTCTACAGAAGGTCGGCAATGTCATCTCGAAGCCCCCAAGCCGGTGCGGAACGGCGTCAGGTGGGAGAAATCTTATTTTCGGGCTCGGGTTTAGTCCGAGATATCACAATGGTTTTTAGTTGCAATATGATTAGAATATTTTGGATATATTTTTATTTTGAATTGGTTTTTCCAATTGGGATAGATCACAAGATGAACTCATTATGAGCGAATACCTCAATCAGGACCATTGCAACGGTGATTTTCCACTTTGTGCTGCCAATGTGAAACCCATCTTCACTGTAAAACAACTCAACTTGCGCGGTTATGCGCAAATTTGTCCGGAGATTATCAAATCCAGTGCTAAAGAGCAGCAGCTGGACTTTCAGACGCATGTCATCTGTTGGATAGTGGTTTCCCAAGAAACATCAGGTGCAAAAGAATCGACATCTGACCTTCTCAGAGCAATGTGATAAAACCCACTCTGCTGGAGTCAAACTTCAAGATCTCAAACTTCCGATCCCAAACTTCAAGATCTCCCAACCTTCCCTCCCCTTCCTTTCCCTCCACCCCCACAACCATACACACAACCATGTCCACCGCCACCCCCCTCCGAGTCGGCGTCCTCCTAGTAGGAACTGTGCAACTCCTTGACCTATCCGCCGTGGACCTCCTCTACATGACAACCCCAGAATACCTCAAAGAATGCTCCCTCCCACAACCAATGATCGACCTAGGCCGACCCTGCGAGATCCACTACATCGCCCAGAACGGACCCAACAAAACAGTCAACACGACCTCACAGATGTCCCTCCAATTAACCAACTCACTCACAGACTCCGCCGTTTCCCCAGGGAAATTGGACATCCTGCTAATCCCCGGTCCGCCGCCAAAATCCATGCCGCCAGCAGAAGAATACCTGGACTTCGTGCGCGCACATTTCGCGGCCGACACGCCCATCTTGAGTATCTGCACCGGGGCATTTGTTATCGGGTACGCTGGGATTGTGGCGGGGAGGGAAGTTACGGCGCCGCGGTTGTTGATTCCTGAGATGAGGAGGAGGTTTCCTGAGGCGAAGACCTGGGATGATTCGGTTAGGGTTGCTAGGGATGGGAATTTATGGACTAGTGGTAAGTTTCTTTTTTTTTCTTTTTCCTTTTCTTTTTCTTTTTCTTTTTGGATTCAGGACTCGAATTTGGTTTATAAACCAAATGGATGTAGATGTACATGCTGAGAGACTCTATAGCTGGAATTACAAACGGACACGATCTCGTCGCTGGGTACCTGCGTGAACATTACTCTGCCGCTCTGGTAAATACGATTCTCGTCGCTGCAGACATCCCTTCCCGTCCGGCGGCATATGCCAGTTCTGTAAGGAGTGATACACTGTATGTGCTGTGGCAGGTTATTAAGGCACTTCCGAATGCAGTGATTCAGTTATTTAGTGGGAAATGACTTTGTACTTCGGCTTCTAGAACAACTTCACATCCGACCGACGTCATCCCGAGGAATCTCCAGATGTTAAATTTGACGATCAAAGTACTTTGTTTTTTTTTTTTTTTTGTTTGTTTTTTTTTCTTTTTGGGGAAAAAATAAAATAAAATCCCACATTTAAGTACGGTACTTTTATTTGAGACATTCACATTAATTGAATAAAATATAAATATACCCAATCAAATAAAAGCCCGAGTCCTGCAGGACTCGGGCTAGACTCCGGGGCTAACTAACTATAAGGAAGATATCCACCCATCAAGCTCTGCATCCGAATTGAGCGAGACGATCCTATCCCATGCACAATACCAAAGTACCTACTACCAGGATTCTCGGCAGATCGCGGAAGGGATTGACATGAACATCGGACACGTCGACACAACGAGTTCCATGCAACCTTTTGCTATCATTAGTTGCATCAGAAAGGAATATTGAACCAGGATGAACCCCTACCGCCATTAATGTACCGGTGTCGAAAATAGGGAGAGGACCGAAGATCAGGGAGCAGAGAAGCAGGGATGATAATCCTCTACGGAGTACATATGAAGTGTTTATGGGGCCATCGAGGACTCCACTTTGTAAAGAAAAGACTCGTCGGCTTGATTCCGAAGTCTGGATCGGCGACACTCCTTGCTAGAATTATTTCGGACATTAATGGATGCCCGACAGAGTGGTTTTAAGGCGTTGAAGCAGACGCTCGGTTAGGTTTTATTCTTCCATTGCCGAGGTAGAGGTTCTTTTGTGTATGTAAATGAAAGGAAGAGATAAATTAGGATTCTACAGGTAGAATGAGGACTGGATTTATAGACAAAGCTTGACCCTGCAATCATCCGAATTGGGCTAGATCATATTCTACCATCTGTGAAATATTCTATCCAATAGAAAACAAGGACAGTTACAACGTCTAGCAAATTTACATTCTACTCGTATACCTAAAGATAGCTATGGTTCAATAGTAATGCATTTCTTGCAGTTCCAGAGCCCTAAAAAAAAACGAGAAAAGAAAAAGAACAGAGAACAGAAAAGAAGACCCCGAGGTTGAAAACGATGGAAAAGAAACAATCTGGGCGAGAACGCTCGTACCATGCAACGCGCTGCACCACGCTAAAGAGGACAATCATTGAGAAGAGAAGTGAAGAAGTTGAGGAAGACGAAGGGGATAAGAAAAGGGGGGGGGTAATGTGAACGAAGCCGATCTCTAGACCCGAAAGGGAAGAGGTCGAAAGAGACATGTGCTGACCACAAAACCATGATACGAGTCGAGCCAATTAACCCAGGATGATCATTATGAAGAAATGAGAAAGGAAACGAGATCCACGGCTCTTGTCATGCACCGGAAAGTTTTATTTTCGTTCATGTGGTTCCCAATGGATGGGTTCAAAGTCGGAATTCTGGAAATGGGCTTGGTTATATGGGGAACTAAGAGAGAAAAGTCAATAACGACACCAATTATACTATGAATAACCTCGACAAAACTCACTTTTTGAAAGGCGTCGTGACTGGCAACGAACGACTGAGATTGGGTTTCATCACCAATGGATTCAGGCGAATCTGCGGGCCGTCGGATGACCGACTAGGCAACGAGGTCATCGGTGGCGGGGCGGAGGATGGTGGCGGGAGTTGTGGGGGAGGAGAGACAGGAATCGACGGAATGGGTGCATGGGTCGGCATAGGCGATTGGTACATATCTTGTTGCGGGGACATGCGGAATGGACTGGCGGGGGTTGGCGAGACAGAAGACATTGGAGACATGGGAGCGCCCATCCCAAAGGATGTGTCCTGCATCAGATTGGGAATGGCCATTAAGCTTGAATTAACGTCGAACCCGAGAGCAGCTTGATCCCAGGGGGAGTAGTCGGACGTCATTCCGTATTGGAGGTTAACTATGGGTGCCATATTCAAAGCTTCAACTGGGTAAAGGAGATCATAATGGCCTCTGTGGGAAATGTTAAAATCGGTACCACACTTGTTAACTGCTAAATTAACTCACGGTCTGTATAGGAGACGGATTGTTGCACCATTAGGACTATTAGAGGATAGTTGGTGGGGTGTCACGACGTCGCCTTCACTTCGGTCGAGATAAAGAATTTCGACGCCAAATCCAGAGCCTTCGATCACACCGTCGATCAGTGCCTGGAGGCCAACTTCGTCGATTTCGGTCTTCACTAGGTCTATCCGCGAGCTGCAGTACTGGTTCAGTGGCATAGGAAGGAAAGCCTGGTACCGGTTCGGGTTGAGCTTCATCCACGCGCTAGTCAAGATCTGCAAGGCGAGACAATCAGTTTACGACCGGTAACAAGGAAATGGAAGGGCAAGAATCATCCAAAGGGAAAAAAAAACTTACTCGGAAGTGGGTAATGATAGCATCAGAGCAGTAACCCTCATTGAAGGCCTCGACAAGGAAAGACTCGTCCTGAGCGCCATTTTGGATAGCAGCCTGGGTTCGGTTGAGGACATCTTCTGTGGCATCGACAAAGATCTCGTAAATGGAATCCGACAGGCCGACCCGTTCCAAAAGCGTAGTAAGAGACTTCATTCTCCGAATCTCCGCCTCGATCCGGAGGGTGTCTCGAAGGGCGAAAAGGGTCTCGAAATAACCAAATGCCACAGCTGTATAGAATTAGTATGAAATACACCTCATATCAAATGAAGATGACCATACCTCTCCAGCCACAATTCCCATCGCCTTTCATGATACGGCATTCGGGATGGGTGATAGCAAGCGCCTGCGAGTAACAAGTTAGATGCGAGACACATTATGGTAACACAGGAGGCTCAAGCCACCAAAGCTTACATTTGTCTTTGTAGCTAGAGTTGGATCCGCATTCGAGTAATCCAAGGCGATGCTGTGGCTAGACTGTTTGGTTGAGACAAGGGGGCCCTGTCGACATGGTGTCAGCCATTGCTGCAGATCGGGATAATCGAAACCAAATACCTGGACTTCCGGCTGGTAGCTGTTGGAAAGCTTCTGAAAGCGCTCCATCTCGTCTGCCGAGAGAGCATTCATATTGGCGGAGTTGGAAGAGATTGGGGAGAAAGCAGCTGATAATGAAAGGGCCACAGGAGAAAGAAAAGACGAGGAAAGGGCGTCCCGGTAAAAATCAACGGGATTCTGCTTTTCCGGGAACGGCTGATGAATACCGAAATGATTCCAAGTAGGTTTTGATAAGGACATCGCACACGGTTTGAAGTTGTGCTTATTCGAGATCGAAGAGTCCACGTAGTGGTTATTATGTCAAGGTTTTCTGACGATGTTAGAAAAAAAAAGAAAGAAACTTAACCTGAGGAAGAACAAAAAATATAAATGTAAAAAAATAAGTTGACATACAGATCGAATGGACATTTCCTTAGAATGGGGAAATACGGCTCAACACTTTTTGCCTTGTACGACACTGAAGTGTGTCCCAGCACAGCAGATCGGCTATTACTATCAGAGTTTCAGTATGATGATCCAGACGCAAAACATGCATAGCAGTCAGGTTAAATCAAGCCCACAAGCACCCGGAGGCACCTATAGGAGGATGGATACAAGGAGAAAGATAGGACAAAAAGAAAGGGTGTACTACGAGCCTCTTAGGACAGGCAGTTCTCCCACTCTGATTGGGGCATGTAAAAGAAGTTTTGTGATGAAAAGTCCAGAAGCCAAAAGGGAATATCACAATGTCATTGTGGAGAGAGGGAAACGGGGAAGAATGTCAGGAGTCACCACGGGAAAAAGGATATCAGCCGGTTGGAAACGGCTCCTGATGGAGGGGTGCACGAACCAAAACCAGATTGGTAAGACAGGGATCCCAAGAGTTCTGATTTTCCAGATGATTGAGCGGATATGGATTCCGGAGAATTGAATGGAGATCCAGAAGGCTGTGACAATAAAAAAAAAAAGAAAAAAGAAAAAAAAAGGGGCCAAAAGAAATGAAAATAAAAGAGTTGTATGACACACAATGACAAAAGAAAGAAAAGGGCGGGGGAAGTTGCTTACCTTTCAAGGTTGTATGACCCCGATGAGATGATCAGTGCCGAGTGAGATCGAGAAAATGTCAAAATCTGAGACACAGTAGAGAAAGAGTCTTAAGGTTAAAAAGGACGATCTCCAAAAGTTCTGGATAGAGTTGTGGGAGAAAGAGAGAGATTTGGGGGGAAGGGGAGTTTTTGCGGGGAGAGAGGAGGATAATCGGTAAAGAGGTAAAGAGGTAGAGAAGGAAAAAAAAAAAAGTAGAGGAAGTTTCAACCTACTTGTTTCCCTCTCTAACTATATGGTAATTGGAATATTGAAATTCAGAGAAATGAATTCGAAAAGAAAAAGAAAAAAGTTGTTTAGAGAAAAAAAAAAAAGGAAAAGAAAAGAAAAGAGATAATAATAATAATAATATAATAATAATAACAGTATGAAGTAACGATGCACTGATGCACCGTGCCCCAGTTACCTCCGTCCATACAGATGTCTGAAGATGCTGATCGAACAACACAAACATTCTCGCGTAAAACATCCTTTTCCTTTTACCTAGGCATTTTCCCCTTGACTTGATTATAATAATGTTGTTGTAGTACATCCTTAAGGTTGTACATAGGTTGTACTCCGTACATACTTCGATGTTGTACATTAGGAGGTACAATCCCATATACCCACAAACCCCTGGAGTTAACTATCAACTAATACTATCTATATAGATAAATACAGGTAAGAATAAATATGATGGGATACGTATATTCTAGGTTCTTTATCTTCCCAACTACTCCGTATACATCCATGGATATGCAATATTGATTATATTATTGCCCAGGTATATGCATCGGATCAACTATCAAATCCCTTATTATCACTCCACATCCCCTCCCAATTGACGCTTCGGACTAATCGGAGCTCCAGAATATATCCACGGACTCACCTAACTGGGTATATAACAGCAAAGGCACAGAAAAAAGAAAAAGCAAAGCAAAGAAAAAAAAAAGCAATATATATTAAGGATAAAAGGCCCCCAACGCGGGGTTTGAAAAATCTCCAAGGCTGAGGTCTGGGATATTTCGTTTGATGTTGGCCCCCTCATGATTGGTGCAGCCCCCCGATTTGATGCATACGGCATTTGCTTTTCGTTTTTTCTTTTCTTTTTTCTTTTCCTTTTCTCTTTTCTTTCTTGTCCGCTATTTTCGGGACCGATGATGGCATTACGGAGTACTTGTTTTTATTTGATTTTTCTTTCTTTTTTAACTATTTTACTATGTTGTATTTTTACTTGCATGTTGGTTAGGGTTTTGGCCGTGATAGGAATTGTTTCATCACCCGACCTGGTGCTCGGATATCTTTGATAGGCCGAGCGATTTCTCGAGTTTCTTTGTTGATGTGATTGTGATTTCCACCAGCCTAGGCGCGTATAGAGCTCATATACTCCAAGGAATTCGATATCCAACCTCGGATCCGAGTGAGGCTACTCCGTACATAAGTTCTACATGGGTTCTACATGGGTTCGACGGAAGAAAGAAATCGGAAAGACCTCGGTAGAAAGGCCCCGTACCTGATGCACAATCATGCAATCCCTACTCCGTATAGGAGATAAGGAAATGTGTTCACCTGTCTTTGGTTCTTCGCAGGGTTCCCCTAATATTGCTTTATTGCTTTATTTATTCTTTTTCTTTGTATCGGACTTTGTGTTCCCGGGTTGTAATTTATAGCCTGCTATTACCTGAGTATATAAAGAGGTAGTATATATATATATTTCACAAGGTTAAGCTTCCTAACTGGCGTGAGACTACTCCGTACATCCAAGTGGATCTTTCCCGGCAAGGATTTGGAACTAGGCAGTAATATTCCTACATTACAATACTACATCCTACACATCCAATCCACTACAACATACTCGGTACATCCACTATAAAAAAAAAAAAAAAAAAAAAAAAAGGATCAGAAACATAAAAGAGTTCATCTTATCGTGATTTTAGCGCTGTCAGACCAACTCTAAATAGCGGGTCTGAATTTTTCCTGTTCGCCAGTAAGCCCAAGTCAACAAAGAACCGGTGTGAGCTCTTTCTTTGTTTCCCACGCGGCTCGCATATGCGCACGTGGAAGAAGAGCGCTTAAAAAAAAATCCCTTTGCAACCGCTTCGAAAAGGATGGCCTAGAACAACCATTTGCCTGGCATTTTACCTCGGCCATCCTTACGTACACGGGGGCCCGATCGTATACCATCGTCTCCAAGAATCGATTGGAAAATGGAGCCTTGAGAGGGTTCGTTTGCACGCAACCCCTCACCGTTCAAAGTTGTTTGCCAGAGGTTGCGCAGCGCGGAGCTCCACTCTCCCACAGCTCGCAGCCGCTCCACGTCACTCGCACTCTCCACTACCACCGTTCCACTATCCTGGTCAATCTTGGCATTGAGCTTTTTGTCAAGGATGAGGAAACTGAGAATGTCCAACACCTCGGGCACAGAGACCTTGATGTGTTTGGAGATAAATTGCAGCGAAAACCGGGTGTAGGGGGCAATCAATTTAAGCACGGCCTTGGTACGCATGTTGCGGCTAACCTCGTCGATGTTCTCCGCAATGAAAGGATCAGCCAAGACGTCCGGATGTTTGCTCAGCACATCCTCGTATGCATGGATGTCGTCCCTCTGGAAGGAATCCACCAGGTCGGTCATCGCTGAAATACGGGGGTCATTCTTGTATGGCTTGGTTTCTTGAGAATCGAAGGGGTTGATGTCCGACTTCATAAGCATGGTTGTTAAGACCAGGTATTTGAGAACCTGGATTCGTTGCATCGAACCCGCCTCGTCGTAATTTCGGAACGACTCGAAGAAATCACTCTGTGCCTCCTTCCAGTTCTCTTCGCTCATGTGCATCTTGCCTCCACATTCCCGGATAATGCCCATGATCTTGGGATGGGGCACTGCCGACCGTACTCGGAGCGCGCGCTGGTACAAGGCCTTCAGTCGTTTGTTATTCTTTGTTTCGGCAGACATCTGGATCTCAAGGGCGTAGAGCTCGAGCAGGTATGTTCCTTTGCTGGTGTCGTCCGATCCGTCCTCTCGCTGGCATGCCCGGTGCAGTTCCCGCATCTTCTTGCCGAGCTGGCCATATTGCTTTCGCTCTAGCCACAGACGAGCCAGTTTAATGTTTGTCTTCAGCCAAAGGCGCTCGTTGTTTGTGTTTTGGAATGATTCGAGGGTCAGAGAGTAGAATTCCTCCATGCATTGGTACGCCTCTGCATTGTCGGACCCTTTCTCGATGAAATCGAGCATATTGTTGATCGATTTCTCGGAGTAGTTCCGTGTAACAGCGGATTTGACGTATGTGAGCAGTTCCCGGTAATGTGCGACGGTCTAATAAAGAGATGGGAGTCAGTATCTAGACAGCTAGATCGGTTTTTGGGACATGAGGTTACATCGCTGTATCGCCCGAGCTTGAATTCCAGCTTGATGGCCTGCTTGAGACCTTTGAATCCCCTGTGTTCTCATAGTTAGCGACGGTTGTTGCGATTAGCCTTGGAGCCAACAAATTACCAGTCGCTTTTGTCTTGTTCCATGGGCGCTATGCCTAGGAACTCGTCCACTGCCTCTTCTGGATTGTCGACCTTGATCTGCTTGGCATTGTAGTATTTGTTCTCGATTCCGATGTCACCGGATTCGTCGTCATCTGCATCCTCATATTCGAAGTCATAACTGTGATTTGAACGGTCAGCTCTCGGTCTCGAAGGTAGAGTGTACAAGGGACCAATACTCCTCATCCCCAGAATCCTGCATGAAATCATCATCGTCAGACATCTTGGGCGTGTGATATTTCGAACAGAGAAGAAGGGTGGTTAGGATAGAGAGGGTCGCAAAGTGGTGGGGTTGGAGTGTTGGAGAAGCTGGGTCAGATAACAGCTGGGAGCTTTCCGCCTTGACTATCGTGAGGAGACTACTGACTTAGAACTACTCTTGTACATTGTATGTTTATATGCCAACAATATTAATTCAGTTTGTTTGAATAATGATTGTCTATGCTCATTCAATGCTACACTTGACTAGTTTATTATTATTATTATTTTCCACTTATTGTCTCACTCCATTGAATCACCGGCCTATGTGAAGGAAACCTATCTAGTTAGTTACTTACAATTAGTTAGCTGCCTACAATGTGAATATATGAATTATTCCAAGCGTCTGAAATTAGGTTGATAAATTAGGCCACATCAGAAATGAAATTAAGAGTTCCACCTAAATATTTGCATCCTATTAGCTTTCTTACCTATCAGGGGCTTGGTATGTCGATTATTGCAGTGCTATTAGGCTATCCACATATTAAAAGCTAAATGTGAGCTTTAATATGCAGTAACTAGGAAGAAAGCCAAGGTAAACTTGTATGAAAAAGTCCAAGAAGAGGCCATGTACTCCCTACAGAGTACGAATTCATAGAAAGTCTGCGGGGAGTATAAGCCCCAAGACCTTAGAATATCCAGGAACATGCCCAATCAAACTTATCGTATGAGACTTGTTCTAAAATAGACTTGATTTAACAGACAAACTATCAAAAGGTAAAAAAAAAAAAAAAAAAAAAAAAAAAAAAATCTCTTAGGTGGACCAGAAGGGGGCTGGCGCTATTCGCCGATCCCTTAGGCCCTTCAGTGCTCGATGTCATCGACTCAGCCAGTCCTGGAATCTTCCCCCGACAACAACCTCATTCTTCTACTGTCACATAATTGTTCCCAACTCTTATACGAGTAACGCTTTACGAACCAACAAATAATACCTTGACATACTGTCCATTATCCTCCCTTATCTCCTTACTCCGCGTCTCCTGAATCACTTTGCGCAATGCAGCTGTGCGGCCGACAGAAGGTGGTCCAGCGCAAGATGGTGCTGCTGTTAGTTTTGATCGGAATTTCCCCGCTTATTATTGGCGATTGGTCTGACATTATTCCAGAGGCGATGGTGCTTGCGGCAAGACATCTGCGCTGAATGTGTTTACTCGTGGGTGCGCAATCTCCCCCTCACTCGTCTCGGATGAATGGTAGCATAGCTAACGGACTTTGACTAGGTTCTTCCCGACGGTCTAGTAAGGAATTCTATTATCTTCGGAGCATACTTTTTCAACACAGGTTACTGACTCTAGTTATTGTCTGTGTTCAGTGAGCCTACGGTCTTTGGTATGCGCGCATTCCCCTAAAGTTAAATTAATTTCCTGAACCCGCATCGCTAACATCGGAGAAATATAGAAAACTACGTGCATGGTACATAATTACCCCGCTCTCCTCCCCTAATCACGATCCTCGAAACTCACACGCACCCTAGATATCTTCGTCGACAATATACATGTGGAGCTCTCGTTATGGGATACCGCTGGCCAAGAAGAGTTCGACCGATTGCGAGCGCTGTCCTACGAGGACACACATGTGCTGATGCTCTGCTTCAGTGTAAGCACAATGCTCTCCCTCTCAGACACCACCGGATATAAGGCTAACAAGCTCTGATAAATAGGTCGACAGCCCTGACTCCTTCGAGAACGTGTCGTCGAAATGGATCGCCGAGATTAACGAGAACTGCCCTGGTGTGCGCGTTGTCCTGACAGCACTCAAGTGCGATCTGCGCAAGGACGAAGATATGAACGACAACCCCAACTCCATCAGCTTCGACCAGGGCCTAGCAAAGGCAAAGGAGATTGGTGCCGTGAAGTACCTGGGTGAGTGTTCTTTAATTTATCTATATATGATCACATAGCTTATGTTATTTTTAGAATGCTCTGCGGTTCAAAATCGCGGAATCAGAGAAAGCTTCTACGAGGCTGCTAAGGTTGCCCTCGAGGTTAATGCGGGCGGGAGCTCATCCTCCGATTCTCAGTGCATCATTCTGTGAGGTGATGACTTGCAGTATACTCCTGATACGCACGGTAACCCTCTATGTCTGTGACATTGGCCTTCTTTTACTGGCTGGATATCCATCCTTGGAAGGCCCCCCATCCTTTCTTCCCCCTTTCTTCGCCCTCTTCTTGTCTTTAGTTCCTCCCCACGTTTATCCCGATTGGATTTGTTGATTCCCCCATGCATTCGGTGTTTTGAGCTTGCTTTCCACTTTTTTTCTTCTTCTCCGGAGTAGACAATGTCTACTCCATTCAGACCACATAGAAATCGGTCTATGTTGATTGCATGATTGCATAACTCCGGATCTCTGTGTTCCGAGCATTTCAGCGAGGTTGGGTATTTGACTCCTAACTATGATATATAAATATGATTTTCATTGGATTTTGTAGGGTTGTTTATGTAGTATTTTTGTAATATTTTCTACTTCAGTCAATCGAAAGTTCTCAGCCATCTTCTCACCGCTTCCAGCTCACCGCCATAAGGGTACTTATGGAAAGGTACCTTATCACCCAATTTTACCAATGAAGATACTTCATGCTAAGTTGCTTTTCTGCTGGCAGTACCTTTTCATTCGTTTTGCTCAATAACTTTCAAGGGCTTTGTGTTTCTCCGTCTTTTGTTTTTGCTTGCCTTATGTGGCATAATTTGCATTGTAACTACATTTAGAATACAGCTGCGTACATAATGAGATTCCTTGTTGGGCTTCTTACATTGCATCCTCAACGTGACCCAGATCATTCAGCCAAATTACGAAGCACACCTCCCCATCCGAAGTACCAGCTAGGATACATACATCATCGTACATATAGGTTATACAAGCCCGAAAGCCCGACAGCTGAGCTATCGAGCATGATGAAACAACCAAGCAACATCAACATAGCATTGATGCAACAAGCCCCGCATACCCCGCATCATCCAAGCAGAACATCCACAAACACAAGCTCTATACTAGACATCATTCAGCAAATCCTCCTCCCGAACCCGATAAACCTCATCAATCTTCTCCCCATGCGAATCCTCCCCACATGCAAAATCAGCATTAACCCGACTAACAAACTTCTCCACAAATGCAGCAGCAACATCCCCAACCTCCAATCCCGGAACACCCACACCCTGCAGACTAGTTGCCTCCTTGCCCTCCAGCCCACAAGCCACAATCTGCTTAAAGAACCACATCGGCTCATCCGTGACATTCAGCCCGATTCCAAAACTGCTGATATTGCGTCGTAAATGCACCCCCACGGCCGTGATCTTCCTCGGTTGTGATCCTGATCCTGATTCCGATTCCGATTCCGATTCTGCGATGGGCTTCACCCACACCCCCGGGTCTTCTGTCGTAAACCCTTTAACCCCATAGCTATTTAGTAGATCGATGACACTATTCTCCAGAACACGGATGTGACACCGGGGCGTTAGACCCAGTCTCTTGAGATCCAGGATCGTGTATGCGACCATTTGGCCGGGCCCGTGGTAGGTTGTCTGTCCGCCGCGGAGAGTTGGGTGGTACTCTGCCCTTGCGGGTTGGTTTCCGTGCGGGGTGAAGAGGGAGCGGATTGGTTCCAGGGCTGGGGGTAGGGAGAGAATAGGGTTTGATGTGGAGGGCGGGCTTGTGTTTGAAGGTGGGAGGTCGCGACGGCCGGTGGTGTAGACGGGGTTTGGGGTGAAGGTGATGATTGTTGGGTCTGGAGGCGGTGGTGGGGTTTTGGATAGTGTAGTGCTTGGATTGTTCGGCTCTTGGGAGGATATTGAGCCTGGGGAGGCGAGCTTTTTGTGTGTGAGGAGCCGGGTTGTGAGGGCTTGTTGGATGTGAGAGACACGGCTGAAGGGCGTTGTGTGGGGGAGGTGAAGGTGTGCGAGTCTCATTTTGGGTGGTTTTTTGGTGGTGAGATACGGTTGAGGTCTTTGATGTATGGGAATTGGATATCTCAGTGCATTGTAGGGTTGTGGGAGAAAGGTTGCGTTTTCCGCGGCGTACGAGGTTCGGTTGTTGCGGAGAAGCTGCACGCTCCGATAAGGATTGATAAGCGGCGGCCCTCTTCGATCTCTGTCTATATTCATTGGACACTGGCTACTTCGAGTCTATCTACAGCTAGTTGTATTGATTTCAGTTCTGCTATTCCTGTACAATCATGCGACCCGCGAGCCATTTGACAAGGTGACAATTTTAGACAAATTCTGCCCGAGGGAATCATACATTGGCGCAACATTCCTTAAATCGAAGTGTCGAATTAGACTCGAGTTGGTCGCGGATGTAGTACCAATGCGGTAGGAATCATAGGTCCATTGCTATACACTAATTCATTGCATTACAAACTGAAACTGGAGCATGTTGACCCCAAACTATGAGGAAGCCACGCCATTGACCAGCCCAGAGTCCTGCTGCTCCGCAGGAAGCAGAACCCAGTCGCGCACACCACCCTTCCAATCCGCAATACGACCCTCAGTGACTCTTACAGTGACGACCCGCACATCAGTATCAATGGAAATGCTAGGCCGTCTGGCGTTAGGATCCTGTTGCTGCTGCTGTTGGCCGAAGAGGTTGATCTCCTCCTCCTCGAAAGTATTATTCTCCAGATGGCGAGCCTTGCACCACGATTCCTCCTCCGAGCCGGACTCCAAGAACTGGGCCTCGCCCGTAATGGTAGTCGAGATGCTGGAGAGCGCGCTGGTGTTCAGGTTGAGCAGCAGGCTGGCAAGAGACGAGCGGGTAGCAGCGGGTGGTGGGGAGCCGTCGCGTTCACCTTGCGTCGGAGCCCGCGTCGGTGGGCGATGCGACACCCAGTCGTGGACCAGCAGTGAGACTCGCGGGTTGGACAACAGGTGGTTTGTTTTCCGCGATGCGGGGTTCGTGGTCATGATGATGGTGGGGCGCGGGTCGAATGGGGTTGAGGGGAGATAGGTGTAGGACATCAATGAGATGTGGGGTGTTTTGTCATCGCATGTTGCCAGGTGAAGCTTGATTGGGGCGATAGAAGGTTAATTTGGTGGGCTGGTTTATCTGTGTAATGGTGGTGTTGTACCTACGAAGCGGGAGTTCTTGAGACACGAGATGACCTCGGATGGTAACGAGGTAGCGACGTGGGGATGAGTGGTTGTCGCAGATGCCTCGTAAGAAAGCGGGGGGTTGAGTGATTCAGCCATGTTCTTAAGATTGAAGTACCAAAACACCAAAACAGTAATAGTGAAGTTTAGGACCTCCGGAGATGAGGGTCGAGATCTGCCCGGGGGGCGGTGTCCCGTTACCCAAAGGGTTTAGGTGCCCGCTCTTTATCCGACAACGTCATCACTTCATGTTGGCCTCCAAGTTGGTAGCCTACTTGCAGGCTATGCTCCGATTTACGGCAGTTTTGATTTTATTTTTTTGACTGATTTTTCGGTGGAGTAAGGACAGAATACTCCAGGCAACTACCTTAGTACGCACATATTAGAAGTGATATGAAAGAGCGTGTAGACAGCACAGACAACGTCATGACGGTAGATGTGTCGGATGTTGTGTTATTATTGCAGAGTATACTCCGTAGAGTAGAAGAAAACAGCCGTGCCTCTGCTCCGTAAACTCGGTAGCTCTATGAGTACTAGCCTATAATAAGTGGCGAGCGTGGTTGCAGAAGCCCAATGGTATTTAGTACATCTCGACGAAGTCATCATTACCCACATTTTAGTGGCAGATCAGCTGTAAATTTGGGCAAGTGGTACACAGCCCGTCAGTATTACTCCATACCAAGAACTCGGGGAAGCTCCTTCCCCGCACATAAAGAGCTACCGTTTTAACCAAAATCGACACATGTTTTTAGCATCTGACATTGTACTCGGAGTATTCCATACTGTAATCAATTTACAGTGATTGGGTTAATTCTACTATTCAGTCCAGTATTCCCTTTCGTTACTGTTACTGTTACTCCGATCCGATCGGTACATCCCCCGATCATCGCCCCCTTCTTCAACTTACCCTCCTACAACTGGAGTCCAGCCTAATCCCTGCACTTACATCTCTCCACTCTCCTATCCTTCCCCCTCTTCACTTTGTTTCTACCATCTTCACCTCTCTCACTTGTATCCCTCTTCTTCCCACTCCCTTGATTATATACCGTATTTTCCTACCTAGGTAGCTTGTGGTCAACCTTGGATCCATCATTGTCAAGCGCATTTTCCCTCCCTTGGTCTTTCCACATACCATCATGTTGGGTCCACGCGCAGCCCGCTCAGCTCGATCGGTGACTTCACTCTTGCGACCATTCAGTTCATCCGCCGTGGCCTATCGTTCTCCCTCTATTCGAGATATTACAGCCCAGTCGACCGAGGAGTACCTCAGGCGGCAGAAGGAGTTCCGCGAGAACTTGGAACAGGCTCGTTTGAGAAGAGAACAGCAAGAGAGTCAGTCTGTCAATGCTTCTGCTTCTTCATCTTCCCCTCCCCGTGAGTACGCTCCCACTGCTCCACACGTGAGCAATGCGAGCAGGCATGATTGTATCCGCCCTACTTTCGATGCTGCCTTGACGCTTGACCAGAAAGGACTGGGCTCACTCTCAACGCACCGCTATCTAGGGGATGATCAGCAACAAGAAGCCGCGGCCAAACGTGGCCCTTTGTCCTCGCTCATCTATGGCACCAAGGAGGGTCAACATTTCGACAAGGATATGGAGCGCTCCTTCTCACAGGTTCTAGCACGCGGCAAATACGTCCATTCGATCGTTATGCACGATGTTAAGCCCGACAAGGTTGATGAGTATGTGGATCTGGTGGGCCAGTGGTACCCCCGCATGGCAAGCACCGAGGAGAACCGTGTCAACTTGGTGGGCAGCTGGCGGACGCAAGTGGGCGATAATGATACTTTTGGTAAGCCCTGATCAAACGATCCCATCATTTTCTGTGTGCTGACTCCGACCTTGCTTGAATAGTCCACATCTGGGAATACCAACGCTATGAAGGCTACCACGACTCTCTCCACACGATCTCGGAACACCCGGAGTTCCGTGACTTTGATCGCAAACTCAAGAGCCTGATCAAGAGCAAGCGCACTTCGTTGATGCAGGAGTTCTCGTTCTGGCCCACAACCCCACCTCGCCGTCTCGGTGGACTGTTTGAGCTTCGGTCGTACACACTGCACCCGGGCAATCTCTTGGAGTGGGAGACACACTGGCGTCGTGGTCTTAAAGCTCGTCGTGAGGTGATGGAGGGTGTAGGCGCATGGTTTGTGCAAATTGGCGAACTAAACACAGTGCACCACCTGTGGCAGTTTGCCAACTTGGAGGAGCGCAAGATTTGCCGCGAGCAGTCGTGGAGTGTCGAAGGCTGGGCCGAGACGGTGCACAAGACCGTTCCCTTGATCCAGACCATGAAGAGCCGGATTCTTGTCCCGATGCCCTGGAGCCCTGTCGGCTAAATTGCGAGAGTCAGCTGAAACAATTTCACTTGGCCTATTCTCTAGATCTTGACATCCAGGGAATCTTCATTGTTTTGAACGAGCATGTCGCGAGGTGTATTGACCGAGATCGCTATTACCCCCATACCTTTATTTCCTTTTCCATCGGGATGCATGTTATGGCGATACTGGGCCCTTTTGCACTCGATTCTGTATTGTGTACCTAGGCATTAAGCATGTGTCAATTCCATTAGTCCAATCATCAACTCTCTTATTAGTTACAAGGCCAGTTTCCCCATATTATTCGTTGAGCTCGGATGTCTGAGCAATCTTGGAACGTTCGTGCCCTCGGATAACCCCACTTTTTGGCTCATCTCAACACTTTGAGGAATTTCATTGGCAACGCTTAGATCGCTTGGGCAGAGAGGTGTTACGTAGGTGAATATTGACCTGTCCAGCTGTACACGGATTGCTGAGTTGGGAGAAGAGAAGAATAAGTGTTATAGTCAAGTATCTATATACCCTCCATGTATATAAAAATGAACATCTCGATCTAATCTAAGACCTCACTTCTCTCCGCCGGCAGAAAAAAAAAAGTCAACAAAAGATGGGGACCAAGTGGCCTCTTTCTCTCTCTTCGACGCCGATCTTTAATATCAAATCATAGACCCGCGTCTACGGCTGTTTCTCCCTAACGGAGATCAGATCTTCTTATTCTCTTCTCCTCTTCTTTTCTTCATCCTCTCTTTTTCCCCTTTGTTTTCCATTACCCTTTCCCGGAGATACGTTCTCCGATATCGTTCATTATTACCCTTCGACTTTAATCGCACGCGTTTAATTACGAAAACCGCAACGCGACAACTCAATCAATTTTATACTTGCGGTCAGAACGGAAAACCTAGATAATAGACACCCGCGCGTTCACAGACGCGCAAAACAACCAACAGAATGGTGTACATCCGGCAACACGAATTGGCGAATCTCAAGAACTACAAATATGTTGGAGTCGACCATTCGCCTGTTAGTCAATATATCCTGAAGCCGTTCTACAGCAAATGCGTGATTCGCTGCTTCCCCATGGGGATGGCGTAAGTATACTCCCTCTCTTTACTTTTACTCCCCGGACTTTGTGTGTATGGGTTATAAGTACTCGCGCTGGTGCCCTTTTTTGCATACTACTACGATGGATACAATATTCTTCCTCTCGTCCCATCCAATTCCAGACACTCTATGCACAGCGCAATATGACTGACTCGATTCTTATACTCTTTGCGCGTTTAAAGACCCAATGCTGTAAGTCTTGTCCATCCGACATTGTTGCGATTTCTGGAGTATACAAAAAGATTCTAATCCTTCACTTCGATAGATCACCCTCACCGGATTCATGTTCGTGGTAATTAATTTTATCACCGTTATGTGGTACAACCCAAACCTGGACACGGACTGCCCGCCTTGGGTCTATGCCAGTTGTGCGATCGGCTTGTTCCTATACCAGACCTTCGATGCCGTAGATGGCATGCAGGCGTATGTCTACAATTCTCCCTCGAACAATTGAGTGGCGCTTTACTGATACTGGCTGCGCTTTAGACGGAGGACGAGACAGAGTGGCCCGCTGGGCGAGCTCTTTGATCACAGTGAGTTCCCGAAGACAGTACGAAATAAGAGTGAAGTATGAATTGCTGATTCTTTTTTTTCTACTTTCTAGGTGTCGATGCATGCAATACCGGTCTCAGTGTCTTGGTCTTCGCGGCGGCAACGAACATGGGCCAGTCTTGGATGACCTTCATCGCTCTATTCGGCTGTAAGCTCAGCCTTCCCATACCCTTCCGAACATAAATCGTCTCTGACAATCGCAGCAACAATGACCTTCTACGTCCAAACATGGGATGAGTACTACACCCAAACCCTCACATTGGGCGTGATATCTGGTCCCGTCGAGGGCATCCTCACCATATGCCTTGTCTACATTATCACCGCCTACATGGGCGGCGGCAGCTTCTGGCACCAGCCCATGCTGGAGACCATCGGTGTGCCGAAGCCTAGCTCCCTCCCAAGCCAAATGTACAACCTGCCCTTCACCTATTGGTATCTTGGGTATGGCTCACTCATGCTCTGCTTCGCCATCGGCTCGAGTATCATGAATGTCATGAAAGTGCGTCGCGAGCGAGGCCAGGACCCCTTCTCGCCGCTGTATGGCCTCCTGCCTTTGGCGATTATCTGGACTCTCATTCCCGCCTACCTATACCTGCAGCCGGTGATTTTGGAAAACTACACCATTCCCTTCGGCGTGTTTGTGAGTCTCATCAATGCCTACTCTGTCGGCCGCATTATCATCGGCCACCTCACTCAGACGAGTTTCCCCTACCAAAATTTCCTGATGTACCCGCTCGCTCTGGGTGTTTTGGACAGCTTGGGTGCGCTGATCGGCTTGTGGTCCGCCCCTGTGCTTGGGCATGGTGTTGGGCAGGTGGCATTCACGTTCGGGTTATTGGGACTGGCCGTCGGTGTGTACGGTAGCTTCGTGGTATGTTCCCCCTGATCTTTCCAAATACGCGCGACGATTTGCTGATTTCCATTTCCTTCAGTTTGACATTATCACCACGATATGCGACTACGTCGATATCTGGTGCCTCACAATCAAGTACCCGTTCGTGGAGGAGACTGAGCGCAAAACCGGTGTGTCGAAGAAGACCAAATGAAAGGCTTATTGGCGCAATCCGGAGTGTTTGGTGGGCTTGTGGATGAACAGCAGTTCAACCTCGATCATCACAGGCGAGACAGCTCAATTGAGCTAAGTGAGAGAGAGTCGGGTATCAGTCGAACACTTGAAAAGAGCGTTGGACATAATGATGCCTGGCTAATGACGTTTTCCAGTACATAATTTAGTTTCCTTTCAGCACAGAGCAAGTAGCTCGGAGTGGCGTTCTAGCGATAGAATATGAGAGTTGTAATATTGCCGTTCCAAGGTTGTTTTTGGAGATTGATGTAGAAGAATAAATAATGAAGCACCTGACTGCCTGCCCGCAGCGGAATCCACGTCTCCACACGGAACCAGCGATTGAGCTCGTGCTTACCTCAGTAGCTTACCTAACCAATCCATGATTGGTGGAAAGTTCGCCGCCTTCCCGAATAAGGACAAGCGAGGGCACAAAGCGGCACAAAGCCCTACCTCCACCCAAACCGGTCCAAATCCCTTCAGACTTCTCTTGGAAGACCACCTCATCCGCATCACACAAGGCCATCGCCATCAGCGCCATTAATCAACTATCTCGCTGATCGACTTTCACTCGTCAAGATGGTAAGCCCATTTTCGCCCTAATTTTCCGCTCGGTCCCAGTTCGATGCGATACACATGGACATGGGAGACCTATACGGATTATCGATTCCAAAAATTCAACGTCCACCGACGCTAACATGCTGTCGATAGGTTCTCGCGGTCGATCTCCTCAACCCCACCCCCCCAGGCCGAGGCCCGTAAGCACAAGCTTAAGGTATGAAACAACCTACCTCCGAAAGAAACGCGAAAAGAGATGTGAAAATATCAACCCCACGAAGGGGCGAAACCCTGGATATTCGACCTGGACCTGGACCTCCGATGCTCGACATGGAGCAAATGGGAAAAGGCACCGAACGACAGGGAATCTTTTTTTTTTTGGAAATTGGAAATGTTGGAAGAACAATGATGACTGATTATCGAATCTCTCCGCCTACAGACCCTCGTGCCCCAGCCCCGCTCCTTCTTCATGGACGTCAAGTGCCCCGGTTGCTTCACCATCACCACCGTCTTCTCGCACGCCCAGACCGTTGTCATCTGCGCCGGTTGCTCGACCGTCCTCTGCCAGCCCACAGGTGGCAAGGCCCGTCTGACCGAGGGCTGCTCTTTCCGCCGCAAGTAAACGAGAAACGAATGAAAAGCTTTTTTTCTTGTTATGTTCCGGTTGAAACGTCAAAGAGAGAATTAGCATGGAGAAATTAGGATGAAAATACCAAAACCCGGGGTTGACCTCTTCTTACTTTTTTTTTGATCGTCTCGGCTTCGGTTTTCGGTATTTCGGGGAGAGAGTTGCTTATTCGGGTCCAGTTCCATATACTGGGCTTTTCTCTCTTCCTACCGGGCTTCAAAATGTCACATACCAAACAACCCTTTTTTCAATATCACCCTTCCCCTACCGAACCACAAGGACGGACTTTTTTTTCTTTAACTGTTGTTTTCGACTGGTGCTGGGTTTGAGGGGTGCGATTTGCAAATGATGTGATATGGTTCTTTCCCCATACTATATCAAGTGTGCTGAATCCCCTCTTGAAGAAGACAAAATTTGAATGTGGCCTTTTGGGACCCATTTCTCATCCTATTTTCCACCCATTGCCTGTTCTTTCTTTTGCATTTCACGGTGATGATTAATATCTCAGCGTTGAATTCTTGTTTTCCTTTGCGCATGATGACAGATAGAAGATGGAATGCCCCGACCCTGTCAACGACCCCCAAAAAAGCATTCGAAAAAAAAAGCGACTAGCATTCCGCTAAGGGAGTTCCGGATATCTGGCACAAAAAAGGCACCTTGCTAGACTTTGTGCTCTGTTTTATGTTCTGATTTTCTGCTTCCTTGTGTTTAATGTATTAAATGTATCTGCGACTACTGTATATTGGGTTCTAGACTCTATATCATGGGTTGTACCTTAAACGGCTGCCAACTGTAGATGTATAGCCGTAGCTCTATACTGCCGAACATTACATACCGTTATGTTATATGGATTGTCATGGTATATCAAATGTGCTACGATCCAGCTCGAAAGGGGACTCCCGACCAACCAACTCGCCGAATATGGGAGCTATGATACATAGATCCAAGCCGTATCGTTCAGCCGTCCAAATTTAGAACTACGATTGACTTATGCACTCAATGCCAATACTGACGAACTCGACCTCGCTGCAAGAATAGCTTATAAAAGTAGTGACCAGCTACTGACAACGCGAGCTTCTCATCTTAATCGACGGGTATGAATATGCTCCCTTACTACCTGAATATCCCGACGATGATCAACCATCTTACCACTTCGCGTCTATATTTACCTAGTTACATAGTAGTTAGTTGTACCCCAAGATCTTGAGAATGCGGGTCCCGATAGTTCCCCACTTGCGCACTACGCTTCTGTGCTTTGGTATGTATAGCTCTAGAGGTCTAAGGTAACCGAGCTTAGAAGATAAGATGGTTGATGGTTTGTCGTCTTGTCCGATACTCTATCTTGTTTGAATATCCTGGCTAACGCTTGTGGAATCTATGCAGCTGCGGTTTATCTATCAAGGGTTATTATATCCCGTGAATACCAGAAGAAAATTTAAAGTACTCCAAAGAAACCGAAGCCACAGTTTCATTCAAGATTGTATGTAGATATGGGTATTTCATGATAAGTGTTTATTTGTGTACATGAAGTCACTGGACGAAAGGTACCAGAAACCAAAGACCAAGCAGAGAGCAAAGGCCGGCCAAACTCGTCCTGCTACTCCAATCCCATTGAATGAATACGTATGAATTCATAAGAAAACCAAGTATTAAATGCCTTACTGAGACAAAATGAGGGCCTTGTTCTTGATCTCCGGGCCAAAATCAGCAGGGTTGGAGGGGTCGCCGCCAGTCATCATGGACAGCTTGCCAGACTTGTCATTGATGAGCATATTGGCAAACGCATTGCGGCCTTCAATCTCGCTAACGGCAGTCTTAGCACCGTTGTCACCAGCAGCGTACTTGTCGGCGTCGACGGCCTTCAGCTGGTTGTGGCTGTTGCGGACGAAGTCGTACAGGAAGAAGATAGTTGGATGGGTGCTAGGGGGCTGGCACTGGGGGTGGGATTCAAAGGCACTGTTCGGACTTGTTAGCAACATACCGTATGTTTCTACGATATAAATTGTTGAGGGGTTCAGAAAGATGTTGCGTGGTGGGGTTGCGAGGTGGGGGAGACATGCTTGATGAGCGCCTGCATCTTGGCATTGAGGTCTTGGAGGTTGGTGGTAGGCATGATGGCAGGATGTATATGGTAATTCCGAGAATGAAAAGAATTGAGACTTGAATTGGATGTTTGTTGACGTGATGAAGCTGTTTGGGGCCAGGATTTCCCAGATAGGACTCCGTACTCCGCCCTCTTATCTCTTATCGCGCTACATCGGAGAGGGGAAAGAAAAACAGTCACTTTCTCCTAGTCTCTCCTCTTCCCTTTAATGTATAGGACAAGCCTCTCCTCCCAGTCCTTAAAACCAGTTTTACTTTCCATAGTCACCCACATCCGACCTCTAACAACCATGGCTCCCAACCCGTCAGCCTCGACACGGCAACCGCTCAAACTACTCATGCTCCATGGCTACACACAGTCCGGTAGCTTGTTCCACGCCAAAAGTCGCGCCCTGACGAAATCCATCCAAAAAGCCTTCCCTCTCCATGAAGTCTCCGCCATATACCCAACAGCCCCAATCCGCCTCCTGCCCTCCGACATCCCAGGCTACGAGCCCTCCCCGGAAAGCAGTCCAGACAACGAAATCGAGTCTTACGGCTGGTGGCGGCGCTCGAACACCGCAAACCCGCCGCTGTACACCGGCCTCGAAGAAGGGTTCGCGGCTGTAGGGCGCACACTGAAAGAAGAGGGCCCCTTCGATGGCGTGATCGGCTTCTCGCAGGGCGCCGCGCTAGCCGCTATGGTCGCGGCGCTGCTGGAGCCCGGCCGGAAGGCGTCATTCAAGTACTTTTCTCAAATAAGCACTGATGGCGCGGCGGGGATTGCTATTCCGGCGCCGTTCGACGAGGAGGAGTTCCAGCATCCGCAGCTTAAGTTTGCGATTTGTTACTCCGGGTTCAGGTCGCCTGGGGCCCGGTACAGGGCTTTCTATGAGGAGCCTGCTATTCAGACGCCGGTGTTGCATGTGCTTGGGTCTTTGGATGCTCTTGTTGATGAGTCGAGGAGTCGGGCTTTGATTGAGGCTTGTGCTGGTGAGCCTGAGAAGGAGGGGTTGGTTGTTTGGCATCCTGGTGGTCACTTCCTGCCAAGTCAGCGGCCGTATCTTGATGCTGCTGTGCGGTTTATTCGGGAGCAGATGGAGCGCAGTGATGGGTCAAGTGATAAGGTCAAAGAGGTGGAAGAGGATGTGAATGATATGGATTTGCCATTTTGAGGATGAGGACTTTGTATATAGACAAGAGTTTGATCTTTACTGGATTAGATTAGATTTTCTAGACTATGATTACATGTAGCACATATACCTACTCCCTTGAGAATAACGACTTGACGATTGCTACTGTTATGAGACTGAGACTGAGATTGTGTTGTGTATGTGTCATATAAAGGTCAATGCTGCGACTTCACTACTCATGGGTCTACCGGCGAATTATTTTACACGCGGTGGCAGTAATCCCCGCGCCCAAGTCCCATACACGCTTTCATCTCAAACCAACTCAATGCGCCTTGCCCATGTCGCTGCGAGTGGGCTGGATACGGGCCATCATCTCCTCCTTGGTGATCAGATGGTCGATCCGCTCGAGCAGACCCAGCAGATTCTTCATGTCGCTGCTCCACTCGTTCAGAACGTCATCGGCATCCCGGGGTTTGGCAAAGTTGACCAACCGCGCGGGTCGGTCAATCTTAGCGTAGATGGTCTTGGATGTGACCAGATCACTAATGTACTTCTCCGTCTCTTCCTCGGTCAGATCCAACAGCTGGGTCAGACGGCCCATCTGAATGCGAGTGTAGTACTTGGCCACTACACGGACATTGTGTTCGATAACCCGCTTCCGCAGGTCTTTCCACCTCTGGTTTGCTTGGTTCTCAGTAGACTGTTTCGCCTCGACGTCGAACACGTCTGTGTTGCACAGGTGGGGGCCGAACTGCTCGGCAACCATAGGCCAGCGCATCAGCTCGGGGATGGTGAACAGCTTCAACAAGCGGGATTCCTCGGGAACTTGTGACAGCCGCGAGTCTTGCTTGATGCGGTGCAAGAGGTCGGATTGCTCATTATCGTAGGGAGACAGGACAACGTAGTACACAATACGGGCAAGTGACTATATGCGAGTTAGTGATGGCGCACATTTTGAGATGGGAAAGGGTTACTTACGGCACGCAGGTGCTCTGGGTTGTTCTCGACTGCTTCCGTGTCCAGGACTTCCCGGTAGTTCTTGCAAACCTCGAGATATTTGTTATCGTGGTTGGCCAACGTAATCTGCTGTTCGAAGTAACGAAGCTTGAGATCTGTGACGTCGTCATCCACCTCCATGGGTGGCTCATCAGGCCCACGGGTCTTCTCTCGCTCCTCTGCCTCCTTCTTGAGCGTCTCGATCTGCTCAGCCGACTTCTTCGGCTTGCGGTTGAAGTACCGCTTGTTGATCTTGCGGCTGAGAATCTGAGCCTGGGTCCAGTCTCCGCGCTCAATACACAAAGAGACCTGCTCCAGGATGAATTCCGTCTTTTCCCGTCTCGTCATTGACCCAAATGTCTCCACCTGCAACTCACACAGGATGTCTGCTGCCGAAGTGAGATCACCTTGGGTCTTCTTGATATTTGAAAGGATGCGGGTAACGCGGGCTCGCTCTACTTCGACGAAGATCTTTGCGACAATTAGCACCACTCCGGACAAGATCAAATGGTTCTCGGCGTACCTTTCCCTCAGTCACTGTGCGCAGAGTTTCGATAACAGACAGCTTGACCTCCAGGCTAGGTGTCCCATCCAAGAATGTCATCACCGTCTGCACCATCTTCGTTGTGGCCTGCTTGAGTTGCGCATGTTTCTTAGATAGGAGCAGCACTTGGTCGTTCAGAAGGTTCCAGTCGCCGGAGTTCTTGCTGATGGTGACAATGGCAATCAGGAGTCGCGATGTAGTGGCAAGATCGGATGCCTGAACAAGAGAATCTTGATTAGTTTGGGTGGATCGGTAATGGGGATGGCACTCGGCCTCATACCTGTCTGGATTGCTTCTCCAGACCCAACAGCTTATCGACTGCTCCCTGGACATCGGTCTAGAACCATATATGTTAGCATCGGCTTGAATATGAATAAAGAGTCTGGATGTACCTTTGCAAGATCTTCCGCCTCCGGGATGAGCTTGTCAGCATCCTTTGTGAAGTCCTTCTCGGGCTTCAGCAGGCCACCGGACATGATGACGAATGAGGCTGGGGAGCCGGTGTGTCAATTTAGAAGATTAATAGGTTGGGTTGGTAAGAAATTTCTTTAAATACGTTTGTTGTACTTGACAACGTGAGATTTGTGGAATGGAAGAGGGTGATGGAGATGATGCTGTAGCTCCGGTATTGCGCGCCCTTACGAGCTGGAAGCTCCGTCCCACGTGACCGAAACATCACTTTGTCTTCCTGGGCCTTCTACTCCGTACTTCTAGTTACTTTGAAACATTCCCAGAAATCATATTCAATTTCTTCTAGATATTAAACATTTGAAGCAGAGGCAACAATCTATGTGTTATTGTCTGGTCCATATTTTTTGCTCATATAGTGCAAGATGCCATGAAGACCAATATATGACGCTCTAAGCCAGATTTTAACACCATCTCAATAACTGTCAGAAGTCTGCAAGCCTGTAAATAACAATCTTAGCAATATAAATCGTGTAAATCTACATTGTAAGCCTGGGTACAGAGTACAACGGGACATGATTGTGCGTGGCCTTTGGCTCACCAGATCGTGGTGTTTCCGGAGGACGAGTGTCTCTCTGCTTCCGCTACACGCTATACCTAGTTAGGATTGGTGTGAATCCGAGCAGATCCCGAACTATATCTAGACAAGTACATTCTTGCAAGGAGTCACGTATGATCAACAGAAGTACGATTAGATTAAATAGTAAAATAAACAGCAGTAGATACAATATAACTGTTTCTACGAACAAGAGTTCATGCATATCATCATCAAGTAGGGGCTTTGACTCGTTACATCCGGCTTGTTACACAATATGGAGTCTTGAGAGCAGAAGATAAAGATGCCATTGCTAGGAAGTGGTTAGCTAATAATATGTAGGTCATCCTGTGGCTTGTACCCGTAGCTAACTAACCAATAGCTGCTAACTGTGATATAATTTGAAGCGAAGAGGTGCCTAAGGAGTGCAATGTGGGAATCGGCATCCGCGCTGACTGGAAATGTGAAAGACGAGTTGTCCTAGTGGAAGGCTACCACAGATACCTTGTCATTAAATCGAAAGGTTGAAGAGTCAATGTATGCTGATCGGAGATGATAGGATGGAATTGTAAGATGTAAATGTTCGGCCGGAGTCGGGGCCCTTGAAATCGATGTTTACTCCACCACATATGAATATCGTTCTGTCAAGCTCCTGCCATCCATCTTGTCTTATGCGTAGCGTTCTGGGCACTGACAGTAGGAGCCCTGGGGTGGAAACGGAAAGTGAAGTGTCGTAGTTGTATGTCGCTTAGTCGTAGCTTGGGAAGGAACGCTGAAGAATCGTAGAAGGGGCGGGCGTTAGCAGGGAATGGAAAGGATATTAGAGGTCAGTACATATATATGCATACATACATAGGAAAAATTACTTCATCACAATGTTTCCATGTTTTAAACTACATGCTGATGTATAGGAAAGTTGTTATTAGGTAGGATGTCAGCTTTCCATTATCTTTTGTATTTTATGGCTAACCATTTTCATATTGAGCCAATGGATTAGACATTTATAGTTAAAGACCACGCACATATTTGTACTCGGCACTTCCAACTAAACTACTTCGGGTTTCTCGACGGCCTTATTTCCCCGGCATTTGAACTCACGTGACAATAAGCACGCAATTGCCTTTAACCGTTTTAGGCGATGAAGATGTATAGAAAAATTTTGGAAAATAGTTGTGTGTCTGCTAGATTTGCTATATATGAGTCAATGGTATAAGACCCAACCTCAAAGGACCTTCGTCTCTGACCCTTGATCACCCTCAAAATCAAAATTTAGGGCTTCCTGTCAATTGTACCAGGATCATCCCCCACTTCGATATCCTTATCGCTCCTTATCACCAATCGTGACAGGCCTTTTACTCAGACTTGATATTCGCCGCTTTCTCCGCGGAAGTCTAGAAGGTCACTTTATTGGGTGCTCTGTTGGTTAAATACGAGCTTCAATTCTCTTGAATCCTCGGGGCCCCAGAGCCTTCCGCAATTTGGTCTCTTTTACCCTTCTGAAACCGGCAGATATCTCATACTGATAGAGTCATTGGCGGGGCTTGGTATTTCATTCTACTATACTTCACCATGAGAGACGCCTCATGCGATCCCAGTTCACCCGCGCCATTGATGGCTGCGTGGAATACCGAATCACAAGTCCACTTGATTGTCGGTTCAAATCCTCTTGCCGCCGCTCGATGTGCCAGGAGCCTCGAGGTCGGCGCAAAGCCGATTATCATTGCGCCGGAGACCGATGACATACATTTCACTCTATCTGAACATATTTCCAATGGCTCTGCCCAATGGATTCGTCGTGAGTTTCAAGATAAGGACTTGACAACCCTGGGCAGAGAAGAAGTTGATCACATTGTGGACTTGGTCTTTGTCACTTTGGGTGGCAACAACTCACTAAGTACGACCTGCTTGCAAACGATTCCCAACCCATTGTTACTCACATTTCCTACCAGGCCCACATATATCGAAGCTCTGCCGGCGCCTCAGAATCCCAGTGAACGTATCAGATGCCCCCGAACTATGCTCCTTCACCCTACTTTCCACCTACTCAGACGGCCCCCTTCACATTGGAATCACCACTTCCGGTCGGGGGTGTAAGATTGCATCCCGGCTGCGGAGGGAGATTGCTGCTTTCCTACCCCAAAACCTTGGAACGGCCATCGACAGACTTGGTGCTGTGCGGAGGCGGCTTTGGGAAGAGGACAATGCTGCTGGGCTAGTGGAAGGCATATTTGACAGAGAGGACGACGATAGTACAGGCCAAAAGCACACCTTCAACAACTTGGTCACAGAAAGCGATGCTGCCGCGGCGAAAACAAGAAGGGTGCGTTGGCTGTCCCAGATTTGTGAATACTGGCCTCTCCGAAAGCTCGTGTCTATCACCGATGGCGATATGGATACCATCCTGCAGGCCTATACATCTGGTAATGCCACCACAAATGGGACAAATGGGCTTGATACGCCCTCAAAGAAGGGGAAAATCGTGCTCGCGGGCTCTGGCCCCGGTCACCCAGACCTACTCACCCGCGCCACCTACCACGCAATCCACAATGCCGACATCATCCTCGCAGACAAGCTCGTTCCCGCCCCAGTTCTGGACTTGATTCCTCGCCGAACTGAAGTCCACATCGCACGCAAGTTCCCTGGCAACGCAGACCAAGCGCAGGAAGAATTCCTCGTGATGGGTCTAGCAGCTTTGAAGCAAGGACGACAAGTCCTTCGCTTGAAACAGGGAGACCCATATCTGTATGGACGTGGAGCGGAAGAGTTCGAGTTTTTCAGAAAGGAGGGTTATTCCCCGGTCGTGTTACCGGGTATCACTAGCGCTATGAGCGCGGCCCTCTTCGCCGACATCCCAGCAACCCATCGCGGAGTCTCCGATCAGGTCCTCGTGTGTACGGGAACCGGAAGAAAGGGGGCTGCTCCAAATCCTCCCACCTACGTACCCACCCAGACTGTGGTCTTCCTCATGGCTCTTCACCGGATTTCTGCTCTTGTGGAGTCCCTCACTACCTTCCCGGCCGAAGACACCGGTTCGCAATCACGCACACTCTGGCCTAAGGAGACACCCTGTGCGATTGTTGAGCGGGCATCGTGCCCGGATCAGCGTGTCATTCGCTCGACATTAGAACACGTCTGCTTGGCGTTCGAAGAGGCAGGGTCGCGACCACCAGGATTGCTGGTGGTTGGTGCTAGTTGCCACGTGCTACACAATCCCCAAGGCCAGCGATGGGTGATTGAAGAAGGCTTCCATGGACTGGATGAAATCCGCAGCGAAGTGGATGCGATCGCTGTGTCAGTGGACGGGAAGCAGTGATTCAACATTTTATATATATTTCCGAGTGATAGTTGCAAATAGTGGAGCGTGATGTACATAGACAGCATTCAGATACCCCTAGAAATGAGACATGCATGATCATTGAAGATATCATTATTTGAAACCAAAACTAGTGTTTTGGAAACATAGGTAGACCATTGGTATGTAGTTATGTATACGATGTACACCTACACGGAGAAAAAGAAAAGAGTGCGGCTATAAATTAGTGGACCCCGGCCCGGCCATGTTGATCACTCCACCTCATTCACATCTTCAATTTTGACAACCATCCTCCCCCACAACCATGTCTGCCAGGCCCCAAAAGCCAGTCTATTTCTCTAACGGGGAGGCTCTCCAGAGGTGATTTTCTCCTTTACCTAAAACAACCAGAGACCCCAAACACTGACCAGCGCGTCCACAGCCCCCCTTTCAACGTGCGTCTCACCCGCTTTGTCGAGAGCATTTACTTCTTCCTCGGCCTGTACTTCACTACCCTCTTATCCGTAAGTATATCTTGCAAGCGTTATGACTAGCGACACCTTATTTTCATTTTGTTTCTCGTTTCCGCCTGTTGCTCTTTCATATTCCGCAAGTGGATCAATCTGACATATTTTAGCTCGACTCATACGCCGCCGCTGAGAACTCCTCTTTCAACATCAAGAACCAGGGCAGTAAATATACTACACGCTCTCGCTGGGGAGGCAGCACAACCCCATACGGCGGAGGGGGAGGTGGTGGCGGTGGAGGAGGCGGCGGCGGCGGTCCGGGATTCGGTCCGCGGCGCCTAGGACGTGTGGATGATGTCCGTGGGCCAGAGTGCAAGAGCTGCCAATAAGCAAACTCTCAAAGCTATTAAATCGCTGGTCAAATGTAGGCACAAGTGGAGAAAATACGCTTAGGTACTTGAGTTTGTTGTCTTCTTGGACAGGAAGCTTGTCATATGCAGTGCATCCTGCAATGCACTTTTGATATTCAGCGGAACATGGTACTTTGCTACAACAGACTCCGAAATATACATACACTACAAGTTGATACTCACCCATTGAACTGGATATGCCGCGAGTATTTACCGAAGGTGCAAGCCCCAAACACACACTAGTCCTTTAGCGCCACAACACCGCCTCTTCAAGGCCACATCGTGTCAATATGAATCACGGATCGTCATGATGATTCTAGAAGCGCCACGTGACATCCCCCTCTTCCCCTCTATGCCAAGTGTACTAGGCGACCTGAACACATTTCCAGAAGTAATCCCTAACTACTCCGGCGGCGTGCTCTCCAGCCGAAGGCACACTACACCGACCGCCCAGCATGAGTGAAATCCCATCGACAGACGCCGAATGGGCGGAGAAGATAGCCAACATGAAGAAGCAGCTGCCCAAACGTTCCCTTTCCCAGCCGCCAATTCCAACACAAATCAACCGCACGATAGACCACACCCTCCTAGTGACCCCAACGGACCCCACACAGATCGACAGTCTGTGCAAAGAAGCCCTTGAATACGAGTTCGCCGCCGTATGCGTACGACTTGAGCACGTCGCCCGCGCAGCAAGCCACGTCAAAGGCACGAAGACAGGACTTGCATGTGTGGTCGGCTTCCCGGAGGGCACGCACCCAACAGCCGAGAAAGTGCGCGAGGCCAAAGAGGCCGTAGCGCAGGGCGCGACCGAACTCGACATGGTCATCCGGTACAACCTGCTGAAAGAAGGCCGGTACACGGAAGTGTATGAGGACGTTCGTGCGGTACGCAACGCCGCGCCGCACCCAATTGTCCTGAAGGCGATTCTAGAGGCGTCTGTACTTGAGAAGGATCAGCTTATCGATGCGACGATCGTGTCGTGCATGGCCGGCACGGACTACATCAAGACAAGTACTGGCTGGAATGGCGGTGCGAGTGCTGAGCAAGTTACGCAGATGGGCTATGCGGCCAGTATGTGTGGGCGCACGTGCTTGATCAAGGCTAGTGGTGGTATACGCAGTGCTGCGGATTTATTGCGTATGCTTAAAGCTGGAGCGCAGCGCATTGGGACTAGTTCTGGGGTTAAGATTATGAAGGAGATTGATGAGGGGGAGGTTCTTGAACAGGGTTGTGGTCATGCCACGGCATGAACTTTTCTGAGATTCCCTGGAATATGTCTTGTGTGGATGGGTATGTTGTTGGAGGTTGGAGGTGGAGATTGAGAGCAGGTTCTTTTTTTTTTACTGTTCCGCAGTGCTCTATGCTGCTAACATAATGTGCATCCAATAAATCCTTAGTCTTTTTCTCGGGACCGAATATCTGTCTGTGTATGTGGTAGCTGTATAGATCTATATGCATCGACCCCCTGCGTATATATCCGACGGGAGGGGAATGGCGCGAGCAGCGGGATAAGCACCTGTATGATATACAAGGTTTGGGACCTTGCTAATCCAATTTGCCATAGAGACATGTCCTTGGTGAATGAGGAAAGAAGCTTGCAGAACTTCTCTGAGACAATTGGACCCATCCTTGCGCATCTCACCGTGAGAGCCCTGCATTACCGTTACCCCTTTGGGGTTGCCTCGTGAACACGACCCACCAGGAAATGAGACCATCCCATCCAGGGTATATTGAATTTGATATCATTTTTTTAAGAAAATACAAGACCCCTGTTTATTCAGATGATTATTGAAACAGTGTAGCTCATAGAGTTGGACATAGGCGGCCTGAACTGTTGTCCAATGAAAAGAACATACTTAGGGTTAATGGCTCGTCCATTCAAAGACATCGATGAGAACCGCCTCAAGACTATATGAGAAAAAAACATTTGGGAAAATTTAATTATACTCATATGCATAGTCATGAACGTGGCGGACATTTTTACATTTCTATATTATTGACCTGAAAGCTCCAAAATGATATAGGATATACTAATCCAAAACCGTGCGCCGATCCATTGACATGCCAACTAAAAGTGCAAAGCTTTTTTTTTATTCGTCGCTCTGATCATCCGAGTCACTGGTCACAGCACCATCAATGTCCATCTTTTGAATGACTGCATCACCATTGCGACCCTTCTTCTCTGCAGCGAGCCAAGCTTCCCGTTTCTTCGTCTCGTGCTCCTGCTTCCTTGCTTGCCGCAGGACCTTCTCCTGCTGTGCGGCCTCCTGCTTCTCATGCAACTCATTGATGTAATCCTGCAGATTGGCGAGTTCCGAGCGCATCTGTACAACTTCATCATCTGCATTATGGCGAGCAGTCTCATTCACCGCAACCTTCTTCTTGAGCACAGACACCTCGTTTTCTAGCTCGGTCACCTGCGAATCACGGGCAGCTGTGTCTTCCGCGATTTCCCTGGCGGGCCCGGTGCTGGGGCCAACACGGGTAACTTCCGCATTACTAGGTTGGCGGAATGCCGCGAGCTCTGCAAGACCATCTTCGATCATGGAGGTGGGGAAAAAGGAGTGAGTAAGCGCCCGAGAGAACTGGGTTGGTTTGCGGGAGTCGGATGGGGCGGTGATCTGCGTGTGGAACATATATTCTGCGGGGACGGCGCCAGGGGCATGGTTCGGGGCCGTAAGGCCACTATCATGGCGCGGCTTGACGATGGTGTGAGCCTTTCTCTTCAAATCCGAGGAAGGGTGAGGGATGCCACCCGGAGGGAGCATGACCAGGTTGGTGACCGGGTGCGTGTAGTCGGCAACTGATGTTGTGTACTTTCGTCGCGCAACATTCCAGGACAGTACCTTGCCATTCGCGTGGCCCGAGAGTAGCGTGGTCCCGTCATATGTAAGGGAGATTGTCTTCACTGAGCCTGTCTCAGCTGAGGGAGGGAGCCACCGATCTTCCATTGACACCTGTGCGGGTGTTGATTGTACTAAAGGATCATGAAGAGGATGCTGCGCAGACTGGCTCCGGTAGAAATCCACTGATTGGACGCTGCCATCTTCATATCCCACGTAGAAAGCCCGGTCAACCGGGTCTAGAGCCACTGATGTTGCGGATAAGGGAAGGAGGAAGGTTCTCAGCGCACGGCCGGTGTGATAGTCCCATGCGATCGCAGTGTTGTCCTTTGCGGTCGATACGACAATATTATGGCGGCCATTGCTATGCCCTACCGCAAGAGAGGTGATACCGGCGCGGTGGTTGGAGAAAGTTCGGATAGGCGAGTTCGTGGGTTGGCGGGTCGCGCTAAGAGCGGGTTTCGAGAACGAGAGAATTCCAGGCAAGGACCAAACATGTACACTGGCATCAGCGGAGCCGGACAGAATAAAGTTGGACGTCGGGTCGACAACGAGTGAGGTCACTGGCTGCAGATGGGATGCCGTGGTGGCTACTTGGCGTCCTGTGCACGTCTTGAAAAAAAAGTGTTAGACGCATGACATGGGGAAATGTATCGATAATATCCAACATACCTCCCAAACAATTAATCGACCACCCTCGGTGCCCAAAACCAAGACATCACCATACTTGCCCCCCGCGACAGCAATGCTGCGTATCCGCTCTGGAAATGGAACGACACCCTCTTGGTTACCCTTATCCCGGCTGTACACGTGAATTACAGCCTTGTCTGCTTGGGCTGTAAAAATATGAGAGGGGCTGACAGCTAGACAATTGGTCAAAGTTGAGCTCTTCTTGAAAGTTGATCGCAGTATCGACGAAGGCTGCAATTCGTGGACGCAGACTCCTACATCTCTGAGTGAGGCTGTCGGAGATTTAGCGGATGACACCGTCGACGCCACAAATGATTCGGAAAGCATCAGGAATGGAAGAATGAGGCTGTCATACAAAGTATGGGAGGTTGGTTTCGAAGTTGGCCATTCCGAGCTTTTTTTTTCTCTATCGATTGATAACGAGATGTTTGCACTGTTTGGACTACAATCTCCGACCTCCAGCCCTGAGAGAACATCCACGGGCCTTGTGTGATCTATCCTAACCAATTTGGCTTTCTAACTAATGCAACCTTCTAAAGATATCCCCGATCTGTCTTCATAAATAGACAGGGGATTGTTTCGAATACATCTATCAACTAACTGTGCCGTGTTTTAGCGTTAGACTTGTCGGGAGTTCGATCTATCAATCTTAGTCAGCCCCATCTGCATCAACCGAGCTCAGCTAGTATGAGGGATCATCTTGCGCCAGTCTATCAATCGAAATGACTGCTATTTTGTTAAGTTATTCAGACTAAAATTGGGCGCCCAGGACGATCAATCTAAGCCCTCACTAGGCATTTATATCCAAACCTCCATAAATTATGCTGATATGTACAATAACACCAGTATGAACTAGATGTATGCAAGGGATATCCCGGAAGGGATGGATTGCTGTTGCGACGAGACACAAGATCCAATGGAGACCCGCTTTAATACACCCTCTGGCTGATCCTGTTGCCCTTCACGAGTACCTGATTCGACATGGCTCCTTTCTCCCCCCTCTTGCATCGCAGATGTCTCATTCCAAGTGCCCAGTCGGAACCTGGCTATGACGAGTTGAGGCAACGGATGGGGCCTCTCTCCACGTTGACGGGCTCCCGCAGGACGAAGGATTGAGATCTGGAGCCAATTGTTATCCATTGTTGTCCTGGTTTCTCATCTTCTTTGGAATGCAAGGATGACCCGACCTCATTCCCACTATTATTACCCTGGCCCGTGCCTAGCACAACCTGACTGCAAGTGTACGTGCCAGGCGACGGACCCTCTTTTCACTCTCGAAGGGGGAATCGCTTCGTTGAACATTTTCGGGCTTTCATGGCAGGGTTGTAGTCCTGTCAAGGGATGTGCACTTGAGCCTGATGACCATACCCACCTTAAATTAGCTGACTAGCGCCATAGTCGCTGTATAAGGGTATATCGAGCCCCTTGAGGTCTATTTGTTTTGACTTCAACAATAAACAAGCCGGATTGCAATCTCATCTGGTTTACTGTCGTGCAACACATTTTGCCTTTTTTTTTTTTTCCTTCAACCTTTCAGACCAGGATACTTACTTTCAGCCGCGAATACCATTGTCCAATATGGCCTCTGGTGCGACAGAGATGCCTAACCATGCCTGCTTTCCGGCCCGGATTCAAGCGCATATAAAAAACCAGGGCTCAAACTCGTCCTCGCTGAGCCACGATGTGATGGCAATGGCCGAGCCCGAGCCCATTCCATCACCGCGCCGATGGTCTCCCACCTACATACCCCGAAGACGAAGCAGACAGATGCCCTCACTATCATTTATACCGTCACCAGTAATGCCGCGCATAGAGTCGCATGACTTTTCGACCTCATCATCGCGGCGTCCCACAGATCGAGGGCCAGCTTGCATGTCGCCCTTCCGCTCGGTTCGAAGAATGAAAGAACCATTTCAATTAATGCTTCCGTCATCTCCGGCGTCCCTCGATGGCCCTCCTCCAAACTTTCCTGAAAAGCCAAACAAGCTATCGAAAGCGCCGGCCGATCACACATTACGAACATGGCGCTCAGACCAAAACCTGACTTGTGGGAGCTTGGAAGCATTCGGCCTTCTACCAAGCCCGCCTATTACAGAATCACGCCCTGCAAGCACCGGTCCTGAGTTATCTTACTTTGATTCACATTCTTCGGAGGGATCAGGCCAATCAAATGAGGGGAAGGACGAAAAGAATGAGTCTGGTACCTCTCAGCCGGATGTTTCTACCACGGACGCCACACTGGAAATCGGGGAAAGGATACAGTACACAGCGTACCGCCCCCCAGACTGGAGCAATAAACCGCGAACCGATGTCATGAATGTTCATGAAGCTCACTCAGAGTTCGTACGCCAGTGCGAGTCTGGCAATGAACAGGAGTCGCAACCGCAATCTCCGAACGAGCATGCACCTTTCCAGGAATCCCCGAAACCAGTCCATACCGAGCAAGGCCTTGTCCCTGGAAGCTCACCGAGACCCCAACGCCCTCGGACTGGGACAGTATCGAGTGAAGCAAGCTGGGTGCCGAGTAACTTCTCATACTGTGAAAGATGGCTGCAAGGTGTCCCCGTTGATAAGGTGAATGATAATACACCTACGAAGGAGTTCACCAATCGGCGGAAGTTCCAGATTGTTGAGAACGACCCTCCAATGCCGAAGCTCGAAATAATCCCCGGAGCAAAAGCCCTTGAAGAACCTGTGGTAAGTCCAGGGATTTGCTACTATTAGATAGCATTGAAAGCTGACCCCCTTTGATAGAGATTCGTCGTCGCTAGCAAGACAAAACCGAAACTTGTGGACATTGCTCGACAGTCATCGCCATCGCCTCCACTGCTTCCACCGCCATGCTTGCTGCCAAACACCGTACCCACAACCCCAGATCAGCGTCAAGAGGAAGTATCCGCATTTAGCCCGGACACTCCTCTTGATATGTCTGATAGTGGGTATGGAACCAGGGACTCTGGCTATTCCTTTGATAGCTATGATGATAGCAAAGTCGATGATGACGACGATGCACTTACCGATCCGGGGTCATTGACATCTTCCGACAGTGTCGGATCAACCGTAATATGCGAGAGGCATGAATTCGCGCAGGGAGAGCGCGAGCCAAGCCCGCAACCCGAAATCAGATCCGGTAGTGTCAGCCCAAAGGTATCATCACCACCAACAACCCACACACTAGGGAGGACGTCTATTTTGTCCGAAAAAGAGGAGAAACCACGCATATGGCACCATGACTGGACCCTGGACGATCATGAATGGACCTTAGATGAGCTGGACCACTCTGTCAAAGATTTCCCTCGCCATATGCTCCGCCTCGCATCCCCTGTCATGGTATTCCTTCGCAAAAACGATGAGAAAGCCCTCATTAGACCCTTCCGAACTATATTCCCCGATGTAAAAGAGAATCTACTCGACTGTCTCTGTGCTGCCCTCCTCGCTCGAAACTACCTCCTTTCTTTATCGGCCCTCAGAGCCAAGTCGCCCGTGTCTCCACGCAAAGACGCATACGCCCTCGATGGCGTCCCCAAAAAAGCATACACCACACTAGGCATCCAGCTCCCAGCTGAGTCTGCCAGCAAGTCCAAAGACACCCTTTTCAGCGCGCGCAGCACGGAGCTCCAGACAAAGCTGGAGGGGATCGTGGACAATCTGCTATTCGCCATCTGCGGCCGGTCTGATCCTACTTTGAAATCAGCTGTTGAAGTTCTCGCCCAAGTGCTTGAAACCACTGTTTAGCATTGATCACTCCCTTGTCTCTTCCATTTCCTTGCGTCTATTAATCCTATTCTCTCGCTATACCTGTCTGAAGTCTGTCCTTCTTTCCCATCTCTTGTCGTGAAATTCTTTCCTACACTCTCTTCTCCAAGAAAATTTCCTACTGTCTTCTTACCGTCTCTCATTGGTATCTCCTTTCATATCTGTCTCCCTACCATTACTTGCTCTAATCCTTGAGTTCTCTTTCTCCTATTTGTTTATCCATATTCTCTTTCTCTCCGTCTTCTCTTCTTCTACTACCTTTTGTTTTGTTTTGTTTTTGTTTTGTTTTGTTTTTGATTTTTTCATACCCTTGCATCGCGCGGTCCTTGGAACTTTGTTGGTAAATCTTTGCGCTGGGGGTCAACCATTAATAGTTAGTTAGTGTTTCAATAGCGTAGCAACCATAATAATAATGGCATAATCAACCAGTATTCTAAGCTCCAGTCATACATGGAAAAGTTCTCTCTAATTCTGTGACTTTCAATGCTTTCTCATTTTCCCACCTATAAGACTGAGAAGGGGGAAAGACATGCAAGAAGACATTGTAGTCTTTATTTCCAATATAACGTCAAGTCTAGAAGTCGCATACGCGTAGACTTGTTTTGTAGTATTATAAGCATTATTCCAACTTTAACCGTCATTTTATTGTTTTATTGTGCCCATCGACATACAATCGTGGCCATACTTTCCCGCCCGGTTTGATGCGGCGACATGGCTTAGTCATACTTTTCCGCGGGATCCTCTGCCCAGACAAACTCCAGTTCGGCTTTCTCCGATTTCACATAGTATACACTCATACATCATGGCAGCTCCAAGCAGAAGTCTACGACGCCTGTCGTCTTTCAGAACCACCATATCCCCAGCCTCGACAGTAATTGCTCCCATCAGCCGCCGAACCTATGCCACAACGGACTCCTCATCCGCCACGAACACACCAGGAACCACACGGCGGAGAGCAACAAAGTTCCAGGACAAGCTGAATGCTGGACCGTCTTTCTCAGACTTTGTCTCAGGAGGTCAAGATGAAGCTCTCGACCCATCGGAAGCCTACGCCCTTAAGACCGCGCTGGTCGGTCCCGCCGGCCGCAAGAAGGAAATGACTCGTTTGCCCGAATGGCTGAAGACTCCCATCCCAGACTCAAAGAACTTCCAGCGTCTAAAGAAGGATTTGAGAGGATTGAACCTGCACACCGTTTGCGAGGAGGCCCGATGCCCCAACATCTCCGACTGCTGGGGCGGCAGCGACAAGTCCTCTGCCACAGCGACAATCATGTTGATGGGCGATACCTGCACCCGTGGATGTCGCTTCTGCAGTGTCAAGACATCCCGCAACCCTTCCCCGCTCGACCCTCACGAACCAGAAAACACCGCCGAGGCCATCTCCCGCTGGAGTTTGGGGTACGTGGTGCTGACGAGTGTGGACCGTGACGATCTGGTAGACGGCGGCGCGCGCCACTTCGCCGAGACGGTTATCAAAATCAAGCAGAAGAAGCCGAGTATGTTGGTGGAGTGTTTGACCGGTGACTTCCGCGGTGACGCGGAGATGGCGGCAGTGGTTGCGCGGTCTGGACTGGATGTCTATGCGCACAACGTTGAGACCGTTGAGGAGCTTACGCCCTTTGTCCGTGACCGCCGTGCCACGTTCCAGCAGTCTATTCGTGTGCTTGATTCTGCGAAGAAGGCTGTTCCGGATCTTGTTACGAAGACTTCGCTCATGCTCGGTCTCGGTGAGACGGATGATCAGCTCTGGGATGCCTTACGCCAGCTCCGCGCTGTCAATGTCGATGTCGTGACCTTCGGTCAATATATGCGCCCTACGAAGCGTCACATGGCTGTTCACGAATACGTGACGCCCGATCGTTTCGAGCTGTGGCGCCAGCGTGCCCTTGAAATGGGCTTCTTATACTGTGCTTCCGGCCCCTTGGTGCGAAGCAGTTATAAGGCTGGCGAGGCCTTCATCGAGAATGTTCTCAAGAAGCGTCGTGCTGGATCTGCCGCCACCGAGCGCACTGTCGATCAGAGCGCTGCTATTGCTGACGAGGCCACCCGGTGAAATGTCTTGCATTTAAACAAAAATCCGACTCAACTACCTAAATAAACCTGTTTTTTTTTCTTCTTCTGACTACATGCACATGTCACTAACCTCTTGGCGCTATCTTTCTTGCATCTTTCTGGGTTGTCGGTTTTTGGGGTTTTATAAAGGGTATTTTCTCGCTGGTTTTGTCATTTCAACAGTCTCAACATTTCAACACAGGAATTGTACTTTGTATCATCATTGGAGAGGTCATTCGTGGCCTATTCCTGTTTGTTCCTAATTCCAAGCTGCACTAGAAATCAACTCAGCGCTGCTTTTCTCATATCACGTCTCAAAATGTCATAGATCATGGTCTGAGCCTGCTCCGTTCCCCAATGCACTACATCCCGTCTCCAAGCTGAACCCGCCAAACGTAGGGATAGTGACAAAAATCCACACGCTATACAATGATTCCATGCTCCGTCCTACGTCCTATCCACCACAGCCGTAGACTCTGCTAAAGGTAAGGACTGATATAAACTCCACAACTCTTCAACACCCGAAATCTCGAAGTCGAGCCCTACAACCAGCTGTGGACGCCGTTCCAGGCTAGACTTTTGGAGGGGTATATGTAATCCAAAAGGTTAGATCTGAAGGCAAGATTCACACACAAGTGTATACTCTACTAAAAACTAGCGCATCGCCCGTTTAGCTACTCAAGGAGTTATTGCGCGTCGGAGGTCAGCTCCGCGATGTCCTCATTGTCCATGCCGAGAAGGTAGAGGACATCGACAAGGCTCTCGCCGTTGATGCGGACGGGAGCCTCCAACTGGACCTTGGACTTAGCGCGCCAGGCGACGCCAAGGCCTGCAGCGTGGAGCATCAGGAGATCGTTGGCGCCATCGCCGACGGCCAGCGTTTGCGAAAGGGGGATGCCGTGCTCGGCGGCGATGGACTTGAGGAGAGTACGCTTGTGCGCGGCGTCGACGATGGGGTAGGACGGCACCAATTTCCCGGTCAGGGCCTGGGTAGCCTCGTCGATTTCGAGCTGGATGGAAGGTTAGATTGGATGAAACGGAACGGCAATAGTAAGAGGAAACAGGAGATGCTTACATGGTTGGCAATGGCAATGTCGATACCGAGCTGCTCGGCGAGCCACTCGGCGAGGGGCTGGAATCCGCCGCTCACCACGGCGATCTTGTAGCCCAGAGTCTTCAATGCGCGGCAGAGCTCACGGGCGCCCTTGGCGATTTTCAGAACGGACTTGAGCTTCTCGAAGACATCTGACGAGACGCCGTTGAGAAGACCGACGCGTTCCTTCAATGACGCGGTAAAGTCTAGTTCGCCGTTCATGGCGCGTTCAGTAATTTCCTGCGTTCATGTTAGTCACTGGTATAGAGATTGAAGCCTTGACAGAAAGGACTTACGGAAACCTCCTTCTCAACACCGATGAACTTGGCGATTTCGTCAATGCACTCGTTGTCAATCAAGGTGCTATCCATGTCGAACACAGCCAGGCGCTTGTGCCGACGGAAGACGCTCTCCTTTTGCAGGACAACCTCGACATTCCACTCGCGCTCAAAGCGCCAGATGCTCTCATGCTTGCGCAGATCTGGGAACGAGAGGTACTCTGGGTTTGGTGGGGGAGAGAATGTGACCTCAACGACGCGGGGGTGTTCGTCGCGGTCAAGACAACGGTGCGAGGTGTTCATGCGCTGGTAGGGAGTGGGGAGAGTTTCCAAGATCTGAAGGAAGTTGGTCAAGCACAGCTGAGAGACGTATGGGCCGTACAGGTGATCCAGTGGCTCCGGCTCCGGAGCAGGTGGCTCCCGCGGGAACTTATCCATGTCTTCTGTCGGGGCAGAGCCTTCGGGCACCGTGGGAGTTGGGAGCTTGTCACCTGGGGCATTCTGGGGCCCTGAGTCGGGGTGAAAGTGGGGGTGAATGGGGTTGTTAGATTTGTAGTAGATGGTCGCGACGATTTGCGACGTGCCGGTTGGAAGAGGATTTGCTTGGTGATTGAAAATGCTGTGGATGATGCCGCTGTCGGTGACCCTCTCCGGGTCTGGCTTGATTGGATTCGAACTAAGGACCAGTTGATCGTCCGCCTGGTGAGCCAGAACCTCGCCAATGGTTTGACTGATTGGGTTGATTGGAGCCATCGGCTTGTACTGCTGGTGGTCCTGAAGGAATGAACTGCTGCGCATTTGGCCGAGGGACGGCCGCGTGGTACGGGTAGAATCTGCCATAGTGAAACACTAGCGAAGGGATCTGGTAGAGAGTTATTTGCGAGTTGAAGCTATCTTGAGAGATCCCACACTTCCGAAGATCACAAAAGACTTGCGCCGATCGGCACGTGGGACTCGGTCCCACCAATGCACGTGATATTGGCACCCCTCCACGTGTGCTACCGCCTGGCAGAATTGATATTGAGGCTGATAGTGATAGCTAGACAACCCCCCAGGAATAAGATGAGCTCAATTTTGGGATAAGCACCTCATCCAGATCCACCATGACTTCAGAGTATGACCATTCTATCCATGGATATAATAATACATCGTACAATATATGTACAGAGTACATAGTATGACAACCACGGTTTCCCTATCGGGTATGTTCAAGTTTATTGGTGATTAAGGACCCTGCTAATTATATGATGTAGGAAGATCTAACCCTTGGAAGAATACTCCTAATGATCGGATTTATTTATCATCAACTGGGTTGGTCAGCGTCAATTACCAACATCTGGGGAGTTAACCTTTTCCAAGGTTGATATCAATAAGCTACGACCTACATAATCACATTCTACGCCATTCCGTCCAAGAATGGGCAGAATCGACTTCGATATTCTGCCGGTCTGACCCTACAACGCTCTATCATGATTCCACCGCCTTCTAGAAATGACATTCTGTCCGCGTTTAGAAGGCGGTGAGACGAAAGAACTTGAGCACGCAATCGCCAACGATGGCGTGCTTGGGTAGTTTTCATTCCCCACTCTGGCAACTGACCAATTGAATCATTGCCTCGTCGAAATGAAGAATATCGGAGGAAGAGTATGCGAGGGACGGATCTCCGGATGATGTGATTGCCTCTACTGTTCTTATATTCTCGCCCCGATTGTCCTCTGGGACTTTGTTCTTCATATTCCCCCTCTTCAGTTCTCTTTATACATCCAATCCAATACGCCAATACTCCAATACTCTAATATCTTCTCTGTGAAGGTTATCTCTGTGCCATCCTTACACTATGCCGGCCAAGATGCCCAACAAATACTCCTCAGAGATGGAGGGTATTGACAACCATGATGCTATGACCGAGTCAGGCTATGTCAGTGCTGGCTCTGGCTCTAGTGAGGAATATGTCCCCGAGATTGTTTTTACCAAGCCCCATCTCCAGTTCCTCAACCGCCAGTTGCAATTCCTTGAGCCCCAAGGTTCGTACTGAATCCCATATTCATAATGACCCCTCTTTCCGAAGACACTTTATCTGACTCCTTCTTACAGAGATCTTGAAATGGTGCATTACTTCGCTTCCTCATCTCTTCCAGACCACTGCCTTTGGTCTCACAGGTCTTGTCACCTTGGACATGCTGTCGAAGCTGGAGGTGCCTCGTCCCCAGATGGTTGATCTCGTCTTCCTCGATACTCTGTACCACTTCAATGAGACCATGTCCCTGGTTGACCGTGTGCGTCGCAAGTACCCCAACAACAATGTGCACATCTATAAGCCCGCTGGCGTCGACACCACTGCCGAATTCGAAGCCAAGTACGGCACCAAGCTCTGGGAGGTCGACGACCAACTCTACGACTGGGTCGCCAAGGTTGAGCCCGCTCAGCGTGCCTACCGTGAGATGAACGTCCACGCCGTTCTTACTGGCCGCCGCCGCAGCCAAGGTGGCAAGCGTGGTGACCTCGACATCATCGAAGTCGACGAGGCCGGCCTCATTAAGATCAACCCCATGGCCAACTGGTCCTTTGACCAGGTCAAGCAGTACGTTAAGGAGAACGATGTGCCCTACAACGAGCTCCTCGACCGTGGCTATAAGAGCATTGGTGACTGGCACTCTACCCAGCCCGTTGCTGAGGGAGAGGACGAGCGATCTGGTCGCTGGAAGGGACAGCAGAAGACTGAGTGTGGTATTCACAACCCTCGATCCAAGTACGCCCAGTACTTGATGGAGATGGAGCTCAAGCGTCAAGAGGAGGCTCTCACACAGGCTTTGCACACCCAGTTGACGCCTGTTGTCTGATCTTTCCTTTTGACTCCTTCCATTACTCCTTCTACTGCATACCCCTCGGCGTTTCTACTGTGATACCTCTCTGTTTTTCCCTCTGTTTTTCAAGCGGTTTCTTTTACCCAAGAAACGGTACAAAAAGTACTCTTCGCATTTCCATCCTCCCTGCCCAGGGGAGTCGAGTTTAGTTCTCAGGCTCACTAAAGCAATTGTTTGAGACATGATAATGATATCCATGTGATAAAATGAAATACAAAATTCATATCCTTAAAATACACTCCATTTCCATACATGTAAATCTGTTGCAATAGCTCCAAAATCCTTTTTGGTCCTTTGATTTGTGTTGAGGGACAGTCACGTGTGGGGCCAACCCTAGTTTTCTCTCGATCCTCAGGCACCACTGTATCACCGGTGATTTAGCAGATACCTAAATAATGATTGAATAGTATTTCATCTTTCAAACATCTAGGCCAGTTACATGACGACAGAAAGTAGAAAATATGTCACTAAAACATGTCACTGACACCATCATATCTAATGACATTATGCGGCCCTTTATTTCACAGAGCAGAATGATAAAGAGAGCGGCTCACACGATATGTTATGACAACGTTGAAGGCGAGTCTTCAGGATCAGCACTTTTGACGGCATGCTTCGCAGGCTGGCCAGATGTTGTCACGCTACTATTGAATAAAGGAGCCAACTACAACGCTCCACACACACACACACACACACACACGCACACACACGGCACGGCTCTCCATGCAGCTCTGCAAGAGGAAAAGAAATTCTAGGACTCGGATGGCCACTATACACACGCGGGCATGGCGCTCGATGCGGCAACCGAACGAGACCATACGGAGATTATGGAAATGCTAGCTAAGGCAGATGCCCAAGTTTGATTTAGTACTTGAATCAACAGTTCCGATCCAAAATAATGCATGGTTAATTTATAGTAATAGCATGAGACTATTCCTATTCCTCAAGTGCCGCGTTTATCCTTTCTAAGGCCACCCTCAAATAGTCATGGCCCTGAGTAAACACGATTCGGAACCAGCCATCCTTCTCCGATCCGAAAAGAAAGCCGCTGGCCAAAAAGACCTTCTTTTGTAGAAGACGTTGCATGACCCGTTCCCCGACATCCTCGCCCTCATCCTCCGGGTGAAGCTCGCGGTATTTCTTTCCCAAGTTCATCCAGACGAAGAATGCCGCATTACACCCTGTTGCATATTCAATTCCGTGGTCTTTCAGGTAGTTCGCGGTGTATGCATAGGATTCCGAGAGCAGCTTCTGATTTTGCTGAATATACCGGGTGGTGAATTCGAAGTCTTCAAGCATGAGAGAAGTCAAGTGATCCGTGATCCCAGAAGCATAAGAATAAAGCGCTGGGCCTGTCAACGCCGCATGTACATCTCGGTTGGCCTGGGAAATGATGGCACCGAGTCGGATACCGTTTGCACCAAAGTCTTTGCTCATACCCCAAAGGACATGAACCAACCGAGGGTCGATAATTCCAGTCAGATCGATAGAGAGGGCGGATTCGAATTTGACAGGCGGTGGAGATTCATCGACTGTATTTTCAAAGACAGAAAGCGCATAGATTTCATCACTGATGAAATGGACCTGGTATTTCTGACAGAGACGCATCAACTTAATGAGCACTTCCCTGGAATAGCACCGTCCGAGCGGATTGTGAGGATGGGCTATAATCAAAGCCTTGACTTTCTTTCCCGTTGTTCGATGGAACTCCAGCAACGCTTCTTCGTACTTATCCACGCCGTCGAGGCCGACAGGATCATGTTCTCCGAAACTAACAGGAACCACGGGACTCCTCGAACGCAGCGAGATATCGGGAATGAACATGCCGTAGTACGGTCTTCCTAGCAGGATTCCCTCGCCGGGATCGGCGAATGTCCACACAACATGCTCGACCGCAGACGAGACGCCGTTAGTCGCCATGACATGACTGGACTCGAGAGGCGTGACTGGTTTCAGGTTGTGGTTCAAGAACGCAGCGATGGCGGCTTTCAATCTGAAAGAGCCGCCTCCGCCGTCATTGTATGTGAGGTACTTTGCTGGTAGCTCGAGCTTTTTGTTGATGAATTTTAAGAGCTCGGAGTGCATCAGGGTGTTCTCTGCTACGCCCACGTTGACATATCCGTTGGGGTTTGTGGATGGATCCCACGGGTCCTTCATCACATCCCACATTGGGTTCTCGGATCCTGCGTCGACGACATCTTGTGCCCGGCGGGAGAGAACTGATTGAGTCATTTTGGAGGTTGTCTCGGAAGAGTTTTCACAGGGTTGAAAACAAGGCCGAGTGAATGAGTGTAGAGGATGAGTCAAAAGTAATCAGTAAATTTAGGTTCTTTAGATATCCATAGGGTCGGTTACTATCGGAAATGGTAAGTTTGCATTTCTCCATGTGGAGAGCTGATTGATATGGAATGTCATAACCGACGGGTCGTATACGTATACGAGGTGGGTCCTATTCTACCAACAGACGATTCACCACCATTTCATAGAGAACTCATAGAGAACTCATGGAGAACCCGTTTTCCGGGGTGCCCCGGAGTGAGTTCCACTTATGCATATACACCGGAGTGACCGGACCGCTTTCCCTTTTTCAGTGCTCGCCTGGTCGTTACCTAACTAGTTACCTAACTACTTAGGTAGGCAGGTACCTAGGCTAGTGTTACGTAATCATCCAACTCCCAGTGAGATCTCTATGACTTAGAATTTGATGTTTAAGCAGTAACTAAAATACTCAAAATTACTGGGAAATTCTCCAATACTTATGCAGCTGCGACGAATCGGCATATTTTGTATTGTTTGGTGCCGATTGGGCTCGATTGGGCCTCCATTATGGGCTTTGGGCTTTGCGAAGGTCTAGTTGCGGGAAATATCTATCTAACCCTCAATTTTTGGGTCTACAATAGGACTGTAAATCCAGTTATCCTTTTTCCAAGTCCCCCAAAGCTGATGGAAAGGAGGAAGAGAAAACGAGAGAACGACGGCGTAACTAACTATATGGTTCACGTGTGCCTCAGGCAGTAAAGTCAACCAGATACTGATCCCGATGTCCGTGTAATGATGATAATATTTCAAGAGCTCTGCTACATATATTTTCATTAGCATGACGAGTCGTGAGAATTTCGCACTCCTCCTACATCCTACTAAAAACCTGTGCAATGTCTGAATTCAACGAACGTAACTGTGGCCCGGAAGGGCTACCTTTATCTGTCAGACGGTATACCTATCGAAGAGAAGACTTTACCCAAATCATTGATCTTGAGCGTGAGCGCCTTTACCGTTCAATGAATTCTATTAAAACTACGTCCAATGCAATACGCAATGGTGGAAATTTATATGCTTCAGAGGAGCCTGAAGATATGACTGAATATATCATTTTCTCCATTGATCCGGCTACGCACGCTCGTGACTTCCTAGATCCGGATATCGAACCAATTCGTGGTATCTGCACTACATTCGATCAAACCACTAATTCAATGGTCGTTAAAATGCTACTTCCCGAACACGCACAGCTGTCTTTTGATATCAGTATGGCTATTAGGGAAGCGTTAGGTCCGATGGGGCTAAACAAATCAATCTTCGACTACGGGCACACTACGCTTCCTATAGCCAACGGCTTTAAGGAACCAGATGCGTCGTGGCTCCCAAGAAGGCCACCACGTGGAGGCCCGCGAAGACCAACCGTGGTACTTGAAATATCAATCAGTGAGACGCACGCCAAGTTAGTTCGTGATGCTAGCCAGTGGCTCGACCCAATCCATGGTCTCGCGAAGGTCGTACTAGCTATAAAAGTAGACCGACGGCAGCCTAAGGTTACTATCCAAAGATGGCAGTATGATAGTGCCAGGGCAGCGATCAAAAATGTCCAAACCATCGAGATCATCGGAAGCAGTAAAGGGGACGAAGTCACAATGACCGGTGGTCCACTCATCATTCCCTTTCACCTTTTTTTCCTCAGACCCGCTGAACATCATAGGAGGGAGGGCGATATACTCATTGATGAGCAGGAGCTCAAGGAGATCGCTCAGTTCATCTGGGAAATTCAGTTCTCGGATTGATGTCCTCACTTTGGCTTTGGCTATTTTTATACTTTATCTAGTTGAGTCACAAGATAATATAATCTAGGTATTCAAACATCTTTAACCATCGGTAGGCTTCAATTAATAACTACACAACATTAGTTTTTGTAAAGTGGCGACTAGTAATATGAACCAATGAGAGAGTTATGTGCCGGTGGCATACTTAGTCGCCAGGACTCCCCACATCAAAAGCCGAACACCGAACTACAGAGATAGAGATCCATAAATTTGAATTTGGAGAAAGATAATAAAGGAGAAAGATAATAAAGTGCCTAAAACACACCAAAGTCAACCCTCCTGTAAGAAATGGCCCTAGCCCTCCATACATCAAACCCCGAAACCCAAAAAGCACACCTCATTCATACGAATCATATCAGATAGACCCCCGACGCCGCACAGCTTCAAAGGAAACCTCCACAGCACAATTAAACACGACATCCCGAGGCATCAAATCCACCCCACTGGAATGCCGATACGTAGGCCCCTGCGGATACGCCGAAGGATTCAAAGGCTGAGGTTCAATTTCCTTAAGGTTCACAGCCTCAACCTCATCCAAACCAATAACCGCTGAATACGCCTTCGCCTTCCTAACAGCATCAAGAAAAGCCCCGTCCCGCAACTGCGCCCCGACCCCATAATTCGTAGAATCGGTGAGGTGCCAAGAAACACCATTCAGTCTTGCGTTGTGATACCCATCCAGCTTCTGGACGAATTTGTGCAACTCGACGAAGTCACAGAAGGTGGCGTGGAATGCGATAGTAGCGTAGTGGATGCGGGGGTTATCGCTGACGTCTCCTGTCTCGTTTTCATTGCGGTCCTTGGATGCGAGTGCGAGGTGGGCGTGGCTGACGGAGATATTTGATACTGCGGCTTCGGGTTTTACGGTTCCGTTTTCTTCTCGTAGACATAGGGCTTCTAGGATTTCGCGGAGGCTGTGGTAGGTCGAAGTGACTTCTCGACAGACGGTTTCTGCGGAGTCGCCAGATGATTCGATGATGAGGTGGATCATTGCTCGTTCTGGGAAGTGACGGGCAGTACAGTGGCCTCGTAGAGTCATGGTGAAACGTGTCATGGTTGATGGTTGATGGTTATTTGGTATTTGATTAGGCGTGGAAGAGGATGTGAGGATCAGGATGAAGTAGAATTAAGAATTTGGGGGTTTAAATTGTCTATTGAGGACACCAGACGACCGAGCAAACATTGGGGAACTTTGGGGAGTCTCAAGTGAATGAATGAATATATTCTTCTCAGATATAACTAGAACAAGTTTTTGAATAATATAAAACCACTCAACCAAGGAATTGCTCCTGCTTAGCACCCTCAACAGCAGCAAGGTAAGCAGGACGGTCCTTAACATAGAACTCAACATCAACCTTTCCTTTCAGATTAGCCTCGCCGCCATCGAGGGTTCCAGCCTTAACGCAAGTCACATCGGGCATGATCTCGAGCTCTGTGTAGATACTTGAACCGCAGGTAGAGCAGAAGAAGTGCTTATTGATTTTTCCACTGTTGCCAACTGCATTGTAGGAATTGGGAGTACCTGTTTAGAAAAAACGCGAGGGGTCAGAAACTAAGCAGTTGATTTTGGTGTAAGGTGTAGATTTACCCTTTGTCACTTTTAAGCTGGTGCGGGGAACGACTGCGTTGGAGGTGAATGCACCACCAGACCACTATTCAGCATTAGAGGATGTTCAGGTTCATTGGTATATCAGTATTGTGTTTTACCTTCTGGCAGTCGGTGCAGTGGCACAGGGCGGCCAGATAAGTGTCCACTAGTATGCTGTTAGCTTTTGAAGCATATAGGTTTGGAGCAATTGATATACCTTCAACGGCGTAAGTAACACCGCCGCACATGCAGCTTCCAGTGAAAGTCATTTTGAGTTCAGGATAGATATAGTATGTAGTTATACTAGTATGTATGAAGAAGAACCTTGGTGGAATCAAAGTGCAAAAAGCGGGGTTGGTGTCAGGCCTTTTTATACTTCACATTGCCCCCATCCTTTCGGTATTTGATCTTCGATCGAACACCGAAGTGAGGGGTTTAAGGGTTTACTCCCCAATCTCCCCAATCAGGCAAATACTAAGTTTACTGCTTAATAGTGTGGAAAGGAATAGACATAGGCAGGCAGAAAAAAAGATTGGCATCATTCCTAGAAACAAGAACCTGCTTTATATGTATCATCCAAGAGTCAAAGCAGTTAAACAGACCTAACGCCCAGGTCTCTGCCAAAAACGCGAGATTAGAAAAAATCAAGAGATAAGAAATAAATGAAGGTAAAAAGTTGACACAAGACAGCGCTAGTGTATATCACTTCAAAATCCAAGTAAGAAACGTCATTGAAAAGGAAATAAGACAGAAGGGAAGATGGCGAGAGAAAGGAATGACAATAACCGGGGTATAGAGAGGATACATGGACTGCGAAGCTTGATCGAACTAGAAATAGAGAACATTCAAATGCCCCCAGGCCAAAAAAGAGTTATGGGGTATTGACAAGAAAAGTGAGATTGGATGTCCATACGGACAGGTCTCTTGATCAAAATGCCAGCGCTTTATAGTATGGGGGACAAATTCCCCAAGGGAAGCCAAGCATCATCAGGTTTTCGGCTTTTTATGTGCACCTTCCCCTGCGGATCCACTGTCGGGGCTTTTTCTCTTTTTCTCTTGTTCGTCTTCTCGAGAAAAGCTGGGACCGCTTTGCACTGCCGGAGTCGGGAAGGTGAGGGGACTAGGCAGCATGTTGGAGTCTGGGCCGGACCGGCCAAAGCCCCATTCGGGGAAGAAACTGGAAGGTGACGGGAGGAGGGCATCGGATACAAAGCGACTCGGCAGGGCGGATATGGGTGTTTCGATATTATTCGAGGTATTCCCATTGTTCGGATTTCCACCATTGCTGCCGTAAGAGTCGTTTCGCGCTGCGGCAACGGGAGGGGGCGGTCGGGCGAACGGATTTGGAGGCCCTTGCGCTCCCGCACTCAGTATTGCACCGGCTGATGGCGACGGAGGGGGTAAGACCACGCCTGGGGGACCATTTTCAGCACTCCCTTTCGCAGGTGTGGAGGTTTTATTCCCAGCGGAATCGCGTGATGAGTCGGCCGTGGCACTGTCGCCATCGGAAGTTTCGCTAGGAATCTGCACTTTCAACTGCGGTCGTTTTGATGGCAACGGTCCGCTGTTAGTTCGGGATGGTGGTTTGATTTTTGACGTCGAAGCAATTGGTCCTGGACGAGGAGCCTCCGTCGCAGCTCTGACGGGCATTGATTTGGAACCAAGCGAAGCTTGTGGTAGTGCTTCGACCTTGAGAGAGTTGTTATTGTGAGACTCATAGGGTCCCGCTCCAGCTCCAAAATGGCGGGCGAGCACCGATCCTCGATCATCAATGGGTGTGAAAATACTCCGTGATTTCGATAGCGACTTCATTTGTGGTGGCGACTGGCTGTGCTCTGCTTTCATCGCGGAAGAATCATCTTGGGGGTGCTCCGAGCCAGGCCGTTCTTGGTGACCGTCAGGCGCGAACCCTGGAGGCATCGAATTTCTCCCATGCTCCTGCATGTATGCCTGCTGCACGTGCTGGTGGGGCCCCGGAGGCATTCCTACGGGATGGCCGTGTTGTTGGAAGTGCTGTTGGCCCTGGTGCTGAGGTGGCATTTGCTGGGGCGGTAAACCGTGCGGGTGCATAGGAGGCGTTCCTTGGTGTTGTCCTGGTGGGTGTCCATAGTGCGCAAACTGTCCCGGTCTAGGTTGCTGGTTCATAGGGTGAACATTCGGGTTGTACATGGACGGATTTGGCATATACGTAAATCCTCCATTCTGCGGGCCAGGGGGTGGTGGCGGTGGAGGTGTACCATGTTGCTGGGGGCCAAGATTTGAACTGACTCGGCGGATGTGATTCCTTGAGGAGGGACGCGAACTGGCTTGCGGTTGCGGGGTTCCATGACGTGTCATGGCATGACGGATTGGGGGTGACGCGGAGGGTGCATGATTCATGTGCTGGAAGACGGGCTGATTTTGGAGATGAGGGGGGATGGCGGGGTGGTTCTGTTGAACAGCTTGGATGTCCTCAGGAGCTGGCGAAGCCTCATCTTCCTCATCGTCGTCATCTCGCTTACCCGCGAAATCTTCCGGACCTTTATGCTCGTGGGGGAGGGCCAAACTGAGAAGGAACTACCAGTTAGAGATTTTCGGAATGAATCGAAGAAAGTTCTACCCACATATTGGTAGCGACCAAGAGCATCATGCATGTCGCATGATGAATACTCATACAGCTTTTTGTTGTGGCCAAAAATAATGACAGCTACATCAACGGAGCAAAGGACGGCGAGCTCATGCGCCTTCTTGAACAGACCCCCTTTCGTTTCAGAAAGGTGCTATAGCCGAAGAATCTCCGATTAGCGGCTAGAATACTTCATGTAGGATGGTTCAACATACACTGAGCGGTTGCGGTCATCTTTGATGGCCTTGATCTCAATCTTTCTGCGACCCATGGTGGATAACTACGGGCGCATCAATTGCGCGCCGATAGTGAGATTGGAAATAAAAGGTACAGGAAGCCGCGAAGCGACTTGCGAGATACCTCGCGTGATTATGATTTAATTAGCCAAGATGTAGAATCTGAATCGACACGATGGCGATCCTAGCCACACGGTGGCACACGGGTATATGTGAAGAAAGTTCGTCTCTGCACGACGATAACTGAGGAATGGTATGACTAGTCAACAAAGGGATCCGAAACCAGAAACCAGTGTTGGTTTCAATGTAAGAAACCCCGTAGATAGTTGAGGAGGGGGGCTGGGCGCGACTTTAGAACAATGAAGACCCCCCGGTGTTCAAAGAACAGTGAACCCGAGGAGATAAGAAAGGTTTGAGGGGCGATAAAGGAACCAAAAAAGATGAAGTAAATGGGAGCGGAGAAAGAATGATTGACGATGCAGGAAAGGTTGATTCTAAAGATAGAATTGAAGGGGGAGAGAGAAGAAGATTTACTCGCTGAGTCAGCAGAGCCTTAGGCGCCGGGAATCTATATTTATCTTTTGTCTCAGCATTGAAGGACTTGTTATTTCGTACAAAGTACTAACTTGTACTAATTCCAGTTAGTCTTGTCCCTGCAAGGGCTTGTCACAGTGGAGTCTTCCCCCTCCAGCTCCTATTGGGTTTTAGTTTATTGTTCGGATAGACCTACTAGTATTCTTTTCAGCTCTCCAACCCTGTATTGGAGTAACCCAGAGATGGGTCTATGATGTCAACCTGGGGAAGAGTGCTAGAGGTAGATTAAAGATCCACAGAGAGATGTCAGATTTATATCTTAAACTATAAAGCAATAAAGCTGTAAAGCTGTAAAACCATCCATGGATGTCTAGACAGTTCTAGCCCCGTGATACCCTATATCTACCTACCTAGGTATAAAGAGTAAAGTGCCAGATCTGTACCTACCGTCATTGCATCTTTTAAGTTAAAGTAAACGTCTGATTTATTTTGACATATGTATATGTAGGTTAAGTACATACTATCAATACTTACATCTATGTGATTGGCTCTAATGGGAGATTGGGCAGGGAAATAATTAATACAACATTATCGACACGTCTGAATGATAGCCCCCTCCCAATAGAATAGACCTATATAACCCATAGACATAATAGTATACATAACCTTGGATCCCCCAAACCCAGATCAGAAAAATGATCACTGTCAGTATCATTCATTCTAAATCTTCCCAAGTTCAACTTCAATTCCTTTTTATAAAAAAAAAAAATTTATAAAAAATTATAAAAAAAAAAAGACAAACGTTGAAATCCTTTGTGTGGAGGCACCTAACGGAGTCGAGACTCGCGGGTAAGTTTAGTTTGATTTACCCCTGAGCTTCGTGACTTCAGCTTTTTTTTCCCTCCCACTTCTCTTTCTAACCCTCGCTTTTTCGTTTCTTTTCCTTTTCTCTTGTGCTTTTCGTTTCTGAGGTTTCTTGTGTGGTTCCCACTCTAAAGAAGCACAGATCAGATCCCAGACCAGGGATCCTTTTACTTTGTCCTGCTGTTACCGGGGCTGCAGGACATCCCGGACACGCCTAGACGTTTTAACTATTCACTCGGTCTAATTTACCGTGTCGGTTATCTGCATTTTGTCATTCAAGACCTCTTGCTAATTGATTAACAGAAGTAAAGAGAAAAGAAAAAAAACAAAGAAAGAAAGAAAAAGCGGACCCTCATTCTCTCCCCCACAAGCCGTTTTCTGACACGCAAAGTCAATTGTTAGTCGCATTCCCGACATGTCCTTCTTTTCTCGGGTGTTTCGGGGCAAGGACTCCACTTCGACGAAGAAGCAGGCCAAGCCCACCGCAGTCAACACAGCCCCCGCGAAGCCCAAATGGACCGATGCGTGGCAGCGGACAGAGGTTGCGCCGGAAGAAGTCCAAGACCTTGTACGAGGGTGTGTGCATGAGCTCAAGGCCAGAGGTAGGTGGATTGATATCTTGACCGTGAAATACGCGCCATACGGGCCATTGTTCGGATTGCTGATCATTCGTCGCTACAGCTCTCGACACGCCGTTCCTTCTCCTACCGTTCCGTCCAAGCTCCGATCCTAGTGCAGCTCGCACGTTCATTCGCAATTACTTCAATCAGTCTTTTGACAAGGGCTCACCCGTTAACGGAGATGTCTTGTCACAGGAGCTCCGGCTCACTGAACCGATGGTGGGGGATAACTTCTTCCCAGGGGTTATCAGAGGAGCTACTAACATTGATGATCTCAATAGGTTCTTTGTGGTGTGATGAAATGGTGCTGGAGCAGACTCCCTGGCGGTGTCGTCACTTGGGAGGCGTACGAGACCTTCAAGATGGGCGAACATGGTATGCGGTATTGAATGGAATGCGGGGAACACACGCGCTGATGGAACTTTAGATTCGGATATGGCCCGCGACGCTTTCTCGACTTTCATTCCGATCGGCGGCGATTCCGATGCACGTACCAATATTATTCTCGACTTCTTCGACCTTTTGGCTGCCATTGCGGCCCATGGAAAATCCAATGGCTTGGGAGGCCGCAAGCTTTCCCGATACGCTGGATGGTGGGCGTTTGAGCATATCGATACAGGCAGTGGCTTCGAGGCCGCCTATAAGAACTGGGCTGTGTATGGACTTCCATGGATCTAATATTTAGAGATGGTATTCTAACATCCGATCTCTATCTAGCGCCGCCGATGCTACGAGTCACTTGTTCTTCGCCTACCTTCGTTCGTTGTCTCCCGATGTCCATCGCGGCGTGAGCGGCATCTCATCGCTACCCATCTCTCTCCAATCACTCGTTGAAGCGACCGAATACCCTCCTGAAACCCCGACTTTGTTGCAAGTAACGACGACAAAGGTGGTTATGATTGTGGAGAACGTTTCCCCAACGCCATTTTCCTTGTTGCGACGCGCCAAGAACTTTGAATACCGCGACGACGATTGGCACCTGCAGGAGTTTGCCAACTACGAAGACCCCGTCAGCGCATTGACCGACGAGTGTCTCCGTGTTCTCAGATGTATCTCATCTGCGAACCAATCCAGCGTCTCTAGTACCAAGCAATCCACTAGTTTACGGGATGCATCCTGGTCTCGTTTCGAGGATATCGGGTTCGGTGGTTCAATCGACTCTGACCCGGAGGATGAAGCCAAGGAAACTGCTCCGCCGGCGACGGGAATGACTACAAAGAGTGGACCCGCGGGAAGCTTGCAATCCGTTCCTCAATCTGGAGGAGGTGACCTTGGCCGTCCCACAACCCCCTCATGGGCAGACTTCATGTCCTCCGGATTCGCGGATGAAAACGGGTTGAAGAGCCACGTGAGCCCTCTGCTCTTGCCTCCTGACAAAGTTCTACCTCCCATTGCCTCTGCGCGTGGCATGAGCTCCCAGTCGCACAAGCGCTCTCTGGATATCGAGCCGGATCTCGAGCCTGCCGAGTTGGCGAGTATCACCACCCTAGACATGGACGACTCGTTCTGGTGGGTTTGGATCAGCAGTCTGTCGGGTGATGAGCCATCTACTCGCAAGGCTGTGTTTGGTCGATGCGCGCTTCTGGAAACTAGAATTCGGGATACCAAATGGCTGATCCTTGAAGAGCAAATCAAGGGTGCTGCCCCAGAGCCTGAGGCCGGTGCTCAGATTGTCGAGAAGAAGCGATTCTTCAGCTTTGGTAGCCGTAGAGGAAAGCTCAGTCGCCGCAAGTCGTCGGCCAAGAAGATGCCTAACATTGAAGACTCGTACAAGCGGCCCAACAACCAGGGAACGCACAGCAAGACCAGCATCGGACCGGATCAGCACAAACGCATCCAGGAAGCTGCGGCCGCCCTGCAAAAGAAGCACCGCGAGCAAGAAGCGGAGGCGAAGGAGAACCGCGCCGCTCCTAATAATAGCCGTTACTCTAAGACCAACTCCGTCATGACCCTTCAGCCTGCCATTGTGAATGAAGCCTCCCAGGCCATGAAGTGGACTAAGAACTACGACAAGGGTGCCTTCAGGGCGGCATATCTCAAGGATGACCGCGCTGGCACTGGCCATCTTGAAGAACTCCAGGACGCCCCCGAGCCGATTTCGAAGGACACCGAGGAGGAGCCTGCCACACCGTTGACACCTCTTCCGACCAACACTTCAAAGAGTGGTCCACCGCCACTTCCAAAAGAAGCTGCTGCTGCTGTATCCACCCCTCTTCCACCTTCTCCTAAGGAAGCGCCAACTAAACCTGTTAATGGAACCACTCCCCAAGAGGAGAAGCCCACCACAAAACCTGCTGTTGTTGGAGAACCCACTGAGCGTCGAGACTCAGTGGACGAAGCGGGCAAGAAGCCGAAGAAGAAGACTGGCAATTCCGCCTTTAAGAGCATGTTTAGTGCCAAAAAGAAGCCCGAACAGCAACAGCTTCCTGTGAAGCCCGCTGATGTCAAGGAAATCTCAAATGTGGCAGCTACCCGTGCGGCCCTCGAGGCCAAGGCGAGAGCAGCTCAGGAGTCTGGTCCCGTGAAGAAGAAGCCTCTCCCTGTCGCCGCCGCCGCCGCTGCCGCGGTTACTCCCGTAGCTACTAAGGCGGAAAAGCCATCATCGCCCGAACCTGTTCAACCAACCGTCAAGGAACCTACGGCAAAGCCCCCAAGCCCGACTCCACCCTCTGCCTCTCTGAAAGAGAACGGTGCGCCGCCCAAGACCAGACGCGCCGTCGAGTATGACGCTCTTTCGCGCGTTAGCACCAATGAACGCGACGCGGCCGATCAGGAGTTCTCCAAATTCGACCAAGGCCCCTTGAGTGATCAGCCTGCTTTCGTCCCCGAGGATTCCCCCAAGGACGACAAATTTGCAGTACAGAAGACCGAGGTTCCGCAGACCCCGACTAACGGCAATGGTGTGCGCCCCGAGACCGCCACGTCGCCTGACTCAACCGAAGCCACGCAGGATCGCTGGAAGGCGATCCGCGAGGCTGCTGCCCAGCGAACTGCCGCTGCCAACGAGGAACAAGCGCACGAGCACGATACCGAGGCCAACACCCGGACTAGCCAGTCAGAGCGCACTGACGAGGGAGATACTAGTGGAGAAGAGAGTGAGTAGTAACTTCCATCCGCAAACCTGGCCCCACACTAACAATTTGTTTTCACAGCTATCGAAGCCCGTGTCGCGCGCATCAAAGCCCGAGTGGCCGAGTTGACCGGCAGCGCCGAGGATGGCCAAAGACGCTAGTCTGTGACGTCCCCATACCAATTTCCCTTTATTTTTCCAGATCATTTTCCCCTGGTCCTCTATTCGCTATGATCCAGGATGTATCTTTTGTTAATCGTATACCCTTCTCCCGACCAAACATTGGTCGTGTTTGCTTATTGAGCGCGGTCTGAAGACCGAACGAGGTCCCCATTTCCATGATCTGAAGATGGACAGGCCGACGAATACTGCGATACGATTGATGGATTTCTTTTCTTTTTCTTTTTTTGGTTGCGACATCTGTTTATTTATCTTTTTTCTTTTCTTTCAAATCTCTCTTGACCCTTCTCCAGTCTCTGATCTTCGACTCAACCGATCTCCTCCTGTCTTGGTTTATTTCCTTTCCCATCAAATTTGGGCTGCTGTTTGTTTTTTATGTCCGTTGCTCTATTCCCCTTTCGCTACTGCTATTGATTCTGGTTTCGCTACCAATATGAATCGCTTTGTGCCTTTTGAATTGAAGCACTATCTACGTAATATGGAGCTCTTACTTATTTCAAGCATACAATCCAAACCAGAATAATATACTAACGGCAAACATTGAATAACACGATCGAATAACATGATCGTAATATCACATTCTGTATGTATCCTTTTTTACCTAGCCTAATTCCAATCCTATATCCTAAACTAAAACTACAACCCCAAAGCCTTCAAAATCGCCTTCCCAACCCCAGTCGCAGACCCAGGATTCTGCCCGGTAATAATCGTCGACCCCGTCCCAGCCGCTTTACCAACAACAACCATCTCCCCCCCAAGCCTCGGCAGCCTTAACATACTTCCCACCAGTAACCCGTCCAAGCTCCGTCTCCAACATAAACGGCATCGCAGCAGACAGATTCACAGCATCTTCCTCCTCATTCGAGAACCCAGTCACGCCGACGCCGGAGATGAGCGGTACGCCAGAAGGTGCTTTTGCGTTTAGCAGGACGCAGGGACCGTGACAGACAGCCGCGACGGGCTTATTGGCGGCCGCGAAGGTTTGGATTAGAGCCAGGGAGGTGGGGTCGTTGGTTAGGTCGAACATTGCTGTATATATGAATTGGTTTGTTAGATGGTTGTTATTTGTATAGATAGGATAATAGGATAATAGGGTAGAGGATAGCATAAATATAGCATAGCATAAATATAGTTAGAAGAAAAAGAAGAAAAGGTAGACAACTCACGTCCATGACCGCCAACGTAGAAGAGAGCATCGAACTCGTCCGCGCGCGGGAGAATATCTGCTAGCTTGTGCGTGTTCGTCCAGAGGGCTTTTTGTTCTTTCAGGAATTTCTGGGAGAGCTCGTCGGATTCGGAGGCTTTGACGGAGGATGGGTCGAGGGGTGCTTCGCCGCCGTTTGGTGAGGCGATTGTTAGGGAGACTTTGTCGTGGAGGACTTCGTGGGGGTGGGCGAATTCGGGCTTTGGGGTTTATTGTTAGTATGGGATTCATTTTGGATTTGGGGTGTTTTATTCTTATTGTAAGAATTGATAGGATATGTAAGTGCTTAATTGAGTGCTTTTGCTTCATTGAGTGCTTAATTGAAGCAATTGGGTTACGTACCAGATACCAGCCGGTTGGGTGACCGGTTTCGCCGAGCTTGTCGTGGGAGGTGAGAACGACGAGGACTTTGGGTGCCATTTTGGTGGTTTGGTGGTTTTTAGGATGTCGATGGAATTGAATTGAATGGTTTGGTTTTGTTTTAATCGAATTGAGGGCGAAGAGTGGCTATGAGCTTTTTTATATCCCCCTCCGGCTTGTGACGATCAGTAGTATCACTATCCCGTCACTGACCCCACCAAGGTTAATTCGTGGATTATTCATCCATGCCGTTCCAATGCGGATTCTTATTGGTCAATTAAGACTTAAAATTGTGAAGCTCAGCTGGTTGGATTTATAAGATGATGTCATATCCATGGGAATCCAATTGATAGCACGTGCATCTGTGAAAAAGTCACATGACTTCAATTTTTATTAAGCTATCCCAAGCTGTTGTGTACATGCAACTAGTCTCATCACGTGCAACTCTTTTCTTTATGTTACCCCTCTTTTTACATGGGCGTATATCTTTTCATGTTATCGACATTGATGATCTTGATAGATGATCAAGATTCCAAGATACACACTTGGGACATCGGGACGGGAACTGTGGGGCTACCATATTCCAATGGGTTGGACCTCAAATTCCACAACCTTCGGTGTAAATGATTCATTCGCTAAACCTCATTTCAAATTCCCAGGCTATCCCATCCTTCGCCTATCCTATACAAACAAAAACTCAAAATGACCGAAAATTCCAAACCTCATTATCGTCAGCATCAATCTCAATCAAACACCCTGTGACGTCTTCCCCGGTGTTCTTTCATGTTATCCACACGACCAAAGGCCTGACCACACTCCGGACACTTAACGGAGCGATGTACGACATGCTGTACTTTGATATGGCGCATCAATGATGCATGGCTGCTAAACGTCTTGCGCCGTGTACAGCCACTCCAACCACATTTGAAAAGACCACCCGAATCACTGAGATAGAAGGCAGACTATTAACAACGAACTGGAAAAGGTGGAATCATGTGACTCGGACTCACTCTTGCTGTTGCGGTTCACCATGAACAGAAGTTGACTCCACATTAGCAGCTCCACTCTGCTGGTTTGGTGGGGATAGCTCTTGGGTGGAGGGACGTGGTGTCGAGAACCAGGTATGAGTTGTGGTTTGACCCTGGCTGAGGTGGTCTTCGGCTCCAACCTCAGTGTCTCTGTACTGCATGGTCGGGGAGAGCTGCATGTTGCTCTGGTAGAAGTTGTCCGCTGCGGGGTGACCTACGGCGGTATACATAGTCCGGCCAGGGTGAAGAGACCTGGAGGCATGGCTCATAGAAGGGCCGCAAAGAGGCCAATTCGTAGAGGACGCAGGTATATGTCCTGCCGCAGATGCAGGTGTTTGGGTCGGCATAGTCCAGTTGGGGCCAAGGAACGTGGAGGCGTGGCTCACAGAAGAGTTGTGAGGAGGCCAATCTGCAGAGGGGAGAGGTGGAGGTGGTTGCATAGCAGACGTTTCCGCATGGGAATTATGCTTCTCACTGCTAGGTTGGAATATTTGTTGTAGCCGCAAATATTCTTCGAAGTCTGAACTGTGTACCATGATGGATAGAAAAGAGGGATTAAGATACTAAGCATGTCTGTACTAGGAGGGAATTCAATGCTTTATAGTAAAGAGATAATGTGTCTATGGATCCAGGCTCACTCATCCTTGATAGGAGCCCCAACCTTGGCAAATGAGGCCGTGCAGCAGAACGATTGGTCAGGTACCCAGCCAGTAGTAGTGCCCGCTTTATGGCCGCTGGAACAAGCTTCGGTCACTAATAGAGGTATCCATTGGGAAGAAATCAAGCCACAAAGAGAAATGGGGAATCTTCCTAGATGTGATACAAGCTGTATGGATTTGTACTATAGCTAAAGTAAGGGGCTTCGCGTGGGTTAACAAGATGTCTAAACTACTTGACTTTTAACAGCATTTTGTGATTCCTCAATTTCATTTACTATATACTATATACTATATAATCTTTTTTGGGTCTATGTATTACTACTCTGGGATATATAGTTATTGGTACAGCTGATCTTTGCGGGATTTTGTGGAGCAGAAATTTCTCCCATCTCTCGAGATCTGCAGTTTCACAGGGATGGTCCTACATAGTCCTGGAGGTAGGCACTCCACATATGCCACTCCACATAATGCGTTGAGTCTTGATTGCTGAGTGGTTGCTAAGTAGAATGGATTCCCCACCACCGCCGTTTCCTCAGCCACCGCCCCTTCTCTCCTTATTGTCCGATCCACTTATTTTTCTATTCAGTCTCCCTGATTGGCTGTCCTAATGCACCAACTCATCCCGAGCTCGGGTTATCTTCGATTTCTATAAGTCTCCGAACCTCATTTTCTCCTATAGTATCAACATTTTCGTTCCTTCTATACTCCGGGAACAGACGCTAGTGACTGCTAGTCTATAAAATTTAGAGGTTTTTACCGAAGCTTCTAAAAGTCCAAGCCTGGTGTTTATATAAGAAAGATATATTAAATGCAAATAGTATTAGCATCCTAACATATTCAAATCAGTTTATACTAGGTAGATCCGATCTTGGGCAAAAGGTTCCGGTACCCGCGCCGGGCCACGTCCTGGGGTAAAGTAGTCTCGCCGAGGACTCCACACATATTCTACGTTAGGCAGCGGTTGAAATCAGGGTTAGGCTTATGCGTTGGCGATCGGGGAAAAATGGGCAAGCAAACAGCCCAGCGAGTAACTAACTAACATAACTATAACTAACTAACATGATATACGGAGTACATGTTGCATTGTCGAATATTGAACGCCACACTCGTCACACCATACCAAAAAAGCGCTTAATTGGCGCAAATCTGAAGGAATGGCCTTAGGTCATCCACCTGTTCCTGACCTGAACTTCCTCGTGTTCGGTCTAGATCCACCTTGGCATATAATCTTGGTATTCGGGACAGAGAAATGATAGATATATTGTATAAAGAAGAGATTAGAGCAAAATTCTCTTTTGGGTATAGACTGAGCAATAAGTGCTCTATATGTTGTAGAAGCATTGAGTGCTACATACTAGATCATCACCCCTTCCCCGGAGTCAAAGTCCCATCAATTTCCAAGTAATCAGCGAGCGTCAGGTGAGGTCACCTGGGCACTCTGAGCCTTGACTAAAACTCACTCATTTGAGTCTGCCTTTAAGCGTCCTCATAGAATCGGTAGCTATCATTTGAAGATGGACAAGTCCCATCTGGCAGAGAAAATATAGTACGTAAAACTATGTATTATGTATTATGTATGTGAAATGCCAAACCAAAAGGAAAAAAAAGAAAAGACAAAAACTCCTTTTACGGAGACAAATCAAGGGCCCAGCTCACTGTACAAGTAGACTCTCTCTCTAGTTATTAGTGTGTACATAAACCCCAAATCCCAACCTTAGTCAAGACAAGGCTCGCATGCAATATACACCGGGTATCGAGCAAAAATCAATAACTATTCATCACAACGGATCGTAATTTTGCAGCTTCCACAGCTCCCGCTCTGCACTGCTTGGTGCTCATAGTATATACCGCAGTCGACGGGTAGCCTCAGCCGCCACGAGCGCGCTTATTGCCCCGATGAAGAGACAAATGGAGATGGCGTTATACCTATCCTTGTCGAGGTTCATCCACGAATCCGAATTGTTATCAGAAGTAGGCTCTGGGCCTGGTTCGAGGATGCTGAAGACAATCCAGCTGATGAAGGTTCCGACGAATTGGGGTAGAGTCGTGTACACATTTAGCACACCCAGGTAGATACCGGCCAGTTCACCTGTTGACGGGATATTGGAAGCGAGTTCCTCCTCGTCGGTGTCACTGTCGGTGGAATCGTGGTGGTTCAGTCGGAGGACATCTAGCTCGGTGTCGGTGGCGTTGTTGCGTATACTTGCTGATGTGATCATTGTCACGCCGGATCGTGAGGATGGTATTGCGGGGGAATAGCCGCCCATTGTTAGTTTGTTGATTTCAACGCCCATAAAGGCGAATGGAGCCCAGCCGCTGATTGCCCAGGGAATACCGCATACTGCGACTAGGAAGGTTGCGAAGGCGCGAGAGTGTGCTAGTGGGGCGAAGATCATTGTCGCGGCGAACATGACGTGGGAGATCAGCCAGGCGGTTTGGAGGTCCGGTCGGATTGCGGTGATGGCTTTGAGAACTGCTGCTACCTTTGGTGGGGGTCGGGCGGTGAATCGTGTCCGTTTGGTACCTGGTTGCATGATACAAAAGGGTAGGAGTACAGAGCTGAGGACTGTGATGGATGAGAAGACCGTTAATGAAAGACTGCCCACGCGGCCGACTTCACCAAGCATGTCTGTTGCTTTGGCCATATCGTCTTTCGGTACTTCATAACGGAAGTAGGTTTCGCCAACCCAGGTTGTGCTGTAGAAGAGAAAGGGGAACCAGCCTAGTTAATGTTAGCATTGCTGATTTCCCAGTAAGTGTGGAATTTCCCATACCAATCCAAGCCCAGAATTGGGCCCAGCAGATTGCTTGGATACGAGGTGGCAATTCGAAAGTAGTTTTGAAGAGTTGAGAGAGGACCTGAATAGCACCAGCACTTCCGTCATCCCTGTTATCACAAAAGATTAGTTGATGGCAATAAGTATCGGTTCAAGTTCAACCCACCTTGCCGATATCAGGACTCGCTCCTTTACTGAGTATGAGGTGATTGCCACTGCCATCATCAATGACAAAGCGGCAATCACTGTCATCTGTTTGAACTGCGTATCTCCAAGGAAAGTACCAAAGATGCTAACGGTATCGATGGCACCAACCACATAAGCAAAGAGCTGGCCAATGGCAGACATCCTCCCGGCTACATTGTACGAAAAAAAGGGTCAGTGGCGTTTTAAGCTGAGACATAGGAAGGGGCCATACCCCATGCGGATCCAGCTTGTTGCGATGGAATCGGTAGCGTATCCACAATCAGACCGCGACAGCACGCTTGAACTAAGACATTGTAAGCCACCTTCAATTAAGGTACGGATGAGTATATACCACTTACCAACGTTGATGGAGAAATCCACTGCATAGATACTCACCACAGCCAGGGCAATGGTGCCATTTTTGGCCTGTGTAAATTCAATAAATTAGCTTCCACATATTCATAGACCTAGGAAGATGAGTGTCCCAATAAAAAAAGGATATATACCTTTTCCGGATCTTTAACAAATAAACCAACAATCTCTTTCGTCCATCCCAAAACAAGCAGACAGAAAGCGACAACAAGCGATCCAAAGACCATGAAAGGTCTGCGTCGACCCCATTTTGATCGAGATCGATCGGCAATAACTCCAATAAGAGGTTGGATAATCAATCCAGACAACGGACCAGCAATCCACACCAACGAAGTCTTAGACTTCGTCAAACCAAGTTGAAGAAGGTATGGTGTACAATCTACCAAAACAAATCAAGTCAGCGATCATATCCTAAATCAGTCCCGACGGAGATTATTTGGAATGTGGATAGTTAGCTCTTACAAGTCATCTCAGTACCCCACGTGAACCTATTCCCAAAGAAACTCCAAAATCAGCCACAGACACAACACAACGATCGATCCATGGTCTCCCAAAAGAAAGAAAAGCACAGGCTAGACAATGTTGCGCAGCATCGAACCCGCTATATCCGACCGAAACAAAACAGAAAAGGGCAATACGCACTGCAATCCCACCAAACTAAATGTCAAAAGCGCCATCCTGGTGGACTCATTCCGACCCTGGATGGAGGGCGTTCCCGCCCACCTCGCAGCCTGCGGCATCCTAATTATCCACGTGCTATCATGCACTCAGTTATCTCGCGCTCGCGCTCATGAACCAAACCCCAAAATCGAAGGTAGCTGGTGTGGTGGCCTATCCAGTAACCGAATCAAGACGAAAACACCCGTCGAGAAGGGACGCGCAATTCAGAATCGAAATAACAAAATGTATGATCTAGGAAGGTCGGGGATGCGTTTTGGTAATTGGGAAAGGGGCCGGAGGGTGCCTAATCCTTTCGGGGAATTGAGTCGCGTGCTCTTTTAGTGGCCGTTGGGGGAGCTCGCGGGGGGCCGAAGCGGTGCACGGTACGTCCGGGATTCGTCGCTTGTTGACGGCGCGGGTTGCAAGGAGGCTTGCCGGGTTGCGATGGAGGTGTTGATGGGTGTCTTTGCTGTTATCGAAAATCGGCTATGGAAATTATAAGAGAAAAAGGACCCTTTGTCACAGTCGAAGAAGAAGGAGAGAAAATCCGTATTGGCCTAAGCGCCTCCATGCGGGCCCCCGGCCTTATCGATTCATTTAATTTACGAGCGACCCGCCAGCCCTGGAGCCCTTATGCCGATCCCGGCTTTTCGCAATGTCAGGGTCGGCTATGCTGGGGCTTTTATTTGTCTGTATACGGGGTCTAGATTTCTACTCTAAATGCGTTAGGTTTCTAGCATTCTGTACGGAGTATTCCAACGTTTGTTTGCAGCCAGGGACCTCGGCCTTATGTCAGCAGCTGGATGGACCCTTGCTGATTGGCCACGTGTGATGATGTAATCCCGAGCAATGTGAGCCAATTATAGAAACACAGGGGGGATTGTACAGGGGGATTGTGCAAAGTACACACGGGACATGTACAAAGGACGTGCACTCGGCAAACTTCGTATAGGGGCTCTCATTCGGGACTTATCTTATTAGGAAAGTATCTTTACTCCGTACATATTACCATAGAAACTAGGTGGATGGAAGCTGATTTTATAACTCTCAACTCTAAAGGGACAATATCCACCAAAAGAAAAAACCAAACAAAATAAGGGGCGTAAATATCTTTCATTGCGTGCGTCGCATCCAATCCTAATTTTGAATTGGTCTCGAAAACCTAAGTATCACAGTATGACGCGACTCCTGCCTGCCGGCCAATCAACCAGAGTCAGAAAATAGAGATTTTAATTCCTTCGTATCCCGAATCCGCTTCCCATAATCATCGTAAACAGCTATACTCTGAAAACCTACAGCCGGTTGGGGGCCGAGGTAGTGACGGGCCACTGGTAGCCAGCGGCATCGCTGAACTTGTAGCCGTATGAAGCAGTGAAGTCATCAAGGACCGCGGGTCCACGGGAGCCTAGATATAAATTAGTTATATGTTATGATTGGAGAAGAAGAAAAGCAGGTAAACTCACCGTAGGGGTACTCCATGGGGATGATCTCCTTATTATCATCCAAGTAGTGCAGGAGGGGAGTGAAGATGCGCCAGCTGGCATCCAACTCATCGTCACGGACGAAGTTGGAGTGGTCGCCCTTGAAGGCATCCAAAATCAGGGACTCGTAGGCCTCGGGGATCTTGAGGTCGGAGAAGCGGCGGCGGTAGGTCAAGTCCAGCTCGGTAACCACCGTCTGCATGGAGAGACCAGGCAGCTTGGAGTTCATCTTGATGTAGACGGACTCGTTTGGCTGAACCCGGATGACAAGCTCGTTACGGGGAATGTCCTTGAAGATACCGGAAGTGACATCCTTGAACTGGATGCGAACCTCGGTCTTCTGCTCGTTCAGGGCCTTTCCGGCCTTGAGGATGAAGGGAACACCGTCCCAACGCTCGTTCTTAATGTATGCAACCATGGCGCAGAAAGTCGGGCAACGCGACTCCTTAGGTACGGTATCATCCTCCAGGTAACCGGGCTTGCTACCATCGAGGGAACGGCCGTACTGGCCGATGATGACATTCTTGGGCTCAATGGCATCCATAGCGCGGAGAACACGGACCTTCTCGTCACGGATATCCTCGGAGGAGAAAGAGATGGGGCGCTCCATGGCGAGCAATGTGAGAACCTGCAGAAGGTCTATCGAATTGTTAGCTTTTTTTTTTTGCTATATCTAGTCAGTGCGATTGAATATACTTACGGTTCTGCATAACATCACGGATAATACCGAACTCATCGAAGTAGCCACCACGGCCCTCAGTGCCGAAGGGCTCCTTGAATGTAATCTGCAGCGGATATTAGGACCCGATATCCGGAATAAGATCGCTTCACCACATACCTGAACGTTATCAATGTGGCGGCGGTTCCATGTGGCATTGAAGAACTCGTTGCCGAATCGCAGAATTAGGATGTTCTTGACCATCTCCTTACCAAGGTAGTGATCGATACGGAAGATCTCCTCCTCCTTCCAGTTGGGCTCCAAAGCCTTCTGGAGGTCGCGGGAGCTCTGAAGATCCTTACCGAAGGGCTTCTCGACCTATTAAAAAGAATAGGTGTATCAATATGAGGTTTTGGGCCAGGCTGTCCAGGGAAACTCACAATAATGCGAGCGAGACCGCTCTTGGGGTAGCAGTTGCGCTTCAGCTGCTCGGACACAGTGGTGAAGACACTGGGAGGCAGTGCCATGTAGAAGACGCGGTTCTGCTCCTTCGATTGACGGTTGTTCTCGATCTCCTCGAGGTGCTTGTTCAGGCTGATGAACGAATCATCTTGATCATATTGGCCGGAAACATAGGTGCACATCTTGCAGAACTGATCTAATTGATCTTCAATCTCCTTTGTGGGGATCTTGATGTACGAGCGAACGCGCTTGAGGTATTCGTCGGTGTCCATCTTTGTCCGTGCATATCCGACGATCCGAATGTCCTTGGGAAGGAATTTGTTGCGGAACTATGGTAAAATTATCAGTGAGTAAGAACTAGATTAGTTAGTGGAAATAGCACATACGAGGCCAAAGAGTGCAGGGAACTATAGATTGGTTAGTACGTCAAAGAATCATCACATCCTAGAGGGGTACGAACGGTCTTCTTCTTCGCCAGATCACCAGATGCGCCTAGTACCACGATGATGGTATCATCTTTGAGTTCGATGGTGCTGAATGCGATATCCATTGTTAGTGTTTTGGTTTAATTGACCGAGAAAGATTTTTGCATTTGACGCGGCAATTGAGGGGTTGAGTGGGGAAGCTCTCTGAGCAGAGATGATCTGCGAAAGCGTTGAAGGAATGGATTGAGTATTATCGAGATCAAGGCAATAACTCCAAGATAGCACACTTTTGGGGGATAAGTTGAGGTTGACTTGAGCTGGAGGCAGCGGGTGGGCTTCCGCGGGGGGTAGAAGTGATGTCAGAGACGCAGGAGGGGAAACTCACCCAGCACCCTGACGGTCATCGGTCTGGTTGATCACACTAGACATATTGCACCAACCGCTTAATACACAAAAATGAAGATGAAGAAGAGTTGAGTAAGTTTGGAAAAGGGAAAAAAAAAGAAGAATGTTGAGGAACACCAACAGGACCCGGCGGAGTACTTTTTTAACGGAAGTTCACAGCTTCGGCTGGTGGGGCTTCTGGGTATTGGTATTTTATGACTCCAAGGCGTATTTATCACCTTTGGAGTGTTTTAGGTGTTTTGAATATTTAATTTTTATTTTATTTATTTTCGTACAATATTGTACTTATACATACAGAAGACGAGTTATATTTTGTTTCTCTTTGTTACTATTTAATCCCGGACTTAGGACCTACATACTCCTAGCCTCGTGGCAAATTCTAGTCGACTTCCTTATAACTTTCTTATATCAAGTTTTGGAGAGTCTTAAGTCCGATCTTCCTGCTCAATGTTATCGACCTTGAACCTTGAACCACTCTTAGATCCCACGGGATCTTACCCGTTTTGATTATCAATGCCCCGCGGAGCCAGGGACTATCTATCAGCACTGCTTACAACTGAGGCTCGGGTCGGGGCTCGGGGTGATACAAAATGCGTCGGGGCAATTGTCAAAGGGGCCCGATGTGAGCCTGTCGCTTATTCTTGTTTCAATAACAGCTTGCTTTTAGAGAGAAGAGAATTAGGGGAGGTCATCTGATAAGAGACGCAGTTCAGTTATAGGTGCGGATCATACTGCACCAACAAAACAGGCTGAATTCGACTGTGGAGTGATACGTGTCCATAACAATATTGTATATTGTATACGGAGTTATAGCAGCTATATTATATTTATGAACAGATTTGCGGTCAGCCTGTATAGTATGCACATGTATCGAAAGCGGAGCTGCATTAGGATAAAAAGTCATCACATCGAGGGGAAGGTTGTAGAATGTCCACTAAAATCCTTTTAAGGGAGTGTATCAAATTAAAGTACCGAATCTGCAAGAACAGGTACAATACATGGTATAGACCTTGAGCACGCAACTCGATAAGAACTTCGACCGGTGACCCAAATCGTGGGGATGGATCGGCACATTTGTCATTTTGTCCCAGACGGATTCTATTTTCCCGCGAGAGGCCACTTGCTTAGGTCCGGTTTGAGACTGGTATTGACCCGATCTATGATAGAGGGTCCGAATCCGGAGCATACATATTTAACCGTTGAGTGCTACTTGGGGGGGTATACTACCCTATCTATACTCTAACCCTAGTCTAGTTCCTGAGGTTTCTCATACAGAGTCCGCTTGTAAGTTGCCCCAAGGTTCAATCAATACATTACTTTCTTTGTACTCCGTATATTGTACATAACCGGTCTCAAAGGTAAGTCAGTATGTAATCCGTCAGCCAGGATGTGGGGCAGGATACATGAACTTCTAGATTTCCCAATCAGTGGTCTCGGTCTGAAGTATACAATCTACCGGAAGATTACCCGGATCATGTCACTGCTATCCTTTGAAGATATTGATTGTTCTTATGTTCCCAAGCTGGCTAATATTGATGAAAACAATTCACTATCTCGAGCTGCCGACGATAGCCTTTGCATATTGCTTTTTTCTTTAAATGAAACCCTTTCAACATTGAAGGTGGAAGGTGGGAACCCATGTCGTCATGGCTTAGGTTTGTCAGCTGGATAGCTGCAGACTTGTAGGCTTGGACTCGCCGGTCGGACTACAGTAGCCCGAGTGGCAGAAAAAAAAAAAAAAGTAGGGCGGTAAATGATCGGTAAATGAACCTCAAGGGTTCGGATCGGAGAAATAAGAATCCTGATAAAAGCTTATCTCATCTCAAATTCTGCCTATCTAATCGCTGATGTAAGATAGCGAGCGGTGTGTCCATCACGGGATCTCGCTTAGCCCTGATATATCACGTGGACTGTGGCTCGCTAAGATCCCGTTTAGGCTAGGGCGAAAACCAACACACGGCTGCCCAAATTGATTGTGCGCCTGACTCTATCGAAGCGACGACAACCACGACAAACGGGAACGACTTTTGATCTTGCGGGTCATTCCTTCGACTTTCTTTCCTTGCCCGCTCCCCAGAGAAACGCCGACACAATGCCTTCGGAACAAGGACACCGCCGTGAGTGAATCCCTCGAACGTCTGTCTTATCGATCGTCGTTTTGGCGGTCTCGAAATCGCAAACCCGCGTCTCGAGCAGGCACCTTGTGTGGTCGCACACTGGATAAAGAGACATGTGCTAACTATTTTATTCTTTTCTAGTCTACGTCAAGTAAGTTAAACCACCGCACTTTCATCGTCGCAATTAAGGATACACGAATTCGACATGGAGGACCGATTTGGGGGACACAAGACATCGCCACTCAAATCGAAACAACACACGATATGGACAGAGCATTAATACGAGTTTCTTTTTACAGGGGACGTCACCTGAGCTTCCAGCGCTCCAAGCACGCCCTGACCCCCAACACCAGGTATCTACACCCTGCGCACATGATATTGAATACTCGATGAAATGGAATCTGATATATGGTTATACAGCTTGGTCAAGATCGAGGGTGTTGATGACACCAAGTCCGCCAAGTTCTACCTCGGCAAGAAGGTCGCTTTCGTTTACCGTGCTAAGCGTGAGGTCCGCGGCTCCAACATTCGGGTGATCTGGGGCAAGGTCACCCGGCCGCACGGTACGTGAATTGAACAACCAGTCTCATGACCATTTATTTCCGAATGGCCCTCTGTGTCTGGAAACCCGAACTCAATTTCGTTTTTATCTGACTCGTTCCAGGAAACTCCGGTGTTGTGCGCGCCAAGTTCCGCCACAACCTCCCCCCAAGTCCCTCGGCGCTACCGTCCGCGTTATGCTCTACCCCTCCAACATCTAAACGGCTTCTTTGTGTTGTTTTCAGTGGGCGATTCACTTCTTCGCACAGACGGTCGGTCAGGCAAGGAAAAGTCGACGGAACGAGCCGATGTTGATTTGAGGTGATGGAGTTGGCGGGTTGATAACGTTTTGTTCGTGGGAGAAGGCAGGGCCAACAAAGCCCTACGAATCAAAAAATTTTACACTTTCATAGCTGTGTCGACCCCAAGATACTGGGAACGAGCTTCGTCTCGATATTTCTCCTTGTTCTTACAATTGGCGAGCATGATGTGTCTGGTCGCGCAGCGTCACTTCTCCCATTGTGTATCTGACGCTTAAACGCACCAAATTCCATACCATTTCAAATTTCAACAGACCGGTCAATCGATCCGCTTCTTCGTGCGTCTGTCTTCCATCTTTTGTTCTAGAAGAAAATTGCATTTCCTTGCTTTGGCTCCAATCTACCATGGCATATGCATGTTTTGCGAACCTAAATTATATATTTCCCATGGCAACATCAAGATAAACAAACCTCGGCCGTATCAATTTTAAAATTAGCTATAGCTCTAGCACCCATAGACCCTGTGTGGGCTGATTCGGCCTGATTCCCCAGGTTGTGTGATGTGGATCCTCCCCATGTTAACCACCTGAAGTTGGAAATAGAGGGCACTCTTTTTTCGCTCTATGCGATTATATCTGTGTTCTATGTTCTATGTTATTCCAGTTCTAGCTCCCACATGTTATTCTTCATCTTCAATTTTTTTATAAAAATAAAAAAGCGAAAAAAAATAAAAATCTACATATATATATTCCAACATAAAATCCGATCCGAACCCCACTCTAGCCGAAGTATATATTCCCGAGTATATAAACCCAAAACAAAAGTATCCTAAACACCCAACACTCAAAAACATACATCCCATCATGAAATCCTACAAAGTTTCCTTGTGAATCGATTGTCTATGTGCTTTCAAATTCTCCCGTCGACTCGAAGCATGGTCACACCAGGGACACTTGAAAGCGCGAGGGTTGATATGCTGAGTCTGGATGTGTCGCATGAGCACACCTTTACGCGAGAATAGACGGTCATATAGACAGCCCTTCCACTCGCATTTGAAGGTTCCGTAATTATCGCTCTCCCTAGATGAAGTGTGTTCAGCATTCTGTACGATGATTATGACAGCGTTTGAGGAAAAGAAGAAAAGAAGAAAATACACACTTTCTTTTGGCCCGTTGACGAGAACGACACGGCATTTTGCCCTGGCTGTGTCCATTGTTCGTCTCATCCAGCTGAATTGTCTCTTTTATTACGGGAGTCGAGACTGGGAGGTCATCCCATGGACTGGGGCATCTAGCGTCGTAGAGGCTTGCTGGGGAGGGGACGGTGTGGGTTGCTTGGGTTGGAATGGACCTTGTGTGATTGTGGATGGGGCGTTTGATGGTGTTTGGGTCTAGGTACGACGACGAAGGAGTGGGGGACAGCATTGACCCAAGGGCAACAGGTGTAGAGGGGAGTTGTGTGAGGGGAAGCTGGAATTGATAGTTGTATGAAAGAGGTCGAGTGGTAGGCGTTCTCGCAGCAGTGGTGGATGGATCAGGTGACGGGGACATGAGAAGAGTCTCGGGCTGTTTGAGATGTTCGGTTCTCCAATTCTCAAATTCGGCATCGGACCATTGAAACGCGGCCTCCGAGATAGTTGGGTTGTTGTTGCGTGGTGGCCACGCCATCATGGTATAATCGCCGACCTGGATGTAGTAGAGAGTGAGGATAAGCTACACGAATGCTTGTGGGCGGTTAGATAGAATAATTTCTTTGAGCCGATGAAGGGCAGCCGAGTATTTATAAATTCGAGTCAATGTGATTCTGAGGTACAGGGCCGGCCAATCCCACTAAAAGCCGCACTTGGGGAGACTACACACCAACTGACAGAGAGAGAGAGATGGGCAAAAGAGAATAAAAAAAGAAAATTAGAAGAACGGGCGGGATCAAACTTGGGGAGACTGACGCAACTACTCGGAATAACTCCCAAATTGTTCTAAAAGACTTCTAGAAAGCAGGGGGTTTGTTCTGTGCGTCAAGCCCATGTCTAACATTACTACATAGGGACAAGGGCGATTCCAATAACAACGGAATCATTATTCTGGCTCTTTTAGCCAGCTGAGCATGATGCCCCGGTCTCCAATGGTCCTTGGCTACAGGGAACACAGTATTTGCATTCTTGATCTCTCGGGTTCTGGCCCGAAGAAATGGCGCCCCATAGAAGCAGGAGAATAACTTGAAGTGTGATAATGCTGCAGGTCACGAGCTAATCATATTCGACACAGCATCAACACTAAGCCCAATTGATAACGAGGGCGAAGAGTGATTAACATGTATAATAGATCTTATCCCCCGCCTTGGGGTATTACTAGTTCAAATGCGGTATAAACTGCATTTGACTACTCCGTATAGGTTTATAAATTTAGCAAGCAGCTGAAATAATGCATGCACCAATTCCAAATCCATGGACCTGGGCATAGGAATCGGTTGATAGTTATCTAGTGTTATTCATTGCGACGAACTTGTTCTGCTTGACTGTTACGTAACGTCTGCAAGATGCAGATCATTAACCACGAGGAGTCACAAGGCTAACTGGGGATATACGAGAGAGATCGACACATTCTCTTGGCTACATTCCTTTCTTTCCTTATTTTGTCCTTTTTTTAACACTTTTAACGCCCGTCCCATTTGATCCTTGTGCTTTTTCGTCCTGCAGTTAGACCCTGATAATGACAAAAAAGATTTATTCAAAAGAATCCTCAGTACGGAGTATATGAACTATTTATGTGAGTTGGTTGAACATGGATGTGGCAGGGATCCCGTTTCAGGGTTACATTGCATTGATCAGGGCCAGCGCTGGGGGCGGTCCCAAATGTTAGAATATTATCACTGCATATCTATTCCAGGGACTCTAACTTGATTATACCCATGCATGAGATAGCATGATGAGAGGTTAATGATCCTCCCAGACTTTCTTCCGTCAAGTTAGGGTCCCGGGAACTTTGTTGTTGACTTACAGACCGGACGATCTATAATTTATCCCGGGATATCGAAATTATAAATAAAAGAGCCTCAAACATTGGCTTAGGTGACGAGTGTGATTGCATGTGACGGGAAGTGCATTTGCGGGCGAACTACATTGGTGATGGACTCGTATATGCATGCAAATGCATGGGGCGGAGTCTAGCTGCATGAGCTGGCAGTTCACGGTCCTATCATTACTTCTATGTTATATAATGATAATGCAGTATTACCCTATTACATCCCTACTTTCTGCCCGATCTTCCATTATTTCTTGCTCCCAATCAAAATATAATCACTCCAAAACCAAGCTCCAAAATTCCGGGTATCATTGAATATCAATATCAAGCGCTAATATACCATAATCCAAATTCAACATAAAGATTCTCCCAGTGACTCCAGACACAATGCAAACTCAAGCTTTTCATCATAATCGCTGCGAATGAACTCTTCCCAAGTGTTCAGTCATATTGTCCCGTCGAGAGAACATCTTACCACACACAGGACATTCAATCGAGTGAGGCGAGACATGCTGCGTTTCTATATGACGCATGAGAACACCCTTGCGGGAGAACACGCCGCGGTATTTGCAGTCTCTCCAGTTACATTGGTACGTCCCTCGAAGTTCGCTAGAATGACAAGGGTGATGTTAGCATGGTGATGATCCGCTAGCTGGGGCACTATACGGATGGATGGCTTACTCGTTTCCCGGTCTGAGTGTTCGGGCAACACCATAGATGGTCTGCATTTCATGACCACCGAGACTTGATTGGGACATTTCTTGCATAGCGGGAGTGGATGATCCCGATCCCGATGGTGTGGTGCACGGAGTACTGGACTCAGAGCTGAGATAGCCCATAGGCGAGAGCTCACGAGGTCTATTGTTCTCGATCAAGGGATTGTGTACCGTATTGTGATTGGGAGAATCGAAGTCGGTATGAGTCAGGATAAAAGGCATGTGGTAGTTGGGATGGACTGGTGCGGAGGGATGCTGCATGAGAGTATTGTACGGAAGATGGTTCTCAGGGAACATTGACGGTTCCGTCGCCAGAGAGGGAGGGTACTGACGAGCAGCAGACCCATAGGGGTTATACGCATCCCTAGTACCCTGATCTTGACCAGACATGCCGGAAGCGTTTTGGGGGACGTTGTATGGAGACCATGCCATCGTGATATGAGAACAGTGGCAGGGAAATGTTGGATAAGTAAATAGAAGCAAAGTAATCAACAGGGTCCAAGTGGCGATTTGGGTTTTATGAAGGAGATAAGGACATTATTTATATGCCCGGGATCCAACGGTGATATGTGATATACGGTGAAGGACTATGCACTTTGGAGTGTGGCTCTGCTGCACCTTATTACAAGCCACACAATATTCGGCCGGGTGAACTGATGGCACCGACCGAGGGGGACGCCAACAGGGCAGTGTAGTCATCGAGATTCAACCCTTTCTAATAGGTTCTAAGGCTTGTATCCAGGCCGGAAAATGTAGCAGAGTGGCGTAGCCTGTCATATTGGGGGAAAACAGAGAGAGAAAAACGAAGGGGTTACCTAAGTAAGTGGAATAATGGATGGAGGCTGGACCTCAGGATCTCTAGCCTTTCCCCAAATGGACTAGAGATCTCTCAGGCATCCATGGGAGATTCCCGGGGGATGCCGAATGAACACTGCCTGAACCTTGGAACACGTAAGCTGAACTCCAAGGTTCCTTGCAGCATCATATATCCAATCCGATGATTCCATGAGCTATCCTGTTTCATACTACTCTCCATTCCACCCTGATCGTCCGTGACAGAGATTTCTTCGAAGAATCTACCCAATATTCATCAACTGAGGGATTTCATTGCATTGTCGATCACTCAAACTCCCGGGTGACGGTCGAATTGACCTGATAATTTTGCCCAATACACCCTTGACGTGTCCATCCGGCCGGGGCAGGAAATACGCCGGCTTTATTGCGGGCCAACCATTTCAGATTATCGGTCTCTGCGACCTTATTTCTTGTTTTGCGTTTCGAGTTTCGAGTTTCGCGTTGACAGCCCTGTCAGTCATCTGACTATACTAATACCAGTATTTATCATGGATCTCTCTCTTTCAGATACAGGCCTTTTATTTTATAATATTCATCACAAGCAGAACTGTCACTACAGAAACGGACCCGTCGAAGTGCATAATAAAATGCGAGTTAACATTCAGAGCTGAGAGTTGGTAACTAGAGAAGAAAGCTATGTGATCTCTACAGCGAAATAAAACAAGAAAAAGAAAGTATTGGGTGTACGCTATCGCATAAACATATATCCAAAATTGTTCTCAGCAAGATCTTCTCAAATAAAAGAGGGCAATTGATTCAAAAATCTAAGCACAGGGGAAGAGAAAGTGAGAAGAGGTACAGGGTAGAATTGGTGGGGATAGTGATTTATGTGGGTCGTGATAGACCGAAGTCCGACCCACTCCTTAAGGCTATCTGGTCTTCACTGAGGGAGGTGTCACTATGGTGAGACCGACCCGAGCATAGCTGGCAGCAACGGCACATGCCTGCTACTGATTAACTAACTACATGGTAGCATCCACGCTGCGTTGACAATCGCCACCTGCGTGGTGGCAGCGAACATTTTTTCTGCTGACCACGTTCCCCCTTCCATATTTCTTACCAAGGTCCCAATGAAGGCGGCGGAGCAGGCCTTATGACTGGGTCTGGAACTCTAGCGTCCTCGGAAATCCGGACTTTGGTCGCAGAGAGTGGCAGATTATGGGTCTTCCCGGTTCCAGCGTCGACATCGACATTGGCCACCAAGTGATGGGAATCATGCATAAGAGAAGCGATGGACCGGTGGAAGTGGTTGACCAAGTCGAAAAGGAGACACAGCACATGCCGAGAAGTGCTAGGTGAAACGTCAGAACTGGCCTCTTTCTAGTAATATAGAGGAATATGGGTTCCAGCCATACTCACGGTTAAGGTCGCGCTCTCCGAGGCTATCGGGGTCACGGATAAGCGCGCGCCGTGCTAATTCCTGACAGGCTAAAGATTGCTAAGCGAAGCATCGGGGTGGGCTTCGATCAGTTCATTGTTAGTAAATCTGGCCTTCTTCTAGTACTGCCGAGGGAATTGGAGGTCCTGGTAAGGTCCATATGGAGTGGAGCTTGGAGCTTTTGTTCTTCCTCGGCTTTCTGCTGTATGTCTTTCAGATGAGTGAGTGGGGTTCTAGTTCTTGGAACTTGCGCCGTCACTAGCGGCACTCGACGATGACCTGATCCTTCGCGAACAGGGATTCCTCGAATCCCAGGACATACCCGCAAGTTCGTTATCCAGGGACTGAATCAATCATTGCATCTCGTGGCAATTTCAAAGGATTCCTCAGAATCACGAGGTCGTACATCTATACCACGTAGGCTTGACCGTTTGTATCGTCATGCAGACTGACGACGGTCAATATTATTCTCGAGGAATTTTCGCACAGCGCGTTTCAATCGTTCATAGCTATTCCAGCGATGCTTGGCAACGACCTCTTTGGCATCTTCCATATTGATTGATGGTGTCTACTGGAAGGTGAGCGGGCCGAATCCAGGTTCCACAAAAGGATCGACGAACAAATCTGCGATTGGTCAAAATCACCCTTCACTACTGATCCACCCGGCGCTTCGCTCCGCGGTAGGCTGCAGGACTCGAAGAACTGGGCCAAACAGCCCGTTTTCTATCCTTAGTTACTGGATGGAAAAGAAGATTTTGACAACCTCGACCCTACGTATATGGTGAGGGTAAGGGAGATTGTGCCATAATTGGTAGCACACGTTGCACGAGACTTGGCATTTCTCCACCAAGTCCACGAGATAAATGATAGACCATGGATTCTCGAACCCAAGCAGGTGTAGAAGTTGGAATGGTCTTGGTGGCGTGTGTCTTCGGATATTGTTGCGATCCCAGAATAGATGCACGGGGTCGTTCTTCTTGAGCTTGAACTTGTCCATATGACGTTCTACGTAACTCTCGATCAATATAGGGCTCAGCGAGTTTAACGCCAGGGCGGGACGAGTGAACCGGCCATTCTGGACATAATCAAGGGTGTGATGAACAATCTTCCGAAGACTGCCTTCCCGACTGAAGAAGTGGGGAAACTAGTTATAGAACTTGAATGTCCTTCGGGTCAAGCGTGTCACTATCCTTCATGGCCTTGATTTCCCGGCTCCCATTTGGAAGGTGACAGCAACAAGTATGTCGCTAGTATGACTGCGCATGGACGGTGGAGTAGGGATGGCATATACTTGAGCTGTAGTTGTTAAGTTATTGTTAGTTCAAGCAAAAGGCTAAAGAGCAAGTTCTTGCAGGACATACCATGGGTATACTTTGATGAGATATATAGATGAGAAATGAGAGAAGAATGAAAGAGAAGTGAGAAAAGAGACTAGGGGACTATGAAAAAACAAAATGAAAATGAACTGAGGGAAAGAAAGACAGGGATCGAGGCTCAAGAGAAACCTGCTAGCAGATGACCTGAAATGACTTGTATCGAATCTCGAGTTTCAATAGGTTGGGGATATAGTAGCGAAGTAAAAGGGGAGAAACCCGACAGGTTGAGATAGGCCAATGCCCATAGTATATAAGGTGGTGGTGGTGGTGGTATATAAGGTGGTGGTGGTGGTGGTGGTGGAGGAGGAGGAGGAGGAGAAGGAGGAGGAGGAGGGGGGAGATCACTCTTATATAAGGGCGTAATTCTATCGACCTGAGGCACCAACAAGATATCAGACCTGGAGATGTAAACCATTTTGCTGTGGGATCAGGGGTAAGGATTTGTTGAATAGCTCACTTATTATATGATTCAGTTAATAATTTATAGAGCTTCTACTTTCCCCTGGTTTGAGTATAAAGTCCACACGGTATATCTTCGAGATTGCTATCCCAAGAGCGGCAGTTGTGTGGTTCTAGGAAGAACCTCGACCATTGGAAAAGAGAGGCACGGAGATTTGGTCACCACCAACTCGAGTACAGCTCCTCATATAGTAGTGCTGTGAGTTTAGGGTATTCCATATCCTATGCTAGGTGCAAAGCAAGATATATGAGGGCTGTCGGATGCTCGTAGGCTAATATAACATAATATAAGAAGTGTTCCAAGTTTCTTTTTCTAAGAGTCAACCCTTCTAAGATGTCCACATGTACTTATATGAATGAGTCCAGTGACAAGGTGCCTGATAAAGAAGGCATCCAGGGATCAAACGGGATATAATTCTACGTATTTTTGTGGGATTAACTTTATTGTGCATGGAGGCTCAATATGCATCATAACTCATATGAAAACAGCAAAAAAGGGTAACTCCAACATAACCCAAGTGAGAGGCTTTGAGGCTGCAATGGCAAAGACCCGAATTAAACAGTATGCATTAACTTTTAAGAAGAATATGGTCTAAGGAGCATGGAGGATAGAAATTGACAAGGGGGTATCTAGAGGGGGAGGGGAATTAATTATGCCTCGATTTCAGGCTTCGAGTTATCCTTGCGCCGAGACTCGATAAGCTCCTGACGGGCACGCTCTTGCTCAGCAAGACCGGTCTTCTGGATAGTGTGATTGCGAGTCAGCTCACGAGGGCGGATAAACAAAGCGAGAACAAAACCAAGACAAGCGGTGGCGGTGTAAAAGATCCACATGCGGTTCAGGGCATGTGTATAGGCGCCAAAGACGACCTCGCGCTGGGAGGGAGTAAGGCTTTTGATGAGGGACTTAGAGGAGCCGCCAAAGGAAGCCATAACATTGGCAGCGGTTTCAGCGCCCAGGGAGGCGATGAGCTTGGCTGATTGTTGACTCATCATGTTTTGGTAAATGACGGTGCCTAGAACGACGGACATTGAAGTGGAAAGTTGACGGACGAAGCCGAAAGTGGCTGTTGCCGTGGCCATGTCGGCGGGACGGATGTTGGCCTGGAAGGCGACCAAAGGTGCCTGGAAGTTGGGACCAATACCGACACCGGCGATTAACTGGTAGATGATGATACGGGGCCATGAAGCGTAGGCCTTGAGGTCGATAAAAAGTCCGAATCCAAGGGCCATCAAGGACATACCGCCGATAATCAGCTCGCGGAAGCGGCCAGTCTTCTTCATAGTGATACCCGTGGCGGTAGAACCGAGTGCAAGAGATAGTACCAAAGGCAGGACATACACACCGCTCATGATGGGACTTGACTGGAGGACTGTTTGGAAGTAAAGTGGCAGATAGTAGGTAGCGGCAATGAAGGTAAATCCGTGGCAGAAACAAACGAGCAGGATGAGGACGTTGTACCACTCGTTGAACAGCCGCGGGGGAATGATAGGGAACTTAGCAACCTTCCATTCCAGGAACATTGCCAGAGCCCAAGTGAACACACCGAAGACAATCAGGCAGATGACAGTAGGTGAGGCCCAGGGGTAGTTGACACCTCCGAACTCCAACCCGAAGAGGAACATCAGGGTTCCACCGATGATCAAGAATGTTCCTGTCCAATCAATGCAGCGCAACCCTGCCCAGAATGGAGTCTTGGGCGATTCGATGTGAAGGAAGAGAACAAGGATAACAAGTGAGACACCTCCAACGGGAAGGTTGAGATAGAAACACCAGCGCCAAGACACATTTGTGGTGAAAGCTCCACCTATAACAGGACCAAGAGCGCCTGCGATGGCCCAGGTTGCACCGAAAATACCATAGTACATCGGACGATCTCTGTATAGAAGTTAGCCTTATTCCATCCCAGATCAAGAAGTCACCATACCTCAAACTGAAGAGATCCGATACACTAATATTAGCCAGGATGATGATACCGCCACCACCAATACCCTGGACCGCCCGACCAGCAATAATTGTAGCCATGTCATGCGCCAAAGCACAGATCAGACTGCCAACCAGGAAGACAACATTTGCCAAGACAATGATAGACTTTCTTCCCCAGATATCACTGATCTTGCCCCACAGGGGGATACAGGCGGCATTCGCCAGTAGATATGACGACGCGATCCATGAGAAACCGCTCTCGGAGGCACCAAACTGCGCGGCGATAGTAGGGAGGGCGGTGGAAATTATAGTCTACAAGAGATCAACGTTAGTAAAACCCGAAACAAGGGTGAATAAACGAGCACGTACCATATCCAAAGCCGCCAAGAATAGAGCCAACTAGAATGCGACCATTAGCGTTTCTGTACTTGCCGAACGCTTTCTCCGCACGCCGGAGAGTTTCTTACACATAGCGCTGTCATCACGACGATGATCTTATTCTTGCCCATCTTTGCCGCTTGTGAGGGTGCGTGGTCTAGAGGCGCACCCTCTGCTGACTTTTCCGTTGCATTCTCCGCATCGTTGGGTTGATCTGCCTCAGCTTCCTGTTCGGGGGTATCGATGCGTTTTTCCTCGTGGAGGGGATCGATCTCAGTATTACTGCTCGAGGTCTCCGGTTGCTGTCGCTCGCTCATCGTGAAGTGCTGGGGGAAATGGAAAGGAAGAAGAGTTTTCTAGAAAGAAATAGAGTTAAGGTCCTTCCGTCTAAGCCAATAAGATGTTTGCCAATCACGGGGATATGATTTTTTTATTTATCAGAATGGTAGAATCAGCATGATCAGTGATATATATGTTTTGAAGGGGTGAAGAGGTCGGATGTCGTATTTTCGGAATTACTTTAATCGAAATGGCGAAGCCGAAGTGGTTTGAGATGATCAGCCCTGAAGTGGGTCATCACGGAGTCGGTTCTAAACAAACTCCGAACACCGACCCCCGATTCGGTTTTTATAACCGAGACGAGTACTAGTTTTGCTCGGGTCGACTACCCTCGGAGATAAGGAGTTTAAAAAGTGAGAGAGTAAGAATGAGACAAGGGAACGAGTAACTGTCGGACCAAGTAAAAGATGAGTTATTCTTACTGTTAACTTCAAGTGATCATTTCTGTTGGTCTTGAACGATCGAAGGTATAATATAGTTAGTTAGTGTAAGGGCCAGAAGATACCTGCTGTAGACAAAGACAGAAATGCTAAAAGATCACTGGAAGAAAGTGAAGGTGTCAATTGGAGAAGCTCGCAGTCAACAACAACGTATATATGGGCGACCAAATATGCCATCCGACACATAACTCTCTCATTGGTTATTACCTCACCGCCTGGTTCATTACTGTTTTATTTGTATAATATATGTACACTTTATAGATTCAATTCAGATTCAATTCAGATTCAATTCAGATTCAATTCAGATTCAATTCAGATTCAATTCAGATTCAATTCAGATTCAGTTTAGATTCAGTTCAGATTTAATTCAGATTCAGTTCAGATTCAGTTCAGATTCAGTTCAGATTCAGTTTGTAAGATAGTAAGATAGTAAGAAATCAAGAGTCAAGTCTTAAGACTTAGGAGTATAAAGAGCCCGGTGTTAAAAAATTAATATCGTATTTGTAAACAATCTCCTATATATATATATGTTTGCTACAGACTAAGCCCTATTTGTTCGTTATTTACTATTTCTTAGCTTGTTTACTATAATCGAGCAGAGTTTAGATAGTTTTAGTAGGGTATATAACCCCCTACATTTCTAGTTTAATCAATTAATAATTCTTCCTCTGCTTTCTCCCCACATAGTAACAGGTTGCTCAACAGTATTCATTTATAAAAAATACTATATAAAGCAACTATAGATTCAACAATGGTACTTGTGAAGTGAGAGTGGATCGAGATTATTGCCTGGAAATATGAACCAATGAGAGAGTTATTTTATGCGGGGTAAAAGCGGCTAGATATGACGCTAAACCAAAACCCGTATAGCGTGCGTGGTATACATGTGGGCCGAAGCCCTATCATGAGCCCTAACTGCCTTTTTAGGATACTGTAATGGTTCTTTCACGCGCTGAAACGCGTGAACATAGTTTATCTGGCCATCCTTCTCCTTCATCTTCAACCTTCACTTACTCTCAACTCAGACCATCTACAGTGCATGGCTCATCTTCAGTCATGGCGTGCTTTGAAAGCCTTCCAATCGAGCTCTTACATCTCATTTTGTCGTTTCTTGTCCAACCCGAAGATGATCTCGACCCACTGAGTGGAGATCAAACCACGAAAGCCGAAGATGGCCATAAAAAGAAATTGGATGACGACGAATATGAAGATGACGAATATGACGGAATTGAGACTTTGTGCAATGTTTGCCTAGTTTCGCGGCAGTTCCGTGATGTCGCCCAACCTTTACTCTTCCGTGAGCTTTCTGATGATAGCATAGGGGGTAATCTAGCGCTAAGCATCCCATTCACCAAAACAATCTATCAACGCCCAGACCTCGGAAAACATGTTCATCAAATCACCATCCTGCCTTTCTCAATCTTCCCAGTTGGTCCCAATTCTCTAAAGGCAGCTGAATCTGAGTTCTTCAAAGGCATAATTAAGGACCTTCAATTGGCCGATGAGGAGGAAACATGGATTTCAGCTATGAACAACTGCGACATCAACATCTTCATAGCATTGCTAGCCAACAAGGCCCCCAATCTTCGCGGGATACATCTGCCAGTTCCCGAATTCTCAATCCAGCCATTCATCCAGCTTTTCCATCGCAATCCAGAATTTTTGTCGAACCTTGAGTCTGTCTGGATTGAAAGCGATGATGAGCTTTCCGGCTTCGATATTGCTTCCTACGAGAAATTCCTCACCCTTCCCAAGGTCAAGTTTTCGACCTTTGAGTTCGGTGATCTCTTCGACGCATCGTTTCCACCTACCTGGCTGCCTGGAACATTAGAGACCGAAGAACTCGCCTTCCACCACTGCCACATCGATGCTGGCGCTCTCAAAAAGTTAATGCAAGCCTGCAAGAAGCTTAAAACCTTTATCTACACAAATTTCAGTTTGTACCCTAAGGACAGACGACGCATGCGCTCGGGAACCGCCCCCGAGTTTAACGCCAAGGAGGCTCACGAAGCCGCCCTCCTACATAAGGACACCCTTGAGCTCTTCCTTCTCGAGTACGCAATGGAACTGCCGGGCGTTGACGATATCGAGCAACTCCTCCCCAGCCGCGCCAAGGTTGGCTCATTCCGTGATTTCTCCGCGCTCGAGAAAATCTTCATCCCACACGCTTGTCTTCCACCACACCCTCAATTCTCCAGTTCGCTAGAGACACTGCATATCACGGACTGTAAATCGTCTATCCGGGAGTTGACTCAGAACATCGCGACAGATTGTAAAAATGGTCTTTATCCGAAGTTGACTGATGTCAAGGTATTCGCAATCGACATCACACAGCCCATCAAGCTTCCTGGGCAACATGTCCCAGAAGGGAAAACGCCAGAGCAATGTTTCCTTGACCTGAAGGAGATGTTCAAAGGAACCGATGTGAATTTCCGGATCTTGCCGTATGCATTACCTGAGTTTAAGGATTACGGTAGTCTCGACGACGATTATGATGAAGAGTACGGCTATGATGAAGATTTCGGCTATGATGATGATTCCAGCTTTGAGGAAGATTTCATAACACCGTTCGAAGAACTCGCACTAGGAGCGGATCCCAGCATGAGTTCAATATCACCACATTTCCTTATGAGGCAGGCTATGATTGATCCTGAGCTTGCACAGCTTTATGCCGATGCGGATAGTGATGATGATTCTTGGGAAACTGAGGACAGCGATTGAGCCAATTTGTCTTGTTAATCCAGCTATTGATTTTTGTACAATAATACCCCTGTTCGACTATGTAAAATTTACCGCTTTACTTTGACAGACGAGTGTATGCTTTAATGGAGAAAATGGCTAATACTTTGATGATCTCAATGCATTCACATCCCAAGTATATCCATGACTCAATAACTCCCCGATGAACATGCAATGACCAGTGCCGTTCCCTGGCAATTCTATGACAAAAAACAAATGGGGGGTTGGGGGTATAATGAAGAGAGCGAGAGTGTAGACAGAACACCACAACTAGGAAGAAAATCGAGCAGAATAATACGTATGGTAATGTAGCAGAATGCTTTACTCCTGCAATAGAAGAATCTCTGTAAAAACAACCTCCCGTTAGCCACTAATTCCCAACAACCGCACACCAAACAACAAGACCTACCAGTCAAAGCTTCCTCAAAGCTCAGAGTAATATATCCATCCCGATCATCGTCATACCGCTTAAAGACATCCGTCATACGCTTCAGACTAATACAAGCCTGAACGAAAAGATCAAAGCTCATGCCAGTAAGCCTAGGATCCTTAGGCGTATTGCTCATCTGCTTTCCCTTGCTCTCAAAGACACCGAAGATAATAGAAATAAACTTCCCACTAAGACGATATCCGAACGCAACAAGCGCCTTCTCAAACTCCGGCTGACTAACACGCCCACTGCGGTCCTCATCAAAGCGATCGAACAGCTCCCGCCAGGCAGCCAGATACCGCCACAACGAGACAAATTCGTCGAAGCTGATTGTCCCGCTGCCGTCGCGGTCGAACATGCGGATCATAAGTCTGACCGTCCGCGGGTGGAAGGACGTGTAGTCGCCGTTCACGAGCGCGCTGCCAAGCTCGCCCTCAGTGAGGGCGCCGGAGTGGGATGAGTTCGCGGCGCGGAAGAGGGGGAAGAGCTGTTGAGGGTCATCGCTGGGTGCTGTCAATGGCGGTGGGACGGGCGATTGGGGAGGCCGCGATGAGGGCGGGGGTCTGTTGCGCTGGGGGTGCACTGGCGGGGGCCCGAAACCATAGTTTTGAGGTGGCGGGGAGGGGTGGAGGGGGTGAGGACGAGACTGAGACTGAGACTGGCTGAGAGGTTGGCTCGGTGGAGGCACGTTTGCTGAAGAAGAGCGGCCGCTGTAGGAGTGTGAATGGGAGTGGGAGTGGGGTTGGTGGGGTTCGAGACGTGGAGGCGCTGCGGCATAGGCGTGTTGCGGGGGAGCACTGGATACAGGAACGCGGGGAGGAACACCGCTGCTGTGGGTTGTCTGCGGTGGTGGGCGAGTAGGAAGCGGTTTTTGGTTGAGGCTCTGGGTGTGGCTTGGGGCGTGGCTCGGGGCGTGGCTTTGGCCTGATACACTCATGTTGCCTAACATCTGCGCAACCTAATTGACCGTTAACAAAAGGAGGATGAGGCGTGTGGCAAAATGTTGTACCTGTTCTGGCTCGGCGTGGCTATAGTATTTCCGATGTCAGTAATCTGTAACTGTAAACTCTCGCTAGATTGATTATGCACTTACGCTGGCAGCGCATCGGGGTTGTAGGACTTGTTGTAAGCCATGGTTGGAGCCCTGGGGGGGTGACGCAATCGAGAGAAAGAATGCGACACGGACTCTGATGAAGTGCAACAAAGGTATATCGTGAAATGGAAGAAGAAGGAAGAATAAAAAGGAGAGACAAGCTGAAAGCGGAGCCGTGGGGCATAAGATTCTTGGCACGCCAAGTAAGAAACCTTGTCGGAGCGACTTACGGAGTGCATATGTTGAACGCCTTTTTTTATAACCCAATTGAGATAGATCGGAGTATTCGTTGAAGGTTTATATATCATCCGATTTATATCTATCTCTTGTACGTGATAGAATAACCAGATATAACTACTTCAAAACAGCCTTTTCCTGAATTCAAGTTATTGATAATTCAGTGAATTAACGCCTATGAAGTATTACTATATTGCTCTATCTAACTAGCGCTTTATTATGACCAATACGAATACGAGAAGTGACTGAATGCTACCCACAAAACGTCGAATTCACCAATAGTACGGTTCATTGCATATGTGTACATATGTATGTAGTATTCGAGGGGCGACCGAATTTTGGGGGCGAAGTAGGAGGCTGAAACTGTGCCCAACTCCTGTTGGGCGAATGCCCCGCTAACACTAACACTAATAATCATCTTTCCACCATGCTCACTCAAAGACTCCAAAGACTCCAAACAGTCAATTATACCATTGCTCAGTGCAAAAGGATTCTTCCACTATGGCTGATCCTCTCTCTATCGCATCTGGAGTTGCCGGATTGCTGTCATTCGGTGTCCAAGTTACCAAATCTCTAGTCGATTTCTACTCCGCGTACAAGGATCAGACTCCTGCTCTCGCTAAGATGACACTGAATCTTGAGAACCTTCTCGGCATACTTCAGTCCCTCGATAGCGCACGACAAAATGGCCATCCTGAGACGGATGCCCTACTCCAAGAGATCGATAAGGCGGCAGTGGGATGCCGTGAGATTATTGAGGAACTCGGGGACGAGTGCCAAAAGTTCCAAAAGGATACCGCTCTAAGTTTGAAGGACCGAATCCAAGTTGCGGGACGCCGGGCGACTTATCCATTTAGGAAAAGTACTCTACAAAAGCTTGAAGAAGACATCGGCGAGATACGGGAAAATTTGTCTCTTGCATTAAACGTGCTACAAGTTAGAAACCAGACTGGTCTTGAAGATGGGATATCTGAACTCAAAATAATCGTCGAACGGACAAATACGATGCACATCTCTGCTACGATTCGTGGTTGGCTTATGGCCCCAGATGCGACCTTGAATCACAATGCCGCATGCGAGAAACGTCATAGCACTACAGGACTATGGCTCGTTAACGGCCAGAAATTTCAGAACTGGCTGGTGGAGCGCAATTCCTTTCTCTGGATCAATGGCTTCGCCGGATGTGGCAAGTCAGTCCTATGCTCGACGGCGATTGAACGTACATTCCGTGAAAGGCAGCATCGGCCTGGTGTAGGAATCGGATTTTTTTACTTTTCCTTTACCGACGAGTCTAAGAAAGATGCTTCCGGCATGTTACGTGCATTGTTATTGCAGCTGTCGGCTCAACTTGGAGGGGGCGAAAAAGATCTACAAGAACTGCATAAGTCGTATATGTCGGGTACTCCGCCGGTGGACGCCCTGCTTAACTCACTTCGTCAGACTGTCTCCAAGTTCAGCGACACCTACATTTTGTTGGACGCATTGGATGAGAGCCCGCGATACGATAAAAGAGAGGGCGTTTTAGGTGCCGTGAAGAAGATCCAGCAGTGGGACCTGCCCACTCTTCACCTCCTAGTGACTAGTCGTAACGAAATCGACATCCGCGATGCTCTGGAAACTCCCTTCTGCCAGGGTATCCCGATGAGAAATCCGGAGACGGATACAGACATCCAAAACTTCATTTTATACCAGCTCAGCAATGACCCCAAGCTCCAACAATGGAAAATGCGCCATGAAGAGATTGAATTGAAACTGACCAGTAAGGCGCAGGGAGTGTAAGTAATAGCAAAGAGAAATGGTACAAGAATTTGACTAACAATTGTACAGATTCAGATACGTCGAATGTCAACTCCTTGCGCTAAAACGTGTCCGGATCCGAAATCAGCTCGATAAATGTCTTCGTTCGTTGCCTCGCGATCTGGATGAGACATATGAGCGAATGCTGTGTAACATTGACGAGGAAGACATTGAAGAAGCGCGACTAGTATTAACTTTACTTTGTGTGTCTAATAAGCCACTCACTGTGAAGGAACTTACCGGCGCCCTTGCTATTGATGTCAAAGCCAGCGAGTGGCAGTTGGATCGTGAGGGTCGATCATTTACCCAAGATGATCTTCTCGACATTTGCCTTGGTCTTATAGAGCTCGCAGTGATTGAAGACGAGGACTCTGGAGAGGCAACTACGATTGCTCGTATAGCGCACTTTTCTGTACAGGAGTACCTTGAATCAGACCGGATTTTCCAACAAGGTGCAGCAAAATTCAGGATTCAAAAAGAACAGGCACACATAGAGATGGCTCAACTTTGCCTAGTTTACCTCCTGGACCCAACGCTCTCGAATGGAGAATTGGATGAAGGAAAGCTGGAAATTTTCCCTTTTGCTCACTTTGCTGCTGGTCATTGGTTTTTCTTTTACAACAATTCCGGGAAACAGAAGTTCAATATTGAAGACCTAATTTTAAGGCTATTTAAGGACCAGAGAGAGTCATTTCTGACTTGGATACGGTTGTGTGATGTGGATTCTTCCGAAGAGAATCCCGGAATCAACTTTACGCTTGATATCGAAGATATCCCGTCGCCTTTATATTACGCAGTTCTTTTGGGATTTGAGCACATCCTAAGTGTCCTTATAGCGAGCTTTGGGGAGGAGACCGAAATAACTACCGCCATCAATAACCAGGCTGGACTCTTTGGAAATGCGCTCCAGGTTGCATCATCCGGTTTAACGGCCCCCGGCCTTCGGAGACAATGCTATGAAAAGGTGGTGCATGAGAGGATGGTACAGATTTTACTGTATCATGGTGCCGACGTCAATATTCAAGGGGGTATTTTGGCACCGCGCTCCAGGCCGCATCATACGAAGGCCATGAGAATTTAGTACAGATCCTGCTAGATCATGGTGCCGATGTCAATGCTCTAGGGGGTGATAGATATGGCACCGCGCTCCAGGCCGCATCATACGAAGGCCATAGGAATATAGTGCAGACCCTGCTATATCATGGTGCTGATATCAATGATTTAGGGGGTTATAGATATGGCACCGCGCTCCAGGCCGCATCATACGAAGGCCATGAGAACTTAGTGCAGACCCTGCTAGATCATGGTGCCGATGTCAATGATCCAGGGGGCAATGCTCCAGGGGGTATATATGGCACCGCGCTCCAGGCCGCATCATACGAAGGCCATGAGAATTTAGTGCAGACCCTACTAGATCATGGTGCCGATGTCAATGCTCTAGGGGGTATATATGGCACCGCGCTCCAGTCCGCATCATACGAAGGCCATGAGAATCTAGTGCAGACCCTACTAGACCATGGCGCCGATGTCAATGCCCCAGGGAGAATATATGGCAACGCGCTCCAGATCGCATCATCCAAAGGCCATGAGAATCTAGTGCAGACCCTACTAGATCATGGTGCCGATATCAATGCTCCAGGGTATGAGATATTTGGCACCGCGCTCCAGGCAGCAGCATACGAAGGCCATGAGAACTTAGTGCAGACCCTGCTAGATCATGGTGCCGATGTCAATGCTCTAGGGGTTGTACAAAGCACCGCGCTCCAGTCCGCATCATACAAAGGCTATGAGGATTTAGCGCAGACCCTGCTAGATCATGGTGCCGATGTCAATGCTCCAGGGGGGTATATATGGCACCGCGCTCCAGGCCGCATCGTCTGAAGGCCGTGAGAATCTAGTGCAGACCCTACTAGATCATGGTGCCGATATCAATGCTCCGGGGAGTCTATACGGCACCGCGCTCCAGGTCGCATCATCTAAAGGCCATGAGAATCTAGTGCAGATCCTACTAGATCATGGTGCTGAACATGAACAATTACCAATTATTATCTGAATCGCGAATGACAAAGTTGGTAGCGATTTTGGACTATTTGGGTATCTTTGCATCATCGCACTACGCCCCTAGTGTGTCAACATGGCCTCATAACCAATTACATAAAACGTTTGCCATCGAAGGTTTCTAATTCATCGCCGTCTGACTTGAGTAGTTGATGCCCTAACACCTCAAGCCGAATTGGCTAAAGTTGTTGCGAATATTGATGATCAAATTCTGGCCAACTTTCTGTATGCATGTATAGTCTACGGTGGGCTGAGTGCAGGGCTTCTTTTTTCCATTAACTGTAAGCGCTATGTATATCATACTTTTTACAAAGCAAGGATTTACAGCCCATGACCACCTATACCTGACGATGACTGGCGGGGTGCAATGTATGTTGCATATTGTACAAATCAAAAGTATGAGTTAAAAGGAGTTTCACAGTAATCACACATTAATATTCACAGGGGTATCTTCAATGAGGCGAGAACGCTTGATTTTCTGCAAAGATGCGCTAGGCGCATGTACAAACCACTTTTTGGTCGAGCCTTGTTGGCCCGCCAGTATCATAAACATCTAGTTAAACGCCCTGGTACAGGCCACGAGAGATAAGGGACATCTCGGGCGCTTCCTCCTCCAGCACGGCGATGATCTCTTCCCAAGCCTTTTCCCGGAGCTCCTCTCCCTCCAGACCAGTCGTTAGCGCAGTTGACTCGCTATATAATAATTAGCAATGGTAACACCGAAACGTGGTGAAAGATTGTCTTACTCAAGATATCCCTCACTGCGCCAGCATTTTCCCTGTGATTCAATCCCGAGGAGAGTCGCGCTAACCAGTGAACGGCTCCCCTGCTCGGTAGTGCGCGCGAACAATTTGTGCATAACCCAAACGAAACACTTCTCCCACCAATGAGTGTACTGGCGACCCAAAGCCGAGATGCACAGCCCGGGGCTGACGGTATTAACAATGAGGGTATGAGAATTATCGTCGTCGCGCACCATATTGGCGATATTCTTAATCACGATTTCAAGCAGAAGCTTCGAAATGCCATATTGCTTGGGACCCTTGAAGTTGGCTGGGTCGTTCACGTGAGAAAGTAGCGAGTCATCGGTCCGGACGCTTTCAGCCTTGACGCGAACAAATTGTTGACTTGAAACGACGGTCAGGTGGGCGGGGTTTTCGGGATAGGAGCTTTTTTTTAGCTTGGGAAGTAGAAGTAGGGCCAACATCGAGGTCGATAGAGTGTTGACTTGTAGAGTCTCTTCCCAGCCCTCGGGGGATTGATTGTATTCTCGATTCCAAAGACCGGCGTTAAGTAAAGCGATATCGACGCGGTCAAGCTCGCGATTGACGCGTTCCGCGAAGCCTTTGACGCTTTGGAAGCTGTTCATCTCGAGTTCCCATACTTTGATCACGTTGCGGCGGTTAGTGGCCTTTTCGAGGTCGGCTTTGGCCTTGTTGCCGTTTTCCACATTGCGAGATCCGATGATGAGAGATTCGACGCCGAGATTGAGGATTTTGATGGCAGCTTCGAAGCCAAGACCTGAAGTAGCACCTGTCAAAATGACGATCTTGCCAGCGAAGGACACGCTTTTGGGATCGACGGGAGGGGTGTATTGCATCTTAAGGAGACGAAGTAGGGCCGCCATGATGAAAATCTTGATTCGAAAGCTTCAAAAAAGAAATTCAAAGAAGCAAAATACCAAGGGTCCGAGGCACGTCTGATGGTTGTTTGCGGGAGAAAAAGAGGCCGATAACACCATGTCGATAAACGATAATGACAATAAGAGATACGGATAAGATAAGGGATACAGATATGATAAGGATGGCATACGATAAGGATGGCGGTGAAGACCAGAATGTAGACAAAGGCGGAATCCATATTGTCGGTTGATGAATAAGGAAAAGTCACCGGTTTAGTATGATAATTTTCATGATGCGCTGCCACTTCTTGGCTTTCCCTATTTGGCTTAGAGCACTCACGTTCCAAATCCGATAGTGCCGCTCATTACTTCGTCATCCTACTTACTCTCCTTGTCTTTTATTTCCTCCAGGGCTGTCTCCTATACGGTTTATCTTTTACCCCTGCAATATTTTATCCCTGCAAAATGCCGACCCAACCCTCAAAATCCGATGAGCCTCTTAATTATTCAGAAACATGTCTACTTTGTGGTATACACATTTTGCCGTTGGACGGGGGAACAATAAGCAAAGATCACCTGGATTTGCTTAAGGAGTCTCAATGGGAAATCCATCGTAAATTCCCGATTCCTGAGCATATTCTCGTGCCATCGACCGAAGTGGAGAATAAAAGTTTCTCCAAATTTCCTTGGTTATCATCTTGCTATCAGCGAGGGGGTAAGTTGACATTCTCATAGAAACATTTAAATTTCAAGCTAAAAGTATAGTAAATCCAAGCTATCAGATATGCTTCTTCCTCAAAATATGATCTCACGGGAATTGGCCCAGTTGCACGTCTCGGTGGTCAGCCATACCAGCTTCCAAGAGATAAAAACACCGCACGAATTTCTGGACGAGAGGCGATACCACAGTATGATAATACAATATTCACGCATTTTCATCCAGGGGGTCACTGGATGCATCCAAGCCTTTATAAACACAAAAATATGGGATATGTGTTTCACTATTATTGTTGGGAGATCCTTGGCCATCTGGTAGGGAAAGATTTGATCGAGAAGACACTTGATCAAGTTGTTGAGGCCGCGAGGAAGTATTGGAAAACCCATAAAGGATGGGGTGTTACTGACCTAGATACCTTATTTCGTGCCCAGCTCGATGGGGTTCCATACGTGAGATGTGAGAGCTACTTTTACGGCTGTGATATCTATATCAATCCATGGATTATACCCGAGCTTCAAAGTACAATCCAACTTGCCCAAAATATGGTTGGAAAACGCAAAAGCTCCTATCTTAATAGACTTCCACTCGAAATCTCCCTTCTAGTGGCGGAAATCATTTGCCCTATCATCTACACTCAATCCGATGTGCAGGATATACGTAATATGTTATCCGTGTTTGCATTGAATTTACCAGATGCCTTTTGGAGAAGCCGATTACAATCCAAACGTGATTTGTTCTTCGAGGTGGAATTGCTAGAGACTGATTCAGTGGACTGGCAGCTCTTGTGGCTAGGGTTGATGGGCCTTCTTTGCGATAAATGGTATAACTCCAGTGGGTTGGCACACCGCGAGCGATTACTTGGACCAATTAGGGGGATCATCGCAAATTTTCATCGACAGAGACATTTTGCTGGGAGATAGTATCACAGGTTCCCTCGTTCTTTCTTGCTTTATGACATATCGAGCTATGGCACTTTAACATTCTAATGAATCCATTTAACCAACGATGCTAAAAGTCCACATCCTTCCTCGAATTCCTCAGAGCTCGTACACTGCAATGTGTTCGTCTTGATTTAGTTCATCATTCTCTAAGTCTCTGCAATTTCTTTAATTGGGTGGTCCTTTCTATCGAATTTATTGACTGCAGCTCCACTAGCGAGGGGAGAATCGTCCACTGATAATGCTGATGATGTTCGTGCGAAGATACATTTCCCAGACCATCGCTCTTCTGCGAGACATGCAATGTAATCTCCAAGGCCGCAATAAGTAAAGCGACTGCAATGAAAATCACGCCCCGGGCAATGAAACCAGGAAATGGTGCCCAAGCCGGCTTCTGGCTCTCTTGGTTGTCGAGGCTTTTGCTATCATTACCTTCTGTCTTGATCAAGAAGCCCTTAGGCGTAAGTTGCGAATAGTAGTGCCGGCCTTCCAGACTATCATGAAGCGCATATGATTGTGCCGTACCGGTCCCGCGAAGCGATTGACCAATTGCGTTACTTTTTGCCATGATGGTGGCAACATCTGAAATGGAAGTCGGGTTCCAAGGTGCGATAGTCGTGCGAGGCCCCAGAAAGATCATGGAAACGGCTAGCAAGATCTCGAGTATCAGGCAAACCTCCATGACACGAAGTGAGAGCTGTGTCATGACAATTCGATTTTCATTGACAATAGCGCGGCCGACAGCTGTTGACTGGTTTCGCTGTGTCAATCCCTTGTTCATAAGCTGGGCAGTCATCGCGCTATAGTAGGAAGAAGCCGCGTCGTTAAGTGCGCCATTTTCAAAGAGCTTGTCGATATTGCCAGTGATGCCTGCAAGTTGCGCGCCAAGTTGCAAGGCAACATCGACATATGTCTTATTTTGGAATAGATCATCGGTGGCATGGAACAGGTTGTGGTTATTATTCGGTCTCGCGAATGAGTTGTGGGAAGAAGAATCCGAAAGGACAGCCTTCGCAATATCCCACGCGGTCAGATTTGGCAGGACAGAACGTTGGGATCCGATTCTTCTCAGATTAACGGGTGACGAGGATTGGCTGGTATTGGTTTCAGCTTGTAGTTTTACAAGCGAGTATGTCGGATTGCAGATCAACTGAACCGAGCGATGAATTATCACCTCTGCCGTTGTGACGTTTTCGGTTAACGTGGATATATTCTGAGCCAGCCTGCCCAGACTGATCTCAGCCAAAGTAACCACGATCCGCATACCATCCTCGGCACTTGAACCGTCACATTGAGCAGAAGCGAACCTCGCGACGTAGGGGTTTATACCACCCGACGTGGAATTGAGAGCCACGTCAGAGATTGTGCACGATGGAGTCATCAATTTAATAGATTCCCGTGTGCTTGAATGGTGGCCGTGGCCAGCTACATTCGTCACATCCCACTTCTTTATGTCGATGCTGGCAGTTTCACAGCCCAAATCTGCCATCATACCATCCACAGGTACAGTAAGCATGGCATTTGGAGCAAGGCTTGGGGCTGAAAATCGTTGGAAGGCAAGGTGTTCATTGGTACCTCCGGGATAAGTTCCGTTCTCGAACAGGATGCGATTGAGGATATCGAATGCTTGGGCTCCGGGAGCATTGAAAGTGAGGTCCTTTGCGCTGAAGATATACGAGAGTTGAATTGGGACCGATGATAGACGCACTTGAGCCGTTTGCAATGAAAAGAGAGCTGTCGAGAAAATGACCATGAGACGCAGAAGCATAGAACAGATAACTCCAGCTGCCACATCAAAGTGCTTGTTTCTTATGGCTTTGGTCATCGACACCAGCTGTATCTCGGATACATAGTCCAAGAGAATGGATTCCCTGGCCTCCACGGGTTTCTCAGCCATCGACTTCCATGGCGCTCTTTGCTTCACTTGAAATTCAACACGCGACCAGAAAGCAACGATAACAGTGAATATGGCAGTGGGTCCGTAGGTCCAGAGATAGTGGTGGCTTTCGTTTGAAGAGGCAATTCCACCGTGAACTTGGGAGACATGGTTGAGTGCTTCAAGAGCTGCTATGACTGCACAGAATACGGTCACGAATATGATCAACACCCGTGGCCGAAGGTAGGAGGGCTGCCACCCAGATATCCTGTGTTCAGTCTGTTGCGATTGAGATGAAGCATCCCCACGTTTGAAACTCAGATTAAGCATCTTGCTCAGAGATATAATTTTGATCAACACGGCGCCTTTGCGGAAAAGAGGAAAATAGAGAGGATTTATACACCAGGGAGTCCTGGCGACAGGATCAATTGGCTTATGTAGCCATCAAAATATTTTAGAGCCCATACCAGTCCAATAACACGAGGACTTGGAGGTCTCAGGCTCAAACACGTTGGCTCCCAGGGGTGTTTGGAAGCTGAACACATGCTACCATGCTATGATGCATCAAAGAGCAAAGTTGACAAGCTGAGCGGCAACAAGCAGCTGTCGAGTGTCGTCAAGTTAGTATTAAGCTGGACCTAGACTTCATCACTCGATCCAAAAGAATATGCATCTGTATCCTTCATTTCTACCATATGACGCTTGCACTTGTCCCTTCCGTTGAAAGGAAGTTGAAAGGAAGTTCGATAAGACATTTTCAAGACAGGAGCCAACGTCTCAGTTGAATAGGATCACACATTACCAGGCGCGTTCTGTTCGGGTCATGAATGTGAATATATTGATTCATTCTATGTATAGACCATCTCAGGGCTTGTCCATCCTATGTTGTACATTGGAAGTGTTGGGATGTCTCATCCAGCGGGCAGATGGCGGGATGCCCAAGAACAAACAATGCAAACAACATGTGTATAATCGATTTTTGGCCACTTCAACATTTCGTACGTTCATACAATTGTGATCGAATTCAATTTATAACAGCTTCCCATCTTTAGCAAACAGTTTGAGTCCTGAAAGTCCTCTGAAGTTGACGCGCTGCTCCCCGCATATACTAAGGGCCCGTCGCCAGAGCGAATTATTAATCCATCCCCTCCCCGGATCTCGGGAAGGTTGAAAAGTGCAGCCAATAAACTCATTGGAACGCATTTGGTATTGGGTATAGTTGATATGGCTGCCGTTGCGCAAGGACATCAGGTCCATCCAGACGGTCGGACGTGGAAGAGTCATTTCCCCAAGGGTGATCTTTGGGTATTTGGTTATGGGTGAGTTAACTTATAGTTCTGAATGGAATAAGGAATACTGATTATTTTGTAGGAGTTTGATTTGGAAACCGCCTCCACACTACGGTACGTGAGACTTGCCATATGAAAAATTGCTCAATGGCAGCACTAAACGAGACATCGTATTGGTCGTTTGCGATCAGGGAATCAATCGACTAACACTATGCTGTCTAGACCAACGCGTACCAGGCTATATTAATGGCTATGTGCGACGTTTCTGGCAGGTTCGTGGACCCCTGAACTGAAGAGAGGGCTCTATATTTGCCCACATTCAACATAACCAGACTGACATTGTGGTTATTGTCCATGAATTATAGGCTAGGTATGTTGTCAATGTGTGCAACAAACAGACATTATCATTCCAATCTGTCGAGAATTACAAATCACTAACATGCTCCCCAAGTACCGATCACCGCGGCACCCCCGAGCAGCCGGGCCGAGTAGTCACCGTGATCGAGCGGACCTTCTGGGAGACCTTAAACGACCCGGTAACTATGTCCCCTCTCCGCCCCATTATCTAACACAGCCAAATTAACATATACCTCTAGCTCGCCAACCTAGAATCCGAAGCATCTACCACAGGCAAAGTCTGGGGCGCGGCATACCACATCCCAGCCTCCCACGCCGAGGAAGTCCACGACTACCTCGATGAGCGGGAAATCGACGGGTACAGCGCGCACTACACGCCCTTCCACCCAACAGTAGATACCGAAGGAGTCGCCGGCTCGACCGGGTCCTCTCCAATCATCTGCATGCTCTACGTCGGCCAGCCGACTAACCCGCAGTTCCTGCGTGACCCAGCTGATCGCGAGCCGCAGAATGTGGCGCAGGTCATTAGTGCTGGGCACGGGTTGAGTGGGAAGGGTTCTGAGTATTTGTTCTTGTTGGAGAAGGCTCTTGAGGGACTTGGGCTTGCGACTGCCGATGTTCATGTTACTGATTTGGTTAAGAGGGTTAAGGGTATTGAGGCCGAGGGAGTTGCGGAGGCTGAGGAGGAGGAGGCGGAATTGAAGGTTACTAAGTCTTTGGAGAGATCGGTTGAAGAGTCTGATCGTGAGAATGGTCGAGCGTCGATTGAATGAGATGTGTGGGCTGAGGCTATGTTGATGACTTTGATGTTTTATGCTGGCACATTATAGGCGACGCATTTGCGTTGTAGAACTTATAGATCGCGAAACAGGAGATTAAACAGATGGTGGTAACACTACAATAAGCCCACATAATTTGTTTACTGTCCAGCTAATTATGCGAATATACTGTTCCCATATCATGGAGTGTATGTGCTCAAAAACTCTGGTTTTGTCCAATCTTGTTATAGAGTACATTGGATACATCCCTCAGACTATTCCTAATGCCAGCCTGGGCGGGAATGCCTTTCTATGAAGTAAGGATGCCCAACGGGAATTTTGCCTCGCATAAGTGTAATTGTCGCCCAAAATAATAGAACATTTAGGTAGAAGCGACAGGCGCTGCCTGATTTCCCCCCCTAAAAAAAAAAACCTCGTGGTTGTGGTACATGGTTCGGTTCGTCACCCGTAGCCCTTGGGATGGACTCAGATTATGCTTAAATATCCATCAAATCACTGGTCTTCCACTGTGTGCCCTGTTATAGGAAGGATATGCCGTGAAACGCAAACAGGCATTGCAGATGTGAAACCACATAGGTCTGTCTGCCAAAAAGAAACATGACCTCAAAAATTTGTTAGGCGAGATAGGTCGAAAATCGAAACGCAATCGCATAGAAGCTCAAATCTGCAATCGATAAAGCCAAAGCCCGAGCCAGAAAACCCATATTCCCTTCCTAACAAGTCGAGCGTAAAGAAAATAACAATCCCGCGTTAATGAATTCAAAACTAGGGTATCACTCCGCTATTCCCGAATTCATCTTCCCCCATATTCCAGTCGTAGATCATCATCTCTTTTAGATGGAATTTCCGAAGAAGAAAGGCGCATAGAGAGGAAATGAAAAGACATCATCTAATGGTGACCGTCTTGAGGAGCGTGCTCGTGGCTGTTCCCGCGCCAGCCTTTTGGATGTTAGTTAATGTCGCCATCGAGAGAACAGAATGAATAGCTCACCTCCGCCACCGCCATATCCGGTATTTGGGCCACCACCTATGGAATTAATTAGCAAAGACAACAAGAGAATACCCCAAAGAAATAAAACTAACCATAACCGCCGGGACCTCCCGCGCCGTAACCAGCGGGACCGGTAGGGGCATAGTTGTAACCACCACGGTTGTAGCCCCCGCCGTATCCACCAGCGGCGCCGTTGTTGTACCCGGCATTGTGGTAGCCACCGTAGCCACCTGCACCACCTGCACCTGCACCTGCACTTGGGTAACTGGACTGGGGCTGGGAATTGTATCCACCACGGCCCTGGAAGCCACCTTCAGGGCGTTGGGGGCGGTCGAACGCCTTGTCAACGCGAATGACTCGTCCGTCGAATCTGAACAACATATATGAGATTTCCCCTGGACACAAGATGAATGTGAGGTTGATAGATTACTCTTGGTTGTTCATGGCCTCCAAAGCAACATCCGCCTCGGCGTCAGTAGCAAATCGGACAAAGCCGAAGCCGCGACTACGCAAAGTCGCACGGTCCTTCACGACAATCTGTAGCCGGGTAGAGTCAGGAGAAAAGCTCAATAAATATGAAATGTATGTTGGTCATGGTAGACTGACGGCTTCTTGGATCTGGCCAAATTGCTTGAAACCATCGCGCAAGGTGTCATCGCTAGTATGCCAAGAAAGGCCGCTAAATTCCCATCGCAGCAACGGTTAGTCTCTCCCTACTAGCACAAGTATGTTCTTTAGATGGAAAATACATACTGAACAAAGAGCTTAGACATGGTGATAAAGACCTCTAATAAAGGAAGCTGAAAGAATGACAACTCTTGAGCTGACTTTGGTCCAAGGAGAAGATGAGGGTTGAAGAAAGAGAGATGATCGAAAAGAAAGAAGGAAAGATAAAAATCGGAATCCGTCCGGGCTGTGAGATGACAGGGAGATCCTAGTGGTTAAGAGGCGAGTCAGCATCCAGTCCCGTGTAACAATCACAACTGCGTTAGGGCTTCCACTTTGCCGGGAATTTTCCACTGGACAACGGCAAGTCCACAACGAGAAATATCTATTAATACTTACTGTGTCTTTGTCTAGCTTAACCACAGCGAGAGAAAAGTCCAGACTTAACCTCAAGAGTATTCCGAAGTGGGGGGAGGGGGAGGGGAGAGAGGAGAGGGGGGATACTGTAAAGGTAAACAACGCCAAAGCCAAGTGCCAAAGCCAAGTACCACGGGCCTAAACCTTGAGCTGATTGAATTGCGGGTCAGTCTTCTCAGTGATCAATCAGACGGTATCCGAGACTCCGTTTGGATTGGCACTAAGGACAACGGCTGATGTACCTTTGTTGGCCCCTCACTTTGAAAATGCAAAAAGGTTTCTACGTTAGCTGTTAGCTTTCATAGGGCTAGCCTAATGCCTGGATTCTAAAGATTATGTTGCGAAACCCTATACGTATACGAAGTACAGCATAAACCCGTCCTTTTCTTATTCATGGGGGCCCGGATATAAATCCCTTCGTGAAAGCAACACACCTGGCACTATCTTGGGTGGATCTCCATGCGTGGACTGTGGACTGTGGAATTTGGGTCGACCCCCGTACCTCGCAGGTCTATGCATGATTGGTTGTATGCCTGTTTATGCATTGTGGATTTTTCTCCTCATTTGGTTGAGAATTGACTACTAACAGCTAAGAATAATCTAACAATTGCAGACTGAGATCTACATTCGATTACTGCCATGGGTCTAGCCTCTTCGGCCTGGCCATCATCACAGTGGCCTCGTATATACTATTGTGTATACTACTACTCCTAGTAGTATTGTATTCGAGCAGAGGGTACAGAGGGGCAGTGCTCCGTAGGCCCACATGCGGCTTGGTCCGTGGGCCGTGTGCTCCGTGTGCTCCATATGCCGGGGAGAGATCCCGGGAAATGGGGGATCAGCCAAAGTGTGTCTATACAATATTGACATCTCCAGTTGATGGGTATGTATGGGGGAATAGAAAAACCTTTGAGTAAAAGCAAATCATAGATGACTCAAGGACTCAAAGACTGTTCTCATGTAAGCACTGAGAGAGAGACACAGAGAGAGCGCACATCAAAAGATGCAAATATTAGGAATTGATGGAAAATGGAGAAAAAATAAAAACAGAGCCGGACGAAGTTGAGATGATCGCGCTTTCCTCAGCGGTGACTGGATTTGTGTGCTTTCATATCACCTCCCGAGGTCACTCTGTCATAGTCGCCCTCTCAAGTCTACATTTGCATTTCTGCACATACAACCCAGTCTCACAGTTCTAACTTTAGAAGTCTTTATGGAGAGCAATAATCCAATTTATCAGTGGCTTTCTACTGTGGAGGACCAGGAACAAAGTCACCATCAAGATGAAGGCATGTTCTTGTCGCAAGAAACATGAAGCTTCTCGCTGACAGAGCTTTAGCTGAGAACCAGGCACAGATGAAGGATACAGTTCTTGCAACGCGCATACCACGAATCCGCATCCCACTTGAGATATCCGACAGATTGCCTGGAAATGGACATTCGGCTAGCAGGAAGAGAGCTTCGAGTCACCTTGAAGAAACAAAAGCACTGCCCACTCACGAGACCATACCAGGAAATGAGAGTCACAAGAAATCTCGACAGAGTTATGAGTTAAAACCCAGACGTAAGACTCGCGAGGATCACTATAACTACAAAGGCCCATCGTCGGCTGTGGAGACACAGTCGCAGTCTCGCAAAGGAAGAACCAAGAAACCACGGGGCAGGAGGCACACCATGAATGATGACTTCCACGCCATCAATATCACAGGAAACAGATTGACAGTAAGCAGGCTTCTGCTCAGTATCGCTGGATGTTACTTACTCCAAATAGCTGCGCAGCAACACGAACCTGGGTATCTTCAACAAGGGACGATCTTCCTCTAAAATGAATCACCACGGAAATACCCCGTCAGCTCCTGCAAAACCTACAGCAACCACCAACTCACATAATCATGGCGCAGAATCTGATCTAGCCTTTTCTGATATGAACTTTCTGTCCCGGAAGAATAATCTCAGCCCGTATCCCACATCGGCCGCCAGGGACACTCTGGATGGACAGTACGAAGAGTACCATCCACAAGCGCTGCAGTTCGATGATGCTGGAAATGACACCAGACTCGACATGTCTCACTCAAACAACAAGTTGCTTGGTGTGAAACGCCAACTTGGCGCCTCACTCACACCGTTGTTCAAGTTTGATAAGGCGCCCGCCAGCGAGGTTTCCGCAGTTTGCAGCCACTCTCATAGTGCTTCCCCCGTGTCCCACAGTAAACGGAGGAAGATAACAAAGAAATCATCGTCTATTCCTTACACTTGGACGGGAACTGAGGTCGACGCCACTGAACAAAGCGATGCCCTCGAACAACACCTGCTGAACCTGCTGCATGTCGGAGTATATCCCCAAGCGCTATGCTCTGAGATCACAAACACCGTTTTAGCCAGGTACTGGAGTCTCGCTGAATTATGGGAACTGCTGGAGGAGAGAAAGGCAGCATGGTCACACGAAGCCGGCAACAAAAAGCGAGCTTCGCCCGAAGCTAACATGAGGCAGCCAGCTGCAGCCGAAGCCGCTCCACAGGAAGTTTCCGAGACCATTGCACCAGACCATTTGGATATTGTCAATGCCAGTAGTGTGCAAAATGAAATATCCAAACAATCCCCTGATTCGAACATCGCTTGTGAAACTGCTCGCAGTGTGAACGACGATCGCGAACAACCTTTCGTCCTCGAGCAACAGCCAGACGGACCACTTCAAGCTTCAGCTGAACTGGGCTGTGTAAATTCTGAGGCTGTCAGGACATCAAACAGCCCAGATCGTTTCATAGACGTCTTGAACGAAGATCAGTGTGAGCCTTGCCCCCCGGAATCGGCAGAGAATGCAGTCCTTTTTCCTGCAGCCGTACTAGACGTCAAACAACCCCATATGTCTGACACCGAGTTCTACGAGCTGGGTCGACTCGATGATGATGATGTGTTCTATCGCACACTGGATACTGCTTACCGTGCCATTGTGTGCCCTGAAGCTGGGGCGGAAGTTGCATCAGACTTGCAGCAGTTAATTGAATCCCCCGAACTCAATGGAATTGAACTTCCGGATAGTCCAGAGTCCGACATTCATACCCGACAGGCAGAGGCGGGGGACCCAGAGCATTTGGCAACGGTCTCCCGAGACATCATACAAGACCGGTGTGATGAAAGACCATATGAGCCTTCTTTCCAACACGAACTACCCACGAGTCATTCGAACGATCCTTGTGTTGGACAGAATAATGGTTTGCCATGGCTGGCTGCTGGATACGGCCAGTCACAACCGCGCGCGTCAACTGGAATCGGTACGCGACAGAGTCAGCCTCCAGGGTTATCTGATTTCTGGCGACAGAACAAACTCTATTGATCTTCATCGGCAACGTGAGTATTAAATTGGACAGTCAAAAGCGTCAATAGAAAACTTGATCACATTTGCATCAATCATCAACCATATCAAAACAAAGCATCGCCAGCTCCATGTACATACCTAGTTAGCTTGAATTCAGCTGTCAATAGAGATTCTAAGTATCTTGAAATGGTGTGCATGAGGGCAACCTCCCCCCTTGGAAGTCGTATGATCAGGCCAGAGCCAGTAGCAATGATTGGGTTAATTCATCCGATTGACTTGACACATTATATCTAGATCAAAGTCCCCTAACATTTCAGCCACCAAATAGAACATGCAAGTCAGTAATGGTTTAGACGGCACACTGTTGCGCTGATTTATCGATCTTGATGAGGGTTAAATTCATTGGGTATATAACAGTCTTGGACAGGGAAATTAAACACATCATCAGATGGCTCAAATCCAAATACCTGTCTCTATTCAAGCTATGGAGCTGACCTATCCACATATGCCGCCGTTGGACGAAGAACAATTGTGAACCACGGTGATCGAAGTCCAGGGGAAAACAATACTGGATTCGATACCAGGTCCCCGCGCAACGCCAGATACAACCAGCGCAAGAATTATTCGGAATTTGAATTCGATGAGGCAATCTTGTAGCTTTTGGGTCGTGGATATATTGCGGAGTCCACGAAAATAAGTCGGGTCGGTCTTGTATAGGGATTCGAGCGCTGAGAGGTAGGGATTGTACGGTTGACGATGGCACGCTTGATGGCACGCTTGGTAAAAATGACATGCAGCAAGTGCTTACAAGGCGATTGGACTATAATCTATCATAGAGTCGCAGCCGCCTCGATTGCACCCGTTGCCTTGAATGCGGCCGGGTTCCGCATCACAACTTCAACGGGATACTGCCACTGCATGAATCGCGTCCAACCTAAAAGAACAACAAATTAGTAAGTTATTCTTTGTATAAAAACATCGTGAAGCTTGTTGGTGTCAGTGTCACATACTCCAATATGCGCATCGTCGCCCAAGGTATTTCCCAATGAAGGGTACCAGGACCATACTCAGAAGCAGCTCCAGTTGTTCAATGCTTTCTTGCCATTCTGCCTCGGCGTCGGAGGAATATTCAGACATGGTATCCAAGTCGGACTCGTCTGTAGATTCTGAGGGGAGAGAGGCGAGCTCATCGTCGGACTCGGAGTATGAGTTCTGTCGGGAGGGGACCATGTACGCGGACATCGAGAATGACGGATTCGAGCTGTCTGGAGAGGGGAAAGACATGGTGGAGATTGCTGTAAAGAGACGTGAGGGTGGTGAGATGAGGGGAAGCGATGTTGATCAAGCAGCGGCCTGCCTACTGCGGTTCAACGTAAATGTGAGAGCAACTGGTGTTTGCCTTGATCGGACTGGCACCGCCAAGCTTCGTAATCATCGACACGTGACTGTGTAATATAATGACTCAGTTTGGGGTCACGTGCCCGTACCGCGATAACAGAATCACCTTCAGGCCTGGCGATATCAGATTTCAGCGATAATTTTGCCATTTTACACGCTTGCTCTAGCTCTTTGCTTTCACAACAACCTGAACTCCTCTCCAACAAATTGTGGTGGAGCGAATAGCATCTTTGAAGCCTCGAAACATGGCGGACGCTGTACGTCACACACCCTTGTCTTTTTACCGACCCTCCCACATTTTCTTTGAGTCTGCACAATATCAACCCCTCGGCCGCCAACCTCAGTGATCCAAGAACACACATTGTTGAGCCCGGGGTTAAAGACTGGTACTTTTTATTGAAAAGCCAGGCCATACGATATCTTCTACTTTTTCTCTTTTTTCTCAGAACTAACACCGCTTTTTGCCGCTCCGCTCAGGAAATCGAAACTAAACAGCGCAAGTCGGTCGCATTCAGCGAAGGATCAGTCATCATGGATACCAACGGCCAAGTCACAGATGCCCCTCCGGCTGAGAAGCCCACAGGCGGTATGCAATAGCTCTCCGATCCCAGGCCCAGTCCCCCAGGTCGCTTTTGCCACGGCCCCACTAACGATCTCTTGAATATACAGAGAAGGATGTCGACGAGGTCACCGAGATGTTCAAGGGACTCTCAAAAAAGAAGAAGACCTCCAAGAAGTCTAAGACCGCCGACGCTGGCGATGACGAGGAAGCCCCCGCCGCCGCCGATGGCGAATTCGATCCCTCCGCCCTGAAGAAGAAAAAGAAGAGCAGCAGCAAGTCTAAGAAGGTCGACCCCAACGACTTCGATGCCAAGCTCGCTGAGGCTGGTATTGCTGAGGAGGCTGGCGAGGATCAGCCCGAGGAACTGCCCGAGGGTGATCTCGAGGCCGGCACCGGTATCTGGGCACACGACGCCACACAAGCCATCCCCTACTCGCTCCTCGTCTCCCGCTTCTTCTCCCTCATCGAGAGCCACCACCCCGACCTTCTGGCCAGCGGCGCCAAATCCTACAAGATTCCCCCGCCCCAGTGCCTGCGTGAAGGTAACCGTCGTACCATTTTCGCCAACATCGCCGATATCTGCAAGCGCATGAAGCGAAGGTTCGTTATTCTCCTCTTCCCATTAACCCGTTGAGATATCCTTTCTGACTGTTTGTGTCCCTATTTAGCGAGGAACACTGCACCCAATTCTTGTTCGCCGAACTCGGTACATCAGGCAGTGTCGACGGTAGCCGTCGTCTGGTTATCAAGGGAAGATTCCAACAGAAGGGTATCGAATCGGTTCTGCGTCGCTATATTGTTGAGTACGTCACATGCAAGACGTGCCGCAGCCCCGACACCGAGCTCAACAAGGGAGAGAACCGTCTGTATTTCGTTACCTGCAACTCCTGTGGATCCCGTCGTTCCGTCGCCGCCATCAAGACCGGTTTCCGTTCCCAGATCGGCCGCAGAAAGCGTGTGGGCTAAGCGGATGGAGCTGTGCTGGCAATTTGCGAAGGAAGGGCTTGTTTTTATCTCTTCCTTATGGCGTGTCACTTACTAGAGCTTTTATCGGGTGGAAACATGGCACTGTTGCTTTGGTTTTTACCCTCGCGGGCTTGAGATGAGGAAACGATTTGAAGAATAAAAAGTAGTTTCGCATGGAATGGACTCATATCACTATATCTTGCCTAGAGGCTGTATGATCTTGAATATAGGTGAACGTTTAGGATGATGCTAGAATCGTCCACTCTTGCAACGTTTATTTTACCTTCGTTTAAACCATCCGGGGAATTATTGTCTACGAGTTAGATCTGCTCTTCGGCGGATAATGGCTGATTCAGTATGTGTGAGCTCTGTCCCCCAATCCAGTTGAGCAAGCATCAAAGATCTCCAAGGGGTGTCGGCTGCTTCTTTACAAAACTTCCATGGCCAACACAGGCTCGTGACTGCTTCATTCATAGAACTTCCATGGAGTGACACCAACACAAGCTCGTAAGTAGAAAGTCAGACTTAATTTAAAGCTGTATGATAACGCTGCGAGAAAAGGAAAAACACAATAGTTCCACATAAAATGTACTAATATGACCAGGGCATTCGCTGTGACATAACAAATTGATATAAGATGGAGACCTGCTCGCGATTGGGCCTTCACCTGAGGCATAGGATAAGTACCTAGGTATACAACAACAGCACATCGGCTGGTGTCGGATTTGAAAGCAAAACGTATTTGGCGTATTTGGCGGAAATAAAATCAAAGTGTCGAGCCTCCAACTGCACCAGAGCGCGAGAATCTCAACCACTGGCGGTGCTGATCTTCATCTGGGTAGCGAAGGCGTTCAGGTTTCTGGTTTGCAGATAAACTGTTCCAGGGCCTTTGAATTTGCAACCCAGTCCTTCGCCAGAACTGAAGCTAGAAACAAGACCGCCAGAGGCAACACGCTCAATTTCGTACTTGCAGTTCCATGCAACAAGATGACCATTATCTATGAAGTAAGCCTCGCCTTCCACGAGCTGTATTATAAACATGTATCAGTAGAGTAGCGACATAAATAGCAGGATGGGGGTGAACTTACATCTTTCTTGATGATTGCTCCAAAGCTTTGCAGCCAGAACAAACCCTGGCCCGTGAACTCGTAAATGAAAAACCCTTCTCCGGAGAAGAACCCTTTGCTCAAGGTCTGAGCCTTGTATTCGTGATGAACACCAGCAGTATGGGCTAGGAAAGAGTCCCTTCCCACGTTCCATTTGTCTCCTGCATTGATATCGTGGACAATAATATCTCCCAGCATTGGCGGCGCAAGAAGCAGCTCACCCGGGCCCGTGTAGTGTGACATGGTCATGCTGCCACCGATGAGAAATTTCTTTAACGTGAAGGAGATGCTTCCTCTTAGGGTTATTGTTGGTGACATTGAAATCATTGCACCTGTTCCAATGTGAGTTTACTTGGACGCCAACGAATGAATAAAGGCGACACATTGGACAGGGATTTATCCAAGTATTTATTGTCTTACCTGGTCTGACAGTCAAAGGACAGCCCATTGCCAATTGCACTGTCAAAATTGAGTTCGTATCTCTGTGGCTGATTCTGTAACTGCCTCCATTGAATGTCCCAACATCGTCCGCATTGTGCGATTGTGCCCCAACAAACTTTCCATACGCTGGTGCACCTCCGGGAATCTTTTCCATCGTTACTGGGGGTGGGGTTTGAGATGAAATTGAGAGGCGGCCAAGAGACTGGTTTTGAAGTAATGCTGCCTGGTTTCGCTCGGCAATCTGATCACGGGGTGGTGGACTGGCTGATGGGGGAGCTGGATATCCCCCATTGGAATAACCCTGTTGGTTTGGTGGTGGGCTCACTGGATAACCCCCATTTAATGGAGGTGTTTGTCTGGGGGGTTGAGCGAAATATGGTTGATTGGGTGGTGTAAATGCTACTCAGGGCATTAGTATGACATTTATTGGGACTGAGGGCATCCATATTAATTACATGTCTGAGTTGGAGGAGCTATTCAAGTCAGTCGGCCTGTAAGTGTTTCCTGAGAGTTATGTGCTTACCAGACATAGGCGGAGGGGGATATTCATGTTGCTGTGACATGATGAAAATCAAGCTAAGCACAGGAAGACTATACGGAGACCAATTGAATCGAGCTGCTCAATGATCAGAATGATATTCCAGCTGCTGTCGAAAAACACTCACGGGCTTCGTAGACTGCGGGGTAGGGACTGATGGAATGTGGACAAGGTAAATTTCAATCGAATAAAATAAAAACTGTAGTATATTGCTTGCCGAGTTAATTGGGATCCTGAATAGCCTAGGGGTGGTTATCAGGTTTGGAGAAGAAGCATTCTGGGAGGAACATCTTGTGGCGGGCCATTCGTTTTAAAGAGCACAACTTCAACTCCGCACTGAAAGTCTAGAGCTATAATTAGACCTGAATTGGCATAGGAAGCGATCAACCGTGTGACAGAAAGGACTCGGTGATAGAGAGTCAATTTTATTATGTACGTCCCAGTCACATCCGACTACTGCATGTTCATCCCCGCCGAGCGCTTAGCTGCCCCTCCCTATGTGCCCCCTGCACAACTTGATAGGTCAGCTCTACAGACCACCCAACTCGACTGGCAATTTTCATTGGCCAACTCTCTAATACTCCATAGAGGGCCAAGGGGAAAGAAACTTTGAGAGCCCGATGACTGTGAGCTCGGGGCCTCAGTGTTACCGTTAAAGATTCAGTCAGACGGGTATATAGCCGATATGATAGGAGATTGTTTGCATTGCAAATGGAGGGGGAGAACAAGGTATGAATAAAGACTAAGTAGGCAGAGAGAAGGAAAAAGAGATCCTGGAGCCCAACCAGGTAAGCAAGGCGCGAAAAGATTACGACGATGGCCCCAGTATGGCTATAGCTTCATAGAAGTTTGCTTTTTTTGCCATATCCAGGGCTGTAAGGCCACGGTCGTCTTTCATATGGACATCAGCTCCTTTGTCCAACAGTAACCGAAGCACTGGCACTGAATGTTCTCTATACACTGCCCGCATAAGTGCAGTTTTCCCGCTGTTGTTTTGAGCATTGATGTTTGCTCCGTGGTTTATCAACAGCTCGAGAACAGCGAGATTTTTCTCCGTTGCAGCCCAAAGAAGTGGTGTCAAGCCATCAGACCCGACTGACTCTGTCCCCGCACCACTGGATAAAAGCAGCTCAACAATGTCAAAATGATCACTGGCCATTGCCCACCACAGCGCCGTCATCCCATTTTGATCCAACACGTTCAAATTGGCTCCGTATTGAAGAAGCGATTCCGTAGCCTTAATATGTCCTCCATATACTGCTGCGATCAGTGGCCTTCCGTGGGAAGCCTTGTCACTGCCATTAGGATCGGCACCGTTGTCCAATAACAGGACTATCCCCTCCACGTTTCCAAGTGCCGCTTGGTTAAACAGCGCGGGACAACCTTGTATATCAGGGGAATCAATCTCGGCACCCTGTCGAAGAAGGATCTGCAGAGCGAAATGGGAGTGTTTGTTGGCCGCAAGTGAGTATCCGAGTGTGACAAGGGCCGGGATGTGCTCGCTCATCTCCAGCCATTTTAACAAAAGGAAATAAACCAGGCCGTAGTATTTGTTTTCGACAGCCCAATCAAAACACCATTGGTCATCCTCATCTTCTCCTGAGCGTTTGAACCCAGTATTCTCAAGATCCCGCACGGTGAGCCAATCTTGCATAGCGCGAATTCCGGTTTGGGTGGCTTCTAGGTCCCGGTTGGTTCCAGCCAAATAAGACAAGCTCTCTGGTGCGTTGAGTGACTTTAAACCTGGCTGCATGAAGCTCATTCCCGGCACATTCGTTGAAATAATCCATGCGGTCCATCCTAATTGGCTGGAGAATGAGCGCCACCATTCAATACGATCTTGTGACATGGTCAAATCAGAAGACAGCGATACTTTCTGAGCTTGGAGAAACTCTTCTCTTATGTCTGAGTTGAGAAGCTTGCAAATTTGTGCGAATCCCTCCTTTCGAATAGTTTCGCTGTTGTTCAACAATGCTCGGCGGCAAAGAGAACCTAACTCGTATACCGACCGTTCGAATTGGGAACCTTCTGACCGTTGGCAGAGCCAACGAAGCAACTCAAAAGCATTTCGCCATTTACCCTTGCTTATGAGTTGTTCTCTCCGCGCTCTGACTTTAGCGCAGTCAGCTGCAAGATCAGGCAAAAGGTTTCGGTTCCTCAAAACAGGAGCAATGCATAGCAATGCATCCTCTCTTGACCCAAGAGAATTGGCTTCAAAGCAGGACACCAGTTCATCAATTCGCGTACATGAACCCAAAAGCGAGTTCTGTATACCAGATACAACATCGACTTCCCCACCCAGCTCCTTCATGTTGAGGCAAACTTCTTTGAGAAATTGGATGAAGATATCTTGGGCAGCCATTGTCTCTACTTCATTATCAGTCCTGATAGCGAGAAGATCCCCCAAGGGGAGACCCTCCTTAGGCTCAAAGCCGAATAGTCGCCGGGAGTCATCAATCAGGTCAGATGGGACCAGTCGGGCCTCTGTTTGTCGGAATATCCACTTGTGGAAGTAAAGGTAAGTCTCCTCCTTGCTTGCCTCTTCTTCGCTCAGTCCAACAAGGCGAAAGATTCGTGAAGATCTAAAATCATCACACGATTTACACAAAGACCAGGTCCATAGGCCTAGTATTGCTTCCAGCTCGTTGACTTGCATTTTCCATCGAAGAGCATCACCACAACGCATGAGACCAATTGAATAAGTTCCCGGAGATTGTGTGACAGAACATGGAGAAGAACTCCTGCACTCGAAGCCAAGTCGAAACTCAAAGATCTTCCCGAGATCAACTCCCCAGCCGGAGATCAAATCCATCGTCGACTCAATCGTTTGTGCGAGGTTTTGCGCCATTTGTCGAATAGGCATATCATCCCAGGCGGCGTTTATGCTCTGATCTGAGATAGATGTGAGATTGGCCAGCTGAGTTCGTGTTTGAATCAACTGTCTCGCCAATGGCGCTTCAATGTGAGACATGAACCTTGGTGAGGGAATACATGCTGGCCGATCAGGCAGCGAGACCATATTGAAATACTCGATTTTTTCGAGATAAAAGGCGAAGCAGTCTAGCTCCTGCTGCTTGTGAGCCATGAGCTCCCGGTCGTCTTTCATCTTATTTTCGTCGGGTGTCATTCTTTCTGTGCGGAGACAAGTACGTATAATAGCCATTAGAAATGTCGATCCCAGCTGAGCTAAGATGACAGATGCATGGAGGCCTCTGAGTCCGATGAATTGGAATATGAATCCCAATATTGTCGATGCGAGGGTAGAGTAGATCTCCAAATACTTCCTATCAAATCTCCGATCTCTAATCGATTTGATATAACGAAGTTTCGTGGTCATTGAAGAGTTGGGCCCTTCATTGACGGCCAAGAAAGCATTGAAGACTTGGTCGCCCACATCTTGGTTACCGGGCTGCAGCCAGTATATTTTGCTTGGCTTTTCTGCTTTGAGGTAGAACTCCTTGGAGGAACGCTCCATGATGAATGCGCAGAAGAACATTCCGAGAAACAGAAGAGCTGACCCGATGAGATAGAGTGGGAATGCATATGAGGCAACAGCTTTGTCGTCTTTCTGGAAATGCTGGGGATACACGAACACCGTGAGTACAGCGTACATAATAGCGCCTTGGTTTGATCATCAATACTATTTCAGGCTCAAAGAAGGAGAAGTACTCACCACTCTGTAGTACACCACCAAGTATTGCAGCACAATGAAACCAAAATTGATCTCTCCTCTTGATTCCCTTGTTCAATGACAGATTAGGAACGTCCAGTTCAGGCAATTCACTAGGTGACACTTTGCTCTTGCAAGACCAAGCCTTTTCCTCAAGGGCATCTTTCAAAGTGCCAATCTTTGTCTTCTTTTCTCCAGTATTAAGGTCCACATCCTCCCAAGCAACTATCTCCACGATCTTGGGCCGGCCAAAGACTCGTGTAATACCGCCATCATTAAAGAGCTCCGCCGTAGATTCCGAGACGCAAGGAAGGAGTTCACTTTCGGCTTCGGCAGGACCTTCTTGTGCTCGTCCGACGAATGCCCTGAGGGAAGAACTTCCGCATATCCTGATTACTGACACAACGGAAGTCAAAACTCCTAGCGGTGAAAGGGCGAAGATGACATTATCGAGAGTGCTGATGGATTCGGAGAGAAATTGTTTCGTAAGTCGTTCACCGAACAAGGTAATTAAAGGCGCCTTTGACCAAAATATCAGCACATCCACTCGGAGCCTGTCTGATCCAGACAATATCAATATAAACATACCAAGTCGGTAGCAAGATTATTTGTGAAATCTTCCCAATCATCAGCCTTGACAAGAGGAAACAAAGATATAAAAAAAAGTATAGAAAGCATCATAAATCATAACACGTCAACTCATAATAAAATATAGATCATATAGTAAAACTCACAGAACTAACAAAAAATCTTCAAACAACAGCCCAAACCGCGCTCTCTTAAGAGAACACCCCTCGATCATCCATGCGCCATCGAGTGGGCATACACTGCCGATCCTCACTCAATTCAGAGCGAAGTACGGAGCCCCCATGCTCGCGAGGCGCCTCCGGAGTGGCAATAATAGAGCCCCAACTAATGATATCAAGAACACTATGATAATGGCTTTAATCTTGTCGGGACCTGAAACCCACTAGGACACCTAGTGCAGGCGTGTAAGCGCTAGCTGTGCTGGCGAGTGTTCCCGTTATCCTGCACTAGTGCCGGCCCGCATCCCGCTATATCACGGACTGCGGGTCTCGATGCGGGCTTTTCTTTGACCGGCGCGTAACTTATCCTTGATGAGTGACGGGCTTAAGGGAATTTAATATATATAGGATGGCTGTTATGCGGGGAGGGGAAGAAGGAATGTCAGTGGTGTGGAATGGTTGGTTATCGGGCTATCATCGTATTTTTGGGCACTTTCCCTTCTTATTTTGGGGCTGTGGGATGCAGGGCTCATTGTACCCTAGCAAGGATAATAGACAAGTCTAGGATCAGGAATATGTGCTCTCTCCTGCACTAGTTAGGGTCAGGGGTGTAGAACATGTCTGAGGTCAACGGAACTCGCGGCTATGACAACCACATGGTCTATCTTGGCAGGTTGATGGTGGTGGTATTGTTGCAGGCAGATGGAGGCTCTTCCTGTTATAGAATGGTGAATATTTCAAGCAATTGAGCCTGCTAAGGTCGAGTTTTAGATTGAACACAGGGGGGTGTCGTATATTTCACTTGGTGTTGAAGTCCAGATTGATTCCACTCTTGACACGTTTATATATATTTCTGATCAATTCATCAAATCGATAAACGAAAAGCCGAGACTGGGTACAAGAGGCAATCCAATCCATTTAGGAGACTTGAATTTGATAGAGAATCAATGATTGTTAACAGTTGATGTAAATGTTAAGTCAATGTCGGGGCGGAGATTCTGAGATGTTGGCCAGATGATTTAGGCTACTAAATAACACCCGAACTACTTTGTTACAACCCCCTGTGTCTCCCGACTCTCCCTACTCTTGGCTTTTCATCTCTCTTGTCATTCTGCAATTGTCGCCTTCAATCTCTACAACCCGCGTCCTTTCATAATGGCGGCCCCTAGCGAGTTCGCGTCTGCCATGACCGCCCGGTCGCTCCGCATGGTCCGGACAGTATGGCTTCCCGGCATCCTGTTCCTGAAATCGCGATCCAGGTACTAATTCAACATCATCCAGGAACTGGAATTCCTTGCCGATGCCTCCGTGATTACTCCTCGCCAGCTCTCCTCCATTCTATCACAGCTACCCACCGATTCCGAGGGCACTCGGGCGGTGCACGCATCACCATCGCCGGTCCGACAGCAGGCACAGCCTGCGCCAGCTCAACATGTTCCAGTTCAAGCACAGCCATCTCCGGCCCCCTACACGCCCTCATACTCGCCTCCTGTCTCACAAATGGCCAATGCGTCGGTGAGTGAGAAAGCCTACTCGCATAATCAATACGCAAGCCAGCCCCCGCAGGCCCCGCCAGCCTATCCCCAAGTCCCGCCGGTCCTCGGGCTCGCCTCGGCCATGTACGCATACACACCTACCGATGCCGGTGACTTGGCCCTGCAGCCGCAAGATCGCATCCAGATTACTGAGCACATGAATGACGACTGTACGATATTCCCCTTTTCCATGATATGGATACGAAGCTAACGATAAACAGGGTGGCGTGGTCGCAACGAGCGGACTGGCCAGGAGGGTATCTTCCCTCGAAGCTATGTGAACATTGTGAATGAGAAGGCTGCTGTTTCTTCGCCCCCGCCTACAAACTATGGAAACATGCCTCTTGCTGTCAGCCAGAGTGGACAGCCTGAAAACCCCGATGACCCAAAGAAGAACAAGATGGAGGAGGGAGGCAAAAAGTTCGGAAAGAAACTGGGCAATGCCGGTACGTCTTATATCCTTTTGATATTCGTTATTCAGTTGCTAACTTGACATTAGCAATCTTCGGTGCCGGTGCTACCGTTGGCTCCAACATCGTGAACAGCATCTTCTAATCATACGGCCGAGCTATTCTGCTGGGCATTTTGCTTCGTGTTCACTCTCATTGATACGGCGTTGGGGGCTTGGATTTTTGCTTTGAATGGATTGACTGGGCTCAATTAGCATCGCTTATTGGCGAGCTTATGACCGAAATTCAGGGTTCCCATTGTTCAAATGCTAATTAGCCCTTCATTGCGATACGATCCTGACTTAGGGTTACATACATATCTATCTTAGCCAATGACTTTCCTGATGATCTGGATCACATTGACATAAGCTTGAATAATACGGCCATACCTTGGTCATTAGATCATCTGGTCGAAGCGAAACAAAAGATAATAGGTAATTCTGCTACAAGTTCATTCCTTGATTCCGATATCCTACACAGGGAAAGAGGACGGAAATAATGCCCTTTCTACCTCCTACGATAATTGCACCGAATATAGACAGGCTCGTCAATTTCTGGCCCTCTGCTTTTTGTTCATTCTCCTAGGTCCAGATCTAAGCACAGTCCATCTCTCGCCTAAAAAATGCCTAAAAGATCGTGCAAGTTGGGACCGATTGGTGGAAAACACCCACTGAATGTGGGATGTGATAGAATTGCAGTTCTATGATCGAGTTGTCCCACGGAGGATAGCTTTTTGTCTTGCAAGACTTAGGAATACTACTATCATATATTTTCTTCCGTATATAGGCTATAGACCTCAGACTGAATTGTTCAATGTACATATTGCTGTATAGTTATATATCATCCGACCATGTCATCCAAAGGTAGAACCGCTGATATAGAAGGAAAATATAACTTACAAGAGACTAACATCCCTTATATCTTGCTTTTAGATTGAGTTGACAAAAGGCCCAGGAGCCTGTAGGCCCAACTTGTTTCTAGGGCTGGCAATAATGTACAACGTACGAGCAGAGAGGCTAAGCCTATCCTGGTGCCCGATCATGCTCAGCCTCATCGTGGGGATCCGTGGTTGAAGACTCACTATGACTCTTCACTCTTCTGCTACTTTGGTACAACGACCTCCTAGCATGCCGTTTGAGAATGGCGATTGGTTCTTTCAAGGCATATCTATGATACCTGTGATTAGGGCTGGAAATGTGTGCAGAAGGCCTTATGACATCAAGTTGTGGGTCGAATAACATCATTGTCTTGCCGGTGGTTTGAAGCGGACTATATCTGTATGTCCATCTAAAGATGATCGGGGGATATCATATTGTTGAAGAACTATTTTAAGCCTGTGTGGAATCTGACAATTGTTGCAAAAAGGGTCTGGAATGTATGAAATAGTGTGTATCACGCAAGTGGCAATCGATGTGGTGGGGAATTGACGATTGGTATAGCGAACCCGCAAAGACCTCATTGAAGTTCCCTAGAAAAGAGGCAAAGGTAAAGCGCTGCAACAAACTGAAACAGTCATACAGAACTGATAGAAGTAGGAAATGATTTCAAATGTAAAAGAAAGCCGAAACACAATGTGAACAAGGCAAGGGCAGACGCCTTCCAGATATACGCTAGGCTCAAAGCGGACTAGCGCGGGCTCCCCTCCCTCGAGAAGCTTCTGTGTCATCGATATATAAATTGCATTTCTCTCTTGACCCTCACACGACCAACGTCATCTCCTTCCACGCTCAGCTATCATTTTCACCAACCTCAACCACCAACACCCCCAAAAACAACCTCTTTTCAAAATGTCTGACTGGGAAAGCACCACCAAGATCGGCAGCAAGTTCCGCGGAGCTGGCGCCCAGCCCCGCGAGACCGTCGTCAAGGGCAAGAGTGCCCTGAACGCTGCCCAGCGTTCCGGTAGCGTTTTCACTGAGAAGAAGTACACCACTGGTAACCTTGTACGTGCAATCTCCTTTGAAACTACGAGAAATACCTTGAATATCCACTAACACACACTCTCTAGAGCGCCAAGGCAGGTGCCCCCGAAGGCCAACACTTGACCAAGGTCGACCGCAGCGACGACATCGTCAAGCCCAAGACCATCGGCTACGCTGTCGCTGACGCTATCAAGAGACGCCGTACCGAGGAGGGCTACAAGATGACCCAGAAGGAACTCGCCACCAAGTGCAACACCACCATCACCATTATCCAGGATTTCGAGCGTGGAACCGCCGCCCCCGACCAGAAGGTTCTCGGATCCATGGAGCGTGTGCTGAACATTAAGCTGCGTGGTTCAGACATCGGCTCTGAAAAGTTCCCCAAGAAGAAATAGATGGGAGTTTGAGCCCGTGGTCTTTATCCCTTCGGGAATATGAGACTGGGGCAAATTCCAAAATCTTTTTCTGCATTTGCTTTTTTGCGCTCTATGACTGTCATGTTCCTTCTCCATTTTCATGAGACGTCACCTTTTTTTTTTGTTTTTTTCTACGGGTTTCTTTTTCTGCTGGTCGGATTAGCGCTGGCCTTGCATGGGAAACGGGTTTAGAGAAGATATCACGAAAAAAAAATTGTATAAATGAGATACCTCACTTTTTGATATTATCAATCTGGTTTTCTACCTGTAACTGGCATCTAACTGTAAGTTCGAGTAGATAGATGTGGTTTTTATACCTCGCACATCACCCATGCACACATAGGAAGGCCTAGCCTATATACAAAGTAGGCATACTTCAATTCCTACAGGGATGCAGAACTATTCTAACAAGATTAGTTGGCCGCTCATTCGGCGTCTTTTTTCTAGATACCTTGTCCCCTTCTCAAGGTTTCTAGATTAGAGAGGAAAGCCATAAGAGGGTTAAATTGTGAAATGGAATTTCCAATATATAACCTTCGATTCCTATCCTCATGTTCCTTCGATACCAGCCGGGCTGCCTGAACGCGATTTGAAGATTTGCAAAGCTTTGATTTCGTCTATTTACCCGATTTTCTTCTCTTTTGCGGAGGACCAGGACAGACATAAGAGCTCAAAAATGAACCATGTCATCTTTTTATTAAACAAAGACACAAACACAAGGTACCAACTCCGATTGATCATGGAATCAATGAAATGAGAAAATCGTGGACCGGAAGGTCATCCCATTCCGTATGCGGGACTCGGGGGATCTGTCCCAAGTCTTTTCGCCTCGTAAACACATACACACGACGCATCCCAACTTTCTTCACCACATCCCCTTCTTTACTTCCGCGCTTGCTCCCGCTCGACCTCGTACATGAAGTCGAAGTATGACTTGTCGAAGTGGTGGACACGGACGTATCCGTCCTCACCACCGGAGGCGTATGCGGTACCGGCGGGGTGAACGTCGATGGTGTTAAGGGGACCGAAGTGGCCACGAACGCGGCCGCATTCATCTTCGAAAACCTGAGTAATTAGATTATTAGTACGTGGCGAGTAAAGTCGATCGAACGCATATTGTACTCACTCTGTGGTAGAAGCGAGCTTCGAATTTACCCTGGCGGGCGGAGGTGGTGGTAACATCCATGGCGGCTTGACCACCACCGAGAACGACGAAGTCCTTCTTGGGTGTCACACTAGCAGTGTTGAGAGGAGTGTCGGAGATATAGGTTTTGAGAATGGCGAGGTTGCGGGAGGACAGGAGCTGCATATTATTAGCCCGAGTTGCCTTTTAGAATGATCTGCAAAAGAACATACCTTGGCTGACTTGTCTTTCGACGCGGTAATGAAAGACAGACGATCGGGTGCGAACTGAATGTCGGTTATTTGGCTATCGAATTCGTGGATTTGCACGTTCTCGACTTGTTCTCCAGACTAGAGCTGGCATTAGCATTTCATGTTCCCCAAGTCACCCGAAATCATCCCCCCCAAAAAATTTACCTTAGGATCATACTGGCTGACACTGCCGTCCTCGTGCCCCGCAATGATGTACTTGGACAGGAAACTCCACCCCGCCACGGTGGCCTTGCTCTCCTCGCAAACGATGGTCAAGGTAGGCTCGGTGGCCTGCGCACTGAGGTTTTCGCCGTAGTTGATATCGAGAATCGCGATAGTACCATTGAAACCCATGCGCTTTTCCGTCACTGCCAAAAGTCTGCTTCCATCGGGGGAAAATGCCACGCGCTTGACGGCTGTCGAGAATTCCCACACCTTCACACACTCGCCGGTCTTGATGTTCCATAGACGCACGGTGTTGTCTGCTGATCCGGTTGCAAGAAGAATGGTGTTGGGGCTGACGTCGACTGTCCAGACAGCACCCTGGTGGCCGTTGTAGGTACCGAGACGCTCGCCGTTGGCGGACCACCATGCGCACACAATCTTATCCTTGGAGACGGAGAAGAGGAGATCGCCATCGCTGTTGAACTTGATCTGGGTCAGGGACCGCTCCTGTTGTTATAGTTGGCTGCGGTCAGTCTCTGTGGATCCAGCAAGATTTCGAGGAAGTCAACGCACATGGCCGGAAAGCAAAATAGGCCGCATTTCGAAGGGTGAAGTGATTAGGAAATTCGAGATGGAGTATCGGAGGGGAAAAATCTGAGACGCTCGGCTCAGAAGGGGTAAGGCGGAGTGGCTTTTTGGGGGGGGTCAACCTCGTCAACCTCACTTTCTTTGACTAGTGAATTTCATCGCACACTCGGCCCTCAATGCCAAGCCTCTGTCGGAGGCTAATATAATCCGCATTCCGATATCTACACGTGACTGATATCTGGCGACCCCTAAGCCCTAACTGGTGGTCCCGAAAAGGTTAATGCGTCCCGGATGACTCATGCGGCTTAGATAGGAAATAATGCCCCAGGCAGAAACCAGGAGATGGCCGGGAAACTCCCCGACTCTCCGCATGAGCTTAAGTACAGACAAAGGAAGAGATGAGGTGAATGTGAGGGGAAGATCTCGAAATTGAAAGGATTGGCTTGACTTCAGTATATCTCCGGAACAGTGCATGTGAAATCAAGGCCTAAATTGGTTGATATCTTTTGCAACGACGGTAGCAACTCCGAGGGTTCGCCCCAAACAAGCAATAATTCATGCCATTCGTCCCCGCTGCCCTACCCCGCTGCACTTTTTATCTCCAAGTGCATGCGGGCACTCGTCTCCGAAATCTTCCTCTCCTATCTCGTTCTTTTTCCTATAACTATTCCTCTGTCCAAGGAGTCAGACGATCTCATTCATCGTCGATTGAGTCCTCTTTAGTGAACGTCAATTTTTCTCCTATCAGCCCCGCCTTTCCGACTTTCCGAACGTTTTCCGGCTCAGCAATGGCTGCCGCCAAGATTGATGGCACTGCCATCGCGAAGAGCATTCGCCAGGGGTTGAAGTCCGAGATCGAGCAGATTCAAGTGACCAACCCTAGATTCAAGCCCAACCTAGTCATCTTCCAGAGTAAGCATGCCCGCCCTCCAGTTTGATTACAGAAGCGTCGGATACTAACACGATGATTCTATTTAGTCGGCAGCCGATCTGATTCTAGTTGGTTTATCTATAAAGGGCGTGGAAAGATCGTTTGGGCTAATATTAATTAGGTACCTATGTGCGCATGAAGCTGAAGGCCGCCCAGGAGGTATGACTTGCTGTTTGGGATATTTGAGGCATTCTCTCACTTTACTCACCAGGCCAACATCATCTGCACCTTGATCAACGTTCCCGAATCGAGCACGGAGCTGCAGGTCATCCAAGAGATCACCAGAGCCAACAATGACCCCACGATCCACGGAATCCTCGTTCAATTGCCTCTCCCAAATCACATGTCTGAGCATGCAATCACATCCGCCGTTGCAGACGAGAAGGATGTCGATGGGTTCGGCGCAATCAATATCGGCGAGTTGGCCAAGCGAGGCGGTCGTCCGCTGTTCACTCCCTGCACCCCTCTGGCGGTGATGGAACTACTCAAGGCAAGCGGTGTAGACCCCGCCGGCAAGGAGGCAGTCGTCCTGGGACGTAGCGACATCGTCGGTAGCCCAGTCAGCTATTTGCTCAAGAACGCGGATGCTACCGTTACTGTCTGCCACTCAAAGACACCGGATATTGCCCGTATTGTGAAGAACGCTGACATTGTTGTGGCGGCCATTGGCCAGACTGAGCTTGTGAAGGGTGACTGGTTGAAGCCCGGTGCTGTGGTCATTGATGTTGGTATCAACTACAAGCCTGATGCGACCAAGAAGTCCGGTGAGCGACTGGTCGGCGATGTGGAGTTTGAGTCCGCTTCCCAGGTGGCCTCACAGATCACCCCCGTCCCCGGTGGTGTTGGTCCCATGACAGTGGCCATGTTGTTGAAGAACGTGGTTCATTCTGCCAAGGGCTACTTCGAGAAACAGAAGGACCGCCACGTCACTCCTCTTCCCATTCGCCTACAGACCCCTGTGCCTTCCGATATTGCCATCTCGCGGGCCCAGTACCCCAAGCCCATCACCCAGGTTGCCACTGAGGTCGGCATTGCCCCTCATGAGTTGGAGCCCTACGGCCACACCAAGGCCAAGATCAGCCTCGGTGTGCTGGACCGCCTCTCCCACCGCCGCAACGGAAGATACATCTTGGTCTGCGGTATCACACCCACCCCTCTTGGTGAGGGCAAGTCCACCACCACATTAGGTCTCACTCAAGCACTTGGTGCCCATCTGAACCGTATTTCTTTTGCCAACGTCCGTCAGCCCAGCCAAGGACCTACCTTCGGCATCAAGGGGTGGCGCCGCTGGTGGAGGCTATAGTCAAGTTATTCCCATGGACGAGTTCAACCTCCACCTTACTGGAGACATTCACGCCATCACCGCTGCGAACAACCTTCTCGCTGCGGCCATTGAGACTCGCATGTTCCACGAATCCACCCAGAGAGACGGACCTCTTTACAAGCGTCTTGTCCCTGTCAACAAGGGCACACGTGAATTCAAGCCCATCATGTTCCGACGTCTGAAGAAGCTAGGTATCGAGAAGACTAACCCAGACGATCTTACCGAGGAGGAAATTACCCGCTTTGCCCGCCTAGATATCGACCCAGACACCATCACTTGGCGCCGCGTTCTCGATGTCAATGACCGTCACCTGCGTGGTATCACCGTCGGCGTGGCCCCTACTGAGAAGGGTCTGTCTCGCGAGACTGGCTTCGATATTTCCGTCGCTAGTGAGTGTATGGCCATTCTTGCCCTGAGCAACGACTTGGAGGATATGCGTGAGCGACTGGGTCGTATGGTGGTTGCCACTTCTAGAAACGGCGACCCCGTGACTTGCGACGACATTGGTGCCGGTGGTGCTCTTGCCGCCTTGATGAAGGATGCCATTAAGCCAAACTTGATGCAGAGTTTGGAAGGCACTCCTGTGATGGTGCACGCTGGTCCCTTTGCTAACATCAGTATTGGCGCCAGCTCTGCCATCGCTGATAAGCTTGCCCTCAAGCTTGCCGGTACTGAGCCTGATGAGGATCATGAAGCCAAGACCGGTTTCGTGGTCACTGAGGCTGGATTTGACTTCACCATGGGTGGTGAGCGCTTCTTTAACATCAAGTGCCGCTCCTCTGGTCTGGTTCCGGACACTGTCGTTATTGTGGCTACTGTCCGTGCGTTGAAGGTTCACGGCGGCGGCCCCGAGATTAAGCCCGGTGCCCCTCTCCAGGAGGTCTACCGCACCGAGAATGTAGATGTTCTCCGCAAGGGTTGTGTTAACCTGCGGAAGCACATCGCCAACGCCAAGCAGTACGGCGTCCCGGTTGTCGTCGCGATCAACAAGTTCGAGACTGACACCGATGCCGAGATTGCTGTCATCAAGGAGGAGGCGATCGCTGCTGGTGCCGAGGATGCTGTCCCTGCCAACCATTGGGCTGAGGGTGGAGCTGGCGCCGTTGATCTGGCCAAGGCTGTCATGACCGCTAGCTCTAAAGAGAAGGACTTCAAGCTTCTCTACGGACTGGATGGAACCATCCAGGAGCGCATCGAGCGCATCGGCCAGGCCATGTATGGTGCCGAGAAGGTCGAGTTCAGTGAATTGGCCCAGAAGAAGGTCGACACCTACACCAAGCAAGGGTTCTCTAACCTGCCAATCTGTATCGCCAAGACTCAGTACTCACTCAGTCACGACCCAGCCCTTAAGGGCGCCCCCACCGGCTTCACTGTGCCGATTCGGGATGTTCGATTGGCTGTGGGTGCTGGATACCTGTAAGTTTTTGTTCCCGCGTTTTGTGGGAATTTAACACGCTAATAATATAACTATAGCTACGCTCTGGCTGCCGACATTCAGACCATTCCCGGACTGCCCACTGCCCCCGGCTACCTCAATGTGGACATCGACACCGAGACTGGTGATATCGGTGGGCTGTTCTAGATTACGATATAGATAGGGAGATATTTGGAGCTTGCATATACCATTGTTCAGAATTTCGATTTTATTTTTCAACACATACGAGAATTGGCGTCTGATCGGGCCCTTAGATGGAGATTTTTCAACACTTGCGCATTCGGGGCAATTGGACACATGAAATTCATTTTGACAATATTCATCATAATCAATATATATATATTTTTTTTGGATCTTCATATAAATCGTGCAATTCGGCTGGATCTTTTCCGGGGTCAAAAAGGGAGGGCCGGTCAAGGCCGGAGTTGAGCTCCGTTCTCCGGGAAATCGCTCTATCAGCGCATATATTCTTGTTCAGCGGGTCGGTTGATGGAGCTTGAAGTAAAAATTTAGCTGAGAAAGGATTAGATCGATGAGTCAGGACAAATTGAATACAACATAGAAAGATTTAAAAGAAACAAAGAAATCCAGGTGAAATTGCTCTTCAACGTTTCAAAAGTCTTCAAATATCTCGTGACTGTCCGGCTTCGGCGCTTCTTTTTGCGGAGTTCATAAGATCCCCCCAACCTCCATTACACCGGACAAGGCTTTTTCCTCTTCTACCATTCTTTAAACACTCTTCAGTCTCTTAATCGGTAATTATTCCCTTTCTTATTTGCCTTACTTGCCTTACCTCATCTTATTCCGATCAAATTCCCCCGTATTGCCCCGGTTTCCTTTACCCAAAGTCCCGGAAATCGCATCTTCTCTCTACCCTTTCTCCGGGAAATTTCCCGACTCCACACTTTCCTTTCTGCCGAACCTCATTCCCTCGGCTGTGAATCAGCGAGTGAGGCGACTTACATTCCCGCTCAGCCAAACAAAAACTGCGAAATTGGCGCTGACGTTCTTAGCTATCTCACGATGAACGCTCTCCGGTCCAGTTCCGCACTCGCTCGTCGGTCCCTCGCGACCCCCCTGCCCCTCTCTCTTCTACTTCTCGTCTTATTTCTTCCTCTTCCTTTACTTCTTCTTCTTCCAAGAGATCTATCTCCTCTACCTCCCTCTCTCAACGAACTAATCGAGTTGCTGCTTCTTCCCGCTGGTCCGGATCGATCCCTTCGTCTCTCACTCAAACCCGCACTATGGCTTCCGAAACCAAGATCAAGGTCAAGACCCCTGTGGTCGAGTTGGATGGTGATGAGGTATGGGACAACTCCTCCTTTTATAGTTCAAAGTTTCAATCCGCCTGTTTCACAAGCCCGTACATCCTCGTGCTCGGGTTGCGTGTTTTCGTCGAAAACGCGGGGAAACACGGGGAATATCACGATAATACATGTGTCAATCGGATGATGACGCCGCCCCAGGCGTTGAAACTCATTTTGGACACATGCTAACCGAATTGGTTTTCGCGAACATAGATGACTCGTATTATCTGGCAAGAAATCAGAGAAAAGGTAAGCTTATCGTCCACTCCTCGACCGCGCTTGACCTGCGTGATCCCCACCATTGCAGGGCGCATGCAGTTGATACGTCATTACGTGCCGGCTCGGATTTATGCTTGGTACTAATTGGGTGCCTATAGTTGATTCTGCCTTACCTCGATATTGATCTCAAGTACTACGATTTGGGTATTGAGTACCGTGATGAGACCAATGACCAGGTTACCATTGATGCCGCCGAGGCTATCAAGCAGTACGGTGTTGGTGTCAAGTGCGCCACCATCACCCCCGATGAGGCCCGTGTTGAGGAGTTCAAATTGAAGAAGAGTAAGCCCATTAAGCTCTGCGGCCGAAATCCGTTTTGTGTAGCACCGAAAAGCTAATCATTTCTAGTGTGGCTCTCCCCCAACGGCACTATCCGCAACATCCTGTGAGTAAACTCAATCCGATTGGCTTTGACCATCCACTAACGATCCATCTAGTGGCGGTACCGTGTTCCGTGAGCCCATTGTCATTCCCCGCATTCCCCGCCTGGTCCCTGGCTGGACCAAGCCTATTGTCATTGGCCGCCACGCCTTCGGTGACCAGTACCGTGCCCAGGACCGTGTCATCCCTGGCCCCGGTAAGCTCGAGTTGGTCTACACCCCTACCGGTGGTGAGCCCGAGCGCGTCCAGGTCTACGACTTCCAGGGTGGTGGTATCACTCAGTGCCAGTACAACACCGATGAGTCCATCGCTGGCTTCGCCCACTCCTCCTTCAAGATGGCTCTCATGAAGGGTCTTCCCCTCTACATGAGCACCAAGAACACTATCCTCAAGAAGTACGATGGCCGCTTCAAGGACATCTTCGAGGACATCTTCCAGAAGGAGTACAAGAAGGACTTCGATGCTAAGGGCATCTGGTACGAGCACCGTCTCATTGACGACATGGTCGCTCAGATGATCAAGTCCGAGGGTGGCTTCGTCATGGCTCTTAAGAGTGAGTTTTCCGTCTATCGCATATTGGTTTATTTCTTATCTAACATACATGTTTAGACTACGACGGTGATGTCCAGTCCGATATCGTCGCCCAGGGCTTCGGCTCTCTCGGTCTGATGACCTCCGCTCTGGCCACCCCCAACGGCGACGCCTACGAGTCCGAGGCCGCCCACGGAACCGTGACCCGTCACTACCGCGAGCACCAGAAGGGTAAGGAGACCTCCACCAACCCCATCGCCTCTATCTTCGCCTGGACCCGTGGTCTCGTCCAGCGTGGTGTCCTCGACAACACCCCCGAGGTTGTCTCCTTCGCTGAGGAGCTCGAGCGTGCCTGCGTTGACGTCGTCAACGAGGAGGCTATCATGACTAAGGATCTGGCCCTCGCCTGTGGTCGCAAGGACCGCGAGGCTTGGGTTACCACTGGCGAGTACATGGCTGCCGTTGAGCGGAGGCTGAAGGCCAACCTCAAGGCTCGCCTGTAGATTGTTTTTCCCATTTGCTGCAAAATTTGATGAGATACTCCCGTTTTAGAATCCCTAGCGGAAAGATATTGGCCTAATTTTGATTGGTCATTTTTGTATAGTTTGCAATTGAATTGTCATTCTGTATACTTTTTTGTATAAGTAGATTGTGTACCTAGGTATCTTGCTATTTAGGTTTCATGTTTATTCCACGTGCTACCACAGTGTCTATCTTACTTCAACAGGGGTGCCTTTGTCGATTGCAGGGACATACATTTAACCACTCCAAACATGACCATCGCCACCTTGTGTTTAAAAGAATCAGAAACCCACAGATCTCAATGAGGAAGTGATAGTTTCGCCTTCCCCGAAAATCAATCCCAGATCCTGCCCCCAAGTAAAAAGTCAAACAAGGGATCTTCAACTCCCAGACTGGCCTGGTTACTTTCTCCAGAGTTACGGGGTAAGGTCGTTACCGAACAATCATAAACCTTCGAACCAATTGAACCAATTAGGATGTGGGTCGTGTACGGGGGATCCATAACTTTATTTAGACAGCCAATCATCTGCTTTGGGGCTTAGTATCCGATCGACCTAGAGCGAGGTCTTGACGCAAGTGGTTATCTTTATTTCCTAATCCGGCCATTTCATCTTTTTGGTCTTTTTCATCAGAGAGCAAATCTTGATTGGAAGAAAGGGGTTTGGGTGTGAATTCATGGACCCTGACGCAGATTTTGCGGCCAAACTTGTGTTCGTCTCTCTTTTGTTTTAATTTCTGCTTAAATTAAACTCACTTACTTCAAGTTACTTGCAATTCGACGAATTCTACTTACTCAATATTCACTCGCAATCTGATGGCGGTACTGGTGCATATTCACACTGCATTTCATTCAGTACAATGACATATGTATATTGTGCGGCTTTCTACTGAAATCCGGTTGATATCTTTAATATTTATCGATTGACTGTCTTGCCGATTAAATGTACGTTGTGATCGTCACTTCGGCCTTTATGGGGCTGGCGGCTTTGACTGTCGCCCTCCGGTTATACACTCGGGTCTACGTGGTGAAGGCTCCTGGACTAGATGACTGGATTATACTAGGTGCATTGGTATGTATATCCATCTACTATGCATGCCACGACAACACACGCTAATCATCTATCAAAGATCGTCGACCTAGCATTCTTCGCTTTTATAATTCTTGGTAAGTGATCCATCCCAGCAATGTCATATTAGTATACATTCCAATCTAACGATTTCCTATACAGAACGAGAATATGGCATTGGCGTCCCCGCGTCAGAACTATCGACCGATGAGATCGAGCGCCAACTATTTGTACGAAACAACGTCCCTTCTGTTATGGAAAAACTCACTAATAAAATCAACCCACAGTGGTTATGGCTTTCGGTCCCTTTCTACAACATGACCATGATCCTAGCCAAGTTATCAGCCCTGACTCTTTACATCCGTCTCTTCCGTCCCCATCCCTTCCTCTTGGCTACCTACATCATAATGGGCTGTCTCGTTGTCATAGGCCTATGGACGACCCTGAGCGGCTTTTTCTTCTGCATCCCTATCCACGCCTTCTGGAGTGCATCGGCAGAGGTCCGCAACACAAAATGTCTACCCGCCGCCCCTGTCTGGTTCACCAATGCGGCACTACAGACTATTACCGATCTGGTGATATTGGTTTTGCCCATGCCGCTGCTATGGAAGTTACAATTACCGAAAAGACAAAAATGGGGAATACTTGTGGTTTTCGGTCTTGGAATCATGTAAGTCGAACTAGTTAACTCGTTTGTGTTTGATCCCAGGAACCAAGCTGACTTTTCTTATAGTATTGTTGCCACCAGTTGCGCTCGCATGTATCCATTGAGCATCATGGTTGCTGGAGACTTTACCCGTAAGCATACAACATCTTCCTTTTACATACTGCAACATTCGAAAAGAAGAAAAGAAAAAGAACAAAACTAACACACCAACAGTTGCAAATGCCCGAGCAGCCCTCTGGTCCTTCCTCGAAGCAAACGTATCCATAATCTGCATCTGTCTGCCACCTCTCCATCCACTGATCTCCCGCGTGTTCTCATTCTTCTTCCTTCCTCGACCAGTACACTCGCGCGCCTCAAAGGTTCATTCAAATAGAACCCAGATGAGTGAGCCTCTCCGTCGGGATGGTAGTATCTGGTGTAATGAACTCTTCAGTCCCGGACCGGGGAGTTACTCTGCTAGTATTTCAAAGGTCGATACGAATGAAGACGAACATGAGAATGAGGAGGGGATTCGGGTTAAACGAGAGTTAAGGATGGAGTCTGATACCCTTCATACTCCTATTCTCAGGCCTCATTCTGCGAGAAGTCTTCGCTTCGATATTGAGATGGGGGAGGGGGTTACGAGGAGTAAGACTGCGCATGCGAAGCCATGCTCGAATCCTAGTGCTGAGAGGGATTTCGGGGATTTGGGGGATTTCGAGTTCCCGGACTATAAGGAGAGGATGAATGCTCCGATTTGAAATTGCGGCGAGTTTGGATTGTATATATTGAGCATTAGCAAAGCCTGTGATGTGATTGCATACAGTGACGATATGAATGACATTGGATTTATTGCATGTGGAACATTTAGAAAGCATGATATATATATATATGTAGTGTTCTGTTATACCCCTGTCGTCAAAACTGACGGTGAGGACCTAGTAGCAAACATAACTAGTGCGAATAATGTACGATGTCAAATCAAAGATTTGCCCGCGAGGGAATCTTCCTCTGCATAGCCTGTTCAATGGCCTTAGCCACAGCAACACACTTCTCTTCACCAAACCGGCCCCCAACAACTTGTATTCCAACAGGCATACCCTCGACCAGATTGATATCATCTAAACACGGATCAGCATCGTTTACGAAGGCTCCAATATTGGATGTACTCACATTGCTCCTTATTAAACTTATCACCATCATTCCTCGGAACATGGGCTAGCCACTCTTCATCTGGAACATCCTTCGTCCTTGAAGCAGTAGTCACCGGCACTGCCAACGCAGCATATCCAAGTAAATTCCAGATACTCGTGTAACCCACATATGCACTGGACTTCACCCACGTCCACGGCTTGTATCCTACCCATGAAGTATTGGGCATGATCAAAGCGTCGAGATCGGAGGATATCCATCTATCCAAATATGCCGATTCGAAATTATATTTATCCGCATTAAGCTGCGATATATGTTAGTAGGCCGTAACCAAAGTCCCAAGATAGGAGTTTCCTCACTTGGTGCGTTTGACTGGTAGTCAAGGTATCCTCGGGTTTACCAACGAGCATACCCTCAACAAGCGGCTCGCCTGTCTTTTCTATCTGTCGCCGACAGCCCTCGCCGCCATCAGAGAAGATGGCCTTTGCCCAGAGTTCGTATGCATAACTATGCGAGGAGGCATCCCACTCAAACACTGAGAGGTGTTAGTAGATGCTTCATAGTAGCTTAGCCATTGGAGAGGTTGTTTTCAGTTATCATACCATCATGCCCCGCCGCTTTCAGCGCCTCAATAACTTCACGCATAGCCCTTGCAATCGGTGGCTGAACCTTAACAACACCATCATCAACCAAAAATCCAATTCTTAGTCTCTTCGCTCCAGGAGAAGCTAACTCTCTCCTCCACGCCACAGGAGCAACATGCTGATCAACCTCCCATGGCTTCGCCTCCGGCAAAACCTCCATATACCTTTCAATAGTTGCAATAGTACAGGCCATGGGCCCAGCAACGGATCTCACAATATCTTGTCCGGGGCTATACATCATCGAGATTAGCACTTTCTTCTTCTTCTTCTTCTTCTTCTTCTTCTTCTTCGTAACCACGCAACACGTCAAAAACAACAGAGAATAAACAAAAAAACTCACTTCCCCCGCTCATACGGATGTCTTCCCGGACTAGGCGATAACCCATAAAGTCCACAAATTGCCGCGGGAATACGAATCGAACCACCCAGATCCGTACCAATACCAAGCACGCTTCCACGGGCAGCAATAAGCGAACCCTCGCCGCCGGAACTCCCACCGGAAATCAGCTCGCGGTTGAAGGGGTTAACACATTGACCGAAGACATGGTTGTAAGAATCAGACATCATCATTGATTGGGGCAGATTTGTTTTCACGTAGAGGACGGCGCCGAGACGGCGGAGTGTGCGCGCTACGGATTTGTCTGCTTTTGCTGGGTTGTTGGTGAGGCCGACCCAGCCTGGATTTGGAATTTATTGTTAGTTATATTATATAGTGAAAATGTACATACGTGGGGAATATGTGTTCCTTTTTTTATGATGAGAGGGAGGGTGAGAGTGATTTACCGATTGAAGTGTCTACTCCTTGAACGGAGAATAAATCTTTGATGGATACTGGTAATCCGTGGAGAGGACCGATAGTCTTCCCCGTCTTAGCGAGGTAGTCGTCTAGTTCCTGTGCAACAGCGAAGGCTTCCTCGAAGAAGATCTCTGTGCAGCATGTTGTGAGTTGGTGGGCGAGGGCGGCACGTTTAGCGAAGACTTGAGTCAGCTTTAGAGATGAGAGTTCTCCGGATGAAAGCTTGCGGAGAAGGACGGCGATATCGGTCTCTTCTGTGAGAGCCAGTTCCTCTGGACTGAGAATGCGACGCAGATATCTCAAAGCGTCTGGGGCGGATTCTATGGAGGGAACGGGATCTAAGCGCCATTCGGGGAGGATGAGGGAGAATTGGTCAGCACGCTTTTGAGCGCAACGGTCTTGGTACGAGGTAGCCATCGGGGAATTCCTATATTTATGATCGAACTATAAAAGCTACGAATGTAGGAAATTCGGGTCATAACAGGACCTTTATATAAGATCAAGACCTCCAGGGCTATCTCGGTATTATGTAGATACGAGATAAGATGACTTACCCGATTTGGAAGGCTATCTAATCGACGATAACCCCCACACCAAATATCCTCCACCTCCTCTCGCATTGTGCCTCGGCGTCCGGATAACGAGGGAACTCACACGACTGGCAGTTCCTCCAGTAATTGCGGATTATCTCGCACTGTCGTGTTGTCGAGGCACTCATCCCAGTTAAGTATGCGGGGGTAGCCAGATGCACGTAGAACCTCGAAGTAGAAGGGATGTCCGCGATAGCCTGACAAGCCCGATCTACCATGGAGGAGACTACGGTTGAATGATATGTCGATGTGGAGGGATCGCCGCCCGTAGTCATTCCCGCACGACTGAACGCCATGATTGCAGCGGCCCCTCTATACACGGTCGCAGCAAGATTTCGGTCCGTCGAGTCGCCCGCGTTCAGCTGTAGAATTTGGGCCATTGCCCGAGAACTGAGGTCTAAAGTGCCTATCCCATCGTCGTCGTGGTGTTTCGCAAGATAAACTAATAGATCAAACGTATCCGGTGGACATCCGACAGAGTCGAAGAATCCGGTAGATAAGGTCTCGCGATGCCAGTCTTCGAAAATTAATGGACTTTCTCTGACGAGGGCGCCTGTAACATCGAACCACACTAGATAGGGGAGGACATCGGCTAGACCGGCGATTTCATCACAGAGGTTGTCCAGATCGCTCTTGTGTTGGCAGTGTAGATCTAGTAGTGATCGTGCGCCTTGGAGATGGCAATGCCAGTTGCCAAAAGATCCGCAGCATACTTCAAACATGGCGAAGGTGGCGATGCCAAAAAGCGCGATAGGGTGCGCGGACTGGATAACTTGACTCAGGTTTGTCAAGGCCACTAGATGCGACTGGAGGGATTCTTTATTGTTTGCATCTTGAATGCGCGAGCGGGCAAAGCTTAGCGTACGTGAAATCAGTTGGATTCCTTCTTCTGGGATGTCGCCGCTGCTGGATTGAAGTTGTTGGCAGAAAGTGTCCAGGAGGTCGACGAAGCCGTATAGATTGACAATCGATTCTGACTTGGCGGCAACTTCAATGTGTAATTCTTCACTGGGAATGTTTGAAGTGCCTTTTGGTGATTTCGATTTCTTGTCATCTACCCACACAACTCGGTGCGGGTAGTTGCATGCTTCTCCACTCTGGAGACAGGCTTGACATCGCGGTCGGTTCAAGTCACATTTGACCCCTCGGTCTTTGCAGCGACCACAGTCTCGGTCATGGCGAATGCCACGGGGCTTTTTCACCTTCATGGTGTGTGAAGTGACCTGGTTTGGAAGGCTATCAATTCAGCCTGGAGTATAGTGCGGGGGTTGCGGACACTTCCCGATTGGGCCCAATTGGGGCCCAGGTGGACCTCGGGAGCCCCCGTATCTTCATTGCTTTTTCTTTCTTATCTTCAACGTCGTTTTCATGCCTTCCAACGTCCTTTGATTGCCCAGGGAAAAAAAAAAAAAAAAAAAAGGAGTCAGTAGTTATCTAGAAGTGAACTTGGAAAGATGGAATACTTGAATTCAATTCTGGTTGGATTCTGCGAAGGAAAGCGAGAGACAACAAGCAAGCCAAAGACAATTTTTATTGACCGGAAGCCACTTTTGAATGACAGAAGTAAACGAGAGGCAATGTCACCGGGAGCCAACTGAGAACCAAATAACGAGGGGAAACAAGACGCAAAGTCATCGACTAGCTATTTTGAGAAAAGCAAAATGATCAAATGAACACAACGTCTTGCCGAAAGCAAGAATGCCAAAAAAAAGAATGTGAAGGGGAAGGAGAGGCAGTTCACCAGGCATCAGCTGAGAACCAAAAGAAAAGAAACCGAAAGGAGGAATGGAAGAAATCCAGACCCACCAAAACGACATGGAAAAGAAGGACATCTATCTATTCATAGACCAGAAACCAGTCAAAATATACTTGTGCGAACAAGTCCAACAATAAAGACAGTGATACAGCTTCGTGTCTTGTACAGACCACTTTCGATCATCATTCAGTGCTTGCACATACCCGGGCTCCAATTGGGAATCCGCATCATGTTTCGATAAGGTTGCTTGCCACGATCAGATTGCTTTCTGCGTTGCATCATGCGCTCACGTCGATCGCGTCTCTTGGTAGCCGAATTCGGTTGCTCTGGCTTCAGATTCAGCGCCTCCATTGAGCTCGCTAGTCGCCGTGTTCTGTCGGCCTTCCTTTCTTCCGCGCGTCGACGACGCAGTACAACCTTTCGACGATGCTTTGAGATAACACGGATGGAGGAGATTTGGGAAACCTTAGAATTCCTTGAAACCTTGGAAACCTTGGAGATCTTTGAGCCTGAGACCTGGGACAGACTCTTCACTTCTGCGGCACTGATACTTGCATGCAAACTGCTTCCACGGGAGATCCTTCTTCTTCGCATCCTCTTCATGTGCTCAATGGCAGCAACTGTGAGAGATTGAGTGGAGGCGACGCTGCCACTTTGCATTGATGCAAGACTTTCGTTTTGTAGTGATGCAACGCGCTGGGGCTTGGGAGGCGATCCAACATCATGTGCATGTGTATAAGGGAACTCAGGCCTGCGAACATTCCCCGAGTTGGCCACGGAAAGAGGAGGGCTGCCAACGCCGACTGTACCAAAGACCTGAGGAGGAGTCGAGTTCTCGATGCTCAGACGTCGCTTTAGCCCAGAAGAGTCTGGAACAATATCTGGATACTGCGAGTTCATGTCGACCATACACATCCCAACAAATGGAGTCTGGAGAATTGCACTGAAAGGAGGCTGCTCCAAAAGTTGGGTGGGTGGGTCATGATGGAGCACAGTAGGCAAGGAAGCAGCACCACTTCTATCTGCCTTCGGTGAGACAGCGCAGTCTTTGGCCGGGTTGTCATTATCGGCTGCAACAGAGGCTCCTCGTTCGGAGACACTCTGGTGCAGTGAGTCCACACCGTGCGAGCAGTGGTGACAGAGAATGTCATATTCCCCTTCACGTGGTATGAAGGTCATTGACGCCGGGTACATTCCCAAGTACATGTCAGGGGCCCAGTCGCAAACCTCCAACCAAGAAGGCAATTCGTCAAGTGGGATCAAAGGCGTCCAGAAACCTCCAGGACGCAGGATGCAAAATCGGGGTCGAGGCCGGACAATGAAGTTGGAAGGGAGTTGATGAGAAGCTTGGACAGAGGCCGGAGCTGAGTTAGGATTCAACATTTTGAAGGGACTGGAAGAAGATTAAAATGAGTGTAGTGAAACAATGATTATATAAATGAAAGTGTGTTTGATGAAAGAATGTGTGGGATAAAAAGAGGAAGAAGAGGAAGAAGAGGGGGGATGATCGAGTTTTGTTTATGTGCAGTAGGTCCAAGGAAGGAGCAACAGTACAAGGAAGGAGCGGATATGGACCAAACGTGAACAGACGGAAAGAGCAGAGAATATCTCATAGTAAAGAAATTGGCACCGAGGTTCTCATTTGATATTCAAATTGGTCTTCAAATGGGGTCGACCCTTAGATCCGGCAATTTCAAGCTCGTGTAGCATGATGATTTTGCTTGCACTTCTCCGGTCACTTGATAGACACAGTGTAGGAATAATTCCAGATACATTGGAACTAGTCCTATCATTCCATGCACCTGAGAGTGGTCAAGTGTGGTTGTTTATCAATATATGCCATAGTTCCTTGTGGTACTGGTAGATGAATAGGAGTGACTTTAAGGGCAAGGAACTTATCCGAAGGCCGAGTATACGTTCAATCTTGTCCTGGCTGCTGGACAACACATGTTAAGGTAAAAAAAAAGGAAAGAGAGATCAAGGTTAGTGATGCATCTGTTTACATTCCAAGGACATCTAGATGCACTAGTTTGTAATGGAAATATCGTCAAGCTCCAAACATGCTTTCAATGTTGGTCTTGATACCACTATCAACTACATGTAGGTAGAAGGTCATACATACTAGGGCTATTTTCTCATTTACACTTCAAGCTTCATCCTTATCACCTTATCCTATCTTATCGATACAGCTTATCAGCATATCAAAGTTTATCGGCCCGGACGCAAACAACATCCGAGCTCCTATTACTGTGGAGTAATGGTATTGTACAACTCCTCCTCTGACTCTTACCTGCCCTACCTTCCTTTCCTCCTCACCTCCTCAATCCCAACTCCATAATAATCAAACCCCCGAACCATCATGGCAACCCTCACAGACCCAACCAACGCCACCCGCGCAACCCCCAGTATCCCCATCGACAAAGCAACCCTCCACATCGGCAGCTCAACCTTCATAACCGCCCCCACTCAAGAAGTCTGGACAACCCTAACAAACACCTCAACTTGGCCAAGCTGGAACACCTTCGTACCACGCGTAACCATCCAGTCTCAGCCAACCCCAGACTCATCTCCATCCACCTCCGCACCGGACCCAACACCAGCATCAACATCCACAACAACCGCCCAATCAACAAGTACAAATGCAAACGCAAATACAGCGCTATCCCCAATTCTCCAAAAAGGAACAAAATTTACCTTACACGTCCGCATGGACTCAACCTCCACCAAGCCCCAGCCCGCAACAGATGTCAATGTCTTCGTCAGCGAGTTCAGGGCGCCGAACGCGGAGACCGGCGAGGTCGGCCGTATCGTTTGGTGCGTTGACCCCGAAGCATCGGGTTCGTTTCCGCCATCGCTTTTGAAGGCGGAGCGCGTGCATGAGATTGCGGCTGTTGAGGGTGGGACGGAAGTGCGGAATTGGGAGGCGCAGGTTGGGTGGTTGGTTTATGTGGTGCGGTGGATGTATAAGGCTAAGCTGCAGGCGAAATTTGAGATGTGGGTTGCTGATTTGAAGGGGTTTGTTGAGGGGGGCAGTAATGCTGGTTCTACTTGATTAATTCGAGTTAATGTACGGAGTACTTGTGGGTTTGTTTTGGGTTGCTGGCGTTGGCGTTGTTTGGTTTCTACGCGCTACTCTACTCGAGAATGACTACTCTGCTTCGAACCGAACTCACTACTATGATGAGATATTACTCTTGAATGAAACACTGATATCCGTATGTCCCACCAGGTATTATTTGATTTGATAAAATATTGCACAAATCCCTCCAATATCATACATGTTCCGCCGAACTCCATCTAAACAGGGTATATGGACAATGCAAATGAGCCAAAAAAAAAAGAGAAAGAAATGAAAAGAAATAACCAAAAAGATCCTAACAGATCCTCTCTAGTATCAAGAAGATGCAAGCTCGACCCAATCCGGCGTCGTAATCCGCATCGCCGGATCCTTAACAACAGCCGGCTTAACAATCCGCTCAACGAATCCATTCTTCGGAACCCGGCTCCCGCTCATTCCGGACCTCGCGAAATCAACAATCTGATGCCCCGCCCTGGCCATCTCCAACCGCAACCGATGATTCATATTAGGATAAAGCAGCAAATCACCCGTTGCAGCGGCGAGCAACGTAGCCGCAAGCGAGAAGACATCCGACGCAGGCGTTGGTGCGATCTCAGTGGAGGTTAGGGAAGCCAGCATTTCCGGCGCGGTGAAGGGCGGCGTGAACGACGACATCGACGCGCGGGTCGTATCAACCGGCGCATGCGCATCCGCGGGGATATCAACGGTAGCAGAGAAATCCGCGAAAAGAGGCTCGTACGGGAAAGCGACATCATCGCTGCAGTCATCTGAGTCGATGGGCCGGAGGAGGATGTTGTGTGGTTTGATATCGCCGTGGACGACGCCAGCGACTTGATGCAGCCAGTCCAAGCTGGCGATCAGCTTTTGCGCGAGCTCCTGGTACGAAGCTGGGCCTTGAACTGGGTCGAACATTGTGGCTGTTACGGGTTGACGGGTACGCGCGATGTTTGCTTGGTCTTCGATGTATGTTGCCAGTGAGGTTGGAACAGCGGACATTACTAGTGCGCCTAGCTCGGCGTGGTAGCCGTGGAAGGGGACGATGTATTGTTCGTTGCCTTTGGTGAACGTGAGGCGGGTTAAGGTTGTTGCTTCGGCGTTCAGGACTGGGCGCGCATCTCGGCGCAAAGGTGCTTTCACGGCTAGCACTTGCGGTCTTGAGGTTGGGGAGCTTGGGGGTGTGCCTGGGAAGGTTGTCTGGGGACGTGGTAATGAGTGCGCTTTGTATACTATGCTCCAGACGCCACGGCCGAACTCGAAGGAGCGGTTGTTCTCGTCATGGCAGATTTCGAGGTTGTCGGTGAATTGCAGAGTGCTGACATTATCTTTGGAGATGGATGGCATATGCTCTGCCTTTGAGTCATGGAATGGGCTTGGAGTTGATCTTGGGAGCCGTTCCTTGGCTATGGGAGTCACGGGTGGCGTGAGACTCGATGGGACTTGAGTAGATAGTGGTGGGCTTTTGCCTTGAGTTGTCTGGAGAGACAACTGGACTGGAGGATTGGCCATAGTGTGAATGCGCAAGTTTGACAGCAGGATTTGCGGGCAGATCAGGGTCTATATTCTCTTGGGGGAAGCGCCGAGACTAGTGAATTTGTTCTGATATCAGTAGCGCCACCGGAACAGTTCGCGATAGGCAATTAAGCCTCACCCACGGTTGGATCTATGATGACGATGGGGGTAATGCACGTTTTTTTATGAGATTGGGCCTATAGGCCATATTATGTTTAGACAAAGAATAACTGTTGGGAAAAAGGCCATGGCTATAAAAATTAATCACAAAAAGCAAAGAAAAAGAAAAAAATAATACAAAACCGGCCCACTTTGTCCGGTCTCGAACATAAGCAAAATGATAGAAAAGATAGACCGTGACCGTGACAGTAAAAAAATACTACGGTGGTAGTGGAGTGCAAACGGGAAATTAAAATAGTCGGTTTCTACTTTTCTACTTTATTTCTTTTTTAGGTTATTTATTATTTAGTTATTTCTCTAACTATTATCTCGTTACCTATATACATAGGTAAGTTCGGGTAAATAAGGACATAAATACGAGGTTAATAAGGTGACTGTTATAGATAACCCCCATCCTATGCCAGGTACTCCGCATGTTCTCAACGGCTGTCAACCTTTTATATTATGTTTATGTTTATGTTCACAACATATGTTCATGTTTAGTTCTATATCTGTCTCTGTATTGCTGTGGTTTATATTTCTATCTCTCTCACCTATTTTATGACTATCTTTACTCAATGCACTTTATTCTACATGGCTCAACGCGACATCCAATCCTTCAACCTCGTGCCCGCATGCAACCAACCATATTGCAACCCTAGAATACTCCCAGTCAGATTCACAATTATATATTCCCATCCGGGTTCTAAAATTATACATATCCTTTTTGTACAAAATACTAATATACAGAGTTATACATAGTGCCCCATCCGGCCCTATTTAATCTTCATTTTAACAAGATCATCCCCTACTTGAGCCTGGGTCAATGCCCCGCCTAGAGCTCGGCTGAGACCGACGGTAGAGAGCTTATCCGAAAGCTTCTCATACTTGATCGCAATCTCTACCATAGTTTGTGCAGTAAGAGTGCGGATTCGAACACCACTCAAATCATAGTCCACATTCTCCTGGTAGCTGAATGCTGGATCCAACGTCGAACCATCCGGCAAGGGCATCGGCCCACATCCAGGCTTGAGTCGTCTTTCGGCGAAGTGGGTAAGGCTTGGAATATCCCGCACATGATTATTGATAGGCTCCAACGGGAAAGTGGCTTCAAGGAATTCGGCGACCGACATCTTACCACGGAAGCCCACCAAGGCTAGCAGTGAAAGATACCGATCGAGAACCGGTTGGACCATTGGGGTCGGTAGGTCAAAGACCTTCTTCAGAACGGGCGGGTTGGGGTTTGATTCGAAATAGATGACTGTGCGTTCATCCCCGCTCCCGCGAGGGTAAATCTCATCCGGGTGGATGTATAGGGGTTCAAAGGGTCGTCGGTCATGTACCAGATTGCCATTATCGACGAGGTTGGAGAGTGTAGCCAAGCGGAGATCATCGATTACAAGGTCATATTTTTCCAACATGATGAAGTGAATGCTTGCGCAAAAAGTGGTGTAACTCGATTTGAGAGATACCATATGATCTTCTAGAGCCTTCAGACTCTCAACACTCTCCTTGGGATCCGCAGCCGCACGTGCAAAGGTCCGGCCCACTTCATCAAGCTCAACTATTAATTTGGCAACCTTTTGCCGGAAGTGACTTGCTGAATTGTCCCTGACAAGTTTTGTCAATGCTACTCCTCGATTTCGAATTAATGCTTTGGCTTTAGGGTCTGTGGTATCGTGGCCCGAATTGATACCCAGCTTATCTGCTTCCGCGATGGTCGCGAAGATCTTCTCATGAAGCGGAGTGTGCACCCGACGCTCAAATGGTTGGTTATTTCTCCCGCGGTGAGCAATTTCTGGCACCACATTCACAGGAGGAAGCTCTCTGTTGGGTGGAGTGATAATTCCATTTGCTGCAGCTCTTGTAGCCACAAGCTTCCTGTTGTTGTTTACGTAATCCCAGCTTTGCCACAGATGAGAGCGTTCGGGTTGAGCTGGACTGGCAACCTCTATGTTGTGCAAGCCTATGGTCTCGGCCAATACGCCAGTTCGTGTGCGCTCCGCAGCAGACCGGGGTAACATAAGCCCAATGTCAACGGAGGGCATTGTGGCAAGGACTCGTACGGTCCCGTACAAATTCACACCATTTTGTTTTAAGCAGGTATCCATGAAGTGGAGAAACCAGCGGCTGGGTCTGAAATGATTCACTGCAGAGGAACTATCAGGCAGATTAGCCAGGATGAGGAGTGTATCATTCTTTGGGATATTCCCAGAGCGTTCTCGGTTCCCAGGGCCTTGTTCTGGAAGATGAGTCGCGAAGAAATCAGCCCAATCGTGTTTTCCATAAATGTTTTCCTGGACGAGCTTGTAACACGGCTTGCTCTCGACGAGTGGCGTAAGAAGACCGTGAAATTTAATACCTGGTTCAACAAGCACATGGCGGCGTGGCTTCAGAAGTGTATTGACTTTCGATGACATAAAGCCACCCCCAGGCCAAAGGTCCAGAATGTCTACCGGTGGGTTTCGGCGAAGGTAAGGCGATAAGCGCTTGAGAACATCATCTGCAAAGGTCCAAGCGCATTAGCATATTTGTACCCATTGTGTATGGGACTGAGACTCAAGACTTACCGAGTAGCCCATCACTCACGAACTGCTGTCGTGTCTTGACTTTCCCGCGTTGTTTCACGAGCACTGGGTAAAGCCTCGCCGTCTCGGGAAACTTCGCCAACGGCTTTCGTTCTGGGATGATTGGTCTTGGTCTCATTATTTAAGAGCTGGCAAATGCCAAGGACGATCATGAGTATAGCATGGAGGGGTAGCTAGTTCCAATTGAAGGGAATAATGTGAGAGAGGTGTAATTTGCTTTGCTTTGCTTTGCTTTTTTTTTTTTTTTTTTTGCAATTTACGTCGAAGAGCGGAGAGACCAAGCTGCCCGCTCTCATCCCACCTCTCCCCTCACCAAGTTTATCTTCCAGGTCGCCCTAGATGCGGCTCCCACAATTGCCGCTGGTATTTCCAGTTTTCGGAGGTTCCTATCATCTCAATATGCTATTTGAGGCTTAATCTACGCTTAATTTCTTTATCTTGTCTTCCTAAACCTCACCTACCTTTGCCTTAGCGTACCTTGTTGCCATGGCTTCCAATGCGATGGGAACCGCCACTGGGGGTACTTCCCCTCAAAGTGTTGAGAACATTACGCGAATAGCACAGAACTACGAGTACAACTCTTCCGTTCCATTACGGTATTGGCTGAGGACTGCCGCGACGCTTTTACGTGAGGTTTGTTATGCTTGTTGCCTGCACTTGGATCATGACCACTTCAGACTTGCTAACTTTTCTTCACCTCTTAGGCCCACATTTACGAACGCGAAGGACACGATGAGCAAGCCTATCTCATTCTGTTTCGCCATGCTCAGTTGATTCTGGTCCATCTTTCCAAACACCCCGATACCAAAAGGAATGAGGAAGATCGCAAGGCCTTGGTCGCAGCCGAGAAAGAGGTTGAGAAAAACCTTAGCAAGCTGGAGGTTTTGAGGCCACGCATAAATAAGCGGTATGAGCGTTACACTCAGTTGATGCGGGAACGCGAATCTCGGAAACAGCCCTCGCAAGCCAAGATCGTCGCCGAACCACGTGAACAAGTCCCGGATCCCGCTCTTGCCGGAGTGGCAGAGCCTTTGGAAGCTGGGGAGAATCGAGATCTCGCCGTACAGTTAGCCCAATCAGAACTCAACCGCCGAGCCACCGTCCGTGGCTCAAAGAGTCTTTCTGGGCCGTCTGCCGAAGAGCTGGAAGCTCGTCGTGCAGCTGGCGTATGGGGAGATTGGGACTATTCTACGACGTCAGATTCTCGTACAGGCGATCGCGACCACAGTCGACGTGTTCAGAACGTCAAGTCCGATTTCGATCACACAAACCAACCTTATGGCCAACCTGCCAAAGAGCCCGAGGTTCCTTCCTCGGCTACTTCTGCGTACAATTATCCGACTGTGCCGCGCCAAAAGCCCCTGGAGCCGACTGTGTCTCCAGGCCAGATTGCCATCCTCGACAAGAATGCGGAACGGCAGGCGCCTCCGATATTGCCTCCGAAGGAGCACCTGGAGCCTAGCCGGGCATCCATTGTCGATGATCCTGCAACAGCTGTAGTTCCATCGCGGCCGGCGAAGGTATTTCCAGGCCCGGCACTGCCTCAGAAGATCCAACCTTCCGAAGAACCCACCGCCACACGTTCAGACCTCGATCCCTCAAGTTACACCTTCAAACCCTCAGCCTATCTCGAAAATGGCACTCCCTTGCGCTCGGTATTTTTGCCAGCGAACCTCCGATCCCGCTTCCTATCCCTGGCTGCTCCTAACACCCGCGTCAACCTTGAGACATGCGGTATGCTTTGTGGCACCCTTGTTTCCAACGCGCTCTTCATATCTAAGCTGGTCATTCCCGAGCAAACAGCCACGTCTGACACCTGCGAAACGGTCAATGAATCCGCTCTTTTCGAGTACTGCGACTCCGAGGATTTGATGACACTTGGCTGGATCCACACACATCCGTCGCAGACATGTTTCATGAGCTCCCGTGATCTACATACGCACTGCGGTTACCAAGTGATGCTCCCCGAGAGCATTGCTATCGTGTGCGCTCCAAGCAAAACCCCCGATTGGGGCGTGTTCCGATTGACTGATCCTCCGGGTCTGAAGACGGTTCTGAACTGCAACCAGACTGGTCTGTTCCATCCGCATGCTGAGGAGAATATCTACACTGGGGCCTTGCGACCAGGGCATGTCTTTGAAGTCAGTGGGTTAGAATTTGAGACGGTGGATCTTCGTCCGGATGCCCTGAAGAACTGATTGCTTTGCGTTTGAATTCCTCGATACACACTAAGATACCATCATCGTCTGCATTGATTTGGCCTTTTGGTATGTCATTTCATATCAACAAGTTTCTTCTTTTCTTCTCTAGAAGGTCCGTGGAATTGCCAATCATGTCAATAGCGTTGAATCCAGCTATTTGCATGTGTTTGATAAAGAATGGGCACGTAGCTGACCTAGCTGATAGATTATGCTTGAACCTATTTCATCTCATCAATAGTTATTTAAATTGTACATAGATACTACCTAACTACCTACATAGGTATTTAGCAAGGAAAAGCCAAGAACTTCTCTCGTAATCATGCCACGCCTTGCAAGGAATATCCAGGCGTGACAGCTTGGCTTATTTTCCCCACATATAGATAACCCATCTCAACTTCCACTTCCACTTCCACTCCGCATTCGTCCTTGTCCTACTTTATACTCTTTCAGAGCTCAATATCTTTCATCAATTGATTTGAATTGCTCGCATGTCGTCTCCACAAGAAAATATCCCATCCGACCCCCCCACCTCCTCCATCTCCACCCCGGGATCAACATCCCAGACACCCACCGAAAAACCACCTTACCAATCCGCCGCCTCCTACTTCTCCTACCCAGTCAGTCACGTCGTCTCAGGACTCTACCGTCGTATAACAGACCCAGACCTAGCCAAAGACATGCCCTCCGTCATGCCATGGTCCCGCTCCTCCTCCAGCTCCGAAGTCTTTACACCGCGCCGAACAGCTTCCCCCTTCCAACCACCACCACTCACACCCCTCACCCTCGAGATCCCTAAAGGGATAGACCTCCTCCAACAACAACTCCTGACCCGCGCCCTAGCAGAAGAAATCCGCCTGCTAGTCCCACCGCGCCTCCAACTCGCCGAAACCTGGCGTCTAGCCTACAGCCTCGACCGCGACGGCGCCTCCCTCTCCACTCTCTACGAGAACTGCGCCGAGTTCTCCCACCGCAGCCCGCGGGCGGGCTACGTCCTCGTAATCCGCGATTCATCCCCCTACAGCTCCGTCTTCGGCGCTTACCTGACAGACGCCCCACACCCGGACTCGCAGTTCTACGGCACGGGAGAGTGTTTCCTCTGGCGCTCAAGCGTGCTCCCCCCGCCCGCGAATTTCCCCATACCGGACGAAGGACCACAGTCCGAGGAAGCCCTTGAGCGCGCTGGTCTCCCGCCTCCGCCCTCCGTGGATACTACTACCGCTGGCCGATGGAGTACCTTCCGCAACGACAAGTCGAAACCGCCGCGCGCGGAATCGCCGGCTCACAATCTCAATATGAATATTAAGACCAATCTCGCGGCTGCGAGTGGTGGTGTCCTGGCGCCTCCGTCGCCTTCTTCCATTCATACCCCTTCGCGGAGTGGCGCGAGCACCCCTGAACGCATTCGCTTCAAGGCTTTCCCGTACAGTGGGGTTAATGATTATATGATCTTCTGTGAAACTGGATTTCTCAGTCTAGGGGGCGGGTAAGTGGTTTATGTTGCTGGAAAGGTTATTATTGTTCTTAGCTAATAGATGGTATAGTGACGGCCACTACGGATTGTGGCTGGATGACGGTCTCGAAAAGGGTGTTAGTGCATCCTGCCAGACCTTTGGTAATGAGCCTCTCTCTGATGAAGGTGTCAAGTTCGATGTCCTTGGGGTGGAGGTGTGGTATGTTGGTTCTTGAACAACTACATCTGTACAGCTTGGCACCTTGCACTGGATGTATAAAGCGCATGCCTCTGTGTTAGGGAGGATATATGTATTGAGGGGAGATTGATTTCGATATAGACAGGGCCGACAGGAGCGGACTTTGGCATTCATCGAGATAGAAGACCCGGATACCGAACGAAAATGGCCATTGGGTTCGCCTAGTTCATCTTAATGGTTTTTTGAATACCCAGACGGCAATGTGGTGCTGGCCTCTCTACATTGCTGATTTTGTTTTGTGATTTGTCTTAATTCACTTCCTGTTTCATTCATAACTTGCCTAACTATCTATGTGCTGTGGTGGAAAAGTTACAGGGACAATTATCAAGTTTGATAGAACAATTTACACAAACAGTTTCTTTGACATTGCTACATACGGAGTACTAACTTTTTTTGTCCTTTTGTCTTTTTCTCCTTTTTTTTTTTGTCTTTTTTTTTGGCTCAAACACACTCCCTCCATAATCACACATCTCCTAGATTGAATCATGTTCAACCTGTAGATCATCGTTCCCTTCCCTCATTCCTTGCCATTCCCTTTTTTTTTTTCAGATTTTCTTTTCTTTTCCATCATGTCGAACTCTCTCAATTCTCAAGGTAAAGATGATGGTCGGGTTCTTATTTGTTCGGGTGTCGGCCGGCCTCATAGTCAGCCAATCGCAGCTCCTATATTGAAGTCAGTGACCGTTTAAATCAACCACCGTGAGCTTCCTACCTCATGCGAGAAACGTTTGTACCACTCATAACAACAAATGGAGTGGTATCGATTGGTGCAACCAGTAGTATCCGTCTCCACCCAGTACCAACTCCTACCGAGTAAACAAATCATGTTAGCCTCTTTCTCTCAAATAAAAAACAATTTAGACCAAGATCGTATACTTACGGATCGTAATTATGGGTGTCTGGTGCACGGGATGGAGCAGGCCGAGGAGCAGGAGACCAGAACGTGCTGGGTGTAAAAGATTGAGGAGGCTGAAGCCCAGATCCAGAGAATAGAGTTGGACCGGAATTTCTAGGACCTTGATTGAAGCTTTGATTTTGGCCGGCAAAGGGGAAAGATACAGATGGAGTGCTCACTCTCCCACCATTGACCACACTGGGGTTCAAGACGGATGGACCACTCGGGCAAGGTGCCTGTGAGGTCTGCATGTTGGGCGCCGAAGTGTATGGCCACGAGAGTTGATAACCGGGGGTGCTGGTCTGGCCCTGAACTCTGGAATCCGCACATAGTATCCCGAAAGGATTGGCAGATGGACCATTGCAAATGATCCCTTGTGGCACGAGGAACGACCCATGAGATGAACACTCATGAGCCGAACAACAGGGTTCAGTATGCTTTGTTGTTCCAACCGATGGCTTTGATTCCTTTGCAAACTTGAATCGTTTCAATACCAGCAGGCTCATTTGCAACTTTTCCAAATTACCATTCAGTTCCTCTCGCCAGTTCTGTACAGCATCGTGTACACCAGCGAAAAGCTCCTCGACTTGGCTGTCGTCCATGTTCGCGATTGTTTGGGTTGTCAAGATGCCATTCAGCGGGCTGAGAAGGCAGCTTTCAATCCCGAGAGTTGCAATGTTGTTCGTGAAGATCATAAGGGCATCCTGTTTGTGGTCAGTATATTGCGCACAGTAAGATTACAATTCTTGATTGGGTCCTCAACTCACATCGTAGTATGATTGGAACTGGTCAACGATGTCCGAAGCCGCGGCCTGATTGCCTACCAACTCCACGTTCTGGGTAGCCACCTTAAGCTGTTCCGTGTTGAAAGTATTGTTCATGGCTGAAGGAAGGTTCTGCTGTATGTTGGCCAGCAGGCGGTCATTTCTGGATTTCTGCATCCTGGCAAGGAAGCTTCGCTCAACAGGCAATGGATGGCCTCGAAGAAAGCTTCCAGCCATAGACAATGGGTGGTCTCGCTTGTGGGAAGCAGTCAACTCATCTACCTTCGCCAGTAGTCTGTCTTTCATTGCATCAAGCTGGGGTTGGATTAAGGTCCGCATGATTACCCCGGATACGTGTTTATCCGCAAGGTGGTCCAGGAGAAGCGACACAAAGTTCCGGGTGGTCTCCCATGATTTCATCAAATGGGCTCGAGCAATTTCTCCCCAAGGCTGCGACTGGTCTCGAAACAGGTTACCCACCAGGAGGTGACTAGAATTGCCTGGTAATTCAAGTCCTCCGTCGCGGCACATTTGTTCAATGACCTCTAGTTCGAAATCAAATCGACTCCTGTGTTCCAGCTGTCTGATATTTGCGTAAGGGTTGCAAGGGTGTGGCAACGAGAGTATCTGGTTGGTGACCCCATGAATGAATTGGCGGCAACCGTAGATCTCCATAACATGTGCAAAACTCTCATTCAAGTCACGAATGAGAGCACGAAGACGTCGAGGGTCACGAGTCTTAAATTTACCCGAGGTAGCAAAGAAGTCATCTGTGTACATGCCACTCAGTGCTTGCTCGGTTATGCGCCGGAAATCACTGCTCAGATGGAAAAGCAAAGCTCGTTTCTGCTGAATGGTTCCTCGAGGAGCACTCAGCTTGGCCAGCGTCAATTGGTTCGCCAGAATACTTTGGTCGATTTCGGAAACCAGATCCGGGAGGCTGCTTTGAACGTGATTCAAAAGAATGGTGCTAAGTCGACGCCGAAGGTTGGCAGTTCCTTTGGATTGTGCTGACACAGTTTTCCAATCCCCTCGCTCGAAGAACTCCTTCTCCTTCTCGTCTCTCTCTTCATCTGGCACATCGCGTGTCTCGTAGCATCGGGTGCACGCCAAATGCAAACCTAGTGGCAGTTCGGATGTTCCTTCTTTGATAGCCTTCAGCCATAGCTTTTCCTCGTCTGACGATGGTTCGATTGTATCGAGGTGGGTGATAATTCCTAAGATCCGCTGTCGTTTTCGGTCATACTTGTCAGCAAAATCGGTTATCCTCTGAGCACAAATGTCGATTTTGGCCGATACCACAGGGATAATGATGCTGCGTGCATTGAGCACGTAACTTTCAATGCGAAGACGGCCAAAGCTCTTCACTCCATCACCACCATCGACTCCTTCCGCGAAGTACAGCCTAGGCATATCGATAAGGGTCAGGTCAGGTTGATCGGGACCAGAAACCTCGACTACGAGGATATCGTCACTGAAGCCATCCTCGGCGGGGGGCTGATGAGTTCGGTGGCTTGTTCAATCAGTGATACTGACTGCTCAGAACTTTCATGAACGGTGGGCACGAACGTCTTGAGTTTCTCGAGGACTCCGTCGCTTTTCGTCGATTGTCCAAGGCGGACGCTAACTTTGAAGCGTGAAGTCGAATGGTGGCGTAAGATGATCTCTGTAACAAACCCAGTGTGGAAATCCTTCCTCACTGGAAAGTTCACACGAGAAATTGACTCGATAATAGAGCGTTTTGCGTTGGACTTGGAACCACAGATAATCATCTGCGGTAAGTCAACAAATACACCAACACCGAGACCTCGGAGCTTGTCAATAGTATCAAGGAGGAAGACTTGGTCTGCATGTGGCCCAGGCAGAGCCCCATTGGGCTCATCTGGAGCAGGCATGGTAAGACTTAGAGGTAACAGATAGAAGCAGGTAACAATAAAGATAGAACACCTTGTCTGTGATTGAGGGAGGATAAACAGATTGCGGTGATGGGAAGAAGAAAGAAAAAAGAAAAGAAGGAAAAGAAAGATGAGGGACACTTATGTTGAAGTAAACAACGACCTCGACGGCCTGAGGCTACCAAAACGTTAGCAAACCTGCCAACCATCTCCACGGCGATATCACGGCGAGACCACGCATGGTTTCTCATGTGACTGTACAGAATTCTGGCTTCAGACGTTCTCTCCTTCCATAGTATCATTAGCCACGCTTCTATTCTAGAACATCAAGCCTACTACCACTTTCGTCCTATATTACGATAATGGATGATGCTTGATTTCATCCCTTCATCCTTGCACCCGTATTTGAGGCACTGGAATGGTCAGCATGGATATCGGACAATGCATCTGTGAAAAGTCAACAGACTGTACAAGGCTTAGGATAGATATTGAATAAAATAGATCCTGGCTGCTAATAATATTGACCTTGTAGATGTGTAGAGATGACACTGCTCACATTCTTTTATCGCCAAAGTGGGAACTACGGCCTCTGGACTTTGAACGAGAGCAGAGCAGAATGTCATATAAGGAGTGCTAACTCCACGGGTTATACAAGTGATTGTTGCCCAGTCTCTTAGATTTCTGGTTGCTTTACGTTTCTTTGTTATCTGAGTCTATATCACCTTGGATCTATGATGCTTAGCATTAAAGACCATGGGTGACATGTGTCTTCTTCTTCTCATGGGCTCTATTTTTATATAGACAAGACCGTGTACCTCCCCCCCAAAATACCGACCTTAGTCACTAATTCACCCCTAGATACTAGTTAACTATTACTCGAGTTAATAGGCTTAATAATAGGCTTATTAAGGATACAGATAATCAAACCAGGAGGTAAAAGGACATATTCAAACAAATATAGATACAAACACGCTTTTGTCCCAACAGCTTAATGTAGTCAAGGATTCTTTAAAGAACTCTCAAGTCCATAAAGAAGGTCGGAATAAGCCGAGAAATAGGAAATCGATTCTTAGAGCATCTAATTTAGTACTCGGTCCTACTAGTACAAATCGGATGATAAAGAAAAGGGATGATACCGATCCTAAGAAGCTAGCTAACACGGCAGCATGCAAAGCATGCCAAGGCTTTAGAAGTTAAAGCACAGGCTCAAAAAGCAAGGGATTTAGCTGAGGAGGAACGCAAAGTTGCAATGTCAGCTAGATATAGCAGGGGTGCAAATTAATATATGGATAGTGGTGGTGGTTATTTGTAAATAGTGGTTTAAATGCATGGTCGGGTAGGTGGTGGTGCGATTACAACTCAGGTTCAATTCAGGTTAAGATAGTAAGAAATCAAGAAATCAAGATCCAAGACTTAAGACTTAGGAGTATAAAGAGCCCAGTGTTAAAAATTTAATATAGTAATTGTTGAACAATCTCCCATATATATATGTTTGCTAACTATAGACTAAGCCCTATTTTTTCGTTATTTACTATTTGTTAGCTTGTTTACTATAATCGAGCAGAGTTTAGATGGTTGTAGCAGGGTATATAATCCCCTGCATTTCTATTTAATCAATTAATAATTCTTTCTCTGCTTTCTCCCTATATAGTAACAGGTTGTTCAACAGTATTCATTTATAAAAATACTAACTAGTATATAAAGTAAGTATAGATTCAACAATAGTACTTGTGAAGTGAGAGTGGATCTAAATTATTTCCTGGCAATATAAACCAATGAGAGAGTTATGTGTCGGGTGGCATACATATCTAGTCGCCCGTATCTGAGTTGAACTTGTGGGCCCCGTTTCCTGGGGAGAGTATGTTGTAGCGAGCTGGAGTCTCCATGTGACAAGGGGGTGGTGGTTTAATGCACCGCCACAGCAGCATGGCCGCAAATATGGGCCACGTGGTAGCAGCCACAGGCCTGTTCAAGACCCACCACGTAAGTTGGAACAGATTCCAAGGTTGTTGTAGCCGCCCACGACCTTCTTCCAACTTACCTCACCAGGGCACACACACACACTCAAGCCCCTCGCAATGGTCTGGCAACCAGAACCGCTGCCTTTTAACAGCAACTCGCTTCCTGAATCCCCCTTACCGAGCAAGGATGAAATTCGTGCTTGCACAAATATTCTATTTGACCGCGTATACAAGGTAGTCGCAATAAATGACGAGATCTTGGTGAAATTCGGCCGCGGCGTCAAAGAATACGAGGGCCAGGTCCTGATATTTCTCGAGCGCCATGTCCCCACAATTCCAGCGCCTCGACTGTACGCTATGTACAAGGACACCGAGACGCTTGAAACGTTCCTGGTCATGCAGCGCATCCCCGGCAAGCAGCTAGACGCAATTTGGCCATCATTGGCCGAGGACGAGAAAGACGATATTATTGATAAACTCCGGCAAATATTCGATAATCTCCGACAGGTTCCGTGTCCCAGGCCGGATTTCTATGGCGGTCTGGATGGCGGCTGCCTCCACCACTACCTGTTTCATAACCGGAGGGGCGGCTTGCCGCGATCCTTAGGACCCTATATTGGGGAAATAAACTTCGTCGCGGGCATGGTTGGGAATTACCGCGCGCATATTGAACGGAATCGGAGGCCGGACTATAAGGTCCGCTACTACGAAGAATATCTGCCGAGTCTCCTCAAGGGGCATCGGCCGACGCTGACGCACGGAGACGTCCAGCAGAAGAACATCATGGTCGCAGAAAATAGTAGCGGTCGCAATGCGCAGGGGGGACGGTCGTTTGATGTTGTGCTAATAGACTGGGCGGAAGCTGGGTGGTATCCTCAATACTGGGAGTTCTTTGTTGCATCCTCCCCGATTGCATTTATGTACTGGGATAGTGACTGGTGTTTAAAAATCCAGCAATTCCTTGAGGTTTGGCCGGCGGAACAGGCCGTGATGCGGATGGTGGACAGGGATGCTGGTCTGTGACATTTCAAGAGCTTACATATGTAGGATAATATACATAAACGTCTTATGTTAGCAAAACAAATATACTAACCAATCAACTTGATGACAAAATTGAATAACAAATACCCGAAACATCTTCTCCCGCCTTACATCTAGACATCCATAGACCTGAAGCAAACCAGAACCCAGTACACGACTCTAGGAGCGCGTAGTGCGCAGAATGCCAGCATTAATCAACGCGGGGATGGCCATCTGATGGGTCCATTCATTACACTTAATGATCGGTCGTCGCTGCTCCCCAGGCCTATATGGTTCCCCATTTTCTTTGGTCCAGATATACTCATGGTAACCAGATGACGGGCCCTTCCCCCAGAAGTTCAATCCCTGCTGCTTAGTCGGCGTCGGCAGAGCCCTCAACATAGCCTCAATTCTCCCTGGTTCGAAATCCGCTCGTCGGACCCATCCAATCTGCGGGTAGCTGTGTAGATGGACGGAAGCCTGCGCTGAATACCCTTCCTTCAAATCAAAATACATGCCGCTTGGGGCGATAATGTCGCCCGTGACGTGGAACATTACTCCGTCCTGGGTTTCGTGATTATCTTCGACAAAGATACCTTCGTGATAGCGCTTCTGCGGGTCGAGAGGGTCGAATGCTACGATGTCGAAGGAGGGGTTGAAGACCGCACACCAATCACTCTGTGCGCTAGACATGTTGTCTTTGCTGTAATGGGGTGTAGGCTGGTAATACTAGATGGTGGACCGCGTGTAGTAGACAGAGGCTAGGAACAATAGAAGCAAGAGTATAATATCAGTTGTTATGAGTCTAGACACAGATGGAAAATGTCAGACACACCTCTTTTATAACCCAGCGCCCTCAGCTAGCCATTTATTTCAAGTTGTTGGCATTTCGCGCCGTAGGGGTACTTTTAGGCAATCGCCGCAGCGAGGGTGAATTACCCAGGTGGAGTAGACAGCGCTTAAATGAGCCAGCGCTGCATGAAACAATGCCCTTGCAGCGCCGCCGCAACCCACTGGCTGCACGTCTGCCACGTTTCTTGCTTCACTTTCTTTGTTCCCGAACCATGCGGCTGAAACCCCAAAGGGGAAATGGCGCTATCTTCAAGACCAACTTCACCCGCTGGCTGGCGCTTATGCACGAGTGGAGCTGATACAGCTCCTGTGCCGCTTTCGTTTGTCTATGACGCGGCGCCATCGACAAGCAGCGCATACAGGTGATAATAGTAAAAGGTCCGAGTTGAGCGTGTGGTGTCCGTAAAGTATATTGGGACCAGGCTGCTCGACGGCGATGATCGACTCGGGTATCGATATAATACAACCCAGACCGATAATAGTGTTTTAGCGCCAAGGAAGGGTATCAGCGAGGCATTCAAATAGGACCCATTCATTTTCCAATACATCTTTACAAGTTGTAATCCTATAGATGACTGGCACCAATCCGTCCCCAATTATATATGCAAAATCGCGAACTATAAATGGTCAGGGGTAGAAAGAAAACAAATACATGACACTCAGCTCAACAAACAACCCGATGATATGCCATGCTACTGAAGCTCAAGAGGCGCCCTCGCCTGCCTCGTCGGTAACTCCTGCGGAGGCCGCTGCTGCATAGTCATAGGCACAGTTAACTCCAGCTCCGACGGCCCCATCTTATCCCGCAACGATGGGGCAGCCGCTCCGTTAGGGACCGACCTAGCTGCAGCCCTACGCTGTCGCCGGCGGAAGAACCAAAAGGCTGCAAGGGCTCCAATGAGGAGGGGAATACCGACGCCTAGGCCTACGCCGAGACCCAAGCCGAGGTCATCATCGCTTTCAGTATCTCCTGTCGATTCAGGCGGCGCTAGAGTCGCAGAAGAATCAGATTTGGCGATTGTAGACGTGCTTAATAGGGCGACGGTGCTTGATGGGGAGGCGGTGGCTCTAGTGATTGTAGTCACAGCGTAAATTTCTCCGAGGGAGAAGGTCTCGGTGGCGTTGTTGCAGTCGCAGGACGACTCGTGGCCGAAGCAGCAGAATGTCGATAGGGTGCAGCTTTTGACGCCGTTTCCGCCCCCTAGATAGAAGGATTAGTTAGACTTGGGAATTATTTAAGGAAGATGGGGTCAGGCTGCCTACAAGTCTGGTATGTTGCGCACTGTGAGGGACATGTCTTAACCGACACGTTCATCCAGTCACGATCAGTACAGGTATTTAACCAGTAAGTCGTTTTACTGCCCAGCTCGGTGTGGAGGCAGAGACCGTTGGCGGAACATACCCCCCACTGAGCAGCACTGGGCAAGGCTCCCGTCCTGTGAGCAAGGAATTCGAGCGGGGTCCTCATTTCCACGCCAATCGAAGCATCTAGCCATTACGTTCGTCTCTAAGGCTTGAAGCGCTAGAGGCCTGGGAGCAAGTGGGTAGAAGTTGGAGGTTGGAGAGGAGGAGATGAGATCAGACGCGAACAGGTGAGATCTCAATTTAAGTCTGTTACGAATTGAGGCGCAGGGCTAGCTATGCTATGAGGCTAGCGCCTCTACTCTATTTGGAAAAGACCGGCAGCGAAAAAAGCAACTCTTCCCTAAAGACCATGGCCGTGCTGATTTTCCCGAGTCATGAGCGTTGATCGGCTGACCGCACAGCTTCCCAGAGGCAGGAGGGGGAACGTGCGCTGTTTGTTGGTCTGTAGGGAGTCTGACGAGGAGAAGAGGTCAGGAAAGAGGATATACAACATACAGAATACTTGACAAGCACCAACCAACCGTCAGGAATTAGGGTCACTACGCTTTGTGGAGGCCAGAATGTGTCCCGCTGCCTTATACGTCTAGTGCTTGGACCCTATTTGGACCCCTTTTCTTTGTATTTGGTCCGCTGAACTACCCCTGAAGGTCATACTGGTTGTAAACGGTATGCATACGGGACGCAAAACCGGAACTCCTCATGTACTCCGTACCGTTTACTAGAAACATGGGCACAACTAATATGCAGCCGGACAATGAGTATTTCACTTTTTTACTAGTTGTCGTGAACGTATGGCAAGTACGGAGTACTAGGTGTCTCCTTGGCTGTCAGTCTATGACATCCCTCACATATGGCGCCTTGGGGTTTCTCTATTAGAAAATCAAAGCATTTTAATTTATGATTGGCTCGAGCCTCGCAGTTACTCCTTTCTCCACCTTGGAGTAGGGCCGGGCCGACGTGTGCTTAAATTTAGTTAAATTGAGTTAAATATAAACACGCCCTTCCCTCGGTTCACACACATCCTCCGACGTAAAAGTACAATGATACAGCTGCGATATCGCAGTATCGCAGTACCAGTGCAACTCAAGTCGTTAAGGTCTGCGTTTGGTAGCATCTGTTGCAGCTCCTCATTTCCACACTTTCTATCCCACTGACATACTCATCACTATCGATCCGACGTGAAAGTACCATCAGGCCTTGATCCGAGTGGATGTCCAGAAACTCACCCCACTGCACAGGTTTGAGCACGTGGTTAGTGGTATCGTCCATGCTAGACGTCATAGGATGACAGGCGGCGCTAATCGCCGTACTACACTGTGCTACCAGCGGCATCGGGGTTTGTTTATATAATTAATGCATGATAATGTATACATTCAACCGTCGATTCTGAAGACTGCATATCTGAGAGACATCCTGGCAATAACTTCGATATTAGACTTGTGTGGTCTCCAGGGGTTTCAAAATTACAATCTCGCACACAAGCGCTCTTCCCACCCACCCACCTTACCGCTCATATTCCTCAGCACCGAACGCTGTGATTAAGGGAAGAGTAAAATTAATTAGAAAGTCGGGCGTTATTATATTTTCAGGCCTGCAGTCAGCGATGCACGAGCTTTCTCGGGCTATCATAATATGCCGATTGACTTGTCGCCTCACAGCCCCGCAAATAGCAGTCCGCCACGTACTAGCGGCTTCAGCTGCCCCGCGGCCAAGGTTTCAGTCACCATTTTGATTTTAGGCGCCTATGTGACAGGTGAGATTGTGTGGTGATCTCCAAGTTCCTTGATGTCTCCAAGTTCCTGGATGATTAAGTATCCAGCAACTGATTTTGTCCAATATCCACCATCCTCACTTGAAGGATATACGACTCCCACGACTGTCCCATCCCAATATAAACAAGATGGATCCCTTCAGCATCACCGCCGGTGCTCTTGGAATTACAGGATTTGCTTTATCCAGCATCAATAATCTTCGGAGCCTTATTGATGGCCTCAAGGAAGCGGAAGATGTGCTGCAAGATGTTACATCCAACTTGGAAGCCATACAGCTTCCACTTTCCGCTCTCGAGGGCCTTCGGATTTCTGATAGGGCAACTTATGATGAAACGAAAAATGATCTGGAGAAGACTGGTGTCGCCGAAGCCGTGAATAATTGCGGGCAGGCATGCGCGGAATTTACAAAGAAGCTTGAGCAATGGACCAAGCATTCTAGCACTGCGAAGCTTTCCCTCAGAGATCGACTATCAGTCGGCTTGTGGAACAAGGAAAAGATTCAGACGTTCAGGACGCATGTTTCCTCTTGTCAGGCTATCGTCCAGTTTGCCATCGGGAGCGCCCAATTGTAAGTAACTAAGTGTTATGCTAGAGAAATTGTGCTAATTCACTGATTGAAGGTTTATACTGATTCGATCGGAAAATGCATCCACAACTTCACGGGAAGAGACAAAGATGCAACTGCGGGTTCTCGAGACTTCTATCCAAGAGAATACCGAACTCATAAAGAGGAAACAAGATGAAGCTTTGCAGCGTAAGAAGGAACTTGAAAGTCCCGAGGACGAAGATGAGGACGATGACGGTGGCGCTCAACGAGCTCTAGCCATTCAAGAGACCGAACAGCAATCCCGCGTACTGGAAGCCGAGCAAACTGCCTCGAAGGCTGTGTCCCAAGTACTTTCGAAATTGACCTTCTCGCCGGTTGCCACCACATATCACAATAGTTTTTCAGGTGGTAATACGGGTGTACAGGTCGGTCACAGCACGGGTACAATCAATTTCACTAGTACTCGCTCCTAGGGAGGGTCAGGATTTATACTCACGTTGGGAGTCAGATGTTGGGCCGAGTATTAGCATCGTAGCAACATCCAACTCGTGACTTTGTATTATTTATACTGTGCATTGGAGGACAGCTGGTAGGGGCAGGGTCTTGTAGTAGTACAGTAAATTAATAATATCAAAACTTTCTTATACCTGGAAGGATCTGGCTATGTAGTTATCGCACGGTGTGAGCTGTCCGCCAATATGATTCCCTCTCTTAGCGCCGTAGAGTCAGTCACCTGATGGTGGACTCTGGGGCTGAGGACATGCCCCTCTTTCACCTGAGAGTCAGACAAACCAATCCTTTGCAAAAATACAAAGAAAGTAGAGTTATCTGACCATGACATCGAATTCATTTTATGGCAGCAACTCTGGTCTTCAGGTTGGGGTTAATACCGGTCCCATCAATATAGCTCTAGGTGAGTCGGGAACTCGACACAGTTAGAATCAACCAACTAACCATCGCTTCCGACGATAGAGCGACCAGAAACTCCAACCAAACCGCTATCGACCGTCCCATTCGCGCAAGACCAGGAGTTTGTCAGTCGTGACGGACTGCTCCGTCAGATTCGCGAGAAAAGCTTAATCCTAGGCTCGAGGATAGCGCTCGTTGGCCTCGGCGGTGTTGGGTAAGTACATAAGATCAGTTGTTGTGTTTTCTATTACTCACAACCCGAAGGAAATCGCAACTTGCTATCGAATACTCTCACCAGATCCGATCCCAGTCGCCGGCAACATGGGTTATCTGGGTGCACGGGTCTAACGAATCCCGCTTCGAGCAAAGTTTCCGGGATATCGCAGACCAGGTCAAAATCCCGGGTCGTCAGAACCCTCAGCCGAATATTTTCAAACTGGTCGAGAACTGGCTCCGGGATGAGAAGATAGGGAAATGGGTGTGCATCCTTGACAATGTCGATGATGACCAGCTTCTTTCCATAAAAAGCCCAGCAAACGCCTCGAGTAAACCACTCTTGGAATACATTCCTAGAAGCCAAAATGGATTTGTCATCATCACGAGTCGGAATAGAGAGGTGGCCTTGAAGATGGTTGACCACAAGGGCCTTGTTGAGGTTAACCCTATGGAAAGATCCGAAGCACTGGAACTACTCCAAATAAAGCTAGGGGAAAACCAAGAAAGTGAAAGGCAAGAAAGTGAGCAGTTGGTGGACGTGTTAGAGTTCATGCCGCTAGCGATCATACAAGCCGCCAGCTATATTCGAAATCGGGCACCTCGCTGTTCGGTGTCACAATACCTGACAGATTTCCAAAAGAGTGACCGGGAAGCGACGAAGCTTTTGAAAAAAGAGGCAGGTCACATCTATCGGGACAGGGAAGCAAAGAATTCCATCCTGGTGACTTGGCAAATATCATTCGATTATATACGCCAGACAAGGCCATCCGCAGCGGATTTGCTTTCACTTATGAGCTTTTTCGACCGCCAAGGGATACCTGAAGACCTTGTCCGACATCAACCTGAGGCCAACTACGGATCAAGATCAGCCTCTGAGCTTCCAAGTGACTATAGTGACAGGGCGATATCTGAGTCTGGTCTAGGCCTTGATGACTCCAGTGATGGAGAGATATCCGACTCCGATACCAGCCCCGATTTTGAAGAAGACGTCAGTGACGGAGAGATATCCGACTCTGATACCAGCCCCGACTTTGAAGACGACATCACAACACTAAGGGATTATTCATTCATAACTATCAGTGGGAAAAGCACCTTTATGATGCACCGACTGGTACAACTGACTACGCGTGCGTGGTTGGAATCTCATGGACAAATCGACCAATGGAAGGATAAATTCATTAACACCCTTGATGCCGAGTTTCCTACCGGAGAATATGAGAACTGGGAGAGGTGCAGGCTACTATTTCCCCATGTAAAATCCGCGATGTCACAACGGCCAACATCAATAGAGTTACAACGGCAATGGGCTACGCTACTTTACAGAGGTGCATGGTATGCGTGGCGAAGCGGCAATATCGCGGATACAACAAAAATGGCATCAAAATCAACAGAGCAAAGAATTCTTTTATTAGGTGATAAACACAAAGAAGTCATTGACAGCATATCTATGTTGGCAACAGCATTCCGGCTTGGGGGTCGGTGGAAGGAGGCTGAGCCGCTCCAAGTTCAGGTTATGGAGACACGTAAGGCGAAGCTAGGCGAGGATCATCCCGACACTTTGACGAGTATGTCGAACCTCGCATTAACGTTTTGGAGCCAGGGTCGGTGGAAGGAGGCCGAGCCGCTCCAAGTTCAGGTTATGGAGACACGTAAGGCGAAGCTCGGCGAGGATCATCCTAGCACGTTAACGAGTATGTCAAACCTCGCATTAACGTTTTCCGACCAGGGTCGGTGGAAGGAGGCCGAGCCGCTCCAAGTACAGGTGATAGAGACTCGTAAGGCGAAGCTCGGCGAGGATCATCCCGATACGTTGACGAGTATGTCGAACCTCGCATTAACGTTTTGCGACCAGGGTCGGTGGAAGGAGGCCGAGCCGCTCCAAGTGCAGGTGATGGAGACGAGTAAGACGAAGCTCGGCGAGCATCATCCCAACACGTTGACGAGTATGTCTAATCTGGCGCATACCTGGAAATCTTCTGGTCGCGACGCTGAAGCCATCGATTTGCTTCGAAAGTGCTTCGCCAAAAAAAAACAAATAATAGGCCTGAACCACCCACACACTTTGTCTGATTCCAGAACATTGCTGGAATGGGAATCCGAAACTCCTCAGCCGAAGGGGTTGGAATCGGAAACATCTCAACAAAAGGGAACAAGAAGTGCAGTCAAACGATCCTATCAGAAGCTGATAGCAGACTTGAAGAGAAGATAAAGAGACAGGAAGGAAAAAGAAACCATGTCCCCACAAACAAACGAGCATGGCCTGGCCTTGGATGAAAGATCAAATGCCAACGATCAGATGTCAACAAAACGAAACGGCTGAATATGAATCCCGATGTACGTAAGGTCAATACTTGAATCTCACATATTGATATGATGTCGACTTTATATGTCAACTTCCTATGACGATCTTTCTTATGATAGATTGACTTGGTGTACACTGCTCCAAATGGATTGGAACATCACTGCCAAAGGATTGAGGATGTATCAGAAGAAAAGTCGCCAACAAGCAAGTTAGGGCTGCGAGATGCCAATGTAGACTAGAGGAGAGCAAAATGGCGAAGCTAATTTCGATCCATCCTTTACTGACACTCATGGTCTTTGAGAAATGGTTGGAGATTGTGAGGGTAAGAAATACATAGAAACACTCAAGGGAGACGTTGGGATGATAATCAGTCAGCCTAGAAGAATTCAATTCAGAGCCAATATGCCTCCAAGGAGATTATACAGGAAGACAGGAGGAAGCATCGGGAATCCTGTGGTAAACTGTCAAGGGGATTTGACCTCGACAAGCAATTTTCCTGCGAGACGTTCAGCATAAAAGCATTAGATGTGGGGAGTAGACATATATCCAGGGAGTCATAGGATGCCAAGCTTACCTGTATTCACGCCATGATACAGTTGCACCAAGGTGTGCTCTGCTTGCGATATACCCCCTCGCACAATAGTTTCCCTACGCTGCAATCGACCTTGCGCAAGCCACTCGCCGAGCTTCCGTTTGACTTCGGGGACTCTATCCATATGATCAAAGACGATAAAGCCTTCCATGCGAATCCGCATCCTCCATATCATCATGTAGTTCTTTGGCCCTTGGACCTCCTGTGCATTGTATTGACTGACCCCACCGCACATGACAAATCGAGCGTTCTTGTTAGCACAGAGAAGAGCCAAGTCGAGAACTTCACCTCCAACATTATCATAAAAGACATCGATCTTCCCTTGCGCCAAGCCTTTGAACTTTTCGGCGAAATCGTCACTCTTATAGTTCAACGCCCCATCCAATTTGAGCTCATCAACCAACCAACGACACTTCTCATCCGAGCCTGCAATGCCGTACACCGTCGCACCAAGGATTTTTGCAATATGTGCAGCAATAGACCCCGTTGCTCCCGCTGCTCCGGAGACAACCACAAAGTCCCCGGGCTTGACATGGCCAACTTCGACCATGCCCCAGTACGCAGTGACCCCTGTCATGCCAAGGACACTCATATTATCAGTCAAGCGACCTCCATCGACAGGATTGGGCGCAGGCACGGCGTCTAGGGAGCTTTCATTGACAATTGCCTGCTCGGTCCAGCCTACAATGCCAACGGCATAGGAGCCGACTGGAAACTTCTGTGACCGCGAGGAAGTCACACGGCCCAGAGCATGACCGCGCATGATTTCGCCGATTGCAACTGGAGAGAGATATGAACGTTCGTCGTCCAACCAGCCACGCATGGCCGGATCCAGGCTTAGATAAAGGGTTTCGAAGACAACATCTCCATCTTGAAGGTCCGCTGCAGTGGGAGTTGTATGCTTTTGTGCAGCGAATGTCTCCCCGGGGAAAATATCTCTCTTGGGCCGCTGTTGAAGATGGATGGCAATATGTTCGGTGGGTTCGGAAGACATCTCTAAGTCACTTCAGATTAATATAACCAAAATGAAGGTAAGCTCTGTGGGACCTTACTTCTTAGGTTGTCGTTTATGTGATAGAAGAAAAGTCAGATATTATTTGTACAAAAAGAGGAGGAAACCATGATGACCAAAACTCTTAAGTGTACCTCTTGTCGGCCTCCCATCTTGCCGAGCTACGTGTATCCACATACGGGAGACAAAGAAAAAGCAGCTCTGTATTTGTCATTGGCTCAATATACTCCGTACGGAGGACAAGGGTCCAGGACATCTGATTTTAAATCAAACCCTTGGGTTTAGGCCCAGTTCTTGACCGCTGATTACACCGCTCGACAACATTTCAATATGATCTGATCTATACATGGATGGATGCTGTTATCTCTTCTTTTAAATCCACGAATCTCCATTTCTGATTGGTAGTTTACGTGCTGTCTCTTTCTCTCTCTCTCTTTCTCTCTCTCGTATTGAAATGCAGTTTTTTCTCTTGTTTATCCTATACAAATATATTGAATGAAGCTTCTTACACCCTTTCAAGGTGGTTTACAAGGTTATCAGCCTACAAGGGATCACCGCTAAGCCTAAATGGGACTCGTGGACCTCGGGATCATCCCGAGATCCCACCCAAGATCCTTACGTAATAGAGTCTATATATGATGACGAGGATGATTATCGATGGACAAAACTCCTCTATGATAAGTGATTCATTGCTGGATATTTCATTTGTGAATTGTTTGAACTAGCTAGCTACCTTGCAGAATAAAATCTCGGTTAATGAGAGCCACCCTTTAGCTCTAAATCAATATCGCCCAAGAATTCCAGATAACAGAAACAGAGTAGTGAATGTGAAGAAGACCCCAATATAGAGATCTCCAGCGGCGTCGGACGAGCAAAACCCCGCAAAGGAAATCACAACATTGGAAAAGATGGAAAAGCACAAAAACATCAGGGGGTATGGGTAATGGTACAAAAATAGAAGAAAGTCAAGGGGCCTACGAGAGGCACAGGGGAAAGGAATGAGAAGACTAGTACGGCGAGTTGACAATGTCGTCCTTGCCAAGACGACTGCTCCATCCGCTGCGCGCACGGTTTGGTGTGGCGGGACCAGCGATACTCTCCCGCGTAGGCTTCTGGAAGGTACGCTTGGCGACCATGTTAACCTCGTTTGGCAGAGCAACGATGACATTCTTGTCAGAGCCGAACCGGAAGTTATCGGCCATGACATTCTCACCATAACGCTTGATGGTGTACGGGTCCTTGCGGTTGGCAACAACCTTCTTCATACTCCATGTAATGATGAAAGGACCGGTAGCGGTAACGATGCTAGTTTCCGTGGAGTCGACACCAGTATTGAAGCGTGCCGTGGTGAATGAGAGAGGCTGTTTCGTCTCGTGCTGGAACTGGGCAACGTGAGCGGGCTGCAAGCCGAGACGGCGAGGCTGAGGCTTCGAGTCCTTCGCAAATGCACGCTCGAATCCGAGCTTGCCCTCATTCTTGCCTTCCTTCTGCAGCGAATCGATTAGGAGAAGGTAGGTACGGCAAGTTGCCAGGACCCAACGTCCATCTGCAGATACATCAAGACCGATGATCGGCTCGCCGAGAGCCGGGATATGAGTCTTCGCATTGATGCCCAGACGGTCGAACATGCGGATGTCACCCTTGTTAGACGCGACAGCAAGGTATCCCTTCTCAGTAGTAGCCATAGCCGAGAAGTCATTCTTGCTGGCATACTGCTTGAGATCGGAGTCGACAAGCTTGCTGCCAGAAAGACGAGGATCGATACGATAAAGGGCGTTCTTGGAGACACCGACAAATGGCTGCGCCGCGGTCATTTGTGCGAATTTCTGCGAGTTTTGTCAGTTTATCATGGGATAGGTTTCAAGACACGCGAGGTAACTTACATTTTCGGGAGCAAACGTCTCCACGGCAATATCGTCGTGGACCTTCCATTCGTCGACGATTTTGCCATACTCAAGATCCATCTTGTACAGCGAGTTGGGATCATCTCCATTCTGAAGAATCATGTTCTGATCCTCAGCATGGAGCATGACCTTCTTGGGGCTGAAAAGGTTGCCCTTGGGGGTCTCAACCTTTGAAATAGTCGTGGAGAATTCAAGGTTGTTGTGAGCGGTGTGCTTGAAGACTCCGATCTTGGAACCGCGCACAACGAATGATCGATCATGCTTGTAGCCAACTGCCAATTGTGAGTTGACATTTCCATCTGCATCCCGCGTGACAACATCTTCTTCCTCTTCATCGCTGTCGTAGTGTTCACTACGCTGAGCATCGTCCTGGTCACCATCATACTCCTCTTCGGCCTGTTCTTCCTCTTCCTCGACTTCTTCCTCTGGCTTGTCGTCGGCATCTTCCATAGTAAGATCCTGGAAGGCGTCAAGAACATAATCTCGGTCATTCTCCTTGACTTTAGTCCACTTCAACTCATTGAGTTGTTCCCACAGCGCCTGCATTAGACCCTCCTGGAACCGTTCCTCCGAGGCTTGGTCTTTGAACCGCAGGAGCCAGGAGTAGGCCGAACCATCTTCGCCGTAATGGTTGAAAATGAATGAAAGATATTCGAAGTTGAAGACGGGGTTGATATCGGCGACGACAGCTTGCCCTAACCACTCCTTATCCTTGCCAGCAATCTGGAGCCAGTACTGCCAAGTACCGACCTCCGAGACAGTTGCAACGATGCCCGACTCCTGGAGCACAAAGGTTCCAGTGGAAAAGTCGAACAAATGCAGCTCGGCATTTTCCTTGCAGAGAATCTCCTTAGCTTCGGGGTGGGCTGCAGACGGCGGGGCAGTAGTCGGTTTCTCCTCAAGAGTGGCAGTCTTGATTTGTCCTTTGGACTGGGCGTATTCCACGTCTTTTGCCATAGCCGCAGCTGAATCCTCTGCTGTCAAGGAATTTCTGGTCGGCGAAGAGACCGGACTAGCAGATGGAATGGGCTTCTCTTCGTTGTATGAGAACTCCTCCAGCTCTGCCTCGGTAGCCTTCTGTGCACTGCGGCGGTGTTTACGTTCGTACTGACACTGGAGGGCGGCAAGCTCGAAAGTGGCAACCTTGTCTGAAGGGACAGAAGAGTCACAAATGAATTCAAAGAGATCACCAGCGTCGCCACTCAGATCATCCCAGGCCAATATCTTTGAGCCTCCGTCGCGGAGTTCAGAGCGAAAATGGAGAGTTTGGTCCAAAAGGAAAACCTTCTCGTCCTTGTCTAGGCCGTCGCCGGTACCTTGCTCGCCGTCGTCGTCCGCAAGTTCTTCCTCGCCCTCTTCATACGCTCTCTGGATTACAAGCTGGTATTGGAAGTCCTGGCCGGTACGTCGGATCGTGGCAGCAGCGTCCTTAAAGATAAGCTCAGAGTAACCTTTGGGCGACTGTGGGCGGACCAGATACAGTTCGCCTTGGGGAATTTCGATGATGGATTCTTTCGAAGCGTCACCAAACAAAAATTTGCTCACTATTGAATTCGGAGCAGACAAGAGATCAGTTCACTAGTTCAAAATGGCAAAAAAAAAACCAAAAATATGCCCTTGTATGGAGGGGTTTGGCGGGGCATGAAAAGCGCGTTGCTTACCGTTGCGGAGCATAAACATGGTTGCGAGGGGCAGCTGCCAACAAAAATGCCAGAGGCAGTTGAGAGAGGAAGGGAGGCAAGAAGAAGTGAAAGGAAAGTAATGTTGGAAGGAGCGAAAGAAGCAGACGCAGTAGCAAAGGCTCTTTCTGCCTATATGAAGAGGATAGCGAGAAGAAGCAAAAGGCAAGTCAATAATCACAATGAAAATCGCTTCCGTCATAGATTCCAAGGTTGTGGCTGTTGTGGCTAATTGCTGAGGTAAGCACCCGACTTCGCTCTATTCCTAAATAGGCAATATGCTTTTCTACATTCAACTTCACAACCGTCTCTTAGTCAAGGAAAGCGAGAATATACATAAGGGGTAAATGGCCTCAGTTACAAAAGGTTTATAGACCTGGCAGAAGTTAGTAAAGTATTGACAAAGGGGACAGTAGAGCTTAAGGAGCTCAAGAATCCCCTGCAGTTGACAATCAATGTAAGACTATATATACAAGCGTATCTTCATATCTCAATCGCTGACTCTCTGTCTCGCTGTTGGCGTTGTAAATATGTACAAGACATTCGTATTTTGGATAGCTCAAACTATTCCTTCTCTTCATTTTCGTCGCTTTCTTCCTCAAAGGCGGCAATATCATCCAGCTGCTTCATCTGCTCTGCTTCCATCTCTTCCTCATTCGCATCTTCAGCGTCATTCTCGGCGTTGTCATCGCCCTCTTTCTGGTTTTCCCTCAAAGCTCCGCCTTTCCGGGTGGGAATAACCTTAATGAACGCCTTGCCCCAGTCACGAAGCTCCAACCATGCAAGCATGATCTCAATGACATGGTTGGTGGCCAGTACCGGACGATGGGCCATTTGGATGTACTGCCCGATAGGTAATTTGGCAGTTTTGATTCCCTTCTCAACCGCCTGGTTGTAACAAACTGCCTTGTGTCGGTTCTTATCCACTAGCGCTCCAACAATATAAGTGCTGTAAGGCTTGAGCTCGGTCAAAGTATTCTCACTATCACTGCTGAGATAGATGATTTCCCCGTCCTCAGGCGTCGCATCGGTTTGTTCAGCGAACGGGCCAGCGAGCTGACCTCCTCGCGCGGCTGTCATCTGTTCTTTAGCCACTTCACCAGCATGCACAAAGTCTTCCTGGAAAAAGCGAACACGCTTCCAGTTTTTATGGCACGCCAACACAGTGTCGAATCGCTCTTTCAGTAGTTTGTCGAATGACGAGAACATCATGTGCCCATTGAATACTGCGCGGCTGTTGTCTGAGTATGATCGCGTGAGCTGGCCAGCCAATGAGATGCGCTCTCTATCAGACATGAGCTCGTCGTAGCCGCAATCCATCACGAACGTCAGAGGTAGTAGTGTTGACCTGGTGTGCTTGGCTTTCTTGCCTCGCCATAACTGGCGTAGCTCGTTGACAGCTTCCTCGCCGCCTTTTTCCCTTGCCTCCTCGACCATAGCCCTGCGACGATCTCGCTTTTGTATGATCTTTTCCTTCTTCTGGGACTTTTGAAGCGCGCGCTTTTGCTGATGAGCTTCCGCGCGGCGTAGTTTCTTCATTTGATTTTTTGACATAACAGGCGCGGCTACCTCGCCACCATCATGAGGTGTAGATTCATTGCCGGGTTTTTTATCCTTCTGAACCGTAAATTCTGAGAGATCGAGAGGTTCATTGCCAATCTGAGCGCACTCGGGCTCTGGTTCGTTGCCAGCAACATCAACAGCTCCAGTCATGGCAGGGCCGAGCATCTCGTGGGTGGTATCTTCGTCGTGGTCAATTTTGGCTAATTTCCGAGGTCGCTCTTGCTCCTCCATCGTCGTGTAGTGGAATTGGCAAGCAAAAGATAAAGGTGGGCTGTCGTCGACTGTAGATCAAAAGTTCAAAAAGCGCCCGCCCCGAAACCCATCAACCAATGACGTGCGCCGCAGCCCTCATTACTGTGCACATTTCACGTGACCATACAGACCCAACTTCTCCAATCGTCACAGCGGCTCCTCACTATCCCTCCAAGCCCTTAACCCGCTCATTACCGTCACAATGCCTCAGGATATGCCCCCAACGGGGGGCTACGCTCAAGTCCAGTACAAGGTAAGCCATATAACCCAGTTTCCAGGCCCCCAATGGCCCTGCGCGCCCAGCACACAGACATCCAAGCTCACAGTTTCGTTTCTTACTTTCTATAGCGAAACATCCCCGCCCGCGGCTTCAAGCCCGCCTACTACATGATTGGCATGCACGTTATTATGGCCTACGGTTTCTACAAGTACTTCCACGGTGTCCGTGAGCAGCGGTACGTTTCGCCCAGCAACAGGCTCCTTCCCTACCTCCGATCGACCCGAGCGAACCGCAATTGGAACCCGATGCAAACCGGCTAGCGGAAGCACGAAGTGAACTCAATGACTAATATGTGTGTGAACACAGTGAGCTCGCCCGTGAGAAGATCTGGTCCCGTCTGCACCTCACTCCTCTCCTTCAGGCCGAGGAGGACCGCGATCAGGTCCGTCGGCACTACGCCGACAAGGCGCGCGAGAAGGAGCTTCTCGGTACCGATGCCAAGGTCTACAACTCTGACCGGTAAGTTCTATGCAAGCGCAGCTTGACGCTATGTCATTTCCTAGATTCATGCTAATATTACTTGCCTTGACAGCTTTGTCCGCCCTACTTTCGCCTATACCCCCGCCAATCTCACTCGATAGACAGTCTGACAATGTCACACTTATCTTGAGCGATATTGTACCTCATTTCCCTCCTTTTGACTCTGTATGATGCTGGTGTTTTGGGATGCTTGGTTGGGTGAACCCTTGCCTCCATGGTATACGGACTGAACTGGGCCTTTCTGATCGTTGTGGGAGAGCTAGAAGCATTGTGGTGGTAGCTGGGGGTGAATCGTCTCGAAGCCATTTCGAGGAAAACATTGTAGATATTACTTGCCTAGTGAAGGGTTTAGTTCGGTTTTTTGCAATATGTCTTATTTCTTTGCTCGTTCAAAGTTTTCATCCCGTGGCAAAACCACAAATAAGCTAACTGTAGAGAAAGTAATATATTTGTACTTAATGCAATGTGGGTTGTTTATTATATCATCTCTTGCAAAGCGTTGCTCGCTAACGACGGGGGTAGTTGATAAAGCTGCAACGCAGATCTAGACAGAAAGCAGGGGAAATGTGACACTGTAAAGATGGGAGTCGGGCAGCGAGTGGTGTACAGAATGGAGATGGACCATCCATGGTATGTGGAATGAAGAATCAACAAGCTCGAGAGCACCACAGCATATCTATACTCTTCATTGTCTAAAGGACATGATGCTTGGCCTATCCGAATAGATCAGCCACACCACCAAGATCAGGACCATCGTTGATATCGACACGGTGATTCTGGTGCTGGGTCTCCATTTCATTGGTCATGTACCGCTCCTGCAATGCTGAACGGGCCTTACGACGTTCCTCGCGAGATCCCAGTATCTTCCCTTGCTCGGCAACACTGATGCCGCGCAAGGGCTCAAGAAGCTCCAACACTAATGCACGCTGCTGCCTTGGCGAGGTAGTGCGATGAAGTGCAGACTCGGTACTGGCCACTTTATCTGCGCTGATTCCTGGCAAGCTGAGGAAAACAGCACGAGGGGTCTCGCTACAGAAGCCATAGAGGCACCAAATTGATGCAATTAGCTGGGCGAGGTCCTTCTGCATATCGACAAAGTATGATTCATGTACAGATGAAATGCATGCTGTGAGGACATCGGTACATATGAATTCGCGGATGGTCGCGATTGTTTGGGTGTCCGGGGTATCGTTTGTGGGCGCAAAGTCTTGCAGAATTGAGCGAATGACGCGGGTGATAATGCTGCCGCTGCGTGTGTCGCGCATGCGAAGAGCGTGCGTACAGAAGAGCATGACTGGCTCAAATATCTGTGGGGAGGAGAGGACGAAATGGCGGATAGAATCAGAGAGGTTCGGGGTCGGCTGGGGTGCACTGGGGTCCGATTCAGTCCCATCTGGGTCTGAGAGCTCCGTCAGTATTGGGTGTGATATGCTTATAAAGGTCTGACGGATCAGGGAGGCTTTACCACCTCTCTGTGGATCGAATAGACTGGCTACCATGATCACAGCAGAGTAAGTCAACTGACGAAGGACACTTTCAGACTTCATCTCCGTGGTGAGATCTCCGTCCGAAATTCCATTCCTGCGTTGTTCAATGATCTCCCATTCCGTGGTAACTTTTCGATCAATGTTGGTGAACAGAGTCGACAGCATGGGGGCAAGAATTGGCTGCGGAATTGCACAGGGCAGTCGTCAATCAGACAACGCGAGATGTTGAGAAGAACCGAGAACTGGTGGGAGGAGAGATGCGGTGAGTCAACGAACAATGCTTCAGATAGGGGTCCTGGGAGTTCGGCGAATCCATAGAAGTGCTCTCGCATCCTGCTCATGCTGAATAGCATGGAGTAGCACGCTTCACGGACAGCTCTGACTTTTCCTCGAACCGATGATGCAAACCCTTCAAGTGTAGACTTCGATGATGTGATTCTGGCGTAGAACTCGTCGCGGCTACCGATAGAAATACCAGCCTGCCAAAATCGATCTGTCAGGATGCGTTCTACTACTGGTTGCATGCCTTCGACCATATTCCAGTTGGCAGGGTTGTGGAAGGCATGGGCGTGTCTTGAAATTGCAGGTTAGCTTGATGGCATGAAACTGCATCAGCATAGTAAATTACCTGATAAGCTGCAGCAAGGTGGGAAGAATAACAGGGATCAATTCGTGCCACATCTCGCAAGCGGTCACATATGCTGGCGTAGACTTTTTGACTCGATCTGTGGAAACAGCCAACATAGTCTTGGTGCCACGCAATGGCAACAGCTAGAATATAATGGGTTAGATTGGCCCTACCACACGAACTAAGGCTTGGCTTTTCTTACCTGAAATTTTCTGGTCATCTCTTCTTGAACTAACCTTCCTTCGGCGTCCAAGACAACCTCGGACCAGTCTGCCAGTTTCTGTGCTTCTTTGGATTGCATGTATGGGCCAACATTTTCCAATCCAAGCATATTGCAAAACCCGGGGAAAGTGGAGCTGTTCTGACGAAATTGGTCGTCTTGCCATGACTCTTGGATGGGCTGGAGGAAGGCTGAAAGTCGATTTTGGCGCAGATAAGGATCAGCATTGATTGCGCGTTGCCTGCGTTGGGTCAGTATGGGGCAATTGTGATGGATAACAAGAATGAGAAAAAAATTTACATGATAATGAGCAAGATGGAAGTCAGTTCCATTTGCAACTTGTCATCGATGCGGTTAGCCATCGTGATTTCTTTGATCTTTGGCTCAAGGAGGTCATAGAAAGTCTGCAGCAGGCACGGTTAGAGAGTACAGGATGATCAGTATGTGAGGATTGACATACATAAAAGTAGTCCGCATAGCGCATAGCCAACCGACGAAGTTCAGAGCTTGCCAATCCATGAAGTTCTTTGACAGCCTCGGAATACAATGGGTATTCAGACCGATCTGGTAGGCGTGACATAAGAATGTGTTCCAGAACCTTGAGCGCAAATCCTGGATGATTATCCAAAGCCCTCGAAGAGATGTCGACAGCCAGTTTGATGACTCTTTGTTTCAGAACAGGATCCTATGGCGAGAAGATGAGTGGAGGGACTCCCTGGATTTGTGCACAATGACATACCTCAAAAGATTTTTGCATGAGAATCGAAGCCCAGTTTTCCACCGCATGTTCTAATTCCATTCGTTTAGACTCCTGTTAAGTATTAGCAGCCGATCATTCATTTTTCTGCTTGCTCCTCTTACATCACGCTGGGGTGCTTTTCCATGAGCTGAAACCCACTTGTTGTAGCCCTTGATGACAGCCTCTACCACTGCGAATTGAGCATCCGCTCGCATGAGAGGAATCGACGATTTGGAGAAGGTTGCCACTGTAAAATGAATTAGTCGCTGAGTCCATAGCTCGGCAGGTTGGTAACACTCACTGCTAAATGGCTGAACACCGCTATACAAGTTGTCGAGGTTGGTGTCCACTCGTGCGAGGATTTCACGCACCGCTTCTTGGGGACGCTTGACTGTGATGACTTCGATGATCGAGGAACAGTAACGGCGGTAATTTCCGACAAAGGCATGTCGTTCGGGAACTGTATCAATGTCTTCGACTAAGAACTGTACCGTAGGATCATCGGATTCAGTCGGGAGAGACTCCCAACGAAGAAGCCGCTGGGTGCAAATATTCAAGAACTGAGGAGTGTGTTCTACCACAAAGTCCAAGTTACTGATTTTGGAGTTTTGTAATAGTCTGGACCAAAGATGCAGGCAAGGTATGGAGACCGTCAAGCTCTGGTGTTGCATGATATTGGCCATGAATTGCAGGAATGGCGGCAGATTCAAACGGTCCATGGTAGAGACTAAGAACTTGTCATCTTCCAAGCATCCTGCGATATATGAGACCATCTCAGAAAGCTTTTTAGAGATAAGGTATTTGGGGTCGTCAACGTCATCTGGGCCCACGATTGACCATTCGTAAAGCCTTTGAAGAACAACAAGGTATTCCGACTCAAATATCAGGCAGACTAGCTCGTGCGAGTCTTCGCTGCCGATAGTATTTCTTCCATAGAGCGCATGGAGTGCTTCGATTGCAGAGAGAAGCACCTGGTCATCTTGACAAGGCAAAGATCGGAAAATGCTGGGAACAACCTGGGACGCAATAACACCTTTGTAGACGGACCATGACAAGGCAGATCTCAAAGTTGCCAGGGCTTTTATGGCCGCATCCCGAGCCTGTTCCGAGCTAGAGACGTTCTGGACGCAATTGTCGAGAAATTCGCAGATTCGAACTAGCCAGCCCTCCTGTCCACAGCGTGGGATGGTGGGGATGTTTTTATCCCCAGTAATCTGCTCTACGATGCGAGCAGGAGTGAAGATCTCGATGAGCGACCGATTGAGCTCACCTCCCCGTAACGACGAGGCAGTATCTTCTCGGAAAAAGACATCCTCGGAAAGGGTCTCAAGAACAGCGAGTACCAGCTCTTTGTGAACGAGAGATGCACCCCAGAACTGAACCAGGTTGGCATCCATATCCATCCAATCTAGTCCCCAGGTCTTCTTGGCGGCCTCGGTCCACAGTTGGGAGATCTTATTCCGGAAATAGGCAGGGTCTTCGGGGCGGATGTTCTCGGCGAGCTGCAAAATCATCATGCGTAGGGCCTTGGCTTCTTCGGGGTTCGTGAAGTTGTATTGGCGAAGAACATGATCGAGGAGAGTAAGACCGAAGTATCGGACAACGGGCTCATGCTCCATACGGGAAGCCAAAAGGAAGCCATTTCGTGCCGCGGCGTCAGACTCTTTCAAACTCTCCACGAACTGGGAGGCCTCCTTTCGTAGATCATTTGACGACGCAGGGTTGTGAATGAGTTGCAGGGCACGGATGATGTCGGCCATGCCGCCCTCCGACAGCTCCTCTGCAGCCATCTTGTCAACGCGTTGCAGAAGGATTTTGTGAACAAAAAAGTAAAGTCTCGGTCTCGTTTCACTGTTGTAGACCGCGTCTCATAGTCAGAGGAGCGCAGGTTAGACTCGATGGCCGTTGAACTTGTCCTGTGTTAGTTTAGCAGTCGGACACCCGCAACGGCCATCCGCACGCGCCACTCGCTCTTTCCGGGGGAAGGGTGGCTCGAGGTTGAGTATCGGACTTGAAGTCGTGAGTCGGTACTTTTGCAATGTAGGTAGTTGGCGACGTAAGATCACGAGAGGGAATACTTGCAGAAGACAATTGGTGACTTGTCGGGCTGAGAATTTTCCCTGAAGATCAACAAGGGCACACACCGCTCACCCGTTGATGCTCCGCTCGTCTCACACATTTGCGATGCACAGGATAGAAGACTTGATTGAAGCATTTCACGGTTATAGACGATTATTGACGATTATTGACGATTATTTAGGTAACAATTGCTATAATATTTCTTTGTTTCTATATGTTAATCAACGTTGTTTTGGTGTCATCATAGCTGCCTAGTATGCGAGCTAATGCCCCTCATCATTGTTTATCTTATCTCACATACCTAGTTATGGTCGTTCGTGGTAGTTAACTATACTTCGACTTATATAGACCTGTCACATATAACTTTGAGTTTGATTGAAATAATCATTTGATGCTTTTTATCCAGTTTTTGCCCTTTGAAGTTTGGAGAAGCAATGGAAACAAAAACGAATTGAGAACAGAGAGATATATATAAAGAAGAAATTGATCTCAAATTGGCAAATAGGAACTTCAACTATCGAAATATAACTTTAGAGGTAATAACTTCACATCATGACACACTGGCCCTTCTGGCATTGCTCCAGATAGCTGACATCAGCACCTCCAGGATCAGCGAACTCCCCAGGCTTGCGCTTGAGTCCCTCGATCTTGATGTCCTGTTCTCCTTCAGCATGCCACCATCGCAGGTGCTGTAGCTTGACACCCTGGATGCCTTGGACGTCAATGTCCCACTTGCCACCGCTGACTGCAACCACGATGTTGCTCTCTGGGAAATGGAACTCAGGAAGATATATTTCGGTAGGGGCGTCTGCGGTGGTTGCCCCCTTGGCTGTCAGCGATAGAGTAAACGCACAATTCTTGAGATCGAAAACATGATTATCCAAATTCCCGCTCACGTAAGTTGGACTCGGGCGGAGATATGCCTCTGCTGCGCGATAACCTTGCTGCTCTCGCAAAGATGGCTGGGAGCGGTTACTGGAGATCGAAGGGGTTGATAAAGCACCCTTGAGATTACGAGGTCCAACATTTGGCTCTGCTCCGCTATTCTGGCTTTCCGAGTAGGCCGGGGAATGGGTATCAAGAGGCCGTGTGTTGCATCCTGCTGGCAGTTCTAGATCGTCGCGAGAATAAATGGACAGGTCCTCCCCGTTCCATTGGTCACCCCATTCGTGATCGTTCTACGGTATGTCAGTACCATTCATGTTTTGAGGAGCAAAGATACCTACCTGTGTGATGTATACCCACAGAGTGAAGCCATTGGAAGTACTGCCCTCCAGTGCAAAATGATTTGCATCCATGGCGCTGGTTTGGCTACTATAGTCCCCGGTCTTGTATGCATTCTTGTCGTCCATGTCATAGGGAATTCCAATCTCAGTAAATACCACCGGATGACTGCCCATATAATTCAGGCTTTCGTCGCGGAGGAACTTAAGCTGGTCACGCAAACAGTTGCGAATAGCCGTCTCGCCAAGCTTGAGCGCAAAGGCAGGGGTGAGGTACTTGCCCCGGAGAACCCCGATGACATCCACATTGTAGAGTCGATTCCTGTAGGAGTCAGTACGCCAACATCTAATTAAATAACCCTGACAAAATCTCACCAATGCTTTGTCATCAGAGTTAACCCATCATAAAAGTGAACTGCATGGACCATGTTCGGGTCGTCATCAGCAGTGCCTTTGACATCTGGTGGTACCTCCATCACAGGTGGCTGGCAAAACATTATTGCGTCGGACCAGATTCCTCGAATGGCATTTTTATATTCTCGGTAATGATCCAAGAAATACGTGTTGGTAAATTTCTCATAGTCAAGTGGCGCACCCGTCTTAGGGTTCTTTGAGAAGTAATCCTTCCGTAGAAGCGTGTCTGTAGACGGGTCCCAAACTCCATGCTGAGCCCAGATGCACTCTCCAAGTTTCCACCCAGGGTCACGTTGCCAGCCATACTTGCTATCATCATGGTCAGCTGGTAACCAGGCTATCTCACCTGCCGGGTCCACCAGGTTTGTGCCAGTCTTATAAGGCCCGAAGTTTCCGAAAGCCCATGTTGTTTGCTCGCAGGCCTTGCCTGAGCCAGTGAGCATTGCTTGGAATGCCGTCGGCGAAGTACCAAGTTGAAGTTGCTGCTCCGGCGGAATTACTGAAATGTCTTGCACACCAATAATGCCGCGATGAGGCTCGTTCATGCTTTCCCAGCCAATGATAACTTCGCCATCAAGATCACCTGCTTCGTGAATCCTCCGTGCCAAATATGCACATGCGTCAATAAAGTGGTTTTGGAGATAATCTTGAATGTTGATCCCATCAATGACTGCCTTAGGAGCAAAGTCCCGTCCAGCCCAAAACAAAGTAAACATGGTTTGACAAACCAGTCTGGTGTAATTTGTGCTCCAGATCATCTTGGGAAACTCCGCGGGGATATCGTAAGTGTTTTGAACCAAGGCGGCTTCCGTGTTCTTGAAGGTTTTAGGGTTTAGTCCCGCTGCATAGAGCGTCCACATCGGCGCCCCAGACCCTCCTGAGAATCTGGACCACTAAGAGGGAGTTAGTTAGTATGAGGGTTGTAAGTTCTTTGCTGGGGCGATTCACATCAACTTACCACATCCTGATGCGGGTCCATAAAGACCCAGAAATCGTATTGTTTGGCTATCCGGAGGACTTCTATGGTGAATTCAACCCACTCATGGTCGTAAACTCCCGGTCCCGCATGCTCGATGGCTTCCCAGGTAAAGATGTACCTGATAGTGTTATAACCCCATTTCCGAAGGCGCTCGAAATGGATATGGGCATCCTTTAGTGAAAAGGGCCGTCCAACGAATGAGACATTGTCCCCATCAAAGAACTTGTCGGCGATGTATGTGGGGATGTCGGGTGTCTTTGGGTATTTCGCATCGCCCGCAACGTTTATCCCCCTTAGTGTAACCTCCCGGTTGTGAGGATCCCGAAAAGATTGTCCCTCGACTTTCAGTTGGAGAGGGGCCATTGTTTCCTCGGTGTACCGAAGGTCAAAGTTAAATGAGGTCGTAGTGCCGCGCGCGGGATGCTTCAGGGTGGGCAAGTCAAGAAACGAAGTATACAAAGTTCACAGCTCGCGGGAAGTAGATATCTAGACACAGGCAACGACTTCCCGATTCAACTCGACTATCAGTATTGAAATAGCTCGCGAACGAGCTTTGGCAACCTTTTAGGAAGGTCACTAGTGCCGAGCTGCCCGATATCTTCGTTCAAATCACTAGAACACGTGATTCTGACCACTCCCAGAAACCTCGCAGAAGATCCTCACTCCCTCGAGTTGTTCTTCGTTCTCAGCACGTCCACCGTGAGATCTCCAAGGTGATTCCTTTCTTCCATTTACCGACTCAGACCTTGAAAGCTAACAGCAAGTCCATTGCCAGCTCCAAGATCCAGCAGTGTCCACCTTCGATAACGATAAGAAGTGACGTATCGCGAGCTAGCCGACTGGCTTTGCTCCACCAAGACAGTTTCTCCCCGCTGCCTTTGCACAACGGCAATAATGTCGAGCAAAGCGGCTTTGAAAGCCGTGCGAGCAGCCTTGGAATCGCAAGATTACCAGGCCGCTGCTGCAAAAGCAAAGGAGCTTGTCAAGAATGAGCCGAATAATTACCACGCGTATGATAATAATTCCTGATTCTGTATGGAACATGGCTAACTTGATTTGCTTTTTTCAAGTAATGTCTTCCTCGGTCTCGCCTGCGATCGATTGAATAGGAACCATGACGCGGAGAACGCCTATCATGCTGCGTTGAGTATCAATCCCAACGATAGAACTGCTTGGCAGGGCTTGATTTCCCTGTACGAGAAACAGGGTGGCTGTGACCACGATGGTTATCACAAGGCAGTCATTGCCCTTGGAAAGATATTCGCCGAGAAGTATGCTTTGATTCCTTTGTGATCTCTGCAGGAAGGACATAGTGCTAATAACCTCTAGCGACGAGAAGGAACGCTGCCAAGATCTGATCAACAATTATACAAAGACGATGAGGAACAAGGGAACCCTAGCCCAGCACAAGCATGCATTGGAACTCCAGATACCAGGCTCACCTCTGTACGACTTCCTTGAGGGCCGGCTGCCTCGTCCAACCCAAACATACCAGCGATTGATTGAAATCACCGAGCGCCAGGAAAGAGAGTTTATGAATCGTGAGATTGGAGAGCGCAGAACGCGTCTTGGTGCTCGCATCGAACAAGTCACCCAGGAAGTTCGTCGGGAAGCTGCCAACAAGAGCCGATTGGACCAATTTTATCAAGGAATGATTGATTGGACCAATGACGATACTGAACGCCGTCATTACGAGGAGAAGTTGTTTCAGCGTGCATATGAAGAACTCGGATTTCTGCCTGATGCCGAGAAGGAGGGGAAGAGAGCGGCTGTTTTTAAGGCAGCACATGACATGGTGATCATCAAACATCCTTTCGAACCCGCATGGAAGGTTTTCCTGGGGTGGCTGGATGTTCAGGAGTTCTCCCAGTATGATGTGGGGCACCTGCACGAGTACATTGAATTCTTCCCAGAATCTGGACTCTCGCAGGTTCTCAAAGGATTCTTGTTGAGCGAACTATCGCCATTTCCCAAGGTTCCTTCGGGCGAAGCAAATGACAAAGATGGCAAGGATGGCAAAGAAATCACAGCCACACAGCCTGGTAACGAAATTGACGACGGGGAAACTGCTCCTCAAGACCCTCTCGTCCTTATGGTCACGGGCTTGGATTCCGCTCGAGATTCAATTATTGCCCACCGTATCATGGCAGATGTCTACTTCTCTTTCGAAGAGTATGAGAGCGTGGTCAATGTTGCTCGTAAGGGGTTGCTGTACATTGAGAAATTGGTAAAGTACAGTGGTGTCAAGATCCCCAACACCATCGATTCCCTAAACAACGCACTTGCCAATGCCATGATCCATTATCAATCCCCCCGATATCACCCAGATGCGAAGAAAATCTTCGAGGGGATCCTCAAACGGAACCCAACCTCCTCCAATTGCCTGCTTGGGATTGGTCTGATTTTGAAAGAGGATCAAGACTATGTAGAAGCCGTTGACTTCCTGCGGCGATCACTTGAACGCGATTCTTCTAACCTGAAGATTCGCGGAGAGCTTGCTTGGTGTGAAGCATTGAGTGGCGATCTTGAAGGTGGCCTAGTCAGTCTTCAGGCTGCGCATGAGGACCTGAAAGAAGCCCAACCGGACAACAGGGAGTTCAAATCTGAGCTTCTTTACCGCATTGGTTACTGCCAGTGGGAGCTTGATCCGTCCGCAGCTGCGCGCAAAGATCGCAGTGGTGCTTATGCTAGCCTCTTTGCTTCCATCCAGTCGAATATGAACTTCGCTCCAGCATATACCATCCTCGGTTTCTACTACGCAGACTACAAGAAGGATAAGGCCAGAGCTCGCAGATGCTTCCACAAGGCATTTGAACTGTCAGCCTCTGAGATCGAAGCCGCCGAGCGTCTTGCCAGGGGCTTTGCTGACTCGAAGGAATGGGACCTTGTTGAAGCAGTTGCGCAGCGGGTGGTTGACTCCGGCAAGGCCAGACCTTCCCCTGGTTCAAAGCGCCGAGGGTTTAGTTGGCCATATGCGGCACTGGGGTCAGTTCAGGTTAACAAACAGCAATACAGCAAAAGTGTTGTGTCCTTCCAAGCAGCGCTTCGACTCGCACCAAAAGATTACCACTCATGGGTCGGTCTTGCCGAAAGCTATCACCACTCTGGTCGATACAACGCCGCCACCAAGGCCTTTGAACAAGCAGAACTATTGGAACCAGAGCTCTCAGACAAAGACAAGGAACATGTATGGTTCGCAAGATATATGCTGGCAAACGTCAGACGGGAGCTTGGCCAGTATGACGACGCCGTCGCTGCCTACGAAGATGTCCTGAAATCCCGGCCTGGTGACATTGGTGTGACTCTTGCGCTTCTTCAGACCCTGACTGAGAGTTCGGCGAAGAGCCTTGGCCAAGGTCTCTTCAATGATGCGGCAGAGCTCGCATACCAAGCTATTTCGGTGGCCAGCTCGCTGGCGCAGATCAAAAGCGACATTTTCAACCTGTGGAAGGCCATAGGAGATGCCTTCTCCAACTTCTCCTACATGAAGGCCAAGGCTGGAAAGCTGTCTGCTTCCAGCTGCAAGGCTTTACTGGAGGTCGATCTCGACCCTATGGCCCTTGATGTCATGACCGATATTGATGGCGTCGGAAATGATTGGCTGGTAGCCAATGAAAGTGAAGAGTCGATTCCATCTGAGTTCTACGTTCACCTGTCCATAATCGCCTTTAAACGTGCACTCCACGTTTCCGTACATGATGCTCACTCCCAAGCAGTTGCCTGGTACAACCTTGGTTGGGCTGAATATTTGGCTTATTGCAATGTGCAGCCGGACTCGACCAAGAAAGGCAAGAAATCTCGCAAGTTCGTCAAAGCAGCCATGCGCTGCTTCAAGAGAGCAATCGAATTAGAGGCGGGCAATGCCGATTTCTGGAACGCATTGGGTGTCGTCACTGCAATCATGAGTCCGAAAGTCTCTCAGCATGCGTTTGTCCGAAGTTTGCATCTGAATGAACGTAACGCACAAGTCTGGACAAACCTCGGAGCACTCTACCTCCTTTACGAAGAAGGCCACATATCATACAAGACCTTCTTGCGAGCGCAGGCCACCGACCCAGACTATTCACCGGCTTGGGTTGGCCAAGGCTTCGTTTCACTTCATGCTCACGAGACACAGGAGGCGAGGGGTTATTTCGAGCATGCTTTTGAGATCTCAACCTCGTCCGATATTCTCACCAAGCGCCAGTTCAGCCTGACCCACTTTGATCATCTCAATGGGGCCTCATCCTCTAATGTGGCCGAACTCATTCAGCCATTCTTCGCACTGCACCAACTCTGCATCCAAGATCCGTCAAACTTACCGTTTGTGCATCTTTCCGCGCTTTTAGCAGAGAGAATGGGCGAAACTGCAGATGCCGAGTCTAGACTGCAGGTTGTCTGTTCAGGCATGGAAGATGAGTTCGAAAAGACTGAGTCACCAGCTTCTCTTTCGAGGTATGCCCAAGCAAACGCAGATATGGCTCGTGTCCTGTTTGCACGCCACTCTTATGAAGAGGCCGCCGAGAAGGCCGAGCTCGCGCTCTCTCTCTCTGGGGAGGAAGACGCGGAAAAATTTGACCCCGAAGCCTGCAAGAAGCTTCGTCTGTCTGCGCATCTGGCCGCTGGTCTATCATATTACAACCTGAAGTCTATGGATCAAGCCATCGATATGTTCCGCGATGCCCTCGAAGAAGCAGAGAATGCTCCGGATGTTGTCTGTCTTCTTGCCCAGGTTCTATGGGCCAAGGGTGGCGAGGAAAACCGGTCTGTTGCTCGCGAGCAACTGCTCGACTGCGTGATGGATCACCCTAGCCATATCGGAGCAGTCACCCTGATGGGTGCCATCGCTCTCCTTGATGCGGACCGGGGCGCCATTGAAGCAGTTGAATCAGACCTTAACAGCATGATCTCGCGTGACGACATCGATGTCCACGACCGAGCTAAAATCATCAAACTTCTGAGTGCCATCTCAGCGATGGGACTCAACGATAATGCAACCGTCCCCGAAAGCGTCAGGCGCCTTGGCGATGCCACTACTGCTGTAATGCTTACACCCGGCCAATCTGCCGGATGGATGGAGTTGTCGGCCGTGTCGCGTAACCCTTATCCAGCCGCCATGACTATCAAACGCGCTCTGCGGAGCGTGCCTCCTTACGGTAACCTCGGAGCCGAGGAGCTCAGCCAAGCCTACGCGCAGACAGGAAAGGTTGGTGACGCTTTCCGAGCCATCATGATTGCCCCATGGAAACGTACTGGATGGGAGGAACTGAACCACAATGTACCTACCCGGAACATGTGGACACGCTGCACTGGCCATAAATTGGAGGATTCGGACGACGAGAAACCTCCCCTGGCATAGAAACACTGTACAGGCCATGGACCGGAGTAGTCGGACCATGAGGTAACTACCCCTACCACACAAGCGCCATACAAGCGCGAGGCTAGGTGAGCTTGATGCACAGTATAGTTATCTACTTTTTAACTGCACATCAGTTTTTAGCGAATGAATATGACAACATCAAATTCAACATAAGAAATATCTTCATGATAAATTAAGGGAAATGCAAATCCCATACCATAATAATAAAATGCGCATTAAAAGAACCACACCCCGCCGGCTGTTCAGCCAATTGAGCCCACGATGACTTCTCTTCTCATTCTCTCTCAACACCTGCAGTCTTCTCTATCAACCTAGCCTTCCTACCATCCCTCCACGGTTTATCCAAAGCCTCAATCTTGCCCCCAAGTAGAGTAACAGATCCCGGAGAGAGAAGTACCATACCTCTCGCAACAGATGGGTTACGGAGCAAGAGCTTCGCCCCAATAGCAAGTTTTTCCAATGCCATCCCATCAATACGTTGCATTTCAACACCCACAGCCATAGTTCCTGCTGCATCCTGAAGAATCACCCGGTGCGGCCCATACCCACTGCTCCCCGACGCACTCGCAGCACCGTTCGCAGGGTTATTATTTGCACGGTTGTTCTCCGACGCCTCGGGGTCCTCGCCCACAGCTATTGTGCGCACAATTTCACGGCCACGGATGGCCTCGCCGCGCTCAACACGTTCAATCGCTTCGATCTGGCTCCATAAACTCGTGCCAATGTCTTCGATGTCTAGCACTTGCACGGGGATTGAGCCTTGCAGTCGTCGCTCTTGGATAGTCGGGTCATGGATGTCGACTGGTAGTACGCAAGATCTGTGTTTCGATAGTGATTCTTTGATATCAGAGGCGAGAAGACGGAATATAGCCGTCTTGGCGAGAGCGGATGGGGGAATATTGCGCTGTGCTGTGTTGGATGATGATAGGAAGGCATTGAGCCAGGGTTGGGCGACTGAGAGGGATTTTGTGCTGAGTATTTGAGCTGCAATTTGATCAGGACTCGTCATGATGTGTTGGATTCCCTTAGGATCATATTGGCACGTATGTTAAATCAAAGGAAAGCATCGAAGTTGGGGAAGCTCTCAACGCGAAAACTAAAGCACAGACCACCGCTTAAAGCAATTGACCTGGCCCGACGCTCTCACCTCCGACAACTCCGATACACCTCCTTAAAGCCTACCGCAATGTCGACTCTTTCATCGCCACGTCCGTCCATTGCCTCCTCTCGAGCCCATTCCCCGGGCCCAACCTCATCCCGCCCATCACTCGATGCCTTGAACACCAACGTCAGCGGGGGCTCAGCGCCGCATCTACCCCATCCACCGCACGAGCTCTTTCCCCCTCACTCCATCTGCGACGCAATCGCAGTGCCCTGCGAGACTACTACAACCTTAAACCGCCCGGAGCAGACACATCCGCCTCCCGAGACCCATCTCGCTCCCGGAGTGTGTCGCGGAACACAGATGCAGGAGATATCTCTGATTCAACCGCTCTAGGATCAGGAACGGAGCTCGACAGTGCAGACTTCAACCCGCAGCGGTATGTCGAGCATCTCTTGTCATCGTCGTCTCTGTCTACGGTGCTCAAGGCGGAGAACACGTTGGTTGGAGATATCCGCACTCTCGACGGAGAGCGGAAGGCGCTGGTCTACGATAACTACTCGAAGTTGATCCGTGCTGTGGAGACAATTGGGAAAATGCGGCGTAGTATGGATGATCGCGGTGCGCCGTTGACTATGACAAAAACGCTTGGTCCGGCTATTGCTTTTGTTGCTGAGACTGCTGGTGGGCTCATTGAGGAAGGTGAGGAGCAGCGCCGGCGAATGAAGGAAGCGAAACAGGAAGACGAGGGTTCAACCCAGAAGCGCGAGAAGGATACTGTTCGGTGGGTGCTTGCTGCACCGCAGAGATTGGAGAAGCTCGTGGCGGAGGATAAACAGGATGATGCGGAGAAGGACTGGAAAGAGATTCGGCATTTACTCGACGCCTGGGGTGATGTTAAGGGGGTTGCTGAGATTCGGGGAGCGTGTGAGAAAGTCATGAATAGGGAAAGTCACGATGACTGAACCCTTGCTTACACACCTTTCTTCGGCCATAATCCATGTGGTTGGAGCTCCTCGACCATGGCTGAACCGACAGCTTCGGCCATGAATGAGCTGGCTCATTCATGAAGGCAAATCGTTCTCCATCTATGCAAGACATGATCAATCGATACCTGCTTCCCGCCAGTCCCAACGAACACCCCACGAAACCACCACTGCCCCGACTTTTGAAATGCCTTGGACATACAGCCCACCGTCAGCCACCAATGGTGGGAAACACATCAAGTATCATAAATATGTAGATAACTGCGTTCAGAGATACCCACTACAGCATAACATTAATCGTCAATCATATCCTCATCAATCATTAACAAACCCCAGCAAGCAATAATCCGTACCTACTTCCCCTCAAGCACCTCCCGACTGGAATACATACTCGCCTTGAGCCCATACTCATTCTTAGAATTAATCTCCAGAAGAGTAAACGCATCAGACTTGTAGTAAATAGGCCGAGGTCCCTTCCCAACAAGCCCAGTATCAACCAACTTACTCACAACCCGCTTAACATCCTCAACATCCCCAAAATCATTCGTGTAAACACAAATCAAACGATTCTCTCCACCTCCATCATCAGTAGCAACTTTCGCCACATCCCCAAGCTCTCCTTTCTCCATCGTCCTAACAACCGCCCCCCAGAACTCATCAACCCGATCAACAGTCGGAAAAAGCATCCACTTCCCACCGGTAACACCAGTATCCCTCGCGAGATCAAGAATGCTTTTCTCAAGCTCCTTCCGCATCGGATTCAATTTACGAGTCAAAGCAGCCGTAGTTTTCGCACCGGATTTATCATGCGCCTCGCGTAGGACTACGCTCTCATTCTCGTACTCCTGAAGAAGCTCCCTGCCTTTCCTAAGCAGGGTGGGAATATCCCCATCCTCATTCTGCTTGGATGGCATATGCGGATTGAACATCCAGATCCAGGGGCCTACGTCCGCGGCTTCTGTTGTTGAGGGCGGAAGACGCGATAGAAAGCGCGCTATGGGCTCGTTCTTCCCGCGCTGGTCGCGTGGTATGACGCCTGGTTCTGGGGATGCATCGTCCATGGAAATGTCTGATGATGCAGCCTTAGCGCGTGTCGGCGGCGCGCGTAGTTGCTGTTGCATGGTTGATAGAAGCTTCTGGTGAGTTCCGACCCAGAATGGCTCTGGGTCGTATGATGAGACTTGTGCTTCCAATTGGGTCTTTTCATCGTCATCGCCTGATATGAATTAGTTGGGGTTCTTGGGATTGGTTGGAGTATGTGATGGGGTTACCGTAGAAGCTGGATTCGTCGGATAACATTTCATCGGCTGCTGTAGTTGATGCCATTATTTAGGTGGCTCTGGAAAAATAATTATGATGCTCTAGTGGTTCTTGTTGAGATGTAGTTGGAGATGGGGAAAGTGTTAATTAAATAGGGGTGGGCGCGATCTGATAAACAACCCGCATTCGAATTTCCCGACTGCACCCTCACTCTCAACTACTTTACCAAGTCCACCAATCTATGAACATCTACGGGCGATTAAGTGTGCCACTGGGGGCATAACTCTCTCATTGGATAATCCATGGATATTGCCAGGCAGTAATTTGTACAGTTATCCTCTTTGACTTCTACAGGCTTTGGCACTGGTAGTTATAACATCACAGTCCCTGAATATATCCTAACATAAAACTCATTTATTTAACACACACTCTTCTATCCTAGTTATAGGCCCCAGCTTATTCGGCACCGGTAATACCCGGCCACACCTGGTCTACGAATTTGACCAGATCCGCTTTCAATTCATCAGGCTGCTCTAGTGCCGCAAAATGACCACCCTGCAAGAATCAGCGTCAGTATCAAATCCCATTTCTTGTTTAACTGTCACAGTCCATACCTTCTGGTGCTGCCCCCAGAATACCAGGTTTCCAGTGGTTTCAACCCACGAGCGCGGCAGCGGAGCAAGTTCCATAGGGAACGACGAAAACCCAAATGGCTTGTGGATATACCAACGGGGATCATTGGAAGCCGGAACCGGTGGCGAAGGGTAGTTCTATTAATTCCCATCAGATGTCTATTCGTGGAGGTCGGGAATCTTTGGAGGAAACTCACCTGTCGATAAGTATAGATCGCTCGAGGGAACGTCTCCGTAAGCCAGTACAAGGTGACAGATTCCAAAATATCATCTGGGTAAAGCGGATCGTCAACCCATTCCAGGAATTTTTCTCCAATCCTGTGGGTGTCAGTTTTGCTGTTCATGTGGACTACGCTTTGTTTTGCGCGACTCACCACGCTAATAGAGCCATCGGGCTCGATGACAAAACGTGCCCGATGGTGCTGGGTCGAGTGCCTTGCTCAGTCGCATAGCCTGCACCCGTAGCAATGAAGTTCATCATCCTGTCGATGCCTTTTATTTCAAAGGCGTTCAGGTGGTCGTCCGTCATGCCGTCCGGCTTTCTCATGAAAACCACGTTGACTATCTTATATTGGCACTCAAGTCATCGGATATCTCTTATGAAGAAAGTACTCACCGTGTACAGCTACAACTTGTCAGAAAAAGCTCAACCCACACAGTCGGAATATCTTGAATATTTCATACCTTTACAGCTCTCATGGTCCACACCCAAGTGCCTGGCAATCCGACTTCCAATGTCACCTCCCTGGGCAACATACCCGCTCTCAAAACCGAGACCTTTCATTAGTTGATCCACCACACGAGCAATGTCACCTGTTCCAAAGTCTCTATCCAGTGGGGGTCCCGAAGAAAACGTGAAACCCGGCAATGAAGGTACAATCAAGTGATAAGGCAACGTTTCCGGCGTATACTCCTCTCGGAACCTTTGCAGAATAGGTAGAAACTCGAGGAAGCTCCCTATAATGCATTATGTCAATCGCTATGCATTGGGTATGGGCTTACTATGGGATCAAAGGAAAGATATAGACCTACCAGGCCATCCATGCAACAACAAGATAGGAACAGCATCTTTCCTTTCCGAAAACAACCCTACGAAATGAATCGTAAGGCCCTCGACCTCAGTCGTATACTGAGGGAAACTATTGATTTTATCCTCGGAAGCTTTCCTAGTGTGATATTTCAGCCCTGTGTCCAATATCATGCACATTGGAGCACATGCACGGTGCGCTGGGGTCATTACCAGTCGTAAGACCTCAGCCACCGATCCTGCATATTGACTAGCCAATCTGTAGTGACACCATAGCGACGGTCTGTTTGGGAATTCTCATATGTCTGCGGTGCCAATTTCGCTAACTGTATTAACGTCTCGAGCTCGACCAGTTTAGCCGTGGGGATGTCGGCTTTGAATGGTGTGAGCGAGGCCGTAGCCGTCGAGGGCGGGGTACTGAATGGCAATGACATTGTGATATCAATGGCTTTTATCCTGGATGTTGTTCGACACAATTTATTATAAGTCTCTGTGCTCAGGAAACCGTCCGTCGTCATGTGCGGGGTTCGGGGTTTGATGCTTACATACTCTTGTTCTGGATTGGGACACCGTGGGGTTGAACTTGTGAGGACATTGTCAAGTTCCCAATATAGAACTTCATCTTTTGCTCCTCGGGCAGATCGAAAAGCCGCTTTGCGAAACTGTATCATGCCATTGATTTTCTCCTCTGGAATTCCATGGTTCTGAAATGTACTATTAATCTTCGATGAAGCTCGATAGTACGACAAGAGCCTTGGCTGAATATTTATGCTTTTTATCTTATGTACCTTGAAGCATACATCTATCTCTATCTCTATCTTAACCAACATTGCTAAAGTATTCGTATCACGATAAACGCTCTCTGAGGCTCGTTTCAGCGCATATATATCAATAATTCCAACATTTTAAACCGAAGCTTCGGGAGCTTCTGGACCAGGCAAGGTATCCAACCAACTCCAGGAAATTGCGGCCTGGATGAGGCAAGTAATAGCTCCACAGGATGAGTAATTGAACGATGGGGTATTAGAGGGGGTGGCTCACCTAGTGCCACAGTCATGTAAAAGAAGCCAACTAATTCGAATAACGAGCCGGTCAACAAAGGCCCAAGCATCATACCGAGACTAAATCCGACTTCAGTCATAGAAAAGACTCGCAGGTTGCTTCTGTTGGCCTCGAACATATGCGCGTCTTTAGCTTCCATGTCCTTCACAACATCTATATTGGAAAAGCAACATTTGTTAACGGGAATAGACAGCAAAAAATATGATGGAATCACTCACAGGCCAGTTGTACGGCTCCTACTCCACGCACAAGAGGTAGAATACTACCCAAAGCAATCAAACTGCTGGTAAAGATCGACTTGCCAGCGGCATCTCCTCCGGCCCATGGGAAGTGGGGGTCTCCAGGAATCCCCAGAAGTAAGATGAGAGGGATCATTGCGAGCCAACCGAAAACGGTAGGTCCCCGTATTCCAATCCGATCGCGAAGCCACCCAGATGGGCCACTGAGAACAATGTTCGGCACTTGGAGGCAGAAGAACATCATACTAATGAGCAAACTCTTCCAGCCGAATGCTTGTCTCAGGTGAACAGGGAGAGTGTTGTTAATGCCAGACATGAGAGAGGAGACAACAATAACGTTGGCCAATGCAGTCAAAACACGTGGATCGGAGAGCATAACTCTGTAGTATTCATGTTTGAGATCGTGCTTGTTCTCCACTGTACTATCGTCCGGTCTGGCTGTAGCCGGTGTATCAGAAAGTAGAGCAGTCGATTCTTCTGGGCTCGCGTCATTGTTGAGAACTGACTTGCCAGCAGCTTTGGGGGATTTTCGAGCAGGCTCAATCATGACCAGACGGGCAACGATATCCAAGACAAGTACCACCAAGGGAAGTGACCAGGCGGCCCAGTAGCCAAATAGCTGAAGCATTGCGCCACTCACTGTTGGTCCGCCAACCATTCCTGCAGTTACAAATGACATGGCCATCCCCATCGACTGTCCGAGGTTTTTCTTGTCCACATTGTTTGCCAAAAGAGCAAATCCAACCACCCAAGTAGCGGCACCCGCCATAGATTGCAGGATGCGACCAACGAAGAGTACCCAAACTGTTCATGGTAATTAGCTCCCAAGAGTCGTGATCAAGGATAGAGGTGCTCATACCAGATGGGGCAAGAGCAATAATCAGAGTTCCCACAAAACATCCTGCCAAAGCGATCAATAGTGGTTTCTTTTGGCTCGAAGTCTTCTCAGCAAGGTGAGCGACAATCGGAGCAGAGACGAGACCAATGAACCCATGGGTGGTGAGCAATGCTGTGGTGTACGTCTGAGTTTGTGATGAATCCAGATGCAGTCGTTCTTCAAGCATATAACTCAAGATCGGAGTAAGAAATCCATAGAGAAATGTCTCTAATGGATTGTTAGTGTGACTCAGATGTGAAAAGAAGAAGTGTGAAACAACCAGACATACCTGCGAATAAGGCAACTGTGATGGACGAAACCACCAACAGTCGAGATGAACGCCATTTATAGCCCCATGGCTTTGTATCATCCATTTTAATATAACTAGTTAACTATTGAGTGCTTGACAAGAGAAGAAAGAAAAAGTGGGGGCAGAGAAGAAATTAGTTAAGTAGCTCTTAGGCGGTAGGACCCCATATGGAATATCATTGTATTATGTCAAACTGCAAGGTTGCATACATGGGATGATACCATGGAAGATCATGTGATTTTGAGAAATATGCCTTATGTAATCAAGCTTAGTAAGAACCGCACAGAAACAGTGGATTTTACTCAGATAGAAAATACAGAGTTCTCTATATCAGCCGTGGTGCCCATACATTTCAATACGTCAGATTTCTGTCAGTTATGAGCCCGGAATCGTTCCAATAAAAGATCAAACCTGCTATCGCCGATACTGAGGTAGTCAAAGCGACAAAAGAGAAGTCGTCTACCTAGCGACGAAGCAACCCCTAAATCGAAAAAAAATCGGAAATCTGTCCAAATCATGGCCGATTTAATAGCTAAGATCTTACTATTAAGTTCGGCCGGGTCCTAGATCGTTATAACCGGTTCGGAGTCTCTAGGTAAGCCCGGGTACGTACTATAAATAAGGTAAAACGGGCTCTTACCCGAGGTTATATACTCCCTTACCCTAATAGTAAATAGTGCTTAGGCTAGGTAGAGGTCCTATATCCTAGTAGGTTTACCTATATAGTACTTAGTAAGTATCCGTCCTAGTAAGCCGTTAAAGTTTTCTACCTTCCTATTTATATACGGGTAGTAAGGGGTCGTTATACGGTATCGAGTATTTACTAATTTAATAAAGTACTATACCGAGGTTATAAGTAAGTTAGTACCGTTATCTATAAGGAACTCGGCCGGTACTCTATAGACTATAAAGATATTATTATATAGGAACTCGGTAATAGCTTCTTCCGTTACTTCTAGGAGGGCCTTAGTAAGTAGCTAGCCGGTAGCGTAGTTAATAGCTATAATAATCTACCGATTACTACCCGGTATTATAGGTAAGAGGCCGATTAGGTTAACCCCCTATCGTTCGAAGGGCTTAGTACCGGCGCTTATTAAGTAGTATAACGCTTCCCGCTTAAAGCTTTTATTCCTCTGTCACGTCCTACACCATACAAAGTAAGGTGCAGAACCCGCCTAGACCCGAGATGACACCTTCAAAGTGGACCTTCGGAGGTCTTCGGGGGCCTACGTAGACATATCAATGGCCTACGAGATATATAGGTCTAATGTATATGATCTCGCTTAGGCTATATATATTGTATAACTAGTAGATTTAGAGCTATAGATAAAGGTTTATAGTTTAGTTTAAATATATACGTAGTACTAGTTATAATTACTTTATAGTAGTAATTTCGTATTATATATACCCTTAGTACTCTAATTATGTAAGAATATACTGTTTCAGGTGTAAGGCCTATCAACCGGGTAAGATACGTTGGCTTAGGAGGAGGAACAAAGGTGTATTGGGCTGTGTGTGCCAAGACTAATTCTTGCCAGAATTCAGGGGTCCCGGGGGACCCAAGATTAAAAGGAAATGTGCGTGCTAAGGCTCGGCACCGATCGGGTGACGAACCCCGCACGATTCACATACGTATCAAAACTTCTATAAATATATATGTCGCCTAAGTTCCTATTTCACCTTTAAAAGGACCTTTATCCTTTATAATTATTCCCCCTTCTCCTACGAGGATATCTATATCCGAAAATAGATTGTAGCTATAAAGTATCGGGGAGATATCGGTAGTACTCTATAATAAAGGAGCTATAATTAGAATAGTTCTAAATCTTTATCCAATTTTACTATATCTTTATAGTATTAGGGCTATATAGCTATAGATATATTTATAGTAGAGAACCCTAATTTCCTAACTATCCTTAATATTTAGTATCGATTTTACTATACCCGCTATTTATAGAAATTAAATCTATTTAAAAAATATATAGTATATAAGCTATCTTCGCTCGATAATTATTTGTTTTACCTCTAGAACGAGCGCGGTTCTATTTTCTATCTAGTATTTCTTATATAAGGCTAACTCTAAAAAATACTAATAATATAATTAATAGAAGTCGATATATAAACCTCCGTTAGAGGGAATATAAGGAGATTGCGTCGAATTAATCGCGATTCTAGAATAGGTAACCTAGTACTAGTTACCTACGAATAAATATTATATATAAGATATAATATATCTCTAGGAGATAAATAAAGGGGTTATTAATTTAGTAAAAGACTTCGATACTATCTATAAAACGTATAAGTCCGATTATAGGTTTTCGGATAAAGACCGGAAGGATTCTATAGAGACTAAGGTAGGTTCTTAGAAATTATATATCCTAGTAGTAATTCGTTAATAACTTATTTTAGTATTATAGCTATCTCGCTAATCGCTATATAATATACCTAAACCCTATCCCGCGCCCTCTTATTTTTTTAATAGAAGAGTAATAGAAATAGTTCTATACCGAAGCGGGATAGCGTCTCTAAATAAGAGATAACGGTTTTATTATTTAGACCTAGAATAAGTATAATCTTTTAGTAGTAATCTAAAATATATATATTAGATACTTCGATCCTATAATACTAGGCGTTATTCTAAGGGACTTAGTAGAGGATCTAGCGGATTCTTTTCCTATTCCGCTTTTCGAATTATAGGCGGGAAGGTTATATATTAGTATTATTTTAGGTTTTAGCTTTTAGCTTTTAATAGGTAGTAGATAGAAATAGAAGGTATAACTTATATTCCTAGATTTAATCTATAGTTTCCTATTTTATATAGAATCCGATCTAGACCTTATTACGTTAATAATCTTTAATTTATTTTCTTTTTATAACTCTCTATCTTCTTACTCCTTTAGATTTACGTTTTACTACTTCTTTATTATTATTTTATAGGTTAATCGTAACTATACCTCCTATTCGTTATTCGCTATATAAACTACGCTCTCTAATTTTACGCTAATATATCTAGTATATAATATACCTACGCGTTTCTATATACGAGTAGATAGATACTAATTTAGTATCTTTTCGACCCTTTATTATCTACTACTTCGCTAAAATATATAATAAGAAGAATTATTAATATTATAATAGGTTATATAAGTCTTATAAGATAGTAAGTATTCTAGACTACTCTAATAAGGATTTAGTACTAAATTATACTAACCTCGCTTAGGTCCCTAAGGGTATCGAGGGGAACCGCTATAAACTTTCGGCGTACTTATTATAGGTTCGGGACTTTTAAACGAACTTTAATAACGGCTTTAGTAAAGACGCTAAGCCTAATATTAACGACTAAGATACCGTAATTATATTATAACTATCCTATAAACTAGTTGTTAGCGTTACGGCGTACGTTCGGTATCTTATCGCGAGCTTTAATAATTTTATAAAGTCTTACTATCATACCTACTCTCTCTCCGGTACTTATATACCTTAGGTAAAGTATTTTCCTTTATATCTTTAGGATTTTATTCTAATCTATTCCTAGGCTACTAAAGACGCTTATTCCTAGTAGGTATCTAACTATAATTTATTAGTAATTCCTTTATTACCTATTCCTACTACCGCTACTAAATATAAGAAACTTATAAATAAGGCTAGTTACTACCCTCGTCTATATATAGCCGAGGAGTCGGCGCGTAGCTAGTATACTAGGATAGTTATCTTCTAGAAGGATATATAAGAATTAGTCTAGGTTACTCGGGATAATTCCTAGATATCTAATACTATAAGATAATTCCTAGAGGCGTACCTAGCTACGTTCCCCTTAGACCTACGAGTATAATAGACTAGTTCCGATTCTAATTCGGCGGCTATAATTATCCTTAGATTTTCTTCTTTCCTAGAGTTTTTTAATATTTTAATATAATTTTTAGCGTATTTATTATTACGCTTTCGGGTACCTATTAATTATATTCTAATAGCTAGCCGTACTACTTTACTAGATAGTATAATTCGTCTTTAAACCGATAGTAATCCTTAACCTCTTCGACCTCTTATTTATTATTATCTACTAGTTCTAGTAATAGTAATTATTCTAATTCGCCCTCTCGTTAGTACTATAGCTAAAGTAGGGAGATAAGGAAAACGTTATAGATCGCTATATATTAGCTAGAGAGTAGAAGGCGATACGCCTATTTTCTAACGTATTTAAGGATTTTAAAAGGTCTAATCTATCTAGGTAATAGCTTCTTTATAGTACCTTCTTTTAATCGTAGGTTTTTTATTAATAGGGCTATTAAATCGTTCATCTTAAATATTATTTCTTTATAATACTTATTATAATAAAACGCCTACGTTTCGGTTACTATTCTTTATACTTTCTATAGCTTTTCGTAAAGCTCTATAAGCTTTTAAATTCTTACTAAAGCTACCGGTACCTCCTTTTTAACGCTACTATCCTCGGCGTATATTTAAAAATTTAGATTAAACCCTAATAAAGCTTAGAAAGGCGATATTCTAGTTATTATATTAATAGTATTATTATAAGCGAATTCTATAGTACGTAGAAGTATAAGCTATATCTTCTATTACTTATTAATAAAGTACCGAAGGTAGTATTTAAGCGTTTAGTTTATCCTCTTTATTTAACCGTCGGTCTAGGGGTAAAACGCTATCGAATACCTTAGTTTTATCTAGGATATATAATATAATTTTAACTAAAGCCTACTTATAAAAACTAATCCCTAGTTAGATATAATACTATTTAGTAGTCTAAATTATAATTTAATACTTTAATAGAATAGCTCGGCTAATTCCGAAGTGTTTATTATAGTCGAAACTAGGAAGAAAAGATACTATTTCGAAAAATAGTCTATAACTACTAAAATTATATTAATTATCCTTCCTTTCTAGATCGATTAAGATAAGCTTATAATAAAATTTATTAATAATTCGGTAAAAGATTAGGAGGGAATCGGTAGTAATTCGAGCTTACCGAAAGGGCGATATCTTAGCGTTTAGGCGGTTTAATATATTATATAAGATTTTATATATTTTTTTATGTTTTTTTATAGGTTAATCTAATAGAAATCTCTTCTAAGAAGTTCCTTAGTCCTTACTCTCCTAAAATAGCTTATAATAGGGTTATTATAATATATTATTATTAATTTTTAATAGATACCCTCTTTCTTTAGTATATATAGACGTCCTTAGTACCTAAGATAACCTAAGGCGTTAACTAACTAGCCCTTACTACTAGATTTCTAGACTAATATATTACCCTTCCGGCGGATTATTTCTAGATTATCTAACTAGAGTTTTTCTATCTATTCGAGAGTATCTATAATAGTAGCTATACTTATAGACTAGATTACTATAATATCCTTTAAATCGAATAGAATATCTAATTCGTTATATAGCTCTCTCTATTTAGACTATAGGTCTATATTAGTATCGATATATTTTACTATCGATCCGATCGAGTTATATCCTTAGGATTTATACTCTTAATCTATATTTAGATCTTAGGTCCTTACGATATTTTAGATCGTTAAAGCCTCTAGCCTTTCGGTCTTTCTTAGAGCTAGGGTCTTTTTATCTATAATTTAATTCTAAATCGGACTAATTAATTCCTTTTCTATAATTACTTATTCGGAATTTAGAATTCTAGAAAGCCTATCTATAAGATTTATTTTTCTAGACCTATACTTTATAATAAAGTTAAAAGGTATTAAGAATATATATTAGTATACTTATTAGCCGTTAAGCTTCTATTAGATTATAAACGTATATAAATTAGTAGGGTCTAATAATACTTTAATAGGATACTTACTACTATCTAGATAGTACTGTTAGTATTAAAAAAAGTAAATAATAGCGAAAAGCTCCTAATCTAGGGTAGTATAATTAAGTTCTAGGCCCGAAAATTTCTTTAACTAGAAGGCTACTAGATACTACTAACCCTCCGAATCTAGCTATAAAAGTATGCCTCTTATACTCTAATTTAAAGTATCCGTTTCTAATATAATATACTTCTCTAGATTAAAATAATATAGTAGGGATACTAACTAGAAGGTAAGTTTTAACTACCGAAACGCCTATAATTCGGTCGCGTTTAATTATATTTACCCTAGTTTTTTACTATTCTTACTTTCTTTTATTATAGATATAAGGGGTAAGGATAATTAAGAATACCCCTTTATAAAATAGCGGTAGAAATTATAAAATCTTAGGAAGATCTAGATATTATAATAGCTCTTTAGTTCTTTCTATTCCTAGATTACGCGGACGCGGCTTTAATCTATTTTTACCCCTAATCTATCTATAATAAATCTTAGGAACTCGACCTCTCTCTAATAAAAAGTATATTTTAATAGTTTTATATAGAGTTCCGCTCTCTATAGCCTTTCGAAGACTTATCGAAGGGCTTTTATATAAGATTCTCGATCTTTTATAAATATTAGGATATCGTCTAGATAAGCTATATATATTATATTAACTAGCCCTACTAACGCGGTATAGATATAATTTTAAAAGATAGCGGGTATATTAAATAATCTAAATAATATAACTATATATTTAAAATAGCTATATCTTATTCGGAAAGCCGTCTTTTATTCGTTACCTTCCTAGAGTCGAATCTAATAATAAGTATCTTTAACGTCGACCTTACTAAAAAATTAGGCTTTTAAAAGACGGTCGAGAATCTCCGAAATAAGGGATAAAGAGTACTAGTTCTTAACCGATATATAGTTTAGCCCTCTATAATCTATATATAACTATAAGCCTCTATCTTTCTTTAAAATAAAAAGGATAAGAGCGCCTATAGGGCTCTTTAATAGACGAATTCTCCCCTTTTTAATATTATCGACTAGGTAGGCCTATAACTTCTTAAATTTAGTTCTAGATAGTAGGTAAATCGGCTTATAAAGAGGGGTTTTCTCTTTTTTAAGTTCGATTATATAATCGGATATTTTAGTCCTTAGTAGGGTATCCGCTTTTTCGTAGTTAAATACGTTAAAGAACTCTTCTAATTTAAGGGGTATTCGTACCCGATCTATATCCGATATAGCGGCGTCTTTATCTAGTAACTAGACCTCTTCTAGTATCTTAACTAATATATAGATAATAGCGGTATTTCTTAATTATTTTATAAATTTATAGAGGTTTTAGAGTTCGAAACTCTTTATTCTAAATTACTATTTATCTATACTAGGACGTAGAATTATATTAAATTTATTTATAAATATCCTAGATAGAAGTACTAGGCTTCTTTCTAATCTAGGATCTCTCTCGATCCTAATATAGGGTCGATTTACTATCTTTTTAGTTCCTTTAGAGTCTCTAATTATAAAAGATACCTAATATATACTATAGATATAGAGTCGTTCTAGGACTATATCCTTTAGTAATAGAGATATAAAAGATATAATATATAATTTATTTTTTTTAGCGAACTCTCTACTAATTATATTATATTTTATACTAATATCTAGATTTATATACGTTTCGATACTATTATATATAGTAATCGGTATATAAAGGCGTACTATAGTCCTAATAAATAGATATTAAGCTAATATATTAGGATCTACTCTAGCTCTTCGACTTTTCTTAATTATCTAGAGTTCTAAGTTTTTAATACTTAGATAATAGATTAAACTAAGGCTTTCTAGGAGTAATTCTAAGCCTAATAGTTTTTATCTCTATAGATAAAATAAACGCTTTCTAGTATCTTTTTAGTACCGTTTCCCTTTTTAGACTATATATTATTTATAGAGTTTTATAAATTATCTCGATTATTTAATTTATATCCCTAGCCCCGGCCTTAGATTCTAAAATCTCTAGGTTACCCTCTACCCTAAGATTATCCTCTATCCTAGGGAGTCGAGGTTTCGATATAAAAGTAATTTAATATCGAATTAGTATAGTTTCCCTATCTTTTCTTATCCTAATAATAATAGTTTAAGAAGTCCTTCCTTAGCCTCTAGTATATAAAATAGATATAGTAAAGTATAGATACTAGCTTTAATATTTTATCCCGGTTTATAGATAAGACGCTATTATTAGTAGTAATTATAATATCTTAGAGAGATTTTTATAGTTTTATAAATAGGATCTAGGCCTTTTATTCCTCGTTTTAGTTTAGGAGGTAATTCTTTAGCGATTTAAGGTAGTTTTCGAAATTATAAAGATTTTAGTAGGGTTTTATTATAGCCTCCTAGAACTAGACGAGGATATCGGTAATAATATTATAGGAGTTCCTTAAAAGTATCTTTATCTATTCTTTAAATACGTCCTAATCTAATACCTCTTCGGGATATTTCCGTTCGTAAGATATTTATTTTCTTTTATAGGAGGTATATAGATAATTTATAGCGGCGAGGATTTTTTAGATTCCTAAGACGTATTTTTTTAGAGCTCTTTTAAAAAGCGCTTTAAGATTATTTAGCTAGTCCTCTCTCTATTTTATATCGAAATCTAGTTTAAATCGGCTAATATCTCTTTTAATCTCTTCTTTTTAGAAGGGTTCGCTTTCTATAGATAAATTACGGTAGTTCCGAGACCTTCTTATTATTTAACCGAAATCCTAAAGTTTCTCTTTATTTTCCGCGACTATTTTTTAGACCGCGAGAATATATTCTTATAATACTACTCTAGCTTTATATTCTATAACTTTTTCTTCTAGGCTTCGAAGGGTTTCGTTAGTAATACGAGAGCTTTCCGCCGCTATCTCGATAGTTTTTTTAGATAGATCCTAAGTTAGTATTTCCTCCCGTTCTTCTATAAGTAGAAATATTCCCGATTTACTACCGGTTTAGATAGGATACTCTAGCGCCTCGGTATTATTACGCGAGCTACTATAGGTAATTAGGGGAGCTATTATATCTTAGATAGTTAAAGAAGAAGAATTAGAATTATAAGAATATACTATTTTAGATATAAGGCCTATTAACCGGGTAAGATACGTTAGCTTAGGAGGAGGAACAAAGGTATATTAGGCTATATATACTAAGACTAATTCTTACCAGAATTTAGGGGGTCCCGGGGGACCTAAGATTAAAAGGAAATGTGCGTGCTAAGGCTCGGCACCGATCGGGTGACGAACCCCGCACGATTCACACACGTGTCAAAACTTCTATGAATATATATGTCGCCCAAGTTCCTGTTTCACCTTTGAAAGGACCTTTATCCTTTACAAATTATACCTCTCCTAAAGACCCTTTATAGTAGGTCTTTATATTCTAAACTATCTTATTTTTTAATCGGACCGCTATTAGTAAAATATAGTATTTATATACTAGACCTATATAATTATAAAATAAAGTAAGGAGATATTAGAAGTAGCTATAGAAGATAACTTTAAAATAGATCTTAATATCTTTAAAGATAAATATAAAAAAGAATAAATAGGTTCTATAAATCTAACTAAACTTATTATAGAAGAACTAATTTCTATTATAATTATTAAAGATAATAAAAAAACTAAAGATTTAAAGATAATAAAGATCTATATATAATAATTTATAAAATTTAAAAAGTATTTAAAAATATAAATATAAATAAAAAAATATAAATATAAATAAAAAAATATATAATAAAATTAAATATAAATATTAAGCTAAATATTCTTTTAATAAAAATAATATTATTAATAGATATAAATCTTAATAATAATAAAAAAGAAAATAATAAAATAAGCTTTAAAGTCTTTTTAATATATTATATATTAAATATAAGATATCTTTTATATCTAATAAATATTATAAAATACTTTAAAAAAATACTCTAAAAATATAAGATATAATAAATATATCTAAATAATTATTTTAATTAATATTTATATTATTTTAAAAATAATACTATAAAAATAAATAAAAAGATTAAAATCTTTAATAATAATATAATAATAATATAAATATCTTATATTATTAAATCTAAAATACTAAAAATCTATATAAAATTTATTTAGTTCTTATAATATATAATAAATAATCTTTAGATTATTTATTAAAAAATAAAGGAATAATAAATATATTACTAATAAAAACTAGGCTAATTAATTATAATATATTTATTATATATTAATTAAATAATAAAAATCTTATATATTCTACTACTAGAATATATATATAAAATATATTTAAATATAAGTATAATTAATAATATTAAAATAAGAGATTATAAATAACTTAAGATAGATCTAAATTATTTATATACCGATTTTTTAAGTTATTTATAAATTATTAAGTTAGATCTAAATTTATAAAAAAGATTTTAAAACTAAATTAATTTATCTTAAAAAAATAAGATAAAAAAATAAATAATTTTTTAAAAAAATATAAGATATAAAAAAAATCTTATAATCTATATATAAAAAATTAAAAAAGAAGTATAAAAAAAATAAAAAGTCTTTATTTATATATAAATATTATTAAAAATATAATTATAAAAAATTAGATAATAATATAAAAAATAATAATAATAATAATATAAAGAAATAAAAAGTCTAATATTTTAAATAATAATTATATTAAAAATTACTATTTTAAATCTATAATCTCTAAAAGTTTTTATAAATAAAGCTATAATCTATATTAAAATAAAAGAAATCTTTATATATATTTTTATAAATTATAATATAAAATAATCTTTTATTAATTAAAAATAAATAAAATAGAATTTAAAAAACTTATAATTTTTATTATAAATAATTAAAATTATTAATAAATAAAAGATTAGATCTTATAAAATATAAAAAATAAAATTTAGCTTAATTAATAATATAAATATAAAAAAAAGTTATAATTTTATAATAAAAATAATAGATATATAAAAATATAATCTAATTATAAAATTCGACTAATTAATTTATAAAAATCTATAAATAAATTAAAAAAAAGCTTTATAATAATATTATAATATATAAAATAAAAATAATTTTAAAAGAATTATAATTTTGCTGAGCGCAGCGAAGCAAATTTACAGAAAAGGTACCCAACAGACTATGCCTAAAATTCCGTCTTGCGAATTCTGAGATCCTGGCCTCTGATTGGCTGGAGAATTGACCAGTCATGTGAACAGGGTAGGGTTAGTCACGTGACTCGACTTTGAGATATAGATGCCTTAGTGCCTGATAAAGCACGTGAGTACCCTATAATCACGTGATATACACCGATCCACGCCGGATTAGGCGGCGATCACGTGAGTACCCTATAATCACGTGATATACACCGATCCACGCCGGATTAGGCGGCGATTACGTGAGTACCCTATAATTACGTGATATATTACGTAATATATCTAATCTACGCCGGATTAGATAGCGATCACGTAATTACTATATAACTAATAGCCTAAGGCACTAACTAGCTATATCACGTAATCCCGGGATATATCTAATCTACGCCGGATTAGGCGGCGATCACGTGATTACGATATAATTCTAAGGTTACGTATTTAATTTAATTTAACTTTACTAAGCGAATTATATATATATATATATATAGAACGGTATAAAAGTAGGCCTAGATAAGATACTTAGGTATTACCTCTTAATTAAAAGAGGGTTTAAACCCTAGCTACTATAAGTATTAGTAAGCGCTTATACCGCTATATAATCCGATAATAGTATAAGGGTTCTACTAACTAAAGAGTACGGTTATAGGTAAGTATAGAATAAATATAGAAAAAACTAGGTATATAGCGTAGTGGTTAAATACGATATATATCTTAAAGGTCGCGTGTTCGAACCCGGCTCCGACTAAAATAAAAGTAAATTACTTTAATTAGATAACCGATTAGTAGATCGATTAGATTAGAATCTAGATTAGATTAGATACTCGATAGTAAAATCTAGATTAGATTAGATACTAAATTAGATTAGATCGATTAGTAAATTATTTAGATTAGATACTCGATCTAGAATCTAGATTAGATTAGATTATAGACTACCTTAGCTATATAATAGTCTAGATAGTAAGCTAACTAAACTACTAATCTACCTACTAACTAGCTATTAATCAAGCGGGTAATCTAGCTGCTAAGCTAGCTGCTAACCTAGCTGCTAGCCTAGATAGTAGCCTAGATAGTAAACTACCTACTAGATACTAAGCTAGCTGCTACGCTAGCTGCTAAGCTAGATAGTAGCCTAGATAGTAAACTACCTACTAGATACTAAGCTAGCTGCTAAGCTAGCTACTAAGCTAGCTACTAAACTAGCTACTAAACACCTAGCTACTAACCTAGCTACTAACCTAGCTACTAGCTACTAAGCTAGCTACTAGATACTAAGCTAGCTACTAACCTAGCTGCTAAGCTAGATAGTAGCCTAGATAGTAAACTACCTACTAGCTACTAAGCTAGCTATAAACTACCTACTAAGCTAGCTGCTAAGCTAGCTGCTAACCTAGCTACTAAACTAGCTGCTAAGCTAGATAGTAGCCTAGATAGTAAACTACCTACCAGATACTAAGCTAGCTACTAAACTAGCTGCTAACCTAGCTACTAAGCTACCTACTAAGCTAGCTACTAACCTAGCTGCTAAGCTAGCTGCTAAGCTACCTACTAACCTAGCTACTAACATAGCTACTAAACTAGCTGCTAACCTAGCTGCTAAGCTAGATAGTAGCCTAGATAGTAAAGTACCTACTAGATACTAAGCTAGCTACTAAGCTAGCTACTAAACTAGCTACTAAGCTAGATAGTAGCCTAGATAGTAAACTACCTACTAGATACTAAGCTAGCTATAAACTACCTACTAAGCTAGCTACTAAGCTAGCTGCTAACCTAGCTACTAACCTAGCTACTAAACTAGCTACTAAACTAGCTACTAAACTAGCTACTAAGCTAGATAGTAGCCTAGATAGTGAGACGATCCAGAGCCTCTGGCGCCTGGGGGCGTTCTTCACGAACCCCCATCGCCAGTTGACGACCGGCTCTGGTACGCGGCGCTAAGGGTGTTTGGGTTCGACCTAGAAGACCCCGCATACTAGCCACCCGGTTAGGAGTTCTATAGGGACCGTTCGGTTATAGTTAACTTACTACTAAGTTTACTAGATAGCCTACCGCTATTAGCGGAGTCCCTACGGTTCTCCCCGAACCGACTGATTGAGTATCGGGAGGAAGACGACTATAAACTACCGCGGGGCTTATAAATAGAGGAGTAGGAGATAGGGGAAGGGCCGTTTAGGTTATACCCGTCGGGATTATTACGCCCGCTATTTAACTATTAATAGAGTAAAGGGTAAACGTAGGACGGAAGATAATAAATAGGTTAATTAAGGGATTACTTAATTAGGCTTAATTACGATATAGACTTCTATCTATAAACGGAGGAAAGGATATATATATAGCTAGCTAGTTATTAGGCCTATCCTTTTCCTCTCTATTAATAAGATTCCGAGTTAATATATATCTTCTTCTAATTAACTAGTTAGTTATAATTAGTACTATTATATAATCTTATTAATTATTTTTACTTTTATTTATATATTTATATATTAATTAGATATCCTTATATATATCTAATAGACTAAATATATCTTTATACTTCTATTATAATATATTATAGTTAGAGAATATACGTTAAGATTAAGGCCCTAAATATAGGATAGCTTACTCTTATTTATCCTAAGAAAGAATATAATAAATAAAGAAATTCGCTAGGAAACGCCTAGGAATTTTCTTAAAAATAATAATATTCCGGAAATAGTTAGAAAAGAAATATTAAATATTATCTATTTTTTTTTAGTTCGATATATTTTTTATTAAAGTTAATAAAAAGAAAGAGTTAAGTTAAAGAGTTAGATATTTTTAATAAGATCTTAAGTATAAGCCTAAAAAAGCTAGAAGATCCGATTTTTAAATAAAATTTTTTAGATTTAGTTCGCGATAATCTATATCTTATATAATAATATCTTTAGCGTATAATTAAGAAATATAAGCTATAAAAGTAAGCGATACTTACCGAAAAATAAAAGAAGGCTTATAAAAAAGCTAAAATAAAAAAATCTAAAGCTAAAATATAAATAGATAGACTTAGAGCTATTATATCTAAGCTTAAAAAGAATATAATAAAAAAATTTAGATTCTTTTAATTTTTTATATAAGATATAAACCCTTTATAATATCCGAACCTCTTATAAAGATCCTCCGAAGTAAGATCTTTAGGAGTCGAATCTTTTTTAATAATACTAATTAGCGAGCTTATAAACTTTATAATAGATAGTCTTATTATTAAATAATTAGCTTAGATATTATAAAATACCGCCCCTTTAAATTAGAAGTAGAGCGACCGACTATAATTATTCTTAAAATTACCGGACCCGCCTCTATTTATAAATAGTAAGTAGCTTTTTTTCGAAGAATAAGAAATATTAATTCGAAATAAACTCTAAATAAATATAAACTACTATTTTATAAACTCTCTAAGGATTATTTATATTATTAGCTACTATAGCGGAGAGGTAATAAAATATATTCTATCGAGATAATAGATTAGCGCGACTTACTAATATTATAATATAATAGAAATTTTTAAGTATTTAGATAATATCTATAAAGACCTAAATCGATTAGTTAATATTAAAAGAAGCTATTATTTATTAGTTATAAAGAAAGGGGATAAGTTCGGATAGTTCTTATTTAAATTCCGCTATCTAGTAGATAAAATATAAATAGATCTTAATAGCCGAAAGGAGGATCTCTATTATAAACTTATTATAGATTTATAAAGGCTAATTATCGTAGATATAAATAAGATATTTTTATTTAATAAGTTTATTTAGATTTATTTATAAATCTTTAACTAATTAAATACGATTATTAATCGGGAAAAAAGAAGTCTATATAGAATTAAAATAGCGGTAGAAGAGACTTAAAGAGTTATACTACTATAATAACTATCTCTATTAATTTATTAAAGGCTAGAGATAGCGAGACCTTAAGAGTAAAAACTAAGATTAGCGTAGTAAAGTATTATAAATATAAAAAAAATAGATACTTTATAAAGAACTATTAATAATAAAAAGTAAAGATAATAACCGCGACTAAGTAACTAGTCCTAATTTTAATAAGCTAGATAAAAGAGCTTAATAATTTAATAAAGCTAAAAAACTAGTACCTCTAAGAGAAGTCTCTTTTCTAGATAGGATAATTAGTATCTAAATATTTAATCTTATAAAAAAGATATTCTAACCGGACTAAAGTATAATTTTTTAGGTATAGCTTTTATATAACGCTTACGCTATTACTATTATAGTATTAGTAAATATAAAAGCGGATTATTTTATTATTATTAATATAGATCTAGTAATTCTTTTATTATAAAGATTTAGGGCGCCTATAAAGAGATTAAAAATACTCTATCTAATTAAAGGATTCGATAGTTAGAATAGACTAATAATTATATATCTTATTAAATTAATATTAGTTATTAATAGCCGATAATAATTATAGCTACTTTATTTAATTACCGATCTTAGAGCTATAGATATTATTTTAAGCCGGCGCTAGCTAGTATATTATAATATATTATTAGACTACCGGAGATATAGTCTATAATAGCTAGAAGAAGCTATTATAATTAAGGAGATAGTAGGGAAGTAGAGTATAATTATCCCGCGGGAAATCTTAAAATAACCGATTTTAGACTTAATATACTAAGCCGATATAGAGCGATAAGAGTAGAATATCTAAATAAGAGAAATATAGTACTTATTACTAAAGATTTAAAAGAAAGACTAGTAAGATAATCTAATTAAAATAAAATATATATTAATTAATTATAAATAACTTCTAAAGTCTTAAAGAGATCGGAGTAGAAGTCTAAAAGAGATACTTCTCTTAATAGATATTATAATAATCGATATAGTAGGATTCGGTAGATATATAAAAAAAAAAGCGGCTAATATCTTTATTATAAATATATACGAGATTAATAAAGTCTTAGTCTATAAGTTAAAAAGGAAGGAGCTAGAATAATAAATCCTAAAGACTTACTACGACTATTTTAATATATTCTTTAAAAAAGACTCGGATATACTACTACCCTTATAAAATAAGATCGACTATAAGATTATAATTAAAAGAAAGAATAAGCTTAATTATAGCCTACTTTATAAGATATCTATAAAAAAACTTAAAATAGTAAAGTAATATATTATCGAAAATCTATATAAAGGATTTATTATTTTTAATAGTACTTCTTTTATCTTACTAATTATTATAATAAAAAAACTAGATAATAAACTATAATTCTATATAGATTACCGAAAGCTTAATATAATAATAAAGAAGGACTAATACCCCCTTCTATTAATTCTTAAGATACTTAAGAGATTAAGAAAGGTAAAGATCTTTATAAAGCTAGATATATATTAAGATTTTTATTAAATTAGGATAGATCTAGTATTAGAGGAATTTATAACTTTTAGATTAAGATTAGGATCTTATAAGTTTAAGATTATACCCTTCGGTTTAATAAACGCGCTAATAGCTTTCTAAAGATATATAAATAATATCTTAATTAAATATTTAAATAACTTTATTATAGTCTTTATAAATAATATCTTTATTTATAATAAGGACCCTACTTAATATAAAAAGTAGGTTTAAAAGATTCTAAGATACTTATAGAAGGCTAGATTATAAGTAGTAATATTAAAGTATAAGTTTAGTATAATAAAAACTAGATTCCTCGGCTTTATTATTAGTACTAAGGGTATCTAGATAGATCCTATAAAAATCGATATTATCGCTAAATAGTAGATCCTAAAGATAATTAAAGAAGTTTAATCTTTTCTTAGGTTTTATAACTTCTATCGAATATTTATCCGGGATTATAGTAAAATCGTAAAACCGCTTTATTAGCTAATAAAAAAGAATTATTAGTTTAAATAGATAACTAACTACTAAAAGACTTTTAAAAGATTAAAGAAGTTCTTAATAAAGATACTAGTATTATACTATTATAACCCGATAGCGGAGACCTAGATTAAAACTAATATCTTAAATAAAGCGGTAGGAGGCGTATTTATCTAGAAGGATATAAATAAATAGTAGTATCTAATATTATTTTTCTTAAAGATACTTTCGCCGATAGAGTAAAACTATAATATTTATAATAGAGAAATACTTACGATTATAAAAGCGCTAGCGGAATAAAGATCTAAGCTAGAAGGGCTATAAAGAGATAAGCTATTTAAGATATATACCGACTATCGGTCTTTAGTATACTTTATAATAAAAAAAATACTAAATAATTAGTAAGTCTAGTAGATTTAAATACTAGTATAATTTAGATTTACTATTAAATACTAGTTAGTAGTAAAGAATATTATAGCGGATATATTATCCTAAAAGGATAAACTAGAAAGCTCAGTAGATTACCGAATATAAATACTATTATTCTTAAACCGACTAAATAAAGAGGTAGAAATTATAAGTAAATCTAAAGATCTAATAATAATTATCTTTATACTAATAAATATCCTAGTATTTAAAATAGATATTATAGAATAGATTAAAATAGTAAATATAGAGTACCCTAACCTTACGCGATATTAAAAAGAGGCGATAAACGCGAAGTCGTTATATAAAATTACGCCGGCGGGATTACTAATTTATAATAGCCGACTAATAGTACTAAAGAATAACGATCTATATATATATTTATTAAATAAGATATATCGCTAAGCGTTAATAGCGTATTTTAGAAAGAAGAAAATAGCTAATCTAATTAGATAATAATACTTCTAGCTAGGATTATAGGAAGATATAAATAGATATATAAAAAACTATCTAATCTATAAATAAATAAAATCTTAGTATAATAAGAAGCTAAAGTTACTATAATCGCTACTAATATTAGACCGGTCTTAATAATATATTATAATAAACTTTAGATTATTCCTAAAGAATAAATATAGATATAATATAATATATATTATTATAGACTAATTAATAAAGCGGCTAATCTTAATTCCGTACTATAAAATAATTATAGGTTAGAAGATAGTAAGACTATTTATTAAATATATATACTAATATTATAATATACCGGATTTTATAGTCTTAGATTAAGGACTATAGTTTATATTAGAATTCTAAGAAGAGTTCTATTAAATCCTAAGCGTAAAGAAGAAACTATCGACTACCTACTATCTATAAATAAATAATTAAATAAAGATTATAAACTAATATATAATATAACGACTAAGACTATTTATAAAATACTATTAAGATAATTAGTCGGAAATTCTACTAATAGTAGACTTCGCGATAGTAATATTTCTATAGGATTTAATAAAAATATTACTATTTATTATAAAATATAGATATTAATCTTATATATTATAAAACTAATAAATAGTCGGCCTACTTCTAAAAACTAGCTTAAAATAAAATACTTAGGAATTTATTAAACTAATAAAAGATATTTAGATTTAGACTAAGGCTAATTTAAAATCGGTATAAGATATATAAAAATATAAGACTAATAAGTATAAATAAGAACTAGATTTCGATATAGGTAATATAGTTTTTATTATAATTAAAGATTAAGTAATATAAAGACCGAACCGGAAATTAGATAATTAGATAATTAAGCTATATAAGATCCTTAAGAAATCTAGCCGTTTCTTTAAGATCGATCTCTTTAAAACTATTAAAATTTACCTTATTTTTTACGCTAAGAAACTATATAAAGCTAATACTATAGAATCCTTAACCGGATAAATTTAAGACTTCTTAAAGGCTATAATCGTTAAAGACTATAAAAAATATAAAATCGAGTAGGTCTTAGCTAATAAAACCTAGAACTAGAAGTTATAATATCGCGTTAAATAAACCGGATATAATAATAATCTAGCGTAATATCTAGCTTCTAATTTTATATATATCTTATAAAAATTAGTAGAGTTTTATTATATCTATTAGAACTAAACGGGTCTACTTTTTAATCTACTAAGATAGGAGGAGTATATAGATTAAAATAAGTTTTAGGTTCTCTACCTTAATAATAATAGCCTAATACTATCGGAAAGAGAGGCGTACGATATCGCTTATATAAATATAGCTAAAGATAGCTACTAAGTTTAGCCTAAAGGATATAAGATAATCTAGAGCCTCTAGCGCCTAAGGATATTTTTTATAAACCTTCTATTACTAATTAATAACCGGCTCTAATACGTAGCGCTAAGAATATTTAGATTCGACCTAGAAGATCTTATATATTAACTATCTAATTAGGAATTCTATAGGGACTATTTAATTATAGTTAACTTACTACTAAGTTTACTAGATAGCCTACTATTATTAGCGGAGTCCCTATAGTTCTCCCCGAACCGACTAATTAAGTATTAGGAGGAAGACGACTATAAACTACTATAGGGCTTATAAACGGAGGAGGAATAGGAGATAAGGGAAGGGCCGTTTAGGTTATATCCGTCGGGATTACCGCGCCCGCTGTTTGACTATTAATAGAGTAAAGGGCAAACACGGGACGGAAGATAATAAATAGGTCAATCGAGGGATTGCTTAATTAGGCTTAATTACGATATAGACTTCCGTCTACAAACGGAGGAAAGGATATATATATAGCTAGCTAGTTACTAGGCCTATCCTTTTCCTCTCTATCAATAAGATTCCGAGTTAACACGCATCTTCTTCTAACCAACTGGTCAGTTGTAATTGGCACCGTCATAGATAGTAAACTACCTACTAGATACTAAGCTAGCTACTAAGCTAGCTACTAAGCTAGATAGTAGCCTAGATAGTAAACTACCTACTAGATACTAAGCTAGCTATAAACTACCTACTAAGCTAGCTACTAAGCTAGCTATAAACTACCTACTAAGCTAGCTACTAACCTAGCTACTAAACTAGCTACTAAACTAGCTACTAAACTAGCTACTAAGCTAGCTGCTAAGCTAGATAGTAGCCTAGATAGTAAACTACCTACTAGATACTAAGCTAGCTATAAACTACCTACTAAGCTAGCTACTAAACTAGCTACTAAGCTAGCTGCTAAGCTAGATAGTAGCCTAGATAGTAAACTACCTACTAGATACTAAGCTAGCTACTAAACTAGCTGCTAACCTAGCTACTAACCTAGCTCCTAGCTACTAACCTAGCTCCTAGCTACTAACCTAGCTCCTAGCTACTAATCTAGCTCCTAGCTCCCAATCTAGCTCCTAGCTCCCAATCTAGCTCCTAGCTCCCAATCTAGCTACTAGCTAGCTTAGCAGCTGCCTATATAGCTAATACTCTCTCTCTAGGACTAATATCTTAGTCAAGTATTATAATTCCTCCCCTACCACCACCCCCTTAGGGGTGGGGGGGTGGGAGGAGGTTAAATTCCCCTACTACTCTTTATCGCCTATATCCCTATATAGACCTAGCTATAGGTATCTTCCTAAGTCTTCTTTAAAGCTAAATCCTTTTGCTTCTGCTAAGCTCAGCAAAATATCACCCGTATGCGTATCCACCCCTAGTGGTCGCTTACGGGTAGCTGGTAAAAGATTATATATAAGATTTATTATAAGCTATAAAATATATCTTAATATATCTATAAATAAACTTAATAAGATCTATAAGATTAAAAATAATATAAAAAAAAGTCTTATTAGAAGAATATATAGACTTTATAAATATATTTAATCTTATAAAAATAGAGATTTTAATATTATATTTAAAAATAGATTATATAATTAATCTTAAAAGAGATATATAATCTTTATAGAAATCTATATATTTACTATTTAAAAAATAATTTTAAATATTAAAAGAATATATTAAAAAAGCTATAAATAAAAAATAGATTTAATTTTTATAAAATTTTATAAAAATATTAGTATTTTTTATATCTAAAAAAAAATAAAATATTAAGATTATATATTAATTATAAAAGACTAAATAAGATTATTATTAAGAATTAATATTTATTATTATTAATAAAGAAATTACTAAATTATTTTATAAAAATAAAGATTTATAATTAATTTAACTTTTTAGATATATATTATTATCTATATATAAGAATAAAAAATAAATAAAAGATAATATTTTATATAAAATATAAGCTTTTTAAATATAAGATTATATTATTTAGATTTTTTAATATATGTCGAACGAAGGAATAGGGCAAGTGACTTGATACTAAGATCTTACTATATCGAGCAAGTGGTAAAATGAGTGTGTTTATTGAGAAGTGCAAAGTCTTCTCTCTATATATCCCTAAGTGCTTACTAATAAGTAAGAAGTAGGTCCTACTTATATATAAAGAGAAAATCTAGTAATAACGGGACGGGTAAGGAGTTATTCTAGTCGATATACCCCCCTAGGAGCTACCTTCTAGTACTCTAAAGTTCTTTCTATTAAGTAATCTATTTATCGACTAAGTACTAGATATTAACTAGTGTCGACCAGAATGACTCCTTGCCCGTCCCGTCATTACCAGATTTTCTCTTTGTATATAAGCAGGACCCACTTCTTGCTTATTAGTAAGCACTTAGGGATATATAGAGAGAAGACTTTGTACTTCTCAATAATTATACTTATTTTACTACTTGCTCGTTATAGTAAGATTTTAGTATTAAGTCACTTGCTCTATTCCTTCGTTCGATAGTTATAAGCCTAGTTAGCTAGTAACTCTTCTTTATAAGATTACTACTTAGTCGCTTATTTAAGCCTTTAATAACCCTTAATACCCCTAAATAAGAAGTATATAAGAAGTTAATAGGTTAATATATTAGACGAAGTATAATCTAATCTACTTCTTATCTCTTTCTTATCTTTAAATAATATAAAGAAGAAGTATTATAATATTAAGATATTATTTTTTTATAATAATCTTACTTCTTTAGATACCGACTATAATATCTATAAAAAAAAGATAATCCTTAAATCCTTATTCTAATAGTAAATCTAATTTTTAGATATAAAGAATTCTAGATAGAGGCTAAAAGTATAATAATATCTAGATCTATTAACTTTAAAAAAAAGCTAGATTTTCTTTTTAATAAAATCTAAATAACTATTTAAAACTAATAAGAAGTATATTAAAGATCTTATAAATAGCTATCTATTTAGCAAAATACTTATAGATTATAATATTAATTACTATAATTATAAATAAGATTTATTAAATTATTAAATTATTTAAATATTATTTAATAAAATCTTTAAGAGAATAAGATATCTCTTTTTTTTAGAGTTATAAAACTTAATAATTAATATAAAAGATATTGTCGAACGAAGGAATAGGGCAAGTGACTTGATACTAAGATCTTACTATATCGAGTAAGTGGTAAAATGAGTGTAATTCTTAGAATCCTCTAGGTGAAAACTCTGACCTTAGTTAGACTTCTAGACCGCTCTTTCTAATATCCGGTAGAAGTATAGACCGCCTATCCTATCTAACCGAGGTTAGAAACTAGGACTACCGGCTACTAAGAGCTTACTAATAATAAGAAGTAGGTCCTACTTATATATAAAGAGAAAACTAGTAATAATAGGACGGATAAGGAGTTATTCTAGTCGATATATCCTTCTAGGAGCTACCTTCTAGTACTTTAGGTTCTTTTTATTAAGCAATCTATTTATCGATTAAGTACTAGATATTAATTAGCCTAAGTACTTCGATAAATACTTTATAAGCTTACTTTAGAAGGAGTTTTATAAGGCTATCTACCTATATATTAATAGTAGCTATCTACTATATTATAATATATTCTTTATTAACTTCCTAACGAAGCTAATAATAATAAATATCGATATATTATAACTTAATATAAAGTTATAGCTACTTTCTAGTAAGTAAATCTATAATTTATTAGTTATTATAATTAATCGAGAGTCTAATATTATAATTAAGACTAATTATATAAAAAAACTTTTTCTATTATATAATTATCTTATTAACTTCTAAAATAATAAGTAGCTCTATCTCTATAATTAATATTATTACTATCTTTTATTTAATTTTTTAATTAATAGTAGTTTTAAAAAGCTTATAAAAAAAGCCTTCCGAACTTTTCTAATTAATATAATTACTAAAAGAAGTATCGCTTAAAAAAGAGAAAGTAAATATAAAATATATAAGATAGTATTTAAAAGTAAGAAACTAGATATTATAAAGATACTAGATTAATCGATTTATTATCTCTTAATACTTAAAACTTAGATTTATAAGAAACTTAGTTAAGTAATTAGTTATCTTTATTATATTTAAGTAAGTAATAATAATTAGGTAAAGAGTAAAATCGAGTTTTTATTAATATTTATAGATCTATTTTTTATTTATTATTCTAGTAAACTTTATTATTTTATTTACTAGAAGTAAGATTTTATATTTATAATTATAAGTAAGACTATAATAAGTCGCTATAGAAGAGATATATAAATCTTAATAAAATTAAAGCTTATACTTAATAGTATTTTAGAGAATCCTAATCCTAAAAAACTAAGCGGCTTCTCTTATTTCTTAGAGTTTTTAGTAGTCTTTAAAATCTTATTTTAATTAAAAAGCTTATTAATACTTTATCTAATAAAAGATAATAATAATATTATTTATATAAAAAAAGATAATTATATCTTCTTTTATAAATAAATAGAGATCTTTAGATATAAAGATAAACCTAAATTTTTTAAATATATATATAGCTTCTTATTACTATAAATATAGCGATTTCCTAAGTCTATAAAGTATTTTTTATAGTTTTTAAATATTATTTTTATTATAAAAGCTTTTAAATATCTAAATATAAATAATATTATCGAGGTTATTATTTAAGAATATATTAATAGTATTAAATTATATTATACTAAGATTAAATATAATAATAAGTATAAATATAATTCTTATTATTCGAGTAATAAATATTATTACTCTCTTTTTTTAAAATTAATAGTTTAAAGATTATTTTTTATATAAATCCTAGCTTTTAGATTAATTAAAAAGCTATTATTATTAAATTTATAAGTAAATATTTAGATTAAAAAAGTATCTAAATACTTCTATCTTATAAATATAATTCTACTTTATATATTTTTTTTATCTTAATTAATTTAGCTTTAAGTTTTATAGTAATAAGAAAGTCTTTAATAAATAAGTAATTTAGTATTTTCTTCTATATTTATAACTCTAAAAAAAAATTATTTTAATATCTATTTAGTTAAAGATAGCTTATTAAAAGACTAATTATAAATATTATAAGTACTAATTTAAATCTATTTTTAGAACTATTATATATAAAATAGCTTACTATATCTAAATCTTTATAAACTTACTTTTATCGTCTATCTTAGAATATATTAGATAATATAATATCTCTTTAGATAAATACTTTTAGTAGAGTAGTAGTTTCTAATATTTTAATTTTAAAAAAAGTACTAAATACTTATAAAATTAATAAATTATATTAGTCTAATTATATTTAATAAAATAATATTATATCTTAATTATTTTATCTTTATAAAATCTATTTTTATAGTTTTTTTAGAATAATTATAATAAAAGTCTTATTATCTAATATAATAGATATATAAGATATAACTATTAATAGTAAAATAATCGAAAAAGCTTTCTTATTTTATAAAAATAAGATCTTAATTAATTATAGATTTTATAAAGTACTTTCTAATAAAAAAATAATACTTAGTAATAGTAAAGATATTATATAATAATATTAAAGATCTTTCTTCCTCTATTTATCTTCGATAATATAATCTTACTTTTACTTTAAAAGATTTTAAAAAATATAATCTTATTCTTTATTCTAAAGATTATTTTATATAATTAATATAATATTTACTTAATAAATTACTTATTTTAGCTCTATATTAAATTTATCTTTATTAATAATATTAGCTATCTACTTTTAATAAATCTTTAGTAGTTTTAAAAGATACTTTCTATAATTTAGATTTTTATTAAAAGTTATATTATAAATAAATTTATAATTATTTATTTAAAGAAACTAGACTTTTTAGATATTATTTATTTAATATCTAACTAAATAATTTATTTTTATATATTAATATATCTTATTTAATTATAAGATTTTCTAAATTCTTATATAGATATAGTAACTATAAACTTATAAATTTAAAAGATTAATAAGAATAAAAATATCTATTTTCTAATAGTAAAATTCTTACTATAAAATAATCTACTTATTTAAATTAAGTTTTATTAGCGATCTATTAAGTATATATATAATAACTTAAACTACTTTTAGCTAAAGTTCTTTAGAAAGCTATAAATCCTTAAAAAGTACTTTTATTTTAGCGATAATTACCCTTTTAGATTATTTAATAAAACTATTTTATTCTAAAATACTAATAATAGAATACTAGATAATTATTTTATTTTCTTATAAAAAATAAATAATATCTTTATTTATTAAGATTTTATTATTTAATTAAAATATATAAATTAATAAATTAAATTAAATCTATAATTATAAAATAAATTAAATAATTACTTTTTAATAATTACTCTTTCGCTTATAGTTTTATATCTAATAAAAATAAATCCTGTTAAGATAAAAGTAGGAGATTTATTTATTATTATTATAAGTTTCTTATAATATTATAAGATTAAAATATATCTAGCTAAATAGACTAAAATTTATACTTTAAATATAATATAAAATTTACTATAATATCTAAAAGAGTTAGTAAGTCTTATAAAGCTCCGGTTTATATTCTATAATTATAAATAGAATAATTTATACTCCTTCTACTATCTAGATAAATTATTAAATTTACTTATTATATATATAACTAAAATATTAATATTATTAAAAAGCTATTATTTTCGAAATAAATAGTAAAAAAGAATATTTAATATTAAATAATATAGTAATAAATATTATTAAAAATATAAAATCTATTTAAGGAAATATAAAAAAGTTACTAATCTCTTTTAAATAAAAGAAGATCCTTTTAGTTATCTTATTAATAATAATAAGTTTATTAAAATTAGTTTTATATCTTTTCTATTTTATAAATATAATTAAAATAAGATTATAATAAAAGCTAAATAAGAACTCTATTTCTAATAAAATAAAAATTATAAAATTACTAGAATAGCCTATAGTCTAAAGTTAAATCTTACCTATTTTATAAAACTTAATTATTATATTATTAATCTTTAATAAGCTATTAAAAGATTTAAATTTAATAAAAAAGATTTTATTATTAGTAATATATTTATTAGTAGCTAAATTAACTAACTAATAATCTTTAATCGATAATTTTAGATTAATTAAAAAAATAATATTAATCGAAGAAAGAATATCTTACAGAGATAATACTATAGATAATATTTATTAAAAAGATATAGATAGAGAAAATATAGATTTTTTAATTTACTTTTTTATATATAATTAAAAATTATTTAATATAATTAAGAAAAATCCTTTATTATTTTTTTTAATCTTTATATAATAAGACTAAATAGTTTTTTTTTTTTAATAAGTTTTATAAGAAGTTCTTTAGCTTTCTCTTTTATTTTCTTATTTAGCTTTTTTATATTAATAATTAATTTTTTAGTAATAGCTAGATTTAGTTTTTAGTTATTTAATTTTATTAATTTAATAAAATAGAGATATATAGCGAAGAAGTATTTTTCTTTATATATATATTATAGCTATCTCTTTAAAGTCTTATTTAATAAAGAGATTATCTAATTAATAGAGGAAATAGCTAATTTAACTTCTTACTTACTATTAAATATTATAAAGACTTTTTATAAGGCTTTACTCTTTAATTTCTTCTTATTAAAAAATATTTATTTAAAGTAATAAATATTAATAATACTTATAAAAATAGTCTATTATTTTATTATAAATATCTTAATATATTATTAGTAATAAAATTATAATTTATAAGATATTAATATTTATAGAAAGTTATAAATAATATTTTCTTTAGACTTAGTAAAGTCTATCTTTACTATTTTATATTTTATATAAAGATTTTTAACTTTTAATAATTATATATTAATACTTATATCTTTAATTAGAATAAAAAATAACTTATTCTATTATCTTTTAATAAATTATATTTATATCTTATTAATAAAAAAGAAATATTCTTAAAGTATTTAAAGAAGCTTTTTTATATCTTTTATATCGATTATTAAATTTTATAATTCTAAGAAAAAAAGATATCTTATTCTCTTAGAAGCTTTATTAAGTAATATTTAAATAATTTAGTAATCTAATAAATCTTACTTATAATTATAATAATCGGTATTATAATCTATAAATACTTCGCTAAATAAGCGACTATTTATAAGATCTTTAATATACTTTTTATTAGTTTTAAATAATTATTTAGCTTTTATTAGAGGAAAAATCTAGCTTTTTTTTAGAGTTAATAAATCTAGATATTATTATATTTCTAGGCTCTATCTAAAATTCTTTATATCTAAGAATTAGATTCGTTACTAAAGCGAGGATCTAAAAATCGTCTTTTCTTTATAAATACTATAATTAATATCTAAAAAAATAAGATTATTATAAAAAAGTAATATCTTAATATTATTATATTTATTCTTTATATTATTTAAAAGTAAAGAAAAGATAGGAAGTAGATTAGGTTATACTTTATCTAATATATTAACCTATTAACTTCTTACGTACTTCTTACTTAGAGGTATTAAAGATTATTAAAGACTTAGAAATAAGTAACTAAGTAGTAATCTTATAAAGAAGAGTTACTAGCTAACTAGGCTTATAACTATCGAACGAAGGAATAGGGTAAGTGACTTAATACTAAGATCTTACTATATCGAGTAAGTAATAAAATAAGTATAATTCTTAGAATCCTCTAGATAAAAACTCTAACCTTAGTTAGACTTCTAGACCGCTCTTTCTAATATCCGGCAGAAGCATAAACCGCCTATCCTATCTAACCGAGGTTAGAAACTAGGACTACCGGCTACTAAGGGCTTATTAATAATAAGAAGTAGGTCCTACTTATATACAAAGAGAAAACTAGTAATAACGGGACGGGCAAGGAGTCATTCTAGTCGACAGATATAAAAAAGCTTTTTTAAATATTTTAAAAATACTTTTTTTTTATTAGTAAGATATAAATATAATTTATTAAAAGATAATAAAATAAGCTACTTTTTATTCTAGTTAAAAATATAAATATTAATATATAATTATTAAAAGTTAAAAAATTTTATATAAAATATAAAATAATAAATATAGACTTTATTAAATCTAAAGAAAATACTATTTATAATTTTTTATAAGTATTAATATCTTATAAATTATAATTCTATTATTAATAATATATTAAGATATTTATAATAGAATAATAAATTATTTTTATAAGTATTATTAATACTTACTACTTTAAATAAGTATTTTTTAATAAAAAGAAATTAAAAAGTAAAGCTTTATAAAGAGTTTTTATAATATTTAATAATAAATAAAAAACTGAATTAGCTACTTTCTTTATTAATTAAATAATCCTTTTATTAAATAAGATTTTAAAAAAATAGCTATAATATATATATAAAGAAAAATACTTTTTTATTATATATTCTTATTTTATTAAATTAATAAAACTAAATAATTAGAAACTAAATCTAATTATTACTAAAAAATTAATTACTAATATAAAAAAACTAAATAAAAAAATAAAAGAAAAAGCTAAAAAACTTCTTATAAAACTTATTAAAAAAAAAAGATATTATTTAGTTTTATTATATAAAGATTAGAGAAGATAATAAAAGATCTTTTTTAATTATATTAAATAATTCTTAATTAAATATAAAGAAATAAGTTAAAATATTTATATCTTCTTTATCTATATCTTTTTAATAAATATTATTTATAATATTATCTTTATAAGATATCTTTTCTTTAATTAATACTATTTTTTTAATTAATCTAAGATTATTAATTAAAGATTATTAATTAGTTAATTTAGCTATTAATAAATATATTATTAATAATAGAAGCTTTTTTATTAAATTTATATCGACCAGAATGACTCCTTGCCCGTCCCGTTATTACTAGTTTTTCTCTTTATATATAAGCAGGACCTACTTCTTATTGTTAGTAAGCCCTTAGCGGTCTATAGTCCTAGTTTCTAATCTCGGTTAGATAGGATAGGCGGTCTATGCTTCTACCGGATATTAGAAAGAGCGGTCTAGAAGTCTAACTAAGGTTAGAGTTTTTAGCTAGAGGATTCTAAGAATTATACTTATTTTACTACTTACTTAATATAGTAAGATCTTAGTATTAAGTTACTTATCCTATTTCTTTATTTAATAGTTATAAGCCCGGTTAGCTAGTAACTCTTCTTTATAAGATTACTATTTAATCGCTTATTTTAAGCTTTTAATAACCCCTAATACCTTTAAGTAAGAAGTATATAAGAAGTTAATAGATTAATATACTAGATAAAGTATAATCTAATCTACTTCCTATCTTTTTTTTATCTTTAAATAATATAAAGAATAAATATTATAATATTAAGATATTATTTTTTTATAATAATCTTATTTTCTTAGATACTAATTATAGTATTTATAAAAGAAAAATAATCTTTAGATCTTTATTTTAATAGCGAATCTAATTCTTAGATATAAAAAATTCTAGATAGAGTTTAAAAATATAATAATATCTAGATTTATTAATTTTAAAAAAAAACTAGATTTTCTTTTTAATAAAATCTAAATAACTATTTAAAACTAATAAAAAATACGCTAAAGATCTTATAAATAATCGCTTATTTAATAAAATATTTCTAGATTATAATACTAATTACTATAATTATAAATAAGATTTATTAGATTACCGAATTATTTAAATATTATTTAATAAAGTCTTTAAAAAAATAAAATATTATCTTTTTTTAAAATTATAAAATTTAATAATTAATATAAAAAATATAAAAAAGCTTTTTTAAATATTTTAAAAATACTTTTTTTTATTAATAAGATATAAATATAATTTATTAAAAAATAATAAAATAAGCTATTTTTTATTCTAATTAAAAATATTAATATTAATATATAATTATTAAAAGTCGAAAATCTTTATATAAAATATAAAATAGTAAAAGTAGATTTTATTAAATCTAAAAAAATATTATTTATAATTTTTTATAAATATTAATATTTTATAAATTATAGTTTTATTATTAATAATGTATTAAAATATTTATAATAAAATAATAGACTATTTTTATAAATATTATTAATATTTACTACTTTAAATAAATACTTTTTAATAAGAAGAAATCTAAGAGTAAAGTCTTATAAAAAGTTTTTATAATATTTAATAGTAAATAAGAAGCTAAACTAGTTACTTCTTTTATTAATTAGATAATCTTTTTATTAAATAAGATTTTAAAAAAATAGCTATAATATATATATAAAGAAAAATACTTTTTATTATATATTCTTATTTTATTAAATTAATAAAACTAAATAATTAAAAACTAAATCTAGTTATTATTAAAAAATTAATTATTAATATAAAAAAACTAAATAAAAAAAATAAAAAAAAGCTAAAGAACTTTTTATAAAACTTATTAAAAAAGAAGATACTATTTAGTTTTATTATATAAAAATCGAAAAAAATAATAAAAGATTATTTTTAATTATATTAAATAATTCTTAGTTAAATATAAAAAAGTAAGTTAAGATATCTATATCTTCTTTATCTATATCTTCTTAATAGATACTATTTATAATATTATCTTTATAAAATATCCTTTCTCTAATTCATACTATTTTTTTAATTAATCTAAGATTATTAATTAAAGATTATTAGTTAGTTAATTTAGCTATTAATAAATATATTATTAATAATAAAAGTTTTTTTATTATAAGTTAGTATAAATTAACGCTTAGTACTTCCTCTCCTAGCCTAAAGAGTTAAGATTAGATATTAGATTATTATTAATATCGAGATTATATAAGACTAAGCTTAATAAAAATATTATAATAAGATTAAAATAGCTAAAGACTAAGAAAGTATTAATAGTATAAAGATATAGAGACTAGCGGAATATATATCTAAATAAATTAGCGATTAGACTAAAATAAGAGAACGTAGGAATTAAAGACTCGATAAGGATTAAATAGCTATTAAAAAGGAATTAAAGTATAAATATCGATAGTATTTTTAATAGATATATAATAATATAATTAAAAATAATAAAAAAAGGATTATTTAGAGGAAATACTAAAAAGAAAGAGAATAAATATTAAAGAATAATAAGAGATAAGGATAAAAACTATAACTCTATAAGCTTAAATTAGAGTTATAAAAATATAATAAAAATAGTAAAGTAAATAAATAGATTAAAAGATAGTATTAATAGTTAAAATAGCTTCTATAAGATTTAGAAAGATTTTTATAAAGAAGAATTAAATATTATATTAGTATAAGCTCGCTTATTATAAAGATAATAGAAAAGATAAAATTAAAGGCTACGCTAACTAAAGAGGGGAGGAGGAGATCTAGTCTTTTAAAAGCTATTTTAATAGTAGCCTTAATAATAATAATAGGCGGGTAATAGTCTTATAAAAAAAAGAGGACGAGGCGGATAAAGAGGTAATAAAGAACTAGACTAAAAGATAAGATAGTATAAATTAATCTAATATAAAATATAAAGATAAATAAAGAATTAAAATAGCTATAAAAAATAAAATCGAGTTTAGTAATAATATATATTATAATATATAATATCGCCGGTTATCTAGATATATAAGTATAGTTAGCGTAAGCCGAGTAGATTAAAAGCGATTAAAACTAATAACCTCTTTAAAAAAAACTCCTATAAAAATATAGATCTAAAAGACTATAATATAGTAGAGGCCTAAGGAATAAAGCCGCTTAGTAATATTAAGTACTATTTAGTTTATATTAATATCTTATATCTTATATACTATTATAATATATAATAAGACTAAAAGAAACTAGGTCTTTATATACTATTAGTTCCCTATAAGGAACTCGCGTATAATAATAAGAATAAGGATAATAAAGAAGCGATTAAGCCTAATTCTATAGCCTATAAAATAATTAAACTATATAAAAAGGACTATTAAGGTTTTATATTAAGGGTTTATAGTATTAAGGGGTTATACTATATCCTTAATAGTACTAAATACCTTATTTATAAGGCTATATTCGGTCTAAATATTATTAAGGAATATAATATAGCTACTAATAAAGAATTAGATTATATAATAAAAATTACCTATCTTCTTAATAGAAATAGTATTAATATTAGTATTAGTATAAGTAATAGTAAGTATAAGTATAGGCTAATCGAGATCCCGGAAATAATTATAATTAAATTATTATACTTAACTTTAAGTAGGTAGGATATATAAGATATTAACGAAAGCGATAGCTTTATAAAGATTATTAATATAAACTTAAGATATAAAAAGCTTAAAATCCGCCTAAGTAAGACGCTCTTTATAAAATCGGTCTAGTATACTATAGAACTAAACGCTAATATTATTAATATCCTATTAATATATAATAATATTAAGCTCGATAGTCTAATTAAAAGCTATATAAAAAACTTTAGCCTATATATTATAAGATTTAAATATAGATAAGTTAAAAAATATAAGCTTCTAAAAGACTAAAGAGAGCTAGAAAAAGTCTCTTATAAAAAAGATATTAAGACTACTAAAATAATAATCCTAAGAGTAGGGGAAAATCTTTTAATACTACTATTTAATCTAAAATAATATATTAAACTTAATTATAGACTTTTTATTAATAATAAGATAATAGATATTATAAAAAACCTCTTATATAATTTTAAAGATATTAGTAGATAAGGATATATACTTATCTATAAGTTTAAATAAAAGGCAGAATAATAAATATAAAATCCGGCTTATAATATTAAATATAGTAATTTTTATTAGGGCTATATATAAAATAAAGATATAGATACTAGTCTTTTTAACTATTTAAGTAAGTATAATAGATAGAAGTATAATTAAATAAGACTTTCTAATCCCTATTTTATTATTAATATTTAATAGTAAAGAATCTAATCTTACTAAAAAAGACTTATAGAAATACTTAATATTTTTATTAAATATTTATTACTATTTTAATTAAAAGGTACTAAGTAAAGTATTAAACTAGGCTTTAAAAAGAGTAAGATTTATAAAAATAGACTTTTTTTAGTAGTCTAAAAGAATATAGAGGTTTATATTATAGTATATATAAGATATTTAATTATACTTATAATCGAGATTACGTTCTCTAAGATTATTAGGATCTTAAAGATATATAGCTAGATCTCGATTTAAGCTATACTATATTAAATCCTATTAAAAATAGGGCGGCTTATTTTTATTATTTTTATTAGTAGAATTCTTATATAGATCTTTTAAGATATTATTAATCTTATAGCTATATTAATTATTAGGATAACTATAGAAAGCCTAGTAGTATTAATATATATTAAGCTAAAAGCTAAATCTAATATTATTAAACTTAAGAAATTTATCTTTATACTAGAATAGATAATAAAATATAATCTTAATTTAGATATAATCTAATATATTAAGCCGGTATTAAAGCTAATATAATAAGATATAGTCTAATATAGTATTACTATAAGACTTCTTAGTCTTATAATTAAAATATTAAAAGAATTCTAAATATATAATATACCTATATTTAAAGAGATATTAGTAGTACTTTATAAATAGTAATTTATATAGCTAGATCTTTTTATTAAATTAGATATAATATAATATCACTTAATTATCTTAAACGCGATATTAGATAGCGACTATAGTCCGGCTACTATAATATAGTAGGATATAAAGTAGAATCTATAAAACTTTTTAAATAGACTAATTATACTAAAAAAGTAGAGTATTTATTATCTTATATATAACTAAAAGAAGCGGATTATAATTATTAATATAAGATAGAATATCTTATATTAAATCGAGATAGCTTTATATTAAACGCTTAGACTTACTAATATATTTAAAAAGATAATTTAATAAAACCTTAGTACTAATATATAAAATAATATCTATATTAGCTAGCTATATTATACTAATAATTAGATTATATAGATTAAGATATATATTATTATACTTTAGTTATAGATAGTAGTAAATAGCGCTAAATAGCTTTACTAAGACTAGTTTTATATAAATCTAATAAAGGAAGTTTATATAGTAGTTAGTCTAGCTTATAATATTATTCTTATATAAATAATACTAAGCGTTATATTAATAGTATTAGATCTAATTAATTATATATCTTAAATATTTAATAATATTATATTAATCTTTAGATTAGAGCTATAGGTCTAACTAGGCTTATTTATAAATAATATATACTATATAACTAAGAGTTAGATTTACCGCGGAGATATATATATCTTAATACTAAGTAAAGTAAGAGCGGAGTATAAAGATATCTAAAAGCTTAGGGTCTAAATAGTTATAAATCTAAAATAATATATAATTATAGACTAAGTCTTAGCTTTATTACTTATATCGGTTTTAGTAATCGCTAATATAGAATATCTACTTTAAGATCTTTTTTTAAAAAGCCTTAAAATATATATTAAATTATTAGACGATAATATAAAGATTCTTTTAGAAATTAGTCTATATAATATAGCGTTATATAATACTATTAATTATTAATTAGTCTTTATATTAAGAGAGATAATATATAAAGTTATCTTAATAAAGATTAGCGGCTAAAAGAATAATAAAAAAATAGGTAATATCGAGATTCTAAATATAAATAAATAGATTATAATAGCGGGTATTCTAATAAGACTAGATATCTTAGAGATAAGTAGAATAATATATAATATCTTAAAATAGTTTTTAGGCTTTAAAAGTATTATTTTTAAAAGCTATATAAAGATTATCTACTAAGATCTTATAATTATTATAATCTTTAATAAAAAAGTCGGTCTAGGATATAATAGAGTATTATATAAATATATTAAAAACTATAAAATAAAACCGAGGATATTATATAAAATAATCTAACTTATAATATATTAAGTATTAATATTACTTTTTAAATTTAATTATATATAAATAGGAAGCCTAAAACTTAGTCTTATTATATAAGAAAAGGATTAGGAAGATAAGAGAGAGTATAAGCTAGCTATTATTAAACTTAAATAATAAAGTAGTTTTAATAAAAGATAGGATAAGATAATAATATTAGAATAATATATTTTTAGATTAAATAGAAGATTCCTTAGATAATAAGCGGGTTATAAAAATAATATTATAAAGTATAGCCTCTTTATCTAGTTTATTTTTAAGGTTAAGAATAGCTATATATTTAAGTCTTAAGTTATTCTAGATAAAAGAGTTTAACTAAGATAACACTAATAGATCCTTAGGTTTAATAAACTAGATTTAGAATAGTATAAGATCGGAGATATTATTATAAAGTAATAGCTAAGATAAGTAGGCTAGATTAATAATAAAATAGTAATAATTAAAATAATAAATAGTAAGAAACTAGAGCTACTATATAACTATTATATAATAGACTATAAAGTTATAATTAAATTAATAATAGAGCTATAGATAGTCTATAGTATCTATAGGTTAAAGTATAATAAGATCTAATTTAATAAGAAGTAATAGTAGCTAATTATAAATTTTAAGAATATTTATTAAGAAGTATATTATATAGCTATAGTAGAAATATTATTAGCTATAAATCTAATAGATTTTAATAATAATATAAATAAAAGAAATTAATATCTCTTCTACCTATATTAAAATAAAAAAATAAAATAGGATATTATTAAGATATATATTATTATTTAAATTATAAAAATAGATATAGTCCGATAGAACTAGCTTTTAGTCTTTATTCTTATTTTTAGTATAATACTAATAATAGACTTTAGTCTAAGGCTCTTATATTATATATTTTATATCGAATTAACGCTTATTATAATATATATAGGTTTTTATAGTAGATTCTTAAAATATATTCTAGAAGTTATAAACTAGAGCCTATTATACCTCTATTAAAAGCCTAGATATTATAATATAGACCGAGTAGGCCTATAAAAATTAGAATAAATATAATAGTATATAGATAGGGATAGCTATATACTAATTAAAAGAAGTATAAAGGATATTAAATATAAAAAGAAAGGGCGAGGATAAGAAATATTATAATAAAAATAATATAAAAGAATTAGAATATAAAAAGATATATAAAAAAAGAGAATTAATAATATTAGAAAGAGAGGCGTCTAAGAGACCTCTTTACTAATATAACGCCGGATATAGTACTCCCTCTTTTTTATATTATAGGCTTTAATAGAGGCTATATAGCCGGGAATAGCTTTAAAATAGGCGATAGCGGGCTTAGATATTATAAGCTATTTAAATAGAAGATATTAGTAATATAAAAATAATAAGAAAGTTATAAATCTTAATAAAAGTTTTTTTATAATATTAGAAATAAATTTAAATTAAAAGACCGGCCTAATAATAATTCTAGAATTAGTTTAGCGGCTTAGCGGTACTATATTTAATATATATATAATAATCGGTTTATAGGATAGGCTATATATAGATCTAAATCTTAATAAATAAGGGTTTAGTAGGCGGTCTTTAGCTCTAATAGTAATCTAAATATTTAATAATAAAGATATCTAGTTAATAGTAATTCTAGAATTAGTCTATATACTTATAAATATAGTATTTAGCGTATCTATAGCTACTAGATTAGAGATCTAGTAGGCTTAATTAGATAATAAGCTATAATAGATAAGAAATCTTAATATATAGGCTAAAGAGGGGACGTAGTTTATAAGATATTAATATTACGGCTTATATATCTTTTTTATATATATAGCGCTATAAAATATTAGATAATAGCGTATTATATAAATAGGATATTATATAGATATCTAGTTATTTATAGTATAATAACCGAGATAGGTTCGAAGGGACAAAAACCATTTGTGCCGAGGGCGCCGGATTCGGCCGCCCCTTCGATCGGGTTTGGCGTCCGCCCCGTTTGGGTTTGGTCCGTCCTAATTCGGTTTGGCGTCTACGCTTTTCCTAAAATGGCAGAGGCCTCACCCGCTCCTGTTCTGGTTTAGCGGACTCCAATTTGGTTTAGCGGTCCCCGAAACAGTTTGGCGCCTCCGGCTATCCTACAACGGGAATCTGCCATATCCGACCGCCTACTAGCTAGACCCTTAGACTATATAACTTCCAGTGCGTCGCTCTACCGTCCTCCCCTCTGCCTAACTGCACTCTTCTCTCTCCTATTATACCATCGGTGAAATGATACCGTAATTCCGGATCGCACGGTATCCTTCCCCCTACGCCTCCCTGTTTTAGCTGAGTTCCTCGTTATCGCCTGCGCGCCTTTTCTCTACTCGACTCGCTGTAGATAGATCTATCTATCGGCCCTAGTCGCCCTAATCCTTAAATTAGACCGCTGCGCTATAACCCTATGATCTGATTTAGGCAATAGCTTATATACCTACCCTCTAGTCCCTATTTGTTTTGCCTACTATAACGGCGCAGCCTTCTACGATCGGCTAGGGGAGAGAGCCTTAACTTATAAGGAGATTCGATCTACGACCTAGTCGGTCGAGCACGATTGCGACGCGGCGCTCTCTAAGCTAGTACTAATCATAATATCTCGCTATACCTATGTATCTATTAGTACTTGCTACTCTTACGCCCCGCCTATAACGAAGAATATCTTATTCCCGGATTCTTTTTCGTAAGGGCTTCGACTTTTAGTAGCCTTAAATAGGCTAGCGTTATTTAACGGATAATGGGTTATCATTTTCCTAGACGCTAGTGTCTGCGCTAAATAATCTTCCGTAGACGATCTTACCGTAATTCACTATTCTAGCGAGGCGTAGTAAAGAAGACCGAGGAATCTAGACTATCGGAGGTTCCTAGGAGGGTCGGTATTACCGTACGTATAATGATATCTTACCCGACTAGACGCTAATGCCTATGCTAAATACCCTTTCGGAGACGATCCCTTTACTATAGTCCTCTTTTAGTAAGGCGTAGTAGGGTAGACCGTAAACTTATCCGAATATAAAACGCTTTAATCTAATAAGAGAAATGCCGTATATAGTATCGGCCTTACGCGTGACTCCTTTTATGAATTCCGTTATAGATAGGTTGGTAGATCTTCTTAGTAGGCTACGCTTTATCTTACGACTCTTATCTATTCGACCTATCTAAAGCGCTCGGAAGAGGTAGGGGAAGGTAGGTAGGTATAAAGGGTTGTTAGAACTCCTTACTAGGACCGAGAAGGAGGCTAGCTATCTATTTATAGTTCCTTCTCTTCTATTCTAATATATTACGTCTAAATCTTTCTCGTGGTATAGCACCGATTAATCTAGACGACGTTATCTATTATCGTCCGCTTACTAAAAAACCATATTTTAAACCGCTCCGGGCACCCGGGTCCTACGATCGTATCAATTTATAGATATATTCGGATAGACCCGCGCTAGCCTATCCGTTTCTACCTAGCTAGTATTAGCGTTCGACTATTCTATTCTCGGGGTATACGCCGTACTTCTAAAGTTATTTCTATATATCTAGTAAAGACGAGACGTTATTAGCCCCTAACGAGCTTATAGAAAAAGTGACCATTAACTACTCGAATAAGTTTAATATAGATTTCTTAAATACCTCTTCGGGAAGAGATATAAACGTTATTATATCAAATATATATATAGCGAGTCGAGAATTGCCGGATAATATTTCTAATAGTAGTTTAGGGTAAGGTTTATACGACTAGCGTTACGATGGTATATAGTAGCCATTATTTTGAGTCCCCTTAATTTCTTCAATTTACTCTATTAAATTTATTATACCTATCTCTTTTTCCTTAATAATAAAGTAGTCGATAATAGAGGGCTAACTTCGCACTTTAAGACCTAGACTTTTAAGATAACGGGTACTATAAGAACAACGTAATATTTTCTTCTTAAGATATTATCTAGGGGGAGGTCTTAAGCAATCTACTCCTCTATACTCTATATCGGTCCGTAATAGCCTCTATATCCCGATAGCGGAGGAAGAAATTCTAAGCTAAACAGAAGAATATAAAAATATAGGTTAGTACTCTCAGTTAGCTAGGTTGCCCTATCCTCTAGCTCACGTAGTAGAATATAAACGAATCTACGATAGAAGGAGATATCTTACGACCTTCGAACCTAATAATAGATATAGTAGACGGCAATATAATAGTTAATAGCTAAATTATTAATCCTACGGGCTAAGAAAAGCAATCTACTCTAATGTATTTGCTATCTAGAGATGCTAGAATTAAAGCAGACGAATTAGGATCGAAACCGGTAGCTTACGTTATTAAGAAAAGTATACTAGCCGAGAAATATAATAGACAGCCCGTTTCCGAAAGCTATATAATTATTAGCTAGGAGAAAGATAGGGCTATAGCTTATAATAAGGAAGACGAGCTATAGCGTCATAATACGGAGAGCCTATTAGTATCTCTAAAACTTCGTTAAAATAGAATATTAGCGCGTTCAATCTCACCTATATTTTAAGATAGTAAAAAGCAGTCGCTATATAGCCTAATAGAGGAAGTTATAGGATTCTATCTAGTATTAGATCAGGCTCTAATATTAGACTAGCCGTCGGTCGTTATCTCTAACTACTGTTCCTAAGAGCGAGGAACGAAGGACTCTGCCTTAATAATACGAATAGCCTCTCCGAATAGAAAGCGGGACCGGGATAAGTATATATCCGATAATAGTAGCGATAACCCTAATAGCCCCGACGATACGGACTACGTAGGCGAAAGTAGTAAAGACGTATATAGAAACAGCGTTCCTTTCTATCGACTAAAAAGAGTAAGGCGACCTACCGCGTAGCTTAAGCCTAGACCTCCCCGGTAGAACACTAAACGCCTCTCGGTCGACGAGGTAGTTCAATCTAAAGTAGCCGCAGATCAGACTTCCCCAATAAGCTTATACGATATCGAAACGATTCCTATCCGAGGTTTCCTTACGCGATAGATACTTTTATTAAGGGTTATCTATTTAGTTACCTTTAAAGAGTAGGTAGAGCATTCCTACTCTTAGAGATTAGGTAGAGCTACTTTATATTATAAAAATAAAATTAGCAGCTAGTATTCTAAGCAACCCCCTAGAAAGGGTCCCGCGCTAAGAAAACGACCGGGCTAACCCGATTCCTATCTAAGGACGACTAGCTTTTAATTGAATTAAAGGAAGAGCGGAGCCTACTATAGAAGCGAATCGTAGAGTATTTTCCTAGAAGGTCGGAAGGCTCCCTCTAGGTACGCTATTCTATACGCCTTAAAGGCCGTAAGGCTAGAAATCCTAGGCATTCTAGGCGGAGTTCTAATATAAGGAGCGAATCTTTATATAGAGGCGTACCTTACGAGGTAGTTCAAGCCGCGGGTAGTAAGAGTAAAGGTACCGAAGAAAGTATATTAAGACCGCGATACGGTCTACCTCGGCGTAGGCAAACGGTAGATCGCTATTCCCCGGTTTAAGTTAGTAGTAGTTATTAGTCTTTATCGAATATTAGTCAAACGGATCGCTAAAAATAAGACTGTCCCGCTAAGTCTAACGCCCGTAGTGCGTTAGGCAGTAGTTAAACCTTACTAGGTTTCATAGTTTTAAAAAGCGGCAATAGTCTCTCTATAGAGTTGCTAAGCCTCTCTAGCACTAAAACATAGTTTTAATCTCACTTTTTGCTATTAGCGATACTGTTTTCGACTATAACGTGAATCTTATAAACGGCGGACCTATAAATTACTATATATAGTTAGTTTTACCTTCTTAGGTTTAGCGCCCTAATACGCCGTTATGTAACCTCCCTTTAGTGCTCTCCGACTTAAAAGACCCGCCTTCGCTACTCTTCCTCCCTTTCTCTTACTTCTCTATTTTTCTGCCTCTCTATCTTATACTTATTGTCTCCCCCTTTCTTTTACTTTAGCCTATTCTTCTAGCGCTTATAGGCTTCCGTCGAGTTTGTTAGAAGCACTTAAGCTAGCCCTATAGTTGCTATCTTATTTAACGTGTTTGCTTTTACTATTAATCATATAACAAATTCACCCTTAAACGCTTTTTAGGTAGCTATTGAAAACCCTCCTTATAGCTCTCTAAAATATTGGCGCACTTCTAGAAATATTACTCGGCTTTTTATAAATTACTAAAGTACTACCTATATAGTTCTTTTGGCCTCTTTAGTCGTATATTACCCTCGCCTATTAGAAATTATTTATTCGTACGTAGAAAGAGTAACGATATTAAGAGTTGCGGATACCCCTTAACGGAAAATAATTCTCCCGCCGTTGTAAAGAACCACGTTTTAGGATTAATTGAAGAATATTAAGCTATCTTACTAGGCAAAATAGTAGACCCGGTCCTTTATAAACCTTAGCTCGGTAAAACCTTAAGCTAAGGGTCGACTTTATTAATAGTAAGACTAAAACTAGGTATCGTTATCAAATGCCCTAGGTATTTGTGGTAGTATTCGGAGCGGCGGACGTATCCTTATTTATTAAGGATATTAAGCGTAGTTTCGAGGTTAAAGAGCGACTTTTCGATATATTAGGGACGTATCCTAGAATAATATAGTATATCAGCTAAACGCTAGGCGGTCTAATTATTAATATTATTTCTACTATAGCTATATTAGTATCTCTAAGGAACCTCGTAGATTGCTCTTTAGCGAAGCTAGCGATAGTAATCTATAAGCTTATATTGACTAGTATAATAATGCTATCGACCTATCTCTTCGTTTAAAATAGTGTTACTAGGTAGTAGAAGCCGTCTACTATATCTACCAAAAGGGAGTTATTTATTCCGACTTACGGCTAGAGAACTTATTATTACACTCCGATTCTAAAAGTAAGCTTAATCTTCTACTATATGATTTTAGAGGGTCGACGAATAGCGATATAGATAGTAGATATCTCCCCGACTCCGGCTTTTTTAATCCGTATAAGCTATAGATATTAATAGAGGCTATAGATATATTTAGTCTCGGGTCGGTCTTCTATACGATTATAACCGGCTACTAGCCCTATAAGTCCCCTAGGCTATTCCGATCTATAGTAGAGAAGAATAACTATGAAGAACGAGTAGATACTCTCTTTACGTCTTAAAAATATCCTTTAGTTAATAGTCTTACTAGTGGTACCGTGATATAGGGATATTAGATAGATCGATATAGTGATATAGTATCGCTTATTCGAGATTAAAATTTGTCTTTCGGTACGATAGAAGCTTCTAGGGATAGGTATAATATAGCTTAAGTAGCTTTTAATAATATATAAATCTATTTGCTATCCTTCTTTCTTTAAATCTAGCACGAAAGAATAAATAAGAATCGAAATCCTTTGCTAATTAAATAATCTAATTAAAATCCCTTTATTCCCTTCGAATTAGCTAAGGGGATTTATAGGTTTCTATAACTATATATTCTATATTTTCCTTTTACCTAGCTTGAGCCTAAAGGGTTTTCCTTACGATCTGGGCAAGCGGGGGTGCCGACGTTAGGGTAAGGCTTAAACCTAATATCTTCTATAATCCTATCTCTATACTCGTAGATTTTTATTAAAACGTTAACGGTATATATACTAGGATAAACCTAAGTAAGTTCGTCGAATATATTAAATATAGACTCGTAGCTAGACGTACCTAAGAGAGTAGAATTCGTAAAAGATATTCCTTATCTTAGGGAAAGGAAAGTATTAGGAAGTAGTAAGTTATCTTAAATAAATTATATATTCCTCTTCTAATAACTCGGTTTCGATCTAGTATTTAACGGTATAGGAACTATAGATACTTTTATCGCTAAGTAGGTGTCGCTAACTTAGAGTATAGTAGACGGGGATAGGCTCGTAAGATTTAGCCTATAAGTACTACGCGCCCGTCTCCTACGTATAGCGAGAAGGGTAGCTGCTATCAGTATATATAGAAGATTGTCATTAGGTACGTTAAATCAGGTGAACTTCTAAAAAGACAAAACTTAGGGAAGAAAGGACAAAGAAATGCGTAATATATTATAAGACAGAGAATATTAGGCAATATACCCGATTTTTAAGCAATATTAGACTAGAGCGGGGTAAGGAACCTACCTAATAAACTAGGCTATATAGACCCGCAGCGTATAGCTATATATATAGCGTATAGGCAAATAGGATAGTAGGCTAGGAATATATAATATATAATTACCTAGGAAGTTTTACTAGGAGTTCGAGTAATTTTAAATAGAGAATAGTGATTTAGTTATAATCTACCTAATCTAGTCTCGTATACTTAACAGTGACAATCCTTAAGTATATAGAGTCTTATACATCCTATATAAACGTATTACGTAAGTTAAAGCGGCTAACTATATATATATTTCGTAGAATAAGGGCATCTTACGAGGGGCAATATATAGAATAACTAATTATAAGATAGTAAGTTTCCCTCTAGGTTCACTCAAATAGTAACGCCCTTCGCCGATCTTATTATTACCACTATTAGATCTATAGTCATACCTATTAATTCCGTTATAATATATAGTATATATATAGAGGAGCTAATAATTACTAGGGTTGTATAGTCTAGTTTAGTGAAATATACTTAAAGTTATTTGTTGATAAAGAGAAGGGTAAGGTATAGGTACCTAACTTCGGGTAGTATCGGGCCTTATTAATTATATTATTGCCCGCCCCTACTTTCGTCCTATCTACTCCGGTATAACTTTAACCTACTAAAATTTGTTCGCTTATAGTCTACGTTATTTTCTTACTTTTCGGCCTCTTACGCGGATTATACACATTCCTACCCTATAAATATAGTTAATATCCCCCTTAACTGGACACGGATATATAAAAGACGTCGATTCTTACGACTAAAGACACTTTCCTACGCCTTATAACAAAATTATAAACTTACTACGTAACTACGCGATCATCAGACAAACTTCGAGTTAAAGGTATCACCTAGACTAAGGGATAGCGTAGAACACGATTATTATAAAATCCGATCTAGTATAATATATATCCTAAAATATATTAGAACTCTATCTGACTCGAGTAGGAAAGCTATTAGTAAAGCTTCACGAAAATCACATTTCAAGAGTCTGATAAGAGAGCAGCCTACTAAATCGAGGTATCCCCGACCGAGCAGCTTTTTACGTACGACTACTATAAGGAGATATTATTTCAAAATAGAGATAGCTTAACCCTATTTCGAACTAAAGACAGCGGGTAAATAAAGCTCCTACTAGGTATTCGCGTCCGGGTAAAGGGTAGATTAGCTAAAAGTCTATAACCTATAAATTGAATTTATAAAATAATAATATAATGTCTAGCTAACTATTAGACTAATTATTATAAGTTACGCTAGATATATATCTACCTTCAAACACTTTGTCTCGATCTCCCTAGTTTCTTAACTCCACGCTTGACTACTTATAATAGCTTCAAAGACGTCCTCGCTAAACGCTATAGTAATCTAATTCTTTACTACGTAGCCTACTAAAAAACGTTCTATCTCTAGGTTAGCGTATATCTAGCTGTAATATATAAGTTACTTATTAGCGGCTATTGTGTTAGTCTCTATATAGCCGAATAAAGTCTAAAGGATATTTTAATCAAATATAATTATTACTCTAATCATTCTATCTATAGATCCTTCTAATAGAAGGAAAGTCGTGACGTAACCGCGAGTTACTTTAGTGATCAAACGAGGGAATATTGCCTATATTGATTCTAGCTTTATAATCTTAGAATAATACTAAGACGGACTTCCGTTAAGAGAATATTAAAGGCTTAGTCTTATAGTACCGTTAGTAATTCGTCTTAGGCTGAGATAATCTAGTATTTTATTAGCGCCGACTCGTTAAGTGCTAGTAGAGAACTTACTTTATAGAAATTCTTCGTTAATAGATAAGCTCAAAATCACCCTATTTATTTCTTCGCTTTTCGTAATAACCTAAATAATAACTTAAGAAGCAATCACAGCCTATTCTAATAATACGTCGAAAAGCTCCTTCCGTATAATATCGATAGCCTTCTAGGTAAGATAAAGGCTATAAATAACTAGAGATATAGAATCTAATACCCTAAGAGCTACTAACTTTAGTTCGTACTTTTTTTAGGCTTAAATACTAAATTAAGCAAACTTAACAGTCGCCCTAACAAAATACGACTAAAGGGTAATTCCTTTATAGGAAGTAACAGTTTTGTAGCTTCGGTTTTTAGTAGCTACCGCTTTAGAGAGATTAATATTTCCTCTAAATCTTTTAGGGCTAGAGACTAGGGATTAAAGCTATCTAGTAAGCTGATTGTCTAGGTATACCCGTCTATAATCTAAAAAATTAGTTAACGAAGATAATAGGAAGTAGAGATATAGGAATAAGAAATATATTATAGACGGGGGGCATTAGTTAATATACCCGATTTTTAAGTAATATTAGACTAGAGCGGGATAAGGAACCTACCTAATAAACTAGGCTGTATAGACCCGCAGCGTATAGCTACGCGTATAGCGTATAGGTAAATAGGACAATAGGCTAGGAATATATGATATATATAGTCACTTAGGGAATTTACTAAAGCTTTAAGGAATTTATAACCAAAAAAAGTGGTTCTTATCGCCTATCCTACCGTACTATCTTAAGACGGAAGGAAATTAAAGGAGGGATTGTACTAGATAGAACGAGTTAATCTTTTAGAACGAAGTCTTATACATCCTACTATAAGATATCACGTAGACTAAAGATCATCTTATAAGGTAAACTTATAATATAGTATACTCCCTTATTAAGATTTAGACTCTTACTAACCTTACTATATTAACCTTTATTTCTATAGCCAAATCAGCTAATCTATCTTATCGAACCTTTAAGCACAATATGGCATTAGAAACTTCCTCTCCTAATCACTAAGGCCTAACGCCTCTAGATAGCCTAATAAAAAGGTCGGCCACGCCTCAAGCTACCGTAGAGGATCTAAAGCATCTCTTTAACGTACTTAAAAAGGTATTATTCGATCTTACTAACCGAGACCCTCTAAATACTCCTATCTTCTAGGACTATTCCCTACTAGGCCCCGATATAGTCTAACTAAAGCAACTATTAGAGAAGGTTATCTATAAAGGATATTCTTTAGCTAAGCCTCCCGTAGTAAATAAGCCTTCTAAGCCTTCTTAATCTTACTTTTCTAGTAATAAGTAGGTAGAGAAGGTCTAGGCGGCAGATAGGCTTAATCTCGAAAGCCCGATCTATACTATACCGGATGATTTTAAGTTATTTAAGAAATAGGTATCAAAATCCTAATTTAAAACAGTTATAAAAATATAAGAGCTACTAGCCAACCACCCCTTCTATTTTTTTAGATAGCTGATATGGGTCTAGCTAGAATAAAGAGGTATATAAATATAAGATAGCCGAGCTAACGGGGACTAGCAATAACCTAGATAATTACGCTAAGTATATATTCGTTGTCTATAAACGTATTAGTACGTAACACCTTTATATACCGGACCGAAAACCTACTAATAGTATAATCAGACCGAACGTCCGAGGAGGTAGTTCTATTTATAGATATTAAGTCGGAAGGCCTACGCGATATCCTACGAGACGTACTATACGACATTAAGGCCGTTAGCCTAATAGAGGATAAGCTATCGGTAATTGAGATAGTATTATTATTAAGGAGTACGCTAACGTAGATTTAGATCGAGTAAAATTTCCTTTTTTATTTCCTCCTAGAGCTCGATAGATATACGGAGAATATAGATAATAGTTTAGACTATAAGTCGGCATATACGGAGTATCTCCTCTTACTTATCGACTACCTTAAGTACGTATATACTTCTATTTTATAGCGTCTCGAATTAATATTATAGCACGGTTATATTATATATAACCTTATTTAGGCGCTTTTTAAGCCTAATTGCTATATTTATACTATATATATTAGTATAAAAGAGCCGCGATATATCGTATTCGACGCGGGCGAAGAGATAATATAAAATAACGAGACGTGGTTGAATCTCGAGTGCCGATTTCTTAATTATAATAGAGTTAAGTTCGGCGAGGCCGGAATCTTTCTATATATTACAAAATTTCGGGGGTTAAAGCCGATCGAGACCCTTAAGGCCTTCCCTCTCTACTATTATCCAAATCATAAGTAAGTCCGGAAAGACTTAATCGAGAGGGGTTAAAGGTTTCGAGATTTAGCCGGCTTATACGCTCGGTATTATAAAGGCAGCGTATTCTTTATAAATAAGGGGAAGGCTATTAAAGTTAATATTAATAGTCGAGTAGTAGTAGACGCTATATTTTTCTATAAAATATAGCTAAACTACTCCCGACCGTTATTCCGCGATATTAGGGTTAAGGATAAGGATAGAATTTTAGTTATTAATATTAGTATAATACTTATAGAGGACCGTAAGCAAGAGAAGGAGAAAATGTGAGGGGACGGTGTAGATATACAAAAGCTAAGCGAGGCGGATTTACTAGTCTCCTACCTAATACTTTATTATTTTAGTTTTAAGGAGAAAATATTCTATATATAATACGACTAACAATAGTTTAGTATCCGGCTAATATAATCCTAGTAAAGTGCGTAGTTAGTGCTCTTAGGGACGTGGATTAGTCACCTAAATCGTTCGATTACCTATAGATAGCCTCCGAGACTAAGATACTCCTCTTATTATTAGCGAAAACCCGCCTAGATCTAATACCGATAGTACCGTTTGACGACGTGATTGACGGTAAAGGTTAAGGGCTCAATATATTGCTAAAGTATATCGGTGAATTGTATCTATCCTATATAGTCTTCAGCTAATACGTACTAGTGGTCCGCTAGGCGTCGGGAAGACTTTTACTATCGAGGCAACCTCGGAATATTTTAAACTCCCTCTCTACTTGGTATCAATAATTCATTACGTATATATTAGCCTAGCTGACTTTCTTAGATATCTATAGGTAAGCTTATTGTCGATTATAGGGATAGCTACGCACTTAAATTACAACTTAAAATTATTTTTAAAATCGTAAAGCATTTCAACGCTATTTTTCTTTTAGATAAAGCCGACGCGTTTATAGTAAGTCGTACCGAGCTCTATAATAGCTATAATCGTCTAATCACTATTTTTCTCCGTAAGCTAGAGTATTATTGGGGACTACTTTTCTTAACTTCGAACCGGGGTATCTAGTTTGACGATATAATTCTAAGCCGAATCTATTTAACGATTAAGTATAAAGACTTAATAAAAGACTTCCGTAGAGGCCTCTAGAGAACCTTTTTATTTAAGGCCTGAATACTCTAAGGTCCTACCGTAATTAAGAAGGAGGATATCTAGCGATTAGAATCTTTAGCTTTTAATAGACGAGAGGTAAGTTCTATACTATCGGGTATATATTACTTACTAACGGCTATCAATCAGATTAAAAATATCGTAGTAGTTATATACGCTCTCGCTAAGGTAGATATAACGTAAGTTAGCTATAAATACTTAGAATTAGCCGCGAAATCGAATAAGAAATTTTCTAACGAGTTTAGTAGGTAGGGCCCTATTAACGGAATATATATCTAACGATATATATAGTAAACTTAAGCGGATAATTCTGCTGTTAGGGTTTTTAGTAACCTAGGACCTTTACCGCGATATTTTCGGTTTATATACGATAGTCTTAGCTAGGTATTAAAATTGAATAAACCTTTATAATACTTTTATAATGGTATATTATTAGAAAAAGCCTTAAGTTCGGAAGCCTAGCTTGTATTATAACTCGGTAGGGTTGAAGTATATATAGAAGCGTATTTCGCCTCGAAATAAATAGATAACGATAGAAATATAGGTATTAAGAATAAGATCGCTAGTTTAATAGGTAGAAAGTGGATTTACTTCTTATGATATACGAATAAGTTTTATGTCTCCTATCTTAGCTCGATATAGTCGTCGTTTTGCTGCCCCTGGTATACTATAGAGTTGTCGATATTTTAAAGTAGAGCGGTAAAAGTCGATAATTAAAGCACGCCTAAACTCTTTAGATTGTTTTCTACTTTTTAATAAAGTATTGCTATTAAATTTAACCGAGACTAATTTGTAAACCGTTAGTAATGTTTCTATCTATAAGGCGGCTATTGATTCTATTAAGCTCGCTAATAGCGTCTCTTACTGCTTTGGATAGAATTTGGTTTTTTATGATCGGGTTGTAAAAACTAATATATAGATTGTTAACTAAAATAAGATATAGAGTAGATAGGTATCGAGTCGCTTTATAGTATACCTCTAGGTAATATTGAGATAGTTTTGGTTTATCAAGACGTGAGAGTTTCCTTAGTGGTCGTTAATAAGCTAGCTAGTTAGTCGTATATACGTTTTTATACGGTAGATATTGAATAGGTTTTAACTCTAGGGAAATCTATACCTATTAATGTATTACGTCTTATATTTTAGGGCTAGTATAGACGATAATGTGACTAAAAAAGTAGATGGCCTATCTCTTAGTATAAAAATAAACGGGCTAGGTCGACCCGCTCGGGCGGATATTAAACCGAACGGGAGCGGTAAAGGATCGTTAGTTATCGACCTACTTACTAATTATTCGTCGTCGATAATAAGACGGGTAGAGGAATCATAAGTAGTCGGGGAAAGTAATAGGCGGTAAATAACTATTTTACCGTTTTTATAGCCGGTCGGCTCTAGATACCCCTAGTTATTTTGCCCTATACGCTAGGATTCTCTAGACGTAATTGATCCGCTGATATATTTTCCTACTCCGAGGCTAAGTTGCTTCGAAGATAGGTAGAAGGTGATAAATAATATACTTAAGATCTAGGTCAAAATACCTATAATCTATATAGACCGTAGTTAGAAGACCGAGGACCCTTATAGCTACTAAGCCGGGGTAGCCGCTAGTTACTAGCTCTAAAGCCTATCTAGACTAGGGGCTATAGACCTACGTCTACGGCTGTCGGTAATTCGCCTTAAGTTAACTGTTCTAGATCACGGGGCCTAGAATTAAGGCCTTACGGTCGTAGCTCTTTAACCACGGACGTATATCTCTAGGCCTAGGACTAGGGGGGACGCTAATTAGCAGCTAGAGGGCTCGCTAAGATTATAGGCTACGGTCGTACGACTAGATAGGACTTAGACCTATAAACCCTAGGAATAAGATATAGGGCTCCCGGGAATACTAATCGAGTTCCCCAGAACTAATTATAGCCTAGGAACGCTAGACGCGCTCCTAGGCACGGATTAAGTGATCCTAGAAATACCTCATGTCCTCGAGGAACTCTTAAGTCTAATCCCTAGGATCGACTAAGAGCGTGCCTAGGAACTATACTATAGATCCTAGGAATAAGAGTCCTAGTAAGGGGGTCTAGAATATATAACTATAACCAATTTTAGAAGTATAAATTTTAGAACGCGGGTAATAAGAGCGGCAATAGAAAGAAGGCCTAATTATTAAATATTATTAGCTAAGCGGCACTCTACCTTAAATCTTAGCCCCCTTCCGTATTATAGGGGGAACTACTAGCTTAGATTTAATGCCTATAGAATCTAGTATAAAAGTTGGTATGCTATAGAGGATTTTTTCTAGGTTGGTAGGATGAAATAATTCTTATATTAGACTTAGGGGGGGGGTGCCTAGGTATTAGGAAATTCGCCTAATAGAGTAGAGTATATTCCCTAGCTAATCATATATAATAAATACCTTATTTCTTCTACCACGTTTATTGAAAAGATAAATGAATTAATTGGTTTTTTATTCTTTTATAGTTAGATTTCTATAATAATCAATTGTTTTGTAAATTTTCTCTTACCCGTTAGTTGACCTTTTAATTTTTAATAGGGTATTAATGATTCGGTTAACTCCTAACCGTTATATTTTATCGTATATTAATATAATACCCGACGGTTTAAGGATTTACTAGTGCTGAAAGTATACTATAGTAATGTTGTAGATACGTAAAAGGTATGGCGGGTAATATATTAATAACGTTAAAAGTACGGTCGTTTTATATTGCTATACCTATTTGATGACTATAAATAATACTAGTAATTGTTGCCCTTCTATTTATGCGGGGTCTACCTTTATAAGTTTAATATATAAAGGACCGATTTTCGTATAGTACTTTGAATATCGTGGTCTTTTCGCGTTCTATGATTAAAGACTCCCCTTCGTATAATAATATTTATATTTATTAGGCCCCTTTCTATTAGCGGATCTAAGTTTTATAAGAGTCCCTATAATCTATATTTTCTATATAGGCTTCTCTACTCCTAAAGTACCTCTAGATATTAAGGTAACGCGCTTAATAGCCGCTATTAAGGCTACTAAGTTAAAGGATATTGTTTCGAAAAGAAAGTTAATACGGTAAAAACAATACTATTATAAAATAAGTCTAATAAAAAAGGTATACGAATATAGTAGGATATATAGCGCGGATATATACGTGGGAATTCGTATCCGAGAGATAGGCTAGGTATATATTTTATTAGCGGATATTTTGGGATTTTAGGCTTTCCTTATCTCGTAATTAGTATATCTTAAACTATAGCTCTGATAAAAAGATGACTAACCTATTAAGAACTCCTACTATCTAGCGCTAATGCTAGTGATAGATTAGGACCTATTATAGGTTGATAAAGATATACCGCAACAACCTATATAAAGTTATAAGACCGAAGCGGAACTCTTACTAGAAAGAACCTTTGTTTTTCCTATCCTTAGTTAGGGATTGTATATAACTATTATCCTAATAGTTTAATTTACTTTATTAAGAATATAGCTATGATTGGCGGTCTAATAATGAATTCTATATAAGGTAATTTTCTATATATAGTTCCCTATACGGAAGAGGGCTCTATATAGAAGAAGGCTCTATATAAAAGAAGACTATATATAGAGACTTACTGTTTACTAACCTAAATAGGGATGGTAAATGCGAGATATTATTAGCTAGCTTGACTACTCCTTAAAGCGCTAGACTACTCGTTCTTTCTAGACTACTCGTTCTTCCTAGACTACTCGGTCTTCCTAGACCACTCGTTCTTCTTAGACTACTCGGTCTTCCTAGCTTATAAGGAGTCTAAGAGAATCTATATCTTAGATCCTTATATAGCGCTTCCTTATCTCTAGCTAACACTAAACGACTCTAATATTATTGCCTCTAGAAAGACTAGAGAGTCTAGTAAACTAGAGAGTCTAGCAAACTAGAGAGTCTAGTAAGACTAGAGGGTCCGGTAAAACTAAAGGATCCGGTAAGACTAGAGGGTCTAAGAAGACTAGAGGAAGCTAGGACTCTCTAATTAAATACCACAAACTTCTTAACTAAAACGGACTAATAGGTACTATACCTATTAGCCCGGTTTTGTGTATAATATTTACTAGCCCTTTCGACCGGGAGTATTAATCTGTATAGTATAGCCTAACTAAACGAGAAGAGGGAAAAAGGTATTAAGTATTAAGCTAGATATTTTTTCCTATAGCCCCGCTCTTTTTTTAACGTCTAGAGAGTCCGTTACCCTAAAGTAGAGAAAGGAGTAATAGCCGGCTAATTATATAATAGTATTATAATAGGAATATAATTAGCTTTTAGTTACTTACTTCTCTACTCTAAAGTAATAAGGTCCTTATTAGTTTGCTTCTAGGTATATAATCAAAAACGGCTTATATAGCTGCGACTATAATAGTTAATGCTCTAGAAGCTTCTATAGGTTAATTTCGTCCCTTAGGATACGAGTAGAGAGGTCGCTATACTAAGTACGAGCTTATAATAAAGTTATAAGGAGAAGTGAACGTTAGCCATACTACTCTAAGGTGGAGAAAGGAATACTAGAGTACCTAATCCCTGATCATATATTAGTTTTTTAAGAACTTTATACTATACCTCTTGAAGTGATAGTATTTATTTGTTAGATTCACTTTTCTATATCGTTAGCTATAGTATCACGTTCTATAGGAGAAAGGATCTATATACCTTAGCTTATTATCTCCTAACTATCTAGAAAAGCGAGGCTAGATATTATAACGGCTATTAATAGCTAATTAATCTATAAATTAGTAAAGTTATATATATATACTACTACAGAGTATTGTATAGATATAGAAAGGTTATGATATTCGTTATAGTTCGGGTGATTCTATAAAAACCGGCTATATATAGGCCGTATAATAATAAACCAATTTATTAGGCGGTTAACGCGCCTTTATGTTTATACGCTATTATTCTACCCTTATTTATTCTATAGTATAATTATTGTAGAAAGCATCTTTTTTTAGTTAACTAAATATCTAGCCTAGAATATAAGGTATAAAATCGACCGACCATAGAGGCCTAAATGATTTCACGTAGTTAACTTAGAGCGCGACTCTTAAGGTTTAGGAGATATATATGATAGTGTACGGGGCCTAGGAAGCGTAGGTATATTCGGCTAATAGTAGTAATTGACCACCGTACTCTTATCTAGGAGGCCGCGTCTCTCACCTACCATCCGTTTATTACTTTTTATCACTATCTTTAAATAACTAATATAACTAACCTTTATCATTTCCGGTTTAATTATTCAATAGTTGACTCGGAGTTAATCACGAAATCATCTAAGTTACTTATATTCATAGACGCTTACCTATATCCTAAACACCCGGAATATTTATCTTAACGTCTTAAGTCGAGCCTCGATTTCTACGAAAAATCGACTTCTTACTATATCCGACCGATATCGTATATAATTTGGGATATTGCTTAGCCTAGAATATCGTGTAGCCATATATCGGCTTTATATTTATTCCTACGGTTAGTATTTTAGCGTATCGAGAATAGTCCTATTTTTAGAATAAACTATATAGAGAGACGCTTAAGGATATGATTCGAAAATTTAGGCGTAGATACTAATATTCCTAAAGCTCTGTCCTATCCTTATGCGTAAGGTATATACTAGATAGGCGTTACACCTATCCTGATAGTAAAGGTTACGGAAAGAACTATTTATATAATAGTATAGTTTGATTTATTTGCTCTTTAATATATAAATAGCCGATATAGATATAATAAAAAGAGGGGGTTAATCCCGGTTAAGTCTTACCTTAGCCTAGTTGATACTATTTTTATAAGCCTCGCCTATATTTGATTTAATTGGCTTATTCTTCCTTCCCCTAACTAGAGGATAATAGTTACCCCGAACGTTCTAGAAGGATTTCTATCTTTATTAATAAAAGACGTAGTCTTAGTCTTTTACTATTATTATCGCCCGCTATAGATAAGGCTATTTTAAGTCTAATAGCCTAGAAGATACGAGAGCTATTTATAATTTGTAGAATTAAGGATAATAAGGAGCACCTTAATCTAGTTATCGCCTACGCTACCGATTATAGTAAGTTAGCCCCTACTAATATCTAAGAGAATAGATCATTAACGGTCGCTTTAGTTTATAAAGCTCGACTCGTAATTGCTAGGGGCGCGACCGAGCCTATTTCTTAGGCTAAGGAAGCGACCATAGAAACCCCTCCGACTCTACTATATAATACTCGTAGGTCCTATCGACTTATAAAATGGATAGGGAAGGAGGGTCCTATAACCTATAGCGATATAGCTAGTACGGAGAAGAAGAAGAAAAAAAGAGAAAAAGAAACTACCGGTCGGAGTTAATAGATTAACCGCCCGGTTCGTTAGTAGCTAATAGAAATAGGATAGCTAAAGATAAGGCACCTAAGGAATTAATTTCGCTAGAAGTATAAACAACGGTATATTATTTTGTTTATCTAGATTAAAGAAAGTCTAATAGATATATAGTTTATGTTTAGTCCGAAGTCGACGACCCCGAATCTATATTAGATCCCCTTAATAGCTCTTTGCCGTTATACCTAAACTTAGCCTTCGAGATAAAGGTTATAATAATAATATTAATATAATATATTAAATATAACTCTAATATCGTATAATATAGATAGCGGGACTGTATAGCCCTAGTAACAACTAAGCTCGAGAGGATACGGGAGTACGCCTAAGAGTTCTCTAGATATAGTTATAAGTAGGTAATTTACGCTATTCGAAGAGACACTACTTTAACTACTAGTAGGGTAATATAGATAAGATATAACGAAACTATCTTCTGGCTAATTATTCTTAAGTACGCCGCGCTAATCGACCTAGTAACGCTATTACCCGTTAAGGGCCTGGCTAATAGATTTACTATAGCGGAAAAAGCTACTATAAAGAAATTTATAGAAGATACTGGGTATAGTTTAGGCGTAGAAAACTAGCGATAATACCGTATTTTCTAGAAGAATATATTTTATATACGTAAGGCTAGTATTAAGAAAATTCTCTTCTACCGTACGAAAGAATTTGATAGTTTCTATAGAGGTTATTCTAAAATATCGGAAACTCCGCTTATAGATAAAGTTTTGAGATAGGAAAACGAGTATCGCCCTTATTTCGAATAACTAGAAACGCGGATTACTAAATTAAAGCAAGGAGACTCGAAGCGTCTTAGCTACCTTACTAATCCTCAAGTGCTAGAACGGTTGAAAGTACTAGAGCTCTCTTAGGATAATGCTTCGAACGAGTGGGCCGTTAATACCGAAGAAGAAAGCTTTAGGCAATACGGCTTAGTATCTATCTCGACTAATATTCTAGGCATACTATATAATAATAAATCGGTATACGAAGGTAGGATAGATAAGTCTATATTTATTACTCTTCTGCCTAAAGACGACGAGTCTCTATTTGTCTCTTCTATTATGCCTATCTATGAGGGAGACTTCCTAGGTATATTTGCCGGCACTATCCGTTTCTCGGAGGATTTTAACGTTATCTACGGTATCTTAGGTCCCGCCGAGAATCTATAGCTAGACTATTCTTAGATAACTAGGGCGCTGAATCAAATGTAGGTATCTAAACCTAATAGTTACGCAAATATATACCTTTGTTAGGCTATATTTTATAACGATACTACGATAGAGCCGCGCGTTTTATGGCGCGTCTCTGTTAAAGCTACTAAGTATATTATACCATTTTATCCTATCGTCCGCGTAGCTACTTAATAAAAGTAATACTATTTGTATCTATTACCTAGAAATACTAAAAAAGGCTTTCTCGAATCTACTACTAACTAGTAGTCTACTATTAGGACTCCCTTTACTTTTTTAAGGAATCTTAGGTACGTTCCGTTCTAGATAAATAAATATAAGTAAAGAAGACTAGCTAGTAATAAATTCATAGAATTACTTCTTATCTTTATCCTATATTTCTAATTTACTTTATAAGAATATATATATTTACTTCTATAGTACGATATATAGGCCTTTTTCTAGAACGGTTAGAACCGACTAATCGGTATATATAGTTGATTAGGTCCTACGCTTAGTAGCGTAACCTAGGCTGGCGGTATTACGTATCTTAGTAAAGGGTAAAGAACGAAAATATCGCGCTCTCTATTAGATATTCTCGCTATTTCTTTTAGATACCCTCCCCCTTCTATTTCTATCGTCGCTAGTATTATAGTTACTATCTACTCTAGCGGGGTTCAAATAGGTCTATTATAGAGCCTAAAAATATAGTACTAATAGAAATGTTTATTTTACTATTCGCGCGGTCTCGAGATATCGGAAAAAATAATAAAAGTATATATACTAGTAGATATATTATAACTCTATATATTTTAGGTCGTGAGACCCCTTACGTTCCTAGGATTATATTCGACCCTAGGATCTATGGTATAGCTCTTAGATACGCGGAAGCTTTATTAGAGTCCCTTAAAAGCTTTCTATCCGGGGATAGACGAGTTTATATCTAGGAGGGTTTAAAAGCTCCTAGGATCGCGGGTTAGCTTCCTAGGAGTATTAAGTTCGTCTGTAGGAATATAGATTACCTCTCCTAAGAGCTATATTACTCCTAGAACCCTATATAAAGCTCCTAGAGTAACCACTAGCTATTCTAGGATTAAAGAAGTATCTTTAGGTAGTATTTCCCTTATTTTTCTAAACTAAGATGGTCTATATCTCTTTTTGCTATATATATACTAGCCCTAGGGACTCTAGTCGATCCTAGAGGTACTTTGCTCGAGCCTAATAACCTACAATTTACCCGTAGGAAGGGCTTAGAGTAGCGAAGCTCCTAGTACTAACCTATATATCCCTAAAGTCGATAGGGCCTATATATAAAACTGCCCCTTAAATTTCTTAATTTATCTTTAAAGGAAGTCGATCCTAGAGACTGCCCTATTAGCTATAGGAACGTATAAGCCGGCCCTATAAGCTTTATTGTTCCTTGAATCTTAAGTGCGAATTTAGAGAGAGGAGATATAGGTCTCGCGAATAAAACCGCGAAACTACCTAGAGTTTCTTCGTTACTATTATTTAGAATCTCTATAAAGAGGATACCGACCTTAAAGACTCTTTAGTCGATCCTCGAAGGACCTACGGTTGTCTCTAGGAATAGTAAGTACTAGACTTGATTAGCCTATTTTTACTCCTAGCTCTACTTTAGAGCGCCGTAACTTGCTAGCCTAGATAGGATTACCTAAGCGGGTATAAAACCTAGATTATTATAAGGAAAAAGTATTTAAGTCCGCGAAGAGCTCCTATTAATAATAAAACCCCCTTTAATAGGATTGAAATTCCTATATAATAAATTCTAGTTACCTAGGTCCGTAATCTAGCGCGTCTTTTATACGATAATACCGGCCTCTAAGAAGTATTTAGGGGTATACTAGAGAGTCGCGATTCTTATCGAGATTTACCCCTTCTACCCCGTACCCCGTACTGAATAAACCTCTAGAATGACTACCCTTTTACTTTACGGATATCGTTCTACCACTAAACACTATTTCGACGAAGAATAAGCCGAAGCTATTATTCGAATTACCGCCTACTACTATAGAGACTACTGTCTATTCGTTATCTAGTTCTCGCCCCGTAAATACGTCGATATTCGCCCGTTAATAGTAACACTCTTTTAGCGGATATTAAATGTTAGAGTCGGCTCCCTTGACCGGCTACCCCTCGAGCTCTTATTTAATATATTATACTGTCTAGATATATATTCTCTATTTAAATTTCGATAAATAAACTTCCGGTTAAGATAAATGGTAGATTCTCTCTAGTAGTATTAGAGGGTAGTCTCTTATAGACTAAACCTCTTCTATACTTTATTACGAATACGACTTGCTATCTATATTTCTCTACTCGACTTTTATAACGTATTATATACTAAAGTATATAATTTTTGTGGCGAATTCGGTGGGTTTATATCCCTCCTAATTTAGAAGCGGTACTATTTTAATTGCCTCTAGTAGTCTTCGGAAACCTAAATACGGACTCTCGCCTTAGTCCGAAAGCAATTTTATATGACTAAAGCCGAATTAGGCTAACTAAGATTATTTAAAGCCTTATCTAGAATATACTTAATAAATAAATCTATATAAAATTCCCGTATTACGGTCGTTTCTCTCTATTAGGCCACTTTAGCTTATAGATAGTAACCGCCTAGACTTCCGTAAGCCTAACTAGCGGGCTTAAACCGAAATCAAAAAATCAACTTTATAGGGTCGTATATACTTCCTTATTACGATAAATAGACTTATAGAGTAGAACGCGGGATTTCGTATGCTAGGTATTAACTTGGTATTGAAAAAGGTATTATCGGTACTAGGGGTACGAAATAGGGATACGAGGCTTGAGATAAAGTATATACGTAAGATAGCTTTTTAGAGTATTTTTAGTGGTATAAATAGGCATAGCTCCTATAGAGATCGAGTAGCGAGGGTAAAAACCGGTTACCCGAGCTACCTATATCTACTCGGATAGGAGGCTACTTTCGAAGAAGAGAATAACTATTATATAGAGCCTATTTACTAGTATATTATAGCTATACTACCTAGAATTGATAAAGGAGAGCCTAAAAAGCGGATATATTCTAGCTATCTAACGTATAATACTATACTTTATTCCTCTACGATTTGTCCTATTTAATCTATAAATTTAACCTCTATATCTAGCTTGACCAGGTGCCTTAAATAGTAGTTGCTCGAGTTTTTACTAAATACCTTTCTGACTAGACTGTATTTAACGTTTGTTCCCTAGCGGTCTAAATACTAGACGAACTCCTACTCCTTCCTATAGCTATACGTATATTAGATATACTTTGAATCGTATATTTAGACTTATTAAGGTATCCGAAGTTAATTAGGGCTTAGATATAGGGAATAGTCTTCTCCTTACGATTTTCTACTATCAAACGACTTATACGTTCGCTAATAATCGGTAGAAGCAACTAATATAGAGAATAGAGCTTTACTTATACTATCGAGAAACTCGTAAGGTAGTAGAGGGCCGTTCTAAATGTTTACTTCTTACCGATATAATAAAAGAAGAGCTTAACTGAAATCCGATACTACTACTATTTAAAAGATAATCTAAGCGAATATTTTATATCTACTAGGCCGAATATTACCTCGGTTCCTATTAGCTTAGGAAGTATAGGAGTATTTAGACTAGCGGCTCTAGCATACTAAGATAAAGACGAGGAAAGTACTATAGGTATTATATACGAGGTTTATAGTCGTTATTTATTGTTAATTTAACTCTATTTCCTCCAAATTTAGAGAGAAAAAAAGCCCTAGACCAATAAAAGATCTACTAAGAGTAGGTTTTATATAGTTTAGTGTTTCGGGTAACCGCGGAGCTAAAATCACTACTGTAGAAGACTCTGTAAAGATGATTACCTACTGAGTTCTCAACTTAATTTATATATATAAAGTGCGCTAATCGCTAGTATATATATATGGCTGATTTAATTGAGTAAATTGCGTATAAGCCTTACTACTAAGCTAAGACGGTAGCGGGGTCTAGATTTCCTTAGCCTACCTAACCCTAGTCGATATTCCTATCCTATAAATTCTAAAGATATCGATCCTTTAGATAATAGAGTATCTTACTATCTTCTTCCGAAAATAGAAAAATCGTAAGTATAGCGGCGGTTAAGGTAATTTTAAGCATATATTATAAACCTAGCTTTCGACTATAGTAAGGGGGTATTAATAAATATGTCTTCCTATTAATATCTAGAGAACCTAAAGCATCCGGCTGTCCTCTCTATAGAAGTAGATAATAATAATTCCTTTAAAAGTAAATATCGACTGCGAATTGGAAATTAAGTCAAATATATTATTATATCTCCTAAAACCTTCGATAGAGATACGCTTTTATTCCCTATTTAGTCCCTACTAAGCCTTCCTTAGTACGATAAATAGATAGTAGCCCACATTTCGCGAGATAAAACTAGCGGCGACTTAAGAACTTCTATCTCGAACCGACTACTAGCCGGCGTTAAGTGTTAATAGTATCACGCCCTATTTAATTGCCTAGAGTTAGAGAGAACCAAGTTGCTTATAGTATCGGTATTCGAAGCAGTCTTATATCCGATTCTCCTAACTATCTTCTAAACGCTAGCGATCGTTATCGCTAAAATAGCTCGTTTCGAATAGGAGATTCCTTATATCGAACGAGAAATAAGAGTATATTAGCTGCTAGAGTATTCCGGGCTAACGCCGCGCTTCCTCGGCTATATTTATAAAAACGGACGTATTATAGGGTTTCTATTAGAGAAAATAGAAGGACGCCCTGCTTCTATTTAGGATCTAGATATCTATAAAGCAGCTTTAGGGAAACTCTACGAATTGGGATTTTTATATAGGGATGCGAACCGATATAACTTTCTCGTAGCGGAAGGGGGGATAAAACTTCTCGACTTTAAATACCTTTAGGAAAATGCTAGTCGGGAGTTAATACATAAGGAGTTAGAGAGTCTATATCTCCAACTGACTAAGGATTCTGGGCGTGGCGGAGGTTTTATAGTCTAGGGCAATAGCAATTGAAAATAACTTAGTATAAGGAAGCGATTTAATGGTTATCTTTGCCTATCTTATAGGTCCTAAGTTGTCCTAAACTTTTAGTCCTCTAATTTATATAGATGCTAGCGAGGTAAACAATTTTATATTATATTTTTAAGTAGTCTTCCTTTTTCTCTAAACGTTACTACGGAACGTTACTTTAATCCTACTACTATAGCTAATATAAGTAGGTAGGGCTCTTAGAGTAGTACGTAATAGATTTTCGCGCGGGGTAGTCGAAAAACTAACCTTACTGCTAGACCGGCCGTTAGGTAGATTGGAATTAGTAGTCGTGCTATACCTTATATAAAGCCTTTTAATCGTATTGTCTAGCGAGCGCTCTAAGATTAACTGCTTTTACCTTATAGTAACGCGTAGGATATATATTTTAGTATCTTATAATTTTGTAGTATTTTGAAGGTAAGTTGCTAGCGTACGGTATTCTCGCGATTAGGGCTTATATATTCTTAAAAGTTTATTATCTCTTACCTTTCTATATAAGTTTGCCTAATAGCGACGAGGTCCTCTAGCAAAACCTTAATCCTATTGAACGTATGGTTGTAGAGGAGTTAAAAACCTAGCTAGATGCGAATTTATACGCGGAATAGAAGTAGTCTCCTAGATTTAGACTTATAGAGTAATGTTCGGAAATTAAATTACGGGAAATTCTCTAGTAGCTCGCGTAGGTTAGTACGCGTCGTATTTCTAAGATAGTTTACGTACTAATAAATATAGAACTCTAGCGTCGCTCTTTTTCGGTTATTATACTTAGGCTAGGAGCTAAAAGAAGGAGAACTTATTCCTATATCTTATAGTTAAGGCTATACTATTAGATACGAAGACCGATCGTATCCTCTAGTAAATAGAATAAAGATATATATATTAAAGAAAGTTCGGGTAGGGATTCCTAAGGGAAATATTTTATATCTAGTATAGAAGGTTAAGAACTCGAGTCGCTGAGAAGTCTATAATCAAATCCTAGCTAATCTTGATTTTAAGTAAGCGGTATATTTTGTTTAAAAGAATAAAAGTAGGGGAAGAAAGAGGACTACGTATTAACAAAATCTAGGTCGGTTATATTAAGTAAGGGAGTAATAAAATCGAGATCCGTTAGATTAAGGACATTCCTATTATTCGATATAGGATACTATAGGGTTATAAAATTAAGAGTAGTAAGGTTAAGAACTATTTCTTTAACTTATAGTGACTGCGGACGGACGAAATCTATAGTTGATCTCTCTTAGCTAGGGTTTGTAGAGTATATAGCCGAAACTAAAGTGTTAGAACGGGACGGAACTTTACTACTGACTAATTCCTATATATTATCCCTAGATCTATACTCCGCTTACTATGCTAGTCCTACTCTAGATTAACTGGCTCCTAAGGCCTACTATATAAGATAGTTTAAAGCAGACCCTATAGTATCGGGCATATACGATCCCTTACTTAGTAATCGCGCGAGAAGCTATATACCGGGAATAAATTCACTAAGTCGTTCGGTACTCCCTACGTAGTAGGTCTCGATAGTAGAAAAGGACCTTAGATTCCGTTTCTTACTTCTCTTTCCGCTAGCTCTTATGTATATCTTCGTACTATACTTCCTTTTACCTATTAAGCTTTGCCCTAGGTCGATTTCGGTAATCTAAATAAACTTAGAATAAAAATCTAATAAGAACTTAGCTATAAAGGTTGTATTTAATTCTTCGGACTTCTTATTGATGTCAATTCTACGAAGATATTAGATAGTTAGATTGAAATCTTCTCTAACGAGACCTTTATCGTCCTATCTTTAAAGCAGTTAGTAGAGAAGTAGCTATACGTCGAATAGAAGCTTATATACTATCTAGAATAAATAGGAAAAATAAAGGCCTATAAATCTTATTATATTCTTCCCTATTTACTATACCACTATTGCTAATATTAACGGCTTCTATACTTTTATAGACTAATATACCGGCTGTAAGCTCCTAGTAGAAGTTGGTATATCTTTGCCCTCGTCGAATAATATCACCGTATTTATTAATATTATCGTCTGAGATAGAAAGACCCGTACGAATTAGAAATCGTTTTACGCTTGTTATTATAACCTGAGACTCTAACGTCGGAATCGCTCGTCTAAATAGCTTATAGGCGGAGACAGCCACGAATCTTTGTAGAATACGTTACTTATCGATATTATTATCTAACTAAGCTGTACCTTCTAGGAAAGTCTTTACCCTATTTCGTTCTACTTGCTCGCTATATCGTAGTAATAACTTAATAGGACTTTCCTAGAACTTAAAGGGGTTTTCCTTAAAGTAGGGGAAACGGTCATGTAGGGTTTAAAGTACCTCGAGATAATTGATGCTCTTAACTCGATCGCGGTTCGCTTTAGAACTAGTTATAGTAGTATTGAACAGTCTACGAAGAGGTATATATAGCTGACGTAGAAACTCGAGCTTCTGTTTGTTATCTATAATACTAAAAGGATAGTCTTTTAGTAGGGTCTTTAAAACTATAATAATATCGCCGTTAGAAGGGCCGCTCGTATTATTATTTACCGATATAGGTGGTTGGGAGTGATGCTGCTAGAGATCGGCTATAGTAGGATGATAAAATAGGGAAGGGAGAAGTAGTAATATTATAGCTAAGAAAAGGACGTCTAAATATATAATATGGCTTTAGAGACTAAGCGGTATTATAGGATACTAATCTAAAATAGTCTTTTATAAGACCGCGCGGACTCCTAGATAGTATTTTAAGTTTAATATTAAAACAAGTTATATATTTTGTACTATGGTTAGTCTTATAATGGCAAGTTAGTTTATAGTGGCTAGTACTTACGCTCCTACGTTTATTTTAGTTTTACTAGCGAACGTAATAGTTTACGCTTTATTCGAGTTAATAGAATATATTTCTCGATCAATTTAATATTTCAAAATTCCGCTAGTTTGCTCTTTACTCTATCGTAGATCTATAAATACTTGTATCTAAATAAGAAATGATAAGTTAGTGGCTATAAGATAAAGAGACTATAATTTCTCTAGCTTATTCTACCTCTAAAACTTCGACTAGGAATTTATTAGAGCGAGCTATAATCTATTTAAGCTTACGAAGAATCCGTAAACTACTTTCAAATTATATAATACGATTCTTTTCTCTAGGAAGCTCGCGCGAGACTAAGATAAACAAAAATTAGACGGACTAGTATAATAACTGCCTTAGAGAAATTAGTAACTACCTTAGAAAGCGCGGTTACTTTTAATTAAAGCAAATATAATTCAATTTATGGTTTGCTCTTATACTAATTACCGGAAAAGCCTTAATCTAGAATAAATAAAAAGTTAAAGTTCGAAGGGACCGTTCTATATATAATGCTTCGGTATCGATCTTAAAGTATTCCCTACACTTAACTATTATAGGATAGTCTTAAGAAATTAATTAAGCCCTCTAATACTTTAGAAGATAAAGTATCAAAATTCTAAGTCATTAGTACCAGTATTAGAATAGTATTATAACTAAGATGTTATAAAATATCCCTTATATAGACGCGTAAGTCATTCTCGAAAGAAAAGCCTTTATCGAGATATAGTTCTTAGGATCTTCTACTTCTTAAAGCTGTATAGATATCTAGTAGTATCCTAGTATCTAGGCTAGGGTTTTCCGAGCTCGTCTATTTCTAGACTAACGGAGATTTAATTCTTAAAAAGAGCATTACTTTTAAAGCAATTTCTGCCGGCCTATATAGGAATTAGACGGGAATCGGGGAAGGCTTCTAAGGTAAGTATATTATCGCTATAAGCGAGAGGCGCGGGTACTTACTATAGTTAGATCTTTAGTTCGATAATAAGGTATGATAAACGGCGCCTTAGAGAGTAGAAATAGGTACCTTAATAACCTAATAGATATAAATAAAAAAATATAACTAATACTTAAAGCCTTCTATCTCTATTAAAGTTTTTACTATATATTACTCTATACTACCCGAAGCTAGCTGTCTAACTGCCCTTATATACTACCTTTCTTCTACGCCGCTCCGGTCTCTTCTTCCGAACTAGATACAATCTATCTAGTTCCCACTAAGAGAGCAAATTAGAGAACGCCTAGATCAAAATGTTACTAATATTTCTAGCCCGTATACGAGAACTGAACCAGCGGTATATAAGCTTCAAAATTCGGAAGTTATATATAACGTTATAAAACCTCTACTAGTTTATATTTCGAATTAAACAGAGAGACTGCTACGGATACGCACTAAACCACCCGAAAATTATATTTGTGAGTTTTCCTATAAACTATAAGTCTTTTCTATTACCTTCTTATATTTTAATTGCTAGTAACCCGACCCTGAGCAATCTCTATAAAACTTAATGATAATATAGATTATAATACTATTGTACTTCCTAACATCCCTCTAGGCGTTGAATTTGTTAAAGGGAGGATTACTTGCATAGGAGAGGAACACCTATCGCCTAAAGGGTCGGCTGTTTTAAAAAACAATAAACCGGCTGTAATCATATTGTCAAATATTAGTTAAGGATCGAGTCTTTAGTAAGTACTCTTCTTTATTCTTAGGCTTATTAAAGTAATCTAATCTTCGGTAGCTAGGCCTCTAGCGACCGATCGGCTAGTATAGAAATATTTCCGGCATTTTCGCGGTATAATCATAGGTTATATGGCTAACGTTTATAGCTAAATCTATAAGTCCTAATATAAATTTTAAAAATAGGAATATCACAATATTCTACCGATTATCCTTTGAATTGGATGCCTATTCTTCGAGTTTGAGTAGATATAGGATAGAATGGAAACCTATAGCTTTATTACTAGCGTTTCTATAAAATTTTCTACCCTTATAATAGACTTTACTAAAGTAATTTTCCTAATAGAATAAAATATAACTTGGTAGATTATCGATCCTTTAATAGTCCCTAATGCCTTTCTAACGATAGTACTATTCTAAGGTAGAGAAAGGAGTAGTAGCTAGCTGATAATATAAGGGCCTAATATAGAAATTTAATTGGCTTAACGTTACCCTTTTAACCTAAAGTAATAGAGCCCTTAGTTAACTAGTAACTAACTAGTATATATAAAAGAATCTAATCATCGTAAATTAACATTCCTACTAATACTTTATTATCTATTTTAGCAAGATCGGTACCCGTAGGCGATTAGTAGGGCTATCAAATAATAGCCTTATATTTTACTCTGTTCCTAGCCCCTATAAAATATATCGTTTCGTAGGTGCTTTCGAGCTTTATATATATATCAGCTTATAGAATGAATTAAAACGATTTCTGTAATGTAATAGCTCGTTAAGGCTATTATATAATATCAAACATTTCTAGAATATAAATAGGGTAAGTAACCTATTCAAGTATATAAAGATAAAGATCTCTCCTAGCAATCTCCTAGAGAAAGGTAAGTATCCGATTAACAAAAATGTGGTTCGCTCCTTACGGTAAGCCCCCTAATCACGGCATTATTATAAAGCTAACTCAAGGACCCTAGATCCTAAGATATTCTTATAAGAATTTAGAAAAATCCGAACGGGAATATATAACACTCTAGATAGTTAGAAAGAATAGACCTATTAAGTTAGGCTATATTTAGCTAATAACTATAGACTTTGTTATAAAAGATATAAGCAAATCGCCTTTATTTGAGCCTATCGACTAAGAATTATAGAGAGTATATACCGGAAGTAGCACTGTTACTTATTTCCTACTTAATCGGATCTATAAGGTCCTCTAGGCATCTGAGAACTATAACTATATTTAGGCGATATTTAGATATATCTTTTCAATTTCCCGGGAGTCGAAGCTAGAACTAGTATACTTAATTAAACCTAGTCTCTATTTAGTCCCTATAAGTAATAAGCGTGTTATAATTTTATTAAGTTAGATTTGGAGGCTAATATATAATAGACTTGACGATAATGCGTACGAATAGGTAGGCCCCTATAGGAGGTTATTCTTATAAACTTATTTCGAAGAAATTATATAGCGACTGCTACCGCCTCTTTACGCTTAGCCGAGACGTATAGTAACTTAGGTTAGCTAAGATCTACGCGGGTCTATAGATTCTTAGTAGATTCTATAAATCTATCTTCTCGGAAATACGTGTTATTATAGAGTACTAGCTTTAAAATAAAGAGTTTTCTAAAATAGAGGAGGGTATATTAACTAAGCTTATCTTAAAACTAGGGTAGGATATTATAGCCGAGAGTATCGCTAGTCTTATAGCCGGGAGGGTCCTTAAAACTAAATATTATTTCGCTCGACTTTTATATGGTAGGGAGTCCTATTAGTATACTAAGTTCTAATCACGAGAATCTTAGTAGGAACCGAGGGCAATACTAGAGGAACTTAATAAAGTTTGTATTGAACAGCATCTTTCTATTGCCTCTTTATCTTCTTTCAGTACTCTAAGTTAGTTTATACAATTGTATCTCTCGTTACCTTCTTGCCTCTTATTTATAGAAGAATAGTCGGTTCGCGAGCCGCTATATCGGGTATAGTAGATAAGCTAACTCTATTTCGGGGGATTATTTATAAACTAAAGTAGCTTCCTTATCTTCTATATATTATTTGGCTTTATAGAAACTATTATTGCTCTATTTAGGGATAGAGTTATGTCCCCTAAGATAGCTTATCCTAGAAGCAAACGAATATCTCGTAGATTAGATAATACGTCCTAGCCCTATATTTATATATAAAGCTATATTAGGTTTCTATTCTATCTAAAAACGTTATGTGCCTATACGTACCCTTTTGCAAACGTAGAATCTATACTTACCTCTATTAAATGTAGTACGAGAGCTAGCTATATACCCTATCACGAGTATGCCTCAAGCCCTAGATAGTATTCAGAAAGCTATAGCTACGTGCTTAAATAGTAAGTCGATAGCAACGGCAGTCCTAGCTAGTACTGCTCCGTAAAATTATATAGGTATTCACCTACCGGGACATTGCGGTTACCAAATAGGTGTAGTAGTGATCAAACTACCTTTCCTAATTTGTCCTAAGTCTTAAGTATATTATATACCCGGGTAAACTAGTAGCGTCGCAAAGCTCGGTAAGATGGTTTATAACTAGGCAGCGCTCTATTCTCCTATAAAATAATAATATATATAGTTATACTTGCTATTATCGAAAGGCTATATAATCCTAAAACGGTATAGCTCGGAATGTATATCCTATATAGATTATATCGTTTATAGAGCCCGAATCGGCCTATCGAGACCACCCGTTATATTAGTTGATTAAGCAATAATCCAAAGTTTGTGTAATAGGCCTATTTAATTAGAGTAAATTCATATTAATGCCTATTTCGTACCTTTTACCTCGTACCTCGTACCTAGCCTTTTTAGAATAGGGGTAGACTATAAAGGTAATAAATAGCCTACCCTTTTCTCAATATACCCGATAATCCTTTAGCATCGTTGCTTATAAGATCCGTGACTCCGGCCTAAGCTTCCTTTAGAGCCCGTTTAAACCTACTCTATTGTCTCGCTGATCACTTATTACGAGTCTTATATTAGGCGCTTAGACTTAGCATTATAAGTACCTTCTTTGATTATTCCCGTCTATTAGCTTACCTTATATAATACCCAGCCGAAAACCTATATCGCAAAATAAGCAATAATCGGATTCCCGTATACTTAGATATCCTTAGAAGTACTTAAGATTAACCTATAAGCCTAGTAGAGTGTGATATCGATAAAGCAATTCGGTATAGTATCGTAGCGCTTTAGACCGCTATTGATTCCGCTCTCTTAGAGACCCTTAGGATGTAGCTAGATGCTCGGTACTAGCAAACACAAAATCCTAATAATCTTAATATATTAGTACGGTATTATTAGCTTGCGACTAAAACGACTTCTAATACCGACTATATAGTACGCCTAGATCGTCTAGTAAAATTGCTTAATACTAGATTCTATTGCCTAGCCTAAACCCTACGTTATAAAACGAGCGATAATTAGCTTTCCCTACGCTTAGACGCCCTCGAAAGTAGTTCTTAAGCTTATAATTAGCCTATAAACCCGACGGGTAATATCGATAAAGTAGTTCGGCTTGACTTTCTAGCGCTTTAGGCCACTGTTAATCCCGCACTCTTATAGAACCTTAGGATATAGCTAGATACTCGATACCTATAAATATAAAATCCTAATAAACTCGATATAGTAGTATAGTATTATTAGCTTGCGACTAAAACGACTTCTTATACCGACTATATAGCGTATCTAAATCGTCTAGTAGGAGTATTCGAATCTCGATTCTAATACCTAGACTAAAGCCGACGTCGTGAAACGAGCGATAATCAGCTTTCCCTACGCTTAGGCGCCCTAGAAAGTAGTTCCTATACTTAGAATTAGCCTATAAATCTGATAGGTAATATTAATAAAGCATTTCGGCTTAGCTTTCTAGCTCTTCGGGCCGCTGTTAACCCCGCGCTCCTCGAGAACCTTAGGATGCAACTTTATATACGATATTATCTAACAGAAGATATCGTTAATCTTAACTTAGCGATCGACTATTTTTAGCTTATGACTAAGATAATTACTTACTGCTATCCTAACTATAAAATATACCTAGATCTTCTAGTGGGACTACTCGATACTCGATTCTAATCTATGGGATCTTTGCCTAACCTTAATCGAGCGATTTAACTTATTTATACTATATAAATTGGTAGGATAAATCAAAACAATTTAGTATAGTACTAGTTCGAACTCGGGGAAAGGCTCGGAAGACGGTTTGGCTCTAGGGGAACTATCGTCGATCTTAACAATACTATTCGGTACCTTTCCCTAGCGGTTAAAGAGACTACTAAAGATTCTACTTTCTTTGTCGATCTCTTAGTCGAGCTCGCTTTTAATTTTAATCTTCGATACGAGATATTAGTAAAGATAGAAGATCTCGAAAGGGCGATTTCGCTATATTAACGGGCTCTTTAAGCTACCGATTATTAAGATGAATTACGGTTAGATTGTCTATGTAACCTCGGAAGCGACCTAGAAGTACGATATAGATATATCGGAGATCCCTCTAACCTCTATAGAGCGATCGCCCTAGCTTATATTATAATTAGTATAATAGAGGCTATTAGCCCTAACTATTACTTACTTAGGGATTGCTTCTATAAGCTCGGAACTAAGCTCGGACTTCTATACGAAAAAATAAATACGATAGATAACCTTAATAAGGCTATTATATAGTCTCGTAAGGCGGTAGGTGCTATTAGGGCACGCGTTAAGGTTTTTCGCTATATCGAACACTTGTTAATACTTCGCTATAAGAGAATACACTAAATCAAAGATTCTGAAGATATAGCTAAGTGGGTAGAAGAAGTAGTTAAGTAGGAAGAAGTAGTTTAGAAGGATAGGCCTTTATTACTAGCTAGTTTTATAATCCTAATATAGAGGCGTGCTTTTATAGATAAATATAAATACTACGTCGGACGTTAATTTAAGTAGTAATAGTATATCTCTTTAAGCTCCGTTAGCGGGTGACTATATAATGTCTAAAGCGCTATTTTATAGATTGAAGCATACTAGTAGATCCGCGATATCTCCTTATCTAACCCCGGGAGTAATATATATATTGATAAGGAAGCCCTATACTTATAGAAACCCGTACTCTATAGACGGCTATATCCGAACTAGGCACTGTTGATAAATACAAAAAAGGGGTAAAGTATATATATTTCGGTATCCTAGGATACCGAAATGAGATTATATATCCCTTAGTATGTAAGCTAGTCTTAGTAAGATATACCCGGGGAAGTAATTTTAGTAAGTCTTCTTCTCCTAGTCTATAACTAGAGTTAAACTACGTAGGGGATAATATAGATAATGTGGCTGTTAAAATCACGAGGTAACGGCTATATATTTAAATTATATAAGATATATAAGTATTAACCTTCGGCGTGGCTATACGCTAGTAGTTAAGATCGGCGTTCTAGTAGGGTATATTAAAATATATACTTTAGCGGCTAATAACCTATTATTAACTAACAAAGTATTAGGACCCTTAAGTATTTACGTATATAATACTACGCTAAAATAGCTTAGTAGAAGAGGGAATTATAGAGTTCGCGAATAGGTTAGAAAGTTAGTATACGATTTATAGGGTTAGCCTTCTATTTATTTAGGCTCGCGAGAGCCTCTTTAGTAACCGCTGTAGTACTAAAAGATCGCTACGCCTTAAGCGTAATTGATTCCGTGGCGGGGGATTCTCCCTACTTTTAGACGTCTTATAGTGAGAACTTGTCGGAAAACTCGCTTATAATTAGCAAATAGACTACGGCCTTATTAAGGGGGGATAAGGCTTTGCGGTAGGAGGATTCCTATATAGGGTGTATATAATCATAGTATCTAGCGGGAAACGGGAGTTGTTTCTATATATTTATTAGTTAAGGGGGATGGTACTGTACTGAAAGAATTCTCATATTTTTTTGCCTACTTCTTTACTATACCGAATAAGAAAGCTAGGGCCGAAGTAGTATATATACTACTATTAATACTTACCGATTTTCTTTTTATTATAGAAAGATTTATAGAGTTTTCTTTTCTCGACTGGTGTTAGGCCTCTCGAATTGTAAAGCGTGCTAACGATATTTCTTTTTAGAGTAGTCTCTGCTGTGCCCCGTTGACGTTTATACTTAATTTCTCTAATAAAAAATAGAAACAGAGAATATCGAGTAATACGTAGCTTTATATTATATATATCGTTCTTATCGTGTAGGCGCATTAAATAGGTTATAAGACTAGTACGATTAGGCTTTTAAGCGGTATTTGAGGAGCTTGAGTTATATTATTCTAGGAAGGGCCGCTCTAGAAACTAGAGACCTTTTAGGTATAGGAGTACTTTTCTAAAAAGGTAGCGAGGTTGTGTGAATGAAGGCGTTCGCTAGTACGCTAGACTTCCGTTAGCTGTTGCGAAGTTAGTCGGGAATAAACCGATTCTAGAATATTAGTTTTATTCGGTTTATAATCTTTAACTGCTATACTTAGTTGCTTAGGCTCTTTTGGTTGCTTAGGCTCCTCTAGTTGCTTAGGCTTCTTTGGTTACTCGGGCTCCTCTGGTTGCTCGGGTTCCTCTAGTTACTCGGGCTCCTCTAGTTGCTCGGGCTCCTTTGGTTGCTCGGGCTCCTCTCGTTGCTTAGGCTCCTTTGATTGCTTAGGGGTAAGGCGGGGCCTAAGGTTCCTAAAGGATTAGTTAGATTAAGATTTAATAGTAAGGGAAAGCTTCCGCTTAGAGTTTGTCTATAAACCCCTAACTAGCAAGGGTAAGTGAGACGCGTCTGAAAACTTCTTAGGTAGCGTAGATAGGCTATTATTATTAAGCGAAGGAGAAATAGATGTGGAAATACCACCTTAGGGGTTCGAGGTAAAGTCGACCGGATTCTCGTCTTTACTTAAAAACCTTATAGAATCACTAATAGCTAAGTCAATATCCGATTCCCTAAAGCTTTTATTTGAAATTGAACAATCATTAGGGTCACTATCCCTTATATTGCCAGGAGTATAGTCAGCTCGTTACTATGGTTTTAATAAGTATCGTCCACTCGAATTAATATCGTTAGAGCTAGTTAGATTAATAGTAGCAATTTCGTCCTTATCGGGAGTATCTTTAACTATCGGCTGTACTCTCGATAAGGATTGTCGGGGGGCGTTCGGGTGTTACGCGTCTTAATTCAATTTCCTCTAGTGTTACTAGTATTAACCTCTCTAGTAGCCCGATCGTTAGACTCGCTAGGCTGATCGAACGAATATACGTCTCGTTCTTCGTATATTAGATACCTAAGGTTTTTGAAGATCTAGGCCGAGTCGAAGTATATTAGTAGTTATCGTTTAAATCGATAGCGGAGTTGTAAGAAGTTATATCCGAGTTACTTAGTAAGTTTATATTTACGCCGTCCGGGAGGTACTTGTTAAAATCGTTAGGGAAAGATTGATTATAGGTATTAACGGATATATCTAAAAAATAAAGGTAAATTAGTTAAATCTTCTAAGACATTGTTTTTCTAGGCTTCTTTACCGGACGAGTTTTAGTCGCTTGGTAGAATCACCGAGTCTAACGATACTCTAAGATAGCCTTGATTTAGGCTACTATCGATAGCCGATAAGAAAAATTGCCTAGACCTATTATATTTTACCTTATAATCGATTAAACAGTCTATATTAGCTCGAACCTACTCGTAAAGGCTTATAACCGTTTCTATAGGTAATATCGATTAAAGTTTATAAGAGATATAGACTATATCTAGAATCTATAACAGTATTAATAAGCGTTAAGTCCTAAGTAGAGTTAAGCCTACCTCTTTCTCTGAATTTTCTCTAAATAAGAAGTCGAAGCTCCCTTATTCTCTGTAGTGATTAGCCTAGAAGAGTTAGATAGTGTAAGTTCCGATTCGGTGGCTAGCTTATATTAAGAGAAAACTTGATCTAAAGTATTTTAAGGGTAAAAGCTTCTAAAGAGGCCTAAGGAATTCGATAGTAAGTAATAAACGGGATATCGAGAGTACTTAGAAATCGCTAGTGCACTTTAGAGGGAAGGGGAGCAACGCTAATTACGAGGACAAAGTAGGTGCCACTCTTTCTCGGCTTACCTTCCGCTTACCCTCTACTTACCTCTTCTGATCGTAGGATTCATTATATTCGTAAAGTCGAAATATACGGGATAGAAGGATTTATATAACATTTTGTAAGTAGCTAAGGGTATAAAAGAAACTTTATAATAGTTTGACGAATTCAACCTCTATAGTTAAAGTAAATAACTATATTCTTTCGTCTCGTTATAAGTTGTTATAGAAAGGAAAAAAGATCTTACGAGTTAATCATACGGGATTAGTTATTGTTAGCTAAAAGTAGTTATTATATAACTAGTATTATAGACTAATAATAAACGTTAAGTTATAATATAATTGCGGGGTACTTAGAGCACTTAGGGAGTAAGGTAGGGATTATTCCTTATACCCTAGGATATAGTTATTAGGCCTAGTATAAGTCATATAATACTATCTAGTAGACTTAACGAGTCTTATTACGTTATTTTATTTCCTAATTTCGTTACGTATATTAATTAGTACGTTATTGTACTTTTTCGTTATCTATTAATACTTACCTAATACGTCCTAATTTAGGACCGCTTAATAAGCGATCTTTAGCTAGTACTCGGCGAGGCTCTTATTACCGATTATTTACTATAACTTACGAGCTCTAAGAATTTGCGATAGCTTTTATAATAGTATTATTATCGGAAAAAGCCTTAAGTTCGAGGGTCCGGCTTATATAATAAATTAGGTAGTATTAATATATATAAATAAAGAGCGTACTTCGCCTTAGAATATAGGTGATTATAGGAATTTAAGTTATAAAATCGCTAATTTAATAGGTAGAAAATAGATTTCCTTATTATAAAACTCGAAGACGTTTTATATCTCCTACCTTTACTCGATATAATTATTGTTTTACGGCCCTCGGTCGCTACTTAGCCGGTCGGTATCTCGGGGTAGAACGGTAGAAATTGATAATTAAAATACGCCCGAGCTCTTTACTCTAAAGGACGTTATCTCGCTTAAGGTCTTTATATAGTATCCTAAGAGCTTTTATTTCCTTATTCGATTTATAAATCTCGCGGCGAAGCCGTTGCGTTAGCTCTATCGTAGCTGTATACTTACCGCCCTAACCTATTACGAGTATATAGCGGATCTATCTAGTACCATATAAAAAGTAGATTTTTACTAAGTTAATCGTTTCTAAAAAGATAGGAATAGTAGATCCTTAAGCCTTATATAGGATCTAATATACCTACGCTTCGCGTAAAACTTCTTTCTATAACCCCGAAGTAGTGCCTTTACCGATAACTATATAATTATATTTCGTATAAGTCAATTTAAATAGGGCTTCGTAGGAGCTATAACCGCTAAGAGGTATATAACAATCGATATTTTCGTCTAATTGGCCCTTAAGTAAAAGTATTAAATTTTTAGCCGAGATAGGATACTAAGTCGGGTCGTCTTAGCCCCGGCGGTAATAGTCTACGTTTAGATATAGCTTATCTAGGGATTTCCTAGTCTATAGGCCGAGTAAATATCGCTATATATAAAATTGTATAACGTAGCGTTAGGAATAATCTTCGTGATTATATACTAACTCTTACTAGCGACCTAATCGTCGAGCGGACGGTAAAGGTGTGACTTAACTAATCCTCCGCTTATAGCTAAATGTTTGATTTATATCGGACCCGGATAAGTTAGGTAACCGCGAGCGCGGTCGGATCTCCGAAGGTATATAGCTTGTTTAGGAGCGTATAGGCACTCGACGGCCCTCTAAAGAAGACGGTAGCGGAGATAATAACGGTAATTTATAGGATAAACTAGACCTTAGGCTCGGGAACTTAAGATTAGTGTTATCGGAGTAAGGAATCTACTATAATTTATTTCTTAGGATCTACGAACGAGTATATTTAAAGCTTATTTCCCATGTATAAAGATCGGGATATAAGCGATTTCTCTACTCTTACCTACGTATAGGTAAACGGAAGGCTATTAAATAAAGGTATAATACCCTTATAATAAAGGTCTTCGATAGCTAATAAGTTATATTGTATATTAGGTCTACTTCGTTATAGGGATCATAAAAAAGTAATATAGCGTAGTAGGTTCGTCTCGTAGAATACGAAGTAGTATACGAATAATTCTATTTATTAAGTAGGAATATTCGAGTCCTTCCTAGATTATTACGTAGTATTCTTAGACGATAGTAGAGTATATAAGTCGCTCTATATTATACCTTACCTTCGTATCCTATTCGATAGGTATCTTATTTAATCTAACTATTTTTTTTTATAGATCCATTAGTCGTAGTCCTATTCGAAGAGTTACGATAGGTAGCTTATAAGGCGGTTTATACTCGATGGTCGTTAGTACGGTAGTCGTATTGCCGTCGATACGATAAATATAGAATTAATCTAGTCGTAGGTATTATATACTTAATAGTTAGCTTATATCCGCTTTAAACGTTTCGTTCCTACTTAAAGAATTTACGTGATTGCTAAACTAGATTCTATCACCGAGGCCGAACTCGTTATATACCGCTAGAAATTTGTATAACTCGGCTATTATATTATAGACGTATTCTTCTACCCCAAATCGCTTATAGGCTTCGAGATCTTACTTACTATTAAGAGGCTTATAAGCAAATCGACGGCTAAGTCCTTCTAGCTCTGGTAGAGACGAGAATAAACGTAACGCCTACCCTAGCTCCGACTATAGATATTAGTAGATAGACCTATAGATCTTTAGTAGCTGCTCTAGGTAGTCGGCCTAATATTCTAATCGAGTTAGGTAGTATTTTCTAGTAGAAAGGGGTATTTTTCTAGTGGTTAAGCGAGATGGTATCTCGACTTATAAATAGCGGGAGAGAAGGTTATAATAGTTCTATAAGAGCTCTATAAAAGAGGTCTATTAGTTACGTTCTTCTACTTATCGCCTCCTTTCTACTTCCTACCGTCTCCCTTCTACTTCCTACTTTTATCCTTCTTCCGCCCTAAGGTAAAGATCTTTATAATTTAGAGAGCTATAGTCGGCTATCGATTTGTTAGAAAGGGTAAGTTATACCTTAACGTAAATGCGTTAGAGCCTGGCTAACGATCTAGTATAATCAGCGTTCTACTAGTAGATCCTAGGATTCGGAAAATACTTTCTTCCGGAAAATAACTTAGGTTATATTTAGGTATATATACTAGTCTAAAGCTTTACTCTAATTAGAGCCTTTCCGAGTTAGTTTCTATATAGTAACGCCGCGGAATCCCTACTACTATTCTCGAAGTACTGATTTATATATTATATATATAGAATTATGCTCTTATTCCTAGAGGCTAAAGTAGTCTAGGATCAGTGCTTAAAGTTAAATCCTTAGCTAATAATAGGCTTTATAGGCGATATAAAAACTACCTTTATTAGTAGGAACGGTAATAGTAATTTATTTAGGTATTACTAGAAGACTCGACGTCGGGTTAAGGTACTTATAGGTAAGGGCTTACGTAATCGTTAAGCTTCCTAGTAGAAAAAGAAAAGTAAGAATGATTCTTTAGACTAAAAATAGCTTTTTTTCACTATTAATCGAAACTTATTAGAACACCCCTTAGATTAAAGCAGCCGCACTATACGCCTTATTTTTAATAGCCCTACGTAAATACCTTAAATTTCTACTCTCCCGATAAGCTAATCTATATAAAAGATAAAGATATTATTTAGATTAAAAGCTACTATATTATCGTAAAAGAAATAATAAAAAAGAAACGAAACTAGACCTTAAGACCTCCTACTTATTTTATTTTTAGAATTAGGTAAGTATAGAAACATTCCTAAGTTAGTATAAAGAAACTAGTATTTCAAACCTAGCCGCTAGTTACTAGGTTGCTTAAAGTTTAATAAATTGTCCTTTATATTATTATCCTAAATAATATCATCTTACTTAAGCAGCCTGATTTAGACTAGTAGCACTCTAAATGCTTTTTAGAGTTACGCTAGCTCTCGGTTAAACTAATTTCCGAATAGCCTATAACTAATACTATTAGATGCGCCCTAAAGCTATAGTCTGAGTAACCTTCTATATAACGAGGCTAGAGGAAGTCCCTCTACTTTAGCCCTATCTACTTTTTAGTAATCTACGGAAGTTATCTTATAGTGGTTCCTAGATTATCTTGCCCCTATAGAGTTCCCCGTACGACCTATATATATTCGGAAGCGTAACTATAGTTCCTAGAGAACTATAGGGCCCTATAAACGGACGGGTATACTCTAGGATCTAAGATAGAGAGCCTAGGAACGGTCTATCTCGCTCCTAGGAGTGATAGGTATAGTTCCTAGAGGATATTAAGCTCTTAGAGGCCGTAAGTATAATCCTAGGAGCGGTGATTAAATATAGCTCGCTAACTTAGTATATCGTAGGTTAATTAAAAAATAGCTAGCTAGGTTTAGATTAGAACGAGATAGGCAAATATATTTAAGTACGGCGGTATTAAAGAATTGAGAAGCCGCTTATTTTCGATAGTATTAGGGGCCGATTTAACGTGTTTAAGCTCTTGTTATAGTAGAGTAAGGAAATGGATGCCCTTTAAGAAATGTTATTATAGAAATCGGGTAGATTGGTTGATCTTAGACGTATATTGACTATTATATATGACGAACCTAATAAACGTTAAGTAAATAGGAAGTTAATAGTTCTTAATGGTAGTATTAGTTCTTACGGTCCTTGCCCTTTATGCGTATATTAAACGTGAATAAAGTTACTAGGCGAGTGTTTTATTAATTAGTTAAATTGATTACTACCTAGTAGAAAAGGAAGGATAGTGTTTATTAGATATTATTAGCTTATTTGTCTCCACTTACTCTACTCCGTAATGTCCGTGTATTATCTAATACCCCGCTACCCCTACGTCTACTAGTAAACTATAGGAGAGAACGAGGATAGTAAGTTCAACTTCTCCGGTCTCGCCTAAGGGCTCGGAATAGAGCGGAGGTAGTCCTTATAACTAGGCTAAACTAATTTCGGGCTAGAGACCTTGGGGGTGTAAGAGTATTAGGAAAATATACGGACCTATATCTAGGTGGAGAGGGTGATATTGTTTAACTAATCCTATTCAATTAACCTAATTTCTTTTTAGAAGGGATAGTATCTAAACAACCTTCTCACCACTTTTAATAGCCCTTATTTTAAATACTTGAATTTTAATTGCTATAATATCACTACCTCTATTTTCTACCTCTGTTTTTCTACTAGTATTTATTAAACTTATAATTAGGTAGGCCTTTATATATTATAGACTAGTTTATTTAATCTGATTAAGAGACTATTATTAATTAATTGAGAATTAACGGTAGGCCGTGGTAGTAGTCGTTTAACTACCTCGGCCTTTACAAATAAGATATAGTGTTAAAGCGAAGCTATACTAAGCTTATAAGTCTATAGGCGTAACTACTATATATACCGTAAGTATAGAGTCTAATGCTTAGTTTCGGATCGGCCGAATTATTATTTGGTAGTACCTTCCGCTAAGCTAGAACCCCTCGCCTTTCTACTCCCTAGGATGTTCTCTGTAATGGTACTCGGAACTCCCGATTTTTGCGATCTACCTTATTTCTAACTAAAACCGGCGACGATTATTATATAGCTTGTGACGGCTTTTAGAACTTTGGATCAACCACGTATTATATTGTACTTCTTACGCTTGCTCCCGGAATAGTAACCTAAGCCTAAGGCTAAGAGAGAACGCTAGATGCTTTAGCTTTCTAGTATTTATAATTACTACTTATAAGGAGTACGCTAGTCGGGACCCGATTATATATTAGCTCCTCTGACCTATTATTACTCTCCTATTTTTGTTTTTAAGCGGTACTTCGTACGTGACTTCCCCGTTAATCGCTCCTTAAAGGAGACTCTCTTAGGAGTAGTAGTACGACTATCTATAGAATTACTAGTTATAGTAACTATATTATGCGGCTTTCTCGGTCTTTATTATAAAGGTAGGATTAGGTAATCGTCGGATTATATCTATCGTAGGAAAGACCACGGTTTTAGCGTACTTAGATATTCCTATGAATAAATCGATCGTCGGATTACGTCTATTGTGGGAAAGACTACGGTTTTAGCGTACTTAGATATTCCCGCGAATAAATCGATCGTCGGATTACGTCTATTATAGGAAAGACCACGGTTTTAGTATACTTAGATATTCCCGCGAATAAATCGATCGTCGGATTACGTCTATCGTAGGAAAGACCATAGTTTTAGTATACCTAGATTTTCTTACGAATAAATCGATCGTCGGATTACGTCTATTGTAGGAAAGACCATAGTTTTAGCGTACTTAGATATTCCCGCGAATAAATCGATCGCCGGATTATATTTATTGTAGGTAAGACCACGGTTTTAGTATACTTAGATATTCCTACGAATAAATCGATCGCTAGATTATATCTATTGTAGATAAGACCATAGTTTTAGTATACTTAGATATTCCTACGAATAAATCGATCGCCGGATTATATCTATCGTAGGAAAGACCACGGTTTTAGCGTACTTAGATATTCCTGTGAATAAATCGATCGTCGGATTACGTCTATCGTAGGAAAGACCACGGTTTTAGCGTATTTAGATATTCCCGCGAATAAATCGATCGCCGGATCATATCTATTATAGGTAAGACTATAGGTTTTAGATATTAACATCTACGCCCTTAAAGAGAAGGGTTATAAGTTTATCGGAGGGAATCGTGGTCTATCGTGGGATATAAAGGATCGGACGGGCTACGCTTATAGAGAAGATTAGGCAAGGCTATCTACTTAACTAAAGGATAATATACGTAGTTCCTTATTTGCTATATAGAACTTGATTCCGGGAGATAATTAATACTAGTATCTAGGTCAAAAAGCGATAAAGGTGCTCGAAATATACGGAGTTAGGTTACTAATTTCGGTCTAGTAGTACTTAACAATAGTAAGAGATACGCTAACCATATCCGGCTACTTTTATCGATAGGGCTATAAATCGGCGGGATAGCTAGTAGGGTTACCTAGTGGTCTGGAGCTTCTCTAAGGCGGAGTAAGGATAAGTTAGGAACTAATTATATATTGGCCCCTCTGATCTATTATTAGTTACTCCCCTACTTTTGCTTTTAAATAGTACTTGTAGGATCGAAGGTATTATATGTGTGACGAAGATCTGCTATATGAGATGTATCTTTGTAGGTATATAGAAGAGGTTTATCTCCTTAGTACTAAGCGGAATTACTACGCTAAAGAAGATACGGGATCGGATATTAATACCGATTAATTAGGAGGCTTGTATCTAAAGGAGCGCGGTACTAAAACTTGTGTCGCGCTTATTGCCCTACCTAAATAGCTCTAGTACGTCCCTACTATCTAGTACGTCCCTACTATTTAGTACGTCCCTACTCTCTAGTGCGTCCCTATTGTCTAGTACGTCCCTACTATCTAGTGCGTCCCTACTCTCTAGTGCGCCCCTACTCTCTAGTGCGTCCCTACTCTCTAGTACGCCCCTACTCTCTAGTACGTCCCTACTCTCTAGTACGCCCCTACTCTCTAGTACGTCCCTACTCTCTAGTGCTTCCTTACTATCTAGTACGTCCCTACTCTCTAGTGCGTCCTTATTATCTAGTGCGTCCCTACTCTCTAGTACGCCCCTACTCTCTAATACGTCCCTACTCTCTAGTGCGCCTTTACTCTCTAGTACGTCCCTACTCTCTAGTACGCCCCTACTCTCTAGTACGCCCCTACTCTCTAGTGCGTCCCTACTCTCTAGTGCGTCCCTACTCTTTAGTGCGCCCCTACTCTCTAGTGCGTCCTTACTCTCTAGTACGTCCCTACTCTCTAGTACGTCCCTACTCTCTAGTGCTTCTTTATTATCTAGTGCGTCCTTACTCTCTAGTACGTCCCTACTCTCTAGTGCGTCCCTACTCGCTATCTCCTATAAGATCGTAGATAATCTATAGGCTCTAATCCTAAGCCTTTTATATAATTATAATAGCCTAGAAGTTTTAAATCTTGGGAAGTACTACGTTTCCCTATTAGTCCTAGACTAACCGTACGATTATTATGGTCGCTAGAAATATCTAAGAAGAGGACCGGTTACTACGCCGGATAATTTGAAATTTACTTAAGGGTTTACTATTCTTAGCTCTTATTAATATATATAGTATTTATTTTGGTTTCGTTGTTACGATTAAGAATAGTATATTTAATTATCTCCTTAGAAGCTAATTATCGACCTAGTATAGACTTTAGCTCGGTCTTATAGACCCTAAATAAGATATAGGCTTCTGGGAACGCCGATCGAGTTCCCCGGAGCTAATTATAGCCTAGGAACGCTAGACGCGCTCCTAGGTACGGATTAAGTGATCTTAAAAATACCTCTCTGATTCCTAGGAGCGGCTAAGAGCGTACCTAGGAACTATACTATAGATCCTAGGAATAAGCGTCCTAGTATGTAGGAAACTATCTTATAAGTTCTAAATAGTTATTTACTAGCCCTTCGCTCTTAGGACCTATAGCGTTCCTAAGTAGAAATTACGGAGGTAATAATATTAAAGTTGTTCGGTATTAGCCGGAGATAAGGACGTACTAAAGATCTAAGAAGGGTTCTCTACTCCTTTCTCTATCTAGGAGTAGGAAGACTGAGTAGCTAGGCTAGCTAATAATATCTCGTATTTGCTAGCCCTATTTAGGTTAGTAATTAGGTCTCCGTAAGCCTCTATATTATAGTTATCTTTTATACGGAGATCTCTTCCTTATAAAGCCTTCTTCTATATATAGAATTTATTATTAGACCGCTAATCACGGCTATATTCTCGTAAAGTAAATTAAACTATTAGGATAATGGTTATATAAAATCTCTGATTGAGGATAGGAAAGATAAAGGTTCTTTCTAGTAAGAGTTCCGCTTCGGTCTTATAACTTTATATAGGTTATTACGGTATATCTTTGCTAACCTACTATAGATCCTGGTCTATTATTAGCATCGGGGCTGGATAGTAGGAGTTCTTGATAGGTCAATTATCTTTTTATTAGAGCTATAGTTTGAGATATACTAATTATAAGCTAAGGAAAGCCTAGAATCTAGAAGTATCCGCTAATAAAATATGTACCTAGCCCGTCTCTCGGATACGAATTCCTATGTATATATCTGCGCTGTATATCCTACTATATTCGTATGCCTTTCTTATTAGACTTGCTTTACGCTGGTATTGTTTTTGCTGTATTAATTTTCTTTTCGAAGTGGTACCCTTAGACTTAGTAGCCTTAATAGCGGCTATTGGGTATGTTATCTTAATATCTAGGGTATTTGGGAAGTAGAGAAAACTATATAGAAAAATATAGATAGAGGGGACTCTTAGTCCGCTAATAGAAAAGGGCTTAATAAATATAAATGTTATTATATAAAGGGGAGCTATCAATAATAGAACGCGAAAAGACCACGGTATTTAAAGACCACAATATTCCTCAAATTATTATACGTAAATTGGTCCTTTATATATTAAACTTATAAAGGCGGCGCCCGTAAGACTTAAAGGGTAATCACTAGTATTATTTGCGGTTATTAAATAGGTATAGCGACGGGAAAGTAACCGTATTTCAAGAGTAAGTTTCCTTTGAAAGGCCGAGAATAAAAGAATGTGGAAGTGGCTATATATTATATTTATCTCGTAGGCGCTTATGCTTATATATCTTGTTTGTATTGCGCTTTTGTACCTTGTAACTATTACGCTAATTCCCTATATCCGGTTAATACTAACGGAGTAAAAAATTATAGATCTATAAGCTTTAGGATAATAGAATATTCTTAGGGGGCTAAAATTTCGGGCTATAAATTTTACTATTACTTGAATTATATTATCTTTTAAAATTTCGGGCTATAGATTTTATAATCACTTAAATTATACCGCCTCTTAAAATTTGCGTACTATAATTTTCCTAAAGGTCGAATATTCCGAATATAAAATTTTAAAGGGATCTTTTATTTAGGTTTATTTAAAATTACCTTCTTAAAGTTTAAGTCTTATTATTTTCTCCTCGATTTTATCTACCTATCTCGGAAATATATTATGTCTTAGGAAGATATATTCTAGGAATATTAGAACTACTATAAAGGGAGAGCGAAGGTATAGTATACTTGTACTATTTCTAAAAAGATAATATAGGGCCTCGAACTATTCGAGATTTGTATATAGCCCGGCTAGATAGAATCTTTTAGTCGGAAGGGTTTTCTCGCCTAAGCCTAAAGAATTATGTGAAGGTCTTAGTTCTTTAGTAAGCTCTAACTACCCGGGATAAAACTAAGGCCTTCCTAAATGGCCTATTAGACTTTTTAAAACCCCTAAATAAAGTACGGCTGAATATTATGAATATTTATATGATATTTGGGTAGTTAGACTAGAAGTAAGGCTTATTTTTACCGGCCCTATAACGGATTATACGGATGAAGAGTTATTAGAATCTTTTCTAGCGTAGATCGATAACTAAAGAGCTATATAATACTTTCTTAGAGAATAAGAAATTGCTATATAGAAGGGCGGTCTATATAGAAACTACTCTATAGGAAGGAAGTCTATATAGAAACTGCTATATAAAAGGGAAGTCTATATAGAAACTGCTATATAGGAAGGAAGTCTATATAGAAACTAGTAGTACTCTAGAAGCGTAGCGAATCGCTAGGGCTTCCTAGAGGCGGTCAGTAGAATGTATAAAAGAGCCTAATATAAATAGCGACTACGAATATAAATATATTTAAGCCTTCGAGCCTTTAATAAGATATAAGATATAAATAAACTTCCGGTATAGCTTTTAAATAATATATTATACTAAGTAGAAAGCTCGTAGGCGTTAAGCCGAGTTGTGGTATTTAAGTATAAAGAAGAGAAGCTCGCGACTAATAGTCAACTTATAAAGGAGAAGAACCTTCTATAGATAGTATCCTAGGTACTCATAAGATACCCGTTTTAGGACATATATAGACCTATGCTACTTATACTAAGAGCATGATATAGATAAGACGTATAGTCCCCGAAAGAATTCTAATAGAAGTGGTACTAGGATGAAAGATAGATCTTATATCTATAATAGATCTATATAGAGTATCCTATAGAGTATGAAATAAGAGGATAAAAAATCACTACTAGCTAGACCGTTTTAAGAGTAAGGTTTCCTTAGAATAATCCTCTTAAGAGGAAATTAGTCATAATACGGCTAACTAAAGAGTATATACGATATAGAAAGGTAAACGTTATATAAGCTAGGTCTTAATACTAGTTCTCTCCTAGTCTAATTATTCTAGGCCCGGGCTAGTTTTGAGATAGTCTAGGGCGACTATAAATTGCCGATAGCGGTTTAGCTAGACGCCGTTTAGTAAGGATTGCGTTTATTGGCTTATCATCTTACTATAGGAGCGGGTCTCTATAGTGGCTTTTATTAGACGATAGTTTACGCTATAGACGCTAGATCTATGTTCCCGTTTCAGAGCCTCGGTAGGCGCTTATATATAGCCACTGAAACCGTCCCACGATAAAAGAAGGCGGTATTGAAGGGTATTTTTTTTAGCCCGCTCTCTATCTAACTTAATCGTTATCTAGGTCACCCTATCTTCTACTTCCCGCTAACCGTTTCCTCTACTCTTCCTCTGAATACACTATATAGTAATGTCTACTCCCCCCCCTTTAGATCTATTCGGTTTTAATATAGTGCTTACCCTAGACTTAGATCCTGAGTAGATAAAAGTTTAAAGCTATTGGACGTATTATATATATTATTGCCTTATTATAGGCTTTAGATAATCTGATGATAGATAGATAAAATACGAAGGGTTTTTTTTATCTCTTATATATTGTTATTTTTATTTAGGATATATACTGTGTATTTTCGTCCTATTAATTATACGTTTTGATGGGTTGGTTGGAGTATAATATATAATTAGCCTACCGCTACTCCTTTCTCTATCTTAGAGTAGCTAAATCATTTTAGTGGGGTAATAAAAACTATCGTAAGGCTAGTTTAATTCTACCCGTGCTAGCTATATTTCTAGGCTTTATTCTAGCCTCCTTGACCTTTAGGGCCTTAGTGACTTCTAATCTATTAAGATAATGACTGTTCTAAGTCGCCTACCGAGAATATAGTAAATAAAATATTGATTATAAAGGTCTAATCTAGTAGAAGAACCGCTCTAGTTATATAACTTTATATATATTATTTAGATGTATCTTTGTTAACTTGCTCTAGATCTGGGTTTATGACTAGCTTTGGGGCTGGATAGTAGGAATTCTTAATAGGTTAGTTGTCTTTTTATTATAAATATAATTAAAGATATACTAATTGTGAGCTAAGGAATACCTAAAATCCCGAAGTATCCGCTGATAGGATAAATACTTAGCCGGTTTCCCGAAGGCGTATGCCTATATAGACGTTTGTATTGTATATCTTGCTATATTCGGACGCTTTTTTTATTAAGCTTGATTTGTGACGGCCTTGCTTTTAGTGTATAGACTTTTTGATAGATCTAGGTTGATTAGACTGGGTGGGAGGTATAGAAGTTATGTTTAGAGATGCCTTAAAGCGTTACTATTAGGAATAGCTAAGGAGATTAGGGATCTAAATATATATATTTAAGTAGTTCTTAGGGATTCTAAAACCCTTCGAATAGCTATAGTATTAAAGCGTTGAAAACTAGTGTCGCCCTCTAGAAACCGTGGTCTTTAGAGTTATAGCCTACGTAGACCTAAAACTGTCCTAATAAGTTTATTGATATAGCTATATTAATACCCGCTGTACCGAAAAGCGGTTAGCTTCTCTAAAGGTCGAGGAGCCGGTTAACGATATTATAATGTATTAAGCTAAAGTCTAGTTATTAGAGCTAACCGATATATAAATATTAGAAGAATCGGTTAAATATAGGTGTGAATAGAGTAACTAATTTTCTATTTAGAAAAATAAATCTTTTCTATATTAATTAATTTTATAACTAGTATTATACCTTAAATTTAGGAGATAAAGATTTGATAAAACTTCTGTACTCGGATTTCTAAGCTAATTAATCGTTTAATTACTAACCGCTATAAGTCTAACCTTACTCCTTAGTTAGTCTATAGTGTTTCGTTTATTCTACTATTATAATCGTTAGATCGTTAGATCGTTAAAAATATATAAACCCTAGGTTAAATTTTATCGCTTATTAATATTATGACTCTACGAGTAGTTCTTTGTTTACTATTGCTTACTACCTCTAATCGTTAACTCTTTCTTTCTATTATATATAATTTGTATATACTTAACTCGGTTAGTTTAGTTTTAGAGTAACGCTAGTCCTAAACTATAAACTAGTAATGTACGGAAAGAATAATAAATATAGGAACGTATGAAATACGTATAAAAAGAGACTTAATATATTAATGCGATAAAAAGTAAAAAGGGTAGTAGGATATAGCGCGTATAAAGAAACGTCGAGTAACTATAGAATAGGGCTCTCGAGTCTATAGGATTCTTGTATCTTAGCTAGTCCGTTCTCTGCCGAGTGGCTGAATATCGGTTGCTAAGGGAATAAGGTAAAGAGGGGTATATAGTGACGTTAAGTATTAGCAATCGGCTAAGAATAATCTTATAGGAGCGGGGTGAAAAAAAATCTCGCTAGTAAACTTAGGGGGTGGTAAGGTATTAGGGGATATACGGATATTAAAGTAAGTAGAGACAAATAAGCTAATAATATCTAATAAATACCACCCTTCCTTTTCTGCTAAGGTAGTGATCAATTAAATTTATTAAACAAAATTAAATATATACTTTCTTCGAACGAGTAAAACACTCATAAAGAACTCCCCTCACGTTTGACTTGCGTATAAAGAATAAGGACCGTAAGAACTAACTGACGTTAACAACTATTGACTTCCTATTTACTTAACGTTTATCGAGTTTATCGTATATAATAGTTAATATATATTTAGGATCTATAGTACTAACCTATCCGATTTCTATAATACCATTTTTTTAAAGGGCATCCGTTTCCTTACTTTATTATAACAAGTACTCAAACACGTTGAATCGGCCTCGAAAGCCATCGAAAATAAGTGGCCTCTTAATTCTTCTACGATACCACACTTAAATACGTTTGCCTATCTTATTCTAGTTTAAACCTAGCTAGCTGCTTACCTAATTAATCTATGTTTTGCTAAGTAGTTAGGGAGCCTACTACTATCGCTCTTAGGGTCATGCTTACGGCCTCTAGAAGCTTAATAGCCTCTAGGAACTGTTGTAGCGGATCGTGGCGGATCGTGGCGGATCGGGGAGCGAGATAGATTGCTTTAGGAATACTAGTCTATCTATAGAATCACTAGTCCGTCCCTAGGATTATTAGTCCGTCCCTAGGATTACCGACTCTGCCTTTAGGATTACCCGTCCGTCCCTAAGAACACTAGTCCCCCCCTAGGATTATAAAAATGACTTATAATTAAAGGTAAGAGAGGCTAGGAACGGTCTAGCTCGCTCCTAAGGGAGATAGATATAGTTCCTAAAGGACGTTTAGCTCCCAAAAGCCGATAGTATAGATCCTAGAAGCGTGTTTTAATAGCGTACGTCTTGGCCCTAGGGGTTCTCTTGCTCCTAGAAACTTTAGTGCGGTCTAGGAGTATATAAGTAGCTTCTAGGAGTTAAATAGATCCTAGGAAATATAACGTAGCTCCTGGGGCTTTTTACCCCTACTTCGAGGAATTAAAGCTATATTCCTGTTAATAGCTTTATTAACTCCTAGAATCATAAGTGGTTCCTAGGGCTATGGTTAAGACTTCTAGGAGATTAAAATAGGGAAGAAGATCTAGGATACGAAAGACAGATTAAACTTATAAAGATTGCTTAGTATATTAAGTTAGCCTTCGAACTAATCGTATTAAAGTAGCCCTAAGACGGTGACCGGCCTAAGGTTAGGATCGAAGCCCGAGTTAATACGTGTTTCGTCGTAAGGCTATTAAAGATATTAGACTAAAGACTTGAATTATAGGTAGTTATAAGAACTATATCTAAAGTCTGCTTATATAGGACTACGTACTAGGGCTCGGTGATACCGGCCCGAGGGCGGTAGATATAGATCTAGAGATATGGTAGATTTTAAGACCGCGGTCTTAAGACCTACTAGACCACTAGACCGCCTACTAGCGTCTCCTCCGACTTTACGCCCTATATAGTCGTGAACCTTAGGTCTAAAGACGGCTAGTAACGTAAGACTTATAAGTTGGTTACGATATTCTATTATAACTATTAGTTAAGTCTATAGTTTATTATATTAATATCGTTTACGTACTTTCGTAGCTAATAAGGTGTCTATTTTTATCGATAGCTTAAGGCTGCTAGTTTCCTAGAAACGGAAGTATAGTTCCTAGGACTATATAAGCTCCTAGAAATACTTATATCGTTCCTAGGAGCACCCGTCCGGTTTCCGGGAACCATACTCCCGTTTCTAGGAGACCGAGTGCTTCTAGGAGCTTAACCGTCTGCCCTATAAGTTAAGGGCCTTAAATGTAAAAAGGAAAGACTAATTTCGGCATTACTTAAGTATGATAGAAGAAGAAATTATGTACTATTAGCAATTTATAGACGGGTTTCTTAAGGTAGTATAGACTTCTAATTATGCTAATATCTACTATATTATCGATGTTGTACGGTCGGGATTATCGACTAGTAAGATATAGACTGTAGTGAATCTATTCTACTAATTCGTATCCGAGAGATAGGCTACGTATATATTTGCGGATAGTAGCGGATCGGGAAGCGAGATAGATTGCTTTAAGAAAACTAGTCCGTCTCTAGAATTACCGACTCTGTCTTTAGGATTACTAATCCGTCCCTAGGATCACTAGTCCGTCCCTAGGATTACTAGTCTATCCCTAAGAATACCCGTCTATCCCTAGGATTACTAGTCCGTCCCTAAGAATATCGACTTTGTCTTTAGGATTACCGAAATAACTTAGGATTAAAGATAAGAGAGGCTAGGAACGGTCTGGCTCGCCCCTAGGGGAGATAGGTATAGTTCCTAGATACTAATAATCTTCGACTCCTAGCGGTGTTAACCGGATATAAGAAATTGGCGTAATAGTTATAAGGCGTAAAAGCGTAATATAGATAAGGTGTATAAGTATACCCGTCTTCTACGACCTAAATATACCTATTTCCCCGTTATAATATTTAAATCTTTAAGTTCAATTATCTTATAGTATCTCTATTTCCTTAGAATAGGATTCTTTCTAAAATCGCTGGGAAATTGGGATTGGTACGTAGGTATATAGTAGTAGTACGCTATACTTATAGATAAATATAGAGATCTACTCTATCTAGCTACCTTATGAAATTGTAAGAAAATCAGAATAATCCGGCAATTTTACTTTAAGACGTAGAGTAATAAGTTTGAACTGTTAGACGGCGTTAATATCGAAGATAATGCTAAAAATAGCCTAAGCGTCTATGATTGGCACGGTCCCGACCCTATCTTTTAGTTATATACTATAAACTTTATGGTATTCGTAAATTATAATTAGTCCTAAGCTCGTAAAAGAGGATTTCGAGCTAAATCACTAAGTGCATCGAGCTTAAATTAGAAAATATATATATATCTATTTTGTAAATGGATAGTATTTGATATACCCCGAAAATGTCTATCTATAAAAAGGGCACGTGCTTAGATTAACTAGTTTTACATATAGCTCACAAATCATATGCCTATATAGTAGATTATGCTAACAATCCGGCTGCTTATAGTAAATTTTATAGTCTAGAATGCGTCGTCGGGAAAGCTCCTCTTAATGCCGGTCTTCCTATAGGAGAAGCTTACTCTGAAGTTCCTAGACTTGCTTTTGCTACTTTTCAACTTCTTGCTCGAGATTTTTAACTTTTTGATCGAGCTTTTTAACTTCTTGATCTCTTTAGTCAAATATCTTACGCAGCTTCTTGAAATAGGTATCTTGGTCTTATTATTAGCTTAGGAAAACGGGGTATCTTAGAGGAAAGGCTATACTAGAGTGTTAGGTTGTTTCCTTTTAGCCCTTTTGCGTTTGTGGGATAGTTCTATACTACCACTCGCAGCATCGTTTGGTTTAATTAGGATCTTAGGAGATGTACGTAGAGACGTCCTTTAGACCTATAAATTGGCTGACCGCTAGCTCGGGGGTAGTTCGTTATCTTTAATAATAATCGTGCTTAAAGGGCTAGTTATTATGGCTTAAAAAGAAGATACGTATACCTAGGTGCTAGGTTGACTAGGTAGGAGGAAAGTAGAAGTCTAACTAAGCTAGAGTTAGGGTATAAGGCTTATTATATACCTAAGAGCTAATAGTTTAAGTAGGCTACTTCTAAGGGACGATTAGATACTATTTTGCGTGATTTATCGTATATATATATATAACCCGATTAGATTGCATAAAACTAAAATAGTATATATAAAACGTTAAGTACTGAGTCGGGTATATTTATAGCCGGTCTATTCTTGTTTTTGAAGTCCCTATATCGGATTCGAGTATAGCTAGCGACTCCGTACGCGGTATATATTAGAAGTATAGCGTTATAAAGCTATTCGATATAGTAAGCCTACTTTATACTAGTTATATTTAAGGGGTTCTTCTTTAGGATAAATAGTATCGAAGTGGCGCGTAATATACCCGGGGTCGTAAAATATCTAAAAGCTAACCTTATCCGGAAGCCCTTTACTTGCGAAGTATTGTAAGTATACCTCTAGCTATATAGTAGTTTTAAGGTATTCCCTAGCGGTACGAAACGGCTTGCTATATATAGGGACTATAAGACCGAATAATAAGGGGAAGTACCTGGAAACGGAGAATTAAAAGAGTTTGTATTTATCAATATATATATTTATAAGCTCCTAGGGTCGGCTTATACGTTACTAGAGCCACTAGGGCTGTCTCTAGGATCGACTTCCTTTAAGGATGAATTAAGAAAATTTGAGAGGCACTTTTATATATAGGCCCTATCGACTTTAGGGACGTATAGGCTAGCTCTAGGAGCTTCGCTACTCCTAGAAGCTTAAGCCTTTCCTAGAGGTAAATTATAGGTTCCTAGGCTCGAATAAAGTGCCCCTATAATAGATAAGAGTCCCTAGGGCTAGTATACGTATAGTAAAATAAGATACGGATCACCCTAGTTTGGAAAAATGAGGAAAATACCGATCCTAGAATCACTTCCGTTAATCCTAAGATGACTAGTAGTTGCCTCTAGGAACTTGATGTAGGGTTCTAGGAGTAATATAGCTCCTAGGAGAGGTGGTCCGTATTCCTAAAGATAAACTTTATACTCCTAGGAAGCTGGCCCGCGTATACTAAACGGGGGAACCTTCTCTAGGATTATACTCTAGGAAAACTTTAACGCTTATTTTTAATTATCGCTTCTAGTTATGCTATCGGCTTCTAGGAGCTAAACGTCCTCTAGGAACTAACGTAACACTTCCCGGGAGGTATAGGGATCGTGCTGTAGAATTCTACGGGGGTATATTAAGAATGATATATATATATATCGTAGATAGTAACTTTAATATTATACTTCTAGTCGACCCCCTAAGTAACCGTTAGCTGTATTATATTATTTATTAATATTAGGCCCCGATACGCCTAAGCTCCTAAGAATCAACCTTAAAGCCCCTAGGAATAATACTTCGTTCTAGGGAACTTTAGTTGGTTCCTAGAGCTACTAGCTTATAAGCGTAACGTATAACTTACTGGCGTTTATAGTGTATTACTATTGTGTAGAGCTATATAGGAGGGCTAGACTGCTACTAAAGACGGGAGCGTAGACGTTTACTCGAAGAGTGGAAACGGCTAAGCAAAGAAAAAAGGATAAAGTTCTTAAATTTGACCGAAAACCTATAAGCCTCCTAATTAATCGGTATTAATATCTGATCCCGTATCTTCTTTCGTATCTTTCTTAGCGTAGTAATTCCGTTTAGTATTAAGGCGATGAACCTCTTCTATATACCTGCGAAGATATATCTTATATAGTAGATCTTCGTTATATATATGATATTTTCGATTATATAAGTGCTTCTCTCGAAAGTATCGTAGAGTCGACTTATATTCGCTATATTTCTATATATAGCGATAAATAGGAAGTTCGGTATCGTTATAATATTAAAAATATCGGCGGGGCTTCTTAGCCTTTTTGATATAATTTTTAGTATTTATAAGAAGAATATCCTACTACGAAGGCTTTAGAGAGCTATAACTCTTCTTAGCTAGCTCTAGTAATACGCTAGTCTGTTCTTTATCGAACCTATCACTTAGTATAGCCCGTTTACGTCGCTTACGTAATAGCCTATCTTTAAGGAAACTATAGTATCGGGAGATCGTAGCCACGGTAGCGTTCCTTCTTTGCTACTCCGCCTCTAGGGATTAAGAGGTAGGCTATATAAATAATTTCTTAAGAAGATTAATTTACTCCGGTAGTATCTAGTCTTCTACTTAAAGTATCTTCTTCGCCTCTTCGTTATTAATAGTAGCCCCTAAGAGCTATCGCTTAATATCTATAATAGCCTATTTGCGGTCGAACTTATAGCGTACCTTCCGTCTTAGTATTCTTTCTAACCGGCCGAATATATTAGAGGTTTCGCGTATCAATTTCTCTAATCGCGATTATATCGCTATACTAGGATCGTATTTGCACTCCTTGGCTTACTCCTTTATTCGCCGAGTAGCCTCGATATATTCTAGATATTTATAAAGGGACGCTCGTTACTCCGAAGTAAGGTATCGAGGGCGTCTCTTATTAATCTACCTACTTATCTGGGTGATAGCGCGTATTAAAGACTTATTAGATTCGCGGCCGTTTATAACGTTTTATATATCGGTGTCGATATATCGTAGAAGATAATAATTTAAGAAAGTGCGAGTATTAGCGTGTTTTATAATTAGATTTTGCTATACTTCGCTAACCGCGCTACTTTCGTTTAATATCTTTCCCCCTCTATAGCGAAAACGATAGGCGAATATTGACTAAAGGAGGCCGTAGATCTCTCCTAGATTTCTTAGACGCCTAGATATAGCGCTATCGGTTATCGGCTAGTTCTATTAAAGAACCGTACGTCTATTAATTACTTCTATCTTATAGAAGATATAATAGCCTTCGACTTCGCGCTTTAAGGGTAGTTCTATCTATTATCGGCTACCTTAAACGAATAGCTTTCGAAGGCGCTCTATAGAGGAAAGCGTAGGGACTTTGAAGGCTTAGAGCTAAAGAAGTATACCGAATATAAATATATAAGGGCTAAAGATAAGCGACGGATCGTTAATAATTTTAGGGAAAGGAAAATTATTACTAAGTAGTGTTAATATTAGGATTATTATTCCTGGGTTTAACGCACGATATATATATTTAGGAAGTTCTAAGGAATCGCTTTATATACTCCGATTTAATCTCTACTAAAAGTACGGGAGGGCCCCCGTCCGGATTATCTTATATAGAGAAACGTAGATAGTAGAACTATAGCGAAAGAAGAGTATATAGACGGTTTACGGTATAAATACCGAGTATATTGAAGAGATAGAGCTAGATTCGCTCGTATCTAAAATGAAATCGTCTTTCCTAAGTTCGGAGAATCGTCTCGTTTAATTTAGTTAAGTCTTAGACGTATACCGGCTCTTTGCCCCGTTCTTATATATCGAGGTCGAATTTATCGATAAGTTTCCGAATGCCCTAGAACCTAGTTAGCTCTAAGCGTTAGACTAAGAGGAATAACTTACCGTATTAATCTCTTCGCTATCTTCGGCCGTTATCCTAGTCCGTATAATTCTTCGATAGTAACCCCGAAATCCTTTCTAATTAGCTTTTAGGGCGCTCGCTTTCGATATTCCCTTTAGATAACGACCGCCTTCGCTATACTTTAGCTTTATATAATAGTTGAAAAAACGATATACGTTATTAGGAGTAACCTCGCGTAGTGCCTCTACTAGGTTATCCTATTTTAACAGCGTACTAGCCTAAGTAGCCTTAACTCGGTAATACCTACGCCTTATATTAGTAATCACCTCCCTATTACGTAGGTTTGAATAAATGCTTACTTATCCTAGCGCTTTTCTATTCGTCGACCCCGAACCTTAGTTTATTCTAAGCGCCTATAATCAAGTGGTACGTTTGTAATGTCCTCGTCTATATCGTTATCTAGGTTATCACTAAGATCGGGTAGAATACTAGCGTCCGCTAGACGGGGTACGGGTTGTTTTAGACGGGTAGAAGGTCTACTACGAGTATTAGGAAGATAGGTAGGTTCCGGAGTTGTTAGCTCGGTTGAATTTGAGGCTTCCCCGGAATCGGAGTTATCGGCCGTATCGATATTAGGCTAGAAAGACACCCCGGAAGTATTACTATCGGTCGTAGAGGATAGATCTATAATGTCGCTTATACTGCGTCTAGGGAAATAAAGATATACGCGAAGCCGCTCTAGGTAGGTAGACAAATTAATAGAGATAACGAACGACTATAAAGCGCGCGCTAAAGGAGGGACTAGTAAAGGATAGGTGAGAGGAGGGCTAGGTAGGAGAATGAGGAGGGACTATTAGCGGCTTTATAGCTATAGACCCCATTTCCCTAGCGACTAATGAGCCTAGGATGGAGTGTGCCATTTTTGGCGACCTTATAAAACGAAGGTGTCATAGTAGCGCTTAAGGAGTAGGCCCGGAGGTGGGTAGAAGTCGATAGAAAGTAGGAGCGGGGCTCGAGGGCAGGGGAAGGGGAGCCACGCGCCTAGGCACCGATATGACCGAATAAGAACGTGACGGTGCGCGTTATAAGGGGGAGGCGAGGAGCGCGTGGCTCTGGGACTGAAAGTGCGTGTGCGGAAGAACTGTGCCGAGGCGGCCACTTTCGGCCCCCTTTGAGGCCAGAAATGGCCGCCTCTGCACAAATGCTTTTTGTTTAGGGGGACTTAGTATAAATTATAAGATCCTAGGATATATTAAATTAATCTATAGGCTTAGTATTACTATATTTAACGTAAGTTATAAGATCTATTATAACGCGAGGAGGCTTATAAGCGTATATAAATAGAGCTATAATAAGAGGTAGAGGTAATATAGTTTATAAAATAGATAATTAGTATTAGATAACGCGGTATAAGACTATATTATAAAAAAAGTAATAAGGCCTATTTAAAGCCGGGTTATATATAGGCCGGATAATAATAGGAAGTATATACTAAATATATAGTATTATCTATTATATATAAATCTAGGCCGGGCCCTTAAAGTCGAATTACGTAATATAACCCTACCCTAATTATATAAGGAGTGAATTCTATAGCTAATTAGAGGCTAGGATCTTAGAATTTATAAGGCGGGTTTTTTAGTATAGTCTATTAGGTATATTGCCTATATTATTTGCTTCGCTTACGCTTAGCAAAATTACTAAAAGATTATATTTATCCTAGATCTAAATAATAAAACCGTTATCTCCTACCTAGAGACGCTATCCCGCTTTAGTATAGAACTATTTCTACTACTCTTCTATCGAAGAAATAAGGGGGCGCGGGATAGGGTTTAGGTATATTATATAGCGATTAGCGAGATAGCTATAATACTAAAATAGGTCGTTAGCGAATTACTACCGGAATATATAATTTCCGAGAATCTATCTCGGCCTTTATAGAATCCTTCCGGTCTTTATCTAAAAACCTATAATCGGACTTATACGCTTTATAGGTAGTATTAAAGTCTTTAGCTAAATTAATAATCCTCTTATCTATCTCCTAGAGATATATTATATTTTATATATAATATCTATTTATAGGTAATTAGTACTAAGCTACCTACTCTAGAATCGCGATTAATTTAACGCGATCTCTCTATATTCTCTTTAATAAAGATTTATATATCGATTTTTATTAATTATATTATTAGTATTTTTTAGAGTTAGTTTTATATAAGAAATACTAAATAGAAAATAGAACTACGCTTATTCTAAAGATAAAATAAATAATTATCGAATAAAGATAGCTTATATATTATATATTTTTTAGATAGATTCGATTTCTATAAATAGTAGGTATAGTAAAATTAATACTAAATATTAAGGATAGTTAGGAAATTAGGGTTCTCTACTATAAATATATCTATAGCTATATAGCTCTAATATTATAAAGATATAGAAAAAATTAGATAAAGATTCGGAATTATTCTAATTATAACTTTTTTATTATAGAGTATTACTAATATCTCCCCGATACTTTATAGCTACTATCTATTTTAGATATAGATATCCTTATAGAAGAAGGGGGAATAATTATAAAGGATAAAGGTCCTTTTAAAAATAAAATAGGAACTTAGGCGATATATATATTTATAGAAGTTTCTAATATATATATAAATCATATAGGATTCGTTACCTAATCGGTACCGAGCCTTAGCACGTATATTTCCTTTTAATCTTAGGTCCCCCCGGGACCCCTAAATTCTAGCAAGAATTAGTCTTAGCATATACAGCCCAATACACCCTTGTTTCCTTCTCCTAAGCCAACGTATCTTACCCGGTTGACAGGCCTTACACCTAAAAACAGTAAATTCTTACAGACTTCGTCTTTAGCTACGTCTATCTAGGCTCGTAGACGTATTAGGGGCCCGGGTTTTAGGGGGTAATTATATAGGGTGCCAAAAGTTTGGTTATACTTTTATTTCCCTTTCCCACTCTACTAACTAATCATCTTTAAATAACCATAAATCTACTAAAATGCGTGCTTTCGGTATAGAAATTAGTAGAAACCGAAGGTTAAAAGCCGAGCTTTTAGAAATAGCGCGTACTATAATTCTTTACGCGGTTTCTAAGGGTTAAAAGAAGATATATATTATACGCGACTTTAGTTACTCCTATAAAGCTATATACGATACTATTAACCGCTTTAATTCGACTAAATCCCTTTTATCTCGTCTCTAGTAAGGTAGGCTAAAGAAGCTTATATAAATTATTATTCGATATATTTATTAGATTATATACCGGTTTCTTATAATTAGCTAGAATAAGCTAATTATTAAACTTCTAACTAGTATTTTAAAAATTATAATATATTATATATTCTAAAAGCTAGGAATTAGTTATTAAAAGTTAAAAAAATATATTTTTCTAAAATCTTTTAATATAAAAAGATAATATAAATTTATTAAGAATTAGTTAAATCTTAATAATTTAAATAATATACTATTTTTTAATAAATATTCTATCTAAAGAAAATCTAATTCTTATATTTAATTTATCTTCTAGCTTAAAAATAAAATATATTAATTTAATTTAATAAATTTTTAACTTTATAAAAAATAGATTTTATAAAAAATATAGATTATTATCTAGATTAGCGGCTATTTAGGCTTAATTATTATAGAAAAAAAGCTTAATTATAGATTTAATATTAAAACTTATATTAAAACTTTTAAAAAAGGACTTTTTAGAATCTATAAATCTAATTTTATTTTTTAGTAAGATAATACTTAAATTTATATAATAAAAATTATATAATTATAATTTAAAAAGTATAGTATTTAGATTATAGAATAGCCCCCTTATTCGCCGGATCTAAATCTAATTAAGAATATTTAGTTCCTTTTTAAAAAGAAACTCTTTAAACTCTATCTAGAACTCTATATATAGGATAAATCTAAGATAGATTAGAGGCGATTCCGTACTATAATTAATATTACTTAGAAAGCTCTTAATTAGAGTTAGATCGATACTTTTATCCGATCTATACTAAATAGAATCTAGGTAGTAAAGAAAGCAAAGGGCTAGTATATAAAGTATTAATATTATCTTTATTTATATATGATTATTAAGCAATTCAAGTTTAAAAGTAGGTGGTTGAATAAATATATATATATAAATAGGGAGTATAACCAAACTTTTGGCACCCCATGTATTATAAAGTTATAATATCGTTCTACTTCTTTAACTATTAACGATTTATAGATAGTCCGTACTATCTATAGGTATCTTAGTAATATAATATACTATAGTATAATATTAAAGGGGGTAGACGATACCTCGTTCTTTATATATACCGATATTTTATATAATAATTAGTATAATTTAAAATTGATAAAGAGTACTATTTAGTTTTTCGGTAGCGTACCTATTATTTAGTACTCGAAGAAATAGAGTATTATAACTCTATCGTCGATAGCTATTAAATAGTATATTCTAGATCGATCTACTAGGAATACTTAGTAGATTTTAAAGATTATTAAAGCGCTTAATCTTTCTAAGGTAGGTAATCTAATTATTATTTTAATAGATAATATTAATACGTAGTTACTAATAGATAAGAAATCGTATAAGAATAGTATACGTTAGCTTAATATAAAATAGTTTTTTGTTAAGGACGCTAGTTTTTAGAAGAAGATCGATCTACGGTATATTAAGATAAAGAGTAATATCGCTAACGGGTTTATAAAAGCGCTTAATAAATATATATATATAAAGTTTATCTAGATACTAGATCTTAATTAATCTATATACTAAATTTTACGGATAGATATAGGTTTATAATATATAGGAAATAGTAGAAAATAAGAAAAATAAAATAGAGAGTTTTTATTAGTAGAGATAAAGAGATTTAGTAATAGTCTTCGTCCTAAAGGGGGTGTTAGAGGTCACGTGATAGCTATATAGGGCTATATATAATCCCGACCTATAGGACTTAGGTTTATGTTTAGACTATAGCTAGTTTTCTCTCTCTTCTTCTTTTTCTCTCTAGAGTCTATAATATCAATCCCTTGGATTAATATCTTGTTCCTATATAGCCTATATTTCATCTAACACTTATTTATTATAATAATCTTTAAAATATTAATAATAGTTCTAATAGTCTATATAATTTATATTTATATATTATATTTTTTAATAGATATTATATTTATTTATATATAAAGTTATTTTCATTTATATAAATTTTTTATTTTTTTTTAATTTATTTATATATTTTTTAATATAATAATATAATTAAAAAATTCTATTTTCATAATATAATAATATAATTAAAAGATTCTATTTTTATAATATAAAATATATATTTTAATCTTTTTATATAAAATTTATATTTATAAAATCTTATAAGAATCTTTTAAATATATTTTATATAGTCTTTTATATTAAATAAGAATATTAGAATATTATCTAAATAAATAATTATAAAAATATTTATAAAATCTATAAAGATTTTATTAATATATTGTCGACCAGAATGACTCCTTGCCCGTCCCGTTATTACTAGATTTTCTCTTTATATATAAGTAGGACCCACTTCTTACTTATTAGTAAGCACTTAGGGATATATAGAGAGAAGACTTTATACTTCTTAATAAATATACTTATTTTACTACTTACTCGATATAATAAGATCTTAGTATTAAGTTACTTGCCCTATTCCTTCGTTCGATAGTTATAAGCCTAGTTAGCTAGTAACTCTTCTTTATAAGATTACTATTTAGTTATTTATTCTAAGCCTTTAATAACCCCTAATATCCCTAAGTAAGAAGTATATAAGAAGTTAATAGGTTAATATATTAGATAAAGTATAATCTAATCTACTTCTTATCTCTTTCTTATCTCTAAATAATATAAAAAATAAGTATTATAATACTAAGATATTATTTCTTTATAATAATTTTATTTTTTTAGATATTAATTATAATATTTATAAAAAAAGATAATTTTTAGATCCTTATTTTAATAATAAATCTAATTCTTAAATATAAAGAATTTTAAATAAAGTTTAGAAATATAATAATATCTAGATCTATTAATTTTAAAAAAAAGCTAGATTTCTTTTTTAATAAAATCTAAATAACTATTTAAAACTAATAAAAAATATATTAAAGATCTTATAAATAATTATCTATTTAATAAAATATTTATAGATTATAATACTAATTATTATAATTATAAATAAGACTTATTAGATTATCGAATTATTTAAATATTATTTAATAAAGTCTTTAAAAGAATAAAATATCTTTTTTTTTTAAAAATTATAAAGCTTAATAGTTAATATAAAAAATATAAAAGAGCTTCTTTAAATATTTTAAAAATACTTTTTTTTATTAGTAAGATATAAATATAATTTATTAAAAGATAATAAAATAAGCTACTCTTTATTTTAATTAAAGATATAAATATTAATATATAATTATTAAAAGTTAAAAATCTTTATATAAAATATAAAATAGCGAAAGTAGACTTTATTAAGTCTAAAGAAAATATTATTTATAAGTATTAATATTTTATAAACTATAATTCTATTATTAATAATATATTAAGATATTTATAATAGAATAATAAACTATTTTTATAAGTATTATTAATACTTATTACTTTAAATAAATACTTTTTAATAGAAAGAAATTAAAAAGTAAAGTCTTATAAAAAACTTTTATAATATTTAATAATAAATAAGAAATTAAATTAGCTACTTTCTTTACTAATTAGATAATCTTTTTATTAAATAAGATTTTAAAAAAATAACTATAATATATATATAAAAAAAAGTATTTTTTTACTATATATTCTTATTTTATTAAATTAATAAGACTAAATAATTAAAAATTAGATCTAATTATTATTAAAAAATTAATTATTAATATAAAAAAGCTAAATAAAAAAATAAAAAAAAAGCTAAAGAATTTCTTATAAAATTTATTAAAAAAAAAGCTAAAGAATTTCTTATAAAATTTATTAAAAAAAAAGATATTACTTAATCTTATTATATAAAGATTAAAAAAGATAATAAAAGATCTTTTTTAATTATATTAAATAATTTTTAGTTAAATATAAAAAAGTAAGTTAAAAAATCTATATCTTTTTTATTTATATCTTCTTAATAAATATTATTTATAGTACTATCTTTATAAAATATTCTTTCTTTAATTAATATTATTCTTTTAATTAATCTAAGATTATTAATTAAAAATTATTAATTAATTAATTTAGTTATTAATAAGTATATTATTAATAATAGAAGCTTTTTTATTAAATTTAAATCTTTTAATAACTTATTAAAAATTAATAATATAATAATTAAGCTTTATAAAATAAATAAAATCTAACTTTAAATTATAGGCTATTTTAGTAATCTTATAACTTTTATTTTATTAGAAATAGAGTTCTTATCTAGCTTTTATTATAATCTTATTTTAATTATATTTATAAAAGATAAAAGATATAAAACTAATTTTAATAAATTTATTATTATTAATAAGATAATTAAAAGAATCTTCTTTTATTTAAAAAAGATTAGTAACTTTTTTATATTTTTTTAAATAGATTTTATATTCTTAATAATATTTATTATTATATTATTTAATATTAAGTATTTTTTATTATTATTTATTTTAGAAATAATAACTTTTTAATAGTATTAATATTTTAATTATATATATAATAAATAAGTTTAATAATTTATTTAAATAGTAGAAAGAGTATAAATTATTCTATTTATAATTATAAAATATAAATTAAAGTTTTATAAGACTTACTAACTCTCTTAGATATTATAATAAGTCTTATACTATATTTAAAATATAAATTTTAGTCTACTTAGCTAAATATATTTTAATCTTATAATATTATAAAAGATTTATAATAATAATAAATAGATCTTTTATTTTTATCTTAATAAAATTTATTTTTATTAGATATAAAACTATAAATAAAAGAATAATTATTAAAAAGTAATTACTTAATTTATTTTATAATTATAGATCTAATTTAATTTATTAATTTATATATTTTAATTAGATAATAAAGTTTTTATAAATAAAAATATTATCTATTTTTTATAAGAAAATAAGATAATTATCTAATACTTTATTATTAATATTTTAAAATAGAATAGTTTTACTAAATAATCTAAAAAGGTAATTATTATTAAAATAAAAATACTTTTTAAAGATTTATAACTTTCTAAAGAACTTTAGCTAGAAATAATCTAGACTATTATATATATATTTAATAGATTACTAATAAAACTTAATTTAAGAAAATAAATTATTCTATAATAAGAATTTTATTATTAAAGAATAAATATTTTTATTCTTATTAATCTTTTAAACTTATAAATTTATAATTATTATATTTATATAAGAATTTAGGAAATCCTATAATTAAATAAGATATATTAATATATAAAAATAAATTATTTAATTAAATATTAAATAAATAATATCTAAAAAATTTAATTTTTTTAAATAAATAATTATAAATTTATTTATAATATAACTTCTAATAAAAATCTAAATTATAAAAAATATCTTTTAGAATTATTAAAGATTTATTAAAAGTAAATAATTAATATTATTAATAAAATAAAATTTAATATAAAATTAAAATAAGCGATTTATTAAATAAATATTATACTAATTATATAAAATAATCTTTAAAATAAAAAATAAGATAATATTTTCTAAGATCCTCTAAAATAGGAGTAAGATTATATTATTAAAAATAAATAAAAAAAAAAGATTTTTAATATTATTATATAATATCTTTATTATTATTAAATACTATTTTTTTACTAGAAAATATTTTATAAAGCCTATAATTAATTAAAATCTTATTTTTATAGAGTAAGAAAGCTTCTTTAATTACTTTATTATTAATAATTATATCTTATATATCTATTATATTAGATAATAAGTTTTTTATTATAATTATTCTAAAGAAATTATAAAAATAGATTTTATAAAAATAAAATAATTAAAATATAATATTATTTTATTAAATATAACTAAACTAATATAATTTATTAGTTTTATAAATATCTAATACTTTCTTTAAAATTAAAATATTAAGAACTACTACTTTATTAAAAATACTTATTTAAAGAGATATTATACTATTTAATATACTCTAAAATAAATAATAAAGATAAGTTTATAAAAATTTAAATATAATAAGTTATTTTATTTATAATAGTTTTATAAATAGATTTAAATTAGTATTTATAATATTTATAATTAACTTTTTAATAAGCTATCTTTAGCTAAATAAATATTAAAATAATCTTTTTTAAAACTATAAATATAAAAAGAGATACTTAATTATTTATTTATTAAAAGCTTTTTTATTATTATAAGATTTAAAGCTAAATTAATTAAAATAAAAAAAATATATAAAATAAAATTATATTTATAAGATAGAAATATTTAAATACTTTTTTTAATCTAGATATTTATCTATAAATTTAATAATAATAATTTTTTTAATTAAATTAAAGGCTAAGATTTATATAAAAAATAATCTTTAAACTATTAACTCTAAAAAAAAAGAGTAATAATATTTACTACTCGAATAATAAAAGCTATATTTATATTTATTATTATATTTAATCTTAATATAATATAATTTAATATTATTAATATATTCCTAAATAATAATCTTAATAATATTATTTATACTTAAATATCTAAAGACTTTTATAATAAAAGTAATATTTAGAGATTATAAAAAGTATTTTATAAATTTAGAAGGTTATTATATTTATAATAATAAGAAGCTATATATATATTTAAAAAACTTAAGTTTATTTTTATATTTAAAAATCCTTATTTATTTATTAATAAAAATATAATTATCTTTTTTATATAGATAATATTATTATTATCTTCTATTAGATAAAATACTAATAAATTCTTTAATTAAAATAAGATTTTAAAGATTACTAAAAATTTTAAAAAATAGGAGAAGCTACTTAATTTTTTAGAATTAAGATTCTTTAAGATATCGCTAAATATAAACTCTAGCTTTATTAGGATTTATATATCTTTTTTATAGTAATTTATTATAGTCTTATTTATAATTATAAATATAAAATCCTATTTCTAATAAATAAAATAATAAAATTTATTAAAATAGTAAATAAAAAATAGATTTATAAATATTAATAAAAGCTTAGTTTTATTTTCTATTTAATTATTATTACTTATTTAGATATAATAAAAATAGCTAATTATTTAGCTAAGTTTTTTTATAAATTTAAATTTTAAATATTAAGAAGTAGTAAATTAATTAATCTAATATTTTTATAATATCTAATTTTTTATTCTTAAATATTATCTTATATATTCTATATCTACTCTCTTCTTTTTAAATAATATTTTCTTTAGTAATTATATTAATTAGAAAAGTTCGGAAGGCTTCCTCTATAAGCTTTTTAAAGCTATTATTAATTAGAAAATAAATAAGTAGAAGATAATAATAATATTAATTATAAAGATAAAGCTACTTATTATTTTAGAAGCTAATAAGATAGCTATATAATAGAAGAGGTTTCTTTATATAGTTAGTCTCGATTATAATATTAGATTTTTAATCGACTATAATAACTAATAAATTATAGATTTACTTATTAGAAAATAGCTATAACTTTATACTAAGTTATAATATATCGATATTTATTATTATTAGCTTTATTAAGAAGTAAATAAAGGATATATTACGATATAGTAGATAGCTACTATTAATATATAGATAGATAGTCTTATAAAACTCCTTCTAAAGTAAGCTTATAAAGTATTTATCGAAGTACTTAGGCTAGTTATCGAACGAAGGAATAAAGCAAGTGACTTAATACTAAGATCTTACTATATCGAGTAAGTGGTAAAATAAGTATATTATTAAGAAGTATAAAGTCTTCTCTCTATATATCCCTAAGTACTTACTAATAAGTAAGAAGTAGGTCCTACTTATATATAAAGAGAAAATCTAGTAATAATAGGACGGGTAAGGAGTTATTCTAGTCGATATACCTCCCTAGGAGCTACCTTCTAATACTCTAAAAGTTCTTTCTATTAAGTAATCTATTTATTGACTAAGTACTAGATATTAACTAGCCTAAGTACTTCGATAAATACTTTATAAGCTTACTTTAAAAGGAGTTTTATAAGACTATTTATTTATATATTAATAATAGCTACTTACTATATTATAATATATCTTTTATTAACTTTCTAATAAAGCTAATAATAATAAATATTAATATATTATAACTTAGTATAAAGTTATAGCTACTTTCTAGTAAATAAATCTATAATTTATTAGTTATTATAATTAATTAAAAGTCTAATATTATAATTAAAACTAACTATATAAAAAAGCCTCTTTTACTATATAATTATTTTATTAGCTTTTAAAATAATAAATAGCTTTATCTCTATAATTAATATTATTATTATCTTCTATTTATTTATCTTTTAATTAATAATAGCTCTAAAAAGTTTATAGAGAAAGCCTTCCGAATTTTTTTAATTAATATAATTATTAAAAAAAGTATCGTTTAAGAAAAAGAGAGTAGATACGGAATATATAAAATAGTATTTAAAAGTAAGAAACTAGATATTATAAAAATACTAGATTAATTAATTTATTATCTTTTAATACTTAGGATCTAGATTTATAAGAAACTTAGCTAAATAATTAGCTATCTTTATTATATTTAAATAAATAATAATAATTAAATAAAAAGTAAAACTAAACTTTTATTAGTATTTATAAATCTATTTTTTACTTATTATTTTAGTAAACTTTATTATTTTATTTATTAAAAATAGGATTTTATATTTATAATTATAAATAAGATTATAATAAGTCGCTATAAAAGAGATATATAAATCCTAATAAAGCTAGAGCTTATATTTAATAGTATTTTAGAGAATCTTAATCTTAAAAAATTAAATAGTTTTTTTTATTTTATAAAACTCTTAATAGTTTTTAAGATCTTATTTTAATTAAAAAACTTATTAATATTTTATCTAATAGAAGATAATAATAATATTATTTATATAAAAAAGATAATTATATTTTTATTAGTAAATAAATAAAGGTTTTTAAATATAAAAATAAATCTAAACTTTTTAAATATATATATAATTTTTTATTATTATAAATATAATAATTTTTTAAATTTATAAAGTATTTTCTATAATCTCTAGATATTACTTTTATTATAGAAGTCTTTAAATATCTAAATATAAATAATATTATTAAAATTATTATTTAGAAATATATTAATAATATTAAATTATATTATATTAAGATTAAATATAATAATAAATATAAATATAGCTCTTATTATTTAAATAATAAGCGTTATTATTTTATTTTCTTTAGAGTTAATAATTTAAAGATTATTTTTTATATAAATCTTAGCTTTTAGTTTAATTAAAAAGCTATTACTATTAAATTTATAGATAAATATCTAGATTAAAAAAAGTATTTAAATACTTCTATCTTATAAATATAATTTTATTTTATATATTTCTCTTATTTTAATTAATTCGGCTTTAAGTCTTATAATAATAAGAAAGTCTTTAATAAATAGATAATTAAATATTTTTTTTTATATTTATAACTCTAAAAAAGATTATTTTAATATCTATTTAGCTAAAAATAGTTTATTAAAAGATTAATTATAAATATTATAAATATTAGTTTAAATTTATTTTTAAAACTATTATAAATAAGATAGCTTATTATATCTAAGTTTTTATAGACTTATTTTTATTATCTATTTTAAAGTATATTAAATAATATAATATCTTTTTAAATAAATATTTTTAGTAGAGTAATAGTTTTTAATATTTTAACTTTAAGAAAAATATTAGATATTTATTAAACTAATAAATTATATTAATCTAATTATATTTAATAAAATAATATTATATCTTAATTATCTTACTTTTATAAAATCTATCTTTATAGTTTCTTTAAAATAATTATAATAAAAGACTTATTATTTAATATAATAAATATATAAAATATAGTTATTAATAGTAAAATAATTAAAGAAGCTTTTTTACTTTATAAAAGTAGGATTTTAATTAGTTATAAGCTTTATAAAATACTTTCTAATAAAAGAATAATACTTAGTAATAATAAAGATATTATATAATAGTATTAAAGATCTTTTTTTTTATTTATTTTTAGTAATATAATCTTACTCTTATTCTAAAGAATCTTAGGAAGTATAATCTTACTCTTTATTCTAAAGATTATTTTATATAATTAATATAATATTTATTTAATAAATCGCTCGCTTTAATTTTATATTAAATTTATTTTTATTAATAATATTAATTATTTATTTTTAATAAATCTTTAGTAGTTCTAAAGAGTATTTTTTATAATTTAGATTTTTATTAAAAATAGTATTATAAATAAACTTATAATTATTTATTTAAAAGAATTAAACTTTTTAGATATTATTTACTTAGTATTTAATTAAATAGTTTATCTTTATATATTAGTATATCTTATTTAATTATAAGATTTTCTAAATTTTTATATAAATATAATAATTATAAATTTATAAGTTTAAAAGATTAATAAGAATAAAAGTATTTATTCTCTAATAATAAAATTCTTATTATAGAATAATCTATTTTCTTAAATTAAATTTTATTAATAATTTATTAAATATATATATAATAACTTAAACTATTTTTAGCTAGAATTCTTTAGAAAGCTATAAATTCTTAAGAAATACTTTTACTCTAATAATAATTACTTTTTTAGATTACTTAGCGAAATTATTCTATTCCGGAGTATTAATAATAGAGTATTAAATAATTATCCTATTTTTTTATAAAAAATAGATAATATCTTTATTTATAAAGATTTTATTATCTAATTAAAATATATAAATTAGTAAGTTAAATTAAATTTATAATTATAAAATAAATTAAATAATTACTTTCTAATAATTGCTTTTTTACTTATAATTTTATATCTAATAAAAATAAATCTTATTAAGATAAAAATAAAAGATCTATTTATTATTATTATAAGTCTTTTATAATATTATAAGATTAAAATATATTTAGCTAAATAGATTAAAATTTATATTTTAAATATAATATAAGACCTATTATAGTATTTAAGAGAGTTAATAAGTCTTATAAAGCTCTAATTTATATTTTATAATTATAAATAAAATAATCTATACTTTTTTTATTATTTAAATAAGTTATTAAATTTATTTATTATATATATAATTAAGATATTAATACTATTAAAAAGCTATTATTTTTAAAATAAATAGTAAAAAAGAATATTTAATATTAAATAATATAATAGTAAATATTATTAAGAATATAAAATCTACTTAAAAAAATATAAAGAAGTTACTAATCTTCTTTAAATAAAAGAAGATCTTTCTAGTTATTTTATTAATAATAATAAATTTATTAAAATTAGTTTTATATTCTTTTTATTTTATAAATATAATTAAAATAAGATTATAATAAAAGCTAAATAAAAACTCTATTTTTAATAAAATAAAAATTATAGGATTACTAAAGTAGCTTATAGTCTAAAGTTAGATTTTATTTATTCTATAAAGCTTAATTATTATATTATTAATCTTTAGTAAATTATTAAGAGATTTAAATTTAATAAAAAAACTCTTATTATTAATAATATATTTATTAGTAGCTAAATTAATTAACTAATAATCTTTAATCGATAATCTTAGATTAATTAAAAAAATAGTATTAATTAAAGAAAAAATATCTTATAAAAATAGTATTATAAGTAATATCTATTAGGAAGATATAAATAGAAAAGATATAAATATCTTAACTTACTTTTTTATATTTAACTAAAAACTATTTAATATAATTAAGAAGGACTTTTTATTATCTTTTTTAATCTTTATATAGTAAGACTAAATAATATCTTTTTCTTTAATAAGTTTTATAAGAAGTTTTTTAGTTTTTCTTTTTATTTTTTTATTTAACTTTTTTATATTAATAGTTAATTCTTTAATAATAATTAGATCTAGTTTTTAGTTATTTAGTCTTATTAATTTAATAAAATAAAGATATATAATAAAAAAGTACTTTTTTTTATATATATATTATAGCTATCTTTTTAAAATCTTATTTAATAAAAAGATTATTTAATTAATAAAAGAAATAGCTAATTTAGCTTCCTATTTATTATTAAGTATTATAAAAACTTTTTATAAAGCTTTACTTTTTAGTTTCTTTCTATTAAAAAGTACTTACTTAAAATAATAAGTATTAATAATACTTATAAAAATAGTTTATTATTTTATTATAAATATCTTAATATATTATTAGTAATAGAACTATAATTTATAAAATATTAATACTTATAAAAAGTTATAAATAATATTTTCTTTAGACTTTATAAAATCTATCTTTATTATTTTATATTTTATATAGAGATTTTCGACTTTTAATAATTATATATTAATATTAGTATTTTTAATTAGAATAAAAAATAGCTTATTTTATTATTTTTTAATAAGTTATATTTATATCTTATTAATAAAAAAGAAGTATTTTTAAAGTATTCGAAGAAGCTCTTTTATATCTCTTATATTAATTACTAAGTTTTATAATTCTAAAGAAAGATAGTATTTTATTCTTTTTAAAAATTTTATTAAATAATATTTAAATAATTTAGTAATCTAATAAATCTTATTTATAATTATAATAATTAGTATTATAATCTATAAATATTTTACTAAGTAAATAATTATTTATAGGATCTTTAGTATATTTCTTATTAGTTTTAAGTAATTATTTAGATTTTATTAAAGAAGAAATCTAGCTTTTTTTTTAAATTAATAGATTTAGATATTATTATACTTTTAGACTCTATTTAGAGTTCTTTATATCTAAGAATTAAGTTTACTACTAAAGCGAGGATCTAAAAATTATCTTTTTTTTATAAATACTATAATTAATATCTAAGAAAGTAAGATTATTATAAAAGAGTAATATCTTAGTATTACTATATTTATTCTTTATATTATTTAGAGGTAAGAAAGAGGTAGGAAGTAGATTAGATTATACTTTATCTAGTACTTTAACCTATTAACTTCTTACGTACTTCTTACTTAGGAGTATTAGGGGTTATTAGAGGCTTAGATAAGCGACTAAGTAGTAATCTTATAAAGAAGAGTTACTAGCTAACCGGGCTTATAACTATCGAACGAAGGAATAGGGCAAGTGACTTGATACTAAGATCTTACTATATCGAGCAAGTGGTAAAATGAGTGTGTTATTGAGAAGTGCAAAGTCTTCTCTCTATATATCCCTAAGTGCTTACTAATAAGCAAGAAGTGGGTCCTGCTTATATACAAAGAGAAAATCTGGTAATGACGGGACGGGCAAGGAGTCATTCTGGTCGACAGTCCTTTTAAAGGTAAAATAGGAACTTAGGCGATATATATATTTATAGAAGTTTCTAGTACGTATATGAATCGTACGGGGTTCGTCACCTGATCGGTGCCGAGCCTTAGCACGCACATTTCTTTTAAATCTTGGGTCCCCCCGGGACCCCCTGAATTCTAGCAAGAATTAGTCTTGGCCCACGTAGCCCAATACACCTTTGTTTCCTTCTCCCAAGCCAACGTATCTTACCCGGTTGACAGGCCTTACACCTGAAACCAGTATATTCTTACAGACCCTGACCCTCGGAGGGGCGAGTGGAGGGTCCAAGATCATGGACCACCCGGAGGGTCACTGCCAGGTCTAGTTCTATATGCCTTAGGCAAGTGGACCTTGGCTTGGCCAAGGGTTACTAAGCGCACAACAAACTTGTTAACGCGAGAGAAAGGCTTGGCAAGTATTATGGAATTAAGTAATGCCTACGCAGCTAGTCAACCAATTGAAAACCATGCGATCCTTACAGAATCTCACCATGGAAGATGGAAGATCATGTGACTTCGAGTACTAGATATGCCTTATGTAATCAAGCTTAGTAAGAACCGCACAGAAACAGTGGATTTTACTCAGATAGAAAATACAGAGTTCTCCATACTATCAGCCGTGGTGCCCATACATTTCAATACGTCAGATTTCTGTCATGTAATCCTAGTAAGGAACTATATATAGGGACTACAATGTGGTATTGACTCTAGGAAATTACTATGGACAGGAGGCTTTATTGGTTGGATACTCCGAATTGGGCAATACCACTCCGTAGCTGCACATATAAAACGACAACTATACATATTCAGTCCATATCCAGACTATACTCCGTACTGTACCCCGTAGAGGCGACATCCTTGACTTCAAGGTGGATTCTCACCGCCCCACAATGTGGTTTTTTTTACTCCGAAGCCTATCGAAGTAACAATCCGAGAGCAACTGGCTCGTCAAAGGGCCCCATTTCCTTCAGCCGGTGCATTATCAGAGTGAAAATAGTGTGTCCCGCAACCTGGATATTTCATAGACCCCAGCTGCCGTCATCTTGTCGGGCATATCCAGACGCCACATTCTGCCCCTCCGGAGTCCATCACTGAACTCCGAGATTTGCAAGGCCTAGAATCATTCCAACCTCGGACTAAATCAAAATGACAAGCATCCAACACCCCCAATCAGTGACTACAGTCTTTCTAGACCAGCCACCCAGTTGTCTAGAGTTCTGCCCCGAGGCCCCAGACCATTTCATCGTGGGCACCTATCTGCTATCAGAGAACAAAACAGAAGATGGAGAAATCGAGCAGTCCAAAACTGGGAGTCTCCAACTATGGAAATTAGACCCTGTTAGCAAATCATTGTAAGCCAACCAAAATCAATCATGTTACCTCGCAGACAGCCCGAGAACGAGTATAACACCCTCATAACGAAGCCACTCTAACAGCTCTTAGATCCCAAATCCAAAGAATTGCTGTCCCATACGCAGTGTTCGACCTGCACTTCCACCCAAGAAACAAAAACCTGTTCGCAATTGCAAGCAGCGTGGGTTCAGTGTCTTTGTTCCAAGTATCCACAACGAGAGACGCATCCGCAAGCCCAAGCATCACCCAACTATGGACAAAGCAAGTACACGAAGACCCATCAATCCCGGCACTATTCCTCGCCTGGGCACCGCAAAACTGGTTCCCCCAGGCAACAGCAGATGGCTTCGCCGTCACATTCTCAGATAGCCGGACAGCCGTCTTCGGGACCGAGGGCGATATCTATCAAGAAGAGAGTGTAGAAGAATGGGGCACATACGAAGCCAAGCAGATGATCGAAGTCTGGTTTGTTGCTTTGTCAACAAGCACAGAAACCCCAGATACCGAGACGCAGAACCAGAACCCAGCTGCGATCCCGTTCATGTTCACGGGTAATGACTTCGGCTCACTGCACACGCGCCGATTTGATAATACCACCGAGTTGGAAGATCCAGATGAGCATGTCCCGCCCATGCTGCTCGAGCATGATGATCGAGCTCGTCACCACACTGCTGGTGTCACTGCTATCTTGCCTCTTGATGTTCCCTTGGTTGATGATGCACCGGTTCTGCTGACGGGATGCTATGACGAGAGTCTTCGTGTGTATCATGCTACGCGGAAGGGAGAGGTTCTCGCTGAGCAGGGGCTGGATGGTGGGGTTTGGCGACTGCAATTGCTAAATACAACGAGGATTCCGGCCTCGGATGGCCCGTCTAATGTATCTGAGTACCGCTTTTTGGTGCTGGCGAGCTGCATGCATGCTGGGACGAGGCTTGTACGGGTTACGTGCAAGCAGGAAGATGAGGCTCCGAATTGGGGGATTGAGGTTCTGGCGAAGTTTACCGAACATGAGAGTATGAATTATGCCAGTGGTGTGTGGGAGGGTGGACAGGGAACGACTCAGTCTTCTAAGATTTTGTGCGTCTCGAGCAGTTTCTATGATCGCAGGCTCTGTGTTTGGACTGTTGATCTATAGCCAAATAAAAAAGAAGCCATGCCGATTTGGAAGTCCATCTTGATGCTGCGGCCTTATCATCTGGTAGTCTACACCCGGGAGTTGGCTAAAATACTACTGAAAATTCGTAAGCCGAAATTATTCTAACATGAATGTGGTCATGAACACGCTAGAGAAAGCAGATGCATAAGCGACAGGTATACAAGTACATCCGCGCCCGAGGACAAGAAAGAAAAAGCATATCCGAAGAGAGTATATCGTTCCCATTGATCCATTGAGCGTTTAATTAGACAATAGTCTCCAGCTCGCGAGCATAACCCAAAGCATTCTCAATAACGGTGCCGCTAGCCACCAGAATATCCTTCTCAGACCGAGCAGTCGCCTCGGGCTCAACGGGGAAGTATATCCGGCCGTCTCGGAGGATCCAGCCGCGCTGCTTGGCAAATTCAATCACTGCACCCTCAGACTCGAGGAACAGGAGGTTCTTGGCGTTGGAAATGGGGAGGGAGGGGTATGCCTTCTCTGAGCAACCTGCGATTTCATTGCGGATAGTGCCGATGAGAACCTAGCTTTTGATTAGTATGCGTGATGAAAGACACATCAAATAGCGAACTGAGCACGCATGCAACTTACATTCGAAAACAGACCAAAGTCTTCCGACGGAACACGCTCGGACTTCGTCTCTCTCCACACCTTGTCGTAGCTTCCCTCCATCAAGTTGCGCTCCAGCTCAACGGGGTACTTGATGCACGCATCGTCCTCAACACGGCCACCCTTCAAGCTCGCCTCTTCCACCAATCCCTCTAGCACTGTGTGGAAGTTGGCACTGTCGCCCATGCTCAAAAGAAGAAGCAGATACAGTCCTGTAATCTTGCTGCGTTGGCTCGTGCTGAAATCGACTTCCGAAGAACTCTGCCCGGGCAGACCGGCATGTCTCTCAAGATCGTAGAATGGCTGCAGTTGCTGGTAGTACCGTGTGAATAGCTGGGCATCGGTCTGGCGGATGGAGGCAAGTGCTCCGAGTTCAAGGACTTGGCGGGCAAGGACGACTAGCTGGGGAGGTGTGGAGGAAGTCGGAATCAGGGCATTTTGCAGAAGGAGAGCTCGCTTGGAACGGCTGAGGAGGTCGTTGGCGGCGTCGAACTGTTTGCGCTCGATAGCACCGTGGAGCTCTGACACAAGGGACTGTAGATCGGACATGGTGGAGGCTGTGTGGGTTCAGGACAATGCTGAAAGGGAATAAGGCAGTCTAGCCGGATTATGACGAAGACAGTAATTGAAACGGCGGAGACGATAGAGGGTTCGAGTTTTGGTTGATGATTGTTGGTGACATTCCGATGCTCATGACGGAGCTGCTGTAGGCGGTCAGCTTTCAGTCACGTGTGGGCACTTTAATAATCGCCGATCTGGACGTTGACCCTTTACTACTACCACAAGCCAGGCTATTTAATTTGTTTTCTTGCTTGCTGGACTATTAGAACTGCTGCATGATTCAATATATGAAATAGCTATATATCACTCCAATTCATATGTCTACACATGGTCATTTGACAAGGTCAATTTCACAAGTGTACGGAACAAGGGTGTGCCTAGCCCTGTCACCGGATCCCACCCTTCGGTGGCATCCCAGCTCGCATTCCGTACCCGAGCATCACCTAGATTTCGTTCACAGCCCGTGGAGCTGCCTAGAACAATATCCGTGAGCCCTGTTTGCCCCTGACTATAAAGCCATGGGTTTAGGAACCCCATTCGAGGCCTACCCTGCGCAATAAGGGCAGAGTTGAGCCGAGAAACAATACCCGCAATCACTGGGGTTGAAGCACTGTACGCAGTTAGTTCATTGTTCTCTCTAAAAATCTGTCAAAAGACAAACCTTGTACCGCCGACCGAGATCCACTCGCTGTGGTCTCGAACGATGAAATTGGCGGCTTGGGCTGATATATCGGGATACCCTCTTCCCGTAGCATTGTACAGTCCATTCCATCGACTTCCAAGATGACCAAGGTATCCTTTCACTGCCTGGTCCTGATATTGGGGACGAGGAAAGACCTCTGAAAAGCCACCTCCAGAGAAGGAAACCGCTCTTTCGGGGTTGATGCCGTATGTTCCACCCACAGCTGTAACAAATGGACAGGATGCTGGGTATACAGGGAGAAATCTGGTTTGATTCGTTCCATCATTTCTCACACAAGAACTTCCCGGCCCAGCATCCCCGCTACCGAAAAGTATTGAAACACCCCGGGCAGCAAGCTGGGCAAATAAGCTACAAGTTGCGTTTAAATACGACGGTGGAAGACTCTGCTCGTTTTCTCCATACGAGTTGGAAAGCACCGCGGGGAGCTCTTCATCTGGGAGATTCAAGAGGTAATGTAGCTGTTCAAGATATGGCTCGTTTGATGATTCGGTAGCGTCTAGATGAGTTATTTCGGGGACAACAGGGCCGCGTCCCCCGGTACTATAAAATGTTGCTAGCACTTCATCCGCCAGCGGAATGGAGTACTGTACATCTAGGTTTGCCTCGACACTATCAGACATGGAGAGTTGATCATCCTGGCCGCCGTTGATCGAGACGACACTGAAGTTTGCGTCTGTGTGTCTTTGGGAGTAACGACGCAGAAACTCGTCGAAATCAGCGTGGCGAGCATATTGTTCCAGGAAACCAGATATCCCCAGTCGATTCCGCCACTCGGGCCTGGTGGTTGTGTTATCAATTCCATACAGATCCCGAAGGCAGTCTGGTGTGATAGTTACATCGCATCCAGCGGCTAGCTGCTCGGAAGTCACTACCTTCGGTTTGAAAATGAAGCTTCGTTGAGGTACAAGGTTGCCGAATAGAGTTGTAGGCTGAATCAATTGAATATGGTGATGTAAATCCTTAGGCACAGAATAACCAAGAGTTCGAATGGCGGTGCGTTCCTCGTCTTGTTGATGAAAGTAGAAGAACTCTGTTTTCAGCATCTGCTCGGCCTGCGAAATTGGAACTGTGAATGAGATCCACTGGCCGTCTAGCTTGATAGAACTGGCTGGAACATTTTCTGCCCGTAGCCATGCGATAATCCGGTCTGAAACGGCAGGAGATGGACTCAAAAATTGCCTCACTTCGTCTCTGCTCATATGTTGACCATAGCTCGCATGGCCTGGTGTAGAGAGCTCTATGACCTTTTGCTCGAACTTTCCAGCGTTATCTTGGGTCATTGCTAGTCGGAAATTTATGATTTTGGAGGCCTGTGGTCTACCCCCTCTTGACCAGCCATCCGGTACCTTGCCTAGCTGTTCAACCTGCTGATGGCTGGAATCGACAGCGATGGCCAACTGGATATAGCATAGCACAAGGGCTAGGGCCTGAAGAAACGGAAATTGAAGTCTCATTTTGTTAAATACTTGCTAAACAAGCACGGTGAATAAATATCAGGCTGGAGCAATCAGACTATGTAAATATACCCCTTTCTATGCGAGTAAGAAATACATCGACGTTTACAAAGAGATTGGATATCATCTGATAAGTGATCAAAACTATCCGAAGTACTAAACGGATATGTATGACGTTGATACCAGTACAACGTTGCACACCAACATGATAGTCACCGAGATCTGCCAACTACCGAGCCTAAGTCCATCGGCCTGGGGTTATATGTTTCTGTTTGGCTCTCTGGGAGTTAGATCCCGTGGTATGTATAAGGCCGGATACAGGGAGCTTCTTAGCCGGGACGACCTCGTGCGTGGTATCATCTGGGTAGCTTCGAAGTGCTCGTACAACTGAGTAAAACCGTATGTTGCAATATATCAGTCCGGTGCTCCCGCTGTATAACCCCCCCATGCAAAAAAAGGAGTATGCTCGCATCCCTCAAGGCTATCAAATCCATCGGGAGACTAGCAATAGCCTTATGGGTCTATATCGTGCCATCAAACTTAGAATCCAACATTGGCAATAGAAAATAAATACAACAAACTGATCGTTGCCATATTCTCAGTTAGAGGAACTTGTCATTGTATTTAATCTTTCTCCTACCATGATAACATAATCAATGTGGCACAGTACAAACAACCTTGGAAGATGAAGTACGAAGTCAAGTTGATGCCTTGTAGCCTGAACATCCAGTCGGATCATCTGATTTCCGACCTCCGTAAAATGCGGGATGATCGACGTCACAATGAAGCTGCCGTGATTATCGTCAATCTGAGGTCTGAGGCCCATCACTTCAGGAAACAAAAAGGAGGTGGTTTTGGTAATTGGATGTGGGATCGGCTTTGATATATATTCCAACTTTCCACGGATATCCGTATACTTATTTTGGATTTCAAGCCCGAAGTGATTGATATAAATCTTAAAAAGAAAGTGAATGTGGGGGATTGTATCTCAGTGCCAATCACCAGTCACAAATAAGGCTGGAAGCTCTGGAAGCTCTCGGATTGATTTGGCTTCAATTGCGGGGTGGCATGATCCAAGGGAATCGACGTCATTGCTACATTCCCCATCTCACAGAGCCTCGACCTTCCCCAGTCTTTTCATCTCCGCTTTCAATCCTGAATCCTTCCCATACCTGGACACTATGGCCGAATCAGATGTACAACTACGTCGACCGTCGGCGGATAATCAGACAGTCTCGAAAGCTGATATCTCCTTGAAGGAACGCTTCTTCCGCTATTTCCAGCATGAGATCACCGGTATGTTCCCGTTCATATTCACACGCCCCTTCATCATCAAGCAAAATCATCAAAAAAAGACCTTTGTTAATACCATTATTGTTCCAGATTTGCAGCAGGAGATGGGTCGTCTTGCCGACACAGCTCTTGTCGGTGGTGAGCGTGCCGATGCAACAGACCATTGCCTTGCTGGCATCGTGCGGTTATCAAATGAAGTCAAGGATGCAGCGAGCTATATCCCCACCTACGATCAGAGGGTGTACGCAGAGGTAAACGTTAACCCACACTCTATCTCGATAGAGCATAGCTGACATCTCTACAGGCAATCAAAGCTTTGCAGGATCGATTGAGCGAGACACGTGCAGCATTCGAGCCACGATCAAAGTTTAGCTTCAAGAACAAGAAAAACACCTCTGCTGTGTCTTTGCCTGACGCTGCCGTGCTAACAGTTGACGGACGGCTTAGCACCCCTGGGTACCACTCTCCGGGTGCCTCGTCCGTTGACTCGTCCACGAACCACACCCCCAACTATCCTTCCACTCCATTGAACGAGCCGGATAGTCAGCAACAGGAGCGACCAGAACTTGCGCCCACTTCATTCCCAGGTTTCTCGACCGGGGACTTTGCCACAAAGTCCCACACGGACAAGCCCCCTGGTGCGTTTGCGGCCACCGGCATATCCTCTGTGTCGGTCGATGACCATCATAAGCTTCACATTATGCTTCCAGCCTCCGGGTCGACATCCACAGTCCCGGTGTCTATTACCTCTCTGGATCGCTGCATCGTTGATATGTCCATTCCCACTGCCAACGGAAAGCCATATGTCAGTCTGACTGCTAAGGGGGTCAAAGAAAGTTTATTGATCTGCGGTCGAGTCGATGGCCCTGCACACATTACTGGCATTGAGCGTAGCGTGATTGTGGTATCATGCCGTCAGTTCCGCATGCACAACTGCAGCGACGTTGATGTCTATCTCAGCTGCTCTAGCAACCCCATTATTGAGGACTGTTTCAATATACGGTTTGGTCGGATCCCGAAGGCCTATGTCAGTTTCCTCCTCTTGATTATTTCTCCCCTCCCGTTGTATACTGACATTATTCTATCTAGGCCTTGAACTATGACCGTCCCGACCACGAGGACCGTTGGAGCCAGGTCGAAGATTTCAAATGGATCAAGCCAGAGCCTAGTCCAAATTGGAGTCTACTCGACCCCAACAATGCCGTCCCCGAAGAGGTTTGGGCAGAGATTGTTCCCGGCGGGCCGGGATGGTCTCTTGAGGATATTTTGCATGCCATAAAAGTAGTCCAACATTAGGTTTCCTTTCATCGATCGATGTCCTGGTGCTTGAATGGACATGTTCCTCCGGACACGTCCTCAATACCAATTGTCATCATACGCCGCGATTGATAACGCCGCGATTGATAACGCCATTTCTACTTCAAATAATCATAACTTTTCTCTTTTTTTCTTGACGCCATGATCGATTACGATTTTTGCGATCTTTGGATTTGGGGACTCTTGTGTTACTTCAACTGTGTACTTATAGCTACAAGCAGAAATATAAAAAATTGATGGAGGAGCATATACTGATTTGAACATAATCTACAATTCATTCATTGAATCAAACAAGAATATGTAGTCGGCCACTTATGCAGCCTCTGTTCTTGACGATCCAGGAAGGAGATGTGATATATAATCTTACCCATTTGGCTTAAGATTGCAGCTAACACTTACGATGGCTTTATGGATGTCGGTTTATAGCCGACAAGATCAAAATAACTGGCAAGCTACAGAGTAAAATGAAAAGTGTTATCGGTAAAATTACTTTTGAGAGATATTTTAGGTCCCTGTTAGTGATCTGCCAAAATAAAGGGTCTAAGTGTTCCAAGTTGTGAGTACTTTGGGATAATTCTTCGCATGGTAGCCCAAGTCTTCATAAACAGTTTCATCTCCTGAGGTTCCGGTCAATCTCAGCCTAATCAATAGAGAATCAAGATAGTAACATACCTTTTAGAGAATCAACCCGGTGTTGGTCTTCGTCTGACAGTTTCTCCAGTTCCTGACCAGGTTCTTCCTCATGGCGCTGTTTACCACCCATAGCAAATGCAGCCTTGCCAAGGTCATTCTGCGCCTCGCCAATCATGAGGAATTGAGCATTAGGATAGTCCAGGAACTCGGGTTGCAGAGGCACCCATCGAAGATCTTCGAATTTGTCAAGGACCCTAATGAGAGTGTTGTTAATATGGTAACACTACAATCGCTATATAGGAGACTACTTACGATTGAGGGTATTCTGGATCTTTTGGTAATTGACCCACTGGTGGACCGGCGTACTTGGGACTCTTCGACTGAACAATCCAACTCCCGCGTGGTTGCAGCCCGAAGTCCTCTTGAACATCACCTAATTCGGCAGGGACGGTCAGGATATAGGCGAGATGGGATGCCCGCTGTGTGGAGGTGATCGCATAGACACCTTCCGCGTAGGGTCTGGCTTCCTCGATGTGACGTTCACCGCGGGTGGAAGTCTGGTATGTTTTACCGGTGATGAAATTTTCATGGAGAGCTTGCATGGATTGTCCAGCCTTCTCCACAAATCCCATATCTCGTTCTTTGGCCGAGGTAGGATACTTCTTTTTTGGGAGAATCATCAAGCGACATGAGGCGTCTTTGTCGACGGGGCCTTGGCCTTGGTCGAATTCCGCCCCCAGGACGGTTGGACGGAGGACAAAGAAGCTTCGGGCGACATCGCCCATACTCTGAGGGTCCTCTATATTGACGCGTGGGCGGAAGAAGAAGTAGATGAAGCCTTTTTCGAGGATGTTGGAGGATACCACATTTTCTCTCTCCTCAGACTTACGGAGACCTCCCTCGATTCCTTGAGGTTTCTCCTGGGGGGGTTCGACGGGTTGTTCCTGTGGTGGTTGTACTTCGGATGGTTCTTCTGTCTTGACAGGTTCCTCTCTCTTGACAGGTGCTTCCTCTGTCGTCGGCATTGGTCCGTCTTCCGATGTACCTGTCACCCGCTCCGCTTTCTCTTCATCCGGCTTTACGTCCTCCGTTTTCTCCTTTTTGGGCTTTGGAGCTTCTTTAGTTGAGCCTTTCCGCTTTGTGCCTTTGGGAGTCTTGCCAGTCGGCTCGGCGGAAGTTGAAATAGCTTCCTTGGCCTTTTGGGCAGCATTGCGCGTGGATGTTCGTGTAGTCATGATGAATGGCGGATTCCTTAGATGGTGGTAAAGACAAAGATACCTCCAGTGCTGATCCAACGAAGTGGTTCTAGCCTCCAGGGCTTGTCATGAGATATATATGACGTCATGTGATACGGGAAAATCCGCAGGCATATTCAAGTGACTTTGCTGAGAATGACCGATGAGAATGTCATTATAATAGACAATTCAGTCAATATCCATCTCATCGGTCATAAGCGAGTCGTCCATGGTGTCGTTGCCCGGGTCGATCGATGCTGTCTCGGAGCCCGAGCTTTCATTCGCGTTGCCTTCCCGGAAAGCGCCAAATGAGTCTATGTCTTGAGAATGCCACTTTGGAAGTTCGCTAAACCTTCGTCTTTTGGGGCAATGGTCATGCACTTCATACTGGGTCTCGGGTGATGTATGTCTTTGTGCGAAGTGCGGATCCCCGTGCTGTGTAGCGACAGTGTTGCGGGCTGGTTTTCTCTTCTGCCCTCTCTTTCGCAGCAGTAGAATTGCATTGCTATCAAATCCACCGGGTTGATAGTCTATATCGTCCAGGTAGTCTGTCAAGTCGCGCCCCCATCGCTCGAGCCGATCTGGGAGACATAGTAGATCTACCCTTGGCACGCTAGCTTCTAGCTCATCGTCGGGCTCTTCAATATCGTAGGGCTTGATAACGCGAATATCGTCACTGTCCTCTAGCGGATCTATGTCATGGGTAGGCGTTGAGGGCCCTGAGTCGTCCATGCTGTGCTCGCTTTCCTCTGGCTGGTGGTCTGCAGCAGCAGGAGAAGTAAACCCGGCGAAATATCCAAAGGGGCGGTTTGAATTGGCAGGGGTCGTGTCATCATCCATTAAGAGGTCCTCCATTATTTTATATCAAGCCTTGAACCCGAACGATATTGATATTCCGTTCCGATCCAAGGTAGGCAGTCACGTCGCAGAATCTATAATCAGGCTTCTAAGGAAGGAAGGAAGCAGTATGTAATGTAAGAAATGTGTTCTATTAAAAAGATCAAGTACGAGAAAAAGACTAGTGAAGGCGTAGGAGAATGGAACTCACAAGAAAGTCATGGTCGTCATAACATCATGGCCTTCCAGATGTTTCTAACGTGGGGGAAGATGGGGAAGAGGATATATCTCCACTTGTGGAAGTTGAACTTTGGATGCTTAGGACAAAAAAGGACAACCCATGATTAATTTCAATCCATAGAATGAGAATATATCGGATATTTCCTCCTTGACCTTGATATAGTTAGAAACAATCTACAATAACTTGTTGTACAAAGTCAAGATCGAGACCAGCTCCCCCTGACCGCTCACCGCCCGGCAGCATGATTGGCCGATGTCATTCGCTTCCACAATAGAGTCCACGTTTAGTTTACTGCTACACCAAACACTATCACCAAGTGTTTACCTTTCGCTCTTTTCTTTATTTTAGGTGGATACGGTGGTCGCCTCTGCCTTCTATTGCTCTCTAGTGTGCGGAGCTTGCTACTTTACAGTGCGGCTCCGGCCAAATCTTCAAGATGCAGTCCTCCCCAAACATGCTCACCAAGGTACGCCCCCCTCGGGCATCCTAATGCGCCATCAAACAATGGAACTCAATTGAGGATGCTAATGATTCTCTCCCTCGTGCAGTTTGAGTCGAAATCCTCCAGAGCCAAAGGAATCGCATTCCATCCCAAACGGTCAGTCAATCCCGCGGAGGGACACCTAACACCTCAAAGCACCCACTCTGACCTCAAAACAGGCCATGGATTCTCGTCTCCCTTCATTCCTCTACCATCCAACTGTGGGACTACCGCATGGGAACCCTTATCGACCGGTTTGAAGAACATGATGGCCCAGTTCGCGGCGTTGACTTCCACCCAACCCAGCCCCTGTTTGTGTCGGGAGGTGACGACTACAAGATCAAGGTTTGGAACTATCAGACCCGGAGGTGCTTGTTCACATTGAATGGACACCTGGATTATGTGCGAACGGTTTTCTTCCACCCCGAGCTGCCCTGGATTCTGTCTGCGTCCGATGACCAGACCATTAGAATCTGGAACTGGCAAAACCGGTCACTCAGTAAGATGCATTGCAGCTACCTGTATTAACATCGACTAACCCTTTGCCTTTTTTTTAGTCTGTACGATGACCGGTCACAACCACTATGTTATGTGCGCTCAGTTCCACCCCACCGAGGATCTAATTGCCTCGGCCTCGTTGGATCAGTCAGTTCGCATTTGGGACATCTCCGGCCTGCGGAAGAAGCACTCGGCCCCTACCTCGATTTCCTTCGAAGATCAAATGGCAAGAGCCAACCCAAACCAAGCTGATATGTTTGGAAACACCGATGCAGTCGTTAAGTTTGTGCTGGAAGGTCATGACCGCGGAGTTAACTGGGTGTCGTTCCACCCCACACTGCCCTTGCTCGTGTCCGCTGGTGACGACCGGTTGGTTAAGCTCTGGCGGATGAGTGATACCAAGGCATGGGAAGTCGATACTTGCCGCGGCCATTTCCAAAATTCCTCCGCCGCTTTGTTCCACCCACACCAGGACCTCATCCTTTCCGTTGGTGAAGATAAGACGATTCGCGCGTGGGATCTTAACAAGCGTACGTCCGTTCAGTCGTTTAAGCGCGACCTTGATCGATTCTGGGTTATCGCTGCCCACCCCGAGATGAACCTGTTTGCCGCGGGTCATGACACTGGTGTTATGGTCTTTAAGCTCGAGCGGGAGCGCCCTGCGTCTGCTATCTACCAGAATCAGCTGTTTTACATCACAAAGGATAAGCACGTCAAGTCATATGACTTCGGTAAGAACGTTGAGTCGCCGCCGATGCTCTCGCTGCGAAAGCTGGGTTCCCCATGGGTCCCTCCGCGTACCCTCTCTTACAACCCCGCCGAACGTGCTATTCTCGTTACCACGCCCGCCGATAATGGGACTTATGAATTGATTCATCTCCCCAGAGATGCTACTGGAGCTGTTGAGCCCACAGACGTTAAGCGTGGACAGGCCACTTCGGCAGTTTTCGTCGCCCGCAACCGTTTCGCTGTCTTCAACCCCTCGAGCCAGCAGGTCGATATCAAGGATCTCAGCAACTCCACAACGAAGACAATTAAGCCCCCACCGGGCACGACCGATATTTACTTTGGTGGTACCGGATGTCTGCTCTTCATCACCCCTACACATGTTGCTCTGTTCGACATTCAACAAAAGAAGCAGCTCGCAGAGCTTGCTGTCAGCGGAGTGAAGTATGTGGTGTGGTCCAACGATGGGTTGTACTGCGCTTTGCTCAGCAAACACAATGTCACCATTGTGACCAAGACCCTTGAGCAGGTCAGCACCCTACACGAGACTATTCGCATCAAGAGTGCAACCTGGGATGACGCCGGTGTCCTGCTCTACTCCACCCTTAACCATGTGAAGTACTCCCTTCTCAACGGTGACAATGGTATTATTCGCACCCTTGACCAGACCGTATACCTTGTTCGTGTCAAGGGACGCAGCGTCTATGCCCTTGACCGCAATGCCCAACCACGCATCTTGGAAATTGACCCAACAGAGTACCGTTTCAAGCTCGCCCTCGTGAAGCGGAATTACGATGAAATGCTTCAGATTATCAAGACCTCGAGTTTGGTTGGCCAGAGCATCATTTCTTATCTGCAGAAGAAGGGTTACCCGGAGATTGCTCTGCAATTCGTGCAAGATCCCCAGACCCGCTTTGATCTGGCTCTTGAATGTGGTAACCTCGAGGTTGCGAATGAAATGGCACGGGAACTCGATCGCCCCAACGTTTGGAGCAGACTTGGAGCTGAGGCATTGGCCCATGGTAACCACCAGATCGTCGAAATGACTTATCAAAAGCAGCGTAACTTCGACAAGCTCTCTTTCCTCTACCTCTCTACCGGCGACCAGGAGAAGCTTTCTCGCATGGCTAAGATTGCCGAACACCGTGGCGACTTCACCTCCCGTTTCCAAAACGCTATCTACCGTGGAGACGTTGAGGACCGAATCCAGATGTTCAAGGAAGTAGACATGTGTATGTATTAACCCTTGCGGCGATTGTTTCTTCATGCTAATTTCCGTCAGACCCTGTTGCCTATCTTACTGCCACGTCACATGGTCTGATTGAAGAGGCCGAGTCCATTTTGGAGGCTGTTGGTCTCACCGAAGATCAGATCGTCCTTCCCACAATCGAGCAACCTCTGAAGGTTCCTCAACCTATTGTGCCCACTTTCAAGTCCAACTGGCCTGTTAAGGCTGCCGGTCACTCCTCCTTTGAGAAGGCGCTGCTTGGAGAGGTTGGTGCCGCCGACGAAGAGGCTGGTGCCGAAGGATTCGAGATTGAGGAAGAGGAGCAAGAAGCTGCTGTCGCCCGGGAAACCCTTGAGGAAGACGAAGAGGAAGTTTCCGGATGGGATATGGGTGATGATGTCAATGTTGAGGAAGAGGTCGACTTCGTCAATGTGGAAAGCGCCGAAGCTGGTGCGGGCAGTTCTGAGGCCGATTTGTGGGCTCGAAACTCCCCGCTGGCTGCCGACCATGTCGCCGCTGGCTCCTTCGACACTGCGATGCAGCTTTTGAACCGTCAAGTTGGTGCCGTTCAGTTCGCCCCTCTCAAGCCTCGCTTCCTTGAAGTTTACAAGGCCACTAAGACCTATCTCCCGGCGACTGCTGGTCTGCCGCCTTTGGTCAACTATGTGCGCCGGACCGTCGACGAGACTGACTCCCGGAAGATGCTTCCCATCATTCCCCGGGACCTAGAGACAGTTGCTAGCGTTGACCTGCAAGAGGGTTATGCCGCTATGCGGTCCAACAAATTGGAAGAGGGTGTAGCAACCTTCAAGCGCATTCTTCACACTGTTCTCGTTAACACCGTATCATCCGAAGCCGACGTGGAGGAGGCAAAGAAGGTCATTGCCACTGCTCGGGAATACATTCTCGCCATGTCGATCGAGCTCGAGCGCCGTACTCTCGCTACCGACTCCCCTGAGGGTCTCAAGCGCAGCCTTGAGCTGTCCGCCTACTTCACAATTCCCAAGCTCGAGGTCGCCCACCGACAACTGGCATTGATGGCTGCCATGAAGTTGGCCTTTGCCAACAAGAACTACGGCTCAGCCTTGAGCTTTGCCAACCGCATGCTGGCTAATGGAGGCTCCGCTAAGCTTCTGGAACAGGTAAGACTTTTAAAAGATTGAACCTTCAACTTGTGATATACCATTACTAACAACGAGAAACAGGCCAAGAAGATCAAAGCTCAATGCGAACGCAACCCTCAAGATCAGATCGATATTGACTTCGACCCCTTCGCTGAATTCGATATCTGCGCTGCCTCCTACACTCCTATCTACAGCGGCTCTCCCAGCGTATCAGACCCCTTCACTGGTGCCAAATACCACCCCCAGTACAAGGGAAGTGTCGACCGGATATCGGATGTTACGGAGATTGGTGCCCCGGCCAGCGGCCTGCGCCTGTTCGTTCCCAGCCAATTTTAATTGCCGCATGACGAAGCATAACGGTTTTCTGCCTTTTTCTTCTTGAAACGAAGTTACAAATGGGTACATTTTCATCTGCACGAGGAGAAGTTGTGTTTGGCGGCGCTTTTCATTTTTTTTTCGGCTGGGAGAAAGACAAAACTTCCTGCACAGTCCCCTTGTCTAGATGTCTTTTTGTATCCAAGATTATAATTGCTTAGCGATCTAGTTTGTATGCGAACATGTTTTGTCCAAAGCTCTATATTCTAGACATAACCCGAAGATCATGTCTCTAATTCCTCGGTCTAGTGATAAAAGTACAATCCATATTGATTCTAAATATGCATATCTAATCTAATATACAAGGGACATGTTCAAACCGTAGAGTAGAGAGAGGACCACTCCAACAAAACCACCATAATCATATAACTCAATCACACCGACCATCCTTCCACCCAGTCCGCCATCTCTCCTCCCAAAGCCTACAATCAAACTCCTTCTTCCCAAGCTTCCGATTAACCTCATTATGCGCCTCACACATCCACCACCCAAACTCCTTCCGACTCTCCAGTTTCGGCTGATTCCGTCCACTCGGATGCGCCATCCATGCCTGGAAATCATCCGCACACACCCAGCATGGGTACAGCTTCGCGAAGAACTTCAAGAACCCACTCATATTAGCCTGGTGATCCATGTTTGCCTTTTCGGGGTATGTGGCTGCCATCGAGTGCAGTAGTGTCCATGTTGAGCGCCCTAGCTCTTCGACGTCTGGCGGGCAGTTTGAGGGAATTTCACTGGGTGAGGGGGTTGCAGCAGCGGCGAGGGTGGGAGTTGAGGTTGTCATTTTGCTTGTGTTCGACGTGGAGGATGAGGTAGAGCTTGGGTTTGTGCTTTTGAGGTCGGCTTGCTTGGTCAATGCTCGCCATGAGGCGACGGAGGTGCAGGTGCGGCAGCTGTGAGGTCGGCAGGTTAGCTTGTTCTGTAGTTTAAGCTTACGGGGTAGACCGGGTGAGCTGGGTTGGTCTACTTCGTAGATACTTACGGCTTTCCGTCTTTGTCCAGGACTACACCCTTGGGCAATGGGGCTTTCGAGTCATCGTCTCCGGCGGGCTTGGAGGAGCTTGCGGAGGTCGCGGGGTTTTGCTGATTGAACATAGACGCTGTGCCTTTATATTGGCTATTGACTTGCTCCGGTGGCATGGAGGACATCTTTGCACTTGTGGAAGGTCTAATCCCTCAAGAAATTGGTGATTTGAAGTTGTGAAAGTAATTCGGGGATGATTTCTAATAGATTGCGGAGAAATAGCGGGTCGAGAACGACGGAATGTGACGGATATTTGGCGCAATAGTCAGTAAAGAGATATTCCAAAAAGAAGCGACGAAGACTCTTAGAATCAATGAGCTTTGAATATGTCTAAAATCCAGAAGCTGAGCTTTCAGAGCAAGAGTCGCAAATGACATACAAGTTCAACATACAGATGAAATGCAGATCGATCTCGATGCCGCTTTGTCAGCCATTCCCGCCGCGCCTTCAACGCAGACGCGCTCAGGTTCGCGGTTTGATTGAAATACATAAACCTCTTTCTTCCATTACTTTGATCTTTGGTCCTTACTTATCCACGTATCATCTGAGAAGCTGGACAATTCATTTAAACCCACTCCTACTACACCTTTAACCTCTTTCCAATCGCCACAGCGCGATATAAACATGGCACCGAAGTATACAATGTCCGACTCTGAGTCTGAAGCTGAGGGTGAGGTGCCCAGCGCTCCCTCTGACCAGGCTCTTGAGAAAGCCCTTCGCGACCAAGTGGCTGCAATCTTCAAGTCGGGCAATATGGATGAATTGACCGTCAAGCGCGTGCGACTTGCCACAGAGGATACACTAGGTCTCACAGCGGGGTACTTTAAGTCTACAGGTGACTGGAAAGCGCGGAGTGAGGATATAATCAAGGAGGAGGTGGTGAGTCTTTGTTCGAATTTACAGCGCCCCTTCAGCAGCTTGATAGTGGCTTCAGATCAGCTTCAGAGGAAAACACACTGAACGCAATGCCTTTACAGGAAACACAAGATCAGGTGATACAAAATCCACAATCCCAAGCCAACTACAAGTCCCCCCTCTCCTCCCCCGAAGCCAAAGCCCACTGCCCTTGCAAAGCGAGCAAAACCCGAGACCGCGCCGAAGCCTAGGAAGCGCCAGAAGACTAGGACCCCGGTATCCGATGAGGAGGATGAGCTATCAGTCCCGGCATCCGACGAGAGTGACGAGGTCACAAAGCCTAAGAGTCGATCGAAGGCACCAATAAAGAAGTCCCCGGTGAAGAAGGCCTCCGCACGGAAACCCGAGAAAGATATATCAGACGCTTCTGATTTGTCCGGTGATGAGAGCGACAACGACGATGTCTCAAAGCCCAAGAAACGATCGAAAGCGCCAGTGAAGAAGTCGCCAGTGAAGAAGCCCTCCGTGTCAAAACCCACAAATGATGCATCAGACGCTTTCGATACTCCCGATGATACTTCGGATGTCGCCAAAAAGACCAGAGATACCAAGGACGATTCCGAAAGCGAGATGTCGGTGGTGCTTGACGAAGAACCTCAGCCCAAGGCCCCACGCAAGCGACAGAAAAGTGCCGCGGGAACTGCGACCAAGACGAAGAGAGCCCCCAAAGCCAAGGATGAGGATACCAGCCCGGACCAGGCTGAAATCAAACGACTGCAAGGATGGCTTATCAAATGCGGCATCCGTAAGCTGTGGGGTAAAGAGCTGGCGCCGTATGACACCCCCAAAGCCAAAATCAAGCATCTCAAGGGGATGCTGGAGGATGCTGGAATGACTGGTCGGCCATCTCAAGAGAAGGCGAACCAGATCCGCGAAGAACGGGAGTTGAAGGCGGATCTAGAGCAGATCCAGCAAGGCGCAAAACAATGGGGTGCCAAGAGTGACGAGGATAATGATGAGGTTGCGAAGCCTCGGCGTAGGTTGTCTCGGGGGCGACAGTCACTTGCATTCTTAGAGAGTGAAGGCGAAGAGACCGATTGATGGATAGTACAGCGTTTGTAGTTAATGAGTTTGTCGGACCGGCTGGGCTGTCAGGAAATCGGATTATGCGTTCAAGCCACTTTGTATTTCATACTTCATACTTCATAATATCCCCAATATATATGGCAATATAGGGGTCTCCATCATCGCCCAGCTTTCGGTCCACTCATGCGCTGAGCAGTCAAGCTGAAGATGGCAACAGAAGAAATGAAGAGGACGAGGTTGTAGAACTGCACTTGTTAGCATCATTAAATCGACTCGAAGTTGATCCAATGACCTACGGCCTTTCGCGAGTACTCGTTCTCCTCCGCTTCCGTTCTAGCCTCGACAAAGAGGCGTCGCAAGTTAGGGAGGTTAGCCTGCAGATGTGTTAGTCTTGGCAATTTGGCAGTTTGACAGACATAGAAAAAAAGTGCACCATTAAGACAGCGATAGTCTGGATTAGAAGATAAAATAAAGGAGAGAGAGAGAGTTGATAACCGTAGAGCGGGAGAGGTCCAGAAGCCACCATTTGTGGACAACTTTTGATCGTCCGAAACACCCTTTCTCTCCTTCTCTCCCCCATTCTTCCTCGAAATCTCTCCACCCCCGGATTGTTCACGTATCTCTTTGTGTCTGACAAAGTGACGAACAATATCGACAGATTCCATTCCCCGACCTCGCGCGACCGTGAACCTCCCAATCCCCCGCAGTCGCCCAACGCTACTCGATTCCCACCCATCCCCGATATCTCTAGGCGGAGGCACGACCTAGTCGTTGCTGAAGCTTATACATCCTCGCTATGGCGATGAACAAGATCCGCGGCGCCTTTACGGTGCCTCGGAAAGGAGAGACATTTGAATTGCGAGCTGGACTTGTGTATGCGGCCCCCTCCACCATGCGCTGGCTACCTCGTTTCAGTGAATGACGAATGATATTAACTATTTATTATAGTTCCCAGTATGCTTATGAACGGTATGTACAGCAGTGACGCCTCCAGTCCGGCCTGGTAGTGTATGGCGAGGATGCAGTATGGCTGACAACGTAACAGGAAGGAATCCATTCAAAAGACAATCATGGCCATGACCCTAGGAAAAGATGTTTCGGCCCTGTTCCCAGATGTTCTCAAGAACATTGCTACATCCGATCTTGAGCAGAAGAAATTGGTTTACCTCTATCTCATGTGGGTACCATAGTACAACTGAAGGTGGCTACGTATGCTAATCGGTCGATTCTCACTTTCAGGAACTACGCCAAATCGCACCCTGACTTATGTATTCTTGCCGTGAACACGTTCGTACAAGACTCGGAAGATCCGAACCCACTGATTCGTGCGCTGGCAATCCGAACAATGGGTTGTATTCGGGTGGAGAAGATGGTGGACTACATGGAAGAACCGCTGCGCAAGACCCTCCGAGACGAGTCGCCGTATGTCCGCAAGACTGCTGCGATCTGTGTTGCCAAGCTTTTCGATCTGAACCCGGCAATGGCCATCGAGAACGGATTCTTGGAGACGCTCCAGGAGATGATTGGAGACCCCAACCCCATGGTGGTCGCCAATTCGGTGACCGCACTTCAGGAGATTCATCACACGGCACCCGAGACACAGGCTCTGCAGATTAATGCTAACACTCTACGGAAGATGCTGATGGCTTTGAACGAGTGTACGGAATGGGGGCGCGTCACTATTCTTTCAACTTTGGCTGAGTACAAGACCTCCGACGTGAAAGAGTCGGAGCACATTTGCGAACGAGTCGCCCCTCAGTTTCAGCACGTTAATTCCGGTGTGGTTCTTGCCGCAGTCAAGGCTGTGTTCTTACATATGAAGAATGTTAACCCTGACTTGTCGAAGAACTACCTAAAGAAGATGGCTCCTCCCTTGGGTATGCTCCCTCGCCGCTTTTACTATACTTCGTTTGTGTTTGCTAATTCGATATAGTTACATTGGTTTCGTCGGCCCCAGAAGTGCAATATGTTGCATTAAGAAATATCGACCTTATCCTGCAGAAGGAGCCTGACATTCTCAACAAAGAACTCCGTGTTTTCTTCTGCAAATACAATGACCCGCAATATGTCAAGTTCCAGAAACTTGAGATTATGGTGCGTATAGCGAACGACCGCAATGTGGACCAACTCCTCGCTGAGTTGAAGGAATATGCCCTCGAAGTCGATATGGACTTTGTCCGCCGAGCTGTCCGGGCAATCGGCCAGGTTGCCATCAAGATTGAGAGCGCCAGCGAGCGGTGCGTTAACACATTGTTGGATCTCATCAACACCAAGGTGAACTACGTCGTTCAGGAAGCGATCGTTGTCATCAAGGATATCTTCCGGAAATACCCTGGCTACGAAGGGATCATCCCGACTCTATGCCAGTGCATTGACGAGTTGGATGAGCCCAATGCCAGAGCAGCACTCATCTGGATTGTTGGAGAGTATGCCGAGAAGATTAGCAACGCGGGTGATATCTTGGGTGGCTTTGTCGATGGTTTTAACGAAGAATTCTCTTCGGTTTGTTCTACCCTCCTGATACATGCTACCATATCAGCTAACCTCTATTTCTAGACCCAATTGCAAATCCTCACAGCTGTGGTGAAACTATTCCTGAAGCGGCCCGAGAAGGCACAGGGCCTAGTGCAGCGGGTACTTCAGGCTGCGACATCCGAGAACGACAACCCAGATGTCCGTGACCGAGCATATATCTACTGGCGTCTTCTGTCCAATACCAGCGATTCCAATGCGACAAAGAACATTGTGCTCTCGGATAAGCCCCCTATCGTCACCACCATCCACTCACTGCCACCGGCGCTCCTCGACCAACTCCTTTCCGAACTGTCTACTCTCTCCTCCGTCTACCACAAGCCCCCCGAGCAGTTTGTCGGCCACGGCCGATTCGGCGCCGACGCCGTCATGCGCGCTGCTATCGAGTACGTATTCAATTCCCTTCGTTCGTTGACCATGGTCCTAACCACTCCATAGGGAACAAATCCAAAACGCGCGCGAGAACCCATTGGCCGCGGCTGCTGCCGCTGCCGCTGGCGGTACCACAGCCCCTGCGCAGGCGCAAAGCAACGTCGAGAACCTGCTGGACATCGATTTCGACGGTGGTGCTCCTGCCTCCTCACAAACCGAACCTTCCAGCGGCATGTCAGGTCTGGAGGGTCTGGCTGGCACTCCCGTACGGGTAGCATCCCCTTCAGCTGGTGCCCCGACAGCGCAAGCAAGCAACAACCTAGATGATCTCCTGGGCGTGTTCGGAGATTCCGGTGCCGCCCAGCCCTCGTCGAGCGGTGCCAACAGCGGTGATCTCATGAACGGATTCTCTGGTCTTGATATCTCCGGCAATGCGGGCCCTTCTCAAAATAACCAGACCAAGAAATCCAACGACGACATTTTGTCACTCTTTTAGAGGAATGACATTGATGGTATAGCCAAGTGTGTCTAGCCGACCCTGTCGGCTGATGTTATATCCAGGTGTTTTCGCAAGCGAGAATCTGAACTGAACGAGATAGATTGGTGTTTTCTTTTACTTGTTTAATGTTTCTTGCATCTCTACCTAAACGGACTTCAAAAGGCCTGTATATTTCTGCCTCGAATATCAATTTCTTTTATTATGATGATTTGAACATAGATTAGACTTATCTTGGCTATGCAGAAGTGTATGTAGGGTTTGGTATGCATCAGACGAGAACCATCTATAACCTATCACTTAGCCCTATGTCGTAGGGTTCCCGAGGCTGAAAGGCTCAAATGCCGATGCAACTAGAACTCCCGATTTTTCTCGGCCGATCCCACAGCTCCACAGGAAAAAGAAAGAACAAAAAACCCTTGAAATGACGAATCCCTATTATGTGCTTCGTACATCGCTGAATTAAATAATTCTCATAGCGGAACATCCATTTTCTAAACTGTAGGCTTAGTATGTATCTACGTAGGTAGATGCTAGGTTATCATGCAAACTCCTTCTCCAACTACAACATAGATACACACCACAAACTCTATAGGCCCTCCCAAGTCCAAATCTCCACGGACCCATCAAAAATGCCGATTACCAATTATTCATCAAACCGAAGTTTCCAGTGTGAAAAACTGAGTGGGACTCGGGATCTGTGCCGCTTCCAAGATTCGGATATAAACGGGGCAGACCCCCAGGAAACGAAGTGTCAGTGAACATTTCCCTTAATTCACAGGATGGCGCAAACAGACTACAAATTTGAAGGCTGGATGGGTCTCGACCCCAGTGCCGGCGAGGGCAAGATGGTCTGGCAAGAATTCGAACCGAAAGAGTGGGAGGAAACCGACGTTGATATCAAAGTCTCCCACTGTGGCATCTGTGGTTCTGATTTACACACTCTCCGGAGTGGCTGGGTATGTTTTCCGTTTTCTGTATCAGCGAGATCTTATAGGGAAACTCGTTGTATAACATATCCGTGTAGAATAGAAATAAAACTAACATTCGCCACAGAAACCCACCGCCTACCCCTGCTGCGTAGGCCACGAGATTGTCGGCACAGCCGTGCGCGTGGGTAGCAAGGTCTCCGACATCCAGCTGGGCGACCGTGTCGGAGTCGGTGCTCAGAGCGAGTCCTGTCTTGGCCGCCAAGGTGATTGCGAGGAGTGCGCTTCAGGCCAGGAGAACTACTGCAGCAAGAAGGTCGTCGGCACGTACAACAGTATCCACTACGACGGTAGCAAGTCGTACGGTGGGTATGCGCGGTACCACCGTGTGCCCGGCCACTTTGCCATCAAGATCCCCGACGCTATCTCGTCGGCTGATGCCGCGCCTATGCTGTGCGGTGGTGCTACCCTCTTCTCTCCGCTTAAGCACAATAACTGTGGCCCTGGCAAGCGTGTGGGTATTATTGGTGTTGGTGGACTGGGTCACTTTGGCTTGTTGTTCGCTAAGGCTATGGGCGCTGATATGGTTGTTGCTATCTCGCGGAAGTTGGGAAAGAAGGAGGATTCGCTGAAGATGGGGGCGGATCTTTACGTTGCGACTGATGATGAGCCGGACTGGGCTACGGTTAATGCCCGGTCTTTGGATTTGATTGTTTCGACAGTCTCGTCTACTAAGATGCCCTTTAACGATTACCTGGGTCTGCTGAAGACTGGTGGGTCTTTTGTGCAGGTTGGTCTTCCTGAAGATGGTGGATTATTCGCTCCTGTTCGAAGCTTGATGCGTCAGCTGAAGCTGCAGAGCTCCCTCGTTGGTAGCCCGAGTGAGATCCGAGAGATGTTCCAGCTTGTTGCTGAAAAGGGAATCCGCCCTTGGGTAGAGGAGATCCCTATGAAGGATGCGAATAAGGCGATTGTGGATATGGAGGATGGAAAGGCCCGTTACAGATACGTGCTGGTTAATGAGTAAATGCCTGTAACTAGACAAGAAGATGATTCCAATATAGAGATGTAGAGATGTGCCCATGAATGAAGTCCAAAAATATGCATATATACGTGACAGCCAATCAAATCACGCACGTGAAGGCCGTTCTCGGAGACGCTAGTCCCTTTTGGGACACTCAGATTTCCCCCGCGGTGGGATGAATCATTCCGCTTCTTCTTCGCTACTTCGGCTTCAAGGAATTTCTGTTGAGTCAATTGACCTTCTCACTATGTCGCCTAATCTCTCGCAACAATACCTAAGTACTCGCGGTGCTGAGTACGGGGTGAGTCGAAAAAACAACCATTATAAATTTCATCGCAAACATGTTACTCACCCATCTGTTTCACTAGAGAACCTTTGAAGATGTTGTTCTTCAAGGCCTGGCCTCGGATGGAGGCCTCTTCATCCCAGAGGAGATGCCTACCCTCCCTAAATCGTGGGAGACCGAATGGCGCGATCTGAGTTTTGAGGATTTGGCGCTCGAAATCATGTCGCTCTATATCTCTACCGATGAGATTCCTCGAGAAGATCTTAAGAACATTATCCACAAGTCCTACTCGACTTTCCGCCACCCCGAGCGCACTCCCTCCGTCCTCCTTGAAAAGAACCTCTACCTCCTGGAGCTATTCCACGGCGCGACCTTTGCGTTCAAGGATGTTGCGCTCAGCTTCCTCGGAAACCTGTTCGAGTACTTCCTTGTCCGCAAGAATGCTGGAAAGACTGGCAAGGACCGCCACCACCTCACTGTTGTTGGTGCCACTAGCGGTGATACTGGTTCCGCTGCTATCTACGGACTTCGCGGCAAGAAGGACGTCTCGGTATTCATCCTCTTCCCTGATGGAGGCCGCGTCTCGCCCATCCAAGAAAAGCAAATGACAACTATCTTGGACCCTAATGTTCACAACCTCACTGTGGCCGGCTCGTTTGACCACTGCCAGGATATCGTCAAAGCGCTCTTCGCCGATGAGGACCTTAACTCCACCCACAACATCGCCGCGGTCAACAGCATTAATATGGCCAGAATCTTGGCCCAGATCACCTACTACTTCTACTCCTACTTCTCCTTCGTCAAGTCCCCCTCGTACACCAAAGATTCCAAGCTGCGCGTGGTCGTCCCGTCCGGCAACTTCGGCGATATCCTCGCCGGTTGGTTCGCCAAGCAGATGGGTCTCCCCATCGAGAAACTCGTGATTGCCACCAACGCAAACGACATTCTCGACCGCTTCTTCCGCAACGATGGCCACTACACTAAGAAGGCCCTCGACGCCCCCACCGACCACGGCGTGAAGGAAACCCACAGCCCAGCCATGGACATCCTCGTCAGCAGCAACTTCGAGCGTCTCCTCTGGTTCCTTTCCCACAAAACCGCTAACGGCACCGACGCCGAGCGCCGCAAGCACGCCTGCGAGAGCGTCAGCGGGTGGCTCAACGAGCTTAAGACTAACGGCGGCTTCCAAGTCCCCGGCGCCGTCCTCGAGGCCGCCAAGGTCGATTTCGAGAGTGAGCGCGTTAGCAACGAGGAGACTATCGATATGATCCGTGATATCTATAAGACCTCCTTCCCTAAGGGACTTGGTCCCGGCTCTGCCAAGAGCTCCAAGACCGGTGGTTACATCCTTGACCCCCCACACTGCTGTTGGTGTTGCTGCCACTCGCCGCTCTTTGGCTCGTAACCCCGAGGATACTCATATCTCGCTATCCACTGCCCACCCGGCTAAGTTTGCTAGCGCTGTCGACCTTGCTCTGCGTGCTGAGGATGGTTATGACTTCACTGAGATCCTGCCCCAGGAGTTCGTTGGCCTTGAGCAGCGCGAGAGTCGGGTTACCCCCGTCGGCGAGAGTGCTGGATGGCAGGGTGTTAAGGAGATTGTCAAGGCGGAGCTTGAGCAGGAGTTGCAAGGTTTGCGCTAGATCTGGGACCTGGCAAGAGGAATAAAATGCATTGAATACACTGAGCTGGTGAAATTCATCAGGGAAGGTGGAGCTTGTGCAGGTTGAGAAAATATAGACATTTTGAACACTTTTTTCTTCTATCTTAAATATATGTCTGTTTTGTTTATTTATATGTATATCCATCTCCACTGCAGCAATCGTGCTAACATGTGTATATCAAAATTCTCCACGGTTTTAATGCAATATTCCCACTACTTCATTCTGAAGTTGTCTTCAACATGTTCGAAATATTCGTATTGCTAGTATGTGATACACATGTTCCCTCAAGGAACACACCATTACCGCTAACGAAGAAAGACTACGCATTCTCGTTGTGAGCGACAACAATTGCCCCGTCCCTCTTCTCATCACGGTAAATCTGCTCCTGTTCGCGGTCATACTCCTCAGCGAATTTCCTTCCGTAGAGACCGATCCTGTACCAGGGAAGGTCGAACATCTTATCAATAGTCTCGAGACTACGACCAGCAGCCTCGGGCACAAAGAGCCAAACCCAGAACCCGCCAAGAACGGAAATAACACCAAAGAAGTAAAAGGTTCCGTGAGGGCCAAGACCTCCATGTTGGAGCAGCATCTCAGGCAAGGCACGGTTGACAGCGTACTGGCAGACAAAGTGCATGGCCATTGTGATAGACGAGCAGATACCACGGATACGAAGAGGGAACAGCTCCGAGGAAAGCAGATACTGACCACTGTTCCAACCCAACGCCCAACCGACACCGGAGATGTAGATGAAGGCAATAGCGGCGGTGGATGCACGGTTCTGCGTCTCGCTAGGGACGAAGTCTGGGTTTTCGGCGATAGGAACGAGATTCAGGAAGATAGCAATGTAGAACATGGCAATGGATTGGAGGACAATTCCAATAATGAGAGAGCGCTTACGACCAGCCATATCGACTAGGAAGAGAGCGCAGATGATGGCGGCGACGAATTTGACGACACCGAAGACGACGGTCGAGAATAGGGACTGTTCTTGGCCGGTGATACCGACGAGAGTGAATAAATCTGGCGCGTACACGGTAATCGCAGAGCCGCCGGACCAGCAGGCCATGTTCTGAGCGAGGTTGGTGAGGAATAGACGGTATGCGTTGCGTTTGATGCCGAGGATCTCCTTGAACAGGCCCTTCCAACCCATCCCGAGCGTGGCTTCCATCTCCTCCTGGAAGGCTACGTCCATTTCGGTGATCTCGTTCAGAACGTACGGGTGCTCGGCGGGTAGGCCGCGGAGCTTGCAGAGGACCTCAAGGGCCTTCTCGCGCTTGCCTTGCTTGATATAGAAACGGGGGGACTCCAGCTGGAAGAAGGTGAGGATCAGGATGATGCCGGCGAACATTAGATGAAGTGAAGTGGGGACAGCCTGTAGGGAAAACGTGTTAGCTTAATATGTACAACAACGAGTTTATTTATAGTGGTAGTAGAACTTACCCAACGGTTGAAGGTGTCCGCCATGTGCATTTGAGTACCCCAATTGGCGAAATAGGCAATCATAATACCACTGCGCTTAGTTTTAGCATCGGAGAGCAAGACAACAGGAAAGAAGAAGAGGAGGAGTATGAACTTACAGGTACACGGCACCAGTAAACATACAAGTACAGAGACCACGGATAGGAGCCGGGGAGATTTCAGAAAGGTATATAGGACCGACAACACAAGTCTGTCCAATACCAAGACCAGCAATGAAGCGACCAGCGTAGACGGCATCCATGTTGCCATTGTTTCCAATAAAGATGGCGATACCGAGAATCCAGAGACAGCAGAGTTGGCGAGTAGCCCAGACACGGCCGATACGATCACAGACAAGGAAAGCACTGTTATTCAATCATGATTAGTGAAAGCCCTTGGGACCTAAAGACGCGGATGATGCGTTTTAGTAGAAAGACTTACAACAGAGCACCGGCGACACTGCCGAGCTGAACCATGGAGGAAATTGTACCCTTGATACTGGCGAGCTCACCCTTCTCCAGGTCGTCAATGCCGACAGACTGCTTGAATGCGTGAGAGTTGAAAACTCCCGTGATGAGACCCTCGTCGACACCACGGGCGGCACCCATGAGACCAAATGCAAATACGGCGAACCATAGCTTTGCGTTGAGGGTCTCCTTGGGCAAACCGCCCGTGTTGAACTTGAAAACGTTGATAGCAGCACCACCCGCCATGACGGATGATGTTCGTTATTCTTTTTAGACGGTTGTGAAGAATGAATATACAGATCAATCGTGGATTGAGGTCATGGGCCTGTACAAGAGACGATGTAGCGGCTCCTGGAGAGAACAAAGCTCAGATGAAGACAATAGGTTCAACAGAGGTCTTCGAGGCTGGCAATCGCAGAAGAGAAGGCTGTGAGGGGGAAGCTGCATTCGATGGGAAAAAAGGTGCATGGAGGGGCATGGACAATCTCTTAAATCCCAAGCTTGCGCCATGGGGGCTCATAAAGTGGCCCAAGGCTTGCTTGCGCCGGGTCTTGGTCTTGAACATTCAACCAATCCACGTTGTTCCCTTGTTCCTAAATTCCCCGATACTTGAGTAAGAACTTTAGCTCTATGAGCTTTCTACAAGTTGGGGACGAACCATTCTTTTGATATCATTCATTCTCAGCGTAACCTACCGTTCAATCTGAATTAGCACACCATAGAGCCCATAAATATAGTGACGGTAAACTGTGCATCTTAATTTTAAGTGACTAAGTGATATACCATGCAAGAACCACATAGATGATGGTCTTGCGGCTTCGTTCGACCCCAACAATGAAAACAATGCCGATAAACGGACCGAATTCTTTTAGAGTTCTGCGAGTCATTACTTGCATGGTTACCAATGGACAACGACGCCGGGAATTGCAGATATATGCCTCACCAAGACACAAAGGATCCCGAACTTCTTGGCATGGTCCTCGCCATCTTCTCCGCGGCACCATCACCAGAGCCACGAGGGAGGGATAGCCCTAGGTTTGGGTGATCGGCGATGTATCAAAGCGTACCCCAGCCTTGACCCCACGCCAAGCACAGGTAGTGTTGGTTGGGCCAATCAACGGCTCCCCGATGTCACATCAATGGCGCTCTTCGGTTTCCGCTCAGGCACTACGCTAATATCCCTGTAGGCCATGCCGACGTAGGTATATGTCCCATACCTTAATATTAGACCTCCTCACTGCCCGCCCTCGGGAGATTTCCGAAACCTACACAGTTCTACCACCGCGAGAAAAACTAACAGTCCTTGGCACTTGGAGTACATCGTGTGGAAAGTCGACATCTGATGAAGTCTCTGTGGAACAGAAAATGTTGACCTGTAACTTGCATTGCCCTAACTTGGAGGGCTGCAGGTCTCATTTCAAATCAATTTTGGAAAATGTGTGCCGCTGTGTGGGATGGGATCGTGTCCCGTTGACCAAGACCCCAGAAAAACCGGCGATGCCGTCAAATGAAAAAGAAGGTAAGCGTGTGGACTCGGGACCCAAGCTCTCTTGGCGTTGTTTCTCGGGCCTTGGCTTGTCTTGGTGTATCACCGATGGCCCGCCAACGGAGGCATGGGGTCTATGAGACTCGGTCCCGAGAAAAGAGAGAGAGAGAGAGAGAGAGATGCTGGCCCCCAGATTGGCTTTGATATTTCCAACTCTGGCTCCCCCCACATATTTCCCCGCATCTTGCTGGGCGCTAAACCCGAAATAGGCCCAACTGGTGTGTCATGTGATTGTTATGGGGAAGCAAGGAAACCCATTGAGGAAAACGGGCAGACAAAACAATCCAGTATTTTGTGGAACAAGCGAACTATATAACACGAGTGAGTATTCACGCATTGCTTGACAATATGCAATTTAGGAGAGACTGAAAGAACACTTCCCAAGGAGCCACTTGCGTAGTCAGGGCATATGATCCAGACCCCAAGAGTTCAAAGTTTAGATCAGAAGCGACAAGGACTCGGCCAGTTTGCGACTGAAAGAGTAAGGGGTGGGTTAAGCGGGTTGTCCGATTGGGCAAAGTTACAGGAGCGTGGAGCAGAGGATGTTCACCGGCAGGTGATGAGGGAGATTACGTGATGGATTAGGGCAAACCAAAGAAGGCAAAACTAACCCAAAAAGGAAATTCATTGGTCCTCTACAATATAAAAGTGACTTTTCAAACTACATATATGTAGGTATTTCTGTATTGTATCCTCGTCCTCTTAACTGATCTCTAGATTTTTACTTATGTTTACCCCGGAGAGCTTCAAACTCATCGGCTAAACATCCTCGCGCCAAGGCATATAGTCTCTGATAGTGCAAAGTCCCGTCGGATCACGATCGACAACAAAAAGGCCCGGATTCTTTCCACAATATAGGTCATTGTGTGGGACAATTGATGAATCTCATTATGAACACGTGTACTGTGTTCTGTGGCCTATAATTCTATAACTTCTCCACTAATCCTGCTCGAGAATTTAACGATCGTTCTGGCTGCTTCAGTATATTGAAAGTCATCTGAGTCACGCATGCTGATGTTTATCGGTATGTTTAACCTCTTAAGATACTGCATGTATAAAATCGGTAAAATAGCCGATATGGAGGCTAGATATATGGCTAGAACATTCTCATTCGAAAATACTCCGCCCGATCACGATCATTTTCTCATTTTTCCAGCTAATATCCTATACTAGTCAAGTAATTTGCCAACTGTCCAACAATGCTTGCAGCCTCTCTCGGTTGCACTGTCTCGGGATAATGTGCGATAACTATTGACTGCGATGATTTCACCACACAAACACCCTCTTTGCCCTAATATTATCACAATTAACAAGCCATCAGTTATTGTGGCAATGCAAATGTCTTACCTTCTCGGCATATATGTTTTGGTCATCTGCTTTGGTAACCATAAGCTTTTCCCCTGCGACATAGAGCCCACCAGAGTATAGAGGGATTGAATCCTCAAAGCCTCTTAACATATACTGAACCTCCCCTAGTTGAACCTATTGGAACATGTTTTAACGGCAATTTCAAAGAGCGTTAGTCGGACACCTTACATTGAATCCTGTAGTTGTTGCAAGTAGAGCATCGCCTGCTACTGAGAATATAGCGGCTTTGTCAATCTTTTTGGATCCCACCAGGGTTTGATCGACCCAGCCTACCGTAAGATTAGTTTTAGGGTGTTTAATTGTTCAAATATGCATACCTTGCCAGCTCATCTTGAAAAATAGAGTATAAATAGACCGGGGAATCTAAGTCGGGGAAAACAGAGAGGTGGGATTTAGTGGCTTGAGGGGTAATCCACCTTTTAATCGAAAGTTGAGTTGAGCCAATGGCAAACTGCACCCGTTTGATCTCCACTGTATGTTCTTATGTGACGATCCCAAGACTTAGGGCTAATGTGATTTCATGAGGAATTTCTTCTAAAACAAGATGAATTGACTTTTGATTCAATGTAAATACTTTTCTAAGACAGATAAATCTTAAAAACATACAAAAGAATCCAAGCAATAGAAACTATATATTACTATTAGTAGATTTAAAAAGCAGATCTGAGGAACAAAAATCTCGAAATGACCAAGCAACCGTTCTTCTTTAATCCTTCGACCGTGTTAATAAAAGCAGAAGAAGAAATTCCAAGCGGGACATAGGCCGGGCATTCACAAAACTACTCAAGGTACCATGAGGTCTCTCTGATCCGCACCACGAGGACCAGAGAGGTCAGGAACCGAGAGGGATCCGGATCTCAATAATCAAGAGATGGATCGGTAATCAAGGCTACTCAACTGATTTACAGGAGAGCCATGAGACCAACAACACCGGCAAGGAGACCAGCAACGGGCTTGACGTTGGAGGCGGCACCGGTGAAGTCATCGGAGGAGGGGGTGGCACCGTGCTGCTCAGGGGTAGAGGGCGTCTCAGGGGTCTCCGGGGTGGAGGGGGTACCGGAGGGGTGGGCAGCGGGCTTGGTCTCCTTAGGGGCAGCGGGCTTGGTCTCGGCAGGCTTGGAAGGAGCAGGCCGGGAGACAGCAGGCTCGGACTGAGCGGGGACAGCGGGCTGAGACTTGGCGGGGACAGCGGGCTGAGACTGAGCGGGGACAGCGGGCTGAGACTGAGCGGGGACAGCGGGCTGAGACTGAGCGGGGACAGCGGGCTGAGACTGAGCGGGGACACCAGGCTGAGACTGAGCGGGGACAGCGGGCTGAGACTGAGCGGGGACACCAGGCTGAGACTGAGCGGGGACACCAGGCTGAGACTGAGCGGGGACAGCAGGGTGGGAGACGGCGGGCTGAGAGTGAGCAGGGACAGCGGGCTTGGTCTCAACGGGCTTGGTCTCAACGGGCTTGGGCTCAACGGGCTTAGTCTGAGCGGGCTTAGTCTGAATGGGCTTGCTCTGAACGGGCTTGGGAGGAACCACGACATCTCCAGTGGGCTTCAGAACGGGGGCGGTAGGGCCTGCAGTAGGGCCTGCAGTAGGGCCTCCGGTGGCGGGCTGAGTGGCGTTGTGGAAGGTCAAAGGCTTCTCGTCGCACAGGGTGCAGACGGTAGTCTTGGAGATGGTGATGGTGCTTGTTTCGGTGACGGGAACGGTCCAGGTCTTAGAGCCAGAGGTGACCGTAGACGAGGTGACTAGAAGTATTGTTAGAATGTGCTTTAAGTGGTATGTATTACTTGTGAGATTTTAGGGCTTACCAGGGCAGGATGTGGTCACGTAAGTGAGGGTCTTGGTGGTACCAGGCTTCACGGGGACGTGGGGGGTGGTGGTAGGGTGCACCGGGGTGGTGCAGGGGACGGTGGTTCCGTTCACCACAGTGAAGCTGGACACCGGCACCGAGGTGGTGGTAGGGTGCACAGGGGTGGTGCAGGGGACGGTGGTTCCGTTCACCACAGTGAAGCTGGACTCAGGCACCGAGGTGGTGGTAGGGTGCACAGGGGTGGTGCAGGGGACGGTGGTTCCGTTCACCACAGTGAAGCTGGACTCAGGCACCGGGGTGGTGGTGTGACTGTGTACCGGGGGAGTGGTGGTGTGCTCATGCACCGGGGTGGTGGTGGTCGAGGTGGTGCACGGGGTGGTCCACGACTCAGTGGTCTTGCTCCAGGAGTCGTGAGTCGAGACGTGCCCGGCCGGCTTGGACCAGCTCTCACCCCAGCCCTCAGCATGGGCAGGGGCAGCAGCAGCACCAGAGGCCTGAGGGGAAGGACGGATGAATTCCTCGCCACGAGCCTGCATGAGACCGGCAAAGGCCGGGCTGGCAAGAGCCAGAAGAGCAACAGAGTTGATCATTTCGAGAAATCAAAGTCTTAACAAACAAACTTGGAAAGATAACGAATGAAGATATGATGATAGAAAGTCTGAATGATGGGCAGAGATGAACGATCTTATATGCCCTGTTTGAGATGACTGGTTCCAAGTCATGACGGACACGGGTGCCACGGTCGTGTCCAGGACAGAAAGATAGACCTGATTCCCAATGTCACCACAGGAGGCCGAATGCAGGTACTAGGATAGGTCAACCACAGATGGCAAAGGCACAGATGTAAGGCCGTTGGACAAAAATTTGTGCAATGATACATTCATATGGCGAACCCAGATGCAAACGTGACACACTGTAGTATCATTGGGGTAAGTAGTGGATGAGGTCTCCATCTTCATCCACTAGAGTAACCTAATGCGGATATAAGAAGAGCTTGGCAATTTCCGGAGTCTCTCACAATTTGCAAAATTAGTGAGTGAATTATTGGTGCGACTGCACATTGCTTCATTTCGATAGAGAAAATTGTGTAATTATTGTTCAAGAATATATGGGTATGTTGGATTATGTGGCGAGAAAAAGGAAGAGTCTACATGTTCAGTATTAGCAGCGCAGCAGCCATAATACTTCTGGACCCGGAGGTAGTCAACAGTGGGATGACTGGGCGATCATATTTGAAAGGGACCACAATTGTCATGACAAGGCTCCTCTGATTGCGGTGGAAACCCCACGGAGACGCATGGGCTTGCAGTGAAAACACTAAACAAGTCGACCAGAAGCAGCCAAAAATCTCCAAGCACGAATAGGGCTGTTTCTTGGCTCTCTAGAATGTGGGATGGGACCCAGCTGAGTGTAGGAGCGTTCCATTGGTAGGTATCCTTTGAAAGAATGTACGCTTGAGCCCGAAGTATTCCCGGAGCAAAATAATCCTAGCGATCTCGAAAAGTATCCTTTCTGATGGATTTATCCGGATGTGACCCATCGTGGCATGGGGAATTGTAATCAATGACGGGGACAGTTCAATCTAGCATTGGGTTAGGCCAAGTCCTTACTATGCGACGATGGGGCTTTTGCCGCAAAGTAACAATGGGGTTCTGTCAAAATATGACAGTGGAGAAGGCGCCAACCAATCCGAGAAGGTGATCTCTGCAGCCCGCACGCTCGTAATTTCTCGGACGGAAGTCTAGATCTGTCATCCAGGGATCCTGGTGGACAGAAATGAGGTACAGCAGAGATTTTGACCGCAAGCGGCAAGGGGACAACCGTAGCCTCTCAACATCTTGCGATTGGGATTGCGACTGACTTGTCCCTAGTAAAAGTGAGGAACAGTGTCGAAGCAACCCATCCGTTTTCGGTCATAGATGAGATTCCCGATTTGGACAACACGTGATATAGGGCTTAGGGCAGACGCGTGCACAGGGCAACACGCGTCACGCGTCGCGCCTTCCTGTTTGGGTTCAATTAAGCCCCCGGAGAAACTCGAGAACAGCATTTGCTTTGCCCATCACCAGGCTCGCCCGCAATGCCTCACTCCGTGTCACCTGGCTCTGCACAGAATGACGATGAAATGCCGGATGCCCCCCCGGTCGAGACCTCAACTGAAACTAATGTCAGACTCGAGGATATGTTCAACGACGATGATGACGATGACGAGGAGTTTCCGGCTTCTGGAGATGTGAAGATGGAATCTCCAGCCCCAAAGGAAGAGTGAGTACTCAGCTCGTGTACAGTAATTTTGGACTTACCGGCTGACCGAAGGCTCGCAACAGGCCCCCAGCACCGACACCCTCGGGCGTGGACTCGGATATCATGCTCGCCTTCTATCAGCGACTTTTCCCCTTTCGATACCTTTTCCAATGGTTGAATCATGGCATTGTACCGACGAAAGACTTCGGCAACCGAGAATTTGCACTGACACTGCAAAATGATGCCTATCTCCGATACCAATCATATCCAACTGCTGACCTGTAAGACTTGTTTCAGCCTTTTATCATCCAATCCCTTTCGAGCTAACAGATGCCCAGGTTCCGGAAAGACATACTTAAGATGAACCCTTCTCGTTTCGAAATCGGACCTGTCTACAGTACCAACCCGCGAGATCGCAAAACGCTACGAGGCGGCCAAATGAAGCCAGTCTCCAAGGAATTGGTTTTCGATATTGATTTGACTGATTATGATGACATCCGTACATGTTGTGTCAAAGCGAATATTTGCGCAAAGTGCTGGTCATTTGTGACAATGTCAATCAAGGTTATTGACACCGCACTACGGGAGGACTTTGGGTTCGAACACATCCTTTGGGTTTATTCGGGTCGTCGTGGTGCTCACGCCTGGGTGTGCGATCCCCGAGCACGAAATCTACCGGATGATCGACGCCGAGCTATTGCTGGTTATCTTGAGATGATTCGGGGAGGGTCACAAAGCGGGAAGAAAGTCAACATCAAACGGCCACTTCATCCCCATATTGTACGCAGTCTTGAGTTGCTTAAGCACGACTTCGCTCGGACCACACTCATTGACCAAGACACATTTGAATCCGCCGAGCAGGCAGAGCGCCTTCTATCCTTGTTACCCGACAAGACATTGAACGAATCCCTACGTAGGAAATGGGATTCCTCTCCAGATCGTGCCAGCACTAGCAAATGGGCTGATATCGATTCACTTGCAAAGACTGGTAAGAGCAGTACGCTAAACCCGGCGACGCTCCGAGATGCCAAGCAAGATATTGTCCTGGAATATACCTACCCACGCCTGGATGCTGAGGTCAGCAAGAAGATGATTCACTTGCTCAAGAGTCCCTTTGTTATTCACCCCGGGACTGGCCGTATTTGTGTTCCCATCGATCCTCGCAATGCTGAAAACTTCGATCCTCTCACCGTCCCGACGGTAATGAGCCTCCTCGCCGAGATTGATGAATATGACGCGAAGCACCCCGCCGGCACAGCGGAGGCAGATATCCCTGATGTTGAAGGCAGTGCAATGAATGGCTCCGACATGAAGGGTGGCCGTAAGGTGCAGGACTATGAAAAGACTAGCCTGAAACCTTATATCGACTTCTTCCGTTCCTTCATCGCAGGGCTCATTAAAGAAGAGCGTGCTGGCAAGCGTGAACGCGATGACAGTGGCCCTGCTGTCAAGGCTGATCCTATGGAATTTTAGCCACGGCAAGGTTCATGTTTGTTCCCTTTGCCTAGCTTTCCTCGTAGGACTACGACTTTATGCTTTGTTAATCAGTTCCGCCGATTTCATTTTGGACTTATATCAAGGGATTGCACTTTCGAGGAGTTGGGGTTTATTCTGCATGGAACCGAGTTATTTGATTCTACGTTTACTACATACCTTGTTCTCTTCAAATTTATAAATTGAATAAGATAATCCCTCGGCTGTGGAGCTTATCAACTTGCAATATGTACAAAGTAAGTTAAGAGGTAGAAGTATAATTATTTGGTAAGTGAAGTGATTGTATATTGGGAATATTGGTACAAGTAGAGTCGCACAAGTAGTTGCACAAAAGCTAACCATGATATGGAGGCACGAGGGTGGTATCTCCATATCAGGCAAACTTCTCATTATCGAAAGGCACCCCGACAGGATTAAGAGGAAATGAGCCGCAGGTTAAATTGGATAGTTAGCTTAAGCACCAATGAAGTTCTTGACGGCTAAAGGAGAAAGGCATTGTTAGCACGAGTCACATAAACATTATATAGGAAGGGAAACATACTCTCCAACCAGCGCAAGTACTCCTTCTGCTCCTTGACGGAGATGTAGTCAGGAACCATATTGGCGAACTCGGCGTTGAGGCCACGGTCCTCGAGGTAGCGGTCCCAGAGACCCTGAAGGTCCTCATCGAGGTTCTCGAAGGGAGGACCGGCGTAGAGGCTCTGGCGGGCCCAGTCCTTCTCAGCAGTCAGGGACTGAGCGAGCTCAGCGTTGGCGAAGTGGGAGACCTCCTCGATCTGGAACACACCGTCCTGGACAACGGTCTGGATCAGAAGGGCACCGTTGTTGGGCTTCTCAACGGTGATGGTAACGCGGGCAGGGAAGCTGGGCTCCGGCTGCTCGATATCCTCAGCGGAGGCCTCGCCATCCTGACCGCGGGACTGGTTCTGGAAGTCCATCTCATCGGTCAGGGAGGCGTCGTCAAAGTCCTCCTGTTCGCTGATGTTCTGGATATCGGCAACAGTGAAGCTGACACGGATGCTAAACAATCATACATATTAGCATTCATCATCAACATTGAAACAAAACAAAAAGCCGGAATGGGGTTGTATGAAACGTACTTCTCGGTGCCAAACTTCTTGGTGAGGATAACCTCCTGGTCACCCGCAACATCCTTCACCTGCCATTCGCCGTGCTTAATGGTCTCCTCAATGGCTTCGAGTTGATCTTCAAATTCGGGGATTTCGGAAGACTTCTCGTGCTTGAGCTCATCCTCGAGCTTGGCGAGAAGCTCGACGTCGACTGTAAAAATAAAATCCAAAATTAGCGCAAGGCCACATACGGAGTCCGCCACCAGACACCATCGGATTTCGGCGGACCCATTCAAATATCATTCAATGTATCTTACCTTCGGATGAAGGAGCCTTGAAAATGCTAGAGGTTGAGAAGGCAGCGTAGGCGGGCTTAGTGGTCTGCTTCCAGGCTTGCTGGAAAGCGGGCTTGGGGAACGCTGGGCGCAGAGCCGAAGTGGCAATGGAGCGCGAGAAAGTGCGCGGGATAGAGCGGGTGATAGTGCGAAGAGAAAGCATTGTGAATGTGGATGGTCTTAAGTTGATGAAGATGAGAGAGCTCGGGGAAAAAGTAAATGAGCTAAGTTATTACGAGTGCCAAGACCGGCGCTTCTGTTTTGGCCGACTTTGCGCGACCACGCCATTCGATTTTATATTTTAAGCAAAATGTATATATAATTCTAATTGACTGATATTGACTTATATTGAAGATTATAGTGGATGATTTGGGTTGATTGAAATTCATGTCATAACTCGCCCTACTATATTCGCACGAAAGGACTAGTTGGAAGACCTGGCGCATGAGAAACTATATAACCAACTAGATGGACAATACAAACGCATTGAATTGAAATGGTATATTCGAGAATATTCGGCTGTACAGAATCTAGAGAAAGAATCAATGTACCCATAATGCGCCAACCCAGTCTTTTTGGACACCAGACAAAAATAATATAGAAAAAAAAAAAGATAATCGTGATCATGACATGCTCTTGGGTGGGAAAGTAGAGGTGAGTTTCTCTCCAGTTTTGGTGAATCGCATGAACTTGACGGCACTGAGACCTGACCAGTGTCCATTCCAGTTCTTCATTGCGGTCATCGCATATTGATCACTTAGATCGGGCATCCACAGTCCGGTCGAGAATTCCCGATCCTCGGTTTGGACCCGCTGTTTCAAGGCTTCTTCGCGCTTGCTAGGAGGGCGTCCTTTCCGGCGTTCTGACTCAAGTTGTTTAATCTCGTCGGTATCACGGTCAATGTACCTGGTTTGGGTTAGTCTTGGGTTTGCTGGTGGATCGTTGGTGTTACATACTTGGCGACGAACTCGGAAATCTCTTCGATCGAGAGGGCCTCAGTAAGTTCTTGGATAGCCTCATAGATGTAATCAATTCGGTCCACTGTTTGAGTTAGTTGGGTGGCCTTCAATTAGAATGGGCGGCTGTCTCACAGTATGGCTGTCTTGCACGGTTCACAGTGGCGTTATGGCGGGACAATCGATCGTCGCGAGCACCAGCTTTGCGGAGTCGGTGGGCATCGCGACTGTTCTCATGAAGCACATTAGTCGCAGTGCGTTTCTTGGTAATCTGCTTGTGCACTTTTTCTAAAGTAACAGGCATGGTTGCGGGCTGATGACAAGAATTACTCCAAACACTCCGCCGTAGATTTCGACGATAATTTTCGTGGATGCACCGGCATAATTAGGCGGTGACTCCGAAACCACCGCCTTCCCCACTCGAGGAAAGCGCGTCTGCGCGTCGAGATAGGGACATTCCAGGAGTTATTTACTCCCTCAATTCTTTAACTGAGACTTGATTTGGACCTCGCATTGTATTCCATATTCATTAGTCTGCCACTTTTGGAAATCTCAACTTATGTTATCATTTATTGCTTGAATACGAGGACCCGCCTGTCCCTTGAACGGTGTCCACCATGGGCATTAAAGGTATGTTATCTTGTGACAGTCTAGGGGGAAGATGAAAGGTGATTTTAACGCCAACAAACAGGACTGCACGGGCTTCTCAAGTCCATTCAGAAACCATGTCACATTAAGAGTTTCAGTGGACAAACACTTGGAGTCGATGCATATGGATGGCTGCACCGTGGAACTGTTGCTTGTTCCGTGGATCTGGTCCTGGAAAAACCTACTAGGAAGTATGTCTGTTTGCTATCTTCTCCCATGCACTCTTGACTGACAACTTATCTCATGGTAGACACATAGATTTCGTCCTCAACCGAGTCCGTATGCTTCTCTTTTTCGGAGTGAAACCCTATCTCGTCTTCGATGGTGATAATCTGCCCAGCAAGGCAGGCACCGAAAAGGATCGCTACAGACGGCGCCAGGAAAGCAAGACCCTTGGACTGGAGTTACAACGAAAGGGGAGAACGCCAGAAGCTTACCAGGAGTTCCAAAAGGCCGTTGATGTGACTCCATACATGGCCCGGCAGTTAATCGAGGAACTGAAACAAATGAATGTGCAGTATGTGGTGGCACCGTACGAGGCAGATGCCCAGTTGGTGTATCTCGAGCAACAGGGCGACATTGATGGAATCATATCTGAGGACTCGGATTTGCTTGTCTTTGGAGCAAGGCGGTTGATTTCCAAATTGGACCAACATGGGGAATGCATTGAGATAAACCGCGCCGATTTTACTGCCTGCCGTGAGGTCAGCTTGGTTGGCTTCAGTGATCCGGACTTCAGAAACATGTGCATTTTGAGCGGTTGTGATTACTTGGCAAATATTCCTAAGTTGGGTCTGAAGACTGCCTATCGGATTATTCGCAAGCATCGAAGCGTTGAAAAAGCCCTGCGTATGCTCCAATTTGAGGGCAATTTCCGAGTCCCAGCGGACTACCTTGCCAACTTCAAACAGGCTGAGTTGACCTTCCTTTACCAACGAGTCTTCTGTCGCAAGGCTGAAAAGTTGGTGACTTTGACACCACCTGACAAGGATGTCAATTTGGCTACCCTCCCATTTATTGGCGCCGATATGGAGCCGGAAATTGCCGTCGGAGTTTCTCGTGGCGACCTAGATCCAACCACCAAGGAACCAATTACCTTGAACAAGCCCCTATACGCAAATAGATGGACTCTTGGCATCAATCGCCGCCAGACACTGGGTAGTTCATCCGAATTGAAGCCCAGAAAGTCCATCACCACGTTCTTCACCCCGAAGAGGACGCCACTGGCCGAGCTGGACCCTAACAGCCTAACTCCGTCTCCGAGCCAACAACGACTCTTGGAGCGTAATTCAAACAACAGCTGGCAGGCTAATGAAGCTCCCTTCCGCTCCAACTCGGTCAGATCTACGCCTCTGAGAGCGTTCTCTGACCACGGCCCCAGCCCCATGGTCCGGAGTGTGGAGCGCTCATCTTTCCTGGCCCAAAGTGCAAGATCGTCAGCCTTGCAGTCCACAAAAAGGCAGAGACTTTGCTCTGAGGTTGAAGGGGATTCTCTACCTGCTTGCTCCCCTGCCCGCAGTCGCTTCTTTGCTCCTACTTCCGAACAAGCTAGCCCTAGCGGCCAAAAACTCTCCCGGTCAAAACGATCACGAAAATCGGTGATAGGTGTCTTCTCTGATGAAATGGCAGAAGACATAATGTCCAGCATCCCCGATCCCAGTACTGCTCCTGGGCCTGCTGAGGCTAGTCCCGAGGACAACCTTGAGATATCTGGCAAGCCCAGTGAAGTTGAAACGGTTTCTACTCCCACCCCCAGCAAAACCCTGATGCCCGAGCACCTCGAAATATCCCAGAAGAGCCCCAGGCACACCACACCGAACTCTCCAGGTTTCAACCAAGCTCTTGACTACCACGTTGACCGACAAAACACGAATGTACTTTCCAAGTTTACTTTTCAAGCCGGGCACAAGCCTGACCCAACCGCAGATAGCCCTATCATGACTAAGATTCCTGCGATTCCGACTTCTCATAGACCTTCAACGCCCTCGACCTCCAGAAGCCCAGCCGCGATTGCACGGAGCAACGTTTTTCAACGACGCCTGACACCGCTCCAGCGGATGGGGCAGTCCGCTCTGAGTCGATCTAACAGCATCAACATTCCTACTAAACTGCGGGATGCGGAAACTGTCGAACCTCGGGCCGAAGCCCCTTCTCCTGTCATACGTAAAGAGTCTTCTTTTGCGGGAACCCAAGGCAGTGAAGATCTCATTGTCCCAGACAGTGAGGATGAAGAGGACGAGGATGAACTAAGCACAGGGCCCCCGACTACTCTTGATCTCAAACGCTTTTCTTTCGCCGCAAATTAGCCTGCATCTCTATTTGATTACGGAGCATTAGGACAGGAACATCAGGTCTTGGTATCCGGGGTAGCATTGGACCACTGGTTTGTTGGGTTCCACTTTGGCGCGTAACCTATGGGTGTTAATACTTTTTTTTTTTTTTTTTTTCCAATTGGGGTTATTGTTTGACATAGCGTTGGTTAGGGGTTGAAAATCATAGGATCTTGAAACATTAAAACGTGCCCAATCCGTAAATTGTACATCAAAGTAGCCGTAGACGGCCCAATATCTAAGAGGCTGGGTGAATCGCGTGGCTTGTGGAAGTGGGGCAAAGGTTATCGGGATCTGCACTAGTACAAATCGGGACTAAACACCGCCCAGACTCTCCCGTGTGAGTTGGCAGAATGACCCACATAGAAGGCGGTCTGATCTGGTTACCAGGGAAGCGGGAGAGTAAACAAGAGCGGTTGGCCCAGCCTCCCAGATTTCCTATACTCTTGCCTCATCCCCAGCCTCCAGAGAGATTCAGAGAATCTGTCAATTAGTCTGACGTTGAGTTTTGTGCCTGCTACGATCTCTTCTTTCCCTCCCTTCCATTCTTTCTACACATTCCCTCTCTTTCATATACTTCCCCCCTGTACTACACACAGGCGTCAAGTCATATCATATCTCTGACCCATCTGGATAATCCACTTTAGGTGCGATCCGGATTCCACATTATTATCAAGTATTTTGGATAATCTTCGAAGTATTCTCAGCACTGAATACACCCTGAACGATCCGATCTTTATCCGACTCTCCACATTCTTCATCTACATTCCATTCCAACGATCTTGATCTCGATTCACCGGTCATCGCAATCACACGAACCAACACAAAGTGCGCCACGGGTTGTACAATTGAGTCCTGTGATCGCATTCAGTTCAAGCAACTCCTTCTCGGAGACCCGAGAAGCGAGTCAAGAAAAAAGCGAAAGAGTTCGACCTCGAGGTGGTCCTAGTTGAATACAATGGCTGCTCCTTTTGCTCAAAAATGGGCCCGTAAGTGACGACATTCCAAGAGTCAACATACAATGGGATTGTCATTAATTCTCCATGCAGGGTTCATTCCAATGATCGGGTACCACCACGTGTTGATGATTATCATCGCAGTTGCTATCATCTTGTTATGTGAGTGCCTATCTCACACATTGCCCTCTGCCGGAATGTGGCTAACAAATTGCAGCACTTCTGTTGGCCGGCTGCTCTTCATCGTCCCCACAGATCCCCAACATATTCCTTATCTCCCTGTACTATGAAAAGTATAACCCGATTAGGGATCTCGCACAGGTCGACCCAGGTGTTGTGACCGCCCTTTCTAACATCGTCGGTGGCGCAGAATTGGAAGTCCGAGTGGGATACTTCGGTATCTGCGTCCAGCCCGATAAAGGTTCCTTTATTTGCAATGCCAATGCGACGGCGCTGGCTGAAATTGTTACTGTGGATCAAGATCCACTCAACCTGATCTGGGTTGCGTCGACGTTCAAAGATGCTGTTGTGTTCCCGTATCTCCTGTGAGTAACTTGCACTTTCTTATTGTTGGATAATACTAATTCTCATGCAGGATTGTTGCTGTCATTCTCGCATTCTTCTGTTTCATCCTCCTGGCGACATTCCCTGGCTGGCACGAGGAAGTCGATGACTCTGGATCCGAGCGTGAAGTCAAGCCTTTCCCCTCGCGGCCCGTCTCCCAGGCTGCGCTAGCCCTGATTTTTGTCTCCTCGGTGTTTGTTCTGGTGTCTGTACTATGGCAGCACACAGCGTCTGTCGCTGCTAGTACAATAGCGCAAGACATGGGGAATGGAAGTGTGAAGAGCGGCGTTGGCTCATCTGCGATGGTACTTGGCTGGTTTGGCTTTGTCCTACTAGTCATAGTAACTGTTGGCTTGCTGGTCATGATCTTGAGTATCAGTCTGATCCGCAAACTGACCGACGAGGAATAATCTAAATGATTCATCCTCAACGCCGAAGCAAGGAAAACTTGCTCTTTTCGCTTTTGCTTTTTCTTTTCGCGACTTGCTTACACCTACCTCTTCTTCGCCTACGACATACCTTACCCTTATAATGGGACGACACAAATGGGAAATGAATAATACCTATGAGCACACGACACTGGCTCAATTCACGGAATGGATGGGAACGGAACACACGACACTTGGGATTTTTGATTTCCCCACGGGGAATTTGGGATTTGGACAGTTGATTTTTACGAACATATTTGAAGATATGGATCCTCGCATGCTTTTTCTTCTTGCGATTTGATACGAGTCATGTTGGTCGCTTCATCTCTAAAATCTTATTTGGCAACTCTGTCAATCTGTCAGGATAGAATGAATGCAATGCCATCGAGTCACATCTTGTACAGAGCTTTTTTGCTGGTGTTTTCTTTTTTGAGTGGACTTTTGTTTTATGTTCAGCACACGGCGTTTGTTTGATCTGGTCATGTATACCACAGCCTCTTGTTTATTCCCATGCTGTGTTCGCCTTCTGCTTCTCACGCAGAACTGCAAATGCTAGTTAGTCCTTATGACACAATGTCAAAAATGATACTAAAGTCAAGTCTTCATAACTCAATCTCTTCCTTCACAGTGTTTTATGTTTACAGCAACTCTCATGGTTACACAGAGCCTTGATATGCTTAAATATAATCTTAAAACACCCGAGGATTGCCCTGGTCTATGAGTCGTCCGTGGAATCTATCCAAAATGATCACAGAGCCCGCGCTTCATCATTCTTTGTGCCCGATCAAACATCTTGGGACACCCAAGTCAGTACCCTGTTCATACTCGATAATGGCTCAGAAGTCGTTTCCATGGTTAGTTGTGCGCTTACATGATTTTGAACCTTAGAAAGAAACTCGTTGGAGCATTAGCAATGACAAGGCTGACCGCAAGAAAGTGCATGATTTGGTAGTGAATTTGTGAAGGATGAGACCTGGAAGTTGATCCTCCAAGGCAGCAAGCAAACAGCTACGTCGAAGTCGAACATCAATGAGATCAGCACACCTTTCATTTCAATTTACATAAGAATCGTCTAGTTAGATCCACGCAACTATACCTGATTTTCCCTCGGCTTTCCTACTCGAACTGGCGCTTTCATAAGAATAAATGACTAGAGGGGACAGAAAGGAACAAAAGGGACAACACCCGAAAGAACAGTTCATCTGAAGTACTATTCATTGACAGAGCAATTATGTGATAACTTTTGCGTCTTCCATTGGCACATCAGTGGAAAGAGCAGCTTTCGCATGATGAACAAGTTATCTTGGTGCCTGCTCTGTTGCCCCCTGTTACGCTGAATGTCTGACTAGTATTTCCATTCGGATTCCAAGGTCACCTAGGCTGCAGCTCGTCATCACTGGGACTGTCAACCTTGTCGCCATGTGTGCTACCTACAGCGGCCTATTCTCGCTCGAGGCGACGCTGGTCCGCAAACTGGCCGCCACCTCCGCTATCATGTTCTTGCATAGAGGAGCCAATACCTTCCAGGCCGGAGGGTTGCTTCTTGCGGCCATGGGCACCGTTATGTCTGATCTCAGCGATGGTCTGACCCTGCATCGGCGTCCCCAGGCCGCGGTTCACATCACCCGAGGTGGCTCCTAGTAATGTATCCGCGGCCGATGTGTAGGTGGCGACTTCATCTTCTTGTCCCGCGCTCACATTGGGGTTGTGGGCTTGGCCAGGGATTGAGGAAACGGGGTTGGGGGTATAGGAGTTGCTTGCTGGGGCTGTCCCGGTACGGAATGGCTGCGCGTGGTATTCGGGGTGCTGGTCAGCCTCAGTGATTTTGCGGCCGAGTTGATGCTGTATTAGACTTGGGTTAATGCGGAGTACAGACTGTGAGTGCTACATTCAAACATACACCTTTGGTGGTCATTGGCTCTCCGCGAGGGGCGGAGGGATTAAAAGCACCCTGTTTGGCATTCGCGGCGTTGTCGGATTTTGAAGAGTGACTCATTATGAATGTGGATTTCCTCTCCAGGCTGAGAATCAGGAAAGAATTGGATTATAATATAATCGTCTTTCTTTATATTTCAAGGCCTATGATGTAACTATGTGGTATATATACCACAGTCTAGCAAATCAGCACAATTGAGACAAGAAAGGGTTTCTAGTCGTTGCTGCAACTTCTCCACGAAGGCGAGGGATGAAGTGAAAATGACATCAAGTCTTGTTCGAACCAGCATATTTGGGCCAATTTACTTCATTCAAAGAGCGTCGAAAGAGCGTCGAGACACTATAAAGTTGAAAGTCATGACTGACGGCATTAACTGTACCCTAAAACCTGGCATCTCTATCATGGAAACTGGAATTTGACCTTTTGATGGTGGCAAGACACTCGATGGAAGATCGAAGAAGCTTATTTCCGATAAAAAGGATAATAGAGAGGTTTATGTTGTTCCTAGGACTGCTCAATTCGTAGCGGAAGACTTAGATCCAATCGAATTATTCATGTACAATATATATCAAGCGTAAAATAGAGTGGAATGGAACTGTTACAATCATCTTCCATGAAATACAAGGCCCATCACAACAACCCAAACAAAGATATCCGGCTTTTATTTGGCTCTTATTCAGTCTCATCAATTTCTAAGGTGCCTGGATTATGTGCCACCATTTTACCATCCTTGTTCTCGAAGCGTATCTGTTCAGAGACAACACACTCTTAGCATGATAATCTAGTCACAATTTTGGATCATATTATTCTACTCACTTTTGGCGGATTTTTCACACCAACCTCTTCCGCTCGCTCCTGATCTGTGATTACCTCTTCCACCTAAACATATTATCAGAATATAACTCCAAGAAAGGGTTGTCCATAAGTTGTCGTTTTACTAACACGTCCTTCATGCGTTCCACCGCGGATTCTGGTAGAAACATAATCGCCGTGAGTAATAACATTGCCGTATTTGTCTGTAACTTCCTTATGTTCGTTATCACGCATAATGTTCAGTGTTTCTGGCAAATATGGAATAAGTGGATAATAATTCAAATCGACTATACTAAATATCGGGACCATAGCCATACGATATATATCGCTACATATATTCGTCTGAGTGAGGACTGTATTCGGTAGAGTCACGATGACCTCATGTTACCTCATCCCCGTATATCTATCTAAATTGGCCACCACGAACAGATAGGACTACCAGTATGCCATGACCTGACGCCACTAAGCCAGCTTGAGTAGGGTCAGCCTTGGCGACGGAGACAGACCGTAGATACCGGGGTGGCTAGCTGATCTGCCGATATGAACGGATAGATGTCTATACCAACATATGCAACGTCCATATTGCACTATCCATATCTTGAATACGCAACTAAAATATAGGACACTCTGGAGTAATTATTGGCATTTGGAATTCATCCCCTGCATCACGTCATGGGGGTTTTTCATTCTAAGGTTGGTTCGTTATTTCATTACTCGTAAAGGGTAGAGGTATACGAGAAAAAAAAAACATGTCAATATCTCCCAGATGTTCAGGGTTGGGTAGTCCCAAATTGGAACTTCATATAAAACCTGCAGTAGTCGTTGACATCAACATTAAGTCCGTGGTGCACGCATTACATTACGGGGCAACGCTGAAGAATGGTGTTGTTACTGGAGATGGAAGGCTTACATGTCCCTCGCATGGAGGTGAGTTTCTCTTTGTTTGGATCTCATTTTGTCCACTCAAAAGAAAAGAACAAATAACTAACAGCACCCTACAACATATATAGTTAGTAAGATACTGTTGGGACAGCGATTTTACTATTGGGACAGTGGTCTAACCCAATTAAGTAAGGGCTGTTTTGGCATTATTATGGTGCATTATTATGGGGATTATTGAGCAGATCACGGAAGTACTATGTGGCTGGGGTGGTTCAGGGGCCGTGTTTTTTACTATGGTGATACCATAATAAATGACACTAGGCTGAAAAATGCGTGCCACCATTATATCACGTGATTATGCCTAATAATAGATCACGTGGTTATATATAATAATGCTACTATTAAATCACGTGGTTATGCTTGCCTATAATGATACTACTATTATGTCACGTGATCTAAGATAGACAATATTGATCACGTGATCTAATTATTATAGACAATTATGATCACGTGATTTAATGGTGGTATGTATGATCACGTGTCGGTAGGCTTAATCACGTGATATAATGGTGGCATTATTATGGTGCATTATTATGGGGATTATTGAGCAGATCACGGAAGTACTATGTGGCTAGGGTGGTTCAGGGGCCGTGTTTTTTACTATGGCGATACCATAATAAATGACACTAGGCTGAAAAATGGGTGCCAAGGCTAAAATCCTAAAGGGGTTTAGACCCACTGTCCCAATAGTAAAATCGCTGTCCCAACAGTATCTTACTATAGTTATACGACGGTGTATAGCGCTCAATGCTGTGTGCCTGAATTTAATGCATGGGTGCCTTATTTTGACATGACTTATGCCTGAATTAAGCCTTGTTTTAGACCGCTTTCAGGCCACAAACTACAGTACCGTGACACAGCAAAAGTTTTCGCACCCCAAATTCTGCCGGTCAGATATCCACCAATCAGCAATTGACGGATAACTGGCGGTATCACAAATTAGGAAAGCGGTATATTGAATTCAGAAGGCGGTAGAGGAAGGGACTGTCTACTTGTAACCAACTCGGCATGGAATAACTAGGCGCCGTTAACCCGACGGAGACATCTCCATGTTTTTGGCGGCTTGTAAGATAAAAAGCTTCATGTTGACACTTGCAAACCGTCCAAAAACATGGAGATGTCGCCATTTGTATGGAGACGAAAAGTAATTCATGTATTTTTATTTTTCTGCCAGGCCAGAATAAGGCACCCAGGCCAGGCACTAGGCATTGAGCGCTATACACCGCCGTACTATAGTTATAGCCTATTACAACGTCAAAACTGGCGATGTTGAAGACGCCCCGGCACCCAAACGCATTGAATATGTTCGAAATCCTCAAAGAGAAAATGGCGTACATGCTAAAGAGGAAGTCAAAGAGTTGTGAAATGTAGCGTGAGTAGACCCGAGGATAAGGTTGTTGTTGTTGGAGGGTAAATCGTACATTTTTTTTTTACCTCATCATTCTGCACATTTCGCGTGATATATTGCACTGGTCGGTATGTATGTATGGATGGGCGGGAATTTGGCCAAGCGGTAGTCGTTGGCGACTTATTGGCAGCATACCGCTTGTTTGGAACCCGCCCATCCTCAGCTTGAGTGCCGCTTGATCTCAGGTTGCCGGATCGCCTCCGGGCGATGACTTTTTTATTTTCCGACTTTTTTTTTTTTTGAGGGGATACTACTCATGCTGCTCCTCATTGCTCCACTACAAGACCCAGCAAAAATAGCCGGAAATTTACTTCATGTATTTTTATACGCAGAGGTGTAGTCGTAGTGGCCAGGGTTAACTTCAGATTTAATGTATACATGTGATGCCTTAATGCCTTAATTCGGCAGAAAAACAAAGATACCTGAATTACAATTACAGAGGTCCGCGGGTGCCTGAATATCTGGCCCCATAAAGGCCAACATCAGGCCAGATTAAGGCCAGATTAAGGCACTAAGGCCGCAATCCATTGCCTTACAACCGAAGTTAACCCTGGCCACGAGAGAAAAAAAGAAACATCTCCTAGATGTTCAGGGTTGGGTAGTCCCAAATTTGAACTTCATGTAAAACCTACAGTAATCGTTGACATCAACATTAGTCGTTGTCGACCTACAAGCCGCAACAAAAATAGCCGGAATTTCCCATGTAGAGTTATTTTCCTCATTGAAGTCGACTCCAATATGGATTGGTTCTTTTCATCGTTTCTAACCTGGCTTTGGCCACCTGACCCTTGGTCCCCGTATCCCAAATCAAGAGCCAGAATCCATTATAGGGAGAAAACGACCGCGGAGACGACACTGGAACAAAGTGGAGACCTGAACATTCTACAAAGATTCCGATATGCAGCCCACAGGGACGATAAATATGCCACGCGAATTCCAATAAGGCAATTCTTAGACACAGAACAAGACATCCGACATCACACCCAAGAAGAGTTATTTGCGCGTGAGCATGACGATGGATCGGAACAAATGAAAACCTGGCTCGATTATGTGAATAAGACAATCTGGAAACTCACTCGAGAATGGTGGGAGTATAGGAGTGAATTCGGAGAAGGAGTTGTGTCGCGGGCATTCGACTTGCGGCGGTCACATCCTGCATGGTATATGCATGAGGTCCTAGTTGAAGACTGTGTGAGAAAGCAAGGGTGTTGTTCTCGGGAGTGTGGATGCTGTGCGAAGCGGCAGCTATCAACACCCCAACTAGCAGCTGGGCATTGTGCTCTTACGTGTGGATGTTGCCGAACAGCTCGGGGCTTTGAGCTCACCAAAGAGGAAGAGAATGAAATCTACGCGGCCCTTGATTTCCAGGCAAATAGGAACTTTTACGATCGGATTGAGTTGGCTTCTATCTGGGGATTGCGCTTGGATGACTATGAGAGCCCCTTTGATCTCATTAAGTCAGGACGTGAACAGGTTGATGATGGGAATGGCAAGTTATGCAGTACTGATTATACTGAGAATCGGGATGACGACTCTTCAACAACGGAGGAATCTTGATTCATGTCGACTCACCAAGTGCTTAGCTGTACAAAATTGGTCTACCTACTGTTTGCTCTAAAATGTTCTTGGATCTCGCTTATTTAATGGCTTTGATTCGCCTCGAAGATAATTTCATCTAACAAACCGCTTCAGAAAATGGAAACCAGCGATGCGGACATCCCGAATGGTCCAGTGGAGCCGGTTGTCAATGGGCTCCCTAAAGCAGAGGATCTCGAGACACCTCCGCCAGCCCCAGGCTCCTCACAAAATACGCAACAAGAGCAAGTTGTGGCAAGCGATCATACCTCCTTGGCTGCCTCAATCGATGGGGACAATCTGAGTTTGGGACCGGCGACAACTTGATGCATCACCCCCTATAATTCACCTCTGAAATAAGACGTCCACGTCTGCCAAATCAAAGTCCGCGAGGATCCCATGTAGATGCCGTGCTGCTGCGATGAATGGGTTCGTGCTAGTTTTGTGGACTTGGACAATGACAGTGATAGGGTTTAACTCCCTCACTGCATCTGTTCCATAGCTAGAAGTGAGGTTGATGAGAAGTGAGGTTGATGAGAAGTGAGGTTGATGAGAAGTAAGGTTGATGAGAAGTGAGGTTGATGAGAAGTGAGAATAATGAGAAGTGAGACAAAAATAAAAGAAATAGATTTCACTTCTTAATCAGTTTTTAATCTGGGAATGATCACTTACAAGGGTTCCTAGCGAGTATAGGCCATACAGCGCAGCGATGCAATATGTGGGCTGTGGTCCTTCAGAGGTTTGGGGGTTGGTAGGTGGTAGGACCAAGGGGCTGATCCAACGTACATCGCTGGATTCTTTTGTTAGTTCTAAAGGGGTTAGCAAAAACGCACTAAAGCAACCAAAGTAGGAGGGAAATAAGACAATGACCTGGAAATCCATTGAGAGAACTTACGATCCATATAACCCCTGGAGGAGAGCCATGAAGCATGAAGGAATCATCGGCATGGCCGATGATCCTCTTGACGATCTCCCAAAATGCCATGAATCTGAGTACCTCCCAAAAGAACCTCCTCATCACCGGTATGCCGTGGCTTTCACCGAGCTTAATTAGCTCCACCAGCTAGTCACCTCCATCCCCCCCCACCTTCTAGCCAGCCTAACAGCATCGCTGAGGGATTGGGACCTGCGATCATAGGTTAACACAACCCCAAATGCAATCAAGTAAGAAGACTGACTGTAGGAGAAACACTTCCTGTGGGTGATACTCCCAACACCAGTCCCAGGTTGAAAGGGTGTAGGAAGTGAGAGTGTCGAAAGACAAAGAAACGAACAGAAAGGAACCTTGGTGGAAGATGGGACAACGAGAGAACATCAAAAAGACAAGCAGACCTCCCACGCTGACTGGACAGAGGTATCTAGCCACATAGAGCAACAGGGTAAAAAAGTGACTTTAGAAATTCATTTTGTTGGTGTTGGTGTTAAAGTGAAGTTCTGCTGTTGTCGACATCCTTGACTCGCAGCTACACAGCTCTGCAGCTCTGAGACAGGCACGCCCCAGGTTATTTCCCACATATACCCAAGTATATAAATATCTACAGACTCAAAACAAAGCTCATTCAATAATACATTATGTTCAAGCAACCTTTAGAGATGCTAATTCACTTCAGATTCACTTCAGATTTGATTTGCTTTGAAAGTCACTATGCCTATTTTAGAAGTTATTAACTATGATTTATAGGTATTCAGACATCTTTAACCATCTACAACATTAGTGGATCTAAATTACTGGCAATATGAACCAATGAGAGAGTTATGTGTCGGTGCATACTTAGTTGCCTGTATTTGATGACAGAAGTTGCTGTGGGAAAGGCATTTGCTAATACTTTGACATATTGTACATCACTTCGCCCCGGAAAAAAAAAAAAGAACCAAATAATCCAGTCCACCTATATCACATTCTACAGAGAGATATAGTCCTCGCAGCGGGTAATACCAAGCTGCTGAACCAAAAATTCGTTGACAAACTGGCACTTAGGATCCTGGCGCTTCTGGATGGCCAAGAACTCGGGCAGCTTCGGGAATTTTTCCAATGTGTAGGTAGCATTGGGAGCACTCATCTTGTTCCAGTGGGAACGAACGTTGTAAGTTTCACCAAAGTGAGGGAGGAACTCATGAGCCAACTCCTGGTTTTGCCAAAGAGTGGTAAAGTTGTTATACTCTTGGATCCAGTCGATCTCGATGATGGCAAAAACTCCGCTAGACTCGGGGCCAAGGTTGTAGTTGTTCACAGGAGACATATATGTATCATCGGCCTTGAGAGTACGGTGCTGGATGACCATCTGCTTGTTGTAGGGAGCCTTCATGCGAGGAGTCTGGGCCTGCTGGAAAATGGTGTAGTTGGTGGCGGCTTCCGCATAATTCTCAATAGGAAGGAAGTGCTCGATCTCGGCGTAGAAACCTCTGTCGCAGACACCTTGGGGAGAGCAGGACGCAGCGTCGGTGACTTCGTCGTAGCAGATGTACTCCTTCTTGCAGTCACCGCAGCCATTTGCGCAATAGTTGAGAGTGCAGTTGCGAACACCGGTATAGTTGGTCGGCTCCCAGTAAGAAAGGAAGTAAGTAGGCTCGAGGGCCCAGCTTTGGGAGTCTGCATCCCAGTCAAAGTGAGGACCCCAGACAGTCATACGGTCATGCTCCTTGTACAGTTGGGCAAGCTCCTTGTACATTATGGAGTAGTCAGAAGTGGCATTCAAGACCTTGGTGGTTTTCTTCATGAGTTGGGTAGGCTGGACCTTGATGGTCAACTCGGTGATTAAACCGAGGGCTCCAAGACTGATACGGAAAGCCTTCAGTTCTTCTGCATCGTGCTTCTCGTTGATGACACGGAGGTTTCCCTGCGAGTCCAGCACACGCAGACCAATGATCTGGGTTGCGATATTACCGAGGCTGGATCCAGAACCGTGGGTACCGGTGGAGGCAGCACCGACAAAGTTCTGAACACGCTCAACACCGAGATTGCTAAAGGACAAGTCGTTGGCCTTCAGTTCTTGGGTAAGGTCATCGACATCCCAGCCGGCGCCAAAGGTGACGACCAGATTCTTCTTATCGATATGGAGCTTCTTGAGATTGGTGAGGGAAACGATATAGGTGGGCTTCTCAGTGAGGGTATTGTCGACACAGGTAGTAAGGTTACCGAATCCATGACCATTTCCAACAACTTTGATATGGGAGCCCGTGGGGTATTGCTCCTTGAGAAACTTGGCAGTGGCATGTTCATTCTCGGGAGCAATGTAGGCGTCAGACTGGCAAGTGACCTCAAACTGCCAGTTGAACCAGCGATAGGCGGAGCCAGACACTGCGTGCAGCAGCACCAGCAAGAGAGCCAGCTTAGGGCTAAGCATTTTGGAAACTATGGAATCTCCAATGTTAGTAAAGTGTCTGGCATAAGAGTGAAATTGAAGGAAAGGACTCACAGGAAGTAGGAATGCCCGAACTATGCACAAGGTCGTCTCACAAGAGATATTCTCGCAATAGTAATGATCGAGGGGAATTCTGTTCGCACGGAGGGCCAAAAGAGAACGGAGAACGAAGCCAAGTTATATATGTCGTACAACATACACTCAAATTCGCCTATCTCTCAAACATGCCCACTTTAAGGGCTAAGGGCTAAGGGGGTGTTTTATTCGACGAAACAATGAAACACTCCACTATCGAGCGAATTTCCCTCTTGGCTGGAGCTTTCTGAACCGTGTCGCCTATTTTTGAGTCACTGTCGATCAAGTGGATAGTGACATACCGGTGTAGTTCGTGAGGAAAATCAAACACACTCTAATTTACCTAAAGACTACTATTGTACATCAGCCCACCAAAGGGTTTCTCGGATCAGATAACAGAAATTCGAATGGTTACCGTCATGGGCTATGAAGATCTTAATTAAAGGGTATCCACCTGGTGGCAGTTACAACTCAATTCCAAACTTACTTAAAACCTACTTGATACTTCACTTTACTATGTAAATCCTTGGCGTATCCACACAAAATACATACATACCCTAATAGATCATGTAGCAGAAGCTTGGAATCTTCCAGGATCAGCAACTTTCTAAAGTTGGAAAGGTCCCCGAGGGAGACACATATCATCGTCCGTCCTGTTCCCTCTTTTCAAGGTTATTTGTCCAAACCAAACTTTCCGGTGAAGAAAATGCCAAGGTGGCTTTTGTGTATAGAGACAATTCTTGTGCATAGGACTTGACTAACCTTGGGATCTAGACCCTATTGATTACACATATATAACTACATAGTATCTGACAACAAGGTGCTATTATGTTGTATGTACTTCGTATCTATGATCGACAGCATGTGTTATGCTGTTCGCCGGTGAGTTCGTGTCTTCAGTAGCCCACAATTATTTTACCTGTAACAAATGAAACCGACGAACCTACCTTTTCTAAGATTGCGGGCTTGGAGATCGTACATAAGATTTTCGTAGCCTTGGAATCCAGAATCCAAAGCTTACATATCTACACATTGCTTGACAACAAAGTACTACAATATACTTCGTATCTATGATCGACAGTAGGTAGTATGATCCCCACCGGTGAGTACATCTCTAGCAGCCCACAAGTTTTATTATATCCAACAAACGGAGCCGAGGAACATACCTTTTCTAAGGTTAAGCTCGACGTCAATGTTGGGTCTTCGTACATCATCATCAATGTGCCGTGTGAAGAACTGCTGATCGGAGCTTTATGTGGATGTAGGAAGAAATCTATATATTCATCCTTACCTCTGCAGCCGTCGAGAACCTGTACTGCATATCAACCGATTCAAGGACTTCTTTTTCTTTTGTCTCCGTTCCATTTGAGATTATAGTTCGAGATGAAGTCTATAATCTTCTCGTGCTTTCTCATCTCTGTGGCTGCATCCAAGCGCTACCTACCCTCCGAGCATATCGATATCCAGTCCAGTCTTCTTTCAGATCCTTTCCAGGTCGCCGACAAGACTGTTGACTATATAATAGCGGGAGGTGGCTTGACGGGCCTGACCATTGCCGCCAAGCTGACCGAGGACCCCAGCATCAAGGTCCTCGTCATTGAAAACGGTTTTTATGAGTCCACCAATGGAGACATCATCGAGGATCTGAACGACTACGGAGATATTTTTGGCACCACCGTTGACCACGCCTATGAAATCGTCCCTCACCCCATCAACAACCGTACCGAGAACGTCCGATCTGGAAATGGTCTTGGAGGATCAACTTTGATCAATGGTGGCTCTTGGACACGTCCCCACAAAGCTCAAATCGATTCTTGGGAGAAAGTGTTTGGCAACAAGGGCTGGAACTGGGATACCATGTTACCATACATGCAGAAGGTCGAGATTTCTCGTCCTCCAAATGATGTCGAGATTGCGGCTGGTCACTACTATAACTCTACCTGCCATGGGACGAACGGCACTGTCCATGCTGGTCCCCGGAATAACGGAGAGCCCTATTCCCCAATAATCAAAACCTTGATGGATACTGCTAAGAGTCGTGGTGTTCCTACCCAGCTGGACTTCCACTGTGGTGTTCCTCGAGGTGTTTCTATGATTCCCAATGGACTACACGAGGACCAGATTCGCTCGGATGCCGCACGTGAATGGCTTCTACCAAACTACAAGCGCCCGAACCTGCAGGTCCTGACGGGCCAGTTTGTTGCAAAAGTCCTCATCAATCAAACCGCCACTTCTGGCGCTGTTCCTGGTCACAAGGCCGTTGGTGTAAACTTCGGCACTAACAAGAACGTCAATTTCAATGTATACGCCAAGCACGAGGTATTGCTAGCTTCTGGCTCGGTTGTCTCTCCCCGAATTCTAGAATACTCGGGCATTGGCTTGAAATCTGTGCTCGATGCCGCCGGTATTCAACAAATTGTTGACCTCCCTATCGGTCTCAACATGCAGGACCAGACAACCACAACCGTGACCTCCCGTACCAGATCCTCCGGTAATGGTCAAGGCCAGGCCGTCTATTTTGCTACATTCAATGAGACGTTTGGGGACTATGCTCCTCAGGCCCACAAGTTACTCAATACCAAGTTACACCAGTGGGCCACTGAGACGGTTGCGCGTGGTGGTTTCCATAATGTGACTGCCCTTGAGATCCAGTATCAAAACTACCGTGACTGGCTGGTCAATGAAGAAGTTGCCTACACGGAACTGTTTCTCGATACTTCCGGCAAGATCAACTTTGATCTATGGGATCTCATCCCATTCACCCGTGGTTCCGTGCATATTCAGGGTAACGATCCCTACCTGCGACGATTTTCCTACGACCCTAAGTTCTTCATGAACGACCTGGATCTTCTTGGCCAAGCGGCAGGGTCAAAGCTTGCGCGCGAAATCTCCAACACCGGTGCTATGCAGACCTACTTTGATGGTGAGACTACACCTGGAGACAAGTTGGAATACGATGCCGACTTGGACCAGTGGGTGGATTATGTCAAGCATAATTTCCGCGCCAACTGGCACGCTGTGGGCACCTGCTCGATGATGGCAAAGGAGCTTGGTGGAGTTGTTGATTCTGAGGCTCGAGTGTATGATGTTGAGGGCCTTCGCGTGGTCGATGGCTCGATCCCGCCGACTCAAGTGTCTTCCCATGTCATGACTGTCTTCTACGCTATGGCTCTGAAGATTTCTGATGCTGTTCTGGCAGACTTCCATGTCAAGTCTTCGAAGACCTCATAGTTGAAGTTTAGGATCGATCAGTTCGAATGTGATGCACCGTGGCAGCGAGGCAGCAAGGTCTCTCCTTGTCACCATGAAGCATATAAGGGCAGTTTGCTCTGTGGTAGTATGTAGAATAGGAGCCTATGGCAATCTTGCTTCTTCTCCTTGCTCCTCTGTAGCGAGGTAGAGATCTCCGTGGATTAGAATATATTTCCCAGTGGCCTCAAAGTCGTTACCTCTCTGTAATCATTTCCATTAGAGACTACAAGTTTTCAAAACAAGACGAGCCCAACTTGGACATAAGAAAGAATCGTAAAGTTACGGATAATACTGCAGACCAGGCTGTGGATCTGCCTTCCGAAACTCCGGCTTTGGGGTGCCCGAATACAGGTTGAATATCAATAGTCCATGGAGTAACCCCCTCTTCCGCCTCCGCCACCATTTTGTCCACCCTTGCCGTCATATGCGCCATCATGTCCATTGCTATGGTCATCCAGTGACCTGTACTGGTAGTATTCACCCCGACCACGACCTCGGCCACGGCCTCGGCTGTTGTTACCGCGCCCACGTCCAGCACCACGGCCACGACCACGATGAGCCCCTCTTCCTCGCGGATTATCATCATATTGGTGACGTCCATCACCTCCGCCACGCTGAGAGGGGTAGTTGCCGCGGCCTTGAGATGGGCCCTCAAATCCAGTGTTTTGACTGGGTGGCCAGACGACATTTTCGTCCTCCTGCTGGAAACGTCTCTTTTGACTCCTGTTCAGGGGTTGCTCGCCTTGACGATGTTCTCCGGTGTCTTCAACTCGTAGGACAACCTTCTCGCCGACCACACTCTCAAACGTCATGGCCCTGTCCGCCGGAATGGGGTGCCAGTTTTGGATCTTCCCTGCATCGATGAGACGAGCGCCTTTCCGAACAGCCAGTACTACAATTGGCAGTGGGTTCTCAGTGTGATACGCTTCTGTCGCTGGGATAGGCGCCACGCGGGCCGCCCATATCTTGTTCTCCAGGTTTCCGGTTCCGGTAACCTGCCACTTTAGTTTCTTGCCCATGCCTCCGACCTTGTCGAGGATTGAACGGGGCGCTGGGCGTGGGGTAATTAGGATGCTGTTAGCCATGTACTTCAGGTCATTTGATTCAGCAAGCCCTGGGGGAGTAATGGTGCCAGCAAATTCTGCGTCATGCTGTTTGAAATCTCTGGGGAAACCAGATATCCCGTGTAGAACACAACTCGCTTGATATACATCCGTCCACAACGGCTCTTGGTTACGTTCAAGGCAGGGTTGCGCAGTGTGAGGTTGTGGGCATTGACCATGCGCTGCACCTCAGCAGTCTCAATTACGGGATCAAGGTATGTGCAGCCCTCAGTTACCTGGATGACTTCGGCAAGGATGGGCATCCGTTCAGTAGAAGGTCCACTTTGAAGGTCTCTGTTCAGACCCTCAAAGAAGTCTCGGAACCCTTTCACACTAGTAGAAGATTAACACCCTGAAATGCTCACTCTCTAATTAGATTGGCGGTGGCGGGGAACTTACTGCCTGACACGGTCCTCGTAGACGCGGATTTCCGCAGCCTGCTCGTAAGTAAAAACAAGATCCTCAAGGAAGTTCTGTTTGAAGTTCATTGTTGTCGCAAACCGTTGACCATTTGGACCAACTTCGGGCTTGAGACCAATGAGATCGAATTCAAGATTTTGACTGGCGACCATCCGCTTGATGGTCTCTGAGAAGCCGGCCTCACTTCGACCGGTCAGCAACACCGTGAGCGCATCTTTCTGCTCCATGCTATTCCTAACTAAACTAAGCTGCAAAAAGTCAGTTGAAACGCCCCAAAGATGCAATGTATAATAGATGACACACAATTTGCTCATTCCACCAGCCTTCCCATTTGCGAGGCTCTTCTATCTCGATGCCTTTCCCTGTAGCGGCGAGAATGTTGGGGTCGTGCCACCATCCTCCAGTTGCGAAACTATCATTGGTCTGAAGGAAACCGATTGAGGAGCCATGCCATAATTGTGGATTTGGTAGGGGACTTAGAAATACTGCGAACGCTGATGTTAGAGGTCGACTGTCGGATTATTCCAAGTTTGCATATGCTCACAAGTGTTATCGAAATCGTAGACGTGAATTGCGCGAATTTGAGAAACGGCTGAAAGAGAGAAATCTTGTTAGAGACATGGAAGGGCAATGGACTATAATGAGAGCTAACCTGGCAACTCCTTGTTTACAATCGACCAACGCCGTAGTGAGGTGATTGTATACGGTGGGCGTTGAATCCCGCTTCCTGTGCTGTACGACATATTGGTAGAGCCGATGCGTGCGAGTTTTTCCGAAACGACCACTTTGGCAGACCGCATTCTGTCAGGTAAAGAAAGGAGAGAGACAGAGGAGATTAGCGCATAGTTGGGAGAGAAAGAGTGTTGAAGTCGCAAAACAAGCAAGCGCGGTGACCTCCCGAGAAATTGGTTTTGCCGCCGAGACCGTGCGATAAACGTGACAAACGTGACTCAGAAGAAACCGGAACCTCCTACAACCCACCCCTGGCATGTCGCCTGTATGGATGATGTCGATTTGCGACAGGAAATCCTCCAGCGGACTCTCAAAGAGGTAGCGGATGAGGAGAAGGAGGCTGCAAACCCTTGTGTTATTTGCTTAGACACTATCACTGAGCCGTGTGTGGCACAGCCATGCCAACATGCCAACTTCGACTTCCTCTGCCTTGTCAGTTGGACTGAGCAGCAACCCAAATGCCCCCTATGTACGAATACCAGTGGACATACATACTGTTGGCTAGACTTGACTACTGACAATACAACAGGTAAAATCGACCTGACAGCAGTGCAATACAACCTCAATGCCACGCAAGGCACGAAGCTATACAAGCTCCCGCCCCCGAGCGCAACATTCCCGAAAGCTGCAGTCACTACTCGATCACGCCCTAGCAATCGCTATGGCCCACGAGGAGGGCGTCGGCCTCCACCCCCGGCGCGACCACAACCAGATGACCCGCTCGAGCGTCGGCGCAATGTCTATCGCAACCAAACATATTCCATGCGAGTCGGATCCAATCGGTTGTCTCAGTACCGAGAATTGACCCCAGAGCTCTTCGCTCGTGACGAAGAGCTTGTCTCTCGTGCTCGGAAGTGGATCCGCCGTGAGCTACGAGTCTTCTCTTTCTTGAATCCGGAACCGGAGGAAGTTGAACGGACACCTCACCAGGTCTCGCGCCCTGGGCCTCAACGGCTGGAGAATCGCAGGGCGAACAATGCCGAATTTCTGCTGGAATATGTCATCGCTATCTTGCGCACGGTCGATCTCAAAGGCAGTGCTGGACAGGCGGAGGAGCTGTTGCGTGATTTCATCGGCCGCGAAAATGCCTGTCTGTTCCTCCACGAGTTACAGGCATGGTTGAGGAGTCCATATAATTCTTTGGAAGACTGGGATCGTCATGTTCAGTACTCGAATACTCCACGGAGTGCGTCTCAAGGAGCACATAGGGACTCTGATGGCTCGGGTCGCACACCGACTCCGGTACACAATCGGAGTAGGCTGCAGAGATCTCGAAGACCATACAGGACCAGGTCCCAAGATGCGGTTGATCGCTCTAGGCGGCTGCAGCAGGCTCAACAGCGATATAATCCATATTAGACATGCAGCTTAATATGAAGGTACTACATCTACAACTTTGATGATTGTCTAGGGAGAGGGTCAATCCCTGATTATGTCTATGTCCTTATACGTTGAAAATCGTGTTAGGAATTGTGCTTTTCCTCTTCCATCTGACCTCAGATTGGAAGTCTTGAGCACGAATTTTAGATCATAGGCATAGTTAAACCCCCCCCACTCCACTCATCCCCCTCTTACGAGAGAAGGAGCTGGTAATAACAGAAAGGAAAGACAAAATTTACTAATCTACGCACACTGCCAACAAGCATGTTGACATCGACCTGCGCTTACACTGAGTCGTCCCGTACTGGTACAAGGAAACATCAATCAAACCGGAGCTATCTGGTCAAACGGGCCATACGAGTGCGGGAAGTGCGACCAAGCCATTTCAAACCCCAATGTTACACCTTACACGCACTCGCACCATGTCTTACAGCAACGGCCTCGGTGGCCCGGCGTCGCAGGTTGGATATAAAACCCTTGAAAGCATAACTCTAAGGCTCTTCTCTTGCCAAACGCCTGTGAAACACGTTTAAGACGTGGGATATATTACGGTGTGTGAGAATGAAATCTGTCTCCTTTTTCTCCTTTTTCTCCTCTTGTCCAAGATGCATATCTGATCGGAGAGTACCATCTTACATTAGACAGGTGGATTGACAACAGGCCTTTCGTATATTGCTGTAGGGGAACACCTATCCCTAGGCCGTGGAAATTGAACTTAACCAAATATGCTGTCATTATAAGCTTGTACCTGTTGGGTAACACAAGTATTGTTGTAAGGTTACACGCTGCACCTCTAATTTTGTCAATGCCTATCTATTTCCTTGTTTGGACGGGTATAGCGGCCATTTTCTTCACTAACAGTAGAATTTCTTGTTGCTTGGATCTGCTTCGTTGAACAGGGACTATTGCTCGGGACTGCGGAATCGACTATTCCACTGTTTAAGTATATAATTCTCGGGTCTGGACAGGTGGAGTGGGCTATGGATATCTGAAATTGAAGGTGCTATGGATGCTAAATAAACATATGAATGTAGTCGTCACTTCATCAAAAGCAAGCAGAGCTGCCCCGTTCTTACTTCCGGCGGAAACGCCCTCTACCCCGCGAGGAACCTCCTCTGTTGATGCTTATTGATCGATAATTTGCATGAGCTTGGGGGTTGATCTTCCGGGCACGAGGTTTCTTTGCTTCGGCAGTCTCGGAAGGCTTCTTCGGAGGTTTGCCCATGGGTTCTTGTTCCTGTGATTTCGCGGCAGAGGATGAAACAGCTTCCTTGATTCTCTCCGAGAAACTCTTCGGTCTGGCAACAGGCTTTGGCTGTTCTCCAAACTCGGGATCATCGTCCGAGTCGGGATCTAATTCAGCCTCGGTATCAAGCTCGGGCTCCGACACGGTATGAAGGGAAGCGGCCTCGCCCGCTCGCTCAATGTCACTCGGGACGTCATCCCAGCCGTCACTAGCAGGAGGTGGCTGCTGCGTCTCAGGAACTGCTACGACATCATCCTCGGCTTCCCAGTCCTCCTCCGTTGCAGGCGCTGGGGTTGATTTCGGCTTCGGTTGATGGATGACCGGTCTCATAATCACTCTTCGTGTCGTCCGCTTCTGGCCCTTCTTCTTGTACTTCCGGTTCACATCTGGTCCTTGACTGTCCTCAACCTGGAGCTTGGCAGCTTCTTTCGCCTCTGCCTCTTCCTCCATCTCGCGCATCACATCCCAGTCGTCATCCATGCGATCTTCCTCCATGTCCCGCAGGCCTTGGACCAAATGTGTTAGCCCCTTGCTGGCGAATCTTTGCGGCTTGCGCGAAACGATAGGACTAAGTCCTGGACCATCATGCTTTGCGCTAGGTGGAGGATAGCGACCAGGGTTGGAGCGACGGAGGAAAGACGGCGTCCCAGATTGCGCTTCTTGGGGTGATATTTCAGGGGCCAAGTTTAGCGGATTTATCTTCTGTGCATCTACATTATCATCCGCTTCTACCATTGCGGCATAACGCATCGTAGTCGGTGTTGCGAACAGATTTGCAAGATAGAACTGCTTAGTCTCAGACGCAGGAGTTCGCGCAAGTCTAGGCGTCTCCTGTTGAGGCTCTTCTTCCGGAACCTCGGGCATAGTGTTCACGGGCCTTTTCTTGGATGGCGTTCGGAACGAGGCGGCTAGGTTATTCGTTTTCCTTGCTGTGGAGGGCGTTCCACCACTGCCACCAGATTCGGATAGCATGTCGAACAGACCCAATGTCTTTCCATCCCGTTGAGGCGTGGGACCAATTGCGGCCTTCAATGGCGATGGTGCTGGCAATCCTTGCCGGTGTGTACTGGGACTAAAGAGTCTGCGAAGAGTCGACGGCGAGTCATACGGATCGAGCTGCGCAGGGTGGTGCTTGGAGCGATTGTTGGACGGAGTCGCAAAGAGTCCTCTAGACGATTTGCGGGGTGTGACTTGAAGATATGCACTGTCCTGACCAGGGGGGATGCATGTTTCCGCTTTTTAGAGTGACTTTCATATGGCTCCTGTCGACTATTTTCGCGCTTGCTTAGGGATGCTTCAAGGGCCTTGAGTCGACTGTATTCCTTGTATTTAGCCGCTAATAAATCAACGATGTCCAGTTAGTAATCTATCTCATTTTAAATCAATATCACGAATCTTGACATACCAATATCGGAGTTTTGTTTGATATCATCCCGTCCGGCTTTGCGGCCCCCATTGGCTGATGAGAAAGCTTTCTCCCATGTTTTCAATTCGGCGCGAACATTGATAGCTTCGGCGCCGACCTGAGCACTGGAAGTAAGAACGTTGTCGGCCATTGTTGCATTGTATGTGGTACGAGACAACCTAGAAGAAGAGCAGCCTGGCAGTAAATCGATCGATATGCGCGTCACGCGACGCGAACTAATTAACGTCGGACCAAACTGATAGGCGGTCTGGTTATGCCACAGCATAACCACTCTACCCCAAACAGAAGGCGGTACGCTTCTTCCGTAAAAGTGGGGTTATAATGAACCGAAGGCATACAACCGCGGAGTATTTATTTCGCCCTTCGGGGCATAGTGGAATCCTTGTGGATATTATTTTTAATTTACTATGTGCTGCCTCTTTTGATTATTGAGTTAACCTATGAGCGGGCTGTGGAAGGCCTATAAACCAGCAAGTTCATCACTACACTCAATATCGTTGATCCATCGCCCGAAAACAAATGACGGTGGTTGAAATCACAGGTCGCCATAGTCAATGACCTGACAAAAGTGCTCTGTTAGAAACAGGCTATTCAATTGACATTATAGATATGCATCCTTTTATTCATAGACAAGGTAGCTGGCTTTATTTGAAGCATCCATCCTCGGTATCAAACATAGCGATGTGAGCGCACTCGCCCTCCAGGTTTGGACTTTCCTAACATGGCAACAATACAACTAAGCCAGCTCGATCTTTTACTTTGGTCATCTGGCCCATATCCTAGCTCAATCTTGATGCAAAAATTACCCATTGGTCGATACTTCATCGGTGGTTTTTGCTGTTTGTCGATCCTTTAATTTTAGTCAATTGCCAATGCAGTTCAAGTGATGATTGTTCAGGTCAACTAGTTAGTGTGGGCCAAATCGTAACTCCGCACCTTTTTATCTCCCCGAAACGCCACCATATCCCACGTACTGGATTCCGCGCTTTCTACATGCTCTTGTTATTTCTTTTGAATATACGAAAGGGTTATTGGATGTGTTTAATTGACAGAGCCTGAGGGAAAACAGAGATGATTCCACCGATGAAACGCACGATGTATTGTCCTCAGATTTCCAAGATTTAACCGGCAAGGAGAACCCATAGTTCAGATACTTATATTGAGTGACGAGCTGTTTGAATACCAGCGGGGCAGATCCTGTTTGCCTGGAGTATATAGACTCCTACTAGAAAACCAAGTGCCCCACTTGTTTTACTAGAGTCTAGTAGTGCAGCTAGCGGTTGAGGATGATATTGAGTAGCCTGCATATTGGATAATCCGTGATTATTGATTATTAGCAGTTTTTCTCTTTAATTTTCTCTTTTTTGTCCAAGGGGACAAAGAAAACAACCTTGGAAGTTCCAGATATCCCCAGATAACCATAATGCACGTGCCATCCACGTGCTGTAAATATATGACGTAATCATGTGATATCCCCGCAGTTCTTATCAATTTCCCGTCCACGGGTATCCGCTTCGGTTATCTTGGCCAATACCTTCCCACGTTCCCAATATTTAGTCTCATTTTCTTTCAACTTCCTTCATATTGTCCCGCAATGACAACTCTACAACTATGCCGCCAAAGCGTGAGCGTACGGTTCAAGGCTCGTGTTGGCCATGCAAACAACGCCGGGTGAAATGTGATCTGGGAAAGCCCTTATGCCAGAGATGTATCTCGTCTGAGGCAAAGTGCTGTTATGACAAGCTTTTGATCAGGTGGAAAAAGACTCTACCAACACAAAGCCTGACCCTGCATCAATCCCCGTTTTCGGGCCTCAACATGCACTTGAAAGACAATACCTTGGGCAATAGGCATCGTAAGGCCCTTGAATATTTCCAATTCGCTGTGTGGCCTCTTTTCACCACCGCGGCTCATCCTTGCCCTCCACCCATCCCTCTAGCCATGGAATGCCAACCGGTACTTCTGGTTGTATGTGAATTGGCTGAGGCGCATCGTACACTACGAGATGAGGCTGGGAATAGCACGGTGAGCGCACAGTTTGATAAAAGAATGAGCTGTCTAGCTTCAGTCAGGGAGCAGCTTCGAAATAATAACTGCAATCAGGCATCACTTTCGCCTCTTCTTGTCGCAGTCTTCCTGCTGTACTTTTTGGACGGCTTTATTGAATGTGATCATCAATATGCTTCGACGGCAAGTCACCACGTGGGCGTCCAAGCAATTGTTGATCATCTCGGAGGATTCACTGCTCTTATCAAAATAGGCCAAAAGGATACAACTATGCTACTATCAGAATTCGCATCTACGGACCTGACAAAGGCTCTCCTAGATGATCGGTCTCCTTGCTTTCCCGCTGAAATCTGGACACAGATAGAGCACGGAACGGTGTGGTGGGACCAAGAAACATACGACGGCACAACACTAGCATCGGTGTTTAGGATAATGACAGAAATGTCATTATATCGCCAGCAAATCAGGGGAGACCCGGAGACACTTTCAGTGGAAGTCGTGCGAGATTTTGAGCGGTGTCTACAGCCGTCATTCCAGATTCTCAATTTCGACCATATCGAAAATCCCAATACCTACACCGTACAAGAATCGACGCTTGAACCAAGGATGCAGGCCGATTCGTTCACACGTGCCTTTCAACATAGTGCCCTCGTCTACCTCTACCGAGCAATATGTGGCCTTCCGCCAAGGCATTCTTTGGTACAACAGCATGTCCAGTCGTGTGTAGAATGCATCAGAAATATCTCGCCTCTTTCAAAAGCCCACAACTGTATAATATTTCCATTATACGTCATGGGCGCCCATACGTTCCTGCAAGATCAGCAGACATTTGTCTTGGAGAGACTTGATTCTATATACAAATATTTGCGCTTCAACTCCGTGCTGTTGGTTCGCGCAGCGTTGGAAGATTTATGGAAGTCACCGCGGCATAATGGGGATTGGTGGGATATGTTTCGATCACTAGGTGAACATGTGCTTGTGATCTAGCTGGTACTGTAATTACTATAAGCGTTGAAGCGAATACCATGTATTAATGACATTTTTTGATGTTATCTGCCCCCCGTTTTATATTATGGCTAGTTTATTTAGTCTAACTGCGTGGTGAATTACGGCCACTTAGCATCCCTGTATTTGATCTACATCAACACATCCATGTCATGTCATATCCTACTAACTTTAGACGATTGGAAATTATTCGTCGAGCCCGACAGGTGTACCTTGAAGACTGGTCTTATCAGATCCGCAGAAACTGAGCACTCAACATTAGCCTCAACTTAGCCCTCTTTGAAAGATAGCGTATAGAGCCGTCTGTGATATTGCGAAACAAAACACTGTATAGAGGCGGCCACCTTATGCCGAGCCCCCTTGGCGTCGGGTTGTTCACGGAACCATCGGAGTTGGGACATTGTTGGTCTGAGAAAGTATATACTAAAGGGAGTATGCAGGGGATCGTGAAGAAAGAAGAGAAGAAAAGAAAAGAAAAGAAAAGAGATGTCCTATTCATCGTCCATTGAGCGAGGTAACGAGCGGGAGAAAAGAAAATCAAAATCAAAATCCCACGTCGGTCAGACTTTCCGGATTAGGAAGTTCTACGGCCCCGAGCGGGACAACGTAAGCCGAGAGCTGAAGCCAATTTCCACGAGACTTTCCTTACATCTCGGATGTAAGATCTTTTCCAAGTATAAGCTTGTCTTCAACACCCGAGATGGATATTCAAGGCAATATTCAGCCCGATCGTGTGCGCAAGCGCCGTCGCCGTACAATGGCGTGCACCCAATGTCGCACGCGGAAGTTGCGATGCGATCGCGAGTATCCAACTTGCAGTCGGTGTTTGAAAAGCAGAACCCCGAATAAATGCACATATGAAGATGGCTTTTTATGGCAGCAGCCCACTACTGTCACCAATACTGCATTTACCTCCGACCGAGGGTCTGCGGTATCCATGTCCAGAGATACGCCAATAGAGACACCTCCGGATTCGGGGATACCGACGGTGTCAACTCGGACGGAAACTTTCCCAACTAGTGATCCACCTCGTATGGCTATGGCCGGCGGTCCAATGCATCACCAGTATCATGGCCTTTCAGGCCATGCTCTTGCACCTCCCTACAGAGGTGGACCACACGATAGGGAGCGAAAGGACTGCTTTTTGGAAACTGTTCTCGGCGCTCCTAAGGCTGCTGTTAATCAAGAAACTTATCTGAACACGGGTGTTCTACAGCGTCCCAAGCGTCCGGCCCCCGTATCGGAGCATGGTTTGCGGGCACGGTCGCAGGTCGACGATGTGCACATTGACGAAGAAGAGGACCCGTTGTCACCTACGGACCAGCTCGACCTCGCTCCTCGCATGATGATGAGGGGCCGTGAAACTAAAACGCGGTTTAGCGGGTCAGGCATTTTTGCCAGTCTAGTAGCACAGGTCTGTCCCCCGCTCCAGTTTCCATTTGCTAACAATGGCAATCAAAATACGGATGCTGACATATTCACAGTTTCCGGATATAAGATCGTTTGCAGAGGAGATCAGGCTCTCTACCCCGGTTTTCGCGCAACTTCAGCCGGACCTGAGAAGGATTAAGCGCGGCCTATTCAAAGTTATGGTGATCACTCGGCCCTTTCCGGACCCTACTACCGCTTCACTAATTAGCATGATGCCCTCGCGTGGTGTGGTTGATGAGCTGGTTGGGTTGTACATCACTTATATAGAGTCCACTCACCGCATTCTTCACGTTCCATCCTTCTTACGAGAACTTGAGCAATTCTGGGCCATGTTAGACAGCCCGGCTTCAATATCTGCTGCCTTTGCAGTTCAATTATTGTTGGTCCTTTCTTGCGCATGGAACCTTGCAGATTTTGCTAGTCTGCAGTCAAAAAGTGCGGGCGAACTCAAGTGCCAGTCTGCAGTGGAGTGGACGCTGCACGCAGGGAAATGGATCGAGAATCTTCACACGAAGCGTCCTGAGATCACATCAATGCGACTCTCTATTCTGTTGATTTTGGCACATAACTCCCACGGAATGAGGCGCAGCCAGGCTTGGCTCACAACCAGTACATTGGTCAAGCAAGCAATGATGGCAGGATACCATCGCGACCCCAGCCGGTACACACAGATCTCCGTATTCAATAAGGAGATGCGACGGCGAATATGGACAACCATTGTGGAACTGGATCTGCAGATTGCTCTTGACCGGGGAATGCCACCGTCAGTACAAAGCTTCGACTATGATGTGGCTCCGGGTCTAAACATATACGATGACGACATCCACGAGAACAGTACTGAAGTTCCCGAATGTCGACCACTGAGTGAAGTTACCGACTCATCTTTCCAGTCTATCATGAGTCGCTCGCTATCTCTTCGACTTCAAGCATGTTCTCTCATGCACTCCCCACGGATCAGCTGTCGATATGAGGATATTCAGCGCCTAGACAGTGAGCTCACCCGGCATCTTTCTCGGATTCCTACGTGGGTGATAGCAGACCCCAATGACATCGTCACCCAGCACAAAGTAACATTGTGGAAAGGTTTGATTGAGACCAAACTTTCCCAGTCCTTATTGTCTGTCCATACCCCTTTCGCCATTGAAGCACGGCGAGAATCACTCTTTGCTCCCTCCGCGCGTACTCGCTTGGATGCTGCGATCAGAATACTGTCCACCCAGCGCCGGGTACACGAGATCTCGCGAACTCTATCGCTATCTATGCTTGGTGAATGGACTATCCAAGCCTATATTTCTATTTGCCAATTGCTACACACAACCGAATTCGACAACTGTAAGTTTGGCCTGCGATTCAATACTTGACCACGAGAACCCAAACTCATACTTTGCAGCTGCTCCCTCCCACCCCATCTCATCAACCTTTATTCTCCACAATATACCCGGTATCCCCGAGTCGCTCCTATCACTCGTAGAAACAGCTCTGATCGCCCTGGAAGAGCGCTCCATTTTAATGACCAAGGGAGCAAAAGACTATTATTTCCTCTCAACGATCGTCGCACTAGTCAAATCCCGACTCTGGCCGACACAGGCAACTATGTACAAGCAGCAGGTTGTCGAGCGGGTCCTATCATTTGCGCAGATTCTCTTCACCCGCCATATGAACTGCGACCACCTCGGCGACAAGGGGATGGGCAATTTCAAGAACAACCAGGTGGCTGCATTTATGGCGGCTCCCACAATGACACCTGTGATGCAGCCCGAATTTGATCCCAATGGGATGCATCCACCGCCGCAACCCGGCGTGATAGTGAGTTCCACGTCATCCTTCGTCCTCGTCTTCTTCGTGCTAACCATGACTTTCCAGCCGCCTGGCGAGTTCGATCCTTTCTTAGAGATCTTCGATTGGGAGGATCTGACAAGCATGACGTTTCCCTGTTGAACAGGGCGGTTCGAGCGGGGTTTGACATTTTATACAGACGCTATACGATATATGTCTGATCTTTCTGCATTTGCTATGCCACTGCCATTGTATATATTTGAACTTACTCACGGAATACCCATAGTAAATGTCAAGAAAGCGGTCATCGACATCTTGCGTAATCATGAATGTCGTCAATCAGTCGTGTCCACCATGAGATCATGATCGGAGATATCAGCATTGACGGCATGCAAGGGGTGCACTTCAGAGAAGAAAGCACAGTCGCATATGTTCACCCTTACTCGCAAGTGCCGAGCTAGCTTTGACAGTTGTGCGTTGTGTTTGTAAAGATCCTTGCCTTCTAACGTGAAGTATATTATTGGTCACTGATCATTATTCTAGCTATTGTGGGGACGATATTCAATTATTGTATGTACATCCACAACATATGTCATATGGCACAGGCTGATTTGCACAAAGCAATACTAAAAACAAGAGAACAAGAGACATGAAGAATAATCAACAAATAAAGATGCAAAGTCAACGAAAGTCCATCAGAAATCTGGGTGCCTTGAGAGTTGCGGGTCTAGTACCTGGAGGTACCTCGGTATAAGGCAAAGAATAGCCTTGGTGCTAGGTACCATCAGGTAGCATTCCAAATATAGCCGCCAAAGCCCCCTAAAACACTTGGCTTTGCAATTAACTTGGATGAGGCTCGAAGGCTGTGCTTCTTTTTTGTTTTCTCTTTTTTGTTTCCCTTGCCACTTGCATATTCATACCATGTGTTTTGTTTCTCCCTCGCTTTCAATTCTCCTGTCCTCGTTTCTACTCTACCTTCCCTCTTCCCCCTTTCACTGCATTGACCATTCAATCATCCATTGAAGAAAAACTGAAGAGCCATGTGTATCACGATCTGATAACTCCACATTCCCCGGCCAGCCAGGCCAATTCCCCTCATATAATCTCTGCATCCGCATCGCACATAATTCAATGTACATAATCATCTCGAAGATGCATCACCCCCCCATTCCTCTTAATAATCATCGCGATCGCAGCCTCACTTGCGGGGGCCGTTCCAGCCCAAGACTTAGGACACAACGCGAAACAAGTATACCAAACAACAGACAAATTCCCACTGGCAAATCCAGGAAACATCGCAGCCCACGACCCCAACATCATCATCTACGATGAGCACTACTACCTCTTCAAAGGCGGGATCAACATCCCAATCTTCAAATCAGCCAACCTATCCGGTCCATGGGAACAGCTCGGCACAGTTCTAGCGGGCGACAGCATAATCCCAAAAGGCAACCAGTCACGACCCTGGGCACCAACAACAATCGAAAGAAACGGCATGTTCTACTGCTACTACACGCTAAGCGTGAAAGGGTCCCGCAACAGCGCGATTGGCGTCGCAACGACAACAGCCCTTGACGGCAGTCCCTGGACAGATCACGGCGTCGTCATTAATACGGGCGAAGGCGCTGGGTCCGAGGTGTGGCCGTACACGATTACGAATGCCATTGATGCGTCTGTGAGCGTTGATCAGGACTCCGGTCAGACCTATCTCAACTATGGAAGCTTCTGGCAGGATATATGGCAGGTTCCGCTGGCGGATGATTTGCTTTCTGTTAAGGATGCAGATGCGCCGGATGCTGTGCAGTTGACGTTTATCCCGCGTGCGAAGTCTAAGCCTGAGGAGGGGCCGTGGATGGGTTTTCGAGAGGGGTTTTATTATCTTTGGTTTAGTTATGGGAATTGTTGTAATTTCAAGGAGAAATTCCCTGCGCGTGGGAAGGAGTATAGTATTCGCGTTGGAAGGTCGAAGGATGTGCGTGGGCCTTTTGAGGATAGGAAGGGGAAATCGTTGCTTGATGGAGGTGGCACGGTGGTTTATGGTTCCAATCATGGGGTTGTGTATGCTCCTGGTGGATTGGGTGTCGTGGGTGGGAAGAACGATTCCATGCCCGATATTCTCTATTATCATTACTTGAATACGTCGACTGGGTTCAAGCATGGGGTGAGTCTTAATTGTGTCTTTGTTGTCGGGTTGGTATTTGAACTAACTGTTCTCGCAGCAAGCTCAGCTCGGCTGGAACTATCTGAACTATGAGGATGGGTGGCCGGTGCCTGCTGGAGGCCAAAATGCCACAAGCAGTGCCGCCTTCGTTTATGGACCTCAACTTCCCGGCTGGGGGTATCTGATGGTCATTTTCGGTAAGGGCAGACTGTGCAATGTTTATGTGTTCTATGCTAATGTCTACTTATAGGTTTATTGGTGTGCATATGGTCATAACAATGTCCTCCTGTTCTTTTCTTCGTGTTTTCAGCGATTCTACTCATATCATAGCGCTGGCGTTTGATTGTCCCGGTATTATGTTTATCATCTAGCGATTATTTCATTCCGTTCATCATCATCAATGCATGTCATTAACACATCAAGCCATGGCGCTAAACCCAACAATTCATGCCCTAACCCTCAACCTCGCTACATGCCTTTGGATCCAATACCTTATTCCCACCCACCATCAACACTGACAATCTGTCCAGTGGTATACGACGAAGCATCACTGAGCAAAAAAACAACTGTCTGAGCAACCTCCTCGCCCGTCCCGATGCGCGGGATAGTAACTGGTGGAATAGTAATTCCACCCTGAATTTCCGTCGCCCTCTCCAGCAAAGGCGTCTGAATCGAACCACTAACACAACCCAATTAGCCAACGCTCTCACCAAAAAAAAAAGCAACCAAACACATAAATACTCACGGCGCAACAGCGTTAACCCTAATATCCGGCCCAACCTCCTTCGAAACAGACCTCGTCAACCCAGAAACAGCATGCTTGGTAGTCGAATAAGCAGCATGCAACGCAAACCCCTTAATCCCCTGAATACTGGACGCATTAACAATGCTCCCCTTCCCCCAGGCGCAGTGGCAGTAATCGCTCTCAGCTGCGCGCGCAGACAATACATCAACCCGGTGACATTGACACGCATCAACATATCCCATTCTGCGTCATCCTGGTCGACGAATTTACCAGTGCCGTGTTGCTTGCCAATAGTGCCGGCCATATTGGCTGCGCCGTCCAATCGCCCGAAGTGCGACACCGTGCCGGCGATCCAATCTTGTACGGCGGTGACATTGCTGATGTCCAATGCGGTTGTTGTGATTGTTGAAGTTGTTGAGACACCGGATTCTGTTTCGATGGTCTGTCGGGCTGTTGAGAGGACTTTTTCGCTTAGGTCTGCCAGGGAGAGGAGGGCGCCTTGGGAATGTAGTTGGCGTGCGACAGCGAGTCCGATTCCGCCCAGGCCGGTTACGGCGTACACTTTGCCTTTGACGGAGTCCATTTTCTTTTGGTGTGGGTTTGTTGGGTATGGGTTTTGGTTTGTGGGATTGGGGGGGGTTGTTATCAATTGGGAGTGTTGTACATAACTAACTTGTGCTACACGTGGGATGTGACGGTTACCTTGAATAATGGCGGGGATATAACGTGGGGTCGGAGATTCTCCGTGGCTAATCTGGGGACATGTTCGGGTATTTTCGAGTTGCATTTGATGAAGAATAGGCTAAATGGTGGAATTCGGGTATGTATATTCCTACATACGCACACACTCGGCGAGTGGGTTGCATTGCAGAGATGAAAGTGCTTGTTTATTTGACGTGCCCATGCATCAAATGCTTGTTATTGCCAAGTTGATTAGGGCTTGCCAAGAAGTCTTATAGTTATTTCCTAGTAATTAGTATAGAGAAGAATGACCCATCCTAAGTCATATTAATTGAATATAGATAGTTATATATCGACAAGTTTCTTGCGTATATAGTAGCTTCCCAGCAGTATCTACAGCAATATATTCACATCTCATCAAACCAACTCCATAAATCGCAAATGGGGTATCTCAAACTACAACAAAAACCAACACCCCTCTATTCCCATCAAATAAACATCCCAGACAAAAGCATTCCCCCAATAATCAAAGACACCCATCCCACCGCGGGACGCCTGACTGCCCCAGAAGTCTTCTCCAATTTTGTCCCATGAACAACCTGCTCAGCATTTAAGCAGTACATGACCTTCTTAGCTTCAGCCGAGGAGGTCGAATCACAAATCACCGTGCAAGGATCCGGATCCTCCGAAATCCACACCCCATTCGAACAGCAAGACTGCAAGACCGCCCTCATATCTCGGTAGTTGTCTTTTGTCTGGTATAGCGGGACCTGATTATAATATTCGATATTGGAAGGCATGGCCGATACCGCGTCGCGCGAGTTATAACATTCAGCCGGCTGTGTGAATTGCGTGCCGTTGGAGTTGTTTCTGATGGGAGGTGTCATGGTGTGTTTGCGCTTGCCGGGGTGATCCGGTGCGGGAGATTTCGCGACGCGATGCGGAACAAGATTTTAGCTGTTATTTAGAGCGGGGATGGGCAGACGATTGTGGTTCGTGGAGAGAGAGAAAGATATGTGGTTCGACGGCGTTCGCAGAGGGAAGGGATGATCGGTGGGATTTAAAGGGAAAGGAAATGGATTTTAAGGGCATATGAAAATCGTAAATAGTCCCAAGCTCTCTCTTTTTAGGGAACTCCTGAACACCGGGGGAAAAGTGCCAAGCCCCTATTTGCCGTAGGTTGGGGAGATATTGGCTTAAGAAGTGGAGTCGAACTAAACATATTCAGCTGTAGGGATGGACTCATTCGTTGATCCTAAAGGGCCCCATTGGACTATTTAAATGGTCAATTGGTGCTAACATGAGACAAAAGGGGAAAGTGGGAATCATTTGGGTTCTCCTTGCTTAAGTATTTATTTGTGATCTATGTACGGAGTATGTTGGACGTCGTTCTATCTACAGAATACGCAATATGAAGTACTCGTACTCCTTTACCCCCTCGAGAGTAACACCCCTTGACAGCAATAACCCTTACGTTCATATTTACAATCGAGCGGATTGATTGGCTCGCCGCCACATTTCCTTTCTGCGCTCATGGCCTTCGTCGAAATCAGCCAGCCATTTCTGCTCGAACCGAGGCAGACGTCGCCCTACGCCACCACGAGGTTCTCCCGCAAGTTCGCGGAGGCTCTCGAAGTAGGGCTCGAATTCGGGGTTGAGGACTGTGAACCCGGGACCATCGCTCTTCTTTGCAATACGGTCGGTTTCCCATTTTTCCTGCTCGGCGATCGAGGGCAGGTTTACTTTGCCGGCTAGAACGCGTGCGGCAGCGACAGCTTGCCATTCGAAGACTTTGAAGGTCAATCCAGCACCAACCTAAGGGTATTTTTGTTAGTTTTTGCTTTGGAAATCTTTCTTCTTCGGTTTGAGAGACTTACAGCGCCGATAAAAACTAGGGATGGATCATGTCTATAAAAGACATGTTGGTAGAGATCCGGCACACGATTGTTACGCATGGCAACCTGAGGTAAGAAAGGCAGGGTCCAGCTAAAGCCAGTTCCAAAAATGAGATGGTCGACACCGGTTTCAGAGGTACCGTCTTCAAAATGCACGGTCCGTTCGCCTTGGTCATTACTGGTGATGTGTGAGATTGGCGGGCGACGCTGGATCTTAGGGTGCTGGAAAGCGAGATCTCCGAAATAGGCGTTGTAACGACCACGAACCACGGCAATGACTGGTGTCTGAGCACTATCAACCAGGCTCACTGCCGTATCAGCGGCAGAAACAGACGCTCCGACAGTGATGACTTTCTGCGATATGTAAGCGGGGTGGTCGAACAATATCGTGGAACCTTTATTTACCTTTCCCTGATATTTCCTAGGCCCGCGGTAATGCTTTGTATGTTCAACACTACCAGGATATCTCGCAGCAAACTCCTTCAAACCAGGGATCATAGGAATAAACGGCACTGCGTAATGGCCC